>NC_068575.1:52021905-53271905 GCF_025698545.1 Gossypium raimondii
CTAGACAATTATCGCAAGGCTTGTGACTGTGGAAGAGGTGCAGTGTTTTTTTCTGTTGCCAGGTACTATTGATGATGAAATGTATAACTTTGAATCTTTGTTAGTAGAGCAGGTAATTCTATTATGTTTTTGGTGTCAGTTAGACTGGTTCATTGGCCTATATTCATTCTTATGGCCATTCTTGGTTTTTTATGTTTGGTGCAATGCAAATAACCAAAACCAGTTGTCTTCATCATTTTAACTTTGTACTTGTAGTTTATTTAGTAGAAATAAAGGTGGAAGTAACTTATCACATCTTGATAAATCCCTTGAATGCTTATGTATCTTACAGGGGAAAGGTTGCTGAAGGTATCGATTTTGATCGACATTATGGCAGACTAGTAATAATGTTTGGTGTTCCATTCCAGTATACATTAAGCAAGTGAGTTTCATCCAATAATTTAATCACCTTTCTGGTTTCTGTTTGCCTTTTGCAGTTGTAGCCATAGGCAATCTATGGGTACAATGGTTTTATAGTAATGAACTTATCACAAGTTATGTTTTCTTTGCCTGCACATCAATAAACTTCGGTTTCCTTTCAGAATATTGCTGGCAAGGTTGGAGTACTTACGAGACACATTCCAGATAAAGGAAGGAGATTTTCTTACTTTTGATGCCTTGGTACTACATCCATCATTTTCCTGAATAAACTTGCATTTCCTAAACATATAGTTATGAAATATGACAACGGTTTGTTGACTACGTGATTTTTGAAACAGAGGCAAGCTGCTCAATGTGTGGGACGAGTTATCCGTTCAAAGGCGGATTATGGGATGATGATATTTGCTGATAAGAGGTATATGTATCTCCTTACTCCTTTTCTAGTATATTGAGATTGAAAATTCTGTCTTTGAGCTAGAAGTATTGCCTTTTCTGGTTAGCGGCAAATCATTCCAACCTATAGTTTTTAACTTCTTATCGTCTTTATTAATTTTATGGTTGAGATGCCCTCCGTCCAAACTTTGCAACTGTAAAAGCAATGTTGAATTGTTAACAGAATAAACACAGTATGTTTTAAAACAGTTGAAGCTATTCTTCTGTTAGATTACTTGCCAGGGCTATTAAAGGGGAGCCTGAAAGTTTGTTATTTCTTCATGAAACCTATCTCCTTTTTACAAGGGTTCTGTATGATAAATGTAGAGACGTTTTGGACAACACATGGAGATTTTTATACCTTACTCTTCTCCTTTTTGGCTGATTAAGTCATGGGAGATTTCCTACTTTCCCCGTCTTCTGAATTAGTGGATGAATGCAGGTATAGCCGACATGACAAGCGCTCAAAATTACCAAGCTGGATACTGTCTCATTTACGAGATGTGAACCTGAATTTGAGCACCGACATGGCTTTACATATAGCAAAAGAGGTATTCCCCCTTGTTCATTGTTCAGTATTTTGTTAGCACTTTGGAGAAAGATAAATGTCATTCTAGATATAATATAGTTAGGTATATTATCTGATATTTTCTCTGATGTAGTTCATTTACTTGAGGCATATGGTGTCTTCAATAGGTGCCTTTTAATACTAAAAAGAAAAATGCACATAATGAATTGTCTGCTTGGATTGGAATCATATATATAGAACCTAGACTCCTAAAGAAGGTTGAAATCTTGTTATGGCTTAAGCTAAAATTTGTGTATCTGAATTAGTCCTTGGTTGTTTACGATATATATTTGATGCCCTAAGATTTGCTTTTCATTTTATTCTCGGTGGGTGCAGTTCCTAAGAAAAATGGCTCAACCTTATGAGAAGATCGGTGGCAGTGGTAGGAAGACATTACTATCAGAAGAAGATTTGGAGAAGATGGGGGATGGAGGCATGGATGAAATGTTGTATTAAGGAATTCTCTGCTCATTAAAACCAGAAATGGAAGAGATGTCTCTGCCATGAACAAGTTTTGAGTCCACCTCAATGTATTATCCATTTTAAGTATCAAGGTTATCACCAAGTTTTGTAAACTGAGAAGCCGAGTATTGAATGCTAAACATATAGCCTATGGCAATGGCACATACACACAACAATTTTTGTAATCCCTCTAGTGTTTTGGGATTCACCCCGTACAATGCACACTGAACTTGAATGAGATTAGCTCATCCCCCTTGAAGATGAGAGGAGATTTTAAACAATGTACATGAACAGGTTTGTTTCTGGCAACATTTCATTTTATTTTCTGTTAAAATTTACAGTTATAAGGAATTACTGCAGTTCAACCTCATAATATCCTTCCCCATTCCTGGGAAAATTTGTACTCCTGTTTGTAAATAATTTTAAGATGGAGATAAAGTATGTGGATTAGAATGAAGGTATCATTTGATTTATGGCCCACTTCACCTCCGTTATGCTTACTTTCTTTCCGTTTACATTATCCTTCACCTGCAAATGTAAGTACCATTCACAAGGTAAACATGGTACACAAAACTGTCAGCCTTATTCCCAAAAGGAAAAGATATAACAATTAGGTGGAGAATTAAATTACCTTGGCTCTCAACTCAGCTGCTAACACTCCATTATTCAAAGAAGACTGAACCGTCGTTATCTCAATTCGAAGCTGTTCCCTCAGCATCCGCATTATATCAACCAACAACCCTTCCCTATACTCGCATTGCAACTCCAACAACGCGTCATTTTCTATTATCGACACCTCCAACGCCGTTTCGGGCTGCGTCTTCTTTGGCCTAGCTTCACCTCTACTCTCTGTCACTATCCTCATCTTCCTTTTCTCCCGCCCTGGTTCTGGACCCAATGATCGTGCCCTCTCCGACACCGTTACCCCACTTCTCTGCAGCGAATCTGCTGATCTTGGCCGTTCGTTATGGGCTTCTATTTCCTTGTTTCGTGTTTCCAGTTCTTGTATCTTTTTACGTAACTGTTTGACGTACTCGATGGTGTCCCCGAGTATGGAAGCTTTATCCATTTTGGTAACGAATGGAACCAAGGATCTTAATATGATGAACCGTTCGTTGAGCTTTTCCCGTCGCCTCCTCTCTGCTAGTACATGGTTGGCGCTGAGCTCCTCCTGCGGGGTCCCCTTGCGGAACCTGGCGGCGGCATCGGCGTCACGTGCCTTGGGTGAGTTCTCGTCGCGGTATTTGCTGTGGAGGAGCGGAACACTAAATAGAATGTACTTGAGGAGCCACTGGGAGGACGCTCCTTCGAGGGCCACTGGGAGCTGGTGGTGGTCTGAACGGATTGTCCACTTGGAAAACGCTGATTCCGTTGAGTAGGTTGGCAATGAGTCGGCCCAACGGGTTGGTTGGCCTTGGAGGATGGCGGAGACGGTCTGAGAATAGTGGGTGTTTTCTTGTGCTAGTCCATCCATCGGCAGTAGCCCTACAAAATAACTCAAAAACAAGTTTCAACTGATAATTTTTATCACACTAAACTAAACGAAAAGCACTCCAAAATCTTTTGGTTGATTACCGGGAAGCCTTTCAATTTTCCCCATAAAAATGCCGACAAAAACATTGACAGTTAATATAATAAACATTGAACTCTACGGGGCGGGTGAAATAAACAAAGGTAGTTGAAATTTCGATTTGTGTACAGTCATTTGGCAGCTTGCAATAAATAACTATGAAGAAGAAATTTGATCAGAGTTGGAGCAATAATACATCAATCATTATTTTATGCTGAAGAAACTTGGAAGTCTCCCCATGCAGTAAGCCAAGCCCCACCATACCAAAAGGACCCTCATTTGATTTGTGTGAGTGAGAAGTGACAGGAAAAGGCCACTGTTTGCAAATCTATTTATTAACCCTGAATTCTACAACTAAGATTTTGTACTATATTTCTAATTATTGGCCAACAATATTCTACAAAGTATTTTCTCCCATTCCCAACTTTCCATTCTAGTCTTTTTACCTGAATAACGTGACTCAAGCCCACTGTTTGCTGCCTCCTCCTCCTGTACCATTTCCCACCTCCTACACAACTCGGCTTTAAACGACTCGGCTCGCCGCTGCTTCTCTGCTTGACTTACGCCTGCCATGTGAATATCTGTGTCTAAGTTATTTGATGCGTCGTCTGGTGACCCTAGCCTCATGTCTTCCGACATTTCCAACTGCATCATTAACTCGCTTGGCTCAGCTGCTACTCTCACCATTCGGCGGCTATTTCGATCCGTTTCGGCACAGTCTGATTCAGGTCCTTCTTCCTCTTCCTCTTCTTCTTCTTCTTCTTCTTCTTCTTCTTCTTCTTCTTCATTGCCGTCTAGGTTAGGGTTTGCAGCTGCGTACGTAGGAGGAAGTGCAGGAGAGTGGAAGCGAGTGTAATCGGCGGGGTTCGAAGTGGAGTGTTCGGAGAGAGCCGGTTTGGGGTTACGAATTATATCATCTGTGAAGAAGGTTTTGACATGTTGGACTAACTCTAGATCCTCTTGGAGCTGAAATGGAATCAAGCGGACTATCTACTGTCAATATCAGCAGATTGACGGAAGAATTTTCTAGTGACACAAACAGGAAACTTTTATTACCTTTTCCGTAGTGCCAAGTTCAACAACACCATCGTGGACAGCAATGCAAAGCACAGTCTACAACAATATACAACATAAACCAATGTCAATCAATAATTAAATTAATAATATATGAAAGAATGATGCATTTTAATTTTAAACTGCATCTGCATGAGTCCAATAACAGATATAGGTACCTGTATACGAGCACTCTATTGCAACCGTACGGCGCCATTTTTATTTATGTTGACAAACAGGAAGATACAACGTAGTTAGTGCACTGAATTGAGGTACAAGATGAAGAATAAGCACATGATGAACTGCTGCTCATTAATAGTGATGAAAAAGCCAAGAGTAATTTATAAAACCCTCCAAATTCAAGTAATTTATAAAATTAGTTGAGACGCTTGCATTAAGTAAGAAAATTATGTCCTTATTAGTTATAAAATAGTACAAGCAAAAGGCAATGTCGCAACAATACCTTAGCAAGAATAGCTCTTGAGAAAATTTTACTATCAACCTCACTTGCACCCGTAAGCCATACATGCTGCCTCCTTGCATATGCCTTTCCAGGCAACCTGTACACAATATTTATCACATCCCGGCCATGTAAATATATATATATGTGTGTGTGTGTTTGAAATAAATCAGTGGTTAATCAAAACACAGTACTGGTATTGATATACACTAATCTGTTTTTGGTACCAAACACATTATTAGAGACCAAGTTGAAGAGTTTCAGAACGTGATTGCGGCCTACCCCTGTCATTAATTTCATCATGCTACAACAGTGTTACCTCAAATTTCCTGTTCTAAGTACAAAGACAGGACGACTCTCATCTGCCATGAGAACAACGTTTACTGTCTGTAGTCGCTTAGGTCGGTTTCAACTTTCAATCAAGTGTTTATTATTTTTATTACATTCTAATTTCTAGTTTACCTATTTCAGTGTTAATATCTGGAACAATATCTAGTGGAATATATTCCTCTTGAGTAGTTTCTTCAATCAAATTTGTCAAAAGACAAACTGAAGCATGTTATCTTTCTTTCACCATTAAAAAAAAAAAGTCACTATTCCTCCAAAAAGGAAGAAGACGACGACATTAAAGGTTCTCACCTAACCACATGTCAAGGGCATCATCAAACATGAAATACTGTGATGAACTATTTAGATTGAATAAATTACTTGAAACTCACTGTTGCAATAACGAATCCCCAACTGTCTCATTAACTCTTCTTAATTGTTTGTAGCGCAATTGGTCCTCACTTACCATTTTAGTAACTACAGTCCCAAACCTCATTTCTTACACTGAGAAGTTATCCATTGCTGAATGAGGAAGATGAGCTACTCCATTAATTTTATTCATTGTTTTCTTTTCTTTCTCTATATGATAAATGGTCCTAATATCTTGGAATGAAAAACTATGAATCATGACAAAGAGTTTAAAACAAAAAAGATCCTCCTTCCCACCCGTAATTTTCTTTTTTTTTTTCCCCATTTTTATTGGCAGATTCCAGCACTGGGGTTCACTAGAATAAGTAACTCACGTTGAAGGGGAAAAAAGTGGAACGGATGGTAGGAAAAAGAGAGCACTGAGCACAAAAAGTCAATGTGCTAAGGGGCAACTATAAGCTAGTAAGCTACTATATAGGAAAGAATTTAACTTACCCTACTCCAGGAGGAAAAGAGAAGGAGACGCACATCAAATAGAACCATTCGGACTCGGTTAAGTCCTCCGGTGACAACGCTGCAGATGGTCGCCGGACTGTCTGGTTCGACTCTCCGGCGGATAATGAGTCGTAGAGCTCTCTAAGTTGTTGGCTCCTTTGCAAAGCCGCCTCTTCCGCACTGACCTCCATTGGTTGCAGTGTCTTTCGTGTCTTGATTGCTCCATTGTAGTATCCGTCTGACCATACTAAGATCCTAATTAAAACACACTCAAATCGATCATTATAACCAATGACACTAAATCGATTGTATTGCAGAACTAGTCCAAGAAGAAGAAAAAATTCACCCTTGTTGGGGACAAATTTGCCAGAAAAGGCTGTAGGTCCATTGAACTGATTGCACCGCCGCCTGCAACATATTCCGAAGCCTGTTACTAGGCGGCACAGCCATTCACTCCAAATTTGAGCTGGATATTAATGTCAGAAAATGAGAAGAAAAAAAATGGGATATTATATACTAGTGAAGAAACAGAAAGAAGCAGAATCATAAAATCATCCTATATATCATGATATCTGCAGCTGAAAATCACAAAAAACCCTTTACCCAAACCCCAAAACCCCTTAAAAAGGAGCAAAAAGGAAAAGGAAAAGAAGGGTAGACAAGAGGAGCCCGAGGAAGGGTAGCAGAAGAAAAAAGAGCAACAGGTGAGAGATCAGACACAGACAAATTCAAAAGATACTAGATGACTTTGAGGAGAGATTTGTTTTAGTTGCCCAACACATATACCCCATACTTTCTAACGAGACAGAGATTTTAAAAATAACAAAATGTATATATAAAAGGAATTTGAAGGATCGTTAGCTTAGAAATTGATGTAATATAAACTTTATAAGAAAAGAAAATATTGTAGTAGTTAGGGTTCGTAAAGAGCGAGAAAAGTGATATTATTGGAGATATGGAAATTTGACTGGTCGGTGTACCAGCCAGTTTGATGTGAGCTGACAACATTACGGGGTGCTTTTTAGTTGTGGGCTACGTGCGTGTGTTCTTGACTGTCTACATTATTGGTGGATCCAAAACGGGAAATGAGCGCCTTGACTAGCCGTTGTCAATCACTGTTCATTCATTATACTAAGCTCAGAGGCGGCGTTAAGCTCTCATCTCATTTTTCTTTTCCTTCCAACACCCGTCCTACGTTGATATTTTTAAATAAAGAAAATGAAAGGTCCAAACTCCAAAATAGTTGATTAAGGCAGAGGTATTGCATTAGAGTACCGTCATGCCCTGATTCAAGAATCCTACCCACACCTGATTTAGCAAGACAGTCCTCTTCGCTATTCACAGCCCTGGAAACCATCGCTTGGAATCATGTCCAAAACAAGTTTACAAACATTGCTGATTTGGGTAGGCCCATTCAATCACAACTTTATAACAACTAATCAATTTAGTCAAAAGGTATACATTTTTAATTAACTCCAAACTTAAAATTATATATAATTCAAAAATAAAATTCTTAAAATTTTAGATAATTATGTCATATAATTTCACAATTTTATAGAATTTAAGTTTAAGAATTAAAATTACAAAAAAACAAATTCAAATATTAAAATAAACCAAAATAAAAATCAACCTAATGCCTAATTCAAGGAAAAAATACATTAACCCAAGAATAATATTTCATCTTGACTTCAAATATTGAATTTCTGACTTTACTTTTGACTAAGGAAACCAATCTTATTTTACCTCAATTCCATTGTACAAAGTTATTTTTTTAAATAAAATATATACATTTGAAAAGTGCTGAGTAATTATTGTGAAATTATTTATTCAATAATTTTGAAAGTTTCATATTATTAAGAAAATTCTAGAAGAAGATAGGATGGGTGTGTTCTATACAAGTGAAACAAACATTAACAACGCATTTGGTTGGGGGGAATGCATGCGTATTCCCCCCTATGCAGCGGGCCCACTGCTAAACGGCCGTTTGGTTCGCTGTAACCCCATTCCGCGTGTAATCGGTTACCCCCCTATGCAGTTATTGCGCGTAATAACTATTACGCTCCCTCATCCCCGATTGCCTAATCCGTGTTTTCCCCTTTTCTGCTATTCCGTTTTTTGCCCTCGTCCTCAACCTTCTGATTCTCTGACGCCTCCTTGCACAGGTAATTTCTTTTCCCTTCCACTCAGTCCGTCATTGATTTGAGTTTAGGGTTTCTTTGATTTTCTTCATTTTATCAAGAAGGAGGAACCGATTTACTGTTGTATTTTAACTGTTCACTAACCCAAATCGATTTCCCTTTTCTTATTTCAGACACCTTCTTCATCGCACTCTTCCCCGATTTTGCATTACCCGGTTAGTTTTCCAGAGGTTTTTCCAAAGTTTGTTTTGCATGTTCGATTGAAAGACATAATTTTAGGGCTAAATAGTTTGTTTCGGTTCTTGCCTGTATTGCATTATTTGTTTCGGTTCTTGCCTGTATTGCATTATTTGTTTGAGTTAATCGATTTCCCTTTTCTCATTACAGGTTGTTGTTCATCGAACTCTTCCCCGATTTCCCTGGTTACAGGTTAGTTTTCCTCCCCAAGTAAAACTCCTCTGCGATTTGTGAAGAGAAACTTTAGGGGACGAATCTGCTCTCCCTTGCTATTCCTACTTAACTGCTTTCGATCTTTTGTTTTTGTTCTTTGGCATGCTAATAAGCTTTATGATTATTTAGTTGTTGTTTGGCATACTTAATCTGCTCAAATTCCAAACAAATATTATTTGCGTAATTTTAGTTGTTGTTGCGTCTTGGTCTGTTTGGTCTGTTTATATTTTGTTGTTAGTAATGCTCTGCTCTTTTGGCTAGATTTGGTTCCAGTTTGCTTAGCTTAGGTGGAATGGTGTTGGGTTTGATAGATATCTTACATCTGATACATGGAAGATTGTTGTTTCTTTTCCTTTGTTATGTAATCCAAAGACTTTTAAGGCATGCAAGTATGTTATATGAAGTTGTTTAAGCTATGTTTATTATTTCATAGGTAGTAGTACAGAACCATTAGGTTCATTTTGGTTGCAATCAAAGTTAATAAGCTTAACTGCAGACTTGAGGTAGTGAGCAATTACGGCTTTATTTTCTAAGTTAGCTTACTGACTGATCCAGACTTGTGAATTGCCATTTAAATTCAGACAGTTTTGTGATACTCTGCTGTTGTTTGAAAGAGTTTACAATGGAAAATGTTGTTAGTGCTGTTTTTTCAATTCAGAAATTGTTTAGTTGTTGTTAGTGACTAGAAGATGACACTGGAAATTGTTGCGTCTGTTTTGATATTGTTCTTGATATGTTCTGGTTCCTGTTTGTTTTGGGGATTATTAATTGCAAGTTTGGTATGATATAGTTCTGTTATTCTTTAGATTTTGAAATGAAACGCTGTAAAAGAGTTACTTGAGGTAGAGGTAGATATTCGATTAAGGGTTAATTATGTTGTTATTATTAAAGACTCAAATAATTATTGAATTAATTTACAAGGCTTTTTTATATAATAAGCTCTCTATTTTTAAATTATGTATAAACAATCAATCAAGTTCCAATTTCGATGCTTATATAATGTCCAAATTTAAGTTTAAATCTTCATATTTTAATTAAAATATAATTCGGTACATCAACCGATTAAAATGCTAACGTAAATTTTTATACTTGATAATAATATTCAAATTTCTTATTTAATTGAATTGATTATAATATTATTTTCAAATAAATTATCAAATTATAAAATGGCACTCAATTGACATAATTATTCATAAAGAGTTTATTCCTTTTCAAATGCGTATAATGTTAATTACTCATGTTTTGTTACATCAACGGAGAAAATGTTCTCAAAATTAAAATTGATAAAATCTTCTGAAGATTAACAATATCTCAACAAAATTGAATGAATTAGCTATTTTATTAATTGAAAAAGATATCTTATACAAGATTGATTTTAATAATTTTGCATCTCTAAAGTCTAAAAATAAAATTTAAAAAAACATTTATAATGTTTATTTAATAGTTAGTTAACTAATTTGAAGGTCTATTTTAAAGTTTCTCTTTTAAGTTTTTAGAAATGTTGAGACACATTAGGTAAATATATTAACAATTTAATTACCTTAGGTGCAATTTACCTTAAATTTAATGATTAGTAATAAATTTGATAAAAAATTTGATTAATAATTATTAAGCCTAGAATAGTATTACTTCTTAAATTGCTTCTCAAAAGTGTTAGAGCCGTATATAATACCAAACAAACAACTTTCTAAATCATAATTATTTTTGAAAAGTATTTTTGAACTCAAAAGCAAAAGCTACAATTTGAACATGCTTTATAATTTATTAAATCATAATGAGTTTAGTTATAATCTAACAAATACCAACAATTAATTTTAGTTCAATTATACATATACCTACAAATTTTAATTTCGAAGACGAAAAATTTATGCAAATTGCTATAGACGAAAAAATTTTATAATTTATAAATATATTGATAAAGATTCTACTTTTTTGATAATGTGTAATTGCAACTTCAGCAGAAGTCAGAAGAATATCAAAAGATGGAAGAGAAAGCTTCAAATTTATATTCAACCTTATGGGAAATTGAAGGTTTAACCAACGATCAGCGGTATCGAGCTTTGAGTAAAATTCAGATCATCCAACTCAAATGATCGTTTTCTTTAGTTTACCTTCTGTTGCGCGATTGGAATGGGTCAGAAGATTTCTTTCTGACCATTAAAAATCAATGTTCAAATTAAAAATCAATGTTCAAACTTTTGATGTTGTAAAACTATATAACATATGGATTATGATGTAGAATTTCATTTTCATCTAACATTTTCTTAATATAAGTTAATTATGTTTATGCGAATATAATTCTCAAGTTATATTTTGATTTTAGTAAATTCATATAAGAACATTTTATTATTAAATTATATTTAATATTAATTATTTTAAATTGTATAAATTCATATAAGAAAATTTATTATCAAGAATTTTATGAAATTATATATCATTATTAAATTATATTTAACATTAATTATTTTAAATTATATAAATTCATATAAGAAAATTTAATCACGAATTTTATGAAATTATATATTATTAAATTATATTTAATAATAATTATTTTAAATTATACAAATTCATATAAGACAATTTATTAGTGATAATTATTTTAGTAAATTATATATTATCATATATTATGATTTTAGTAAATTCATATAAGAATTTTGATTATTAAGAATTTTATTAAATTATATATTTTAATTAAAATATATTTAATAATAATTATGTTAAATTATATTTTATAGTATCATATATTATGATTTGAGTAAATTCATATAAGAATATTGATTATTAAGAATTTTCTTAAATTATATATTTTAATTATAATATATTTAATAATAATCAATATGATTAAATTATTTATTATTGATATTAATAATCTTATTAAAATTTAAATAACAATAATAATCATTTACCCATACAAATTTATACTAAGGGTATTCTAGTCATTTTAGTTTTTTTCATTATGCTACTACACCTCTATTCCATTCAACCAAACACAAGATTACTATTACGCCTCTATTCCATTACATTCAATCAAACAATTGATTTGCTATTACGCCTCTATTCCATTACGTCTCTATTCCAATACAGCGAACCAAACGTGCTGTAAAAGTTTAAACTTCAAATATAATAAACCAAATAAATTAATTTATTAGTAACTCATATTAAAAATTATACTCAACTCAAATGTAGCATTAATTTATTAAAACCACAAACTTTAATTATTTTAAAAATAAAAATTAGCTCAAGCTGCACAATAAATAGTTTTTATTTGAAGTTTAATTTATTAATAAAATAAATAAATTATAAATATAAATATAAATATAAATATAAAAGTATGAGTTTAGAAAAATTTTAAACCGACGAATATCATTTTTATTGCCTGTTATAGTGTTGAGTTTGTCATTTTAAATATTTTTATTTGATATTTTCACATTTTTAAATTAGAGTTTCAGTTTCATTAAAATAATTAATTTAGAATTTTGCTTAATAAGAAAATATACCAGGCTTATAAATAAGCATTCTAATTCTATTAAAAAAGTTACTAAATGAGTTTATATAATACTAAATAAAATTTCGAATTTTATATTATTTTTTTTCAATTAACAAAAATAAAACATTACATTAATTTTGTTTTAGATAGTAAATTTTTATATTTTTTATAAATAATTTAATAATGATTAAAAAGTTCTATTACCACTATATTTGAATTGTTAAAATAAATTATATATGTTAAATAGTTATTAATTTAAATAATATTACTTTAAGTTAACTACATGAAGCAAAATTATGGTGTATATTGAATTTGATAAAAAACACTTTAATTATGATTTGAATTTTTATTATCGTAATATTTGAATTTTTATATAAGGGTGTGTTTAATAAATCAATGAAGATTTTAGATAGGTTAGACAATCATTTTAATTTTTTTACTTAAGTGTTGTTTGATAAATTGAAAAATTAAGTATTGAAAATTTAAATACTGAATTTAAATTATAAAATTATTTGATTTATTACTTAAAAAATTGTTGAATAAGATAAAGTAAATAGGTGCATACTTATCACGTAATGTTAAAAAAATTAAGTTGACTTTATTTTATTTATAAATTAAAATAAATTATTTTTAAAAGAAAATTTTAGATATTTAAATTACCATATTTATATTTTATCTAAAACCATTCAAAATGATATGAAATATTATATGAATAAGATTGAAATTAAAAGATAAATAATGTCTTAAAAATCAATACTTACTTTCATCATATATTTATTAATTCATCAAACAAATGATTTAATATAAATTTTAATTGCATTCGAGGAGAAATATAATATTTAAAAGGCTTCTGTAGAAAGCCTCTGCTGTAGCGGAGAGTGTGGCAGATGGTTGGTTCCCTCATTTCACTCCTTTTCTCCCGCCCACAAATTGGTATGCTTCTGTAATGCTTTTTCCTATTACACCCCCAAGCATTAATTTTTTGGATTTGATGGAAAACAATTTCATGCAATCCAAAATTAAATTGGGATGTGAATGGAAAACAATTTCTCCTTACCGAAACCCTAGAATATGGTGTTTCACTTGCTCTGGTCCCATAACTTCTAGTTCCTTGTCTGCTCTATATTTTCATATTCTTGCTTCTCACCCGTTTCCATTCTTTTGTGCAAAAGCAAAAGTATTGTCCTAATAATTACAATATACATACCAGGCGCAAAAGGCAAAGGGCACCGCCCCCACTCAAGAATAAATAAAATATAAGCGAATTTTCTATATTCATTTATGTAATTCCATAGTTTTCATTTTAGAATGTAATATAAGTTCACTTTCTTCACATTTATATTGCAATATTCATTTATCCACCTTTGATTCACAATTCAATTTGCTAGGGTTTGCTTCATGATAGTAGCACCTATATCCATACATATGGTTTTTATTTTAATTTTAATTTTAATGTTGTAATCAATATTGACTTGTATCACTACAAAATTTTAATTTTTAAATTAAAAAATATTTATTATACTTAAATTTATAATGTATATATGATATTAAAAGTATTTTTAAAAGAAACTTGAAAGGTTGTAGTAAGTAGATACTAATACCGGAAAAAAACCCACATGGCGTATTGACTACCTTAATTTGGTTGAAAGTTTTCTTTAGAGTTGGTAACAGCTAACAATTTACCCACCCACCCACGTCTTTGTCCCCAAAGTTGGTACCACCTTTTTCTCCGCTGTTTAATTTATCAATTATTACATTTTTACATCTTTTCCACCATTATATTTATCTACACGTTAGAGTTGAGCTCTCTCTGCTAACTAAATTACTGAATGACCAACGTCTTAAAATTGAAGTGGTATTATTTTTTTTTAAAATTTAAACAATTTAATTTTCAAGAACAACTCTTTGAACGTTGTTTTCGCATCCACTTCTGGACAACATACCAATAGAAGCCTTGCACATTAATCACCACTTTTAACGATACCTATCTTACTTTAAACTCACCTATAAGGATTTCATAACTCAATATTTTGTTGTTGAGATATAATAAGTAAATACTTCATAGATTTCGGAGTTCAAGGTTTAACTAATGAATCAAGGGAATGGGGGGTCATAGATTGAGCCCCAGAACTGTGAAAGGGCAAGGGCTTAATGCGCTTTGGACTGCCGCATCAAATCCTGGTGAAATGTTTTGTTGTTGCGCTACCAAGCATGCATTAACTTCAAAAGAAGGCTGATGAGATTTTGCTTTTCTTTCATCTGATTCAATAAACCATAGCATTCATAAAGTGATACAGAGGGCTCTGCTCAAGCAAAGGAACACAGCCGAATACATCTTATCATAAGCCAAGTTGTGGGTCAATTTTTGCCCCAACATTTTCTACAGGACTTTATATTAGACATAGAGGCATTTGTTGATTCACTTCTCACCTTTCGAGTTTAGACTCCATATATGAGTTCATGAATCTAGTTCAAGAGTCCATTCACGGGTCTAGTTCATGAATCTGGATGATGTATTAGATCTATATATCATGGGTTCTATTTTTCAGATTTGAGCTTAACCATATTCCTAATAGAATTTCAATGTCTCTTGTCAACGAGCTATTGGTTAAGGTGGTAATCTTTTCATCTTCTAAAGATGAAAATCCCAAGTTTGAAATTCGAAAAAACTCATTTATTAAGAGTGCTGACTTTAAACACTTCTGATCCAATAAAAATTAATCCCAAATTATGTGTCACCAAGGACAAAAATGAGTTACCTTTTGGTCCAAGACAGGGGATTAGCAGAAGATGAGAGGTAACCACTGTAAAAACTAATTAAGCGGCAATTAAAAACAATAGTTGGTACAAAAGTTGCAATGGGGCTGAGCGGGATCATTTGATATTTGCAGAAATTATGAATCATGATGCGAAGGCCCTCAGCCTAAAAATATAATTGGGAAGACATGAATTAGTGATACCCTTCTCCAACATTGTGTGCATTTGGAGTTTGCATCTCTTTGCAGCCGATGCGACTATAAATGGGACGTGACTGAAAAAGAGCTCCATGAGCAATTGTGATGCTGAGGCATCTGCCATCTTCGCCTAACCTTCTTATAAATTGGTTGCTGCGAGTGCCAGCCCAAGATTTTTAATTTCTTCATGATGGTTTCGGCCTTTCTGGCTGGGTCAGTAGGGTGGATCTATTCGTAGGTAATGTCTAGAATATGGAAGGCCACCCCACTAAGCAATTAAATGAGTAAGTCTTAGATTCGTTTCGTCGTTGTGGCATTGGCCCAACAAATGGGCAGGCCACCCCACTTGATGATTGTTGGATGACAAAAAAATGGAGATTGTTTGGCTAATAATAAGCAAGTCGGATACAGATAATCTTTTCAAATTCAATCATATTAAGCATGGAAGAGGCACCTGCACCGCACATCACCTTTGCTCGCATAGCTGCCGTGCTTTACATTGGTTTGGTTCTCAGTGGAATCTCCACTTATTGTTTGTCTCTGCTTTACTGATTTTAATAAAACTTCTTTTCTTGTCATTATATTAATTTATAATTTTATATAACTTTAAAGAGATTAAATGCAATTTTATTATTTTTCTGGGCAAAGGCTGCCTCTGTAGTGCAGGATCTGACACTTTAGAGCAAAATTAGAGGACATCATATTTTGATGGGTAAAAGCATCGATTTTGAGTCCTCCTCTTTCATGTGTATGGAAACAGTAAGGTGCTATCTTCTTGATAAGTTTTTCCCAAGCCAAACATTTTGGAAAATTTTATAGTTTACTATTGACGGATATCTATAAATTTTTTGAAGCCTCATAATATGATTTTACTTGGAGTTGTAAAATAGCATCCCCTCTATATCTAAAATTATTTTTTTATGCTTTTGATTTCAATTTGTATTTACTTATTAATCCGTCTAACTTCTGAATGATAAAAGAAGGTTAGTTGTTTTTTCACGGCTTGGTTTGTCCATTTGTTCTTAAACCCAAAACCCCAATTCCTTCCCTGGTTCTCATCGTTTCTCCAATGCGTTCTCCTAAAAGATGTCAACACAATGTACGGATGTATGCCTCCTTTTAGAAGATGTTCATTTTTCCTATTGTGCTTGTTTTTAGGTATATCACTATTACGTGTATTATTGCTAAACACATCATTGGCTATCCAGGTAAATGTCACATAACCTCTAATTTTTTATTTAAGCAAAAATATCACCAAGGGCTCTTAACACTTCATTAGGGATGTCATCAAACACCTGTAAACTTGTCTTTTAGCTTAAAGTTAATTTAGTCAAGCAGTCAGCAACTTGGTTATCTTCTTTAAGAACATACCTAACCAACCATTGACATTCAGTTGGCATGCGACATCTTCAATTTTTTTAGTAAAAGAATAACACATGTCAATATGATAATGAAGATGAGACATTTAAAAAGAAAACCGAGGTGGAAGAAAAGAAAATGGCCCTAAAAGGCAACTTCCCAAGATTAATCATAAAATGGGTCACCCTTATATTGATTTAGTAAATGGCTAATTGTGTTATTGGGTATGGAATTGAGGCAAATGTCATTTTCAACCTTAATCTCCACTTACGACCGAGTTAGGTTCCTGCCTCTCAATTAAAATGAATGACAAAATTAGGGTCCACCAATTTGAGCTAATTCCGCGTAATATTCTGCCTCTGCTTTCAATTATTATTTTATACAATAAGACAAAAAAAACCTACTTAACTACATAGCTAGGATTGCAATACTATGAAAACTGATGATATGATACACTCCACACGATTTCAATTATAAACCCTCAACTAAATATAGAAAGATGAAGATGTTAGAGGATGGGTCCAATTTGGACTGACAGAACAGCTGTTTTTCATTTTATGGAGAGAACATGGGCACCACTCTCATAAACATAAAAGTGCTTTACTCCCAAATCAACATTATTATTTTAATTAAATAAATAAATATAGTAGGGATTTTAAAAGGTATGATTTTACCCACTTATTCAGTGCTTTGAAATTCCCAACAACGTACAGTTTTCGTACACATTATTAAAATAAAATAAAAAAGAGAGTACATTGAATCAACCATTGAGCTCTTTCTATTTCGCTTCAATGACTCAAATGATAACAAAAAGAAATAAAGCCAAATCAATCACGGAACAAACAGACAATATAAAGTGGGGAAATGGCAACATTCCCCACTATCACTATGGTTTGTCCGTACATTCTGTTCACTCATGTCAACCAACCATATTTCTAAACCTCGTTATATAATATAAATAAGCGCTTTCTCCTAACATATATTCAATCTTAAATTTACACTTGGTCTGTAGCATCAAAATATCAGACAACTGTGATCATATTGTATGATTAGAGGATATTAAAGCATGAGATAGAAGATGCACCCAAACTCCAGCATTACATGACATTGCAACTTAATTCTTCTACCAACCATTAGGCTTTTTGCAGGCCTTTCTGCAATGGACATATTTATAAATGCCACTTTTTTGAAATACTCCATTTTATGAGTATAACCCTCCCAATAAATAATCACAAACAACTAACCCTTCCCTTCACATTGATTCCGAAGAAATTTATGATTATTATGCTGTTTAAAAAATCAGATGAAATGCCAATGAGTTTTGGTTTAATTGTAGATCAGGTGAAGGTTTTGGGTCCAAATTTCATCGTGTGGTTACTCTAGTAATATGTATTGTACAAGTTTTTAGAATATGTATTTGTATTTGTACATTGATTGTACCACACTTGTTATTGTTATGTAAATTTTAAGTTATTTTCATTAATTCAAATGTAAACTATTTATTAATTTATTTAAAAATATGAAATTAGTTATAAATTGAATAAAATTTTAATCTAGCTTGGTTCAAATAATTGCAGTTTGTGAATCGAAAATTAAACAAAACTAAACCGAACGAAACACATTTAAACAATTAAACCAAAATCGAATCAATTTTAATAAAAACAATTTGAAATTGAACCAAATATTATGATTCATATCTATTTTTGTTATATCCTAATATTCAACCCAGGATAAGTATGGAAGGCCCACTAAAAATATAGAGCCTAAACCCACAAGGAAGCAACCTCACGACATCTCGCCCTTATAAATTACGTAACTTTCGTTTTGCCCTTAAAACCTCTTCAATACCCTCACCTAAGCACCATCTTCTTGAAACCCACACAACAACTCCCTTAGCTAGTCCTTTCAGGTCAAGTCCAACAACACCTCAAGTTTACACTCACCACTCCAACACCTTAAGTTTACACTCACCACTCTGATACGACGCTTAGGCTCAAAAGATAAGGGCTATCTCCCCTATAAATACCCCTTGATGATGGGTAGAAACAGGCCAAAATACTTACAGCATGTTTGGTTGGGTGTAATGGCATAGCCATTACATCCCTATTACGTGGACCCCACCTATTCATATGTTTGGTTGGGTGTAATGCCCTATTACGGGCTTATTACATTACGTATGTATTCCTGCTTAATGACTAATTTCTATTCCCTGCCCAAAGTTCAGTTTCGCTTCCGTTTAGCCCTCTCCCGATTTCTATGCCCTGTTTTACCCTCTCATTTTCCCAAGCCGAAAGCCACCTTCAGAACTCTCCCTCCCAACATCAAACAGAAGCTGCCAACAAAGTCACCTCCACCGCTTCCTTTTCACTTTCATTTGATTGTTTTGTCGACCAAAAACAGACTTGTGTTCATCAAGCTTCGTTCCATTCGTTCCATCGATTCTCCCACGTTTCCCTTTTAGAGGTAATTTCCCTTTCCCTTCCATCGATTTCTGCTTCTTTTTTTTATCTGTGATTCATTTATTCTCGTTCGTTTGTTAAAATCGATTTTTGTTCGCTTCTTCTTCTTCTCGTTCGTTTCCTTTTGCTGAAATCTGCAATATTGATTCTTTTCTTATGATTTCCATTGGGCTTTGATTTTACTGTTTGTATTGCATGTTTGATTTTCTTATTTGATTTCCTTGTTAACCCCTTGGCTGATAAAAAAAGATCAGATTTCTTTGTAAAATGGGCCATGCGTATCATTTCAATTCTCTTCATTTTTCAGGTACACTTCTACTACCGATGGCAGTCGTATTGATTTATATGCAACCTAGGCTACAAGTTTTCACTTCTTTATGCAAAACTTCCTTGAAAGCCGTTGTTGGTTTTTGAAATGACCATGGGAGGTCTGCTATTAACTATGTTCTATACAGTAGGTTTTTGTTTAAATACCTGGAAATTGCTTTGACTCTTGTTTTTCTTGAAATATCCGTGTCTGACACATTCACATATGAGTATGAGTATACTGGTGGCTATTCTGAGAGAAGTCGAACTGTTAAACTTTTCTGGGAGGTATTAGCATAATGGAAGTTTAATTGATATTTCTCATGTTTGACTTAGTTCCTCAAATGTTTTAATCATGTAAACTGCTGCATGAATACAGTTTGAGCCCAAAGAACGTTATATGCTGCTAAAATTTGTGACCAGCTGTTCACGAGCTCCTTTACTGGGGTTCAAATACTTGCAGCCGGCTTTCACAATTCATAAGGTACGCTGTTATATCTGTTAAAAGTTTTCCCAATTTCTACTTACAAAAAATAAAAGGAAGAAATTTCCCAAGATTTAAAAGAAAAATCTATTGTAAAGGGCAGGGGTGAACGATAATTGCAAATGGAGAAAGGGTACACGACTATCCTAAAATCTCATCTACAACTGAAACTAAGTCAGGAATCTTCTTGACCTTGTATAGGTTGCAAGTGATGCTCCTCTTTGGGCTGCAATTGGAGGTTCGGATGTGGAGCAACTTCCATCAGCTTCTACATGCTATAACACTCTCAAGGTACAATAATGGGGGATGGATGCTCTCCAGTTTAATAATTACTATGTTTAAAGGCTCCATAACAACATCAAACTTCAACACAAGTGATTTTTTATTGTCTCGTATATGTGTTTTCTTGCTCTATTGGATGGTTACAGCTTCCAACATACAAGCGGTCAAGTACTCTGAAAGCAAAGCTTCGTTATGCAATTAATTCTAATGCTGGATTTGAACTTTCTTAAGGACCTGAGATTTTTAACTGGCGCAAGTGAACTTCCTTATTATCTAAATTCATTTCTATCTGCCATAAGGATTTTAAGATATTAAAAATTTTATGTATGTCCGTGCTAAAGATCAAGTGTCTTTCAAGTTTTAATTGACATATAGTTTATTTATGGTTTACCATTATCACTAGGCTTTGTAACCATGTCCAAGAGAGGCTGGTATATGTCGAAGACCACAAGTTTAAGACAAGGCAATCTGTCCTGTAGGCTTAGTGACGTGTTGTTCAGTTTATTGTTGAAGGCAATGGCATCTTGGTTTAACCTTGCAACACACTGGTTACTTCCAGCACCAAATAGGGTGATGGCTGCAGGTAAACAACCTGTTGGTGGTAAGGTTGTTACTCCAATCCTCCTTGCTCCCAGTCCATACAGATTCTGTTTCAATCATAAAACAGTTGTGTGCTTTAAAAAAACCAGTATGTAAAATCATGTTAAAAGTTCGGTTCATTTCAATGAAATTGTAACAAATATACTAAGATTGCTGAGTTTTTATTGATAGCATTGATTTATTTGAACCATGATTTTTGTTTATGCAAGCAACTACCGGATTCTGGGACCAGAGTCCTTGGCTGCACCAGTCGAGGCAAATAACACTGATGAAAGGCCGTGCTGAATTTGTAAGTCGGTCACCAAGAGTGGATTCTAAACAGAAGATGTGGAATAGTCCGAAGACTGCCCCAGCATGGACTAACTCTCTTGTGAAAGGTTATTATGCTAAGCTTAGTGAAGGTGCTATAGATCATCAAGATTACTATTCAACCTTTCACAAGACAAACCTCCAGAAGAAATTCACGGAGCAATAATGAGAAGATTTCAGTCAGGAATCTACTCGGAAAGCCATGGTGGAACTGGCAGCTTCTCCGGAATTCACAGATTGGATGATTGAGCATGCTGACAGGATAAAACTCCTTCCACGTGATGATAGTTCAGATGAATTAGTGGGAAGTAAATCAAGTTCAGACGATGAAGATGAAGAAAGCCACAGCTGGTTCAGATTATTTTAACTTGTAAGAACTGGGTAGAAAATCAAAATTGTTCATGAAGTATGCATGTTTGACGTAGGGACGGATGCATGATCCGGGAAAATTTAGAAAAATTGAACATAGTCATGCCAGTAATATATTATCTGATACTTCCATACCTTGCTTGCCGGATAACATAGGTATTTGACCTCTTTCATGTATCTTAGGAAATTTAGTCCCTGTTTTAGGGTTGATTTACTATTACATTTTCTTTTTGACTAGTAAATAGCTTGCCTCATGTTAATTTTCTGAAATGAAATTCTATCCATTAATTGATGTCGGTGAAAAAAACTTGCGTGAGTCGAAAATAATTCTGCAGATGATGCTGTAAGAAATAAGGGTATTTGTTTCATTTTATTAACTAGCTTTAACCTGTAGAAGGGACTTTTTAAGTATATTTTCATAACTTCAAATTAGAAAAATCATTATAATTATAAAAAATTAACTGAGTTAATGTTGTATCAATTTATTTATGGATTTGGCAATAAAAACTGGAAAAGTTGCAGTAAAAAAATTTATGTTGGTCTTTTTGTTAGTTTTAAATTATTTACACATTGTGCAAATTTAATTTTAATATTAAAAATTAATTCTTTATATTTATAATTGTTTCAATTTAATTTTAATTTTGAAATCTTTATTTTAAACTTAAACAATATAAACTTAATAAATAAAAGTTTATTGGCTAAACTTGTTGAATTATAATTTAATTTCTTTTCATTCATCATGTGTTATAATTTTATACAGTGTTAAGCTTTTGATTCATGATATTGAAATTAATTTTAATTTTATAAAGGGTTCACCTTTTGATTCATGATATTAAATTATATTTAATAATAATTATTTTAAATTATATTTTATAGTATTATATATTATGATTTTAGTAAATTCATATAAGAATATTTAATATTAAGAATTTTATTAAATTATATATTTTATTAAATTATATTTAATAATAATTATGTTAAAATATGATTAAATTATTTATTATTTATATTAATAATCTTATTAAAATTTAATAACAATAATCATTTACCTAACAAAAATTCTACTAAGGGTATTCTAGTCATTTTAGTTTTTTTTCTTATGCTATTACACCTCTATTCCATTCATCCAAACACAAGAATACCATTACGCCTCTATTCCATTCCATTCAACCAAACAAAAGAATTACCTATTACGCCTCTATTCCATTACGCATCTATTCCATTATATCTCTATTCCATTACACCTCTATTCCATTATAGCGAACCAAAAGTGCCCTTAACATTTTCTACCTAACCTCTACAGCTCTACTAGATTACCAACCATTTCTTGCAACTAATGATTCTTTGCGATTCATTCAATGTGAACCACTATCATCGGTTCTTCACACCTTATTCAATATAAACCGTACTTATCAATCATCCCCACCTTTATGTTATAACATTTTTCGAGTTTTTCAATTTTTTTCTCAACCATACGTACACTCCTACTACCTATATTTGTAACACTATAATATGTGGGATTTGATAGTGAGACCGTGAAGCCCCGACTCTACATAAAAATACACTATAGTTTGTACCAATTTTAGCCCTATTCACATCTCACTAATAATATATACAAATAAATGTCTCGATTCTTTTGAATTATAATCAAGTCCAAATAATTGATAATGCAAATATATACTTTGAGTCTTTGATGGGATAAAAAAGGCAATACAGTTAGCCTTCTCTATAATAACCATGTAACACCAGACCGAATGGCTGGACGACCGACCCTTCATGATTTTGACTATCATCGTAAGATAAAATAAATTAATAACTAATCAATAATTTCATAGGGTTTTGCTGTGAAATCATAATATGATAAAAAATCTTTTGATAATATTAACATTTTTATAATAACCTGTCAAACTAGCTTCATGAGTCTAATTACAATTTGAACTATATTTGAAAAGTTCTTATACAAATACAAAACAAAAATTTTAAACTACATGTTGCTCCAATATCTACACATGTGTCGCCCCGAAGGACCTTACTGTTGTCACGGTGTCGCTCTAGCGAGCCAGTTGATAACATTCCACGACTTACCATGCTCCATTGTCGTCCCTTATCAAACCGCCCATTCCTTAATTCCACCAATTATTCCTAACTTCATCTACCCAGTCAAGGTAAAATACCTCCGTACTCCCCAATACACTATATTCATGCATTTCATACAATTCATTGTGCTAGTTACTATCGCATACATTACATCATGCATCTATTTGTTAATTCCAACCATACAACATTAAACAAAAACACTTGCAACCATATGCATACACAGCTTACTTATCCTCCATATTCATACACGACCAAGGTTTTAGACACAACTCAAAGCAGACATAAATGTGGTTCAAGCAAGCAACACACCATCAACAATCACCCAAAAGTCGAGCGTTGAAATTCACCTAGCTCTCTTTATTCTCGACAGCTTAGCTTGTCCAAACACCAGAGCCTCATTTGTCCTGGTAGCTAAGCATAACAACCAATTATCGGTTAACTCAAAGGTATTCAAACCTTAAAACCCCATAATCCATAATTATATAAAAACTTTTCAAGAATTCTTACTTCTCTTTCCTCTAACCCATGAGTACAGGGAGGCCTAGGACTTACTAGTTTATCGAATTCTCGACTTCCCAAACTTCGAACCTCATATTTACCACTTTATGCAGAGCTTTCTCGAACTCCCTCTTTTTCTTTGGACCAACCGAAGAAGACGTTGCAGACAATAAGGAATTTACCAGCTAAATTCAAGAGACTTCTTTCCTTTCCACACACAAATATTCATAGCCAAAGTTTGCACGATCTCTTTAGTCATGATCTCCTTAGTCCATTTTTGCCAATCACTACTCATTATTTTGTCTCCCACTAGGGAGATAGTCGGTTCCAATCTAACTAAACCAAAATTGAGATCCAACTAATCACAGTTCAACCACTAAAAGTTTTGAATTTTTGAGTGAAGACCATTAATTCGCCAATCCATTCAATGAAATCCTAACATTCCTTTAATTTTGGGACTTAAAGGAAAACCGAGTGTGACATGGGTCTCTTCTTTCTTGGTTAGCTAAGCATAAGAACCATATAAATATCAAAACAAATATGCATATATGTAAAAAAAACCTTAATTCTTATGCATGCAGAGGAGTTATAAATGTTAACTACGACTTAAATCATCGTAGTTCAAAATAAATTATACTGAAATCCTCAAATTTTCCTTCCTTTATCTTAAATCGAAAGGTACATAAGAGTTAGAAATAGTACCAAATTGTTAAATTCTCAAATATTTAAGCTAACACCCTAGATTCTTCCCATCATGCAAATTGCTTCTTAATTTTCTTTTTTTCCAGAATGAACCATAGAAGAAGATAAAAGAAAGAAAAGTGAATTACCAGAATGAAAGAATCCTCCCAATATATAATCTTTCCACTACTGTTCCCCTAAATCCTAAGTCGGTCAATACTATTAATACCCCTAATCATAATGTTTCCCATTAAAAGAAAACTCCTAGTTCTAATGTAACGAGACTAAACTTGAATTCTAACTATTTACCAATCAAACCACAAGATTCTCATAATCACACTAGGACCTGCTTAACTAGAAGATTTTCTAATTAAATACTCAGAAATTCTGTTATACCAAACCTTTAACATTTTCGGGTGTGACAAACCACCCGCTATAACAACATTTTGCTATAACAGACAAGTTTTTAGAATAATTTTTTATGTTTTATTTTAATCCTCTATAACAGCTTTTTACTTATAACAACAACATCCATAGTTATGAAGTATATATTTTTTTAATTAAAT
Organism: Gossypium raimondii; assembly: GCF_025698545.1. NCBI lineage: Eukaryota > Viridiplantae > Streptophyta > Magnoliopsida > Malvales > Malvaceae > Gossypium > Gossypium raimondii. Next base: position 52,047,101 of record NC_068575.1, read on the forward strand.
TAGCTCTCTATAACAACATACTATCTAAGTTTTAAAGTAAAATTATAGTTTTTCATATAAACAAGCCTAATAATTATCATTTATTAAATGAAAATGATCTTAATTAAAAATTAATGAATAAAATGATTAAATTTCACATGAAGAAATCCATTAATCATATTTTATTAAATGAAAATAATATTCAATGAGTGGAGTTAAAGATATAAATTCAAAAATTGTTAAGTTCCCTAATTAAATATATAAATTCAAAAATTGTTAAGTTCCCTAATTAAATATTCTATTATGAATTTGGAACATTGTAAACTTATAAATTGATTACTTGATTTTAGTAACTCATGATAAATTAATTAATTAAATTCGATAAATCATATTGATTAATTGAACTTTTTAGATTTATGAACTTTAAAATTAATCATGTGAAAGAATGCAAAATTAAAGATGTATAAAACAATAATACATGTCTATTATACGTCTTTTAATTTTGTTGATTTGATTATCACTTTCTTTACTTGATGAAAATTCACTATATGAATTCTAAGGTAAGCTTAAACGATTATCTCTCTATAATATCATACTTTTGTAGGTGTATAACAACCACCTTTTTATAACAAACAAAATTGAGTAAACAAATGGAGTTGTTATAGGGAGAATTGACCGTAATATGTAAGAATTACAAGACTTTCATGCTGTTATATGTAGGGGTGAGCAAAACTCAATTTGACTCAAAAAAATTGAAAAAAATTTAAATTTCGAGTTAAGCGAATCAAGTTATTCGAGTTATTTGAGTCAACTCAATTTTTTTTTTCAAAATTTGAGTTCGAATCTAGTTGAATTTTCGAATTCGAATAACTCGAATATCAAATTATAATATTTAATATTTTTACCCCAAACCCCAGACCTTTTTACTTTTCCCCCAAAACTTTAACTCCTTCCCACTTCCCCCAAAACTTTTACTTCCCTCCCATCCCAATCCCCCATCTACCCAAAATTCATTTCCCACCAAATATATTTTTTAAATATTTTCCCTAAAAAATTTTACTCTCCTATTTACTTTCCCTCAAAATTTTACTCCCAAAAACCCTTAAAACTTTTTATTTTTCCCCAAAATTTTTACTCCCTCCCACTTTCCCCCTAAAACTTTTACTCCCCTCCTTTCCCACCCTCATCTACCCCAAACCCATCCCCCCAATTTTTTTTAATATTTTCCTTCCAAAATTTTACCTATTTACTTTCCCTCAAAATTTTATTCCCCCAAAACTTTTTATTTTCCCCATAAACTTTTACTTCTCACCCTTTACTCCTATATAAAAAATCAAAATCATCCAAAAAAATCCTTAAACCTAAATAGTAATAATTTTATTTATATCTACTATTTGTATTATTAAATTAAATTTCATAGTTTCTATTATTTATATTATTGAATTGTTTAATCATATTGAATATTTATATTAAAATTTAATTATTAATGATGTCATAAAATATTCATGTTAAAATTTTATGTTTGTATCAATTTCTTTAAAATAACTTTTATTAGAAAATCACATTTTACACTTAATATATTTTAATTTCAAAATACATAGTGACAAGAATCAAGATAATTGAAATAACTAAGCAGTCAAAGAAGTTAACCCATATATAAAAGATTAATAAATAAATTATGAGGTAATGAAAGTTAATAACAAATTTGATTACGGTGGGTGACAGTAGTAACAATGACCTATTTTTTTTAATTTAACTCGAACAAATATATTCGATTCGAATTTCATCTCACTCGACTCGATTCGAGAAAATTACAAATGGAGTTAGGATGATAAAATATGATTTGTTAACTCAATTAACTCGAAATTTTTTCATTCGATTCGATTCGATCGAACGCTTACTCCTAGTTATATGTATGTTGTTGTATTAGTTATATGGGTTAATTAAATTATTTTTATAATATTCATGATTAAAAAATTAAATTAGTTTTAAATCTAATGGTAGATATTAAAATTTTTTTCTTAGCAAAAATAAAGTTTTTATTAATAAATGAAAATGCCTGATAATTGCCAAAGTCATCACACAATCGCTAAGGAACGCCAAAAAGGACGACAATAAAATATAACAAAAGCTGCCCAACATCAAATGGTGGATGTTACAATATTTTTCATTTTATAAGAATTTAAATATTTATAGAAATAGCAAAAAATAAAATAGTACACCAAATATTAAAACCTACAAACAACAAAAATAGTCATTAAAAATAAGACATCCATATATGTTCTAAGATTAAAAATAATTTATTCCAAAATTAAATTAATTCCAAAATAGATAATAATAAAATATTATTCATTTTGATTACTAGTATCTCTTAAAAATATTATTTTAATATTATAAAATGTTTACATATTTATCAATAGGCTCGTCACATTGCGCTATAAACTCCTTCATTTAAGATTTGTTTCTTATTTACATGAAAATCTTATATTAAATATATATATATATATGGTTATATTATACATGTGATTTAGTGCAAAATACACTATGCATACATCAAAAACATTAAAGTAAATATGTTTTATTTTATTAGTATTCTCTACGTTGGTTTTATGTTTTATATTTGGAGTTTATAATTATCTCTCTGAATAATATGTTTTAAAATTCAAATATGTATCTCTTCTTAAAATACAATTTCCTTATGTAGTTTTATATTAAATTCAATTCCTCCATCTATTATTAGTTATTTACGTTGGATACTTAATATAATATTAGAGCTTTTGATAATTCTTCTCATTCAAAACATAAAAAAAAGTATACACTCTAATAACCAAAAAAAAACTCATGAAAAGTTATTAAATGTTTGATAAGGTGTTGCTAATCCTATGTTTGGATTTACGCACATGTATGTTTGAAGCTTCATATCTTTAGGTTATAGAGGTAAGTACAAAGTGCTAGTATTAGTTCGTGCCCACTTTTCTTTTGGAGCTGAGGCATCATCTTGTTCCCACTTTATGGCTGTCTCTATCACCTGACATGCTTATATATAGCCCGTTCTCCCCCACCAAACCCCTCAACTAGCAAGTGATCAAGGTTCAACAGATATCAAATTATATATATATCACGAGCAAGAGAGTTTTAGTGGTAGTGTTTGTTTGAGCAATGGGCTCGACTGTTATAGATATTCCAGATGGAGAAGGGGTTGTCCCTGGCTCTAAAGAAAAGAAGAAGAAAGTTGGTGACATTTGCTGTCAATTCCCCATTGATTTGTTTTTTAAAGAAATGAAAAGTAATAAGCATATGACGAGAAAAGTGATTCATAGTATCAAGGTTGGTGTTGCTTTAGTTTTCGTTTCACTGCTCTATCTACTTGATCCTCTGTACAAGCAAGTTGGAGAAAATGCCATGTGGGCCATTATGACTGTCGTGGTTGTCTTCGAGTTCTTTGCAGGTGATATGCTTAATTGCTTCTTAATTTGTACATTTATTAGGTTCGTTTCAGTTAAATTTACAAGTTTGCTACCTTTTTTTTTACCTGTTTGTCAGGCGCTACACTAAGCAAGGGCATAAATCGAGGAATTGGGACAGTATTAGGAGGTGGACTGGGGTGTTTAGCGGCAATTTTCGCCCAAGCAGTGGGTGGGGTTGGCAAAGCTATAATTGTCGGCATTACTGTCTTCATATTTGGTATGGCTGCCGCGCTTGCAATAAATTCTCTTCTACTCAAGATTCAAGTTTTCCCTATACGAGTCCATGGATGGACATAACTAAAGAAACTTTTTATATTCAAGTTTTCCCTGTACGAGTCCATGGATGGATAAACCATTGTTGTGTAATCAAGGGTTGTTTTTCGACTTGTTTGAAGTCATTGCGATGATTTTTGAACTTTTGACTGGAATCTTGTTCTCAGGTGCGGCCGCAACATACACTCGACAGGTTCCAAACGTTAAAAAGAAATTCGATTACGGAGCAATGATATTCATTCTCACGTTTAGCCTGGTTGTAGTGTCGGGTTTACGTGCTGAACAAGTGTTGGAAATAGCCCGTGACCGTCTTTCCACAATTGCCATGGGCTTCGCTATCTGCCTCTTTATAAGTTTGCTCGTCTTCCCCATTTGGGCTAGTGATGAACTCCATGACTCTTTAGTCGCCCGCTTCGAAGACCTTGCTGTCTCTCTCGAAGGTTTTCTAATCATTTCTTTTAACAGTACAAGCCATAGTAAACTTACCCTTATGCTTAAATCTTTGGTTCTACATATGCTTTTGTCCATTTCCACCTTAGCCCAAGGTTAGGGCCTGGGGCTAGACCTGGTGCTAGAATTTATACCTTACATTAAGCCTAAGGAGAGATCTCAAATTAGTTGGGTACTACCTAGGCTTGTGATAAGTGTATCAATTTTATCATTCAAATCATTCCAAAGTTTATACCCATGCTTGTTGTAACCCAATCTTTTTTAAATAATGTTTCAAGTCCAAATGTTGTGGGTAGAAAAAATAATATCCAAAGAGTTTTGTCACTTAAAAATTTGATTTTACTTGATTTTAAATTTAATTGAAACCCAATGTAATTATCGAATATAAAAAAAATTATATTTTTAAAATTATAGCCACAAATTTGAATTTTATTATGATACACCTATTGTAGGGTTCTCCGAGGAGTACTTTGAAAATGTCAATGAGAAGGAGAAGTCTAGTTTTAATTTCAGTAGTAAATGCAAATCAGTCCTGCATTCCAAGACAAAGGATGAATCATTGGTATATTATTCTTTCTTTTTTGTTTATAGTATAGTATTTCTTTGTTTCTGTCATCTTAACATCAATATCAGAATTATTATTGTTTGATAAACAACGAAAATTTGTGCAGGTAAATTTTGCAAGCTGGGAACCCTGGCATGCAAAATTTGGGTTTTGCTACCCTTGGGGAATATACCTAAAATTAGGGGAAGATTTAAGAGATTTGGCTACAACTATCCTTTCACTCAAAGGCTGCCTTAAATCACCTACACAGGTACGACTAAATCTTCTTCACAAACCAAAATGTTTCTTTGGGAGAATCTTCCATATATTAGTCGCTTTTGCTGAATTTTCTTTTTCAAATATTGTTATCATCAGCCATCAGAAAGTAATACCTGTCGTCAGCCGGTGAAGGAACCATGTGAAGCAATTGTAGCATCACTAGCATGGACACTAAGAGAACTGGGAGAAAGCATAAAAAAGATGAAAAAATGTGGATCCGAGGATACCATAGTACCCAAATTGAAGACAGTGAGACAAGAACTAAGCCAAATTCCGGGTCCTTCCACATTGGGAACTAATAATTTGGAGAGAACTGATGGGTTAGGATTGGCTACCTTCATGTATTCGATGGTGGAGATGGTTGAAAAGATGGAAGAATTGGCAAAACATGTGGAACAACTTGGACAACGTGGAGGTTTCAGTTAGATTAAACTATTTCAAGGTATGTGCATATGTATTGATTGTACTGTACATATAAATAGGTATATTACTCGTTGGCCGGCTATAAACATGAATTTTGAAATCATAATTTGAGGCTAATTAATCGAGTGGAAGTGAGTTGGGTTCCAAAAGATTGAGTCCTGGTTGAATGTTAGATGAATTTGACTCCATAATTTATTATTATTATTATTATTATTATTATTATTTTGCAAATAAACAAGAAAAGATGAGAACAAAAATAACTCAGGATTCAAATAATTGAATTTAAGAACAAGAAAATGGAATTTGAAAAATCTTGCTCATGGTCCCTATCAGTATTTGAACTCAAAAAAGTAATTGTTAAAAGGAAAAACATCATCATTAATATAATTAAAGTGTATTGCCTTCTTCATGAGAACCTTTCAAACGTAAATTTTATTAATTTTCAAAGTTATATTTAATATATAAAACATAATAACCAATATATGAACTTAATCTACTATTCATTTTTATATCACATTTATGTCAATTAATGAAATCATTTAATTTCGGTCCACTAAGATTACATAGGTTAATTCATCATATCGACATTAGGTCCATTTGGTTCATCAATGCGGAATGCCTATACTTTTGTCTTTATTTTCTTAACTTCGGAACTACTTAGGGTTCTTCAAAATTTTAAATGCATCTCCTCCATGTCTATATAAACATTGGGTGTCTTTTTCACAATACATATACATTATGTTGCAACTTTGACTATTTCTCTTGTTACACTTCATGCTGAAACGGTAGATAGAATAATAGTTTTAGTGCAATTAAAATTTTTGGGTTGATATGATTTATGATTTAATATTATTCAGCAACCATGTTATGATCATCATCTTTTAGTTGACTAACTTGAAGGAGAAGAAAGAAGTTTGAAGTGCTGATACTTATCATTATTCTTATGGTTTTTAACCTAATGAGAGAATTATTTATAAAAACTTAATTGTGTACTTTATGAACTAATGGTGAATGGAAGTACATGCTAAGGAAAATATGAGTCGACCTGTGAAGAGAATATTTATGTTCAAAATCCTATTATAACAAAAAATGGAACAGCAAACTAGCAGGTTTTAGTTGAAAACTTTTACTTGATAAATGGAAAGGTAGCTCTTTTGTCATCTAATTTGTTGGGGGGACACAGGGGCGAAGCTAAAACAATTTTTTAGGGGAGAATGAAATTTTAATTTTTTATAGTCTATATATTTATAATTTTTATAATTTTAGGGAGGCCAAAGTGTAATTTTATCTTTATTAATTTAAAATTTTAAAATTTTAAACATTGATAGTTATTGATAACAAAGGAGGATACTTTGTGCAACAAATGAAAGCATAGATAAGGGAAGTGTATGATCGAGCATAGTTCTATTCTTAGGAGGAGATACATTTTAGTTTCCTTTAACTTGTTTGGATTATGTGCTAATAATTTGTTATTGATTTTTTAAAATTGCTAATTATTGCAACTTTCACAATTGATAAAACAACAGTTTTGGTGCAATTAAAGATTTTGAGTTGGCATGTTTGACTTTTTGATGAAATGACTTATGCTTTAATCTTGTTGAGCAGCAAATGAGGAACTGATTGTTGGACCTAATACCCTAACACTATGTTTGGTTTGGTGTATTGGCTATGCCAATACACCCTAATCGGTGGGCCCTACCTAATCCCCCTCTAATCCGCCGTTTGGTTCAATGTATTGCTAATCCCCCTCTAATCCGTTACTTTCTTAATCGGTGAAAACCACCGATTTCTATTCCCCCTCTTTTCCCCAGATTAGGTGACGCTTCAGCAAAGCCTCCCTGTTTTACCCTCCCCCGATCCCTTTTGTTTCTCTTATGTTCCTTCTAGCTTCATCCGATTTGCTTCCTTGTTTCTTTGCTTTTCATTTCTGCCGATTTACCCTCCCAGTTTCTTTTCATCCGATTTTCTTTTCTTTTCTTTTCTTTTCTTTTCTACTGATTTGCTCCCCCCGTTTCTTTTCTTTTCTTTTTCGGCCGATTTGCTCAGTTTCTGTCGATTTGCGTCACTGGTCAGTTTTCCTAACCCGATAGAATAATATCCGTTTCTCAAGTTTGATTGCTATTTTTGCTTGTAGCATTTTTTATTTTTTATTTTTTTTAGTTCTGACCTTTTCTTTAGATAAAATTGCTTTTGTGTTTGATACGTGTGATTTTTTTTTTTGATAATTAGCTTGGAGATATTTATGATATAGAATTGCTTCGTGTTTTCCTCCAAGGTTTGTCTTGCTACAGACCTGCTTCTTTTTCTGAGTTCATTTGGTTTGATGTTGAGCAATTAGACTATGTATTCCCCTCATTCTAGATTCCATGTTTACATTTCTGATGAGATATTTTCTTTGATATCCATTTTGCAATTGCATTATGCTCTTGATGGAACAATTTGGTCTTTTGCCTTGAGTTTGCTTTATTGTCATCCCATTATCTTCATATGTAAATATGACCTGCTTTGTATGTTTGAAAACTTGACCCTTTGACCGAGGTCCGTAAATCCATGCATTTTTTTGGATGGAGCATATGGGATTGTCTAAGTTCTAATCCTCAATAATTGATTAGTGACTCGGAAAACTTTAGTTCAAGCAAATATACAATGGAGGGTTGAAGCTTTGTCCTCCTAGGCCTGGTTATTCTATTATAAGTTCTGGTTTCATTTTTGTCTGTTTCCTTTAACAAGTTGGCAACTCATGGACAAGATAAAAGGGAAACTGGGCGAAATTCGCAATATAACCAGTGTAGACAAATAGTTTTGATCATATAGCTACCTATTATACAAATTATTTGAATGAAACTTTTATAATTTTCAAAGAAACATACTAAACAGATTAGCTTTGTTTTAGACTTTTAAAGAATATTGTCAACTTTGCTACGGTCACAGCGTGTGGGTAAAGACCATTATATTGAATCTGCATTTCTCACTAGTTTCCTCCGACACACTAGATTTGCTGGAGTGGATTATTAATGATCAAAAACTTTACAGGTTGCCGTAAGCTTGTGGGTTGCTGTTGTTATTGGAAGTCGGTGCAACTTGTATTTGTTTTTGTACACTTGTATTTTTTCAACAAATTGGTTTAATAAAATATCCATTGGTTACATTAATATTTCTTGCATATTGTCCTCAACAATTTTTGCAGATAAAGCAAAATGAAAACAAATATTAATTCACTCGTTATCTAGGGTTTAACTAATGCTAAGCGGTATTATGTTGTTGGATCTAATATGAAAAGACAACTTGTATTAGTAGAAATAAATGAAAATGATGAAGTAAGATAAATGTGTTGCATTCACAAATGAATGTGTTTTCTTACTAACTAAGATTTTTGAATTAAATAATTGAAGTTTGAGGATGGAATTAAATTAATTAGTCATTATGAATTTGTAGAATAAATTAATAAAAATTAAATATATTTTCTCATAGATTCTTTTATGATAAAGTTGTCATGACTTTAACGGAATTAGAATTAGATTGAGAAAATTATTTAATTAAGAAATTAATTTAGTTAATTTAATTAATTAAATTAGTTGAATAAATAATATTTATTTTGAGAAAAGGCAACAAATATTGAGTTGTATTAAATTCTAAAGTAGTCTCACATAACATTTGTGAGGAGACAACTTAGGAGAAATTAAGAGAGCGTTTCAGCCCCTCTTATAGTTAGATTATGAGAGTGTTTTATGTTTAAATAATATTATTTTACACCGATTGTTCAACCAACATTCTTGTACCTCATAATAAGAATAAATTCTATTTTATGAGAATGATGATATTTGTTGATTTCTATTGGAAGGAATTACTTTTCTACTTAAAGTAATTATATTGTTCTATGTTTAGTTTGTGTTGCTCGAGCCCACATTCGGTGCAATTTGAGGTATGAGGATAATAGAGGAGGTCGCTTGGTTAAAAGTCAAGATCGACTCAAATCCATCTCACACAGTTAAGTTTATTACTATGAATATCACAAAGTGGTTCAATTTTTGAAAATTTTAAATCTATGATCATCAATTTTTAATCCATAGACTTGTAATAGAAGAGAGATGTGCAAGGCTTCAGAAAGTAGGATTATCATCTTGTTTGAGCCTATTATAAGCTGTTTTGTCCAGCAAACCGAAACTCTTTTTAGATTCAAATACAGTAAAAACAAATCAACCTTTTTATTAAATTGTCTTATTTTTCGCAATAATTTTGGATTTGCAGAGAACCAAAAATATATATATTCTCCCTTAGGGGTAAATGAACAATTCTCTTTAGCTATCGCATAAATGATGCTTAATATGCCTTGCTATAGTTATCTATGTTAAATCACAAAATAATACAAAAGCACAAGGACAAAAACTCTAATAAATCTCCATTTATTGATGGTGATGGAGAAACCAATAAGAAAAAAAAAAGACCATTTAAAATCATAGGATTCTTCGTTGTGTTTATCAGAAACAGTTGAAGAAGCAAAAGAGATTGAGATGGGTTATCTTCCAAAACAGGCAGCAGCCATGATCGGCTTGCTTTTGTTATGCAGTAATGTCATAAGTGTTCCAGATACAAGCATCACAAGTGTTCTTTGCAACTCTGGTAGCTATTCCGAGGGCGATCCTTTCGCCACTAGTTTGGCCTTTGTCCTCCAAGACTTAGAGACCCTCACGCCTGAGCGCAAAGGTTACGATTACTTCAACATCTCCCCATACCCTAATGCTTTTGCCTACGGTCACGCGGCTTGTAACCAAAACCTCACCACCTCCGATTGTGCTACTTGTTTGGGTGCTGCTAAAACCGTCATGCTTGCAACTTGTCAAAGTCGAATAGGGTCTCGCTCGGTGCTCCATGATTGTACCATTAGGTATGAGCAATACCCATTTGATGACTGAATTAAACACCTTTCCCACTCACTCCACTCCACTCCACTCCACTGGTGTTAATGGACATCTTTTTTTATCTCTAATAATGTTTATTTTGTACCTCAAAAAAAGCAAGAGGTGCTTGCAACGCTGAAACCTTATCTATTTTGGTGTAATCATTGATTCATGTTATATTCAGCGGTTCACTTTCTTATCTAATTCTGGGTTCTTCCAGACAACAGAATTTCCATAAAGGCTTTTCATTAACATTCCCTTTTAGGATCCTTGATGGGTATATAGCAGAGTTTAACATGCTTATCTGTCAAAATTCAAAGGAAAAAAGACATGGTTCTGTTTAGTCCATGCAGTTTAACCAAGAAAGAAGTTTCATTGCCATTTTCCAGGCTCCAGCAAATTATCAGCAATTTTTTACCGACATAATCTAGTTTCAAGAAAACAATTCTGCAATTTATGGTAGGCAAAGAAAAAAAAACGTAGGAAAAAGATGTAGAGACCTCATTGAAATCTCTCTTAGCTAGAACATGGACGAAACTAGAAGTGAGGAGTAAAGAATTTGTTATAATTTCATTGATCAAATGAACAAGATTTCCAAGTTTCAACTCTCTACATCGGTGAGGAATATGAACCATTTGTCGTATATGATCAACTATCAGAAAACATTATACCCATCATAATGAAACCTGGGAGCTTTATGAGCGTGAGTATTCCCGCTGGAGAAAAAGGGCATAAACAAGCTCATTCCATGTGTCAGGCACACCAGGCAAACACCAGTGGCTACAATCTTGACGGTTCATAGGACCTGGCCCGTTTCCTGGGCCAAAATGATACAACGATGTATGCCCGTCCTGCCTTTGATATGTCATGGGAGTTACGTTCATCAGCTTTATCACTTGAAATCCTTGTGGGTGTTTTGACAATACACCAGAGACTATGTCAACAAGTTTCCCAGTGTTATTCGGCAATGGACCAAAGTCAGGTAGCTTTAATTGATGGCAGTGTCCACCAGTATTCCAGGTGCCACCTCTGTTCATCCATCCACAATAATGGTGATTAAATCATATTCATATCTTCGTATCATATATACATTTTGATCCAAAAGGGAAACTGAAAATAGATTAATAGCCAATGTTGAAAAACTGATTCATATAAGTATAGACTGCATAACAATATCAAAACTATAAATGCCAAACAAATTCATGCTCATTAGCATTCAGCTTACCGGAAATACTTATATCAGAAAGCGAGTCATATCTACAACCCTCTTAAGTTCAATGCTGCTCTAATATGCAAACAATTGAAAACTTTCACATTTAAACTCGGCCAAAGGCATTTCATCACAGCCATGAACTAACCTTTTTAGTTCTATTACTTGCACATACAAGCAAATAAATATTTAATGTAGCATCCTGTAATGTAACAATCTTAATGCCAATAGCAGAAAGTGTGAAGATCGTGAAAAGAAAAAAAGGAACAGGAATCAGAAATGAAGCATTGATGGTTAAAGAGAAAAGAAAGGGGGCATACCTGAAATGAACAGGAGCATAGGTGCGAAGCATAACTTGTGTCTTCTTAGTATCTACTTGACTGGCAACAAAGTCAACTAAAGTTTCGATGGATTTTTGGAATGCATTTGTAAGGTCCATCTTCATCTTCACCTCCATCCCTTCTTGGAAATAACAACCACTGCCACATTACATAAATCCGAAGATTAGACAATGTGATTATAACGAGAACCAACAGCAGCTTTGTTAAACTAGCATCAAACAAACTGTAATCTGTTATCTCACAGTCATTTCTATTGCAACAAAGGATGGATAACTTTAAGTACATTCTCTACATTTTCCATTTACAGGCATAGCACCTCAAAAACTAAGTTCGTATAATTCAACATACACACACAAAAACAAGACCACACAATATATATAACATATATCATATATCAGGTTGATGATATTTACTGTTTTATTGTCTTCGCATAACTCCACCAATGGCCACTGTTAAAAACTAGCACATCTGCATCTTTCCACTGACGATGAGTCCAGGTCACGTGATCCAGTTTGAGAGTCATCCTAACATCTTTTGGAGACCCCTTCGGAGGACTGCCCTGCACCACTAGATATGGAGATCTGTAGTATTCAACCGTGCAGTTATAATCTTCAAACCTAAAAACCAAGAACCCTTTGTGTTTAGTAATCGGGTTCCCATTCACCTCATAAATTGAATCCTTGTTGGGAATAGCAGTAGCAAGCAAGCAAAGCATAGATTCCCATTGGTTCCTTCCAATGGAGTCACCAATAAATGCAAGGCGCCGGTTCCGCAACTTTTCCAGCATCATTGTTGCATTAAATCTGTCATCAAGAAGATAAAGTCATGTTCAATATACCTTTTCAATGAAACAGAATTTCTAAATAACATAGTTAACAGTTGGGAACATCATAAAAAGAGGCATGCTCGTTTTGGCAATAGAACCATGTTAAAACCAAGGTGTAAAAATGATGTTAGCGCATACAAGAGGGAATTTTCAGCTTTATTTAACAAACAGATAAGACCATTAATCAAAATGTAAAAAAAAAAATTATGAATAATGCCTCCGTAGAATTAACTAAGTGAAGAAAAGGAAGAAGATATAAACTTATAATGCAGCTTCTCAGAGAATACAAATTTGACGCTTCAATGAAGGATTTTTAGGCTAATTCAAGGGAGAAAAAAGAAATTGTCAGCCATGAAAATCAGAAATTCTTTGTAATGGGGAGAACTTACCAACAGATCAACAAACTGTCCACAAACTACAATAAAATTCGAATTTAATCGCAAAGATAAAAACAAAGACACTAATCAAGAACAAAAAAACATGAACATTATGGGTAGATAAATAAGAAATAACAAGTGAATCATCTTCCATAGACATGCCAAAATTCCAACCTTCTTCTAACCAAACAGACAAACATAGAGTTCAACACAGTTTGCTTCCATTGCTCTTTCCAGCAAGCAGAACAGAGATGGCACTAGTTACTAAAAATAAAGAGTCGGCAAAAGAGAAAGGAAAAGGGACCTTGGCAAATCGCAATCATGAGGTTGCCAACGCCACTTGGTGTAGTAACTATCAGGCCGACCATTTTCTAGACACCGGAAACCGCTATCTGCGAAAGGGCAATCTTGGCTTTGGTAAAGTGGGTAGTTATCGTCCCACACCCATTTCCCATCATAAATGTCACATGTAACTCCACCTCCATTTAGGAATCCCAGCCGTCCATTCCCTTTTGCTGGTGCTTTAGCTATTGCTGCTTTTGCTTCTGATGGTAATGATGATGGAGTGGTAGTGCCACTACGTCCAAACAAAGAGAACCCAGGGTGGAGGACAGCCCGGTAATCCAAGTAAAAGAATGCCCCAATGAAGAGACAAGTGACTAAAGTGAAGCCAAGAACACCCAGAAAAGGCTCGAGGGGGCTAAAATTCTTGGATTTCTTGGAGAAATCTAAGTGGGTGGTCGTTTTGCTCAAGTCTTGTGAAGTTGTGTTCTTTGTCATCTTCCTCTTATGGAGTTACGGGGAAAGAGAAAAGCAAAAGGAAAACTAACACCAATTAACGAGCTGTGTTCCCAAAAATTTACAGAAAAGAATGCTTAAAAATAATATAGCAATCCCAAATTACCACGACTCCAAAAAACAAATGCTTTTAGCGTGCAGCTGTCTTAGCCAAAGAAAGCAGAATGATTAAAAATTAAGTTGACTTAGAAGAACACTAAACCAGAGTGAGAAAGAGAGAGAGAGAGAGAGAGGGGGTGTGGGAGAGTGGAGGTAGATAGTAGTGAAAATGGCAGGCAACGGTTAGAGTTGGAGTGGGCTCAAGCGGTCATTCGTGCGGTTCAGGACTTGTGTGGACCGTTGTTCTTGCGTGGTGGATATAGAACGTAGCAAAACGAAAATATAGACCCCCCGACAATAGCATCGCCCTGCCATTGATGGCAGGAAGGAGCTTCAAAAAGTGCAATTATTTCAACAGCATTCAACTTTCTTTTTTCTTCTTTGAGGAAAACATAAACAAATCTGGGTCAGCTTATTTGTTGATAAGGCCATTAATTGCTTATCTAAAAATAAATAAACATGAAAAATGAAATGGACCTTAAACCAATGAACCAAAAAAAAAGGAAATTGTCCTTAAAAAGAAAAATAAATGGTCCTAAACTTTTTAAGGAATCTAGGTTTTGTTGGAGTTCTTTCATGACTAAATTGTTTCAGTATAATTCAATAATGCATTTCTAGAGTCCATAATGTTCCTTCTTTTTAATCTCCTTCCCTTTCAAGCTATTTTCACTGATTATGTACTTTGCATTAATGGCGGAAACTTGTTTTTCATATTCCTTTTGTATCCCTTTGTGCAAGTTTATGAACACGGAATCATTTTTTTCATTAAATAAAGGTAAAATACACAAAAAGAAATTTATAATTTATTATATCCGGTGGAATATTTTTGTTCAAAAACGGTTAAAATGTGTAGTTATTTATACTTTCTAGAAAAAGCTAATAAAATATACTAGATATTTTTATAACAATGGTGCAATTCACATGGTATGTTTTGCAAAGAACCCTAAAGATGTAGGTTTAAAAGGATAAAATGGTTAATCTCTTCGTCACAATCTTATCTAAAAAGCTAACGATTGTTCATAAAATATACTTCATTCTCATGGGTTTCTCCTCAAACCTTTTAATTAAAGGATAAAATAAGTAACTATCATACCACATCTTATAATTATTTTGCTTTTATACAATAGTAACACAATTCAAATTTACCTTATAAAATTATATAATGCTATATCATACAGTGTATAATATATTAATAGTTTATATATATGCATCAATTATTAAACATTATAATATCATGTAATACTATATTTTTATTATAATACTAGTTATATATAGAAGTAGTACATTATATATTATTTTTATTTTTATTATACCGGTTGAAACAAGCTCTAAGCTCTTATACTTTTCGTACATTTGAAACTTACTCCTCATATTATATTATATAATGTTATATCATATCATATCATATCATATATTTATAGTTTATATATATGCATCGATGATTAAACATTATAAAATCATGCAATGCTATATCTTTTACTATAAATTATGTTATAATAATAGTTATATATTAATATTGACCATTTTACCATTAAAGGCCCATTTCCAAATTTATTTACGGAAATAGGCCAATCTTTTCATTATTTACCGGAAATGGTCGATTTTAGTAAAATCTGTCCACGTAAGAGCGTTTTTAGAGGAAATTTCAGCAAAAAGCGTCCATGGGGGAGCGATTTTGCCATGCCAGCACAAAACGCACCTACGTGGATGCGCTTTGCTGACGTGGCAAAATCGCTCCCCTAAGGACGCGTTTTACCCCGTGTTTTTTTTCCCAATGGCTATTTGATTTTTTGACCATTGGGGGGTCCAACGGTAAAAAAAAACCTATAAAACCCCTTCCTATTTTTTCACACATTATTTCTTCAATTTTCTCTCAAATTTCTCTCTAAATTTCTCAAAGCTCTCTTTAATTTTTTCTGAATTAGTATTTCTTTTTATAATTTCAAAAATATTTGATCGTGTTAGCAATGACCGGGGAATTAATTCGTCTCGATCATAAACATATCTCCGTCGAACAAATGAAAATGGTAAGGGTTAATTTTAATTTTTCAATATTATTTAGTTTTTTTCATTTATGTAATTTTAATTAATTTTCATTTTATAATTTTTTATAACAGTCTGTAGATCGGGTGTTACAATGTTATATTTGTAATATGTCTAGTCCTCTATCACCGTTTATAGAGAAATACTCGCGGGAAGCGGGTTTTTGGCACGTGGCCACTATTGGCCGAGGTGCAAGTTGAACCCAAAACTCATCAATGCGTTGATAGAGAGGTGAAAACCAGAGACGCACACATTCCATCTTCCATACGGAAAGTGTACCATCACTTTGAAGGACGTGCAGTTACAATTGGGATTGCCGGTGGATGGGTCCGCACTCACCGGGTCCACTCAATCTACTAATTGGGGAGCCGTATGTTACGATCTTTTGGGTGCGATTCCAGATAATATTTACGAATGTCAGATCAAGATGAGCTGGTTATGAGACACATTCTCGAAACAGGTGAATGATTCGACTGAAGTAGAAAGAATACGATATGCCCGGGCATACAATCTTGAGATGATTGGAGGTTATCTAATGCCGGACTTGTCACGAAACCTCGTACATCTGAAGTGGTTGCTAAAACTTGTTGATTTTAGAGCAACTGGCGAATTTAGTTGGGGGTCTGTCGTGTTGGCAACATTGTACCAGGAGATGTACGGGGCGACGCCACCAACTAAAGCCAAAAACAGAGGTTGCCTATCACTAATACAATCATGGGCTCAGTTTCGCTTTCTATTTTTACGTCCTCGAGTGGACCACCCATATATATTCTCACTCATAACGAGGTAAAATCTATATTAGATTTTACAATTATTACATAGATTTAAAATATAATTGTATGCTAAAAAAATATTTAATTAGGTGGAACCATTCGGTGAGTTATATTGGAATACTTACTGCCCTTGAAGATATACGGCTTCTATTATACCAACAGTCTGAAGAGCAAGTAAGTATTAAATAATATATATAAATAAAATAGTAATTTCATATTTAGTATTTAGTATTATGTATATAACTAATATTTTTATCATGTTCTTGTAGTTTCAATGGACATTATACGAGGATCTGAAAATTCAGGCGGTAATTTCAGATGAATTCTTTCAAAATCTGAACATTTTCATGTGAAGGTCCCATTGGTCAACTATGTTACCGTGGAGATGCACCAGACGGATAGAGTGTTACGACAATTTAGATTTCGACAACCGATTCCTATGGCACTAGAGGAGCTCAATGATGAGCACAAAATTGACTTACGATAATCGAATACAAATTGGTCGATATTCTGATCGAAATATATCGAAATATGGGAAAATTAATTTGATCATATACCTAATTGGGAACCAATCATTGTTCCAGAGTTAGCGTACGCGCCGGATTACATGCTATGGTTTAGGATCCATGGTAAGCCATATTTACTATCAGAAGAGCAGAGGCGTCGGCAAATTCATGTCGAAAAGGAACGACAGGGACCTTTAAATCCAAGGAGAAGGGATAACAACACGGGCCCATCAACAACGCCCACACAATCATCGGGCTCAACGCCTTAACCGACTACACCCACATCACAGCCTCTTCAGATTATGTCAGGTGAGTATTCTAGCCCTTATATGTATCCTAACCTTATATGTTTCCTTTTCTCAGTCCTATGCCAAGTCAGAATGCATGGCTCGGTGCATATCATTTTCTAATGACTCTGACTCAACCAATGATATATAGGCCGCTATCGCAGGAGGGTCACATGAGGCACCGTCAGTGAACTTTTCTCATTACCAATCTCTATCGCCTTATGGGATTCAAACACCTCCGCCCATGGGTGATGCAAACACCTCTGCATTCTTTATTCTATCAAGATGGGTCATCTTCCCAATACCCACAACCAAAACCCCTGCCGGAGCAACCACAACCCCCGCTGAAAGCTAAACAATGAGGAATCCAACGCGTAACCATCGACAACCCCTATGTGGCACTGATTCCAACCGGCACCAACATTGATTTTTTTAATATATTTGTACAATTTTTTTATATTGTTTCATTTAATAAAATAAAATTTATTTTTAATATTTTGATAGTAATTTATTTTTTATATTTTTAATATATTTGTACAAACTATTTTTATATTGTTTCAATTTATAAAATAAAAGTTGTTTTTAATATTTTAATAGTAATTTATTTTTATATTTTCAATAAAATAGAAGTTCTTTTGAATAAGGTAATATTTTTAATATTTTTATATTTTTAATAAAATAGAAATAATGCATCATAATTTTATTACAACAACTATCAACTATTTTAATTTGGACATAATCGAATTGTATAACCTGGGTTCCTACACCATCCGCACAACTTCTGTTGGTTCGTTCTTTCTCAGATATCCATATTGTTACATATCCTACTCGAGTAAGGTTGACATTTTGGTTTGCGATGAAATTCTCTATCTAATAACAACTTAAATGGAGCAAGCAATACAGACGACCACTTACGTTCATCTAGGACCAGTGGCAATACTTGTCTCCACACATTGTATATGTGTAAGCGATATAGACGGAGATTCTGACAAGCTGCAATTGCATGAGCGCATGGATAACGAAGTACATCAAACGTCCCACAATCGCAAGTCCTATTTCTCAGGTGTAAATGATATTGCTCGCCTGTAATACCTTGGTTCGGTCTATCAAACTCTGTCACACGAAACCATAGGTTGTCGCGATCGTGACACACTGTGTGCATGGTGTTGGCCCGCGTCTTCGCCTTGTCAACTTCTTGCAATACCTTCTGGCACCATACATTGCCTCCCTGCATTTGGCCTTTATAACTCGCTGCTCGCTTTGGAAATAGTGTCGCTAAACGAAAATTTGTCTCTCGCACAACTGAGGTTATCAGCAAATGACACGTTCTTTTTAGAACATAATTTATGCATTGAGCCAGGTTTGAGGACATATGACCATGTCGTAGGCCGCCATCATTTGCTTGTGTCCACTGTTCGAAAGGTATATTATAGAGGTAGTCTACGCCTTGTTCGTTAACTGAACGCAAAATCGCCAACATCTTATGAAAACGGTCCTTATTGATTTCGTACCCTACCAATATAAGTTGATAGCGAAAATCATATACCACTCTTCCATTTAGAATAAATTGAATATTACAGACGAAATTATATTAATAGTGATTAAATACCCATATTGGTCACTTGTCGTCATTTAGTGGTAGACCGATATTTCCCGTAGTAGTTGGACGCAACGTGCCTTAGATAATACCCATGTTGTGTACGATCCCATAGGCTTCCCTGTTGCTCAATTGCGGCTAGTATTCTAGTGCCCCGATCCAATATAACGTAGATATCAGGTTAGTGGCAGACATGCCTTTTTAACCTAGAAAGAAAAGAATTCACAGTCATCACCTAACTCCCCCGGTGTTATTGTAAACGCAATTGGAAGGATTCTCCCACCGCCATCCTGTGCCACAGCTAGCAATAGCCGATGGGTATATCTACATACATAAAGGTACTGTCAATTTGTACCAATGGCTTGCTGTACATAAATGTGTCTCGGCATTGCTTAAAACTCCAGAACAGACGCTTGAACACTTGGCATCCACGGAGCAATCAATCGTTGTAGTACGCAGGTGTCATTTCAAGGTCTGTTATGCAACCTGAGACGTACCTCTCCAGCACCTGACACCACTGTCATACCTCATTATATGAAGCGTCTCACCCACTATGTATATTTTCCAATGCCTTCTACTTAGTTATCCAAGCCTTGCAGTAAGAATGCGTGTACCTTAATTGGCTACAAATATTGGCAATTAAGACCGGCACTGAAGTTCTGGGATCCACATTTACCGTCGGTAGTATTAAACTAGCTAACATATCTGAATCCATCTTGGGATGATCTTGTGAAACACTTGTCAACGAAGCACGTTAAATAATGCAACATTACGTAATATCAGTATTATTCAAAAACCCTAAACACCAGTGATACTGTACCAGCAACTCATGTATGTGGACCTTTGTACTTTTTCATCTCTCACAAGTTTGTCTTTTTCTTAACCGAAGCCATGATTTTCTATGAACATGTACTGTCTTGTACAGCACACTTGGCCTCGAACTTCTCGGATTTGGATTTAACCACATTGTAGTTAACCCCGTTCATGATTCTGCATTGTTTCAATACACCACCTTTTGTGCGGTAGATTTGGAAACTCTAACGCATCATTTGCTAATAGATCGATATTATGCATGTTGCTGGAGGCGAGTCCGCCCTGAATCAAAAATCTTCTTCTTCATCTGAACCCCCTTCAACATCTTCAAGTTCGATTAGAACAGGCTTCGGTTCAAAAAATAATGCAACTTCTGCACCATCGGGGCAGAGCTTTCAAGGTGGATCCACATCGGACTCATTATCTAACCCACCATTATCTGCAAAGTACGAGGTCCCCTCGCAGGTGGACGTCGTAGGAAGTACATCATCCGTTCTTGTGGACGTTTCATAACGTCCCCAGTCAGATGCGGATTGCCAACCACTAGAAGTTGATGTCATTTCCAGTACGTATTTCAGTATCGAACCTCGACCGACTGAGGTGCATATCCCATCCACTAATCGAGTCTCATGCAGGGGTTGTGTATTTCATACTGCTACCAAACACGGGCACTTCTGTGTTCTGCGTCCCACTAATAGAGTGTAGGGCAGGGGTCGTGTATTCCTCTTGAATAGTAGTAGATGTTAAAGTCGCAAATACTTCATTTGGAGATGAAAATTGTACATATAACTCAAGATAGGGTGATCCACTAGCGAGATGAGTCTGTACCATCGCCTTCAAGCTACGACCACCTTTGATATCAAATGAGTCATATGTCATAGGATCAACCAAAGCAAAAAATTGATACTTAATAAAGGAAACTCTCACTGGCATCGTTCCGAATATTTTACGCTTAATTTTTTTACGAAGTTCGGTCAAATCTATGTTATGGTTAAAAACCAATCGTGCTGCATTCTCTGATAAAAAATGCCGTTCTCGGTGTCACGGACCTCACCATCATAGTAAATAACAACACTAATACGTTCACTCATCTTCAATTTTTATTCTAGTTAGCCTCAATTTTTCTTGCTGTAACTTATGTAACTTTTTTCAGTAATTTTGCTGACAGTGCATCTTGCTTGAAGAGTTTTTAACACTATTTGTTCAGAATCGTATTCTCAAAATTATTTTTTCAGGAACTACTGTAGAAAAAGAGCGTCCACGTGGCAGCTTTTTTCAGTAATTTTGCTGACAGTGCATCCTGCTTGAAGCGTTTTTTTACACTATTTGTTCCGAATCGTCTTCTCAAAATTATTTTTTTTAGAAACTACTGTAGAAAAAGAGCATCCACATGGGAGCTATTTTTTAGTAATTTTGCTAACAGTGCATCCTGCTTGAAGCGTTTTTTACATTATCTTTTAGAACCGTCTTCTCAAAATTATTTTTTCAAAAACTACTGTAGAAAAAAAATAAAAGTTTTTATATTGTCAAATTTTCCTTAAACCCTAAACACAAAATTATTTAAAAAAACTAAACCATAATTTAATTAGTTTTTTTTAAACCCTAAATCCTAATTTAATTTATTTAAAACCACCAAAATCTAACTTAATTAATTTTTTTAAAAAAACCCTAAACCGTAAACCTATAAAAAATCCTAAATTATTTTAACAAGACCCTAAAACCCTAAACCAAAAAACCCTAGAGACTAAACATGCAAAAAGCCCTAATCCTAGAAAAACACAGGCTAAAACGCATATCTAGGGAGCAATTTTGCCACGTTAGCAAAGCGCGTCCACGTCGGCGCATTTTGTGCTGACATGGCAAAATAGCTCTCCTAGGGACACGTTTTGTTGAAATTTCCCCCAAAAATGCTCCTACGTAGACGCATTTTGCTAAAATTGGCCCCTTTTTGGTAAATAATAAAAAAATTGGCCCATTTCCGTAAATAAAGTTGGAATTGAGCCTTTAATGGTAAAATGGTCATTAATATTTTTAGTAATAGTTATATATTATTTATTTTCTGTATTAACAATACTAATTTATTATAATACATTATTATATTATCAGTAAAGTTTAATTTTATAGATTTTAGTAATTATTAATTTTATATATTTATTTTATATAAAAATAATTATAGCATTAAAAATATTTTATATTAAATTAATATTTTTAAAAATTATTTCACTTTATAATATAACATAAAGAATTACTATTAATTAATTTTCTTATTAATAAATTTTTAATATAAATATGCAATGCTTATAAATACATTTTAAAAAAGATTGGTCATTTCTTTATATTTTATTTATGTTTTTATTTTAAGTAATAATATAAAATTATATTAATTATTAAGGTCTGTTATGGCTGTCTAGTTATAAAATCGGGCATTTTCAGGCTTTGGGTCACATTGATCTCAAGCTCGGGTCAGATCTATCTCGGGCTCGGACCTGTTCTAGGCTCGGGTTTTATTAGGCTTAGATTTTGTCGAACACGAGCTTTCTCGGGCCTGGGCTTTTTCGATCTTGAATTTTCTCAAGCTTGGATCTGTTGCGAGCTTGGGCTTTCTCGAACTTGAATCATTCCAAGCTCGGACTGTCACGGGCGGGCTTCAGGCTCGAGTCTGTTTGGTCAACAATTGTCCTTAATGGCATAGCAACGAAGCTCTCTTCATGGTGCGAGATGTTTATGCATGGGAGGCATTTGAGGTATCTAGTCGTTGGGGTAAACAATTGCCATCCAATCAAAGAGAAGTTCATAAAGTGAGTGTCACTGATACTATGATTTTGGGGTGATGGGGTGTCACTTCTTTGGTGAAGAAGAAGTTTTTTTTCATTTGGACTATCTATATTTTGATTAATAATTACTTTCTGGTTATTTCAAAAATTCAAAACAACTTTTAATGACTGTAATTGCTAACCTTTTTATGTAGTAGCGTTCTATTGGCCAACGATTACATCATTTATAGGACCATTCTTTTTATTTTTCTACTATTTCCCAAGTCTAAATCTTTTTATAGAAATAGGGACCTTAGGGTTTTTATGGGTACTTCACTTGTGCATTTTCTTGTTTTCTAATGTTCTCCTATCTCTTTTTGGAGTTCAACAAATTTATTACTCTAGTAAGTTTCTTGTCGCATTTGTTATTCTTGGAAGGAACTTGGCACCAAGAAATTGATCAGGAGACCCAACGTGGAAAATGGCTTTGCTACGAGTTAGTTCAACTGCTATAAGCAAGGGTTTCATTTTACTCTCACTAGATTGCAGAAGCTAAGCCTTGTTTCATTTTACTTTTTTGAAAGGGGAGTACAAATGGCATGGCTCCTTCTAATGTGCTCTCGCAACTTCAAGGAAAACAACTTGCACTTGAAAGCACTAGAGGCTCCCATAATCCTCATATAACTCTTATATTGATGTAAATGATCCATTGAATATTTTGTTCCCTTATATTGTCCTTTGATAGTTTGCAAACAAAAACTGGGATTGGCCTTGTGGCCACCAATACAATTAGTGGATCATTTTCATATTGGACCAATAAAGTGTCTCCTAGCTTTGCAAATATTTTTAACATTTCCATTTCTCTCTTTAATGTCTTCATTTTTTATTCAAGAGGGGAGGCAACCTATATAGTTAATGGATCATGTTCATATTACACCAATGAAGCCTCTCATGGATTTACAAATACTTTTAACATGTTCATTTCTCTTTAATGTCTCCATTTTTTATTCAAGAGAAGAGCCCACCTGTAACACCCCTAACCCGTATCTGTCACCGGAATAGGGTTACGGAGTATTACAGGATAACAAAATAGTAAATCATTCAAATCATACATTAATACAAACATAATCAAATTGCTTGGACCTTAAGAAACTCAAATACTAACCAAAATACAAAATCGAAATGACATTAATCAGGTCAAAAACACATCAAAACCAATCTAATATGTGCCTAACCAGTGTACCCTCATTGGTACCACAATTATATACAATTTAATCTCAAAATACACATTAATTCAATTCATCAACTCATTCAAGCAATATCAAATCAAAATACCTAGCAAAGTTACCACAACCACAACAAATCAAATATAGGTAAGCCACACATACTAGCATACTCATTTTCATACCCTTTGCAAATTGGTTATTTGCACAAAATATCATTCATAACATTTACATAAGCCAAACATTAACCAAAATAGCACAAGAGCCTATACATGCCATATAATCCGAATTTAACGTTTCAAAAACTACCGAGATAAATTGGATAGTGTGACTTGAGTGCTAATCCAATCGTCTAACCTTCCGAAAATCTACAATGACATTAAACAACACAAGTAAGCTTAATGAAGCTTAGTAAGTTCGATGAGATCAACAAAAATCTTACCAAACTAACTATAATAAATCAAATAATAAAAATCATCCATGGCAATTCCCTATCATTCACAACTTCAATCAATAAATACATCCGTACTCAAATTAATACAAAAATAAATAATATGCCTTTCAAATTCATTAATTAAATCACCTTACCGAGATTTTTCCATTCGAAGAACGACTTATGGATAAGATTACATCACCAATAGAAACTCATAAGAGCTGGTCCTCCTGATACGCCAACAGAAGGTCGAAAGCTGAACAGAAGCTCGTAAAAGCTGATCCACCCAATCAAGCCAAACAGAAAGTAAAACACGAGCGTTCGCAACAAATTCTGAACCCCGATTTACTTAGGTAAAATGCCGATATCTCCCTCCAATACCATCTCCACTCCAAACCCTCGTCACACACCAAATCACGAATGTACTCAAATCTCGTGTTCAATTCAAACCAAATATCAAATTTCATATTATAATTCAAACAATAATTCAATTCCAATAATAGAATATATGCATAATACCAATAATCAATTTATACAAATGTTAAATTTTAACCGTATGAACTTACCTGGACTGAATTGTAGTAATTGCAGAAGTTTAGGGATTATTCTGCTATTTTTCTTTTTCCACGAGTATCTACGGGATCTTGATCTAAAATATAAAAATACTCATTTATTAGCATATATTTCATTTCCAATCCATTTTACAATTAATACCTTTTTTTAATTTACGTAATCACCTTATACTTTTACAATTTTTCCAATTTAGTCCCTTAATTAGTTAATCTATCAAATTAACTAATTTTCTCAAATCAATAATCTATCCAAATATTCTAGGCCCTTATACAACCCCTAATAAACCTAAAATTCACTATCAAACCCTAATATTTTGACATTTTCACAATTTAATCCTAAAATCAATATTTAGCAAAAATCACTTTACAAAATCATCACACAACACAATCAAAGCTCCAAATTCATGTTATTATAAAAAAATATAACATTTATCAATGGAAACTTTCAAAATTTTTAGCAAAATCAGAAACGAAGGTATTGGTTAGCTAGACCTAGTTTCAACGATCTCAAAAACATAAAAATTAAAAGAAATGGGCAAAATTTGCTTACCGTATCATCAAAACAAAGTTGGCCAAATACGAAGCCCTAGCTATGGCTTCCTTCTTTAACAATTTCGGTGGAAAAACAAAGGTTAAAGAAGATGATGCCACATTTTATTTGTTTTACTTTTCTTTTAATTATTAAATTACTAATTTAACCTTTGTTATAATATTAAAATTCACCCATTTAATGTCCACCTTTGTCCATTATTTTTAATAATGGTCTAATTTCCAAATAAGTCCCTTTTCCTTATTCAATAAACCATTTAATCACTCAAATCAAATAGTTACTAAATATTACATCTTTTACGATTTAATCCTTTTTAATTAATTAACTATCGAAACGTTAAAATTTTTCAACGAAACTTTAATACCACCTTAATGACATTCCGTAAATATTTATAAAAATATTTACGGCTCAGTTTATAGAAACAAGGTCTCGATACCTCACTTTCTAAAACCACTTGACGTTAAGATCTTACCACTTGAACCTAATAAATCGTTATAAAACATAAATTACCAAATCAAAAACCTTTTTAGAACCATATTTGACACGTAAATATTAAATAATAATATTTACGAACTTATTCGTCGGATTTGGTGGCCTTGAAATCACTATTTCCTACACCACTAAAAAATCGGGCTGTTATACCACCCTTTATGTACTACATTCCGCATCTCTCCTTCCTACTCTAGTGGGGTGGTCCCTATTGGAAAAATTGTAATTTATGAGAACTTTGAGGCATATTCTCAATAGGTAAATATGGATATTTGAATCATAAAATTATGGTGTCATATTCTACTGCATAAGACCTTTACAACGATATCATGTGCTCAAAATGGTTGAGTGGTGAATGAGAAATTGATGCTCAAAGTAAGTTACTTGGAAATATTTGTTAAGGAAAAGAAAAGCTTAAATCCGACATTGGCTAAATACCAAGTGTGAGATGTGTATATATATGAGAACCCTCTTAAAGGGTAATTGAATAACTAAGCTTGGAATCCTGCCTCGCGTGCAAGGGGTGCAGGTCCAAACTCATCAAGGTTGGGGCCCACTCACACAATATGGGCTACACGTAATGTTGGGCCCAAAATGGGCTTGTAGATATTTTAGCCCAACACGAAATTTATTTTTCCTCAACAAATATATACAAATTTGGGTGTTCTATTGCATCATCTTCGTTTTGCTAGTTGTACTTTTCCAATAAGAGCCTAAACAATTTTTGAAGCTTAAAGTATTGTTGTGCAATGGGATTATTATTTTGTAAGATAGGGCTCTTAGTCTCATGGTGTTACTATTATTGGTTGCCTTAAGGAAGATTTGGTTGATTTGGGAAATTATGATAATATCTAAGTGGTTGCTCTTGCAAAGGTTGTTGATAGCAATCTCCCTGGCCACCTAGTTGGCCTATTGGTTGTAAAAAGACTAACCTTGATAGTTCGCTCCTAGTTGTTGTTGATAATATTACTTTTGATCATAACCATACTAGTAGTTCTCCAATTGACCATGCCAATTGTCTCTATACTCATATTAATTTGTAGTACTCGTTCTAGTAATATTGATCATACTACTCATAGTTGACATTATTTACTTGTATTTTTGTAATGTTTCTGGTATTGTTAACCCATAGTTTCTCATCCAACTTTCTACAGACAGTGCCAATTTTGGTACCAATTAAGTTATAAAAGGTGTGGGGTAGATAATGTTGGTTGTTCACATTGTAGGTGGTGTGGAAAACCACTAAGAAAGGTTATTTAAAAGGGTTAAAGGTGGTATTGAGCAGTCTGTGCATGGTAGATCTTATCCTCTTTTTCTAATTTTGGAAGAAATGTATTTATATGTGAAAGAGGGTTTGGGTTGGGTCACTTATTGTATGATTGTCTCCTTGGTAAAGTCCAATCTAAACCTTAGTCAGTGTATGGCTTGGATGTGTCTTGATGTGATCATCTTTAGAGTTGGTGAGCTTGGGAAGTTGAACACATTAATGGGATTGGATATGAGGTAACAAACATCATTGATGGCATTGTGGCGACACTCTCTTCATTGAGCATGATGTTCATGCATGGGAGGCATAGGAGGTATTAGGCATCGTGTTTAACAAATATATAATTTTATATACAAATTGTGTCTTTATTTTATTCACCATTAGTAGTAGTCAATCAATATTTAAATTAAAGTGATAAAGTAACATCTAATCTTTAAACTTGACAGCTTTTCCCTAAACTTCTTTTTAGTCCACATTAATTTCAAAACTTGGATTTGGTCAAACAGTTTAATCCTGCTTTTACTGATGTTAAGTTCCACACAATCAACTAGGTTTAAAAAAAATATTTTGTTGATGTGGGGTCTCAACAAGGGAGGAGCCACAAGGAGGATGTGGTGGTTCTGGTGAAGGTTGGTTCACCCTGATAGGGCGGAGAGCTAGAGGAGTAAAGTGAGCAAGGAGGTTAGGAGTACAAAGGAGTAGACTAAGGACAATAAGATGGCTAGAATGCTTGAGGATCGATCCATTCTTCATCAAGTTGGGGGTGTATATAGTGGAGGTTATGTGTTTAGTGGTGTTGTCGTGGTAAGCCTGCTATTGGGTCATCATTGTGGAATGCATGGGAGGTATGTCTATAATAGGACACATTTTATGTCTATAATAGGACACATTTTATCATTCATTCTAAGTTGCAGTGCAAAGTTGGTGTCCTAAAGAATCACGTTCACAACAGAAGAGTGGATTCCTTGAGGAACGAGTGGCTTGTTCACAGAGGTGAGTAGGCAAGACCATTTCAAAGAGAGTGGATGAGTAACCAATATCTTTTTAGGGAGGAACAAGATGTAAGGCAAGACTAACCTGAAGAAAACGAGATGTAGGGTGGAAGTAGGCATTTTAGGTCACTGGTCCTCTCATGACTAGCTAGTCAGTGATGAGTGGAGTGGTGTTTGCTGGGGCTTCTCAGATGACTTACTATGCTGCCATGCATTCTAGGCCAAAAGGGATATAACATAATTAAAAAAAATAAAAAAAGGAATATATAAATATATAAATTAAATATTTATAATAAATGTTATAAAAGTATAAAAATATAAAAATTATAGAAAATAAATAAATAAAACTAAATTAAGATCTTTAAATTAGAAAAATAAAAAGATGCATGTTAAGAATGAACATGAACAAATGCACGACCAGGTTTATCCTATCAAAAATTAAAAAAACTTAAAAAATTATTTTCTTTTAAAAAATCAATGTAAAATTTTAATATATTTGATTCTTTCAATATTTTATTAAAACGTCACATGTTACCTAATAATAATATTAAAAAAATAAAATTATTTGACAAATCCAAAACTAAAAAAACAAGTTCCTAAGTGTAAATTGGAAAAACAAAAATGATATACGTTTTCAAACTTGACGCCTGTATCTATGTATACGTCATTAAACAACTTTCTTCCCTATATGCACACACAGCACCATGAATGACGCATCTTGCTTGCTGCTTCCTTCATCTACAAGGAAATGATATCAAAATCATTCTCAGTTTATAGTTGTCGTTGTTAACAAATAAACCTTTAAATTTTAAATTTATATGTTGTTTTTAAAACTATAATCTGTCTTTCGTTCAAGTTTTGGACGACAAAACTAAAAAAATGATGCCCACTCGCTTAAATTTAAATATTTTAGAGTAACGAATTAATTAAACTTACTTAAATTATAATACATAATTAACTTTCTTAACATCCTACTCCACTATCCAGATTATACAAATGGTTATTTATTTGAACCTTAGTTCAACTCCATGACATTTTATATTAAAATTTAATAATGTAATTTTTATTATAATTAATCGCTCTCGCTTCAATTACTTAACCGTCTAATAATATATTTTCCATATTTAATATATTTATAACTCTATTTATGGTATTCGATTTCGAATCCATATTTTTCGACACCTCTTAAAATTGAATTGTTTCATTAAATCTTTTTTTAAAAATTGGCTCCGAAACAGTATATCGAAACAAACTGATGCCAAGACGTACTAGTTCTTGTAGAAAAATGGTGCCACCATTGGTGTGGTATTGACTACTGTGGTAATGACTAAAAAAACTATTTTATACAAAGTAAATTATATTATTATAAGGGTGTTTTAACTTGTTATACTTTATATCAATCAAAAAAAAATTATAAATTAAAGGATTTGAATCGTAGACAATATGACTTTTTATAGTTTTTAACTTTATCATTTCAACCAAAATAGCATCTAATTTTATATAAACTTTTAATATTACAATTTTTTTACTTACATAATGAATATGTCATAATCTAGTTTAATTAAAAGTGTAGCTTTTATAATTGACATAATGATAAATTTAACTTTTAGTGTTTACATTTAACGTTAATTTGGTCATATTTTTCTTTAGCTAAATTTGACCATTAATTTTCAAAAAGAGTTAAATCACTTCTCTTTAAAGAAAAACCGACTATTATTCAAAAGAAAAAAAAAGAAAACTGAATGACAATCCGTGAAAACCCACGTAATTCATGTTAATATATATATATATATATATATCAGAATAATTTAAATTTTATAAAATATAAAAATATATATAAAAATTCCTTAAAATTCCAAAAGAAGAAGAAGCATGAAGTGCGATTGGAATGTCACATGAACTATTATGTTTAAAATTTAACATTTTAATTGATATTTTCATTAAGAAAATTAATTTTACTCTTTTAAAAGTTGATAAATAAATTAAACTGTTTTAAAAGAATTTAAATTTAGAAAGGATTAGATTAAGCCTTATACAAATTTTTCCCGTACTCAAAAGATTTATTTCCTAGGTCGGCATCTAAGAAAACGTAATTCATAAATTGGTTTTGGACAGTATTCTATTATTATGAAAAGCAAGTTAAAGCGCCTTACGCTTTTTCTAATATATTTAATTTAATTCTGAATAAAATTGAAATTCACGCAACTCATTCATCATAATCAACAGGAATCTCATTTTTATTGGTCACGCTTTTTTACACTAGAGGTGTCTATGGGTCAGCTTTGATTAGGTTTGGGTCGGCTTAATTAAAAATTTTAGGCTCATTTATTAAGTTTGAATTCAATTCGACTTAAAAAAGGAGTCTAAAATTTTATCAAAGCTTGACCCAGATAAAAATGCCTAAAGCTCGCCCGGCCTGACTGTCTTAATTTTTTATATAATTTTTATATAATTTTTTTAAAATATTATACATAAAAATATTAAAACATTAAATAAATATTTCCCAACAAATTAAAAATAAATTTTAAAAAAATATATGTATACTTAAATAACACTAAGATATATGTAACTTAACAAGCAAATACCTCTAAAATAGTAACAAAATTAACAATAAAACAAGACTTATACAATATCCAAATAATAACAACAAAATAGTAGCAACATAATTGTGAAATGGTAGCGAAATAGTGAAAAAAACCAATAAAATAATTAAAAAAACAACAAAAAAACTACAGTTTTTTTTATTTTGCATATTAGGGCCGGGGCTGGGCCAAGATCGGGCCAAAAAGCCTTCCTCAAGGCCCGATCCATTTTCTAAATAAGCCATATTTTTTTTACATAAGCCCATGTAATAGCCTGAATTTTCAGTGGTAACGGAAACGGTGATTTGAAGTCACCAATTCCGATGAGTAAGCTCGTAAATCTTATTATTTAGTATTTACAAATTAAATGTGATGTTAGAAAGATTTTTCAAATAGTTATTTGAGTTTAGAAGGAATTATTAGGTTAATTAGTTTTGAAAATGGGGTATCGAGACCTCGATTTTATAAACCGAGCCGTAAATATTTTTATAAATATTTACGGAGTGTCATTAAGATAGCATTAAAGTTTCGTTAGAAAATTTTATCGTTTCGATAGTTAATTAATTAAAAAAGACTAAATTGAAAAAGGTGCAAAACTTGTTAAAGTGATTAAATAACATAAATGGTAAATAAGGGAGGAATAAAAGGGAAATTAGACACCCAAGGAATGGATGAGGAGGCATAAGCAGAAAAAATCTTGGAATTACGTTATTTAAGGATAAAATTGTAAATTTTGTGAAATTAAGCTTAAATAAAAGAAATCTAAAGATTTCTTAGCTGAAAACAGCCATTAGAGAGCTTCTTAAGCAGGTTTTTATATTTTTACTTCATGTAAGTTTAATTCTTGCTTTTCTCTTGAAATTTTTATGTTTTTGAGAGTTTTACAATTACGTCCAACTATCTATTTCATTAGTTTTTCATATTATTGGTAATTTTGAAAGTTACCATTGATGAGTGCTGGATGTTTATAATGAATTAACATTGATTTGAAGCTTTAATTTTGTTATATAAAGATTTTATCAAGAAATTTCAATAGAAATTAATTTTAGGACCTAATTGTGAAGAAGATTAAATCTTAGGGTTTGACATTAAATTTTGTTTATCAAAGGCTATGTAATAGCTTATAATATTTAGATAAAGTGTTAATTGAGAAAATTTAGCTCATTTGATGAGTTAATTAGTAAGGGACTAAATTGCAAAAACTGTAAAAGTTAGGGGTAATTGTGTAATTTTGAAATTTGAAGGGTATAAATTGTGAGGTGGACTAAAATTGAAATATATGCTAATGAATGAAAAATTTTACATTCTAGATCAAGAGCTCGTAGATCAACGAGAAAAAGGGAAATTAGCCGAGTAGTCTCTGAACTATTACCAATTTTACAATCCAACCCAGGTAAATTCATATGGTTAAAATTTAATGATTATTTGTTAATTTAGGAATGGTATAATATATTTATTCATATTTTTTTGTTGAAATTAAGATTATTGTAAAAGTATAAAAATTGAATTGAATGTTTAAAACGAGTAGAGCATAGGATTGAGTACGATCGTTCCGTGAAAAAGAATGAATTGACGGATAAGACCATATTTGGACCATGACAATGTTTAAATGTAAGACCATAGCTGAGTTATGGCATTTTAATGAAAAGACCATAATTGGGTAATGACACATTGAACGTAAGACCATGGTTAGACCATGGCATTATAGATACATGTGTAAGACCATAGCTAGGCTATGGCATTCTAATGATAAGATCATAACTGGGTTATGGCACTACAAATGTAATACCATGGCAGGGCTATGGCAATGCATGTGTAAGGCCATAGTTGGACTATGGCACAAAAAGAAAGATGTACCTATATCCGTAAACCGTTCTTCGATTCAGAAAGAAAATGGTAAAAGACTTATGTGATTGAATTGAAAGATTTATAGATTATTATTGATATTGATCTGAAGTAAGTGTGATTTTTTACAATTTAACTTATTATATTAAGTTCGGTAAGATCAATGTTTAACCTATTGAACTTACTAAGCTTCATTAAGCTTACTCGTGTTGTTTAATATTTTTGTAGATTAACGTGTAATCGGGAGATCGGATCAACACATCAAGCTACGCTATTCAGTTTAATCAGGTAGTTTTTGCAATGTAAATTTTGGTTTATATGGCATGTACAAGGTTGAATTGGCAATGATATAATTTGAAATGTGGTTGTGAATAATATATATTGTATGTATGTTTATGTAACTAGTAGTAGATTTTGATAAACTAATAAGATGGATTAAATAGGTAAGTTTAAGTATTTGAGTATTTAGGATGTATGTCATACTTGAAATGTGATATTTGGCTTGAGCTAATTGCTTGTTTGGGATGTATTGAGGTATTAAAATATTGTGTATAGGGTGATATCATAATGGGTGAGAAAAGTGGCCTTAAAATGACTTATTTTCGTTCATACGGGTAGAGACACTGCGTGTGTCTCAGTTATGTGTGATACACGGCCTAACACATGGGCGTGTGGTTTGGCCGTGTGACCCCTGCACCTTAATTTCATAAATTAATTACTCACACGGGCTGGCACACGGGCGTGTGACTTGGCCGTATGACCCAAGTCAGAGAGTTACACGGGTAAGGACACGGGCTGGGACACAACCGTGTACCTCATATCAAATGCCCACACGGCCAACCACACGAGTGTGTGTCCCCTGCTTCTAAGAAAATTTTTGAGATTTTGAAAAAGGTTCCCTTAGTACACGGTTTAATCCCGATTCACTTCTAAAGTGAATATTGGGCCTCGAGGATCCATCTAAGGGACAATATGAGTGTTATGTGATTGATTCTTAATATGTGTACCAAAGATTAAGAAATGTCCATATTTAATTTGTAAAGTTCGGTAATGTTCCTTAACCCTGTTTCGGTGACGGATAAGGGTTAAAGGTGTTACAGCCCATTTTTTGGGCCTATATTTTTAGCCAAACCTTCCTACTTCTCAAGCGGGTCGGGTGGCCCGACCCATGGACAGGTTTAGTTATGAGCTAGAAAACTTGAGTTAAACGATGCGTAGGGTTTTTAATAAAATGGTTATGTTTTAATGAAGAGGTGGAAAAGATTCAGGTAGAGCTTTCCCAGCTGGATGTTAAGTTCGATGCAAAGCTAGAAACTTGACTACAATGATTCAAGGATGATTTTAAGGGGGAAATCAGATATGAACTTCAACATCTTAGATCTGAGCTTATGGTCTGCTTGAGCAATATTTTGGCAACCCTGTTGTGTCTACCCATGCTGTTGTACAAGACCGATGAAAGGGCGTGTTAGGGAGACCACCCCCAAGGTTCCCTCCTAAAGAACCCCTTGAAGTCCCTAGACCTCCAGTAGTCTCACGTTATACCTCTGTACAACATCACCAGTTAGGAATACTCCAAGATAAAAGTTGCAGGTTAGGTTGCTATTACTTTGATGGAACCAATTTCAGAGCCAGGTGGTCAAAGCTGGAGCAATTTTTCGAAGCAGAAACAGTTCTTGATAATGACAATGTCTGTACAATCATGTTGAACTTGGAGGGTCGAGCACTGGACTGGCATTATTTTCACGCTCAGAAACATCGAGGTTTGTAGATGTTGAATTGGCTAGGTTATGCTCTTAGCTTGAAGGAACGTTTTGGCTTGAGAAAATTTAGAGACCCTATGTCAAAACCAGTAACCCTTAAATAGCAAGGTTCTGTGGAACATTTTCATGATTTATTTGTAAGCTTGTTGAACCAGATAGATCTGCTCGAACCATATGCTTTAAGTGTTTTCATCAGTAACTTAAAACATGAGGTTAGACAGTATTTACAGTTGTTTAAACCTCATAATTTGGTGGACACTTTTCATTTAGCTAGTCAGGTGGAAGATATTTTGAACACTTCTCCAAAGAAGGGATTTTTGACAAGTTCCAGTTCCACTAATCGATTTGATTCTTCAATGAGACACATTGCTGCTTCCAATAGGCCTACCCCACTACATCCTTCTGGGGCACCTGTTACAGTTACTATAGGGTCTTCTAATGGATCTAAAACTTCCAAGGTACCTTCTAAAGGTATTAGTCCAGCCTTGATAGCTGAGAGGAAACAAAATAGGCTATGCTTTTGGTGTGGGGTCAAGTACTATACTGGCCATAAATGTGTTAAGAGGCAACTCTACCAGTTGTTGTTGGAATCACATTCTGATGGAGAAGGAAAGGATTTCAGGAATGTTCTGATCAGTTAGATGAACCTCCTATTGATGACAAACTTTATGAGCCTGTTGTATCTTTGCATGCCATTAAAGGATCAGAAGGACCCCATACAATGAGATTTAAAGCCCTTGTGGGGAACACTAAAGCTATTGTGTTTGTGGATTCAGGTAGTACCCATAATTTTATGGATACAAAATTGGTGAGTAAACTGTCTCTTTCCATAAGGCAACAATAACAGCTAAAAGTATCTGTAGCAGATAGTAGATGTCTTTTGACTAGGGGTACATGCAGAAATGTCTAGTGGAAAACTCAGGGTTTTAAATTTGTAAAAGATTTTATGTTGTTACCTTTGAAAGGGTGTCATTTGGTTCTTGGAATACAGTGGTTGCTCTTTTTGGGAGTCAATCACCTGAAATTTTGGATCATTAACTATGCAGTTTGGTTTTGGTGGAAATTGTTGCACGTTGCAGGGTATCATACCTGGTAGTATACATGTCATGACAGCAACACAATCCTCAAGTATTTTTCTTATACTGATCAATTTCTATGCCCATGTACAATGGTTATGGTTTCCACTGCTCAACTCTCAGTACTAGCAGCTTCCTCTCGAGTGCACTCGGTCATACACGCACTCTTGGAAGAATTTTTAGATATTTTTGGTACCTTTGCAGGCCTTCCTCCATCAAGACCCCAAGACCACAAAATTCCTTTGAAAGATGAAAATATGGTGGTCAAAATCAGACCTTACATATACCACACTGTTTAGAAGGCAGAAATAGAAAAAATCATTCAGAAGATACAGCACACAGGTGTTATCAGAGATAGTACTAGCTCATTTGCCTTCCCAATAGTCATGGTTAAAAAGAAAGATGGTAGTTGGAGGCTCTGTGTTGATTACAGACAGCTCAACCAGCTTACCATAAAGCATAGATTCCCCATCCCCATTATTGAGGAGCTGCTAGATGAACTCAGTCAAGCAAGGGTCTTTTCCAAACTGGACCTTAGATCAAGGTATAATGTAGTTCTTTTACCACAATAAAAAAAAAAACCAAAATGGATCACTGTAAAAATTTCAAGCAAATAACTCATTTCGATATTTATTTTTGTAAACCCATTTCAGTATTTATTTTTGTGTTTTAAAAAATATTTTTACGGTGATCCATTTTGGTATTTAACTTTTTTTGGATTATTGTGGTAAAAGAACTACATTTTACAAATGTTGAAAATATGTTATGTAATAAAAAAAATTGTTATTGGGATAAAAAAATGAAAAAAAAATAAATAAATGAGATTGTTTTGAAAATATATGTGTAAAAACATTAGTAATTCTTCAAAAAAATAACAAAATGGTAAAAAATTCGCCCTCCACCATTTAGACCGTATTTTTGCACCAAAAAATACTAGTGCCGCCCATCTCTCCCCCTCCACTTTAAAATTTTTTTTAAAACATATCATTTTGTAATGATGTTTTAATTATTGTGTCAGAAAAAAAAAATGGGTGCCGTCCATCTCTCTCCCTCCACCCCTTGGATCCATTTCAAACATCAATAAATGGTATTTTTGAGTATTTAATTTTTTAATTTGTATTACACAAGTAAAAAATCCGTGGGTTGGGCTTATGTTTTTACTTTTCTAGGCTTTGTTCCTTTTGTTTGTTACTAGCTCATCATCCTTGGGTTTAGATCAAATTGTTCAGTTATATTGAGAGACTTTGGTGGTAGACAAGATCATACTCGTATAAATGGCAGAAACCTCGTTGCATGGTGGTGATCCCTTTTCCAATTCTACTGATAGGACTAGTTGATCTTCTTTTGTTTTTAGGGATGACTTTATGCTTTTGCCATTGGATCTTTTGTTTCGGTTTGTACTAGTCTTTTCCGAGTCTTTCCTTTCTTTGAAATGAATGTTTGAATTTTACATCTACTCTTCTCTCCAACTGTTAAAAATAATAGACATTGTTTTTCAGTAAGGATGTAAGGGTGACTTCGTTGCATTCGATTGATTTTTTTAGACTAATTCTATATTTTAGAATTTCTTTTTACTGTTGACAAAGTAAAGTTTATTTCATGATTTTAAAACATCATTTGATAAATTATTCAAAACTATTTATTCAGTTAAATAAACTATAATCAATAATCTTATATGAAAATTTTAGATTATCTTTATTATTAAAATATAGAATGTTTTTCATCATAAATAAATTAAATTGTAAAATTCGATTTGATTTAAATAGTTTTTTTTTAACTTGGTATTTCCCAGGAGCCCAAAATCGGAGTTTATGCGAAGCGTTGCAGAGGTCGGTAAATGTATAGGTAGATCCTGGAAGTACACCTCTATTATGTTGGCCCATCATCTTCATTCATCTTTTATACCTTCACCCTCTCATCGAATCGGAAGAGAAGACCGATTGTAACCTTTTTATTACTCGGACCAAAATTGAATCTTTACATCAAAAGCAAAAAAAAAAAAAGAGAGTTCAGAGATTGTTAGAACATCTTAGGAAAGGTGCTAATTTAAAAGCAGCATCAACATTTACAATATGTAATACCAAAACGTGACAAAAGCAGCAATGCCACTTAAGATACAAAGTCTATCTATCCTGCTTTCGTTCCTCATCTTTTCCTCCTTCAACTCACTCTGCACTTTCGAGTACAGATGACATGACTCTAGAACCTCGCTGTAGTTTTTGCTTCTCCTGCAGCTTAGAGCTTCTTTCAGAATAAGCAAACTGTTTCTTCCGTTAACATGTGCACCTTCCATATCTTCCAACTGCATGCTTAGCTCCGTCAATTTGAGTGTTGTCTCTACGCCCTCCCCTTCTGTGTTCACGACTCTGAACTTCATTATCAGAATGCATTCCACTACTTGACATGGAAGGATGTCCTTGGCAGGAAGCACAGACCCGAACCTTATCACGAAATCTTTGTCTGTTGGCCAATGTCTCTGTCCGCCAAGAGGGCTCCAGCTTGCAAGGTTAGCAGCTTGTTTAACTTTCCGGTTTACAACGATCCAACTAAGGCGAAGGCCGTCTCGTAGCTCCTTCCATAGCTTCCCATCTTTCCTTTCCTTTTCCATAGAAGTAATAGGTGGCAGGCCATCAGAAACCGTAAGGGTAACCTCACTTTCACTATCATCATCTCTAGCTGCATAATTGAGAAGATCAATCCGAAACGGGCAGTTGTGAAACCAACTATTGGATCCATTTGCATTAGGAATACCCCACAGCACTTTTGAGCATATTGTTTTATCTTTATACCTGATATCCACAATTGAAACAAAATCTAGTGGTGAAATACTTTCTAGTTCGACAGTGTCGCCATAATACTCGGCTTCCGTCCACTCTTCGGGGTTCTCAAGATAGCCATTCCACTGATACTCCGTTACTTCCTTATTAACAATAAGCGGAAAACAATCCGCATAGAATTTTCTAAACCCACCAATCAACGAAATCAAACTTTTAACATCTTCTCTGTTGGTCGAAGGCCACATAGAAGAACAAACATTTTCCCATAATCTCTCCTCTCTAGAGATAGAACAAAACGTTGCACAAGCACATGCTGCGGCAGCCAAACTTGGACCATCAAGGCGCCTCAATATGTCGTAGAAAACATCAGTGCTCAACGATGCCATGCTCTCGATGGCTACCATTGACATAGCTGCAGGCCTCTAATCTACAGAAAACCACATGAAATGGAATTGTTCATAATTACTCGACCAGATAAGTTCAAGAACAACATTCAATTAAGCTCAAGGAGAACTTGAGTGCATAACCACTCAATGTGGAACCCCTAAATGAGTCCAAAAAGAGGTTTATTCAGAAATCAATAAAAGCTTTTTATCCCCAACAGAACAGCGTTCAATTCAACTCTATTCAGAATTTCAGATAAAGCTATTGTAGTCTAGAAAATGATTCAAACCAGAGTGTGAAATAATCATGTAATCCTTTTGCTTTGATTAGCAGATCTGAGTGAAATTTAAACTTTCTGTTTCATGCAAAAAAAAAAAAACCCAAAAAAAAGGGGAGTTGAGTTTTTACAAGTTAGATCAAAACCCAGATTCCAAACCCAATTTCAGAAGATCATAACAGATCACTTCAAAAATTACAAACAGAAATACGAAAACACAACCATTAACACCAAAATTTAACCTTTTTTTCTGGGCAGTTTCATCACCCTCATCGTTTTCTCCGAGAACAAAAAAAATGCAACCCCAAAAAGAAAAAAAAATCGACAAGGAGGAGATTACCTTAAATTGGGCATGCAAATGTAAGAAACATGCTGGCGAAACAAGGTTGTAAAGGGAAATAACAGGGAAAACAGGAACAAACAAAGGGTGCTGTGGGGAGGGAAGTGGGAATCAAAGTCAACGGAAAAAGGAAGAGAAGATTTAGAGCGCAATATGGGGATGGGATTTCAATGGTTAAGAGATCAAAGTAGTGTTGAGGTCACTTTCCGCTTTGCCTTTCTTTGACAGCTTTCTTGGGTACTGTGTTGTGTCTGTAGCTTGGCAGTTCGTCATGTTTTCAGATTTTTTTGCCTTCATTTGTTTTGTCCGGTTCTGCTCTATCACTCCCTACTCATCTCTTGCCACGTCTTATTTTATTTATATTTTGGTTCTATAAAAAAACAGCATTGAAAAGTTTGACCACCCTCATTCCTCACCTCACGTCTTATAAAAGAAAAAGATAAAAATCAATTGTCGGTATACAGATGAAAGAAATTGATTTCTTATCAGGGCATTTAATATAGGTTGTTCTAATCATTAAATAAATGTGACTTAGATAAGGAGTCATATCTTACACCATAAGACAACAAAGAAGAGCTTTCTGGAAGATATTGGAATTACAGTTAGACATTTTGATGGTTCTTATGCCAATTTGTTTCCAGTTTTCCATCTCCTAGGCCAGCTGATCAGTTGCATTCGCCTTTTTGGACTGCCTAAGGAGGACCCAAGTAGTAGAATCTTGGTTTAAAACAAAAATTCAAGTTTTATAATTTTAAATAATTTATTTAATTAAAGTGACAGCTTCATCTTACAACATTGGAACAATCTTGCATCCTTAATTACTCCTCGGATATTGACCAACGCTCTTGGAATTGAGACTAATGCAGTAATAAAGCAGTTTAAAAGAATGATTGAAACACAAAGATTTCACTTTATGCAAATGAAAACGACCTTTGAGATTTGAACTTGTAATGAATTTTCATTTATGGGTACAAAAATGGAAGACATTATTGGGGTCGGAGAAATATGAGTCACATATGGCCACCTGGGTGATTTTGCATCGATTGCACCTCAAAAATGAAAGAGAGAGAGAGCTATTTCCAAAAAAATAGAACCAGAATCATAAAAAGCAAGGTGAGGTGGTTGGGCTGAGGGCACCTCAGGATAATAAAATGAAATAGAAAGATAAGGGAAGTTTTAGGTGAACTATATAGCTTTAAGGATCACCAACATAATGAGTTGGTGATGCACATACTTTTATTCTTTACAATTAATTTTTTTCTTTACATCAGCAGTAAATTTAGTTTCATCGAGATTGAAAATAGAGATAACGGTAAGATTAATGATTATAATAGTGAGATTGAATAAAATTAAAATCAATAATGAGTAATATGTCGAAAACTAACCGCAGCTTGTAATAATAGGTGAAATCATAAAATGATTGTTAAAAGACATTAAATTAAGTTACATATGTAAAATAACTAATTATATTTTATATTAAATAATAAAATATATTGAAGTTTTATTTATGTTAAAATGATAATTTTATTATTGATTATATTTGTATTTATTTTTTATTATTCATACACCTACTTATTTATAATTAAGTCATACTAAAGTTTATATGTTTATTAAATTATTATAAAGCCAAAATTATATATATCACATAATAAATTATTATGACATTTGTATACATTTATTTTAAAAAATTAAAACATATTAAGATTATTCTATAATAAAAATTAAAATTGTATTTCATAACAACAACATGGAAGGTTAAAATGGTAAAAATCAATTCTCACTGCAACGTCATTTCCTTCACCTATGCTTAATGCCAAAATAAATTCATCCGGAGGGATGATTGTGGTACGTTTGCACCAAAATCAATAATAAACTCGCCACGCTAGAAGGAATCGGGCATCCAAAGAGAGAAAGCACTTGCATATTTGATTTGATTTGATATTTATAGTTGAGTTAATATGTAATGAATTTGGTTAAAAACATTTAATTGGAACTTAGATCTAATTTATACTTAAATTTTTATTTTGTCATACGCTTTTATTTTTATTGATTATCAATACTATATTAGTACAAATTAAATAGAAAATTTTGGATAAATTCAAAAGGTAACTACCTTCCGTCTATAGAATTACGGAATTCAGGGTTTAACGAGAGATTGCATTGAATTGAACTACCAAACCTTAATCTAAAAGTAAATACTCAACTTACTCATACCCAACCTATTATTTATATATTAAAACTGAATCCTGAAAAATTTTCAGTGGGTGCTTTTGAAAAGTTAAAAGCAGTTGCACCTTTTTATTTATTTGTTTATTTGAATTTGTAAAATGATACGAGAAAAATGGGGTAAGAGGAGAAATGAAAACGAAAGAGCGGTGAACCTCTGGATTCATGATTAAGCTATTCAACCCAGGCTAATAATCACACAGAACAGTAAAACACCAATACAATTCCTTTAAAATTCGTAGCATCGCCCACAAATTCTCACTACAACAAAGCTGCCTACACATCCAGCGGTCACAAAAATTTGGAAACAGAGCAACATATTCAACGGCCTCGACCACGTCCACGTCCACGCCCACGACCCCGACCACGTCCCAAAGGCCTGCCTGAATTTGGAAATGCATTACAAAGATAAATACTACAAGAAAACAACTTTATAAAAGCAGGGCATTCAAACAGAGAAGATAGAAGCCAGGAAGAAATGAGAATACCAGCTGTTGGCTTCTTGGGCTTCACCCTTGGTGTATCTTCAACCAGCAATGTCTCAAGATTTAAGCTGTCAGGCAGGATATAATAGCGAATATTATTACCCCTCACACTGAGGTGATCCAAACTCACTGGATTTTTCCCCTTCAATGTAAGTTTCACTGTTTTCAGATGGGTGTTCATGCTGATATCCACGCCTAAAACAAACATATCAAATCCAATCAGTCAACGAAAAATGCCTTACCAATATGTGTGTATGTTCAATCAGGAAATCACTAAGAATATTTAACTGTCTTTAAACTCTAATATTTACGGTCCAAACAGATGCTGCCAAAGTTAGAAACATATATAAAAAACTTTTTATTATAGAAATACAAAATAAGAGGGAGTGAGAGACATAGCAGCACATCTGTGAGCAAGAAATCCAGTAATGTAGGACTAAACCTATTATTGGGAGGCCAGAAGGAACACATGTTACTAGCTACTGCAAAATGTGGACGCACATGTTTATGTGAATTTCGATCAAAGTCAAATATTATATGCTCTTAGAAAAAGATTTTTCCCCTTAGCAAGATATCATCACACTATTTCTCCATCTATACAAATCATCATGAGCTTAAAGTGTCCTAAGTAACGATCAGTTGTGTCAAAGAAAACCATTGCATCTTTTCCAGGAGAAGAATGGCTTCAAAGTATGTCTCATTATTAAAGTTAGGCACAGTAACTATAGTGTTCTCATCAGTGTTGTCTGAACTGGACCAAACTGGCTAGCCGAACCCAAAACCAGCCGGGGGTACTGGTCTGGTTGACCAGAAAACCGGTCTGGACCAGTTGAACCGTTTTTTATTTATTTATAATTTTTAAGTAATATTTTATCTTTTGAATTTTTACTGATTTATTTGCTCTAAACCGCCCCAACTGGGAAACAGTGGTCTGATCGGTTCCAAAAACATTGGTTCTCATGAAAACAGTAAATTAAATAATGCAATGTGGTTTCTATCAAAATAATAATAATCACGCAATGTGGTACTAATAAGACATTGCGTAGATAGACATGAATTTGCCGGTGTGATTTGACTCTTCAAAAACTCAGCAAGACAGAGTAAATAATAAGAACTAAAAGGAAATAAACAGGTCCATTATTAAAACTACAAAACAGTGGAGGAGAGACCCAGAGGGCCCTAAAATGGTAAATATTTAATTTAAGCCCTTTATAATTTATAAAATTTTAAATTAATAA
Source organism: Gossypium raimondii (assembly GCF_025698545.1). NCBI lineage: Eukaryota > Viridiplantae > Streptophyta > Magnoliopsida > Malvales > Malvaceae > Gossypium > Gossypium raimondii. The sequence continues at coordinate 52,090,353 of NC_068575.1, forward strand.
TGGTAAAATTGCACTTTGGCCCTCCAAAATGATAAGATTTTGATTTAACCCTTTAAAAATGATAAAATTATATTTTTACTATCATAAAAAAATACAATTTAAATATTTTCCGACTCCGCCACTGTACACAAAGTCGTCAATAACAACAAAGAGGTAAAAAGAAACTTGCGCATATAGTAATCAGTTAATTGCATAAAGAAAGTCCACAATTGACCCAATTTCATCTAGTATTAACGAACTCATAATAATATCATACCTGCAAATTCAATAAGCAGAATAGTCAACACTACAGCATACTGAGTGCAAAACCAGTTCATCTTAAAAGGTATAACTAATGGATAACTGATATCATGCGTGATCAGTTAAATCTGTTCACAGTTTTTAAAGAAAGTAATATAAGAAAAGGCTAGCTACAGAATGCACAACCGAGATGGGAACTAGGATTTTAATTGGCATAACTCATTTTAGAAAAACAAAATAATGTAAAAACAAACCCTCAACAACTATGGCATATTGACAATAAATTATAACAAACAATTTACAACTTGGCCAAAGCGCAGGGGTTAAGGTTTAGCTAAACCCTAATGTAAGGGGAAAAAAGAGGAAGAGAGGGAAAATAGAGGAACCTGTGATGGTGCCGTGAACGACGGTTCCGTTCTTGAGCTCAATCGACACCGTTTCATTGTTCAACTTCATCAAAAACCTGCAGATTGTTTGTTCAAACCGAAACCATAATGAAGAGAATCTAAAAAGTTGTCTATGTTTTATGTTTCAAAATCAAGAGCTGAGGTTGAAGAGGAAACTAAAACTGACCTGACGAGCTTCATTTTGAGAAGAGAGAAGAGAAGTAGGGTTTGAAGCAAAAGGCGAGAAAGCAAGTCGAAGGAAGCGGGAAAGAGAGGAGACGGAGATGGACCTGTGTGCTGCTTCTACCAGGTATCGGAGTCGGGGGTGATTTAGGGGTCGGGCCACTGCTAAAAGGCCACTTTTGACTTCATAATAAAACGACGCCGTAGCTAGACCAGTTGTTAAAATATTGGGCCATTCATTTACTGAGGTGATGGCCCAACACTCTCACCACTCATCAAATCTTTTTTTCTTTTAAATATAAGTCTAAACAATCTGGATACAAAATAAAAGCAAGACATGTGAATGGATTGAAATAGGATAAAAAATGTATTAAAAAAATGAAACACATCATACTTTTCTAATTCTACTTGTGGAAGTGGAAATAGTAACCCATGATATAAAAAAAAAACCATAGTTTTACTGCATTGAGTGTGGGATGGGATAAAATAGTAATTTTATCATACCCATCACCATTGTCTGCTGGCTGCTGCCGAAGTGTTCTGTTATAAGTACGTATAGGCTGGTAGTCCGTGCAAAGGTGACAGCTAAAGAACCTGCCCCATTTTTTCGTCCCTCCCCCCCCCCCCTTTCTCTTAAACCCCATTTCTAAAGCCTCACCTCTGATCACCAATGTAAGTCCTTCTCGATTTTCATTATGTAAAGATTCATGAATATAGGTTAATAATGTTTTACTATTTATCTATTGCGATTTGCCATGACTATTGATGGCATTGCCAAAGCATTCTTCAACTTTGGATTTTACTTTTTTTTTTTTTGGTCATTTTATGTTGTTCTCCTTTGTTTTTTAACATGGGTGTGTTCTTTCTAAATCTTTAATAGCAGGGAGAAGATGTTGCCTCTTTTTGAGCTTGTTTGCGCCATGAATTTCTAGTTTACAAGCTGTTTGTCATTGTTTGTTGGGGGTTTCTTTGCTTTGGCCTGTTGATTTTTGAGAAATCCTGCTTAAATTTTGTTTTATTTTGTTGGATTAGAACCAAAGATGGAGAAAGATGATTAATCAGTTTTCCATATCCAAGTTTTGCTTTTTTAACCCCTATATATACTTCTCTTGTTATGTTGAGTTTTATGAGCTCTTTGTTGCTACTTTAAACCTTTACAACTTTTTCTTGATATAAACTTGTCTATCATAAGATAAGGTATTTATCTATGTTCTTTTAACATGCTTAGATTTGAAGGCATTACAACTTTTGCGCTGTTTAAACTTCTCAAATATTTTTTCGTTCAAGTTCAACTATTAAATGAAGAACATATTCTTAGGTTCTTAGCATGAACAAATAATGGATGGTGTTAAATCTTTGATTTAATGTTACTATGAGATTGAATATACCTGTTGCATTTCGTTATAGACTCTTATTTATTTCATCCACTTTGTTTCCACCTTCCACATTCCTGTTTTCTGATCAGAAATCCTCAAGCATCGTTATTATCTGTTCATACAAATGATGATTGAATTATAATCATGCATGGTCCATGTACCTCCTGATGAATTTTCCGTGCAATTTGTGTTTGCTTGTACTTCAGTTCCAAGAGATGCAACTATAAAATTTTTGGGTCTTGGCTGTTGCTATGATATTATGTTATATTTTAACTAAGAAGCCTTGGCAATAGGCTAAAATATGCTCCAGTGTTCACTTCTCAGTTTTCACTATGACTAAGTGTAGTTTTTCGTTCTTCTTGCTGCAGTATGATGATGTGCTATTTGTAAGTATTTTGTCCTAGTAGTAATTGATTGTTCTTTGTCTTTTACTAGTTAAGGGTCAAGTGATTTTACTTCAGGGGATATGGATGGACAACCTGGTCATGAGAACCCCTTGATGTCACTGAATTCTGGTGGGAGTGTCAATGAGTTCCCGTATGACTATGTAGATGATACAAACCCAGTCTTACTTACGCCAACGGGAAGAAACAGGAACCAGCCTAGTCTCCAATCGTTATCTCAGTGGATTGATTGTCCCAAAACACCTCATAGTTATGTTGAATTTCTGACAGAAAATCTTGAAAAGGTTCCTACTGCTGATGTCTTAGAGAGCATTGGTTCTCCTATTGGTGGCATACATACTGTTGATGGGGCCTCCGAAATTCAAAGAGAGTTGCTGCATAGCAATGAAGGAAAGGCTTTCAGCTCTGGTCCAGATGGCTACTCCCTGGAGTCCGAGCAGTGGAATCTAAAGCTATCTGCTTACCCCACTGAAATCAACAATCATGAAGCTTCAGCAAGCGTATAAAAAACTGCCTCATAAAAAATGATTGCTCTTTTCTTTTTTCTTGCAGGATTCATTTCTGATAAAACTCCTTTGCTATTACCTTCAAAGGACTGATTGTATTCATGTCTGACAGGAAAGATTTTTGAGGCAACATGATAGAATACCTATGAGCAGAATTTCAAGCTCGGAATATGAGTTCCATGCACAGGTCAGTTCTTTCTCTATCTTCTAATCTTGTTTCATCCATCTGAGCCTCTTGTAGCACAAACTTACTCATAATGCAGCTTTGTGTCTTTCAGCAAAATCATGCTTCCTGGATGCAAAAACCAAAAGCAGAGGATGGTAATGTTTCTCACCTTCAATCGAAAGAAACCATTTCTGCTCCCAGTTTCCAGTCCCAACCACTGTACCATGCACCCAAATCAAGAGCTGCTGCAATTGATCGTGTAAGTATATCATCTTTCCTAGCCTTCAAACATACTAGTACTGTACTGTGAATCTGAAATGCACGCTTCAATGGTTATTACCCTTGCAATTTTGATATATATGAATTTGGAATTTGGATGCTGTCTCATTATTTGAGTTTGAATTTATCAAACATTTTACTTGGATAATATATTTTCTATATACACAGCAACGCAGGCTACGAATAGATGAAAGTATCAAGGCATTGCAGGAACTGCTTCCAAGTTCTTCTGAGGTAATTCATTTCTTTGTGAACAAGAAAAGAACCTAGGTGAAAGCGTACTTTTTCCATTAGCAATCTAAATTGATATATAATCTCATATTTGTCAACAGAACTTTTCTTTATTAATCTTCCATTTCATTTTATTCATATTTGTCTTACAATTTAGCTGCTTAACATGAACAATAATAATGATAACAAGAACAACTCCATCGAAGGAACCATGGAAGAGGTTAAGCAGCAATGTTACTTTACCTAAATTATTTTGTTAAACTGAGGAGCTTTGATCCCTTGATTTATCACATTTCTCTTTTGCAGCGTGGCCTAGGAAATGCACTGGATGATATTATTGACTATGTCAAGTTTCTGCAGTTGCAAGTCAAGGTAGTGTTTACGTTTTATGTCCAATTTCAATATATCCTGCTGCGAGTGCCTTTATATGCATATCACATCATGTCGTTCTTTCTTCTTTTAACCTGCATGCCTGAATAGAATTATTTATACTTTACTCCATTGCATTACAATAATTGTATGAAGCTCGGATGAAGTTTGTTCCAACGACTAATCTTCACTTTTGAGTCATTTTGGATGGCTATAGGTTTCACCCATCATCGTTGTATAAAGCCATATCATAAAACAGTTCTTCAGGTTTATTCAAAGATTCAACTGATTAGCTTTGGATTAAAAAAAACATGGGGTCAATTACTCCTAGATTGTAATACATGACATTATAATATATGTTTGCATTCAAGTGGAAACTCTATGGTGCAGGAATTAAGTCGAAGCAGATTGGGGGGTGAACCAACTTCTAATCCTTTTGTTTTTTTTGAGGTAATTGTCACATGTCATGCCTTTACCATATAAGGCACTTAAAAGGGAATCGTGGAAATGTTTTCTGAATTGAGTCAAATTTGTGTGTGTGAAAATCTGCAGGGATATGGTCACTATGTTCTCCATGAACAGATGATAAATGAACCTCTTGAGGAGATGATGGCGAAGTTGCTAGAGATAAATCCATCAGCAGCAACTCAGCTGTTAGAGAGCAGAGGCCTTTACATGATGCCAAGGGCACTGGTTGATGACTTTTGCACCGAGTCACATAGATAGTCCAACGCCACACCTAACTGTTTTATCTGCTCGGCTTAAAGAGTAACTTTTAACTACATCAACTTAAATACTATTGATCCAAATTTTCGTTTCTTTTGTGGACAATAGAACCTAAGTAGTACTAGTAGTTTCAAAACATAGTCTTGCAGAACAGTGGCTAGTGTTTCAAGCTTTAGTTGAATGCACTTTTGAAATCTCTTAGCTGTGAGCTTGTAACTGCTGAACAACCATTTGCTACCTATTTCTTTAAGTTTTAAAGCTACTTTCGGCTTTGGGTGGCCCTGGATCCAAAAAAAGAAAATCCAAAATCCATCACGAAAAGATCTTACTCCTCTTGAAGGCCTTTGCCTTTTTCCTTTTTAAAGGGGGGGGGGGGGATGATAGATGAAGTAAAAGAAGTTAGGAATGAGTCGACATAGAAGACTCTTGTCTCTGGTTTCTCTCCCTGGACGAGTCAACTGTAATTAAGAGAGGCTTCTCAGCATCCATGGGAGAGTGAGACTCTGGCACTATCGGGAGCATTGCTGGGGCAAAGAATCTCTCCGTTTTACCATTGGTGATAGCCAGTGCTTTCTCCAAAGTAGCCTTGGCACCTTTAGTAATCCAAATTAGCAGAATTGCTGTGAAATAAAGAAGCAACAACAAAGCAAAATTATGTCAAAAACACGATCCATCATCCTGTTAAATTTTTTACCTATGCTAAATGCTGTCAGGTTTGTGGAAACTTTGATAGTGATAAACAGAAAAATTGCTTTCCCATGTAAGAATACAACTTTTCAGCCTTTGTCCTTTTCTGAGTTCAGTATAAATCTAATCCTCGCTCCAATATATCCCTTCTCCAAGCTTTAAGTAAGAACTAGTTTGCATAACCTGACTGAAAATCATGTTATATGGTCCCCTGCTCGTTTCTTAACCTTAAAAACTAGCAAGTAAGTACAACTAGATTGGACCTTGGACCATGAGTTGGACCAAGCTACTACACAGGTTGAGAAGTTAGCTTCAGATATGCTTTATCATCCAAAAGGGCAATAGGCGCTTACCGGATGCACAAAAGCCGATTGCCATAAGAACCTGTATTCGGAGGCAAAGATCAGTTCAAGAGATAAGGAAATTAAGCAATATCCTAGGAAGAATCAGAAACCTCTAATCCAATATAAATCATTATTTTACGGGAAAGAAGACTATTCAAATCCTTCACTAACAATAACCAAGATAGAAATATTTCAACATTGTGAAATCCCATATCCTGTAATAGCTGCTAAATGCATGTTAAGGATCAAATATCCTTTAAAAAGTTAACATAAACGGGTCATAATACATACTTGATGAATTGTAGAAATCTCATTCCATCCATGTGTGACATCTGAAAGGTCCTTTATTGTAGTCCCGATATATGCCAGGCCGAATATGGAAGGCTGTAATAAGAAGAAAGCAAGAGACTTAACAACTTCAATAAAAGTTCAACCAAAAAAGAACTAAATGAAGAAATCTCAAAGCAAGGACAAGACAATGGTAACTTGTTTGCCAAACAAGTACTAAAGGTTATAAAAAGAACAGCATCTTGCATGATCAATCATCTCCGATAAATGAAACAGGAGATAGTTAGGGGAGTAACTACCGTCATTCCTAACCAAGATGCCAACACGTACACACTGAGATTAACTGGAGTCACGGAAAGTAAGTAATTCAACAAGCTGAACGGCAATAAAGGAACAAGCCGAAGCAGAAAAACCATCTGTTGGGACCAAAAAGACACAGAAAATTAACCAAAGCATAGAGTTCCATGATACAATAGAAAATGTAGACCGATCTACAAGATTTCAAAATATTTGTGTAGTAAATAAAAAATCAAATGTTCAATGCATTTTTGGAAGCTTATAAATAGAATTATCAAGCAAACTTAGTTCCTGGAATTCATTATACAGTATTGGACTGTACAGTACTACAAGTCCCATTTTCTTAAAGAACTATTTAGTGACATGATGCATATATAGAGAGAGTTGTCAAGCCAAAGAAGGGGATTCCAACGCATTTCTCAAAATTTCTAACTATAAAAACTACAGCATTCAAGAAATATGAATTGCAGGAAGCGACCATCAACTGGAACACTCCATTTCACATGACGAGGCATAAAGAAACACATCCACACAGTTAAACATAAAGCTCCTGAAATGATTGGATCCAGTGCCATTGAATTTGAAATTCATCATTGTCATTTAAGTAGTTCATATGATAGCCTTATTGTGTATATCCTAAGAAGATGAAAATAAATTAAAACATACAACAAGAAGCGGACGCAACATATTCACCAAGCTGTAATAGTTACAAGCAGGCACAATAAGCTCAGAAAAGACACAAAACTCTTGCCTTAAAACTAGATATCTCGATTGCATTAGCAACAGCCTGGAACTTTGGGTAATTCCTTAGCTTGGAGATCAAATATGATTTTCCTATCTGCCAGAAAAGCAAATGAAAGGCTTAAAAAACTTATTCTTGCCCGAGAGGGAGAAAAAAACTAGGAAATATTCAATCAATGAGTAGCACTACTTGATCAAAAATCTGACTTTAGTTTTATCAAGAACATATTGTGCATGCTTATATTAAGAAATGATCCACATCACACAGTAGCTCAATAGACTCACTGTTCGGCCAAGGATGAATGCAGCGGTAGCCCCTAGGGTAGCACCAATTGAATCAGCCATAAACCCCACTGACAGCCCAAACAGATAACCTCCCCCTAGCTGCTAACCAACAAAAGAACGGATTTGTCTCTTTCATAGAAAGCATACGAGTGCTCGTTGTACTTATATCGAAACAATTGAATGAGGTTTCAAAACCAATAATATAATTATTTTAATCTAAATGCAGAATGCAATGAGAACCCACGGTAAGAATCGAAGCAGGAAAGGATCGTGAGAGGAATATACGATAAGGCCCTGCAATACCAAGAAAGATATGTTTGACGCACACAGGTTGAAGTTGAATAAACATAAAAAAAAAGGGACATTTCAACTTATGTTCAACAATGTACACATCAATGCAGCAAAACTGAATGATTTAAGATTCAGCCAATCATTAATAAACAGTGCTTGAACATTAGAATAAATCAGAAGAAAAATCAACAATGTACACATCAATGCAGCAAAACTGAATGATTTAAGATTCAGCCAATCATTAATAAACAGTGCTAACTTACAGCACAAATGGACCCCATTGCCCAAGATCTTCCTTAACCCAGAACAGGAAACCCTTCACCATCTGCATCATCAATCCTTTCAATTAACAAAGTTGCAGAGATGCAATCATGCAAATATGAAATAAAACACAATAAAAAGAAGTTTTAAATATGGAATTGTTTAATTGAGTAAAATATGTATAAAACAAAATTTAAAGAAGGCGGATTATGGAAAAAAAAAAAAAACAAAGGAGGAAATGCCTTTTCGATGGGAAGGGAAAGGAGGACGGAAGCGGTGGCGACGAGGAAAAGGAGAGAAAATACGATTCTAAAAGCTGAAACCCAGGTAAAGAAAACATCCGCCATGTCGGGAAACGAGAACAGCCTTTGCCTCCAGGGGCTCCAGCGGTTGTCGTTTCAATGATGGTGGTCGTTGGCAATGCGACGACGACCGTGCCCTCAATTCCACGATCTTTTTACCAGAATAACTAACCCAAATTTTCCTCCTTTTTTTTTTTTTGATTTTTCAAGGTATCAACCCAAAATTTCTTTTTAACAGAAAGGTACCCATATTTATCTAAATTTAGATAATTGTTGCTACAATCAAGTAAAGCTCTTGCATATATATAGTATACATATTTAACGTGCGTTTCTCTTTCTGCTTCTCTTTTATTGAGTTCGATCATCAAAGGTCCAGCAACGAGACAATCTGTTTGTCGTTGTTCACATTCATGTTTGGTTGTAAGTTTAGCTTATATCTTTGGGACACACAAACTTTTGGAATTTAGAAAAAAGAAGCATCCAAAGATTTAGCTTAAATCGATTTTGACTGTTATCGCTGTGTATTTTGCATGAACTTCAAAGGTTGAATGGATGCATGGCATCTGATTCTAAAATGGGCTTTCAATGGTTTTCTGGGTTTCTTCTCTTAATTTTGATTTGGGTATGAGCCCTCAGGTAGGAGTGTTCATTCGGTTAACCGACCGGTTAACTGACTCGAAATAATATTAACTGAATTAACTGGCCTTTTAAAATTTTTAACCATTAATCGAACTAAAATTTTTTTAAAAAAAATTAACCGAACTTAAATTTTTTCGGTTAATTCGGTCGGTTAACCGAATTAACCGAATTACCCGAATTAACCGAATTAACCGGATTACTCGAATTAACCGAATTAACCGAATTACCCAAATTAACCCAATTGAATCACTACATAATTAAATTATTTTTAGACTTTTAGACTTTAGTTTTAGTATTAGTTTTAGAAGTTTATTTTTATTTGTTAAATTATTTGTAATTTTTATGATTGGGTTGGGTTGGGTAATTAGGTTGGGTTGAATACTTGGGTTTGAATTGGGTTTAGGTGAATAGTGGGCCTATTTATATATTATAATTTTATTTATTAATTTTTTCGGTTAAACCGAAAAAAATCGATTAACCGACCGATTTCGAACCGAATTAACCGTTAACTAAAAAATCAAAAAATAATTAACCGACCCCCGACCGAAAAATTCGATTAACCGACCGATTAACCGAATTCAGTTGATTAACCGAATTTTTTCGGTTTTACCCGAATTTTGCACACCCTACCTTGAGGAGGTTATCAGGTTGTGCTATTTGGACCAAAACCATTTCCCATAAATCTCTTGCATTTATTTTCGTTTGCACTTGCTTTTTTTTTTTTGTTCATAATGAAAACAAATTTGTATTCTCTTGTTATTTCATGCCCTCGAGAGCAACAATCAAACCATTAAATTGGGATTCTTCAAATATTTACAGATGATCAAATATTAGTTTTAAGAGAATTAGTAATAAAACTAATTAAAAAATCAGTAATAAATTATAAGTTCATAATTTGGTAACTTATTAATGATTAGGATGCCATGGGAACTAAATCTCCCAAATGAGTATAGAATATTGATCCTTTAAATATGATTTCTTTTCATATAAACGTAAAAAAATCCAACTCAAAACTAGTGTAAAACCGCAGAATTAAACTTTGTGAATTAATGTGACTCCTTTGAATAGGACTACTTAGGTAGCATCTAAAGTAGCCCAAGTTTAAGTCAATTCAATATAATTGGAAATGATTAGCACATTCCACTTTCCCAAGATCAGACTGAATGCGGCCATCAACCAAAAAGGGCTGCCCAGGGGCAATCCATAGTGCCCCAAAGGGTCATCCTTGTGCTAACTAGGTCCTACCTCCTAAGAAACATGCCATGTGTCCTAACATATATAGGATATCTATATATATTTTAAGCCATTCTTCGTTTCATGCATCAATTAAATCATTTTCGCAACACGCAGTTTTCATACAAGAAAATGAAAACTAACCTATTTTGTACCAGCCTGTCACTTCATTGCATATATATGTATAAAATGACGACAAACTATAACTCTATAATAAGCATGCTAGCTAGATTGGCTTTATATGGAAAAAGAAAATCTCCCCGTTCCAATGATTGAACCGTCACCTTTTTGATTGATGCATGCTTCTAGAGTTGCGATATATTATAGGTCGGCATGCTCTTAAATTCTTATCACTTTGGATAGAACCAAAGAAGAAGACGTAGGTGAATGAAAGTTGCTTTTTAAGTTTTTCAACTCATGTCTATTCGATAACGCTAGGCAGCACAGGTAAACAAGAAGCAGCAACTTCTTGGTAAATTTGACAAGATATATAGCACTTGCATCACAACTACATATACATGGTTTGATTGTGACTCAAAAGCAACTCCTCTTACGTCTCCAACTTCAGCTTTTTGGACAATACCCGACTTTCAATTATTTTCATAGATACCATCTACGTTTTTAGAAATAAATAATTTTTATATAAAATTTAAAATTACATAATTATTTTTACTTAGTTGCTCAAAAAATTTTGGTATTACGAATTAACCAAAAATAACTCAATTAAAAAAATTACTAGTTCATTAAAATAAATAAAACAATTATAAAATTAATTGTTTTTTATAAGAATTTAAAACTAAATCAATTAACTACTTACATTTCTCATTGGATACAAGTGATAAGACACATTATACTTCAAAAGAGAGAATGTAAATTCGGACATCTAAAACAGTATTATTGGAAGGAACAACCACAAACCCGATAATGAATAGTAAAACAAACATGGAAAATACTAAAACTATATAACAAGGGTTAATATTTGATACACTAGCAAGTGTACTTTTCAACTCCACAAATAAATTTAAAAAGTTGTCATGTATTCTATTTTTAATATTTTACTATGAATTATTTTTGGTATGCTAACCGTGAAAATTTTAACTCTACAAACAAAGTTAAGATTTTACTACATGTTTTTTTTAAATACAACATAAAGACATCTGTTTATGTACTTAACAAATTCTAGTTTCTTGTATTTTCTTAATTTAAATATTTTAATATTTTCATAAACTGAATTTGATTTCAGTTGGAGGAAATAGATTTTATTTTTATAATCAAATTCGAAGTCAATGGATAAATAGAGGGTGAGATCACAATTACTGTAACTTTGAGCTAATATAAGACGTGACAATTACCAGAAAAAAGAAAAAGGGCAATCATGACACAACCCTAGATTGGTTCGCTTATCTCTAAATAGCAGAAAGAAATTGCTTATCCAGATTGACATTATTTGTATATTAAAATATTATTTTCTATAACTATATTTTTAAATAAAATAATTCTATTAATTGAATAGTGATATTGCATTTATATGATTCAATTCCAATCAAAATAATAATCCAATAAATACATAAATTTAAAGGGTAAACTACACCCATGGTCACTTTTGTTTACCTTAGGCTGCATTTCAGTCACTTATGTTTGAAATGTTACGTTTTAGTCACTTACGTTATCGTGTTGTAACATTTTAGTCACTGAGCCGTTAATTGTCATTAATGGTGTAATGGTAAGCTGATGTGGCACGTTAAATCATCATTTCAAATAAAAACTTTAGGTTAAATTATACAATTGGTCCCCATAATTATTCGTTTTGAGCAATTTAATTCTTTTATGTTCTTTTAACTTTCTTTCTTTCTTTTTTTCTTTTTTTTTTCCCATTCTCTTCTGCTTCTCTCTCTGTTTTTCTACCTTCTTTATTTCTTTTAACATACCAGGAAGTCGAATTGGTAGTGAAGAAAGAAGCATGGTATGGGTTTATGGGTTTTGGTTATAGGCAAATGATGACAGACGATTTACTACTTCTTTTTCATTGCCAATTCGACTTCCTAATATGTTAAAAGAAATGGGAAATGTCTAAAAACAGAGGGAGAAACAAAAAAGAATGAAAAAAGAAGAGGAAAGTTTAAAGAACATAAAAGAAAAAAAATTAAATTACTTAAAACGAAAAAAATAAGGGGATCAATTGTATAATTTAACCTAAAATTTTGTTTGAAATGATGATTTAACATGCCACGTCAGCTTACCATTACACCATTAACGACGATTAATGGCTCAGTGACTAAAATGTTACAACATGATAACGTAAATGACTAAAACGTAACATTTCAAACATAAGTGACTAAAACGTAACCTAAGGTAAACAAAAGTGACCATGAGTGTAGTTTACCCAAATTTAAAAAGCACTTATAAATAAATAAAATTATTTTCAAATTAAAGCTAACAAAAAAACATGTACCCGTGTGAAGAATAAACAATTCAATAAGGTCAAATACGATTGGAATCTTAAATTGCAAAATGATTAGAATTTAAGGTCATGTAGTTATTAAATTAATATCAGTTTAAGTCGATTTTATTAATGAATTACATGGTAATAAAGTTCTAATAATAATGTAATTAGTGCAACTCAAATTGGGCTATACCTAACCGTTAGATCAATAGAGGATTTAATCGATTATGATTTCAATTAAGATGATTAAGTGAAAGGTTTATCAATTATTAAAATTTATTATTGAGTTAACCCTTTATTTATTTTAAATAATAATTTTAATATATTTTATAATATATAAACAATAAACAATAAATGATCAGATCCGTCAATTAAACTTTAAGTCGTTGAATTAATGTTAGAGGTTGTTGGTTAAACTGATGGAAAAAAACCTGAATGTTCAGTCCTCGACGAAATGTTGGGTTTGTAGTATTAAGAATAGTGAGTTAGGCGAAGTTGGAAGTGTTGCGAGCAGCGAGACATAGTGGTTATCGGACTTTGCTCAACAGAATTGTACAAAGTACATAAACATATGTTCATCTTGGGTGTCGACTGTCGACCACCTACAACCTAAAACCGATGAAATCAAATCTTAAAATTAGGTTAGAGCGATCCATCACTTGATTTTGCCCAACAAGTACGTGGGGGGAAGACTTTCTTGCACAATCTGAATTATTGATATGCAATACAACAAAATTAAATAGTCCCATCCTTTCACATCCATCCCTATTCTAATTGGGTTTTCTTATTTACTTTAGAATCTAAGCATGTATGTGTTAGATATCAATCATTCACAGCTGCTTTCTTCTGCTCATTTCTTTTCTTTTTTTAAACTTGTTCTATAAAAGATGAGTGGGGGGGGGGGGGTAGAAGATTCTTGGTAAAATCATCAGTTTTATTAATTAACAGTCAAATGACATAGTTAAAGCATATCGACTAAGAACAGCACATGATTCTTACTTATTTTTTCTCATTAATTTCCATGATCAAAAAGGGGCAAATCATTGTTAAAAATATATAAATGTCACACCTCATTGACTTATTAAGGCAACCATGTTGTTGTTGGGGAGTCCGATCATGGAGATTCTTTATGATAAACCTTACACTTTCCATTTCTGAATCCCAACCCTCCATTCTCAAAAAAAAAAAAGAAAAGAAAAAACTTTGATACCCTTCTGTTGGCTCAAAAATAAGGGAAGGAATGCAATCGTGGACAGATACGTTAATAATTATCAGATGATTGATTACTTGCGTAATTTGTCATCAGATTGACGTCTTTCTCTCACCATTCCACCACTGACAGCTATCTTTTTACAAATGGTTTACAAACTCAATGCCACCTTCTTCTTCTTCCTTTTTTTTCTTTAATAAGGATTCGATTTTGACAGCATTGAGACCCCCCCCCCCCCGGGGGGGATTTCGCATCAGCCGTGCAGAAAAGTGACCTCACTTCTTAACCATTACCACTTGGATGAGGGAATCATGTGTTAGCCAAGGGAAAGCGCCATTTGCAATAGAGTACAGCTACAGTCCACCCTTTAACATTCCCTTGTCACTGTAAGAATCTATTAAAGTTCCTTTTTTTTTTTTAATTTTGTTTTTTTCTGCAGGAAATCCCGGTCAACTTTGAGGTTGTAAGTACACATCCCCCATTTGACTTATGTAAATTGCAATACAGATAACGGTTTTCTTTGGAGCCTAGGTTAAGGTTGAAAATTTCATACATTTTCGTTTTCTTGGAAATTAAATCTCAAGTATTATACCTTTTATTAACAAACTTGATAAAGTGCAAAGGACGATAAGGATTAAGGCTAGGAAAGTAATCTGCAAAGATTTTAATTTTCGGTGAGATTTTTCCCTTTTTAATATCTATCTTCTGCAATCTGCAGTAGCAGGCGTGGAAAGGCAGCTAATATGGTCACCATAGGACAAAAAAGCCTACTTAAAAATCATATTTTTTTCTGCAATTTGCTAGTACTATAACCATATATAGAAATATCAAATCACCAAAAGAAACCCATTTCACCATTGTTTTTTTTTTATAAACACTACTGTGCCTTTCCATGTTATTGGAGGGTCCAATCCAACACTTCTAATATAAATACAAACAGATCTTAATATATATATATGTGTATATAAAGCAATTGAAGTTTAGAAGGCATATCATAAAACTACTTTTTCTTTGACTACTAGAGTGATGGATCAGAAAAGTAGACTGCAAGTTGACCCCTTTGGCACATTGCCCATTGCCTATAAATAACTTCGCTCCACCTTTGTTGTCACTCGTGTAGTTCTCTCAACTTACTACTTTCTTCACATATAAAATTCTCTGATTTTTAATTAGTATATCACTCTTTGGACCGTCTTATTGGATCTCAGTTTGCTGCTGCATAAACCATAAGGTAAGGTTTCCCAAAAAGAATTATTTGCTTGTTTCATTTATTGTCATTCAAATGGAATGAAAAGATTAGTTTTCAACTATTTTTTACTTAAAATGTTGCTGTTTCTTAACAGGTACCAATCATGATAGTTTCCTTGTCTTTGTGCAAGCAAACAATGTCTTTACTAGACATACCTTCTGGGGTGCTCAAATCCAATTTCTTTAGGCCAAGGCTAGAAAAGAGAAGGTTGTGATCCTAATGGGAGCGACTGGAACCGGCAAGTCCCGGCTTTCCGTCGACCTTGCTACCCGGCTCCCAGCCGAAATAATAAATTCGGATAAAATACAAGTACATGCCGGACTCGACATAGCGACCAACAAGATCCCTGAGGAGGAACGGTGTGGGATTCCACACCATATGTTAGGTGTAATAAGTCCCTACACAGATTTCACGGCAACGGATTTTGTTGACATGGCTTCACATGCCATGGATTCGATTTTGTCCCGCAGCCAGGTTCCGATCATAGCCGGGGGCTCGAATTCATACATCGAGGCCTTAGTAGACGATGAGGACTTTCGGTTCCGATCTAGGTACGAATGTTGTTTCCTATGTGTAGATGTAGCAATGCCGGTGCTCCATCAGTACGTATCGGAGCGAGTAGATAAGATGGTGGAAATGGGGATGATCGATGAGGTAAGGAGTTTCTTCGACGCCAATGCCAACTACGCAGTGGGGATTAGGAAAGCCATTGGAGTCCCTGAATTCGACCGCTACTTCAGAGCCGAACCATATTTGGACAAACAACAACGTGGTAAACTGCTGCAAGAAGCAATACAAGAAATCAAAAGGAATACCTGCAAATTAGCTTGTCGGCAATTGGAGAAGATTGACCGGTTGAGGAACAAGAAGAACTGGAAGATACACATGGTGGATGCCACGGAGGTTTTCCGCAGGCGTGGTAAGGATGCAGATGAGGCGTGGGAAAAGCTTGTAGCAGGTCCTAGTACGGAGATAGTGGCGGAATTTCTATATAATTTCAGCCCTCAGACCCTGGTCACTAAACCCAACCTTAGAGTACCTTCACTGCCTTGTGGTATCATGCTGTAAAATCATATCTGACAGACAATAACTAGTAAATTGATACATTCCGATGTTTTAAAGTATTTGAGATATGCTACTTAATGGAACTCACTTTTTGGGAAGAAAAAAGAGATGCTCAAATTTCATGGCCCCTGCCATTTAATGATATGAAAGCATTTTTTTTCTTCTCCTTTTTGGTGTCTTATCAGTTGACATGATGCAACTGTTTTAACTGGTTTCCGGGATTGTAAGTTGTAATGCAATTTTTGGGGGTAGGGACCCATTTCATTTGTTTGTTTTATATCCCTATTTCCTTCTAAACACATGTTAATGACTTTTAATTATTATTATTATTCTTCTAGAAAGCAAATAATTGAAAATAACTTGTTCAGAAACACCGCCCAGCAGCAGCCCAAAAAACCTGCCATGTCTAATGCCCTGCACTGTATTATTAGTGGCCGTACAGTTGGAAAACAACTTAAAAGCCGGTGCTTGGAAGTTGGACTGTTTGTGTCACTACCCAATTCAGCCTGTTGGGCCCTTTCCTGCATTGCTATAAAATGTACTCTTTTGTACATACGAATGTGAGTTTAAGGGAATGTTTGTTTGGTATAAAATTTGTATTTGGATATTTTTCTGGTTATATTACAATTTTGTCTGAAAGCAGAAATTTGCCATATTTTTCATTATACTTTTGAGCTAAAATAAATTCATCATTATATTTTAACTTTATTCTGAATTTTGCCCTTTATTATTATTTGATTAAATTTTGTCTTTTACCATTCAATTTTAATTTAAAATAAATTGAATAAAATATTTATATTTTAATTTATTGCTTAAAATATTATATTAACAATTAATTAATATAATATACTATTAATTAACTTATAGTTAACTATTAAAACAAAATATTTCAAATAATATTTTTGTTAAAAGTTATTTTAAATCATCAAAATCAATTTTAAGGCTATGTTTGGTGTATTGAAAAAAACTGAAAAATTAAATATTGAATTTAAGTAATAAATTTTGTTTGGTGTATTATTTAAAATTATAATTAAATTATTTTATAAAGGGCAATATAATCTTAAATGAAATAATTGAATCTTTTATGGAAAAAATCTTATCTTATAGTTTTTATTATGGGTTATCAAGCGTGTTTAAAAATTAAGTTGTTGAAAATATTAATCCATTTGAAAATTTCAACATTTAATCAAACAAGGCATAAATGATAAATTTAATTAAAAATCAAAATTAGGTAAAATACAAAGTTTAGTGATAAAATTCAATAAAATAAAAGTTGTATAGCGAATTAACCATATGTTCAAAGTATACTAATAGTATGGTGACAAATTTATATTTTATTTTTATATTGTCAAAAAAATCATTTCAAACCAATGTTGTTTATTAATTTAATTAATAATCAAACTTCATTAGTATTGTGTTTGTTTCAGTAAAAAAGTTTTAAAAGCAATTCTAAATAAATTTATCAAAGGTAAGATTTTTTATATATTGTTAAATCAATACGTTTATTAAAAATCATTTTCCATATGCTTTTTATACCAAACAAACAAACCCTAAACTTACGAAACGCATTTGAGTGTAGTAAGTTAACAACATGATTAAAAAACTTATTTTTTATAATACGATCCCACATTAAACCGTGTCGTGAAAATTTAGAAAACCATGAGTAGCTGCCAGCAGCTCAAGATTCTGATAGCCACTTGTCAAAACAAAAACACAGAAAATATGTTCTTAAAAAGAAAGATGCATGAGAGGCGATCGAGGAAGACGAGAGATTATAAATTGTGTTTAGTATAATGGCTGGATATTGATATTCGCCACTAACAATCAATGCTTGGTCCAGTTTATACCTCAATGAAAAAAGAAATCACATAAATGGTCATTGGTCAGTTTTCAAAAGATTTATTTTTTAAATCATTCTTCAAAAAGTCGCTAACTTTTAGCTTTGATTTTTTTAATTAAGGCTACTTTATTTTTATTTTTATTTTAATTTATCCATGAAACAAAAGAATCATTTGAAAGTTATTTGACTCTTGAATTTTTTTTATTTTTTATATCATTCAAATATTAATATGTGTAATTTATTTTATCTTATATATTTAAAAAATCATACTATATCGTTTAAATTCATATATAAGGGAATACAAATATGTTTTTTTTTTTAAATCCAATTAAGTTAGATTCTCAATATATGATTGTTTTCTTCTACTTATATTATAAAAATGGTAAGGAGAACCAAGTATGTACAAACAACAAGTTGTTGGTCCCATTTGTCACATATATACTTTTTTTCTAAAAGAATTAGTCACATATATACTAGATTCCAGCAAATTTATATAGATTTATATCACAAAGGCATAAACAGGCTCTCTTTTTCCTTTTTTTTAAAGAAAAAGTGCTCATGACCTACAAAGATAGCCAAAAACAAACAAAAATAAAATAAAAATGAACACTTCCTTTTAGCATAAAATTTTAAAAGGATGATACCAACTTTTTTCTTTCCTTTTTTTTCCCTTCAATATTCTTACTTGTTACATAAATTTGTTGAGGGACTGGTAGGTTTAGCGTGGTGGTTATTCACTTTGTCCCTTAATTATGTTGTTGAGGATTCTATCTTTACTTAAAAAATAGAACATATTTTATGATCAATTATTTTTAAAAAAATGTATTTATGAATTTGGACGATCCAAAAATTGTAATCCATCCAATATTTTGAAAGGTGAAAGTTATTTACAAAGAAATTAAATTACTTTTAAAAGGGATCAAAAATAATTAATTAATTTAAAAAATTGAATTGAATTATTAATATTTGAAAAGGACTGAAAATAAAATTTGGGCCAAGAGGATGGCTGCCCCTCCTCTCCTGATTGTTGACCCCAGTGAGAAGAAACTTGAAAATTACATTAAACGACACATGTATTGATATACAATATATTGTGCAGACAGATGCTTTAGAGGGTACATGCAAAGTTGGCAAGTGGTCCGAAAATTTGGTCCGGAAGTGGATTATTAAAAAGCAGACAAAAAGGTTGAGGGACATGGAATTGAATTATGGAGCAACATGAAACCGACTAGCTAACAAAAAAACGCGTTTAAACCAAACTGTAAGCCACTTATTCTGGTTTTCCGGAAACTGGAATCAAAAGCCAAGCCAGGAATAATAATATTATTTTCATTCAATCCATCCATCACCACTCTCCGTAAATTTCATTCGGAGAGGGGTTGTTGTCGTCGTCGATAAGATGTCAAAAATATTCTCTTCTTGGATATGATGGTAACCTTTGGGTATCGAATCCCATAATCAATAACCTCTAATGAATGCTTTTTCCTGCAGGCATGCATGTTGTTTTGCCCTTTGGAATGATTTCTGAATCACTCTTTCTGTGTAACCTTCTGATTCTCAAGTGCATGCACACACACACAAAAAAAATAGTTTGACTCAATAATCATAAACTTCCATTTTCATGGAAAATTATAATTATAGGAATGTTCTAGATTTCTTCATGAAAATGTTTCATTGAGTTCAACAAGACTTTATTTAGGATTGCTGTTTCAACAGTTTTCCAGATTAAAAAAAAAAAAAAAACTGTTTTTCACAGTAAATGTCATGGTAAAACATTTTAATTTCTGCAATTAAAATCATAACTTAGCGGAAAAAACAAGGGATAGTTTTGGCATTTGAATGAAATGATTGTATTATGGGTTCTCATCCTAAAAGTGGCAAATTTGTGGCTTACCCAATTTAAAATTTGTAAAGTTATAACTGATAATTTTTCGCTTTTACTTTTCAATAATTTGTAATTTATAATTTGTGGCTTACCCAATTTAATTATTGATAAATTTATATTTTGATTACTCAATTTCAAAAACTTACAAGTTAATCAATGGCCCGTTAGCTTGGCAATGAACGTCAGATGTGGGGATGAATAAAATTTAGAATTTGGTCAATTTAAAAAAGTTACAAGTTGGTCATTAAACCATTAGAAGGTTTACATGTTTACCCTTTAGTCACTCAATCTTTGCACCATTACTCCTTAACTCGATAATCCAAAAACTATCAACAACCCAAGCCTCGAACCTTAGCCAAGCCACTATCAATTCAATGTCTCACCTCTAACCCAACCAACTCATCAACGTTTCTTTCTAACCCACTCACCATTTCCCCTTCGATATCAAAACCATAATCCAAGAAAATCCACAATCAAGCTTTTCACACGCCCTTACCCTGAATGAACAACCAAATATCACCACAACCATAATCAAAGCAACCAAAAAATAAATAAAAAGGAAGAAAATCTCTTGTTTCACCATGCCCCAAACACGACTTACAGAAGCAAAAGGAACAAAATAAAATCAAAGAAAAGAGAATAAATATATAAAAAAAATGGAGACTCAAACATACTTGATTCAGTCAAGAGTTAGTTAGAGAGTTTCAAGCAACGAAGGCTCAATCCAAAAGATCAAGGAGAAAGTCTTGCTGAGAAGAGGAACATATCAAAGTTAGGCGACCATTTGATAACGATGGACAAATATCATAAAGCTTTTTCATTAAGGCTTTGAATTTTAATTAATGAAGTTTGATCAAACCATTTCAAAGAAAATTAAACCATAAAGTTTTTTTAAAGGTAAATTAAACCATAAACTTGAAAGAGGAAAAAAGCTTCTATGTGTGCCTTTGTAAGAGGAGGAGGCTGGACAATGATGAAATGATTGGAATACAACTGTGAATGAGGTTTTTATAACACTAAAAATTTTGGAATAGTTTAGTGACCAACTTGTAATTCTTTTGAAATTGAGTGACCAAAGTGTTAATTTACTAATAGTTAAGTGACCTTAAGAGTTCATAGTATGATGAATAGAGAGTTAACAACCACATCTTGTTGGATCTAGTGCTCTAAGTGTAGTGTTTTCGTCTAAGTATACTTGTATTTTTCGAACAGATTGGTTAATAAAACTATTCATGAGTTACATTAATACTTTGTATATTGTCCTCACATGGTTTTTGCATGCAAAGCAAAATGGAAACAAGTGTTGCTCACTAATTGTCTAATGTTTAACTAATATTAAGTGGTATTACATGGTTGAATCGTAATACAAAAAGACAACTTGTATTAGTAAACGAACCTAAACATGTCCTTAGTCTAATTGGAAATGAGCAAACCGATTGAAAGACTAATATGTCGTCTATCGAGTCTAATTGGAGAGATGTTTTATCTTGGGCATTAGAGCGAATGACTCTCAAAAGATAGATGTTGGGAAATTTGTCTATATTGTAGTAATATGTAATTGTTTTCTATGTATTTGAATGATGAATAGATAAATAAATAAATAAATAAATAAAGTTAATTTCACATATCACTATTATTTCTTTTGCGTTTCTGTCTTTTATGTTTTGCATGCATACCAAAATTGTGACAAGAAAATATTATTTCATTGACTATCTAAGTTCAAACTAATGATAAGTGGCACTGTAAGAACGTTTGCATTGCGAAAAAGACAACTTACTTCAGTAGATAATCTAAATGAGTCTGTAATCCCGTAAAAGAATCAAAATGAGAATTAGATTCAAATACTTAGAAGGATTATTATGTCATCTACAATTACAATTGGGGAGATGACTAATTTTGACTATGGAGTAGTTGACTCCACGAGTAGAGACATAGATGTATTCATTGGAAGAATGATACATTGGACTAGACCCAAGATGAATTAATTCTGAATCCGTTTGTGAATTAATTCACTTGTGACGTTCATGGTGTGATTTACCTAAATCCTGAGTTGCTCACTGACCATGCGAATGTAACTCATGTGCTTTGATATAAGTGGAGGCTTATGCTCTAAGTATGTTGGGTGCATGACTTGTGTATGACATGACTTTACTAGCAACAATGGAATTCATAGCTCGATTAAAGAGTTAACGATATCCTCTAATTGGCATTGCGTGGATTGATAAATATGGAACTTGACCACGGGTTACTTGTTTTCGAACAAGCAATTTATCACAGTCATTTGTTCACAGTGATCATAATAATTATTAGGAAGACACAATAGTGACAGTGAGATAAAACAAGATTGTATTGACTATTGAGTGAACATATTTAACTCAAAAGAATCAATGATATCATATGAGGGTAACACACACATGACGAGGTCATTGGACTAAGTAGTTGGATGAATTACTTTTGTAAAAAGTATACTGTAGGACTCAATTTATTCCCGGGCCCAAAATTAAATGACCCATGTACAACAGGCCTAAAACGGCCCAAATTCTAAAAAACCTAGACGGCCCATTGGAGCCCAAAAATCAAGCAAGAACCAGGGAACCCTAGGGTTCCCTCCCCTCTCGCGCCGTTCCCCCCTTTTTCGGGCCACCCGAGGTGCTTCGTCCCGAGGTCTGCCTCCCCTTTGCACCGAAATGGCAAGGTCACCTCCGTTGACCTTGCCTAACCCTGCAAACAAATCAAAAAGGAGAACAACAAAGAAGAATAACGAGTAATATTGGATGAAATGATAAAAATAAAATAGGGAATAGAATAGATTTTTTTGGATTATCTGTTTATTTGGCTATAAAAGCCACCAAAATTTGTATTTAAAAAAAAAGAGACCGAATGAAAACGAGATCAAAAAAGAAAAATTGAAAAGGTTGATTCAAGTTCATTTTCTGTTCTTGTGTCCCTTCTTTAGTTGTTCTTTATTTTTATTGTTTATATTTTATTTTATTTTCATTATCTGTTATACTGTTCCTTTTAAACACAAAAAACAACAAAAGGGGTACCTGTTCGCTTCGAAGGCCGGCGTCGGTGTCCATCTTCGCCGTCGTCGTAGTCGAACGCGCGGGGAGGGATTTCTTTTCCTTTCTTTCCCCTCTTGAATGCGTGGTGAAGAAGGCCAAGCCTTCAGGGAAGCCGAAAGGAGAGGGCTGAAAAGCCCACTTCGCGCATCTCCGATCACCGGCCGTGGAGGCGGTGCGGCGAAGGCCTGGAACCCCAAAAGGTCGGGTGCTTGAGAGGAAGAGGGAGGACTTTTTCAAATTTTTTTTCTTTCGGTGGCTGAAATGAATTTTTGAAAAAAATTGGGTTTAAATAACCCTATAAAACGACGCCGTTTGGGCTTAGGGTTCAGAGACCAAAAACGGCGTCGTTTTGGTCTCTGACCCTCGCGGTGACCCGACCCGAGGGGAGGATCCGCGTGTTTTTGCCTCTTGGATTATTTGCGCAATTGGTCCCCCTGATTTTGTAGTGTTTTCAATGCAGTTTTTCGCATATTTTCAATTTTGGCCTTAAATTTTTCTGTTGTTTCGATTTGGTCCTTAGACCGTGCGCTTGGATTCCGCTGGAACAGCACCGTTTGAGTGACGTGGAATATTGCACGTTTGGTCCTCATCCTTTTGTAGCGTGTTTTAATTACATTTTTTTCATTTTATGATTTGGGCCTTTAAATTTATCCCTGATTTCGATTTAATCCCCTCCGTTTTTTTATTTTTTATTTTATTTTTCTTTATTTATTAATTTCTGTTTTGTTTATATTTTCATTTACCTTATATATGTGTGTATACATTACTTTAATATGTGCTTTTTTTATTATATATTATTGTTAAAACTATTGTACATATTTATTATTATTATTTACAATCTCAAGTATATATAGGTGTGAACAAGTTTTTATGATATATGTATGCACATATTTTTAAATTTGTATAAGTATGCACATTGTTATATCTTAGTTTTTTTATATTTATGTACATACACGTGTTTTTATAATGTACATACTTATATTTTTACATTTTAGCATTTTATAATCTATATACATATACATGTAGATACTTATATTTTATAACATATATATTTTTCATATTTTTATAATTTTATGTATATACATACATATATAGTCCCTTTTATGTACATACTTTTCGTTTTATAATTTTCACCTATTTTCCTTTTATGTTTGTTTATGTATTTATTTATATGCCCATTTTATGCTTTAGTTTATTTATTTATTTATTTGCTATGGTATATGCATGATTGATTTATCTTATTATTCGTTTTTGTTCATTTTTTTATTATTCATATTATCATGTTTATTATTCCATCATGCATATAAATATCATATTTCAAAAAAGGGGAAAATATTTCTAATTGATGCAATATTTAGCGTTTGGAAATTCGAGAAACATGCCCTAAGGTGCTGGGTGTCGATCTTTCTCGTTCAACCAAACGGCTTAATATCTTTTTCAAAAATTTCAAAATAAGGTAATGTTCTGCGTTTGGAAATTCGAGGAACGTACCCTAAGGTGCTAGGTTGCGATTTCTCGTTCAACCAAATGGCTTAATATCCTTTTCAAAAATCTCAAAATATGGCAATGTTTTGCGTTTGGAGATTCGAGATAACATGCCCTAAGGTGCTGGGTGTCGATTTTTCTCGTTCAACCAAACGGCTAAATATCCTTTCAAAAATTATAAAATGAGGCAATGTTTTGCGTTTGGAAATTCGAGGAACGTGCCCTAAGGTGTTGGGTTCCGATTTCTCGTTTAACCAAATTGTTAAATATCCATTTGAATTTTAATCTATGCTATTTGAGTTTTTTTTAAGGATCGTATTTTAAATTTCTTTAAAGTTTTCAGTTTTTCGACACTAAGACATTAAGTAATCAACTAGGTACCAATTTTGGGCGTATCGAGGGTGCTAATCCTTCCTCGTGCGTAACCGACTCCCGAACCCGTTTTTCTGAATTTCGTGGACCAAAATCGTTGTTTTAGTAAAATTAAATCGTTTATTAAAAACAACCACTTTTCAAGGTGATCCGATCACACCTTATCAAAAAAGGATTGGTGGCGACTCCCGTTTTTGTTTCATTTTTCAAAACCCAAGTCGACCCCGTTTTCATCAAAAAATGGTATCAACATATACAATAAGGAGTTTTCACTCCTGATACTTCTTGTGGATTGACTCCATTATTAAGTAAATTGTGAATTATCAGAACAATGCTTCTAGACATAATTGTAATTAGTCGAGCCTAATTGTATGTCTGATTAGTCCCTCTGCTAGCTCAAAAAAAGTTCAATTGGACTGCATTTGAATCAAAAAAATTCTATAACATTGGAAATAATTTAATTGAGTCGATTTAAACGATGTGGAATTAAATTGGGCAGTCGTGAGAATTGTTCAACTAGAGAATTTGATTAAAAAATTATCTTGAAAAATTAACTTTGGAAAATCTTAGTGATTTTTGGAAAAATTAATTTTGATCAAGCAAAATTAAATTAATCAAATTAATTAAAATAAATATGATATTTTTAGAAATTAATTTTTAATTCAGACAATTGGACCAATGGGTAATTGAACTTGAACTTGAAAATTGGATCTGAGATAAAAAAAATTGGGCCTAAGAACCCAAAACAGAGATCGAGACCCAAAAACTGGTTGAATCGGGCTGATGGTCTAATCAATGGTTGGATCAGATTTGTCAGGCCGTCATTGACCCGGACCAAACTGACAATAGCCGAACTGGCTCGGGATGCCGTAAGGGTGTCACACCTGTGATGGCACCATCGGACACGATGGTGCTAGCAGTAGCGACAGTGACATTCCGATGGCCGACGGATGATCGACGGCAGTGATTCTTTGGTGGTTGAGCAGTGGAAGAATTACACTCCTGCTAGGACTCTACTAGATAACTTCATTTCAGATTAACTATTACAAAAATAATATTATTTTAATAAGACTTAATATTAAATTAATAAAATACTTAAATTTAATTTAATACTTATCTAGATAGCATTTTATTAATTTAATATTAAAGTGATTATCTTAATATTAGAATTAATTTAATATTTATCTTGTAGATAAATATTCTATTAATTTAATAGATTTAATATTAAATTTAATCTAATATTTATCTTGATAAGTATTATATTAATTTAATATTAAAGTAATTAAGTTTAATCATAGTTGAACAATCTAAACTCTCCCCATATAAGGAGAGCTATGTGTCATTATTTTTCACACGCTTGAATTCAAGAGAAAGTTGTATAGAGAAAATTCTCCAAATAAATTGTTTCAAAAATTTTTTAGAGATATTGTTCTTATTTACAACTTGGCCTAGAAGTATAAAGAAATTGTGAAATTTCCACACTGGTAATTTTATGGAAAATTTTCTAATTTGAAGCGAGCCCACGCTTGGCAGAAGTAAGCTTGATGATAGCGGAGAAAACTACTCGATAAAAGCGTTCATCCTAGACGAATAGAAAATTTACAATTTTGATTAAGTGTTTATTACTTTAGATATCATAATCAAGTTCTTGTTTTTAGAAAAAAAATTTAAATGCCTAATTTTTCATCAAATCTATTTTCTGCTGCGTTTTCAAAACCCGATTTTCCAACAATAAAGACATAGATGTGACTAACTAGACTGACAGTACATCGGACTAGAACCAAGAAGAATAGATCCTGAATCCATGCATGGATTTATTCACTTGTGACATTCATAGTGTGACATACCTAAATCCTAAGTGGATGATGGACTATGTATGCGTGACTCATACACTTTGATGTAAGTAAAAGCCTAAATTCAAATAGACAAGGAACTGAAAGTTGGTGCGTTGGGTGTTCGACTTCTGCAGTACGTAGCGTCATTCACAATAATGGAATTCATAGCTTGAGATGATATCCTCTCATTGGTATTATATGATTGATGAAAAGTAAACGTGGCCACAGGGTGTTTGTCTTTGTGATGAATGACTTGATTACTATTTAATAGTAATTGACTTTTCATAAAGAAAGATGTAATGATTACCATGAGATAAAATAGGATATTGGGAGAGCGACTATTATCCCAACAAGATTAAAGATATCCTATGAGGGTAACACACTTATGACAAAATCATTGGACGAGAACTGAGCAGATGCTTTTGTAATGGTATGTCGTTAGGGTGCCTTATAGAGAATGGTATTCTATCCCAGTTGACCGCGTCGGGCAGTCCGCAATTGAATGGTGTGGTAGAGAGAATGAATCAAATGTGGCTATACATGGTATGTTTGATATTAAGTTATTTGAAGCTGCCAATCTCTTTTTGGGTATATGTGGTACAAAAGGCTTGCAATATTTTGAATGATGTGCCAACTAAGGCACCATCGAAAACTCTATATGAATTGTGGTATGGCAGAAAGCCAAATCTTAATCATTTAAGAAGTTGAGGATACCCGACCCATGTATTGGATAAAAATAAGAGGAAGTTAGACTCACAGATAAAATTGTCCATGTTTGTAGGATATCCAAAGAGAACAGAGGACGATTTGTTTTATAACCCGAAAGAGCAAACTATAATTATGTCAACTCATGCTACTTTTCTTAAAGAAAGTTACATGAATAACTTTAAACCTCGTAGTAAAAAGGTACTCAAGGAAATTTTGGGAAATATACAAAGCCTTACGAAAATAATTCCAGAACCAACTCTTAATAATAGACTGCAAATTATCAACAACATAGGGTGCTTAGTCGCAGTGGGAGGGTCTCTCATAGGCCTGAGTTCTTCCAATTCAGCGGAAGTGTTTTTAACATTAAATCTACTAAATAGAAAGATGATGACTTGCTCACGTATGATGAAACGATGCAGAGTTTTGATTCCAAGGTCTGGGAAATAACTAAGAAAGCTAAAATGGATTCTATGGACTACAACTTGGTGTGAGAACTTGCAGACTTACTAGAAGGGATAAAACCCATAGGGTGTAAGTGGATCTAAAAGAGCAAAAGAAATGCGGATGCAAAAGTGAACTTATAAGACCAGACTTGTAATAAATGGTTATACGATAAAAGAAGACATCGATTACGAAGAAACATTTTCTCTGGTTGTCATGCTCAATTCAATCACCGGATATAAACCTAAAAGAAACGAGCATATATGGACTCAAGTAAGCATCTCGCTCATAGAATCAAATATTTGATCAAGCGATCAAGACTTTTGAATTTAAGCAAAACATTGATGAACCTTGCATTTATAAACGTTTAGGGGATAGAAAGGTGATTTTTCTCGTTCTATACATCAATGACATTCTACTAATTAGAAATGATGTAAGGACATTGTTGTCAGTTAAACTAAGGTTAACCAATAATTTAGCATGAAGGACTTGGGATAAGCTAGTTTTATCCTAGGCATTTGAATCTCAAGGGATCGAAAGAATAAAGTGAAAGAATTATCTCAAGATTTATACATAGACAAGATATTGGAGCGTTATTCAATAAACAATTCGAAGAAGGGAAATCAACCTTCCGTTTCGGGATTTCACCTCTCTTTGTAAAATTATCATTTAATATCAGAAGAAAGCATGAACATAAGAAAGGTTCCTTATGCTTCGGTAGTAGGAAGTCTCATGTATGCTATGCTATACACACGCCCAGATATCTGTTTTGTAGTTGGGGTTGGTGAGTCGATATCAGGCGAATCCAAGACCAAGACACTGACAAGTAATTAAACATATACTTAAGTATTTACAGAGAATGAGAGATTATATGCTTATGTATTCTAGAGGATATCTTACTTTTTTCGGATATATTGATTCTGACTTCCAAATGTGTCGGTGTAACAACCTATTTTTTAGTAGTGTTAAAAATAATGGTTTTGGGACTACAATTTCGACGAGTAAGTCAGTAAATATTATTTATTTAATATTTACGAGGTCATTAGTGTCGTATTAAAATTTGGTTTAGTAATTTTATTATTTGCATAGTTAATTTTAAAAAAGGATTAAAATCGTAAAAAGTGAAAAAAGGCAATTGTTAAAGGTTTAATAGTGCAAATTATTTATGAACCATAATTAGATGGTCTGAAAGGGAAAATTGACCACTCTTTAGTTAGTGGACAGTAAGTATATGTTGTTTATATTTTTAAAAAATGAAGTAATGGCATTTTTGTAATTAATGTAAAATCAAACAAAAGAAAAAATAAGAATTGTCATCATCTTCATTTTACTTTTGGGTTGAAACCAAATGCCATTGTTGAAGAGAGGAAGGAAGCTTCAGTTTGCTATTTTCTTTGCATGTAGGTGTGTTTGTCATCCGTTTTTCATGAAATTTACGTTTTTGTGATCGTTGTAATGATAACTAGATAGTTTAGGGACTATTTTGTAAAATTGTAAAAGTTTAGAAAAATTACCATTGATGTTCTTGGAGTTTTCTTAATGTTATGCTTGGGTTTGAGCTTTGGTGGTGATTTTGAGTTAGTTTGTAAAGTAATTTTGTATAGTTTCTAAGTTTAAGGATTCAATTAAAAGCATGTGAAATTTGGAAGGGTTTTATTGAAAATTTTTAGAATTTAAGGGCTGTTTTTATATGGTTTAAGGTTCGGAAAAAATTGGTTTTATGAATTAATTATGAAAATAGGTTCGTTTTAATATTAAGGACTAAATTGAATAAAGTATAAAAGTTTAGGGAAAGTGTAAAATAAAATTTAAGGGTCACATGCATGGAAATGGGTTTGATAATGTATTTGAATTTGATAAATTGAATTTAATAATTATATAGATCAAGAATTGAATTGTACGAATGATAACCGAGGAAAAGAGAAGGTTACCGATTAGTCATTGAATTTAGCTCTTTCTGCATTATGGCCCTAGTAAGTTCGTTTGGTTTAGTTTGGTATAATTTGAAATTTTATATTGCTTGTGAATTATGGTTGTTGAATATTTTTGGTATATTTGAATTGTTATAAATTGTTGTGAGTTGAGAAAATAATTGTATTGAACATTGTTAACTTGATGATATGTTTTGGTCCCGGATGAATGTAGGATAGGGTACACTTGGCATGCCAATAGGTTATATTACATGCTATATGGGATTGAATTGTGATGAGATGATGAATCTTAACTTGTTATTATCGACTGAATATACTGAAGTTCTACATTTGTTGCAGATTATCGTTTTATATTTACAGTGATTCTGGCATGTTACCAGGGGCGGATGTAAAGCCTTCGGGCTTGGCACTTGGTGCCCAGGCGTATTCTCGGTTGGTTTGGCTCGTTTGAGCTTTCTGGCATGTTTCAGGTGGATAATTGTGTATTCGTATTTGTTATATCGATCATCGGACAAATTTCTAGTGGTAGATGACTAGTTATTGAATTATACAAATGTTTGCATGATTTTCTGATACTATCGTGATTTGATATCGACTAATCTCGTGTGATTGAACAGATTATGCAACTCTTACATATATTTAAACTCACCTATTGAATGATTGTGGATGACAGGATTATTGTTTATTAATCTTGTTAATGTATAATTGTTATGCTTATAAAGTAAGTTTTATCGTTTCAACCATTAAACTTACTAAGCTTTAGTGAAACTTCTTCGTGTCATTTTTCTTATTCCTTTGTAGATAACATTTTGTGGAATCAGGCAATCGAATCAACCTGAAGATCACACATATCACACTATGTAGTTATCTATCGGTAGATTTTGACATGTTTACCTTTGGGTTATATGACATGTAATAGGTGTCTTGTATATCTAGTTATACTTGGATGATGTTATTTTAACTTGATTTTGGCCCACTTGTCTATATGTGTTTGGCCCATATGCATATGTTTTGGTGTTTTTGGCTCACTTGTAAAGGTCTATATATATATGTTTTGGTCATTTTGGTTTATGCTATTTTTAAATGAATAGGTTATAGTACTTGTGAACTTTGAATGTGAATTGGTTGGTGTATAATATGCAGTGCCATTGAGGGCATATTGGTTAGGAACTTATGTTGTATATTTTGGTATACTTTAAGCTTGTTTCAATGTGTTTTGAAGGTATATGAATGCTTGTTTTTGGTTTAGCTTGGCACCTAAGAAATGAGTGATGATTTAGCTTTATTTGGAAGTTATTTTAGGTGCACATGGCCTGGGCCACGGGCTGCCACACGATCGTGTGCCGTACATGGTCTCCTCACACGATCATGTGTCATATTGGTTTTAAGTGTAGGTTTTTCCACACGTTATCAGGATGTTACATAGCCTAGTAACACGGCCGTGTAACCTTATTTCGAATCTCACACGAGTTGGCACACGATCTGTGACACGGTCATGTGACCTTATTTCGATTTACACACAGACAGGCACACGGTCTTTGACAAGGCCGTGTGACCCAAATTTCGAATTGTATACAGTTTGGCCACACGGCTTGGGCTCTATCACATGGCCTGACCACATGATTGTGTGACTCTTGATTCCAAAATTTTCAAAAATTTTTATATTTTTCTGTTTTGTTTCAAATTAATTCGTGATTGTTTTTAAACTATTTTCAAGGTCCCATAAGCTCGAATTAAGGTCTGTAAATGTGTATATATGCTATATTTCATTTGTGGATTGGATATTAATATTTGAATAATTTATGATGTCATTAAATGTGTGTCGTAATACTCTGTAACCCTAATCTGATAATAGAGACAGGTTTAGGGTGTTACAGTCGAGATTTGAAGAAATTGACATTGGGCTGGATTTTTGTCTTAAGCGACAGGTCCATAGTGTGAATAAGTGTGAAGCAGGATTGCACTCCTAACTTCACTATGGAGGACCGAACATAAGGTATAGAAAAGTTATGACATTGTAATAGTGTGGATATAGCTAAAACTCAAAGATTTCACATAAGGACTAAAACACATTGATACAAAGTATCATAAGAGAGACGGTAGTGTTTGACGGAATAGTGGATGTAGTCAAAGATCGCATATGAGGACAAATCTTGGGTATTTGTTTTGTCAAGAATCTACTAGCTAGAGAGCTCTTTGGGAAACATATAGAGGGGCATAAGAATTCGAAACATGACTCATCTACTTCACTAGGGCAAGTGAGAGACTATTGGATTTGGTACTCTAAGTGTAATTTTTTTTCTAAATATAATTGTAATTTTTTGAATAAATTGGTTAAAGGGAGATGTTTTGTATTGCGCATTGGAGCAGATGACTCCTAGAAGATAAATACATAGATGTGACTTATTGGACTGATAGTACATCGGACTAGACCCAAGAAGAATAGATCCTGAATTCATTTATGAATTTATTCACTTGTGATGTTCATAGTGTAACATACCTAAATCCTGAATGGATGACGGAATATGTATGCATGACTCGTACACTTTGATGTAAGTAAAAGTCTGAGTTCGAATAGATAAGGAACCGAAAGCTAGTGCGTTAGATGTATGACTTCTACAGTACGTAGCGCCATTCACAACAGTGGAATTCATAAACTGAGACATGAGTAAATGATATTCTCTTATTGCCATTACATGGTTGATGAAAAGTAAACATCATCACGGATTGTTAGTCTTTGTGATGAATGATTTGATTACTATTTAATAGTAATTGACTTTCCATGAAGGAATATGTAAAGGTTACCATGAGATAAAATAGGATCATATTGAGAGAACGAATATTATCCTAAAGAGATCAAGGATATCCTATGAGGGTAACACACTTATGATAAGGTCATTTGATGAGCACTTAGCAAATACTTTCGTAATGGTATGTCGTTAGGGAAAGCTCAATCACGATACTATACTGGAATGACTTCCTTACTAAATGAGTTTATAATTAATAGGCAAAAAGTTGGAACTTAATTATAAATTACTTGAGCACTAATTACAAATGTCCAATTGGTCCTTCCGCTAGTTCGTTGAAACCAAAAATAAATTACATATTTGAATCAAAATGAATAGAAATAGAGAAATGAAAAACATTTAGAAATGTAACAGCCCGATTTTGGGCCTAGTCGGAACAGTGGTTTCGGGACCACAAATCTGACAAGGAAAAAAATTTATTTTTCTTATATTTTTATGGTCTACGATTTCACGGAATTATTTTGTAAAAATTTTGTTCGAAAATTTCGACGTTTGGGCACTCAATTTAGTCAAAAGGACTAAATTGTAAAAAGTGCAAAAGTTGAGTTCTACAAGTTAGAGGTGTCTAATTATTATGAAATTTTAAATTGGAGGTCCTTAAATGGTA
Source organism: Gossypium raimondii (assembly GCF_025698545.1). Classification (NCBI taxonomy): domain Eukaryota; kingdom Viridiplantae; phylum Streptophyta; class Magnoliopsida; order Malvales; family Malvaceae; genus Gossypium; species Gossypium raimondii. The sequence continues at coordinate 52,123,530 of NC_068575.1, forward strand.
ATTAGACCATTGGTTATTTATGGACAAAAATAGACATGGTTAGTAAGTAAGCTATTTAAGGGCATTTTGGTAAAATGCCTTAATTAATGAATAAAGACAAAATAACATGAAATAAATTATCATCTTCTTCAATTCTTTTCTTCATGGCCGTATGTAGCAAGGGAACACCATGGCTAGGGTTTGTTCATCTTCCAAGCTTCATGGTAAGTCCGTTCTAGCCCCGTTTTTCTTGTTCTTTGTATTTTTCGCATCCCGATAACTTGCTTAAGCTATCTCTACCATTAATTCGAGCTAGAATTTATGTCCAAAAATTACCCATAGATGAAAAGTGTGAATTTTGATGTTTCATGATAGAATATGAAGCTTAGAATTATGTTAAGCAACTTTTGCTAAGCGATTTTGAGTGAAAACGAGTAAAACGACATAATCGATAAAAATACTAAATGTTCATAAGTAAGTGTTAGAGTTGGAATTTGATGTTTCTATAGAAGGAAAATGTTCAACATGTCATAATACATAAGAATAAGGGATGAAGTTTAATTTACGAGCTTTGGGGCAAAAGTGTAAATATGTAAAAGTTTAGGGCAAAATTATAATTTTACCAAAGGTTGAGTCAAGGACTTTTTGATAAATGTGAGTACTAAATAAGTCAAATGTGTTATTATAGATCAAGAAAGAAGTGGAATCGACCTTGACCGGAGAAAAGGAAAGATTAAAGACTAAATTGCTAAATTTTTATATTATTGCATCAAAGTAAGTTACATGTAAATAATAGTTATATTTTTATAAATTGTGAATTATATTTGATATGTGAATTAATATTGAATGTGGAAGGAAAATTGTTCATGAATTATTCAAGTGATAAAGTGTTTAAAATAAAGTGTTAAGTGTAAATTCCGGTTGAACTTAGGAATAGAAGTGGATACAAGTGACATGTCACTAGAGATCGATGTTACTGATGTTACAGTGAGTCCCGGTGCTTGGGTGATCTAGCATGTGTTGCGACACTGACGACTTGTGTGAGCGGGCCGTGGACATTTCCGTGTTATTGATCGGTGGTAGCTTGACTACGTATCGCTGGTAGCTTCGCTACGTATCGCTGGTAGCTTCGCTACGTATCGATGGTAACCGGCTACATATCGATGGTAGCTTCACTACGTATCGCTGGTAGCTTCGCTACGTATCGATGGTAACCGGCTACATATCGATTAATGGCACTTATGTGCTAATTCTCTACGTATCTATGTATATTCCGAGTGTTCAACGGAAATTGACTAAGTGTAATGGAATAATGAATATAGGTGTGGAACCGAATTGAATATCGACTTAGAAATGGAAAAGTGAATTTTGAATTGAATTGTGATTGAAAGTGAAAAAGTGAAATTATGAAAGAGTACATTTAGCAACAAAACAGTTTAGACAGCAACAGTTGTGTGACTTTGAAAAATCACCAAAATGTTGGAAATTTAATTAGAGGCTGAATAATATATGAAATTGAAGCTTAATGAGTCTATTTTACATAAAAGAAATAGAAAAAGCAAAAGAGTTATATATTTTGAGATATTTGAAGTTTAATTAGACAGAGTCAGAATGAGTTTGGAATCCCTGTTTTGACTTTGGAAAATTGTAAAAATTGTACAAAAATAATTATGGGATAAAGTTTATATGTTTAGAATTATCAGTGAATCTATTTTTATGAGAAACAAACGGAAACTATATCCGAATTCTGTACAGTGAGATAATTAATTTTAGTGAAGAGAGGTCAGAACTGTCAAACAGTGAAACAGGGAAACTTTAAAGAATAAACTGTACTATTTGGCTAAACCAAAATTATGAAAATTTTATGGTAAGAATATATTTGAATCTAGTTTCGGATAAAATTTACGGATCTTAATTTGGAGTTCTGTAGCTCCGGGTAAAAATAATTTAGTGACTATGACTCGAATAGACAGCTTTGAATATACATGTTAGTGAATAGAGAAATTATAGTTAATGTTGTTTAAATGTGATATACACATAAAGGATGTGGAATGGAGAGGAGGAGGAGGACAATAAAATGTAGGAAATAATTGTGTATAATGGTCATATGCCCGATTATAATCGGTAAATGTTAAATTGAATGGTAAATACGTATTGGTACCGAAGGAACTATTGCGGTTTTGAAAAGCAATTGACCAAATGTATAAGAAATTTAGTCTTGATATATATATATGATAATAATGATATATGGATGATTATATCATTGAGTTGCATTGATTAATTCGATTTATGTCATGGAAATGTCAAGAACATTTGTCTTTGATATGTGATGATCATGGTTTAAGCTCATATGGGAAAATAAAGTTTCATAGTATGAGAGTGTGGTATTGAAATATATATATTGGATTGAGAAATTAATTTGAATTGTGAACACGAAATATTGTGAAATGAATAAAATGGAAATGGAGCTTTGAATTACATAAGTAAGTATCGGGTCTCGTAGGCCCTATTTGTTATGAATATAATATTTTGAGGATATGTTATAAAGAATTATAAAAGCATGTTAAAAATTTGAAGAGTTTAAATTTGAATGAAATTTTGTAACTCAGTTTAATACGTTTACATGTGTAAGTGTTCTAGTAATGCCTCATACCCTATTCCGGAGTTGAATACGGGTAAGGGGTGTTACAAGAAATTATTATGGTTTTCTTCGAAATAGAGAAATGGAATCATTTGAAAATGAATGTAGTTTTCTCAAAATGGAAATTAAAACGGAAATGGAAATGAAAATGAAAATGAGAAATGATTCTGTAAGGCCCAAATTTTGCCCCAGCCAATACCAGCAAAACAAACCCAAATAATAAAAATAAAACAGTCCATTATAGCAGTGGCCCAAACCCAAAATTGCAATGGCTCAATTAGACCAGCCCACTACTCAAGCCAAACTAACACCTAGCAACCCAACAAAAACCCTAACCCAACAAGCCCAAAACTAAACAAGCCCACAAACTTAAAAAATTTTCAGCAAAAAGAAAAAAACCCTAGCCACATGCAGCCGTCGCCTTTCAATCTGCGTGTGACCTCCTCGCACACCTGCACCGCTCGCCGCCACGGCTCGCCTATCACTGGCCCTCCACGCCTCTGACACCTACAAAAAAAATTGAATGCAATGGCAGAGAGTAGGGGTGAGCATTCGATCGAATCGAATCGAAAATTTTCGAGTTAATCGACTTTTGGAATCTCATTTTATCATCCTAACTTTATTTGAAGTTTTCTCGAATCGAGTCGAGTGAGATGGAATTCGAATCGAATCGAATCGAATCGAATATATTTGTTCGAGTTAAATTTTAAAAAAATAATTTTGGGTCCTTGTAACCATTGTCACCCATCGTAATAAAATTTGTCCACCTTAATCAATTTTTTTATTAACTTTCATCACTTCATAATTTATTTATTAATTTTTTATATACTGGTTAGCTTATTTGCTTGCTTAGTTGTTTCAATTATCTTCAGATTCTTGTCACTATGTATTTTAGAATTAAAAATATATTAAATGTAAAAATATGATTTTTAATAAAAGTTATTTTAAAAATAAAATGTGAAATTGATACCAATATAAAATTTTAACACGAATATTTTATGGCATAGTTAATAATTCAATTTTAATATAAATATTCAATATGACTAAACAATTCAATAATATAAATAATATAAAATGTGAAATTTAATTTAATAATATAAATAGTATATATAAATAAAATTATTACTATTTATGTTTAGTGATTTTTTTGGATAATTTTGATTTTTTTATTTGAGAGTAAAGGGTGAGAAGTAAAAGTTTAGGGGAAAAATAAAAAGTTTTGGGGAATAAAAGTTTGAGGAAAGTAAATAGGGTGGAGTAAAATTTTGGAGGGAAAATATTAAAAAAAAATTGGAGGGGGGAGGGTTTGGGATAGATGGGAGGTGGGATGGGAAGGGAGTAAAAGTTTTAGGAGAAAAGTGGGAGGGAGTAAAAATTTTGGGGGAAAATAAAAGGTTTTGAGGGTTTTGTGGAGTAAAATTTTGAGAAAAAATAAATGGGAGAGTAAAATTTTGGTGAGAAATGGATTTTGGGTAGATTGGGGGGTTGGGAGGGGAGGAGAGTAAAAGTTTTGGGGGGAAAGTGGGAAGGAGTAAAAGTTTTGAGGGAAAAGTAAAAAGGTTTGGGAGTTTGGGGTAAAAATGTAAAATATTATAGTTTGATATTTGAATTATTCGAATTGTTCGAGTTATTCGAATTTGAAAACTCAACTCGATTCGAACTCGAAATTCAAAAAAAAATTTGAGTTGATTCGAATAACTTGATTAACTCGAATAACTCGATTCGTTTAACTCGAAATTCGAATTTTTTTTCGATTTTTTTGAGTCAAATCGAGTTTTGCTCACCCCTAGCAGAGAGGCATGCGGGCAATAATAATAGTTAATGGGAACAAAAAAAAATAGAGATTAATAGTTGTAATCGGCTATAAAAGGCCAAAGATCATCACTGTAATGGCTTCTTCCCCTTTTTTGCGAATATTAAATAAAAAAACAAAAACAAAGCATTTGAAAGGTTTTTTTTCTACTTTCTTATTCGATTCTTTTTTATTTTTATTTTATTTTCATATTTCTTTTTACTAAAAAATAAACTAAAAAAAAAATCTCACCTGCGCCGAGTCGGAGGAGGAGAGACCGAACGGTTTCTCCTCTTTTTTTTCGGGTTTGGGCTCACCTTTCTCGAGATTCGACGTTGAATCCATGCTCTAGAGGCCACCGAGTTCAAAAGGGACCAGAAAGGCTCGATTTTGCACCTCCGGCCACCACTTGCGGCGGAGCTACGGCGGAGGTGCGCCGGAGCACTTGGCCGGATCCTGGCCAGAGTTTTGAGAGAAAGGGGGCGGTTCTGCCTTTATTTTTTTAACACTGAAAAAATGAAATGTTTTAAAAAAATTTTGGTTTAAATAAAGTATTTTAAACGGCGTTGTTTTGGGGTTTAGGTTCAGAGACCAAACGACGTCGTTTTGGTCTCTCACCCGCGACACTACCCGCTCCAGAAAGGGGATCTGCGTGTTTTCATCAAAGGGGCCATTTGCGCAATAGGCCCCTCCGCTTTTGCGGCTTTTTCGACGCGGTCTTTGTTGCATTTCCTGATTTTGGCCACATGATTTTGTTTCTTTTTTTGATTTGGTCCATGGACCATGCGTGGGTACCTCCTTGGGGCGACGACGTTTTGCCGAAATGGAATATTTTCCAAATTAATCCCCGCTTTTCTTTGCGCATTTGAAATTGGCCCCTTTAGTTATTCATTTATTTTTATTTTAATCTATCCTGCCAATTTAATTTGAGCTACAATTAAGCCCTTTTATCTTAATCCTTTATTTATTCATTTATTTATTTGTTGCTTATTTATATCTTTGTTTAAAACTTTGTTATACACGTACATATACACATTTTTATAATATACATACACATATATTTTATGATTTATATATTTATACATACATATGTGTTTTATATTCTATAACTTTAAAATATATATATACATTCATTCTTATAATATATATTTGCTTCACATTTTATAACTCCTATATATATATATACACAGATACATGTATTCTTTTGTTTTATATATACTTTATAATCTTAAAATATACGTATACCTATATACATTTTATAATACATAGATGCACACATATTTTATAATTTATATATATACATATATATTTCACAATTTTAAAATATACATATATATCTCTTTACATTTTGATTTTATTCATTTTCTTTATTGTTATTATTTATTTATTTATTTACATGTTCATTATTATTTTAAAAGACCGTTTTAATTCTATTCGTTAATTTACTTGCAATTATATGATTGATTTGTCTCTTATATTTATTTATTTCATTTTTGATGATTGTTCATATTATTTATACTTACATTATCGAATTCATTATTGTTTTGTTACGAGCATTAACATCGTGTTTTACTTCTACTATTTCGTGTTAGATTAATTTTATTCAATGCATAAATTATGATTTTTGAATAAGCAAAACCTCGTGTTTAGATTCGAGAAGGTCGTACCCTAACTTACTGGGTTTCGATTTTCACAGTAAATCTAAATACACGAATCTTTTCAAACTCAAGTTTTAAACGATCTCGAGAATTAAGAAAAGATCGTGTTCTAACTTACTCGGCATGAACCCTTTTTTTTAAACCCTAGATAGCTAAATATCTTTTAAATAACCAAATTTTCGGCATGTATTCTCGTATCGGGAATTTGATACGTTGTGTCCTAATGCATTGGATATGACATGTTGTTTTCTCGATATGAGGATTTCTCTAAAAAATAATAAAGACAATATTTTGCATTTGGAAATTCAAGGAAGCTTGTCCTAACGTGCTGGATTTCGATTTCTCGTTTAACCAAATAGCCAAATATCCTCTTAAAACTTCAAAGTATGGTTTTTTGAAATCATAAAGTGATCTTGGTTTTGACGGTTTAAAGTGTCGTGTCCTAACGTGCTAGATGTGATATTCCTTCAGAACAAGAAAATCTTAAATTTCAATCCATATTATTCGAGTTTTTTTTAAGGATCGTATTTAAAAAAAACTCTTCAAAGTTTTCAATCTTCGACACTAAGACACTAATTAATCAACTAGGTACCAATTTCTAGGCGTTACGAGGGTGCTAATCCTTCTTCGTACGTAACTGACTCCCGACCCTGTTTTTCTGAATTTCGCAGACCAAAAGCATTGTTTTAATAAATCTAAACTATTTATTAAAAACAACTATTTTCGAGGTGACCCGATCACACCTCATCAAAAAAGATTGGTGGCGACTCCCATGTTTGTTTTTGTTTTCAAAATCTAAGTCGACCCCGTTTTATCAAAAAAAATGGTGTCAACAGATTCATTTGCAAATGTAGATGAATTAGTTCAGAATGATCAAGAGAATGAGTTTTGTTTTTTTAGCTATTTTAAAGACCAAAAATGAAAATAAATCATTCGGTTATAGTGAAAATGTTAAGTGATGAAATATTAAACAAATTTTCTCAAAAATTTTACCAAGGTAAAATCGTCATAATTTTATAGGGGGTAAAATTGGGATGATAAAATTATTTAATACAAAATATTAAAATTTATTTTGGGAAATAAAAAAGTAAAATCGGATTGAATCAAATTACAAAGTACTGGGTCAAAAAGTCCAGAAAGTACTCGTAATTGTACTCGATGCGAGAGATGTCCGAAGTCCCCTAATGGAATATGAAGGGGTGGCAACCTTAGTAGAAATACTAGGGATACCGAACACCCTACTCCTACTTTAAGTAGGAAGTTTTTTTTTATTAGAAATAAATATCTATAATTCAACAATGGTTCTACCTTCTCTTCCTATAGACAGATAACACCAATAGAGCTATTAACACAACTTTAAGAGATTGTTACTCTGCTGAAAAATTGAGAGAATTTATTCTCAGATTGTTACTAATATATTTTCTAGAATAACAAATTTACCGGTTTCTATTAAAGAATAGAGAACTTTCATTTTCACCCCAAAAGGAAAAAAAAAAAAACTTTTTCTAGTTCTGTGTTTTAATTCAACTGGTTCAAGCACACACTCGAAGTAGTTCATGGGTACGAGAATAGCGGAGAAGATCGTTTAATTGAAATTCGAAAAACATCAAGGATCCTCTTATCCGAAAACACAGTATGGTTTCAGTCTAAGACTTATTGCTATAAATCTTACAAATCGGGTCGGTTTTCAAAATTCTAATTTTCCACTGTGTTAGAAAACCATTTTCAAACTGGATTTTTTTGCAGCAATTGATATTAGAGTGCTAGGTTGTGCTATGTTTATAGTATTAACCGAGACCGAATCTCTCTCTTCACATTATTTGATTAATATTTGATAAGATGTGACATTCTTATAATTATTTGCATGCTTAGGGGAATGTATGTGAATGAATGTATATAATTATTTTATTGTTATGGATGATAAAATAAATTTGTTAAAGTTGTGATTCTTAAACATTTATTTGTAATTTAAATTGCTTTTTAGGATGTATATTTTAAACCGGAGACTATTATCTTCATGTAGAATTTTAATTTTATTATCTTAAAATAAAATATGTGAGCCAAAAATGAATATAAAAACTTTTGTAAAATTATTTTCCGACAAAACCTGAGAATCAAAACAACAAAACACGAACCTGAACTAGGGGTAGCCGATAGTTAAGCATCATTAGGTGCAATTTATCCAAAGTTTTCTAACTTCTCCTAGTATTATTCTTACAATTTTAGACTTATATTTATTTTAACATTCCAATCTCTTGTAACTCTGTTTTAAACGCATTTTTCGATGGAAGCTTTTTGACAGTAATACTAAATTGGATAACTTATACTTATAATCACTTAATTATTAGTAAGTTTCTTTTTAGTCGTCTAATTATAAAAGTTATAAAATGATCACTCAATTGTTTGATTTTTTCTTTTTTGGTCACTAGCTGTTAAATGGCTAATGAAAAGATGATATGGAAGCTTTTAAAATTGACACAATAATAATTTTAACTCTTAATGTTTACACATTCGACAATTAAGTCTTGATTCTAAAAAATTAACCCTCAATGTTTACACATTATGTAATTTGGACTTTTTTTAATTTTGCTTTTCATTGTGACTCTTTCACTTAAAAAGCTAAAAAGAAATCTATCAACCAAATTTTATCGAAAATATACCAAAAATAAAAATACATAAAATCTAGGACAATAATTTTCATATTTTCTCATTCTTTTAATTTAATACTCAATGTTACAAATAAAAGTAAAATTATAAAAAGATACACAATATGTAAATATTGAAAATTAATATTTTGAAATTAAGACTAAATTGACATAATGTAAAATGTCAATTTTAAAAGCTAACAACTTATCTTCTCATTAATAATTTATCTGGCTAAAAAAGAGAAATTCAAATAATTAAATGACGAAAAGAGAAAATAGAGAATAATTAAATCGTCATTTTATAACTTATTAGGATGAAAAAAATAGACTAGCAGTTACCCTACTAAGTTAGCCCAAAATGCTAATAAGGCCCTGGCAATAAGCAGAAAGACTGAATCAATGAACAATAAGTAAACTTTAGCCTTAATTTATCTTGTCACTACAGGCACAGAATTCTAAAACTAAAATTTCTTATTAACATCTGCTGTTTGGGCATCAAATTCGATATTGCAAAAAGCAAATAGACAAGTTTTTTTTTTTTAATAATAAAGATGGACATGATTTCAATTACATAGATTCAAGCAAAATCAGAAGAAAAGGAGGTTGTGGAATCATGGTTCTATTCGCCCCCCACATGAATAATTAACGGTGCAAGTATCATCAACGACAACGGTGTACTGATGATTAGGCCTAGAAAGGAAGGTGGGCAAGTGAACCAGAACGTCGCACGCACACTCAGTGTCCACCTGCTTCAGCCATTGACAACAGTAGCTTTGCATTTCCGTCTCACGGTGCCCGTGCCTGCGCCTATGCTTGCGACTGCGACGGCGGCTGTTACTGCGGCTGCGGCTGCGGCTGCGGCTGCGGCTATGGTTGCGATTGCGAGGAGGTGGTGGTGAGAAGGGGGTTAATGGCAGCGCCGCACACGCATAGTTGACCAGGGAAAATTGTGAAGCACAAAGTGGACGGGGTGGTGCCATCAGCTGTGGCCTTTGTGGCAGTTTAACAGGCATGGCTACGAAAACCAATGAAAAGAGACATATTATTGCAATCTCCACCTTTCTCATTCCTATATCTCAATCTTTATTTTCTTAATTATTAAATTTAGGTAATATGAAGTAAAATAGATGGGATTTTGGTATATGAACATGTTTTGTATAGTTTCAATTTATACTGGGGTTCATTCATAAACTTTCTGCTTTCTTTGTTGGATTGAAAATTCAGCGGAGGCAAAAAGAAAATGAAATCATGCATGGCCAAGAGAATGAGCGAATGGGGGCTCTTGAGGTTTCTCAATTGGGTTTATTTATTCATTTTGCTTCCATTCATTTAGTGTGGTAAGACTTTCTTATTATGCTAAACTATATCATTCCTCCAGGAAAATTACAAACACCATGCAATTTGGCTGGTTGTGGCCTTCCATGACAATAGGCCAAACTTTTTTGTTTTTGATATTTCAAGGGCAATTACAACTTTGCTATGCTAACTGTAAACGTTGTTAAAGACGGTAGTACATTGGTGATTCCATGCTGAAACGAGTAAGGCCCATGATCCAAGCTAGGTTAACTCGCACACAAAGGCTCAAATTGTAACTAAAATTTTCAAATTCCTACCAGCCCATATGCAATGTGATGTAAAGACCCAAAAGAAGGAACCCCCAGTAAAGCTGAGTTCTGGCCTTCTCCCCGATGAACAGCAACAACAATAAAAAGCTGAGGTGGCAAATGAATTTACCTTGAATTAAAATTTAAAACTTTTCCTTGTTTTTTTATCAAATTAAAACCAAAAAATAACTGAAATAGAACAACCCTCCTTAGATCCACTCACCCTTTCATTTCGCAGAACACCACCTGCAGAGGCCATGCCAGTCGTTGGTCGTCGCTCACCATCAGAGGTTTCTTCCATCCAACGATTCTAGGACCCCTTGCAATACTAGCCACTGCTGTATTCACAGCTTTGCAAATATCCAGAGGAAATCTTTTTGCATGAGCTAGAGCATGTGTCGTCGACATCAATTGGCCCTGAAAAACACGTTTTTTGTGACATTTCCAAGGAAGAAAAAATAACCTCCCCCCATGGAATTTGAAAATTCAAGATAATAGTTTACTTCAAGTTTTCCATAAGCCATGTTTCAAAATATGAATTGAAAAAGTCAGGCGGTTGAGATTCAATTTGAAGCAAAGTCCAAATTTCGTTTTCCATGGAACACCCTCGGAGAAAATGATTGATAGATTCAAGGTGAAAATCCCAACAACAACAAGAGGCCTTAACTGCATTCGTACTTAATTGATTCATATTTAGACGATTTAGCCAAGCAAGCCATTTGAAGAAAGAATGCGCTCCAGAAAACTTAGCCACCCTATCCTTCATCAACCACGAGCCCTCAATAAAGATACAATCTCAGATCTGAACATTAACACAATGTATTAATTTGATCATAATTTTAAAAAAAAATTAAATAATTATAAATAATAACTTTTAAAAATTATATAAAAAAATATTACTCGTTATAAAAAAATCAATAAAAATACTTAAAAAAGTGTTTATGATATTTGAATATTGTTAAAACTAAGATTATCTAATTTTGAAGACTCGATGCCTGATCAATCACATGTTTATGTATTTATTTGTTGACTTATTTGACTTGGGCCTTTACAGCTGTTTTCTCTAAAAGCAAATGAGTTTCAAAATGTATTTTATTTTGCCCCAAACACTAGTGGTCAATTTTGGATAATTGAAAGAACTATGAAATCAACATGTCTTATCTCATAAGGTTTATCTTATCTTTATCCGTTAATCTATTTATTTAGTGATTTATCTGCTAGTTTTACTTTATGAAGACTACTTAAATAATATGTCGATTTTTAGCCTATAAATAAGCTACAGCGTCACATATTCGGGTGCGTCTTTAGAGTGCTTTTGGCTTTTGCACTCTCACTCTTGTGTTAAGGATTTTTCGTTAGAGAGTTTATATTTGATGTATATGAGATTTTTTGGGTGAGTAATTTGCAACAATTAGAGTAAGGTAAATTGAATTTTAACCAATAGGTGATTTGAAAAATTGTTGAATAAGAATCATTTATTGAAACGAGGCTCTAAATTCAAACTACATTAATAAATTTCTTGTATTTATTTCTCTCATTTTCTTGTTTTGCTTATTGCTTGTGTTCTGTTCGAACACGTGTGCAAACACTTGTTTGAATAGTCATTGTATGAACATTTGACTGAACATCTGTTTAAACATCAAATTGTACATAGAGCAAACTGAGTTTCTTACATGTGTTTACAAAAAAAATTTGAAGTTACAAGAACTTGTCAAAGTCGAGGTAAATATATGCATTTGCAGTAGATATAAAATCTCATACAAGCAAAGTCTTTATAAATTTGATTTTTTTCCCTTTACCTAACAAATTGAGCATTAGTTTTACTGAGGAATGTTCGACCTTTTTAGAGAGAAGTCTACAAAGTGTTGTTCATTTGGAGTTGACGGACCCGAACATGTTCGATATTGTCTCTATGAAAGTTTTGTCTCCCGACTTTGCTGAGAGCTTAGATTTTTGAAAACGTGACAATAACGAATTCACAAAGCAGGATTACCTCACCCATCAAGGAAATCTCATATTTGTATTTAGTTGAATTTGAACCGGTACTCATTATTAGGAACTATGCTACTACTTGGGCTAACCCGAGTGGTAGCATTCTCACCCAATTGTGCCCTATAAACTAGAAGGCAATGGGTATGAGTATAGCCATGTGCAACGCAAATTTTTTTTGTCTTATCAGGCACCTAATGAGTGCTCTTGCTATGTGAGCCGACCACTGATGTCTCTTCAAGCATTCGACAGAGTTAAGAGACAAAGACAATATCGACCGTCGAGGAGTTCATTGGCTCTTGATGGACTACACTTCACAGAATTCTCCCAACAAAGTTGGGCTCTCCTTAACAAAAAAAAAAATGTGTATTTTTTGTTGAGAGATTTTCAAGTACTCTTTATTGATAAATTATCGGATCTTCAATGTTTCTGATATTGTCTCTGGTGGGGATTTCATCTTCTTACTTTGTCAAGAACCGGGATCCTGAAAGGATGGCAAGTCACAAAGTAAGAGTGTGTTACCTAAGTGGCAGCATATTCTCCTAATAATAGAGGTGGTTTCAAATCTCACCAAGCGTAAAGATGAAATTTTCTTGCTGGGTGAGAAATTCTCACCTCCCGCTTCTAATCATGTAAGCTATTAATAGTGTGGAGACAAAATTTCTTGAACAATATTAATTCATTGAAAGGTCCATTAATGTTGAACAAACAACACTTAAATTTCTTTTAACGAAATCGGCCTTCCCTCAAACAATTTTCTTTCTGGTTTATGTAATTCTACGATCCGACCAATATTTTACTAATTGTATGTTGAAGAATATTGAACTCAACAGCTAAACGAGAAAAGTTACAAGTGTATTTATATACAGTATGCTACTGCTATCAGCTAACTAACTAATCTTTCTAACCTCTTAACTATATTCAACAACTAACTGTATTTAGCAACAGATTAACTAACATTACTCCATTGCGTTTTGATCTTTAGGTTTTCTTAAAGAAAAATTGTGAAATGATGGTCGTCTTGCATGTAAATAATTTTTTTTCTCATTTTGCTAAAATTAAATTTGTATATTATACCTGTAGTCACAAAACTAACGATACCGAAACATCTTAGCTTCCATCACTTGTGGCTGCAGAGATAAACCAGTAGAAAATGCTTTTGAGTGATACAAGAAAGAGAAGCTTTTTGGAACAAAAATTAACTAAAAATCTATTTACAAAATTCAAGCAACATGTCAACTTATAAACTTTTTCTTTTCTAACTCATGTTAACCACCCTACCAGACAATCCCTTCTTCATCTAAGGGTAAAAAAAGACCCTCTCTCCTAATTGAAAATGTGATTGCATGATCTGAGTTTCTAAACTACACAATACCCACAGCACTAGGAGCATCTAAATCTTGCAGTGTAGTTGAGAAGTGGGTACAAGAGTGAACTGCAATGGAAGTCAGTCATGCCAACAAAGGAGTAACACAGTACATCTCCATATAATATAAAGCCGTCCCCTCTGTTCTCTAATTTGCTTTGAACACCTTTGCCATGATCGACCTTTCATACTCCTCATTGGTAAGAAGCACCTCACTGATACTACTTCTTGAGTGTTATGTGCAAGTAATGTAAGATTTTCTTTTGAGTTTGAAAGGCTGTGGAAGAATTTGAAGCCCCTTTTATAATAAGGAAAGCTGTTAAAGATATGAACATGTGGTGGGTAAGAAACGATTCCCCAAAAGCTTGGGTCATCTCGTGCATTATGTCCCACTGTTTTTAAGGGAGGAGATAAGGTGGAGTTATTTAGCTTGTCTGCTTTCCAAACTCAAAATGATTTGTCATCATTTTCATGGAGGGTCATCTATGTCTCCCATGCATGCTTGTATACACCATCAATCCTATTCATGCTTTACCTTAACTTATCTTTACCTTTAGTCATGCACTTAACTGTTACCAATCATAGCACTGCGCACCAGGTCTGGTTTTTCTTTTCTTTTCAAAATGAATTAAGTCTCATTCCGCATTTAGTTTTTCTTTTCTTTTAAATTATACCAAGACCACCAAGACAGACTAAACAAATAAATAAATAAACACAAGGATAATCAGGTGACTAAGTCCAAATAAATATTATATAGAAGCCATAGTTTAAAACATGCAATTTATTTCAGCTTATATTTAAATCTCGATGAAGTAGGACCTAAAAATTGATGAATGGTCCAACTATAAACCTGCTATTCTCCGGTGTCACGTGTGCAATGTCATCGCTAGAGCCAAGCGATAAATAGTGGTCGTCGTCAATCAGACATGCGGGCCAACTCTGATTGCCGGCTTTAACGAACCAGTTGAAAGTAGGTTTTACATGCGCCTCATGTTTATTAAATTTAGTGTTCTGCTTTGTCCTGGTGGCCATAGCCGGTCATTTTCGCTCCTCTCTGAGTCACTCTTTAACCTCAGCAGCAGCCTCACACACCCTCCTCCCATGTCACCCATAGAGTGAACTTGTAGGTCAGAGTAAGCCTGAGTGTTAAAAGCAAGTGTATAGAACCATGCCACCTTTGTTCTTGGGAATGGAGATGACCGATGAGACCATGTGCGGGTCCAGCTGCTCACGTAAGAGAGTGTCCCTTCCGTAGTAATTGTTTGGGGTAACAGATTTGAAAGAAAAAGGGGTACTGTTTAAACTTAAGGATATAGAAAAAAAAAAAGAAGACACTGACAAATATGCAAATTATTGCTGAATTCCATTGGGATGCAATGCAAACTATGCCCAAGGTGGACTAGTGGTGGATGACGACGACATGCACACATAAGAAAGCCAAAAAAGAAGTCAAAAATGGTTGGAAGTATGAAAACGTTCGCAAACTTAATACAACTCATTGAAAAAAATCCAAACTGTCGGGGAGATTTTGTTGCATTGTTTATTGTTAGTATGGGGATTCATAGGCAATCAAAAACAAATTATAAAGGATTCATACATAGTCAATAAAAAATTATAAACACTTACCAAGTAGTCGAAAGAAATGACTATACATAACATTTGAACTAAATTCATATCTTAAAATAATCAAAACTTTATCTAAATATTAACCGGTTGCTATTCTTAATAATTTTTTTCTTTTTTGTCTAGAACAGTTCTCAATTGGTGCTATTACCCATGGCGCAGTAAACAGATGTAAAGCAAAATGCATGGGGTACACAGTCAAACTAGGCTTGCAAAAGATATAAAAGCTCCGAATCCAAGATTTTTAATAACCGAGACAACATGACAGTTGGGACACCCGATAAGGGTGCCCTAAGAGAAAATTGTTGCCATGCAGTAACACCCTCACGCCTTTTACAAAAAGGGTATGTAGTCATGCATGGCCAAGTACATAATAAGAGCATACCCATTAATTCTTCAGAAATGACCACATTGCCCACCCTACTGAATTAGCCACTGCTCTATAATCTCAAATTATCAAACCAATAAATCATAACTAATCCTCGAAAAGAATAATATTATTCCCTATCAAGCGCATCACCACAAACTATATCATAAAATCAATGTTGGCATAATTCAAACAAGTTATTATGATCCTATTTTATTTATAGTTAAAATATAAAAAATCCTAATTTTTAGGTTAGAACTTAAACTCTTTCCTACACAAACTTAAACTCTTTCCTACACATATATAAAAAACAGTGTTCAGTTCAACAACAAGAAGCATACAACTAGATTCATCCACTGACACTCTGCCTGCCTCCCACTGTACTAATAAAATAGCACTGTTTACAGCCAAGTATAGGGAAAAAAAGTTTTAAAGGGAATGGCCCGATTAAAAAATTGCTAAAGGTCTTTAAATGGGGCGTTGATGGGAATAAATTATGCAAAAAGAAACAAAAATAAAATAAAATTTTGATACATGATGATAGCCTAACTCTCCCAATCTTACTGTCCTGCCCGGTGGTAGATTTTACATATTTACAAAACCAGTATCAGCAATGCCGACACGCTCATCTTCGGCTCAACTCATCCTATTATCTGTTCATTGCATGCAAAAACTCTCAACTGTTTTCAACATGCCGCAGAACCCATGCCAAAAGAAAGGGGGGGGGGGGTATACCTATTCATAACAAGAAAACCAGTGAAAAAGAGAACTTTTGAGTGACATAATAAAACTATCACTAAAATATAACATACCAATTAAAGCAGCTAATTAGTATTCGGTCATCTTGGCTGCCAAATGCAAGGAGCTGAAACACATAAAAGAGATTTCAACTATCAGGCCCCATGTAAAACTAACTAATCGCAGGGTATCTAGCAACAGCAAGTATGCAAATGCAAAATGATACACACACCAACATACATATATATATTTACATGTATAAGCTCTGTCTCTAGCTTTTAAACCACAATCTCACAGGAGAAATGCAAACCTCTTGATCCAATGGGAACCATACCTTCTGCACGTGGTCTGCCGGGAAAAAAGTTCCGGTGATCCATTGGAGGGGGGCGGAAGCCCCATCCTTCATTTGGAAACCTTGTTGGCTCACACTGGGGCCCACCATAAGAACCATGGCCATGGCCATATGATGAATTCGCATTATCAGCATACCAGGGTCCTGTTAGGAGAAAATAAAAAAAAACATATATAATCAGGTGTAATTAGACAGAACAAGGCATGATATCAGTAGACCAGAACAAAACATGATTCAAGAAACTTACCAGAGAATGGTGGTGGAGGATACCTCCAGCTCTCTCTAAGATCATTTGGGGCCAGTTTCATTCTCTCATGGCTGTTATAATAATTTGCACCATCAAAGTTCAGTGAAGAGTATCTGTCAGTGTATGGAGGAGGTGCATCCCTCATCAAATTCACATGTGGCCCTGAATTAACATATGCAAACTGATTTGTTGGTGCAGGATGAAGAGGTTGCGGAGGGTAGGGATTGTGAAAGCTAGGGCCATCAGGTTGTTGGATATTATTAACTGGAGGCACTGGGCAACTGTTGAAAGCAGTATTACAATCCGAAACCTGCATAACAGGAGGATTTCTAGGATCAGGCCCATTATATGGGACTGTATTGGTGCACACTGTTGAATTGATTCTGGGTGCAACTGATGGTGGAACCATAGATCTCAAATCATCTTGCCTGTTCTGCAAATATAATAAGAACACAACCACATGAATAATCCAATTCACTATTACCTTATCATCATTGTCATAACAATAATAAGAAACCAGTGCAAGGAACACAAACAAGGACCTACTTGTATACTTGTATGAACAGTTGAATCAACATTGTTTGTGTAGGGACCAGAAATAGGACGAGGGATAGGTGGAGGAAGAGGAGGCGGTGGAGGGGGGGGTGGAGGTGGAGGTGGAGGTGGAGGTGGTGATGATGGCGGTGGTGGTGATGATGGACGCACATCCTGAGGTAAAGGTGGGGCAAATGGCAGCGGAAAATGCTGATCACAATGCTCTTGCAAAGTTTGTGCAGTATTGATTGCAGCAGCGCCACTAGTTGAACTCATTTCAATCTCAGGAGCAACATCCTCCATCTCAAGTTCACCATCAACATCCTCCAAAATATGTCTGCGCTTTTCACTTGCAGGGTTTGCCTCTTGTTCTTCAGGAACTCCAGAATAGTGCTCTGGAGTGACAGCTTCAAAACTTTCTCCATCGGAATCACTACCCTCATCCTCCTCAGTGAGCATTCGAGGCATACAAAATCCAGGGAGCTGAAAACTTGAGTTACTGAGGCAAGAAAAAACAAGCCTCAGGAACAAATATCTTTAAACAAAAAGTAACCATAAGTTAAAGTGATCCTGAAATATAGACCTGCCATACTCATCAACAAGCATACCCTCCATGTCTCTAATAGGATCATCCAATGCTCTCTCTGTTCTAGCTGAACGACGAGAAAAGACACCACCAGAAGATGAAACACTAAGTGAATCAAGTTCTCGTATATGGTGCCGAACAACAGATTCTGGAAGGATTCTTCTTTCCAACCAAAGTCTCAAAACCTATATCAAAGAAAAAGGGTGAGAAACCAACAATCCAAATAAAGTATAAAGAAAAAGAATACATCAAAGCAACCTACCTTTAAGCACTGCCGACGATTTTCCTGTGCATTAGGTCCAGGGGGTGCTGCTGCATTGAGTAGACGAGGGAGTGCCGCTTGAATAGCTGAAGGGTAGATATCACCAACATCACCTGGATGCCAAATTTGGTAAGCGCATAGCCATGACTTACAGACCAAACACCTAACATGCTGCTAAATTATAAAAATACAAATAATACCTTTTAAACCCCGGGAGCACTGAGTAATGGAATCCACAAGAAAGAACAAATCCACCCTTCTGTGTAAGCTTGACTCTCTCTCCAAATTTCGAGCAATAATTTCCACAACCTAGGTTAAAAGGAAGAAACCAATGCATTTCAAATAAAAAACAAGAACTGTTTTTTACAATAGTATATCATTTGTACATACTTTTAGCAAACACGCTCTCTTAGTATTCAGCATATACACTATTAGTCTAAGAAGAAATCCTGAAAGGGGAATGAATAAATAATATTCATGCCAAAGTTTATCTATGACGAATTTGAATTTAAGGTGCTAATAAGTAAAAATGCCTCTGATAACTTAAACAGTCTACAAAAAGCCTTTATCTACCTTAGCAGAAACACCAAATTTGGCACAATCAATCGCTATACGCGTTGCACGAGCAATGCTCTCCTTTGTCCTCGTTAAGATCACAAGCATATTTTCAAAAGACAACAGAACAGCTTGTGCTTCAGTGTATTTACTGCATTTACTGACAGATTTTGGTCTTTCAAAGGTCACAGAATCAGCTTTACCTTCATCATCAACGTTTGGAACACATAAAGCTTTGTTAGGACACATGTGAACATTTGGACTACAATATCCATTGCTTGGAGCAATACTAGCACTCTCCGAGGTAGAAACATGACAAAGAGAGGCATTTGGAGAGACCCTAGCCGGAGAATCTACTCCATCAGCTGAACATGGACTTAACTGGACAACTGCAACATCCTTGTCTGAGTTGTCATCATGATTAAAACTAGAAGTTGTCTTCTGCCTCAATTCTGGTTGAAACTCTTCCTCAACCTCACACCTACATAAATAAGAGAAAATTCAGCAAATCAATAGCAGATAAGCGCTAAAGACACACGCAGAAAAAACAAAAAGAAAACTGAGAAAATAAAGCTAAACACCTTAGTGAACTAAATTCTTACCAGATTTACATTAATATTAGCATCAGGATTATTTATTTTGCTTAGAATAAGCTGTTGTCAAACTCCAAATTCTGCAAACTAATAGCAGAACACTCTCATGATTGTAGGATCAAATTAGGCTGTTAATGTGAAATTTCATGGCATACTTTCAGAACAAAAAATTCTCTATTATTTTACTTTCTCAATATAGTTCACATAATAACTGTGATAAAGCAAGGTAAATATGCTTACATGCTGTTGACTAAGCTGCTGTCATTAATTTGGGACTTCAGTGGCTCACTTTTGGAGTCATCCTGAGGTGAAACTTTACAAGTTTTCCCAGTCACTGTAACAGGATCAAAACTCATCTCAGCATGTTCTGAAGTATTAAACCGTTCATCAAGATTTTC
The DNA here is from genome assembly GCF_025698545.1 of Gossypium raimondii. Lineage (NCBI taxonomy): Eukaryota > Viridiplantae > Streptophyta > Magnoliopsida > Malvales > Malvaceae > Gossypium > Gossypium raimondii. The sequence goes on from NC_068575.1 coordinate 52,143,459, forward strand.
AACCCTGGAATTGCTCAAGCCAGCAGGTTCAGCATCCAAATCATCATTTGAAGGGAACTTCTCATATAAAGAACCACAGTTAGATCTGAAACTAGCTTGGCATTCCTCAGGATTAGGGGATGAATGTTCTAAACATTCGCTCTTATGAGTATTACAACTAACATGGTTCATAGGCTCCACAAAGACATCCTCGTGTAATTCATGCTTTTGATTCTTAGGACTCTTCACAGATTGACAGCAAACAAGTGGTTCCACAGAAGATTTGACAAACTTATCTGAAGGTATTGAATTTGAAACGAAAAAGATGCCAGAATCACTATGAGCAATCAAATCCCTGCTGTGTTGCTCCAACACACTAGCTTCTTTGTCCTCAACAGTTACATGAGAACTCATTAGAGAATCATGACTTTCACCATCTAATATTTTCATGGTTGTAGAAAGTTCAGCAATTGCCTGATTTTCATCAGCAGCATTAGCTGACATAGCTTCCAAAGCACGATGGAGGCGTTTGGATGGAGGCAAGGCAGCTTCACCACCTGCCAAACACCCCAACTGATTTCTCAAAACTTTCGAAGATTCCGGCCCACTCCCTCGAATTTCAGTGTCACCCTTTGAAGGTGATACATTAACCAAAGCACCCTTCAACAACAAAGAGTCTCTCTCAGTAGCAGAATCATTGTGACTGCTTGATGGACTCATCTGCTGCAATAAATTGACAGTGCCTTCATTAATAGGCTTTTCTTCCATTGGTGAAGAATTAACGATCTCATCAGCAGCTAACAGTTTACCCAAGCGAACCCTTGCTCTTTTCGACAAGGGTAGGTGCTCATCTCCATCATCTTTGGAATATCTGTCATTTATATTTTCACAAGTATTCTGCAAATTTTGTCTAGTATTACTGATTCCTAAATCCAGATCTGCTTCTGCAAGAGGCTCAGCAGAATCAATGTTCACCCTCTTTCTAAATGATTTCCTTTTTCTCTTAATGACAACAGCCTTTATTTGGAAATCAAGCCCTTTGCTCAACTCAGGATCTCCCTCCAAACACTCAACAACAGTCTCAGAGTCTTCAGGCTTACAACTACAATCCATAGAGCTACCCTCATTGAAACTACCAGCATCAGAATCAACAGTAGCAATGTCAGACCCATTGTCATCAATTCTACCATTCAGCATTAACACAGATAAGTCCACATCATCACTCTCAGATGCATCTGTAGACTTCTTGACTTGTTTATTCTTCCTTTGGGACCCATTCTGGATCACATTTGTTGATACATCAGAGACACTCCTAACATCATTAGACGACATCATAAAGTTCTGAAATCTAGAGGATTCCACCCTTGTTGAGCTTCTACCTCTTCGAACTGGTGATGCCTTCTGCTGTCCAATAGATTTTTGAGATCGTACACTTCCAGATCTTTTTCTTGAAGAGTATGTGGTCAAAACAGGTTCTTCTTTAACCAGAAATGTATCTGAAGGTTGTTCTGAGACGGATTCTTTTTCATGCAGAGCATCTATTCTTGCATCAGCTTGAGCAATCTCAGTTGCCTCGCAAGTGTCAGTCAGATCCTTTGACACAGATGAGTCCCCTGAGTTCCCACAATTTGCCTGAGTAACTCCATCAGCAGAATTATAGTTATCAACTTGATCCTGCTTCTTTGAGTTCTCATAACTGTCAATAATTTCCTGGACTGCGCGAACAAAATCTGCACCCTTTCCCTGACGTTTGGTCAAAAGAGATTGTTTCTTCTCTTCTGTAAATGCTTCAACGTCAGCAGGATTACAGAATGCTCTGCATGAAAGATACCCATAAGTGAACTAACAGAATGCAAAATAAGCTAAGTTGAATTATGTTTGGAGAGGAAAAGAACAGACGTAGTTACAACCACCAACAGACAATCATCCACATAAAAAAAAAATGTAAAAGATGTTTACAGTAATTTTATATCGTAACTATCAGAACTTCCTATTAAAATTATAGGTTCTACTATAATTCCATGAATCTAATCGCAAGGGCAGCCCACACACAGTTATCTAGATAAGAAATTAGGACAACATTCTCATCATACATACAGGTGCTGCTACACATTAAAAGGAAGCATTGGTCTCCTTCCCCTGACCATTTTCATTTATTTAACAGGTTATACAGAACATCCACATCAAGAATTACACTGATGAAATATCATTAGTTCGAAGAAAATTACAGCACAGCTGATTGATATACCAATGAACTTCAAGACCCAAGTTATCAAATAACTCCTTAAATCTTTGCTGGCCTTCAGAGATTCTGAATTTGAAGACTAAATCTTCCTATATATCAGCATCATCAAATAACTATTGAGATTTTCCAAAATCTAAAAAAAAAATACCAGGAATGTTTCCAGCTTTCCTAACATGTCTCTATTATGTACAAAAAGGTCACGGGAAGAAATGTCACAACCACATACAGGAAAGATAAATTACAATGATAGCATCCAACTAAGCATGCATCATGCCTTTACTTGTGAGTCTCCAAAAAGTCCATTTCAGCACATAACTCTCTACACCTTGAAAATCATCTATCAGTTCTCTGAATGAGAACTGTAAACCTATTATCAGGTTAACTACTATAAGATAAAAGTGGAAGGATAAAAGACAATCCAAATAAAGTATAGAGCAGGCATAAGTTAACAACAAAGAAAATATCTAATCTACAATCTGAAAAAGATTGCTCATGTCACCGCAAGGATACCAAGGCCTTAATAAGACTCAATTTTAATATCATCCAATGAATGTACAACAGCTTTCAACAACCCAATCCATGAATCAATAATTGAACATTACAATAAGGAGTTTCAACTTTATGTCTAGATGCAGCAATGCTCCAGTGAACAGTATTTGACATTACTTAAAAGAATACCAACAAGTGAAAGGTTTACCCAACCAACATAACACAACATAATATAAAACAGAAATTTGAAATTGCATCCATTGCATGAATAAAAGAAGCCGCCAACGGAATGAGGTAACTGATTAATGCAAGAGAAAGCAAAGGAAACAGTTGAAGCAACAGTGGACAGTGAGGAAGTTGCTTTTCCATTCTTGGGATGATTTAAAGAGATTTATTCGATAGCTGTTTGGGAGCACCTCTTGATAATGAGGTTTTCAAGAAGCAACAACACTGTATTATGGAAAAAACTCACTAGTCATACTGTTAATTAATTAAAAATTAAGGTAATTTAATCGATAAAATGTAATATAATAAACAAATGTTAAGTTTCCTCAACTAATAACAATAGACAAACTCACTTATAATAAATTAATTAATTAATATTGTTAAATGCTAATTGAGGGAATATATATGGAAAAAAACTGGAGAGTTTAATTCATTAGTACTTATTATTTATTTGTCTTGGTTTTAATAAAAATGGATCAAAGTCATTAAGAATGAGGGTAAATTTGTCAAAAATCTTACGTCATCAAAGTAATATAAGATTGGTATTAAGATTACCCCTTATATTATTGAATCTTGGCACTGTTGGTAATAATATTACCAGCTCAAGGTAATGTTGTTGAAATATGATTACAAAATACAAGATGACCACTGGTAATCATACATTTCATGATCCAAACGACCCCTAAGAGAGATGACCTTTTTTATTCACCTCATCAAGATTCAACATTTGACAAATTCAAGTTTCCAGTTTGATTAGTTTCTTACACAAATTTATCTTTGGAATAATACAAACAAATCACCACTTAGTAGACCAAATTCCACCATACAATCATCCTACTATTGAGCTTTGTTTTCTTTATGTTATATCAATGCCATGCTTCCAAGCTAATGATCTATCCAGAAATGTTTCTAAGTTTCTTATATCACAATTAGCTGCCATATCCTCGCCATGCTTTCATGTACTTTGGCGTCTACTTAGTACAGTGAAAAAAATGGAAGGGTCGATAGAGGTGGGTAGAAGAATGGAAAGAAATAAATTTTGAATATACTTCGTAGGAGAGAGAAGTGAAAGGAAATAAAATAGGAATTCAGCTTGATGCATAAAAACAAATCATTCCGAATCCAAAAAATAAGAGAAAAATCATAGAAATGCTAGTCAGCCAGTCAGGTGTACACATTTACAAGATTACTCATTATTATTTCAATATATCTTTTTAAATTAAAAAAAGGGTGAACAACATTTCTCATTTTTTTTAACTCTACCTAACAATGGCTAGGAAGAAATTACATTTTTCTTTTCACTTTTCCATCTTTGCTAGCATGCTATGGAAAGTATCTTGTTTCTCTTCACATTTCTCTCCCATTTTTCTATCCACTCAACAAACAAGGCCTTAATTTGTAATGCCATGGACTGCCTTAAATTATCAGTACTAATGAATAAATTGTTTTGCAAGCAAAGAAATGGTGAAAAACTGCAATGCCAAATTCCACACCTTCTAGACACTATAATATCTGCTTAGATCACAACCTTAACATAATAATTTATATGAGAATTAAATATGCAGAAACAATAAAATATTAAAATAGCCAACAACATAAGAGGAGAGGATAGTTCAAATTCTCAAAATATATAGTGCATAAAAAAAATTAACATGCACCAACCCAGTCAAAACCACAAGACAAATTAATCCCTACCAGGTTTATAGACTTAATGATTTAACAAATATCATTAAAAAAATTCTGTTTTTTGGGGTAATGAAGAGCTTCCGGTAAGGACTTCTTTATGATGAAAAGAAAACAAAGCATGAGATGTGAAGAATATTTAAGCTCCCATAACTGCAAATCTTTTAAAGTGCGCCATCAACAACAAGTCTAGACATCTTCCTGTCCTAAACTACAAATTAATGCACAAAAAGAGTCCCATTTAAAATGTTCTAATTTTGCATTCAAGAACCCATATCTGGCGGCATAAATAAGCACACATTACTAGATCATAAACATTCAATTTAAAGATGCATATGATTCAAAATATGGGCAACGAAGAGAGGAAATTAATTCATTCATCTCCATATGGGTAGCCTTTCCTTGGTGACAATAAAACATCGCCACCAGTGATATGGGTTAGGTGGTTAGCTTTCTGGGGAAAAAATATTACTAAACAATGGATTCTTCATCATATAAATATACTGAAGAAAAGGAAATTAAAATAATAACGGTGATAATACACTATAGTTGAAAAGATAATCTAAACAATAATAGCTAAATAGTGGGAGTGCGGAACTGTTTCACCAACAATCGTAATTATGACAATTGGAGTGTTGTCCAAGACGCAAGGAGCATTCTAGACTCTAGAACCGTTATATTGCCTCAGGCACAAAGCGCAGAAAAAGTGCTAGCCTCAGTGAAGTTAAGTGCAATACATATATGTGTGAGATTTTGCAAGTCTGTGTATAAATTATAAAGCTTAAGATATATAGTAAACTCTAAAATGTGGTCCAGTTTATCTACAAAACATGCAATTTCTGTGATTGGTCAATATGCATGATTTCCTTACAGTCAGTGTTTGTAGTCGAATGCTCAAATATTGAGAAGTATAGAGTTTAAGATTATCTTTCTTACTAGTAACGGTATTTCAAATGAAAACAGAGAAAAATAGAAAAAAAATTAAAGAGAAATTTAATCAGACTGGCTTTTTATATTTTTTATTATTTCTATACAATAAAATGGGTCAGGCCAGACCAGCCCAAGGTTGAAAAATATAAACTCAATCCTGGCACATGAACACCTCTAGTTGTCAATATAGTTCAATAAATCATCTAGAAATAGAATGCCAAATGCTTCTACACTTCAAGGGCGTCCTAAACCCAAATTATCTCACCTTTGTGATGATAAAAACATATAGATCAATAAATCTAGACAATATGCAACAAGTACAGATCCAATCTAAATCATATTTGCTGGGGAGTACTCAAATAACACAAGCCCATAAAACAATTTTACAATATTACATTCATGTCAACAAGAAAAACCAAAAACTGAGAAAGTAAAGTTTCAACTTGTCATGACTTAAAAACAAGTTTCATAGAATAACAAAATGGGGCAAAATAGAGGTAGGAAAAACAAATCAAAAGGATAAATTGCACAAAATAAAAAATTCGAATGCACACTTACATTTGCTGCGTTCCAAAAAAGTAAACCATAACTTTCTTCCATTTAGATGAATAACCCCACTTCTCAGGCTCACTTACCTGCCACAAGCAATCAAAAACATAAGCCTAAAGGTGCGTTCGGTTCCCCAAATGCTACATTACACCCTGTAATCTCACATTCTGAAATAAGATTACGCTGTTTTGATTTTCAATATTCCAGCCACCCCGTAATCTCACATTCACAAATAATATCAAGATGCCCAAATTCAGGATGTAATCTCCACTCATTCCTGAGGTTACAAGCGTAAGCTTAATTTTGGACCAATTTCCCTTGGTTTTTTTTGTTTTAATCAATTTTGTCCCTTTTTTTCCAAATAAAAGCTAGATATGAATCAAAAGTAATTTCTAACATTTCTAATTTAGATATGAAAAAAATAGTACTGAGAAATCAAAAGTAAAGAAGTTAGATATGAAAAATAATAATAATAATAATAAATCTTACAGGACAAAAGATAAGTCTGTCGCCTCCCTAAGCAATTTCTAGCAGAACTGAGATACCAAGGATTCATTTTCCCTAAAATCTATTTTACAAATAAAACTAGCGAAAAGATTTCTAATTTAAATTTCTAAGATAGGCATTCAAGTGTGTAATTAACAAACACTTCAATCCCCTTTGGATTCGCGAAAATCAATTTCAGAACATAGTTAAATATTAATCAGTAAAACAAAAAAGAAACCCGCCAAAGAATTCCTCCTGACTAATGCACTATTAACACATAAACATACACTAAATAGAAGAATTGATCATGCCACTTAATCATCAAAAGAAAAGAACATTAAAACTCACATGCAACCACAAACCTAAGGCAATAACATATTTCCAGCATAACAGAGATTTAAAACAGGAGAAAATAGAAGATAGTGATACAAGTCTTCGCATACCGTAGCAGGCCAAGCAGGGAAACCTTTGACTTTTGCGAGGACAAGATCGCCGACTTTCCATTGGCGGCGAGCGGCAGCCGCAGCAGCCGCCTTACTGGCGCCTTTCCTTCGGCTGGGCGCCATCAGAGTATATATTAAACAATTATCCCAAACTCAAAAGCACGGAAAAATCGCCCTAAAGGCATAATACTTTGGCACTCTCTAACGTTCCGGAGCAGCAATTTTGCACAAATTATGAAGGCGTTTGAAACGCCCACCTCGATTCAAAAGTGAGTGAGCAACTCAAGTCTCTTACTCTGTTAAAAGAAGAAAAACCCTAATTTTTTGGGGTTTGATAGAGTTTTTTACTTTTTTTTTTCTTTTTTTTGGTTTCGAAATAGAAAGATAATCACTGAAGAGAATATGCGCAAGGCAAAAAGATAATTGAAAATGGAGCGGTGGGGGATTGCTAAAGTACACGGGCGGGGTGTAGGATAAGTACAGTAAGAAAGAATAAGGTCAAATTTTGCTATTAGTCCCTGTACTCTGCATAAGTTGTGGACTTAGTCACCATAATTTGCTCAATTTTAGTCTTTGTACTTTTCAAATTGGTTAATTTTGGTCCCTTCACTTTTCCAATTTTAAAATTTTATTCCTAACCAAATGACAGTAGTTAAACTTGTTTGATTAAATTTTGCTATTAGTCTTGCAGTAAGCGTAAAATTGAAGGTTCAATTTATGTTCTCCAAATGGATCATTTAGTAGTAATATTTCTTGAATTTTGAAATTTTAGTTTTAATGCAAGCTATAGTTGTTAAATCCATTAACTAATTTTTTTAGTTATATGTTGAAATAATAACTTAACATGGCATTATAAATGCGATAATAAGTTTGATGTGTCAAATTTTAAAAATAGTAGAACTTAATGAATTTAATAGGTACTACTTAATGAGGACTAAGATTTTAAAATTTGAAAAGTGCATAAATTAAAAATAACCGAATTAAAGTAGGATAATTAAATCCATAACTTATGCATAATGGGAAAGTACCAAACATTGGCATAATGGAAAGTGATTCCCATAATAATTAGAGGAAAATTACTTTATCATGTAGATGAAAATAATAAATAATTGCTAAGACAAAACTAGTCTTTCTTTTATTTGTGTTTAGAGTATTAACTTATTAATCATAATAATAATAATAATAATAATAATAAAAGAACACAATTTCATGTTCTCGTCCTCTTTGGTCTTTATGGCTTCAATTCATTGTTTCAAAGTAAGTAAATATCTATATTTTTTGTTATAAATCTTTTAAAATGTATTTTTCATTATTATTGAATTTTAGTATTAAAATAACGGAAGGAACCACTTACATGTAGAACTAAAGTAGTTTTACACCTTTTATATATTTACATTATTAATATTTCAATATAATTGTATTTGTTATATATTAAAATTTTGAATCAATTCTATATTTTTATCATACCGATCTAAAATATTTTATATATTAATATTTATTGAACGATTGAAAGTTTTTACATAAAAGAAATAGTTGAAAATTTTTAACTTACATCAAATTTAACATAAATGATTTATATGAATAAAATATAAAATTTGATAATTAGAATTTAGATCATTAAAATATTAGTCATATGAAAATGTAAGAAAAATGTTAAACTACTTTAATTTTACACAAATGTAAGTGAATCACTCCCTTAATATGACTTCAAAGTATATATGCAATATATGAATACACACGAAATAACGAGGAAAATTTAAAATATTGCGACATTCATAATAATATTTTTATTTAATAATGGTAAATTTGTAAATTAACATTATGTTCTCATAAAAGTGCTGAGTGCATTAAGCATGTTAATTTAGCTTTCTCGAGATTTTAATTACTTTTAATGTGTACCAAATATTGCAAAATAATATTCTCATCAATTACATGACATTGGAATTATTAGATAGGAAAACACCAAACGGTCCTTTAAGGTAGTGTAGTGATCACTTACCCCGGAATTTAATCAATTGGAAAGTGATTTCACATTTTATATGTCAAATTTTATTTATGGTGTGTTTGGACACCACATAGTAATTGGATGAAAATGTAATTCTTAGGGTAATAGTTAGGAGTGTAAATGAGACATTGGTGCTAACAAGCTACTCGAGTTTGACTCGAAAAAATTCAAACTTAATTCAATAATTATCGAGCTGAGCTCAAGCCTGAGCTATGGATCAAGCTAAATTTAAGTTTAGTAATACTTGACTCGAATGGTTCAGGAGTTTTGTCAAACTTTTCATTTTTTATATTATTAAATTACGTTATTGCCATTAATATGTATTATTAACCCTAAGCTTAATTATTGAGTAGCTCGAGATTGAATACAAAATTTGGTGAATGGGCTTAATTGAGCTAGAGTAGATTGGTTCTATCTCGAGCTGAACTTGAGTAGCTCAATTATATCTCGAGTCGAGCTCGAGCTTAAAAATAGATATTTGGTTGAGCTTGAGTCGAGTATGAAGCTCCAAATTTCATGCTAAGCTCAAGCTTTGCAGTATCTAGGCTCGACTCGATTACACCCACAGTAGTAATTACACTCCCTTGTAATTACAAGGAATTGTAATTCCCTAGGGTAGCGTTTAAGAACTGGAATTTGGATTTGGATTTCAAAATTTTAGTTTTAAAATTTATGATTTATGAATTCATTGTTTCTAAAATCTTTCTTTGGGAATTAAAATGGTTGAAAATTAGGATTTTGAATTAATCCAAATTCATTGTTGGGATAATTTCAAATTTAGATTTGAATTTCAACAAATTTTAATCCTTAAAAACATTTTTTTTAAAATTTTATTATTTATAAGAATTTTTAACATTGTTGTTTGAACCAGACTAGACCAGCAATCGAACTAGGAATCGTCTCGAGAAAGGCATTAGATTGGTTGACTTGGGAACTGGTACAAATGGGTTGATTGGATGATTGAACCATTTTTTTATGAAGTCTTTAATGGTTCATTTAATAGAACCAAACGGATCGATCGAACCAATCGTATCAATCAAACCGATCAGCCAATAAAATGTAACTTTATATTTTTATATTGTTTTGGGTTAAAATATTAAAAAAGAATTCTCAACATTTTCATATTATTTATAGAAAGTCATTTATACTTTGTTTACACCTAAATAGAATCATATAATTTAGTTTGTACTTAAATAAGCGGACTTACTTAGGTATAAATTAAAAGTCAAGGGTTTATAAATTAAAATTTTGGAAACTATGGTATAAATAAAATTTTTCAATATTTATATTATTAAATTAAAAACATGAAGCTTGTCACTATTTTCAAGACTAAACTGGACCAACTAGTCAGATAGATTGCACTGGGCATAAGTGGACTTCCTTAGGTATAAATTAAAAGTCAAGGGTTTAAAATTAAAATTATGGAAACTATGGTATAAATAAATTTTGTGAATATTTATATCATATTATATTATATTAAATGCATGAAGCTTCATCATTGTTTAGACTTGGATTGGACCGATCGGTCAGACCGATTGATTAGAAATCAACTGGGGCACCAATCTCAAATCAAGGGTCAAATTGGTTGACTTGTGAACAGGTTAAACCAGTCCAATAGGCCAAACCAACAATTGAATCGGTTTTATTTATTTATATTTTTTATTTTTAATAATTTATTTAATCGAATTGATTGAATTGATCAAATCAAGAATCGATGGTCTGATCAATTTATATATCGGTCCAATTCGAAAACCTTGAGCTTTGTTGATATATATTATAAGTAAAATTAATTACTTATTGTTTGAGTTTTGATGAAAGTGTGAAAAATAAATAACAAAAAGTGCTCATATTTTTAAACAATCTTGGATTTTGAAATCTAAATTTAACTCATATAAAATTGGACTTGGATTTGCCCAAATTCAAATTCAAATTCAAATTCAAATTTTTATTTGTTATCCAAATAAAGAATTTGGATTTTCAAATCCAAAACCAATTTTTTTTACTCAAATCATGGTTTCCAAAGAGGTCATAGAAGTATTTGGTTGACAAAACGTAATTATATCGTAATCTACTATGTCATGTTTGCTTGTAACAACTCGTTTTTTAGTGGTATCAAAAACGGTGATTACAGAACCCTATTTTCGATGTTTGAGCCCATAAATATTATTATTTAATATTTACGATGGTAGTATATAGTTTAATTAAAGTTTATTCCTTAATTTTGTCAATTAAGGTTAAATGACTAAATTGTAAAAATGATAAAAGTTAATCATCATAGATTTTTAATTATCCAAAGGACCAATTGAGCAATTGGACCTTTCCTAAATCACCAAACGGTGACGATGACAACTTTCATCAACCAATATTATTAACTGTGATTAAAGTTTAATTAAATTAATCTTAATTTGTTAATGTTAATACAAGTATATATATCAAATGAAAAGAAAAAAAAATAAAACCTTTCTTATCATCTTCTCCATATTCACGAAACAAAAAGGGAAAAGAAGGGTTTCAAACTTTCTTCTTCATTTGGTAAGTGATTGAAAATTTATTTCTTGTAATCTTCGTGTTTTTGAGGTTTCAAGAGCTTGATTTAGCTAGCTCATATACCAATTTGTAAAACTGTTAAAGATTTTAAAAGTTTCCGTTGTTGATTTCTTGAATTTTTTGGTACTAAATTGTTAGGTTTTAAGCTTAGAAGTGAAAAAAGACTAGTATGTGAAATTTAATTGCTAGTTTTTGAATATATGTACTAAAGTGCATAAAATATGAAATTGGTATAATATTTCCATATTTTTTTATAATAAAGGGTTATAGAAGGATGAAATTGAGATCAATTTCAAAATCGAAGCTCAAATTTGAACGTTATAGCAATTTCGATTTTAGGGACTAAATTGAATAATATATAAAATTTTAGGGTATTCAACAATGAAATTTAATTGATATATGCATATTATATAATGTTATAAAATTATAGGAATTGACAAATTGAATTGAATTATTATATAGATTGACAATTGAATCAAATTGAAGATAATCGGGAAAAAGTAAAATTGCGAGTAGTCCTTAAGATTCAATTGTTTGTTGTTTTGTCGTAAGTTCATATGAAGTTTACTATTTTAGTTAATTGATATGTTAAATTGTATTTATTTTGTTTGTGAATTAAATTGCTATGAATTAGATGAATTTGACATCATATAGATTGAATTGTAAAACATGGATATTGTGATTATTCTGGATTGTTTCAAGGTATTGAGATGAATATGAATACCGAAATGTATATGGAATATATAAATTTATATATGAATACAGAGTGTAAAATGATACTAATTTGGTAACAGTGCCCGTGTGAGCTTAATAAATGATTAGGATACAAATGTCATGCCATTAGGGTCCCAACGAAAAAGGAAATGGTTCAAATGAATAAGGAAAATTGTTGTTTGATCAATGGCTTATATGATGATTTGAGATCCAACATGTGTTGTAGATTCTCTGAAGCTTGTGTGAGTAATAATCAAACCTGATCTAATGATTATGTGAGCAACTCAAATATGTCAGCTCTTATGAGCATACAAGTCCGGTATCTGAATTCAATTTACTTTCATTCTCCGAGCGAAAACAATAATTAAAATGGAAATGTAATGATTGATCATGATTGAAATGTTATGTTGCAAATTGAGCATAAATTAAAAATATTTGGTATAGTATGAAATGATTGTATATGTATATGTTTTTCGTATCATGTTTTGTTATGCAAATGAACTAACATATTGTATATGTTGTTGAATTGTGCATGAAAGTAAAAGATTGCCAAGGACGCCATGTTTTGTACCAATATGTTTCAATTGCTTAAATTGTTGTAATGTTAAGGTAAGTTAAATAAATTTCATTTGAGCTTACTAAGCATTCGATATGCTTACCCATTGTTTTCCCCTCTCCTGTAGATTGGCAGCTTATGGAACATGTCAATCGGATCTACGAGAAGCTCACACTATCTTGCTATAGACTTAGTACTCTTTTGGTCATTTTTAGACTTAGTTATGTGGAATGTACATAGGTGTTGCTTTGTTAACTTAGAAATGTTAGTTTGGTTTGAGACTTTGGTTCATGGTAATGACAAACAAAGAAGCTATTAAAGTAAAACTTAAAATAAATATAAAAGTTTGGATTTTTATGCAAAAAACCTTAAAGAACATGAAACTAAAGGCATTCAACAAGAAAATCTAAAGCAATAAACATAAAAGGAACAAACTTTAGTTGATTTAAAGTAAAAGAAACTGAAATACATTAAACTAAAGATAGAAATGTCTTACAACTAAAGTACAAAGACTGAAAGTGTAAATAAACCTAAGTTACAGTAATAACTAACTTAACTAACACTAAGAACAAGAAGTAAATGAAGAAAAATAAACTCTAAAACTAAGAAAGAAGAAGAGAAAATGAAAACCCTATAAAAGTTGTAAAAAAAAACTAAGATAAAATCTAGAGAAACTAAGGCTAAAACTAAACTGATGCGTGTCTTTCTCCTCATTAGCCAAAATTGACTATTTTAGGGTAAATGCTTATGAATTTTCGTTGCCAAAATTGCCCATACACGGGCCTTGGGTGATTGGTGGATTGGGTGAACAAAGACTACCATTTTTCTCCAATTTTGTCCCTCTTACGATGTTGGCGTTGCGATACCTCAGCCAATTTCGAACCTTGGGGTCTTCTTTGAAGGGTGGATATCACGATACCCTTTCATTTGGTGTCATTTTGAACCTTTAACACGTCCCTACACCACTCAACTACACGTTAGGCCTCCCAATGGCACTATTGGCCAAATTGGGTCACAAAATAAGTAAAAATGAGACATTTACATTTATTAACTTAAAATTTAAAAATTACGAAAAACTATAATAAAAAAAGACGCTACTTTGCTCGAGAATAAGCTCATTAAGTATACTGAGAAAACCTAATTTGTCATATCAAATTATGACAGATCAATTGTCAACTACTTTCTCGGGCTTACATGTTGCATATGGCGAACTGATTTTAATTTTTGTTACTTGTTTAAAAAATTTTTTCTCAAATGTTATTGATAAATTTTTATAGTAATGAATATTTAAAAGAAAATATGTAACTATGTATTACAATTTATACTACTAATGTAACACCCTTTGCCCGACCCGCCCGGTCCGACCTACAGGATTCCACATCCGTTTTCGGAGCAACTATTGTCAAACATACTGTAATTTTATCATTTAAACAAACATTCATGTCTTAAACACATTCATAATATGATATACAATTAAATGCGAGCCTTAATCGAACTTACAAAAGCTTTTTTATTAACTCGAGCACAAAATATGACTAAATTGTAAAGTTTTAAAAATTCAGGTCGGCGCCGTGACATCACCTTCTCCACATCGTGACATTGCCAATCAATTTGTCACGTCACAACATTAAGCCACTCGACATTGGGATATCACATACTGCCCAATCAGCATTACGATGAGGAAATGTGGTTGTCGGGACAAAGACTCTATTTTTTTGTACAAATTAGGCCATTTGGCACCTATTTCATGTCAACCTAACCATTTGCACCTTTGATGCATTTTTGCACAATCAAACATGCATAAAACTTGATCAAACGCATACCAGACATTATGTTTCAACCAATTCAAATCATTCAACCCAATATGCCACAATTCAGCATCAAAACATGTCAATTCAACCTATTCAAACTCAACTATACTACCATGCATTTAAGCCATTCAACGTCAGCATTATACCATTTCATTTCATGAACAATATGCCATTTAAATACCACTCAAGATGTTGAAACACATTACCAAATCAAACATATGCAAATTGACATTAGTTTGCACAAAATTAATATTTAATTTTCTTTAAAAACTTTCTTGTTATGAATTGTTGTACTATAAAATCATATAAGTAGCCGATTAGACTCTATAGTATACACTATTTATCATTCAATCGTCATCTCATTTGGGCTCAATCGTTGGAATACTCCAATGTTCCATTGGAACACTACACATATTATAACTGACAAGTACGCTTGCAGTAAAACCTCGCTTTAAAATTGTTTTATAAAATTGTTTGTTTTATATGCACGTGCGAACGCAGTTTCATTAAGTTCTGAAGGCATTGGAGCAAAAACCAAACTTTCTTCTCATGCATAAGAATATTGATAGATCTTAAAACCAATTCATTATCCAATTCTAATTTCATTATCGAAGGCATTAACTTTCTTGTAGAAGTGTTTTTAAGTTCATGTTGTGGTCTCATTTGTTCATTAACTATTATATTCCATCTATCAACATATTTGGCCAAGTTGCTTCTAATAGAAGTTATAATTATTTTTGAACAAGATTTCAAAGTTGGATGCTCAATCAAACGTTCTTTTCCATTTCTCTTATTTTGCTAAGTTGATTGTGTTGGTTCACTATCATTGAAAGGAATTTCCCTGGTTCTGAAATGTGACGTTGTTCGAAGAGGCCATAAGGAAACAATATAGCACTCTCGGGCTGTCTTCTGGACAACTTTCATGTACCGGTTACTTTTGGGAGTGGGGAAATTCATCGTCATGTAAAAGGTGGGCACCACCATTTTTGTTTTCCTTATGATCAGTCTCCCGAAAATGGTGTTGTAAGCTGTCGGGTGGCCAACCACTAGAAATCCACCATTTTTTGTGGTAGTGTGCTCACTATTTCCCAATACCACTAATAAGACAATGGATCTTTAACTGCGATAGGCTGGTTTACAAAGCCATAAATTGGGCTTTTAGGCTTGAGCTCTGTATCCTTGAGTTCCATATGGTAGAAAGCTTTGGCAGTCAAAATGTCCACGAAACTACCCGTATCAACCAGGATCCGTCTAACCTGGAAGGAGGAAATGTTGGCTGAGACCACCAAAGGGTCTTCTCCTTCTACATCTAGAACATCTCTCACATCCTGCTCTGAAAGATGAAGGTTCAATGGGGAAGGCTTGGGCTTTTTAATTGCATTTGAAGTTGAGAGGGCACTTCTCATGTAAGCCTTTCACTTCGTATTTAAAACGACCCATTCTGTGTGTTTTCTCTTAATTGCACATCGATGATTTCTCTCATTGACTTTTCCCCTATTGTCATGCTATGGCATTTATGGTTCTGCTTCTTTGTTCTAAGCTTTATTTGACTGGTGGAGTTCTTGAGCTAGAAATTCCTTGAGATGCCCCTTTCGGATTGCATTTTAATGGCATTCTTTAAATGTACACACTATTTAATCTGGTGCTTTCGAGCGTTGTGATATCTACAATAATGGTTGGAGTTGCTACGATGTTGATTGGGTGGGAGGTATGGAGTTGTCTCTAGAAGTTTTCAATATTGCACTTATTAAAAAATCTGGGTCGGGGAGCAATTAAGCTTATGATAAGTTCTGAACTTATTGTATGGAGCTTGAGGTTGATGATCTTGGCCTCCCCTATGATTGCGGATGGGTCTTTAGTGATCCATGGTATGGACATTGTTCACCCGCTGATTATTTCTTTGGCTAGGTTGGTTGCAATATCCATACCCACGCCTGTCTACCTTCGAACTGGTCATTGGTTGTTGATAGCCTTGAAATCTCATGAGAGGTGATATTCGCGAAGGGTTATTTTGATGGGATGCTGTGCGGAAGAGTCGGCTCGAACTTTTTCTACCTCATCCCCTTTCGAGAATAATGATTGGAGTTGCTACGATGTTGATTGGGTGGGAGGTATGGAGTTGTCTCTAGAAGTTTTCAATATTGCACTTAATAAAAAATCTGGGTCGGGGAGCAATTAAGCTTATGATAAGTTCTGAACTTATTGTATGGAGCTTGAGGTTGATGATCTTGGCCTCCCCTATGATTGCGGATGGGTCTTTATCCATGGTATGGACATTGTTCACCCGCTGATTATTTCTCTGGCTAGGTTGGTTGCAATATCCATACCCATGCCTGTCTACCTTCGAACTGGTCATTGGTTGTTGATAGCCTTGAAATCTCATGAGAGGTGATATTCGCGAAGGGTTATTTTGATGGGATGCTGTGCGGAAGAGTCGGCTCGAACTTTTTCTACCTCATCCCCTTTCGAGAATTTGTGTATCATCTTATAAAGGTTAAAAAGTTTGCTTGGGGTGGTTCTAATGATGATGTACCTTAAGTGCTGATGCAAGGTTCCAGCAATAAAGGCTTGAATTATCCATTCATCAATAACTCCCTTCGTGACATGTTAGCTACATTGAATCTTTTGACATAATCATGGAGGGATTCATTTGCTCCATGGCGGATGGTCATAAAATAAGAAGGGGACTGTTGTAACCTTTTGTTGGCTAGAAAATGACTCATAAATTGTTCAACCAATTATCCAAAAGAATGGATGAGTCCCTTAGGTAATGACAGATATCATTGTTGAGTTGTTTGAGACAGGATCATAGAGAAGGCTCTGCATTTTACTTCATTGGATGCCCTCAATATGTTCATGCGTTTGTTGTACCTAGCTAGATGATCTTTCGAGTCTCTTAATTCATTATACACTAAATTTAGGAACTTGAAGGATGTTGAAATATGGTTGTCGAGGATCTTTGGAGCTAATGATTCGTTGGAGTAATTCCAAACAGATTCGTCTATTTTTACCTTTTTTACTTTTTGCATCAATTCGTCTCTGAAGGCTCTAAGATGCTCTTTCATAGAAATATTGTTCTTACCCTAAGAATGTTGAGATTCTGTCGGGAGGTCACCATTATTTCTACGAGGCTGTAACACCCTCACTCGTGTCTGATGCTGGGATAGGATACGAGGCATTACCGGTCTTAGACACAAGCAACCATACAAAATTGGGCCATAAAATTTTCATTAAATTTAAAACTATTTATACATATGCATCATTAACAACTCTTATACGAGCATAATTATATCTAATTAACATACCATACCATTGAGCAAAACTTAGCCATTGGACATCAAGACTTCTAGCACATACAACCATTAGGAATTTAGGCCATACCCACAACTCATCATGTATCATGCAAACACAACTCACATCACAAGACATTGGCATATAATTAATATATATATAGGCTTACAACCAATTAGCCAATATAAGCCAAGTTACATGGCTACACATAAATCAAACCTTTAACCACTACAAACCAAAACATAATATCTCATACACAAAATGAATGAATCCCTATACATGCCATAAACTTAAAATGCTTGAATACGTTGATACCGATCAATAGCTTGATAGTGTGATAGAATCTCCGACGATCTCCAACCCGAGCTAGTATATGTGACACTATAGGAAAAAGAAAGAAATGGGGTAAGCTATATAGCTTAGTAAGTTGGTGTGTAAATAATAAGCAATCTGTTAACATGTTTTTACCAATCCTCACAACATGTTCTCAAGATAATACAATCAAAATTGCACATAGTTCCACTATTTACTCATGTTCACATCAAGCAATCTACTAGAGTCATAGTCACTAAATTATTTATATCTTACACTACGGAAATCAAAATTAAGATCCACTTCATTTTCTCAAAACTAGACTCACATATCTTTTTACCATAAAATTTTTAGAATTTTTGGTTTAGCCAATAAGTACAGTTAATTCTCCGAATTTATCTCTATTTTGCTGTCTGATAGTTCCGACCCTTCTTCTCTAAAAATTAATTATCTCTTAGTAGTAGATTCGGATGATATTCCCGTTTATTTATCTTGAAAATAGACTCATTAAGAATTTTAATAATATAAATTCTAACCCATAATTCTTTTTATACAATTTTTAATGATTTTCCAAAGTTAGAACAGGGGATTCCGAAATCATTCTGACCTTATCTCACAAAAATTCAAATATCTCATAATACGAGATTCTTTTGCTTACACCGTTTCTTATATGTGAAACTAGACTCACTAAGCTTTAATTTCATGTCTTATTCAACCTCTAATGCGATTTCCACAATTTTTTGGTGATTTTTCAAATTTATACAACTGTTGCTATCCAAAACTGTTTTATTACAAATTTTACTCTTTCATGATTTCTTTGTATTAACATTTATTTAGACACATATAACACCAAAGCATATTCATAACTAGCCATTCCAATAGCTAATCATTATCATATATTTACATGCCATTCATTGGCCAATTTCACCTATAGATCAACAACAAAGACTTAAACATATTATGTCTCAATTTAATTTGGCCTAAAAGCCTCACACAATCATCAGTCAAATTTACCACATATTTATACCTCATAAGTATAGACCTATAGTCACAAGGTCAGCACAAGATCATTCTCATCAGTATGACTTACTCATTTACATTCTTACCAAATTTCCAATATACATCGAGTTCATTACTCATGAATTTTTCGTACATACCTGTATCATTTCAACATGATCATACCTTGTCTTTTCTTTGACATAATCTTTGGATTACCCGTTGAACCACTTGGAATACTAAGGATACTCGGGAAAACTCGTACATAATGCATCGTACAAATGTCATGTCTCAGACATGGTCTTATATGGAAATCTCATATCGATGCCAATAGCCCAGCTATGGTCTTACACGAAGTCTCATATCGATGCCATATCCCAGATATGATCTTATACGGGATCTCAAATCGATGCCGATGTCATATCCCAGATATAGTCTTATACGGGATCTCAAATCAATTCGGTAATATATATATACATATAGAAATCAATTCGGCAATGTATGTATCTACATATAAATCAACTTGGCAATATATAAAACATATACATTTGAATTCAAAAACATTTATTTACTTATGAACTTACCTCGTACGTAAACGAACAGATCAGACCAACTACTCGTCAACTTTCGATTTCCCCCGATCTAAATTCGATTTCTTTTTTTCTTGATCTATATAAATTAAAATTTAACTCATTTAATCACCTATTCATTCAATTTCATCCAAAAATACCTATTTGGACATTTTTTCAATTTAACCCCTAAAGTTTCACATTTATTCAATTTAGTCCCTATTTCACAAATACATAAAATTCACAAAATTCAATATAACCCAAGCTTAGCCAAATTACTATAGTGCCCCTAGCAGCCCAAAAATTTCATTTATTTCACATTTCAACCACTCAATTTGCATATTTCACAATTTAATCCCTATTTGACATTTTTCTCAAAAAGCACTTTACAAAACATATTAATCTATCAACAATTATTCATTTTTCATCATCAACATTCAAAAAAATCAAGCTATCATCAATGGAAACTCACAAATTCATCCACCAATTCAAAAATCAGGGCATGGGCTAGCTAGAACACAAAGCAACGATATCAAAAACGTAAAAATTATCAAAAACGGGACAAACGATACTCACATGCAAGCAAAATGGGGTTGGCCGGAAGTTCAAGCTTCCATGGCTTCTTTCTCTTTCAATTTTCAATTGAATAATGGTTAAAGATGATAACTTTGCCTTTTTGTTTTATTTGTTTTGTTATTTTTAACCAATTTACATAATTAACCTTTATAAACATTATTCATTACACAAAATGCCAAACCATCATATTTCACTATCTCTTTAATGAGCTAATTACCAAATAAGGACTTCCACACTAAAGTTCTATAGCTATTTAATACCTTTAGCTAATAGAACACAACTTTTACGCTTTATGCGATTTAGTTCTTTTTACCGAATTAAGCATTCAAATAGTAAAATTTCTTTATGAAACTTTCAAACATATATAATCACATGCTTTAAATACCAAAAATAATATTAAAATAATTTTTCAACCTCAGATTTGTGGTTTTGAAATCACTATTTCGATTTAACTAAAACCGGGTTGTTACAACTCTCCCCCCTTAAGGATTTTCGTCCCCAAAAATCTTACTAGAATTTAGGTTTGAATATCGTTTACTCGAAATTTCTTATAACTCATCGAAGAATCCTCTTCGAGGCGATTCTTTCGGAAACACTCTGTCGTCAATCTGAAATTCAATACCCTTAAGTTTCGAGTCTGTATACCACATAAGCCAGTTTGAAGTTGCTTTCAAATTTCATGAATCACTTTCACTATTCCCCAAAATCACAAATCAATTCAACCTCATATATCTTTTTTTTCCAATTATCTTTGAACTCATAATATAATGTCGGAGCGTATCGTCAAAGATTTGAAGTATTCTCTCAGACTTACCATCGATCTAAAGATGATTTACAGTGTCAAAATGCCACTACGTACTTAAAGTTTTCTGTAGTTTTCTCTATAATTGCGATATAACCCTTGGATCTCAATCCGAATAATGGGGACTGGCACTCTATGAGAGCTAACAACCCCAGAAACATATAACTTAGCTGATCTGTCAAATAAGAAACCTGTACATACCAAAATGACTATACGAATTTTTGTCAAACGATCAATCACATTCCAGACAACATCTTTCTTTTCGGGGATAAAGGAAATCCAGATATGAAATCTATAGTAACTCTATCTCATTCTCACTCCAGTGCTATCACTGACTGTAACAGTCCTGAATACTTTAGATATTCAGCTTTTACCCGTTGACAAATTAACATCTAAACATAGAATCAGAAATATCAGGTTCCTTATGAAATTCAAAATCGAAGTTGATTCACTCTGAACTCATTCAGACTACCATTCCTTAACACATTTATAAGCTTTTCAAACTCGCAGAGGAAATATCTCTTTGCCTTTTTAATTCAGCTGGAATTAGACCAACATCAGATAGGGTGACTCATGTAATCAACACTTATAAAATAAACAAGGATTTTCTGTTCAATTATCCGTAACTATATCTGCTTCCTTAAAGGTGAATTGATAACTACACATATTCTAATCCGTTCATTAGTGCATTACTGAAAAAAATCACGAATTCTTTACTCAATTCAAACTGAACCCAGAACTAAAGCTTCGGTTAATAATACCTTCAACTGTTTCAACTTTGCTAACATGCAACCGACCATTCAAACTTTCACAATTGTGATAACTTTATCAATCAGAATAACTTTAACCCATAATAATAACATCATTCAATTAGAACAAATCTGATAGATATGTTTCTGTATCATGCCTTCAAGAATATCAATTCTTCATTCAGACTGTCCGTCTACACACTCGTGAATACCCAAAATTCATTATCATACCTGAGAATACTTTACACACATATAACTCAAATTACATTTCAACAGACCAACTTGCTCTGACAAAACAACTGAGTTGATCTCAACTATCGAATAATACATACCAAAATACTCTTTCTTCAAACTGTTAAACAACTCAAACATATAATCTTTTATAATTCCCATAACATATTAGTCAAAGATCCTTACAATTGCATTAGGTCAAGGAAACAAAATATCCGGATTGAACTCATTTACCTTAATCAGACTTACCTGAGAAAAGAAAACCATTATAGAATTTGAATTTGAGCTTTCACTATGCATACCTTTGCTTATGTCAATTCTTTTCACAAAATTTAGAGAAATCCTGATACTAAAATCACCACGTTCCTTTGATCGAACCAGGATTACACCCATAATAAACATAGCTATCACAAGCCAAAGAACACATTTTAAGATGAGTCATGATTGTTACTTTAAGAAATAAGGATGATAAGAAAACCAAGATAAAGAAATCCAAGATGCGATATCATATTGAAAGTCTGAAAGCATAACTCATAGGAAAATAATAAAGATCTTGATGATTCCTCAGAGGAATCCAGAAGAAAACAATGCTTGCACATTTTGGTATCAATTGAAACAAAGATAATATATTTTCCAAATATACATAAGAAAAAACATTGTCCAGCGTAAACAGAAGAATAGCCTCACATAATTTTCACCATCAACCTTTATTCCAAACATAACAGAATAGAACCTTAGAGAGATAAGATATGCTAATCATTAACCAACCAGAACAATAGTACTTTCATCTAACATTATAATCAGCTAACATTCTCATGTGGTAATAATTTCATCAGAAAACGAACAATCACATATATCTCTGAGGATAAGTGAATATAAAAATACTCAAGAGAGATCATCATAATCTATTCAATTACAATTGTCTCCCTTAGACATCTTTACGATTCAAATATCATTTCTCTGACTAATTCTATCGTCACTAATCCCGTATTATTCTATTCACTTACGAAAATTAATTCAGAAGAAATTCCAACAAATACATACTTTAGATATCATACCTGAATGAATCGACAAAAGAACCGATATGAGGAAAGCCACTAGATCGATTAACTTGGGAACCGGGCGGTTGAACTGATTTTTATTTTTTAATATTTTCTTTAAACCAAAATTTTATTTTTCAACTATTAACATATGTCAAAATAAAATATTCTAACAAAGGTTTTCAGGACTGGGTTAGTGGTCAAATTGACCAGGTCACTTGTTTGTCAGTTCAATTGATCCGTCTAGTTCAATTAAACAAAACATTAAAAATAAAAGAATAAAAGAATCGGTTCAACCGTTCAGTTTCCAAGTCAACCGATCTAATGGCTTTCTCTGAATTGATACTCTTGCCGATTTCGGTCTAATCGATCCAACCAACTAATTTGGTGCATTTCAAGTTTTTATGATTTTTTATAATTTTATATCAATTTTAGTACTTTTTATATTTTTAAGTAATTTATATGATTTTTATAGAATTTTAATAGGTTTATATAAAATTTTAAATATTTTAAATGTGTTTTATTAATGTTATAAAATTTTTTATAATTTATTTGAATTTATTAGGTTTTTTATATTTTTAATATTTTATAATATTTATAAGTTTATATAATTTTAACTTTTTAATATTTAATAAATTATATATTTTTCCTATTTATTTTGATTATTTTATAAATTTTATGATTTTTTATTTTAGTTAAATAAATATTAAATTAAACCTGATGTTCCATATGTCACCATCTAATTAGCACATCAATTTATTTTAACAATCACAATAGTCAATGAGGAGATTATTTTAGTTAACCAATTTTTTTTTCATTTTCCTAATGGCTTTTTATATGTAAGCCAAAATCAAAAGGGTTTGCCTCTGTAAGATGTACCATAAAAAACATATCTTTGTACCATGAAAACAGATGCAGCAAATTTTCAAAATTGTAAAGGCGATACCAAAAGCATCTTTGTTTCTCACTAAACAGACTAGCGTGCCAGGCGTATGCATTCTATAAGCTCATCTCTTCAGCAGGATGCGTGGGTCTATGTTAACTGGCGAAAAATTCTTAAGAGATGATTGCCTGAAAGGAAGCTCCAGATAAGTATTCTGTATTTTTCAAAGTGGCTTGAGACTGTTTGCTACCTTTTTCTTTCCTCGGACAGTTCATGTCGGGATTTTTCTTCCCATGTTTACATATCTTTTCCAGCCAGGTTTAGCGATAACTTGTGCTGGAATTAAACTTCAGCTGCTATGGCTGTTTTCTGGTCACTTCGTTTCTTCTTTTCAATTTGCTTCTGTGACTTATTCAAAGTTTGGTCAGCCTTGGACACGATTTTAGAGACTGTGAATCCAGCCTCTTCGAAAAGCTGTGCTCTATGAGGAAGCAAAGCATTGCGAAGAACAACGCCAACTCCTTCATAGGTCCAAACCCCTAAAACTGCCTCTCCTTTAAGTCCAATAGCAAACCAACCAATACCAGCAGCAGCAATGTCCACTGAACTCGATTCCCAGCTATTACCCGAAATATGGAATTCCTTTCTCACCCAACTGCCAAGCTGTCCTTCTCGTTGCTCTCCAATTGGTGGCTAAAAGCAAGCAGCAGACAGAAAGTGTCAAGGGTAACATTATACACAAGCAAAAATGCTGTAGAAGGATAGCTATATAAACTTTGCAGCACATCCCAAGGCTGTTTCAATTCCAAGAAGAATATCATATTGCAAAGTGAAAATCTGAATAGAGCAGAATGGCAAAAAAGCATTTTTGCATTGCATCACTTGTATCAAGTGAAAGATATTACTCCCTTGAGATGCCATACCTGTAACTGATGACCAATATGATCCTCTAGTATTCTTTGTGCATTTTCAGTTTTCCCCATGTGTAATGGTAGATAAGGGGATGCCCAAACCGTAACATATAGTGATTCCACAGATGACTCGTCAATGTCCAACCTCATTAATCCAGCAATATGAACTGTGTTACCAGCCTGTCAAATTTGAATCTATTAGCATTAAACTACAAAAAGGAACCAAAACGTGAAACCCAGAATTATCTAGAGAATATCTGAAACAAAACACCAGCCAGCAAAAATAAAGAATCTATTCTGACCAAAAAATGGGCAGAAAAATCTATTTACAGACCATCGCAACAGCAAATTCTAGCTAGAAATTTAGGTAGGTAGCACATTATATTGAAAGTAGACTAATGCTACTTGTTTTGAGATTCACCTTGATTCTATACGTCCTTGGTTTCAGCTCCTTACTAATATAGACAAGCTTCTGCTCCTCCCTTGTCAACCTAGTCGTCATCTGATGTGGCTGTAAAAGCCCTGGAGTATCAAATAACTTTGCCTGTCCTGGCAGCACCCCTTCCACTCTTACTAGGCCCAAAGTTGTCCCAGGCACCGGTGCCTCTGTTAAGAAACCAATCTTCCCACCAACACACTTGCCAATGGCATTGATCAATGTACTCTTTCCAGCATTTTGGGCACCCACTGCCCACACAGTACCTCTAGGCCCTGCCATCTCCACGACATCATCCACCAAGTTTTTCACCCCCCAATCCTTCACAGGACTCACAAAATGCAATTTTGCAATCTTGCTAGCTCCACCTTCCCTCGCTCTCTGCCTTGCCCAATGCTCAAATCGCGTAGGTGACAATGAGCTAGGTAAAAGATCAATCTTAGTAACTACAAGCACAACCCTAGGCACATTTCCGGATTTTCCCTGTTTCCAAGCTGAGTAATTCTCTTCAGTTACATCAGATACAAGTTTTGCCACTTTTCTTGGAAATGATCCATCAAAATCTGATGCATCAACCACCATTAACACCACCGACCGACCTCCTGAAACTGATCCCAATCTCCTCCCGACTGTATGATCAAAATCAAATTCTGGCAATAAGTTCTCCATCGTTGGATCCTTCACCTTGCCATAGTGGCGCAATGAGTGACATCTAGCACAAACCACAGGCTTTTCAGGCATTTCTTTATCTAGGTTTTCTTCTTCAAGGTCAGGACTTTCACGTTTTTTCTCCAAAATCAGACCTTTCTTGAGAAACGCTGTGAATTCAGGTTCTGTTGAAACAGGTACCAAGTGGCGGGAACTTGTTTTGAGCGTCGGGTCCTTGGTCTTTGTTGGAGGCTTGATGAAGAACCCAACAAGCTTAGGGTCTGAGTCCTGCATGTGAACCCCACATCCTGGGCAAACAACATTGTAGGGAGTGCCATCATCATAGTTTCCATCTCGGTTCAGGGTCAAAGGTTTAGGAGAAGATGGCTCCTGCTTCTGCAGATGTTTTTGAAGCTTTTTAGTTGCTGAAGTTGTGGCCGTAGATTGAGAGGAGAAATGATTGGTGAAGAAGATGAGGTGTGAAAACTTGTTGGGAATTTGGGGCGTATTTGCAGGTAATAATGGACTTATCAATGTAGTTGAAGTAAAAGATGGTTTGGTAAAGAAAAGGGCAAGAGAAGAAAGGGGTATCAAATTCGACGGAGAAAGATTTCTGGCTCTAAAGATCATTTCTCTAAAAACCAACGGCTGTGGGAGAAGAGAAGCAAAAGATAATTAAAAAAAAAAAAACCTGATTTGCAGAGACGAGAGAGAGAAGAGATGGATGATGGTAGCAGGAAGATGACGATGGAAGAAAGAGTAAAGACCTTTCAAATAAGTGAACAAAAAATTAGGGTTTAATAAAGGCTTAATATCTTTTTTGGCCCTATACTATAGCTAAATTCTCACTTTGGTACTTGTATTTTCTTTTCTCAGTTTGGTCCTGTACTAGCTAAACCCTATACAGTTTTTAAGAATTATTAACCCCTTTAAATTTCTTTGTTAAATTTAAATCAATTACAATATTATTTTTTACTATATGGTTGTTAAGTGAGTTTTTCTCTAAAATTTTAATATGTTACACTAATATATTTAATAGAAAAATTTTAACGATATCAATTAAAATATTTAAAAATATAGAGACTTCAAACATATTTTAACTTACAAACTTTTACTATATAATTTGGTTCAAAAATAATTAACCAGACGTGAAGCATTGATAAAACCATTCTAGTTAATATCATTCAAGTGTACAATAATTTTTTAATTAAAATCTAAGTTATATTAAAATATTAATTGGTATGGTTTTGAGTTTCCACCATGTTACGTATTAGGTTAATTTAAGTTTCAATATTTTTTTTATATATTTGAAATTTAGACTTTATATTTTTATTTTTAAGGATTTAATTCATTTACTTTTTAGATTTAAAATTTAAGTTTAGTTGTTAACATTGCTACAATTTTTAATTGAATTAGCAAGTCTGATGTTTTGAATTGTTTCGAAAAACTCACTTAGTACCTATGTAACAAGAAAAATATTGTAATAGACTTGAATTTGACAAAGAATTTTAATGGTGTTAACAATTTTTAAAATTCACATCAATATTTTAATAAAAATAAAATATCTAGACTAATTAATGACGTTATAAAAATTTAAGTACTCAATTATGTTAAAATTAAAGTATAGATATTAAATCTCAATCTTACACAATAGGGTAGGGACAAAAAACTGAAATTTAACATTGTCATATAATCTTAAAAAAGCAAAAGGCGGTAACACGTGTTATGTAATATTTTTTACTCATATTCATATGGACCATGAATTAATATCGAAAAATAAATATAATAGTCAAATTTGTGAGATATAAATCAATAAAAAATAGATCAAGTAGTATCAAATATTTATTTTTATTGTACTATATATATTAGGGGTGATTGTGGTAGGTATAGATTATCTTCGATCATATTATGAATTTGATCCCTTTACTATACTTAAATTTGAGATTTAGTCATTATACTTTTATTAAGTATATTGTGTTGAGTATAAATTGGCTCCAATTATATTATGGTTTTGATCCCACTATATTTAAATGTGAATTTTAGTTCCTATACTCTTTTTGGTACAATCCGAAAGAAACATAAATATCAATTTAAAAAAGAAACCAAATTCAAGTATCAAAAGTATACCCTTCTCTTTATTATTGTTAAGAATCATTTATATATATATATATATATATATACACATAATTCCATATAAGCAAATTCTTTTCTTGATTTGAAATTTTTTTCTCATTAACTAACAAATACAACATTAGTTTTGTTGGGGTTGTTAGACTTCTTAAGGAGAAGTGTATGAAGTGTTGTTTATTTGGTGCCAATGAACCTCTCAACATGTTTAGTATTGTTCTTAGTGGAGGTTTTGTCTTTTGATTTTATCGTATGCCCGAGTGAAACACCCCTTACCCGAGACCGTTGCCGGAGTCGAGCATGAGGCATTACTTGACTTAACTTAAAAGTTTGGGGTATAAAAATTTACTTTTAAAAGTTATTTTACTGTTCATAATAAAGTTGTCCATCTACGCAGCAGCTACTAAATTAATTATAACTCAAGTTACGAAACTCGAAATTTAGATCCGTAAATTTTCCCAAAAACTAGACTCAAACATATTTTTACCATAAATTTTCAGAATTTTTGGTTCAGCCAATTAGTACAGTTTATTAGTTGAAGTCTCTCCTTTTTCACTGATCGACTGTCCTGACCTCTCATCACTAAAATTAAATTATCTCATTGTACAGACTTCATATAGTGTTCTAACTTGTTTCTACAGAAAATAGACTCAAAAAGGAATCTAGAAATATAAATTACAACTCATAAATATTTTTTTATAATTTTTAATGATTTTCCAAAGTTAGAACAGGGGATTCCGAAAACCACTTTGACCTTGTCTAACTAAAATGCAAATATCTCAGAATACATAATTCCTTTGTCTACACCGTTATTTTTCTATGAAAATAGACTTAATAAGATTTAACTTTATATCTCATCCACCCTCTAATTAATTTTCTACTATCCTTTGTGATTTTTCAAAATCACGTCACTACTGTTGTCTCAAAACTGATTTACTACCAATTTATACTTTTTCATGATTTCTATGCATAATTTAACACCTAGACATTTATAACAACAAACACCTTCATACTTAGCCATTTTAATAACTATTCATCATCAAATATTTACATATCATCTTTTGTTCATATCTTAAGAATATACAATAAAAATGACCAAGTCCCTATACATGCCATAGCTCAAAACATTTATCGTTTTAAAATACCGAGTTGTGGTGGTTGATAGTGTGAACGCTCTCCGACGTCTTCAAGATCCCCTATAATTGATAATTCTATATGAAAGAAAAAGAAATAAAAGAAGTAAGCATAAAGCTTAGTAAGTTTACAAGTAAATAAATAACAACATTTATCATAAACAATTATATTCATAAATTTTCATTAAGCATTAAGATCTTTACTTTCTTCTTTACTTACTCTCTTACTCGTTTACTTGCTTGCTTGCTTAACTCACTCATTCGTTGCTGAAATTTCTTTTCTCAACTGATAACTGAGATACTCTTAATCTTATTAACTCACCTAAAACTTGTCTATTAGGCTTTTACCTGAATTGTCATGTAACATCGTCTATTTACTAGCCCGTTGAATCACTTGGAATACTAAGGATACTCGGGTCTCCTGTCTGAATATAACATGCCAAAGTTATGTCCCAGACATAGTCTTACATGGGATGTTTCTTGTACTGCCAATGCCATATCTCAGATATGGTCTTACATGGGAGTTCTCATATAGGTGCCCATGCCATGTCCTAGACATGGTCTTACGGGGGACCTCTCATCTCGGTGCCAACACCATGTCCTAGACATGGTCTTACATGGGACCTCTCATCTCGGTGCCAACGCCATGTCCCAGACATGGTCTTACATGAGACCTCTCATAATCACAATGATGCCAATGCCATGTCCCAGACATGGTCTTACATGGGATCTCATCCTCTTAATTTCATGACATTTGTATCCGATACATTCCTCATGTTTCAACGGGGCCTTTTGAACACTGATTCTCTGTAATCTCATACTTGAGTTAACATTAGATATTTTCATGAAATAAATACATAATTGCTGAAAAATAACAGCATTAATAATAATTATCAAAATATTGCATTTATTTACCGTAAACTTACCTCAGTACAAAAATGTGATCAAATCTAACATTTTAGTCCTCAATCTTTTTCTTTCCCCAGTCTAGCTCCGAATTTCATTCTTCGTGATCTATAATTTCAAATTTAGATTATTTAATACCCACATTCATCAAAACAGTCCTCGACTCTAACTTTGACAAAATTACGATTTTATCCCTAAACTTTTACATAATTACACTTTTGCCCCAAAGCTTGGAAATTAAACTTCATCTCTTATTCTTATGTGTTATAACATGATGAACATTTTTCCCTTCTATGACAACATCAAATTCTTACTCTAACACTTACTTATGAACATTAGGTATTTTTGCCGATTATGTCAATATACTCATTTTCACTTAAAATCGACTAGCAAAAGTTGTTTAACATAATTTATAGCTTCATATTCCATCATAAAACATCAAAAATAAACATATTTCACCTATGGGTATTTTTCCAAATATGAACCCTAGGTTAAATTATTGCTAGAATAAGCTAAATTAAGCTACCGTGATTCTAAAAACGTAAAGAACATTAAAAACGGGGCTAGAACAGACTTACAATCGAGATTGGAAGCTTGAAAAACCCTAGCCATGGTTTCCCCTTGTGAAATTCGGCCATGGGGTTGAAGATGGACAAAAATTGGCTTCTAATTTTGTTTTTAATTCATTTTAATAACTAAATAACCAAAATGCCCTTAATGAAAAACTTTGGAAACATGCCTAACCATGTCCATTTTTGTCTACCAAATTAACCAGTGGTCTAATTACCATATAAGGACCTCCAATTTAAAATTTCATAACAATTGGACACCACTAACATGTAGAACTCAACTTTTGCACTTTTTACAATTTAGTCCTTTTGACTAAATTGAGTGCCCAAACGTCGAAATTTTCGAATAAAATTTTCACGAAATCATTTTATGAAATTGTATACCAAAAAAATATAATAAAATCAATTTTTTTCTCATCAGATTTGTGGTCCCGAAACCACTATTCCGACTAGACCCAAAATCAGGATGTTACACTGAGTGTCTAAAGAGGTGATGATACCGAATTCATAGAGTGAAATTGCCTCACCCACTAAAGAAATATCATATATTGTGGTTGTTGGAATTTGAGCTCATGCCCATTGTTAGGTACTATGCTACTACTTTTGTTACCCCAAGTGGTCACATTCTCACCCAACGCCTTTTAAGCGATAGGGTATGGGTATAAGTATAACTAGAGGTGATCATGGGTTGGGCTACCCGGCCCGACCCGCTTGAAAAATGGGAGGGTTCGGGTAAAATATAGGCTCAAAATATGGGTTTGGGCAAAAAAAAGGCCCGTTTAGAAAAGCAGTAGAGCCTCAGTAAAATTTTTGGCCTAGGCTACCTACCAACCCGAATTATATATTAAATATATATTTTTATTTTTAATCAAATATACTTTTTAAAATTTAATATGCTATTTTCTTTTTAAAATATGCTATTTTGGTGTTGTAAAATTTAATATGGGCCGGGCCGGGTCTGGCTCGGGTTTAGTAATTTTTTTCGGGCTGGGTTTGGACAGGTTTTTAGGCCCATATTTTGGGCTGGGTCGGGCCTAGGCCTAGAAAACGGGCCTAAAATTGTGTCTAGGCCCAACCAGAGCCCGGCCCGGCCCATGATCACCTCTAAGTATAACCATACATAACAAGCATGTTTTGGCTTCTAGGATGTGACGAGTGCTCATGCTATGTGAACTCACCATTGACACCTCTTTAGGCACTTGGTAAAGTCGAGAGACAAAATCTCCACTAGAAACAAGCCACCCTTTAACATATTTTTTTTTTGTTAAGAGATTTCTGAATCCTCTAATATGAGTTTGTGAAGTGTTGCCCATCTAGAGTCGACAAACCTTTAACATGTTCAATATTTTCCCTGGTAGGAGTTTTGTCTCTCAACTTTGTCAAGAACTTGAGTAAGGAATACTAAAGAGACGATAATGGCAGGTGCTAGTGCCTCACCCAAGTGGTAGCATACTTACCCAACAATGCTCTATATACCAATGCTTTTGAAACTAGATTGATGGTTGAATTGGTAAGACCACTGATTCTTGGTTCAATTAATCCAATCGGTTCAATTGCTAACACAACAATAATTAAACAAACAATTATATTCATAAAATTAATAAAATATTAAAAATTTAAAAAATTATAAATTGATTCAACCATCGATTTTTCTTGATTTTTTTCTAATTTTGAGGGTTCACTTAAAGGTCCGATTCGATTCCAAAAACACCACTATATGGCATAGGTTTAAATCACATCAAGTGCAAATTTGATATTGGCTTGGTGGGTGAGACACTCTCGCTCTGTAAATCCATCATTGTCAACTCTTTAAGCACTTAGGCACTCAATAGAATTAGGAGATAAAATACTCATAAGAGTCAATATGAAATTGTTGAAGAGTTTGATGACTTCCAATGCACAACACTTCACAAATTTTTCTCGACCTAAGATCTTCCAACAACAATTTTCTTCTAGTTTATCTAATTATATGATACTGTCAATATTTTATTAATCGTATTATGATAATTAGGTTTTCTTCATTATTAACGAAAAGAAAATTTGTGAAATAATGGTCATTTTGTTCTCTCTTTCGTTGCTAAAAGTAAATATGTATATTATTCCTGTAGCCACAAAATTAACTACAATGAAACATCTTAGATTCAATCACTTATGGCATAAACTTAAGAGCTTTTAGGAACAAAAATTAGCTAAGATTCTATTTAGAAAACTCATGGAACATGTCAAGCTATTTCTTTCTAATTCACGTTAATCAACCTATTGTTGGAGTAAAGCTTTTGAATTATTGGTGAAGAACCAAGAAAATCTAGAACATGCGAAAGGAATAAGAACAATTATTTGAATAGAAAAACTAATGAATAAGATAAGGCCCCAAGGTGTGTATCAAGCCATGGTTTTTAAGGTTCTGTTTTCTCCTGCTTATCTTTGGTATGCAAATGAGTTTCAAGCAAATGAACCTCGAGGATACAATGAAGCTTGATGGCTATTTGCGTTTTGCACTAACAAAAATAGTCCATTAAGCACTAAGTAGAGGATAACAAGAAAATCAATTTCAATAAATAATTTCTGTAGTAATTTTTTTATAGAATAATCTAATAATAATAGAAGATAGAGAGATAATATAAAAAACCATTTTCAAAACTTTTTATTATATTATCCGAATGAGATTTCACCTTGATTTATAAGAATTCTTATATCTCTTCATAAAGACAACTTTTAATAGGTGTCTTCTAAATAATCACATCTCTTAAATAAACATAATGATTACTTGAATTCTCATGTCTCTTCATATAGCTCGTCATATTTAAGAAACATAATTCATTATTATGAATTGTCATAACTCTTGATTAATAATTGAAGTTATAACTTTTGATTACTTACACCTTTTCAGTTATAATTACCGGAACACTACCTATATATATCGAAAATGTTTTAACAATGTTTCCCAATTTTAAAAGTATTTTTGACCTTTTGCAATATTAGAAATCAATATGCATAAATGAGAGTATCTTATGATTGAACCTTCACTTAATAAAAACGTGTTAAAGTGTAACAACAAGTTTTCAGTGAAATCGAAACAGTGGTTTTGGGACCACAAATTCGAGTCCGTAAGAAAATTATTTTAATATTATTTCATGGTCTGCATTATGATAGAAATATTGTATGAAAATTTTGTAAAGAAATTTTATTGATTTTCTGTCTAATCTGATAAAAAGGACAAAATTGCATAAAATGAAAAAGTTGAATTCTAGTCGCTAAAGGGATCAAATAGCTATGGAATTCAAAATTTGAGGTCCTTATATGACAAATAGACCATTAAGAGGAGTTAGTAGATAAGTATGATGACTCATCCATGGAAAATTAAATAAAGAAAAGGATGAAATTGGAAAGTAAAATAATAAAAGATGATAAATGATAAAATAATGAAAATATCATCATATTATCATCTTTCCCAAATTATTTTTACGTGGAAACCCTAGTTAGAAGAGCTTGAAGGTAGCAAGCTTATTTGGCTCAATTATGTGAGTATTCAAGTCATGTTTTTAATGATTTTTATGTTTTCGAGATCGTAATAGCTTAATTTAGCTATCTCAGGGATTAATTTGTAAAGTTATCAAAGTACTAGGGTTTTTCCATGGATGAATATGCATGAATTATGTAATTTTATGGTAGAAAATGAAAGATTGTTGATAGATAAACAACTTTTGTAAAGTGAATTTTTATGAAATTGTGATTTAGGGACTAAATTGTAAAGATGTAAAATTGATGGAAAAATTCTAAATTTTGTGAAATATATGGGCTGTTATTGTTACATGTAAAAATTGGCTAGCCT
Organism: Gossypium raimondii; assembly: GCF_025698545.1. Taxonomy (NCBI): domain Eukaryota; kingdom Viridiplantae; phylum Streptophyta; class Magnoliopsida; order Malvales; family Malvaceae; genus Gossypium; species Gossypium raimondii. The sequence goes on from NC_068575.1 coordinate 52,178,132, forward strand.
TGGAATAAGGATTAAATTGCATGAATTTCATTTTTTGAGCCTATGGACGAAATTGTAATTAATCAAAAGTATAGGGGCAAAATGGTAATTTCCAAAGATATGAATTGAATTGAATTGAAATGAACATGAATTGATGTTAAATTTATTCATATAGATCTGAATAGGTCAAATACAAAATTGGATCGAGGAAAAGAAAAAAGTGTCGGATTAGTAGATTACAAATAAATGAACACTTGTCGAGGTAAGTTCATGTAACTAAATTGAGAATTCATATGTGTTAATTGAGTTGTATGTATGTGATTGTATTGTTACTATGTATATGAAATTAATATTATATCCGACAATGCTTGACAAACATTAAGTCCCAATTGAATAAATAAAATTCGATGAAAACAGGGTTTCCGTATTGGTTGTGATCCTGCATATGTTGCGGACACACCACCGCTCGAAAGAGCGTCTTGTTATTAGCCCTCTCGACCTTCCCGTTATATGGTTCTTGCGAGCTTCCCGTTAATATCTCTTCGGAGTATCCCGATCGGTTATGATCCTGCATGTGTTGTGGACAAACCGTATCTCTTATGAGCATCCCGTTATATGGCTTTTCGGAGCTTCTTGATTAAAGGCTCTTTGTGAGCTTCATGATTAATGGCTCTCCGGAGCTTCCCGATATGGCTCGCTTGAACTTCCCGATATATGACTATTCGGAGCTTTCTGATTAATGGCTCTTTAGAGCTACCCGTTATTGGCTCGCATGAGCTTCCTGAATATGGCTCTTATGAGCTTCCTGTTATATAGCCCGGATAAGCTTCCCATTATACAACTCACATGAGCTTCTTATTATATGGCTCGAGAAAGAGCTTCCCGTTTATGTGCTCAAATGAGCATTCCGGAATATGAATTGACGGATTACAATTTTGTACACTTCAGGTGTTCTACCTGTGTATCCATCGATATTTCAAATAAATTCAACGGGTAAATTTCTGACATGGAATAATCTGAACTTGAGATGAATTATTATGGAAATGTATATGTTATATGAATATATGATGTGGAAAATATATGTATATGAAAATAGTTACATGATGAGCTCATCCTTGTTTCTTGATATTCACATGAAGTACATGACTAACATGTTTCTTGAGGTTATATGTGTTTACGCAAATTGTCAAATTTCTTTGGATGAATTTTTCATGCTTTCTTTAAATGTAAATGAATGGTAAGTTAATTTCCCGTTATACGAACTTACTAAGCATAATATGCTTACTCTATTTTATTTTCCTCTATTCTATAGTAATTTGGAAGCTCGTTAGGTTAGAAGCTTGGCGGAGATATCATCACACTATCCATCGACTCATCTCGGTATATTTAGTAAATCAACTTTGGTTATAATGGCATATATAGGTTAACTTCGTCAATGTTGGCATATAAATGTTTTGGTTGTAACTAGCCATTGGAATGGCTTGTAATTAACATGTTTTGATGTGAATATAAGAGGCTATATCATGTTTGATATGTGTTTGAAATGGTTGATTGATAAAATTATATTGGTATATTAATGATTAAATTAAGTTAGCATATTTGGTAAAATATGCATATATGTGAATTTGGTAAGTTAGGTAAGTTTGTATACTTGGTTATAAGAGGTATTATATCATGTATAAGTGTAACACCCCTAACCAATATCTGTTGTCGGAATAGAGTTACAGAGTATTTCTGAAATTTACAGATCAAGTAAACAGATATTTCACATCATACAATATTCATATCAGAAGTCAATCATAAAGTCCCTTATATGAGCCCTCGAGGCCCAAAATACACATTAGAAATAGGTCAGGACTAAACCGGGTACTCAAAAATTTTTTCAGAAAATATCAAAAAATTTTCAAGGTGCAAGGGACACACACCCGTGTGGTCAAGCCATGTGGGCATCCGAAATAGGGACACACGGTCGTGTCCCAACCCGTGTCCATATTAAGGTGCTCTCTGACTTGGGTCACACGGCCAAGCCACACGCTCGTGTGCTAGTCCGTGTGAGCATACTGACTTGCAATAAATAAGTGCAAGGGTCACATGGCCAAGCCACACGTCCATATGCTAGGCCGTGTGAACATTTTGTTTTGCTCAATTTAATAGATACAGGGACACACTACAGTGTCACTGGCCAGTGTGTCACACACAACCGAGACACTACCTTGAGAGTTTACTGCCGTAATGGGACGAAATAGGCCATTTTTCCTAGCCTCATTTCTCACCCAACTTGTCATCAAACTAACCAAACATTTTAGAACATCATCAAGCCATTACAAGGCATTCAAATTAAGTCAGGATCAAATTTTATACATAAAATATCTTCTCATATATCCAATTATCCAAACTTACCTATTTATCCAAAAATATATATGTGCATATTATTACCAAGTAATCTACTTGAAACCAATTATTAATATACCTATATGTTCACATACAACCAATATGCTTTTAGGCACCTCATATGCATAACCGACTACTATTTTACCTTTCGTCACTCAACCACAAATCATTTCACACATCAACATAATAAGGCAAATTGTGCATATACCAAAATACCAAAACACATATAGGCTAACATTTAACCAAAATAACCTATACATTCCATTATAACTAGAATCAGATCATCCAAAATTTTACCAATAGAACCGATGGATAGTGTGATATAGCTCTGGCAAGCTTCCAACCCATTCAAGTTTTCGATAATTTGTAAGGTAAATAAAAACAAATACATAAGCAATGAATGCTTAGTAAGCTCGTAAAATCTTTAATCATATCAATTTATTTCAAATATGAAATTTATACATATCAAGAATAATCCAACATTGATACCGCGATACTCATGAAGCTATATTCATCAACTCACGAGGTTAATAAATTCACAGCATCACTTGTACATATTATTCCAAACTTAGTAGGATTTTAAATAACTTTAACTCTTCCAAATTACTTTATTTTCATTTGCTTTTCTTTACTTTCCATACTCATTTCATGTACACGACTCATAAGTCATAAACATATCATTCAACCATGGTCTCAAGCTAGTGCATTTAAACAAAGCATTTTTTGAATTAATCACATAATAAGTAATTTCATAAGAAATTGCACAATTTAAACCTTACCACTCTTTCATGAGCACTAGCATACTTTCACTTAAGTACTTACTATTTCAATGCATCATATAAATAAATATATTACCATTCAACCAATAGCTTGCCACTTGCCTAAGCATCAAGCAACAACACTGGTTAGCGTGCTTGCACATATTGCATATAAATTCAACATTGATAAACTTATTTTCTCGACATGTCACACTTGATTTTATTACTCGTCTCAACATACATAATTTCCTTGTATCAACATATCAAAGATAATCACATATTTACATGTCATGATACATATAATTCTCTTGTCGTTTCTTCATAAACATATATTATTCATTTCATTATATCAATATTTCATGTACCACCATTTTCATGAATTTCGTGTATATTTATTTCGGTAATAGTTCATAATCATGAATATACATAGTTATCAAGCAAGCTTCATATACATTTATTTTCCATGTCATGTTTCAATATATCAAGTAAATATCATTTCCATGTATTTCAGGTATATCCAGTAATAGTTCATTTCGAACTCTTGTTATCTCATATCAAAACTTTGCCTGTTGAACCATTTAAAATGTCGATGGATACATGGGTAGTATACATATAGTGTACAAAACTGTAATCTGTCAATTCATATTCGCGAATGCTCATACGAGCACTTAACAAGAAGCTCTTTCGAGCCATATAACGGGAAGCTCATACGAGCTAATATCGGGAAGGTTCAAGCGATCCAATATCGGGAAGCTCCGGAGAGTCATTAATCAAGAAGCTCACAAAAAGCCTTTACTTGAAAAGCTCACGAAGAGCCATATATCGAGACGCTCATAAGAGCTGCGGTGTGTCCACAACACATGTAGGATTAGAAACAATCGGGATGCTCCAAAGAGCTATTAATGGGAAACTCGCAAGAACTATATAATGGGATGCTCATGAAAGCTAATATCAGGACGCTCTTTCGAAATGTGGTGTGTCCACAACACATGCAGGAACACAACCACTCAGGATGCTCCAAAGAGCTATTAATGGGAAGCTCGTGAGAGCCATATATCGAGAACCCTATATCCATCGAATTTCATTTGTTCAAACGGAATTTAATACTTGTCATATATTTTTCGGAGATGTTATCAATATTCATACTTAGCAATTACACAATTTACATACACAACATTCAATTCAAACATATAAATATACAATTTAGTTACACGAACTTACCTGGCTAAATTGCAGAAATACCAAGATTTAGGGGCATTTTGGTAATTTTTTATTTTCCTCTATTTTCCTCCCGATCTTGATCTAAATTAATAATTTCATTCAATTTATTAATTTAGATAATAAAACAATTCATTTCATGTAAATTGGTCATTTTGACATTTTACAAAATTACCCTTAAAGTTTTACTTTTATTTAATTTAGTCCCTGAACTCAAAAGATGAAAATTAACCATTTTTAATACAAATTCAAGCTAGCCAAATATTCATGGCATTCAATACAGCCCATTTTTGCAATAAATTCACAACAAACTCTTGTATTTTTACCATTTCAACAATTTAGTCCCTAATCGGGAAATTCATCAAAATCACTTAATAAGATACTTTTAATTAACAAATAATATCTCAAATTTATTATTTAACATCAAGAACCATATATATTCATCAATGGCAACATCCAAAATCTTTAATGAATAAAAACAAAGGTAATGTTTAGTTGAAATTAATTGTAACAATCTCAAGGAGCTTAAGGAGCTCTTCCATGGTTGTTTTAGCAGAATATTTTTATGAAGAAATGTCTAGAAAATCTTTAAATACAAATTGTTTTATTTTTAATTTCACCAAACTTACAATTTTGCCATTAAATGGCTTTATTTTATTATTTTTTTCTCTTATGCCGCCTCATCCATTTAATGTAGGCATATTTATTCCTTAAGTCCTCCCTCATTTATTAATTAAGTCATTTAGTCACATTATTATTATAATTAACAAGTTTTGCACCTTTTTCAATTTTGTCCTTTTTAATTAATTAACTGTCGAAACGTTAAAATTTTTGGACGAAACTTTAATACTACCTTAATGACACTCCGTAACTATTTATAAAAATATTTACGGCTTTGTTTATAGAAACGAGGTCCTGATAACTCATTTTCTAAAACCGCTCAAACTAGGATTTTATCACTCAAACCTAATAATTCATAGACATAAATTACCAATTCAAAAATCTTTTTAAAACTATATTTGCCTCATAAATATTAAATAATAAAATTTAAGAGCTTACTCGCCAAATTTGGTGGCCTCGAACCACTGTTTCCTACACCACTAAAAATCGGGCTGTTACAATAAGACTTGATTTTGAATGGATTTGAATGTCTTGTATTGGCTTGAGAATATGTTTAAGTGTTTATGTAGGTGGAAAGCAAATTTAGGTGAGAAATATGACTTAAAAATGGTGTTATTTCATCCACATGGGCAGATACACGGATGTGTGTCTCAGCTGTATGTGACACATGACCTAACACATGGGCGTGTGTTTTGGCTATGTGTCCTCTGCATCATTAAAATACAAAACAGAATGCTTAATATGTAACACCCCTTAACCGTATCCAACACCGGAATAGGGTACGAGGCATTACCAAAACACATACACTTGTAAACGTATTTAACCGAGTTATAAAATTTCATCAAAATTAAAACTTTCAAAATAATTAACATGTTTCTATAACTTTTCACAATATATCCTCAAAATATTATAATCATAATAATTAGGGCCTGCGAGACCCGATACATACTCATGCAATTTAATGCTTCATTTCCATTTCATTCAATTCGCAATTTCTCATGCTCATAATTTAAATCATATCACTAGCAATTTCCATTTAATTCACGTACAATTCAATGACATCAAATTCAAAACTAATACGTATTTACCATTTAACTCAATGTTTATTGATTATACCATTCAATAACACATTTATGAAATTCTCAATTTAGCAATGAAAATATCACTTTAGTTTGAATAACAACATCGTCCTGATATAAATACACTACCACTTATCCATTTACTTTAATTCTTTCGGGCCCATTTGTCACTTACCATCCTTAATCAAATTAGGGAACGGTCACGGAAAATTGAGTACTTCACTTTCACTTTGCCATAGTATAACTATGGTCTTACGTATGATCACTTATCACTTGTCCCTGATCAGATAAGTGTAGCCACCTATCACTTTGTTTCTTGATCAGATAAGTGTAGCCACTTATCACTTTGTTTCTTGATCAGATAAGTGTAGCCACTTATCACTTTGTCTCTTGATCAGATAAGTGTAGCCACTTATCACTTTGTCTCTTGATCAGATAAGTGTAGCCACTTATCACTTTGTCTCTTGATCAGATAAGTGTAGCTAAAGCTATTACTTATCACTTTGTCTCTTGATCAGATAAGGATAGCCGAAGCTATCACTTATCACTTTTCACTTGTCACTTGATCAGATAAGTGTAGCCAAGCTATCACTTATCACTTTCCACTTGTCACTTGATCGGATAAGTGTAGTGAAGCTATCACTTATCACTTTGTCACTTGATCGATAAGTATAGCCAAGCTATCACTTATCACTTTGTTACTTGATCAGATAAGTATAGCCAAGCTATTACTTATCACTTTCCACTTGTCACTTGATCGGATAAGTGTAGCTAAAGCTACCACTTATCACTTTGTCACTTGATCGAAGTACTCAAATCCGCGCGTTCCGCTCAATTTGATCATTTATTCATATATCAGCTTACCAACATGTGTTAATTCATAAACCATTCATGGTATTATTTCATGCCAAATCATATACTGAATATACCATACACACATACTATGAAACTTTATTTTCACACATGAGCTTAAACCATGACCAATAATGCACAAAATAAGCATCATTCATATTTCATCGTTTATGAGTTATAATCAAACATATGACCATTTATACACGAATCATTCATATATTTCCCAATTTTCCTCCTCCTCCTCTCCATTCCACATCCTTGATGTGTATAACACACTTAAACAACATTAACCATAATTTCAATATTCACTAACATGTATATTCGAAGCTGTTTATCCGAGTCAGAGTCACTAAATTATTTTTATCCCGAGCTACAGAGCTCCAAATTAAGATCCGTTAATTTTCCCTGAAACTAGACTCACATATCTTCATACCATAAAATTTTCATAATTTTTGGTTTAGCCAAATAGTACAGTTTATTCTTTAAAGTTTCCCCTGTTTCGCTGTCTGACAGTTCCGACCACTCTTCACTAAAAATTAATTATCTCATTGTACAGAATTCGGATGATGTTTTAGCTTGTTTCTTCTAAAAATAGACTCATTAAGGATTCTAACCATATAAACTATAACTCATAATCATTTTTTTACAATTTTTAATGATTTTCCAAAGTCAGAACAGGGGAACCCGAATTCATTCTGACCTTGTCTCACAAAATCTATTATATCTCATGATTTACAATTCCATTGCTCACATCATTTCTTTTATAAGAAACTAGACTCAATAAGCTTTAGTTTCATATTTTATTCATCCTCTAATTCAATCTCTACAATTTTGGTGATTTTCAAAGTTACACTACTGCTGCTGTCCAAAACTGCTTTAGTGCAAAATGTTGATTTCCATTTTGCCCCAAATTTCACAGTTTATACAATTCGGTCCTTTCTCAATTAACCCCTCAATTAATCTAATTTTCTCAATTATTACTTTACTAGACATTATAAGTTGTTACACAACTATTGAAATTCAGAATTTCCACATATAACTCTATCTTCAAACTCTTTTACTATTAGGTCCCAAACATTCACTTTCTATTCAATTCTTTCAATAAAATCAGCATATGAACAATTTAAAGCTCTAATTTCATGCTAAATCATCATATACTTCCAGCACATATTCATATCAACTTTCAACTTCTTTCATAAAATCAAAACTAATGAATTTAACAAGTGGGCCTAGTTGTAAAAGTCATAAAAATACAAAATTTCAAGAAATAGTCAAGAATTGAACTTACTTGTAATAAAAATATGAAGAACCAGCTTGAAGAAGCCCTTCCATGGTGTTTTTGCTGATGAGAATTCAGAAAATGAAGAGAAATCTAGATAATTCCACTTGGGTCCTAACTTTATTAAGCAAATTTTGCAATTTTCCAATTTTGCCCTTAATTCTCCTTACTTTCTTGCTGATTTCATGCCTCTGTTGTCCAGCCCAAATAGACCTTGGGTCTATTTGCCTTTTAAGCCCTCTTCCTTTTATCATTTAAGCTATTTAATCATTTCCCAAAATTTTGCATTTGTTACAATTTAGTCCTTTTGTTCAATTAATTATCGGAACTTTAAAATTTCTTAACGAAACTTTAATACTAACTTTTTAACACTCCATAAATATTTATAAAAATATTTATGGCTCAGTTTAAAATCCCCGAGGTCTTGATACCTCATTTCGATTCTAATTATTTTAATATTTATTTCTAGTGCACTATTCACTATTTCAAAAATTTTCCTAACTTCATATTTAACTTATACTTACTAAATTAATAATATTTTCTACCCATTTGTCGAATTTAGTGATCTCGAATCACCGTTCCGACACCTCTGAAAATTCAAGCCATTACATTTTTTTTCGTCGGATTTGTGGTCCCGAAACCACTGTTCCGACTAAGCCTAAAATCGGGCTATTACAACTCTCCCCCCCTTTAGGGATTTTCGTCCCCGAAAATCTTACCAGATGGTAGGTTAATGATTTACTTCCACAGTATATTTCAAATTCACACATGATTTTGGATTTTCATATCTTTTACAGATAATCACATAGATTCATAAGAAAATCAGGATAGCGATATTTCAACATCTGAAGCTACACAAAGTATCGAAAAATTACAATCCATATAGAATGATATCCATTTTGATAATCTGAGTAGTTTTCAGAACTATCAAATATTTCTCTCTTTTTATATTGTCCTCATTTTCTAATTCATTCACTTTTCCGACCACATTATTATTCTCCCGTACACGAACTTCTGTAACACTACACTCGTAAGCTTATTCAACCAAAATCTCACAAATTTCATTGTAACATTTTACTAATATGGGGGTGAGTGTAGTAAAGCCTCAAATTTATCTTACACATAAATGCGCATAACACATACCATCACAAATAGCCAATTCATTACTAAGTTCACATTCTCAAAGCATTTAATAAACATTTGCTTTTAATCACTTTTGTTCTCAACACAAAATTCTAACTCAAATCACTAATTCACAATCAAAATTTCTATATAGCATCATAATCCAAATATCATAACTCATATGCTTGTATAATTATAACATTCATCAATAAAAAAAATGTTTTATTCTTTGATCCATACCTTTATGAGTTTCAACTCATAATCAATACATTTTCACTCAAACATTTTAGTATTTATTTCTATACTATTAGAATTAACTCAGTTGAAAAACATATCTCTCATCAAGATAATTTTCGTCATAGAACAATACTTGATAAGGGGTGATGGTGAAGTCATAAATCTTTCAACTTGCTCTCATAGATACATATATATATATGATTTTGTATTCATCATCAATGTAATACCATCATAACCACGTAATTCATTCCAAGCAAATTAACACATCTATTTATTACAAATGTTTTCTGTCACTCACAATTTCACACAACGAATTTACTTACTCAAGCTCAATGTTAATATCTAATTAAATTCCAATACTTGGCTTCTATTTTACTTACCGACATTTGCCAAATTAGAGAACGTCTTACGGAATTGAGTACTTCGTTTTCTCGATGCCATAGTCCAACTATGGTCTTACACGTAATCACAAATCACATACCGATGCCATAGCCCAGCTATGGTCTTACACGAAATCACATATCACTTACCGATGCCATAGTCCAACTATGGTCTTACACGTAATCACAAATCACATACCGATGCCATAGCCCAGCTATGGTCTTACACGGAATCACATAATCACATGTTCACATGTTGCCATGGTCAAACCATGGTCTTTTCCGTCAATTCATCACATATCACTGAACGAAAGTACTCATTCCTGCGTTCTACTCAATTTGACTTCCAATTCAATTTTTCATACTATTATAATATTCATGGTTTAGACATAAAACAAAATATCTTATTATCTTTAATTTAACAATTAAACATAAGATTCTATCATATGAACATACTAATTTCACTTATTCAAGCAGATGTACATACACACGTTCCATCTATTTAAGTAAATTTGCTTATCATATTCACTTAATCAAATATGTTGAGCACATAGCATTATATAATCACCAACATACTTGGATGAGCTTATCACAACATAAACTTTTTTTTAACTTATAGTCATCTCTTTTCATACATGAACACATCCATATCACAAATTTTTATACTTACCTTTCCAAATTCCAACATAACGTGAGCATATTTCATTTATCTCAATATCATTTTAGCATTATCGAAAATAGCTCGATTGAAAATCATCTCTGTCTTAACAAAGCAATTTCGTTAGAGCCCGAGATATCACATCATCAAGAGTAATAACGTGGCATGTATAGCTAGGCTCACATATGCTACGTTTGGTCCGAGAACCGACTAAACCGTAGCTCGATACCACTAAATGTAACACCCTTAACCGTATCCAACACCTAATAGGTACGAGGCATTACCAAAACACATACACTTGTAAACGATTTAACCGAAAGTTATAAAATTTCATCAAAATTAAAACTTTCAAAATAATTAACATGTTTCTATAACTTTTCACAATATATCCTCAAAATATTATAATCATAATAATTAGGGCCTCATGAGACCCGATACATACTCATGCAATTTAATGCTTCATTTCCATTTCATTCAATTCGCAATTTCTCATGCTCATAATTTAAATCATATCACTAGCAATTTCCATTTAATTCACGTACAATTCAATGACATCAAATTCAAAACTAATACGTATTTACCATTTAACTCAATGTTTATTGATTATACCATTCAATAACACATTTATGAAATTCTCAATTTAGCAATGAAAATATCACTTTAGTTTGAATAACAACATCGTCCTGATATAAATACACTACCACTTATCCATTTACTTTAATTCTTTCGGGCCCATTTGTCACTTACCATCCTTAATCAAATTAGGGAACGGTCACGAAAAATTGAGTACTTCACTTTCACTTTGCCATAGTATAACTATGGTCTTACGTATGATCACTTATCACTTGTCCCTGATCAGATAAGTGTAGCCACCTATCACTTTGTTTCTTGATCAGATAAGTGTAGCCACTTATCACTTTGTTTCTTGATCAGATAAGTGTAGCCACTTATCACTTTGTCTCTTGATCAGATAAGTGTAGCTACTTATCACTTTGTCTCTTGATCAGATAAGTGTAGCCACTTATCACTTTGTCTCTTGATCAGATAAGTGTAGCTAAAGCTATTACTTATCACTTTGTCTCTTGATCAGATAAGTATAGCCGAAGCTATCACTTATCACTTTTCACTTGTCACTTGATCAGATAAGTGTAGCCGAAGCTATCACTTATCACTTTCCACTTGTCACTTGATCAGATAAGTGTAGCTGAAGCTATCACTTATCACTTTGTCACTTGATCAGATAAGTATAGCCGAAGCTATCACTTATCACTTTGTTACTTGATCAGATAAGTATAGCCGAAGCTATTACTTATCACTTTCCACTTGTCACTTGATCAGATAAGTGTAGCTAAAGCTACCACTTATCACTTTGTCACTTGATCGAAGTACTCAAATCCGCGCCCGCTCAATTTGATCATTTATTCATATATCAGGCTTACCAACATGTGTTAATTCATAAACCATTCATGGTATTATTTCATGCCAAATCATATACTGAATATACCATACACACATACTATGAAACTTTATTTTCACACATGAGCTTAAACCATGACCAATAATGCACAAAAATAAGCATCATTCATATTTCATCGTTTATGAGTTATAATCAAACATATGACCATTTATACACGAATCATTCATATATTTCCCAATTTTCCTCCTCCTCCTCTCCATTCCACATCCTTGATGTGTATAACACACTTAAACAACATTAACCATAATTTCAATATTCACTAACATGTATATTCGAAGCTGTTTATCCGAGTCAGAGTCACTAAATTATTTTTATCCCGAGCTACAGAGCTCCAAATTAAGATCCGTTAATTTTCCTGAAACTAGACTCACATATCTTCATACCATAAAATTTTCATAATTTTGGTTTAGCCAAATAGTACAGTTTATTCTTTAAAGTTTCCCTGTTTCGCTGTCTGACAGTTCCGACCACTCTTCACTAAAATTAATTATCTCATTGTACAGAATTCGGATGATGTTTTAGCTTGTTTCTTCTAAAATAGACTCATTAAGGATTCTAACCATATAAACTATAACTCATAATCATTTTTTACAATTTTAATGATTTTCCAAAGTCAGAACAGGGAACCTGAATTCATTCTGACCTTGTCTCACAAAATCTATTATATCTCATGATTTACAATTCCATTGCTCACATCATTTCTTTTATAAGAAACTAGACTCAATAAGCTTTAGTTTCATATTTTATTCATCCTCTAATTCAATCTCTACAATTTTTGGTGATTTTTCAAAGTTACACTACTGCTGCTGTCCAAAACTGCTTTAGTGCAAAATGTTGATTTCCATTTTGCCCCAAATTTCACAGTTTATACAATTCGGTCCTTTCTCAATTAACCCCTCAATTAATCTAATTTTCTCAATTATTACTTTACTAGACATTATAAGTTGTTACACAACTATTGAAATTCAGAATTTCCACATATAACTCTATCTTCAAACTCTTTTACTATTAGGTCCCAAACATTCACTTTCTATTCAATTCTTTCAATAAAATCAGCATATGAACAATTTAAAGCTCTAATTTCATGCTAAATCATCATATACTTCCAGCACATATTCATATCAACTTTCAACTTCTTTCATAAAATCAAAACTAATGAATTTAACAAGTGGGCCTAGTTGTAAAAGTCATAAAAATACAAAATTTCAAGAAATAGTCAAGAATTGAACTTACTTGTAATAAAAATATGAAGAACCAGCTTGAAGAAGCCCTTCCATGGTGTTTTTGCTGATGAGAATTCAGAAAATGAAGAGAAATCTAGATAATTCCACTTGGGTCCTAACTTTATTAAGCAAATTTTGCAATTTTCCAATTTTGCCCTTAATTCTCCTTACTTTCTTGCTGATTTCATGCCTCTGTTGTCCAGCCCAAATAGACCTTGGGTCTATTTGCCTTTTAAGCCCTCTTCCTTTTATCATTTAAGCTATTTAATCATTTCCCAAAATTTTGCATTTGTTACAATTTAGTCCTTTTGTTCAATTAATTATCGGAACTTTAAAATTTCTTAACGAAACTTTAATACTAACTTTTAACACTCCATAAATATTTATAAAAATATTTATGGCTCAGTTTAAAATCCCGAGGTCTTGATACCTCATTTCGATTCTAATTATTTTAATATTTATTTCTAGTGCACTATTCACTATTTCAAAAATTTTCCTAACTTCATATTTAACTTATACTTACTAAATTAATAATATTTTCTACCCATTTGTCGAATTTAGTGATCTCGAATCACCGTTCCGACACCTCTGAAAATTCAAGCCATTACATTTTTTTTTTCGTCGGATTTGTGGTCCCGAAACCACTGTTCCGACTAAGCCTAAAATCGGGCTATTACATAATATTTTTCACACGGCTTGGCACACAAGCGTGTGGCTTGGCTATGTGACTCAAGTCAGAGAGTTACACGGGTACGGACACGGCCGTGGCCCTATTTTGAATGCCCACACGGCCTGACCACATGGGCGTGTGTCTCCTGCACATTGGAAAAATTTTGAAATTTTGTGAAAAATTTTCTGAGTACCCGGTTTAGTCCCGACTTGTTTCTAATGTGTATTTTAGACCTCGACGGTTCATATAAGTGACTTTATGAATAATTTCTGATATGATTGTTAAGTAATATGAATTGTCTGTATTTGATCTGTATATTTCGGTAATGCTCCGTAACTCTATTCTGGCGACGGATATGGGTTAGTGGTGTTACATAAGGTCAATCAAATTGCGTAAGTTAAAGCTTTAAAGCATTAAAACAACTATTTCATCTATTAATTGATCATGCCACGACGTAGAAACAACGAGAAAAGAATCAACATAAAATATCAAGAATTATAATATTTATAAGTGTGGTAGGTCAATTATAATATTTATAAGTGTTACAATAGAACACCTTGAGTATTTCAAGGATCGAACCCAAGAGAGATTGGGCGATAAAGTGACTAACAATGATAATGCATGCAACTAAAAAGTCTAGCTAACTTGTAACAACCCGAATTATGGGCTAGTCGGAATAGTGGTTTCAGGACCACAAATTTGACAAGAAAAAAAATTATTTTCATTATGTTTTTAAGGTCTACGATTTCATAAAATAATTTCATGAAAATTTCGTTCGAAAATTTTGACGTTTGGGCATTCAATTTAGTCAAAAGGACTAAATTGTAAAAAGTGCAAAAGTTGATTTCTACATGTTAGAAGTGTCCAATTGTTATGAAATTTTAAATTGGAGGTCCTTAAATGGTAATTAGACCATTGGTTTATTTTTTGGACAAAAATGGACAAGAGATAAGTGAAATAGGAAATTTTTAAGTTGTGGGCATTTTGGTCATTTAGTAATTAAAAGAATTAAAAAAGCCAAAATAGCCAAAAATTTGTCCATCTTCTCCATGGTGAACGAAATAAACAAGGGGGAAGCCATATCTAGGGTTTTGAAGCTTCCAAGCTCCATAGTAAGTGATTTCGAGCCGCGTTTTTAATGTTCTTTACGTTTTTAGAGTCCCGGTAACTTGATTTAGCTTATTCTAGCAATAATTTAATCTAGGGTTCATATTTGGAAAAATAACCGTAGGTGAAATATGTTTATTTTGATGTTTTACGGTAGAATATGAGGCTTGAAATTATGTTAAATAACTTTTGCTAGCCGATTTTAGGTGAAAACGAGTAAATTGACATAATCGGTAAAAATACCTAATGTTCATAAGTAAGTGTTAGTGTGAGAATTTGATGTTGCCATAGAAGGGAAAAATGTTCAGCATGTCATAAAACATAAGAAAAAGGAATAAAGCTTAATTTCCGAGTCTAGGGGAAAATCGTAATTTTGTGAAACTTTAGGGGCAAAAATGTAATTTTTCCAAAATGTGGTTTTTGGACTGGACTGAATAATGTGAGTGTTAAATAAGTTAAATGTGTTATTATAAGTCAAGAAAGACAAGGAATTGACTTTGATTAGTGAAAAAGGAAAAAATGAAAAAAAGTGAGAAATTTCCCGATTGAACATTCGGAATAAAAAGGGATACGGATGAAGTGATAGAAATGATCACATGTGTGGTATGGACTATGTGTAGGCCACTATGTAAAAGTGAAAGTGATGGTCATGTGTGTAGTACTATGTGCAGGCTACTATGCGTACCGAATAGCTTCGATCACGTGTGTAATACTATGTGCAGGCTACTATGTGAACCGGTATCATTAATTATAAGGTGGTTGCTATGTGCTGATCCCACTGGATATCATTGATTACAAAGAGTGGTTGCTGTGTGCTGAATCCACTGTGTATCTGTTATTATTCCGAAGTGTTCATCGGGAAATTGACTAAGTGAAAATACATGAGATCATGTAACGATTAAGTGTGATTGAATGATGAATATATGTGTGGAATTTAATTGAATAATGATTGAAAGTGAAAAAGTGAAATTATGAAAAAGTAAAATTAGCAACAAAACAGTTTTGGACAGTAACAATAGTGTGACTTTGAAAATCACCAAAATGGTGGAAATTGAATTAGAGAGTGAATAATATATTACATGAAAGCTTAATGAGTATATTTTACATAAAAGAAACAGAGAAATAAAAATAGTTATAAACTTTGAGATATTTGAATTTTAGTGAGGCAGGGTTAGATTGATTTTGGAAATGCCTATTCTGACTTTGGAAAATAATTAAAATTGTAAAAAATAATTATGAGTTATAATTTATATGATTAGAATCCTTAATGAGTCTATTTTCAAAGGAAATAAACAGAAATATCATCTGAATTCTGTACAATGAGATAATTTATTTTTAGTGAAGAGAGGTCAGAGATGTTGAGCAGTGAAACAGGGGTGAGTTTAAAGAATAAAATGTACTAATTGGCTAAGCCAAAAATTCTGAAAATTTTATGGTAAGAATAAATGTGAGTCTAGTTTCGGGGAAAATTAATGGAACTTAATTTGGAGCTCTATAGCTCTAAATAAAAATAATTTAGTGACTATAACTTGACTAGACAACTTTGAATTTAAATATAAGTGAATAGTGAAATTATGTATAATGCTATTTAAGCATATTATATACATAAAGGATGTGGGATGGAGAGGAGGAGGAGGAAAATAAAGTATATGAATGAATTGTGTATAATTGGTTAAATGTCTAATTATAATCGATAAATGTTGAAATAGGAGTGATGCTTATATTGGTGCATTACTGGTCATGGTAAGCTCATGAGAGAAAATAAAGTTTCATAGCATATGCGTGTGGTATATTTGGCATGAAATGATGTCATGAGTGGCTCATGAATTAACTCATGTTGGTAAGTTGATGCATAATTATAGTATTCAAATATATACATATTTGTAATATTTTGCTATGTGATTCGAAAAAAGGGGAATAAATAGCATACTGAAAATTCGGCCATGGTGCTAGTTTATGTTAAATGAGTGTTTTATGGCATATCTTAAGTAATGGAATGTTATGAATTTTGAGATTAATTTTCTAGTCAAATAAATGTCAAATGAATTGATTACGTATTCGTAATTTTGACATATGCTTGGTATATGAAACGTAATAATATATGCTTGAATAAACTTTAAGTATTCGAATGACATGGATTTGATGGTGATAAGATTCGAACATTGAATTCATGAAGCACAGGTGATGTATTATTGTTGTGTGATAGCTTGGTTCGAGAAATTGGTTAGGTAAATGGTAAGTGAAAGCATTTATGGATATAGAAGAAAATTCGGAGTGAATATAAAATTTAGCTCAATTAAATGATTTCATCAATTAAACATTGTGTATACCAGAATGTGTTAGTGAATTATATATTCGTAAATTGACATTCAAAGTTCAGTTAGTGATATATGAAAATAACATGAAAAGATTTATGATTGTGATTAATATTGATTTTGACTTAAAGTGGATTCTTCAATATTGGATTGATTTAACGGATATATTGAGCATATGAATAGGTATGTATTGGGTCTCGTAAACCCTAATTAGCGACTCGAAGATAATAATTTGAAAGTTTTTAATTTGGATGAAATTTTATAACTCGGTTTAATATGTTTATAAGTGTATTTATTCTGGTAATGCCTCGTACCCTATTCCAGCGTAGAATACGGGTAAGGGGTGTTACAATGTGACATCACCAGATTTGGTCCTAATGTTTAGGCCGGGTTTGGGGTGTTACATATCTAATCATTGAGTATTATATTACAACAAATTACCATCAAAGGTTAATAAACTACACTTGGGAGGACTAAATTGCATAACAGCAAAAAATGTACAAATATCAAATCAATGGGCTAAAGTGGCTGATTTTTATCCATGTTGCTAGTCAATTCTTGGATTGGAGATTCAAATTGCGCAAACTCCTAATTGGTTCAATTTTACCTTTCGATCACCATTTTACCCTATTAGACGATTTAGTCTAACTTATCTCTCGACCTCACTAAACTAAATGGAGATAATCAAATTGCTTTGCAATAAGTTCTCCTCTCATCTCACCTATCTAAATGTTCACCTAGGGGGTCAATTCTAGGTTTTGAAATTTATTCGATTTAGTCCAATTTTTATGATTTAGCCTCTGACCCAAAAACTAGCCATGCAACATTTAAATCAACCAACTACCCATCATCAGTGTACAAATATCAACCAAATTCATGCTGAAATGAATCATAAAAAAAAATACAAAAAGACAAGGTTGATAAAATCTTAGTGACTCATGATGGAGTCTTTTTTGGAGATGATAGAAACACTAATGGTGACGAACGCACAATTACAATTTAGATTTTTACACTTTTAAAAGTTATCAAAAATAAAATATATTGGGTACTTTAAAAAGAAATCAAAATAACAAGAGAAAGTTTTGTATCTAATTGAAAGAAAGTGTAAGCTACAGTGAAAATGAAAAACTGCAAACTACTAACTAAGCTAAGAAAGGAAAAATTAAAATCCTAAAAGAATGGTGAAAAGAATAAAAGAGAGCTAAGACAAGATAGAGACTCTTTTATGTTTGGCATCAAGTGTGCCTTTAGTATTTGACAAAAATACCCATGGAGTGCATTAAGTCGATGTTGGACACAAAATTGCATATTTTTCACCTCGTTAGGCTTCAATGTCGCGACACCCAGTTTTTGATGTTGCAACATCTTCTAAGGCACAATCTTGGCTTGAGGGTTCTCAATGTCGTGGCCCAGACTAGCTGGTGTTACGATACCCTCAATAATTACCCCGACTCCTTCATTTCAACCATCAACAATGGAGTAGCGACCTCGAAGGCTTAGAGTCGAGACATCGGGGCTCGGTGTCGCGACACAACACACCTGATGTTGCGACATTCTTGACAAATTGCTCTAGGTTGATTTCTAATTGAAAATTTGCTCCCCTAGGATGATGGATCGACATCACGACAACCAAAACAATTGATATTTTCTTTAAGATGTGACCATAATCATTTTCCTACACTATTCAAATAAACCATTAAACTCCCAATGAAATAGTTTTGCAAAAGGATTGAAATATAAGAAAAACTATTATTAACATTAAAAACTAAAAATAAAAAAATTGAAAATACTCTTAAATTTCTTGACAACAAGCTAATCAAGTGTGCCAGAGAACTTAATTTGACATTAAATTACGACAGATAATATCACTCAATAATTTCAACATCCGTCAATGCTAGGACACTAATAACTGTATGTCTTATCATCTTTTCATTAGTATAGTTAAAATCAAGCCCTAGAAGTACATACAAGTATAAATACTTTCTTCAGAAACGACCACATTGCCCACGCGCAATACCGGATTAGCAACTGCTCTATAACCAATAAATCATAACTGACTCTCGAAAAGAATAATATTATCCCCTATCAAGCGCACCACCACAAACTTAATCATAAAATCAATGCTACAAGCATAACTCAAGCAAATTATAAAGCTCCGAATTTATTTATAGTTGAAATATAAAAATCCTAATTTTTAGGTTAGACTTTACGACTCTTTTCCTGTATATATAAGAACAGTTCATCAACAGTAAGAATACAACTAGATTCATCCATTGAAACTCTGCCTGCCTGCCACTGTATTAATAAAATAGTACTGTTACAACCAAGTATAGGGAAAAAAAGGTCAAGAGGGAATGGCCCGATTAAAAAATTGCTAAAGGTCTTTAATTGGGGCGCTGATCGAGAATAAATTATGCAAAAAGAAACAAAAACAAAATAAAATTTTGATACACGATGATAGCCTAACTCTCCCAATCATACTGTCCTGCCCGGTGGTAGATTTTACATATTTACAAAACCAGAATCAGCAATGCTGACACGCTCATCTTCGGCTCAACTCATCCTATTATCGGTTCATTGCATGCAAAAACTCCCAGCTGTTTTCAACAAGCCGCAGAACCCATGCCAAAAGAAAAAGGGGGTTTTAATACCTATTCATGACAACAAAACTAGTGAGAAAGAGAACTTCTGAAAGATATGATAAAACTATCACTAAAATATGACATACCAATTAAAGCAACTGATTAATATTAGGTCATCTTGGCTGCCAAATGCAAGAAGCTGAAACAAATAAAAGAGACTTCAAGTATCAGGCCCGACGTAAAACTACCTGAATGCAGGGTATCTAGAAAGTATGCAAATGCAAAATGATCCACACACACACACAAACACATACATAGATAGAGAGAGAGAGCTTTGTCCAACTTAAACCACAATCTCACAGGAGAAATGTGAACCTCTTGATCCAATGGGAACCATACCTTCTGCAGGTGGTCTGCCAGGAAAGAAGTTTCTGTGATCCATTGGAGGAGGGCGGAAGCCCCATCCCTCGTTTGGAAACCTTGTTGGCTCACATTGGGGCCCACCATAAGAACCATGGCCATGGCCATACGATGAATTGGCGTTATCAGCATACCAGGGTCCTGTTAGGAGAAAATATAAAGAATCAGGTCTCATCAGACAAATCAAGGCATGATAACAGTAGACTGATACAAAACATGATTCAAGAAACTTACCAGAGAAAGGTGGTGGAGGATACCTCCAGCTTTCTCTAGGTTCATTTGGGGCCAGGTTCATTCTCTCATGGCTGTGATAATAATTTGCACCATCGAAGTTTAGTGAAGAGTATCTGTCAGTGTATGGAGGAGGTGCATCCCTCATCAAATTCACATGCGGGGCTGAATTAACATATGCAAACTGATTTGTAGGTGCAGGAAGGAGAGGCTGTGGAGGGTAGGCATTGTGAAAGTTCTGGCCATCAGGTTGTTGGATGTTATTCACTGGAGGCACTGGGCAACTGTTAAAAGCAGTATTACAATCTGAAACCTGCATAACAGGAGGATTTCTAGGATCAGGACCATTATATTGGACTGTATTGGTGCACACTGTTGAATCGATTCTGGGTGCAACTGACGGTGGAACCATAGATCTCAAATCATCCTGCCTTTCCTGCAAATATAATAAGAACAAGACTACATAAATAACGTATTTCACTATTACGTTATCATCATTGTCATAATAATAAGAAACCACTGAAAGGAACACAAACAAGGACCTACCTGTATACTTGTATGAATTGTTGAATCAACATTGTTTGTGTAGGGACCAGAAATAGGACGAGGGATGGGTGGAGGAAGAGGAGGCGGTGGAGGGGGTGGCGGAGGTGGAGATGATGGCAGTGGTGGTGATGACGGACGCACATCGTGAGGTAAAGGTGGGGCAAATGGCAATGGAAAATGCTGATCACAATGCTCTTGCAAAGTTTGTGCAGTATTGATTCCAGCAGCACAACTAGTTGAACTCATTTCAATCTCAGGAGCAACATCCTCCATTTCAAGTTCACCATCAACATCTTCCAAAATATGTCTGCGCTTTTCACTTGCAGGGTTTGCCTCTTGTTCTTCAGGACCTCCAGAATAGTGCTCTGGAGTGACAGCCTCAAAACTTTCTCCATCAGAATCACTACCCTCATCCTCCTCATTGAGCATTCGAGGCATGCAAAATCCGGGGAGCTGAAAACTTGAATTGCTGAGGCAAGAAAAAACAAATCTCAGGAACACAGATCTAGAATGTTTAAAGTAACCATAAGTTGAAGAGATACTGAAATATAGACCTGCCATACTCATCAACAAGCATACCCTCCATGTCTCTAATAGGATCATCCAAAGCTCTCTCTGTTCTAGCTGAACGACGAGAAAAGACACCACCAGAAGATGAAACACTAAGTGAATCAAGTTCTCGTATATGGTGCCGAACAACAGATTCTGGAAGGATTCTTCTTTCCAACCAAAGTCTCAAAACCTACATCAAAGAGAAAAGGTGAGAAACCAACAATCCACACAAAATATAAAGAAAAATAAAAACATCAAAGCCACCTACCTTCAAGCATTGCCGATGATTTTCCTGTGCATTAGGTCCAGGGGGAGCTGCAGCGTTGAGTAGACGAGGAAGTGCTGCTTGAATAGCTGAAGGGTAGATATCACCAACATCACCTGGATACCAAATTCGGTAAGCACATAGCCATAACTTACAGACCAAACACCTAACATGCTGCTAAATTATAAAAAATTCACAAAGTAAATAAATACAAATAATACCTTTCAAACCCCGGGAGCACTGAGTAATGGAGTCCACAAGAAAGAACAAATCCACCCTTTTGTGTAAGCTCGACTCCCTCTCCAAATTTCGAGCAATAATTTCCACAACCTAGATTAAAAAGAAGAAACCAATGAATTTCAAAATAAAAAATAAGAACTTTTGTGATAACGGTATATCATCTGTACATGCTTTTAGCATGCGCGCTCTCTTAGTATTCAGAATATACAGTATTAGTCTAGAAAGAAATCCTAAAAGGGGAACGAATGAATAAATAACGTTAATGCCAAAGTTTATCTATGAAGAATTTCAATTTAAGTGCTAATAAGTAAAAATGCCTCTGATAACTTGACAGTCTACAAAATGCCTTTATCTACCTTATTAGCAGAGACACCAAATTTGGCACAATCAATTGCTATTCGTGTTGCACGAGCAATGCTCTCCTTTGTCCTCGTTAAGATCACAAGCATATTTTCAAAAGACGACAGAACAGCTTGTGCATCAGTGTAAGTACTGCACTTACTGACAGATTTTGGTCTTTCAAAGGTCACAGAATCAGCTTTGGCTTCATCGTCAGCATTTGAAACAGATAAAACTTTGTTGGGACACAAATGGACATTTGGACTACAATACCCATTGCTATGAACAATACTAGCACTATCTGAGGTAGAAACATGACAAAGAGAGGCATTTGAAGGAGAGACCCGCGCAGGAGAATCTACTCCATCAGCTGAACATGGACTTAACTGGGCACCCGCAACATCCTTGTCTGAGTTGTCATCAAGATTCAAACTAGAAGTTGTCTTCTGCCTCATTTCAGGTTGAAACTCTTCCTCAACCTCATGCCTACATAAATAAGGGGAAATTCTGCAAATCAATAGCAGATATCCACTAAAAAAACTTGGAAAACATGCTTAACAAAGAGCCCTTAGTGAACTAAATTCTCATGAGGTTTACACATCATGATTATTTAATTTGGTTACAGTAAGCTGCCATCATACTCCAAATTCTGCAAATTAATAACAGATCACTCTCATGATTTCAGGTTCAAGTTAGGCTGTTAAATGCAAAATTTCATGGCATACTTCAAAACAAATAATTCTCTACTATATTACTTTCTAGATATAATTCACCTAATAACTGTGATAAAAGCAAGATAAATATGCTTACATGCTGTTGACTAAGCTGCTGTCATTAATTTGAGACTTCAGTGGCTCACTTTTGGAGCCATCTTGAGGAGAAACTTTACAAGTTTTCCCAGTCACAGTGACAGGATCAGAACTCATGTCAGCATGTTCTGAAGTATTAAACTGTTCATCAGGATTTTCAGCCCCGAAATTGCTCAAGCCAGCAGGTTCAGCATCCAAATCATCATTTGAAGTGAACTTTTGATATAAAGAACCACAATTAGATCTGAAAGTAGCTTGGCTTTTCTCAGGATTAGGGGATGAATGGTCTAAACATTGGCTGTTATGAGTATTACAACTAACATGGTTCATAGGCTCCACAAAGACATCCTCATCTAGTACATGCTTTTGATTCTTAGGACTCTTCACAGGTTGACAGCAAACAAGTGGTTCCACAGAAGATTCAACAAACTTATCTGAAGGCATCGAGTTTGATACGAAAAACATGCCAGAATCACTATTAGCAATCAAATCCCTGCCATGTTCCTCCAACACATTAGCTTCTTTGTCTTCAACAGTTACATGAGAACTCAACAGAGAGTCGTGACTTTCATCATCTAATGTTTTCATGGTTGCAGAAAGTTCAGCAATTGCCTGATCTTCATCAGCAGCATTAGCTGACATAGCTTCCAAAGCACGATGGAGGCGTTTAGATGGAGGCAAGGCAGCTTCACCGCCTGCCAAACACCCTAACTGATTTCTTAAAACTTTCATGGATTCCAGCCTACTCCCTTGAACTTCACTGTCACCTTTTGAAGGTGATACATTAATCAAAGCACCCTTCAACGACAAAGAGTCTCTCTCAGTAGGAGAATCATTGTCACTGCTTGATGGACTCATCTGCTGCAAATGCAATAAATTGACAGTGCCTTCACTAATAGGCTTTTCTTCCATTGGTGACGAACTAACAAACTCATCGGCAGCTAACAGTTTGCCCATGCGAACCCTTGCTCTTTTCAACAACGGTAGGTGCTCATCTCCATCATCTTTGGAATATCTCTCATTTAAATTATCACAAGTATTCTGCAAATTTTGTCTCGTATTACTGATTCCTAAACTCAGATCTGCTTCTGCAAGAGGCTCAGCAGGATCAATGTTCACCAGCTTTCTAAATGGTTTCCTTTTTCTCTTAATGACGAGAGCCTTTATTTGGAAATCAAGCCCGTTGCTCAACTCAGCATCTCCCTCCAAACACTCAACAACAGTCCCAGGGTGTTCAGGTTTACAACTACAATCCATAGAGCTGCCATCATTAAAACTACCCGCATCAGAATCAAAAGTGGCAATATCAGACCCATTTTCATCAATTCTACCATTCAGCATTAACACAGGTAAGTCCACATCATCGCACTCAGATGCATCTGTAGACTTCCTGATTTGTTTTTTCCTCCTTTGGGATCCATTCTGAATCACATTTGCTGATACATTAGAGACACACCTACCATCATTAGATGACATCATAAAGTTCTGGAATCTAGAGGATTCCACCCTTGTTGAGCTTCTACCTCTTTGAACCGGTGATGCCTTCTGCTGTCCAATAGATTTTTGACATTGTACGATTCCAGATCTTTTTCTTGACGAGTATGTGGTCAAAATAGGTTCTTCTTTAACCAGTAATGTATCTAAAGGTTGTTCCGAGACTGATTCTTTTTCATGCAGAGCATCAATTCTTGCATCAGCTAGAGCAATCTCGGTTGCCTCACAAGTGTCAGTCAGATCCTTTGACACAGATGAGTCCCCTGAGTTCCCACAATTTGCCTGAGTAACTCCATCAGCAGAATTATAGTTATCAACTTGATCCCGCTTCTTTGACTTCTCATAACTGTCAATAATTTCCTGGACTGCACGAACAAAATCTGCACCCTTCCCCTGACGTTTGGTCAAAAGAGATTGTTTCTTCTCTTCTGTAAATGCTTCAACATCAGCAGGATTACAGAATGCTCTGCATGAAAGATACCCATATGTGAACTGTGAATGCAAAATAAACTAAGTTGAATTATGCATGAAGAGAAAAAGAACAGGCATTCAGAAGGAGGCTTGGGCTGAAAGATTTAATAAGATGGAACCAGGCTTGTCTAATTCAGCATATTAAAAGTTTTTTGAGGGAAGAAGGTTCACCTTGGATTGCTTGGATCTATGCGTATGTGATAAAGGAAGTGTCATTTTGGCATTTACCTAACAGAAAGTTTGGCAGCTGGACTTGGCAGAGTATTTTAAAACTAAGAGAGGTTGCAAGAGATGCCCTCAACATACAAAAGTAACATTTGGAGGGAGATTAGAAGAAAGAAAGAAAAAGTTAAATGGTATAGGCTGTTGTGGCATTCTTTGAATGTTCCCAAACGGTTATCACATGGATGGCTAAACTGGATAGATTGCCAACAAAGGGGAAATTGAGAGTTATTGGTTTAAGTGTTGATAAAGCACGCATGCTATGTGGAGCCGCAAGAGAGAATCGAAACCATTTATTTTTTTAATTGTGTTTTCTCAAAGAAAGTTTGGGAGTAGATTTTGAAGTTATGCCACCTGCAAAGAAGGGTCATGAGTTGAATTAAGTGTTGCTATTAGCTATCAAGAAATTGAAAGGTAGATCCTTGATTACTCTCATCCTGAAAATTGCATGGAATGCATGTATATATTTGATATGGCGAGAAAGGAATTATAGACAATTTCAAGGTATACAAAGAAATGAAGAACATGTTGTCAACTCCATCCAAGGTATTGTGCGTATTAAACTGTTGGGGAAAAATATTAATAGGGTAGACAATGCTAATAGATGGCTTTGTATAGAATGGTGGATCAATTGTCAATATGGGATGACTGAAGTATTGTTTGTTGGCTTTGAATAGATGGGGGATCAATTGTCAATGGGGGAATTCTATTGATTTTGGTTTACAGTAGCAGAGATTTCTGCTTCTTTGGATAAATGAAATTACATTTATCCAAAAAAAGGAAATGAACAGACACAGTTGCAACCATCAACAGACAACTATCCACTTAAAAAAAACCAACCCATAAAAGATGTTTACAGTAATTTTATATAGGCTTATATATCAAAAAAGCCCTTAAGAAAATGCAAAAAAAATCAATTAAGCCCCTATATTAAATTTGCGCCTAATTAAGCCCTTGCTATTAACTAAAATAATCAATTAAGACCGTTAAAATAAATTGGCAGATAAATCAAATGGTGACACATGGCAACTTCTGGTTTAATCTAATATTTTCTCATAAAAATGATTAAAAATCCTAAAAATATTAAAAATAAGAAAAAATTATAAAATTATTAATTAAAAATTGAAAATTGATATAAATTTATAAATATTATTTAAAAATTATAAAATATAAATATTATAAAAATTCTAATAAATTATAAAAAAATTATAAAATTAATAAAACATATTTAAAATATTATAAAAACGTATTAAATTCTATAAAAATCATAAAAATTATAAAAAAAGTATTAAAATTAATATAAACTTATAAAAATTATAAAAAAAATTCATAAAACTTGAGTTGGACCGATTAGACCGAAATCGGCAAGGTAAAAAGACATTAGGCTGGTTGACTTGGGAACCAGACAGTTGAACCGATTTTTTATTTTTTAATATATATATTTTATTTAATTGAACTGGACAGATCAATCAAACTACCAAATTGGTGGCCTAATTGATTCGACCACTGGTTCGATTCTGCAAACCTTGGTTAGAATATGTCATTCTTACATATGCTAATAGTTGGATAATGAAATTTTGGTTTGATAAAAATATTAAAAAATAAAAAATCGATTCAGCCTACCGATTCCTAGGTCAATCAATCTAATTGCTTTCCCCGAACTAGGACCCTTACTAATTAAAGGGCTAACCGGTCTAGTTCAAGTTTTTATGATTTTTAATAAGTTTATATCAATTTTAATTTTTTTTATAATTTTTTTACAATTTTTTTTCTATTTTTTAAGTATTCTAATACGTTTTTTTTTAAATTTTAAATAAGTTCTATTAATTTTATAATTTATTAGATTTTTTATATTTTTATAATACTTATAATTTTAATAAGTTTATATCAATTTTAATTTTAATATTCAATATTTCTTATTTTTATATTTTTTTCTGTTTTTTATGGGAAAAATATTACATTAAACTATAAGCTACCACGTGTCATCATTTGATTGGTCTGCCAATTTATTCTAACGGTCAATGTGGTCAATGACGGAAATTTAAATAGAGGGGCTTAATTGGGTGCGAATTTAATACAGAGGCTTAATTGAATTTTTTTTGCATTTTTAAGGGCTTTTTTGATGTATAAGACTTCTATACAGTAATTATCAAAACTACCTATTAAAATTATGTATTCCATTATATTTCCATGTATCTAATCCCAAGGGCAGCCCACACATGGTAATTTAGATAACAAATTAGGACAACATTCTTATCATACATACAAGTTCTGCTACACATTAGAAGGAAGCATTTGTCTTCTTTCCTCTACCTTTTTCATTTGTTTAACAGGTTATACAGAACATCCACATCAAGAATTACGCTGATGAAATATCATTAGGTCAAAGAATGTTACAACACAGCTGATAGATATACCAAGGAACTTCTAAACCCAAGTTATCAAATGACTCCTTAAATCTTTGCAGGTCTTTAGAGATTCTAAATTTGAAGACAAAATCTTACTATACATCAGCATCATCAGATAACTATTGAGATTTACAAAATCTAAAAACAATACCACTAATGTTTCAGGTATTTGATAATCTAAAAATCATTTTCTAGCTTTCCTAATGTCTCTATCGTGTACAAAAAAATTTACGGGAAGAAATGTCATAACCACCTATAGGAAATATAAATTAGAATGGTAGCATCCTAACTAAGCATGCATCATGCATTCACTTGTGAGTCCCCAAAAAGTCCATTTCAGAATACAACTCTCTACACCTTAAAAACCCATCTACCGGTTCTCTGAATGAGAACTGTAAATCTATTATCAGGTTAACTCTTATAAGATAAAGTGGAAGGACTAAAGACAATCCAAACAAAGTATAGAGCAGACATTGGATAACAACAAAGAAAATATCTAATCTACAATCTGGAAAAGATAGCTCATGTCACTGGGAGGATACTGAGGCCTTAATAAGACTCACTTTTAATATCATCTAATGAATGTACAACAGCTTTCAACAACCCAATCCATGAATCAATAATTGAAAATTACAATATGGAGTTTTAACTTTATGTCTAGATGCAGCAAGCTCCAGTGAAAAGTATTAGACATTACTTAGAAGGAAAATACAAACAAATGAGAGGTTTACCAGACCAACATAATATAAAACAGAAATTTTCATCCATTGCATGAAGAAAAGAAACCAGCTATGGAATAATGTAAAACTGATTAATGCAAGAGAAAACAAAGGAAACAGTTGAAGCAACAGTGAACTGTGAGTAAGCTGCTTTTCCATTCTTGGGATGATTTAAAGAGGTTTATTTGAGAGCTGTTCAGGAGCACTTCTTGATGATAAGGTTTTTAGGAAGCAACATCACTGAATAATGGAAAAAACTCACTTGTAATACTATTAACTAATTAAAAATTCAGGTAATTTAATCAATAAAATGTAATGTAATAAACAAATGTTAAGTTTCCTCAACTATTAATAATAGACAAAACTCTCTTATAATAAATATAAATAAATTAATATAGTTAGATTGTTAATTGAACGAATATACATAAGGAAAAAGAACTGAAGAGTTTAATTTATTAGTATTTATTATTTCTTTGTCTTGGTTTTAACAAAAATGGATCAAAGTCATTAAGAATGATGGTAAATTTGTCACAAATCTCATGTTATCAAAGTAATAAAGATTGGTATTAAGATTACCCCTTATATTATTGAATCTTGGCACTGTCGGTAATAATATTACCAGCTCAACGTAATGTTGTTGAACCAAACATAGTTATGTGATTACAAAATGCAAGATGACCACTGGTAACCATACAACATTCCATGATCCAAAGGATCCCAAAGAGAGATGTCCTTTTTCCTTCACCTCATCAAAATTCAGCAATTGACAAATTCAAGCTCCCAGTTTGATGAAGTTCCTATACAAAACTCTCTTAGAATAATATAAACAAATCACCACTTAGTAGACCAAATTCTACCACACCATAATCCTACGTTTGAGCTTTGTTTTCTTTATTAGATCAATGTTATGCAATTGTATAACAGCAAAATGGGTCAGGCCGAGCCAGCCCAGGGTAGAAAAATATAAACCCAATCCTAGCCCATGAAAACCTCTAGTTGTCAATATAGTTTAATAAATCATCTAGAAATAGAATGTTAGATGCTTCTACCCTTCAAGGACGTCCTAAATCCAAATTATCTCATTCGTTGGGATGATAAAAATATATAGATCAATAAATCTAGACAATATGCTACAAGGACAGATCCCATCCAAATCATATTTGCTTGGAATAATCAAATAACACAAGTCAACGAAACATTTTCATAATATTGCATTAATATCAACAAGAAAAACCAAAAACAGAGAATCCAAAGATGCAACTTGTCATGACTTATAAACAAGTTTCATAGAATAATAAAAGGGGGCAAAAATAGGAAGGAAAAGCAAAGCGAAAGGATAAATTGAACAAAATGAAAATATTCAAATGTGTACTTACATTTGCTGTGTTCCAAAAAAGTAAACCATAACTTTCTTCCAATCAGATGAATAGCCCCACTTCTCAGGCTCACTTACCTGCCACATCAATTAGAAACATAAGCCTAAAGGTGCATTTGGTTCGCTAATGTTACATTAAACCCTCATAATATCATTCTGATATAAGATTAGGTTGTTTTGATTCTCAACATTACAGCCACCCCATAATCTCACATTCCCAAATAATGTCAAATAATGTCAAGAAGCCAGAATGCAGGGTGTAATCTTAATACCACTTACACTACGGGCATAGTATTAAATTTTGGACCAATTTCCCTTTGTTTTATTTATGTTAGTCAAATTTGTCCTTTTTCCTCCCAAAATAGAAGTTAGATACGAATCAAAAGTATTTTCTAAGATTTATAATTTAGATATGAAAAAAAAATATTACTAAGAAATCAAAAGTAAAGAAGTTAGATATGAAATAAATAAATCTTACAGAAAAAAGATAAATATGTCTCCTCTCTTAAGTACTTTCTAGTTTCTAGCAGAACTGAGATACCAAGGATTCAATTTTCCCTAAAATATAATTTTCAAATAAAACTAGCGAAAAGATTTCTAATTTAATTTCTCATGCATTCAAATTTGTAATTAACAAACACTTAATTCCCCTTTGGATTCGGGGAAAGCAACTTCAGAACATAGTTAAATATTAATCAGTAAAACAAAATAGAAACCCACCAAAGAATTCCTCCCGATTAATGCACTAGTAACACATAAACATATGCTAAATAGAATTGATCATGCCACTAAATCAACAAAAGAAAAGGATCATTAAAACTCACATGCAACCACAAACCTAAGGCAATAACATTTATTCCAGCATAACAGAGATTTAAAACAGGATAAAATAGAAGATAGTGATATAAGTCTTGGCATACCGTAGCAGGCCAAGCAGGGAAACCTTTGACTTTAGCGAGGACAAGATCGCCGACTTTCCATTGGCGGCGAGCGGCAGCCGCAGCAGCCGCCTTACTGGCGCTTTTCCTTCGGCTGGGCGCCATCAGAGTATATATAAAACAATTATCCCAAACTCAAAGGCACGCCAAAATCGCCCAAAAGGCATAATACTTTGGCACTCCCTAAGGTTCCGGCGCAGCAATTTGGCACAAATTCTGAAGGCATTTGAAACGCCCACCTCGAATCGAAAGTGAGTGAGCAACAAAGTCTGATACTCTGTGAAATGAAGAAAAAACCCTAGTTTTTTTTTTGTTTTGTTTTGTAGAGTGCTTTTTTGTTCTTTTTTCCTTTCTTGGTTTTGAAATAGAAAGATAATCACTAAAGAGAATATGCAAAATGGAGGGGGTGGGGTATTGCTAAAGTACACGATTAGGGTGTAGGTTAAGTAACAGTGAGAAAGGAAAAGTGCTAAAATGCAGGGAGCGTAGGTTAAGACTTGGGGGGTGGCGGAAACTGGTAAGAGAGGGGTGTGGAAGGGTCAAAAGGTGGAAGCAAATCCACGTGACTCACCCAACTTAGTGTCACTCACTAATGATAACGAGGCAAAACGCTATCATGATTCAGAAGAGCTCCTAGTTTGGACGACTGATCTCTCCTATATTTTAACCCCTTCATGTTATTCTCATTCCTTGTAATTTTAAAAACCTAAAACATGAAAATAAAAATATTATCACCCCGTATCGGTACTAGAAATGTCTAAGTTCAAATTAATTAGTTTAAGATTCGAAATATAAATATAATTATGATCCGAATTTATAAAAAATTGTTAAAAATATTTTGAATTTAATTTTTATGTTTATTATCTATTCTCTTTTTTCTCATTTGATTATCATGGGTCATTAGAATGGAAATTAATGGTATCCGGGAATTTATTTTTTCCCCAAAAATTGGTTACAGTTAATGTAATTATTACAAATCTATTTAAATAATAATTAGAAAAAATACATCAAATAAATTTGAATAACAATATTTTTTATACAATTATTCACTATATTTTTCATGTGTTGAAATTGTTAGAATTATAACTTTTCTTTTATTTTCTTTCATTGAGCCAATTTCATGTGGCTTCGGTTTGGATTACTATTAGATATCTAATATTATATTAAAATGGAATGTATTAACAAGTATTTAGTGTAATAATAAAATATATTACATTTTTAAAGAAGACACATATCGATATTATTAAAAGAGATAATCATAAATCTAAAACCTAAATAGTAAAATACATATCAAATAAAAAATCAATTTAAACTTCAATATTAGTTTCTATATTTATTACATCAATTAATCAATGACTTTACTTTAAAACGTTATTAGTATTAAAAATTGCCACTATTGGCGGAAAATGCTTTCATCTTTTAGGAAATCAGTACATTGTTATAAATGTTCTCCCAATGAATTTAGTTAAAAATCGTTTGCAGTATTAAAATTTGCCACCATCTTTTAATACTGGGAGGGTAAAAGTATGATAAAACTTTTAAACTGTATTTTAGTTTTTATTGAAAATGAGTAAATTATTTAGATATATTAGATAAGTGAGTAAAATAGTTTTTCAGTTAAAATTTGATATTTATATATAGGGTATAATAATAAATTTAACCCTCAATTTTTACATATTTATTCAATTTGAACCCTATTTTTATTGAAAGTAAATAAAATTTTTTAAACTAATAAGGTAAAAAATTACTAACAAATTAAAAATAATTAATTAAGCGTTTTAAAATTAAAAACCATAAAATTATAAAAAACTTATAAAATTATAAAATTATTAATAAAATAAAATAACAACCCATTAAAATTAAATGGTTATAATTTTTTAAAATTAACCCTACTCTTTTATTGGGTTAATATTGGTTTTAATAAAAATATATTTTTATAATTTTTATGAATTTTGTTTATAATTTTAAATAACTTTTTTAATTTTAAAAAACTTAATTGATTTTTTAAATTAATACTGAGATTTTTTATCCTTTAATTTTATTAATCTCAAAATTTATAAAATTAAAAACTAAATTTATTATCATACCTTCTATATAAACATCAGATTTGAAGTACAATCTAAATCATACTTTTACCTACCGAGTGTGCAGAGAGGGCGTGAAGAAACCAAAAAGACCATAGTATCAAAGGGGTAATCCCATAAAATTTTAAATAGTTCCGTGCTTTTTGCCGCCATTGCATTTGCACTCTTCCAAATCTATTTGATGTCAAGAAAAAAGCGAAGAAGAAAAGAAAAAAAAAGGAAAACAAGAAAAAAAAAAAACCCACTAATTTCATCTCCGTTTCCTAAGAAAATTGAATCTGATTTTGGTTCGTCGCCAATTTCGTCGAAAGTCCAATTCAGAAAAGGCCTCGCCATTGTCAGGTCGGCTTTTCGTTTCTTCCTCTGGTTTCTCATTGTTATTATTACCCGAAATCTCCTGATGGTATAACCAAGATTTCAGTGGCTTTTTATTCAAGGAAAATTGCACCAGTGAGGAAAGAAATGGCGAACCTCCGAGAGATATCTGTTTCAGCTGCTTTGAATCTTCTCTCTGCATTTGCATTCCTTGTGGCTTTTGCAATATTGAGGCTTCAACCAATTAATGATAGGGTTTACTT
This sequence comes from Gossypium raimondii, assembly GCF_025698545.1. Lineage (NCBI taxonomy): Eukaryota > Viridiplantae > Streptophyta > Magnoliopsida > Malvales > Malvaceae > Gossypium > Gossypium raimondii. Next base: position 52,211,771 of record NC_068575.1, read on the forward strand.
TCCGAAATGGTATCGAAGGAGGATAAGAAACAGCCCCAGGAGATCTGGAGTATGCTTAACCCGATTTGTCAACTTAGATTGGAGGACATACATTAAATTCTTGAATTGGATGCCTGCAGCTTTGAGAATGCCTGAACTCGAGCTCATTGATCACGCTGGGCTCGATTCTGTTGTATATATTCGAATTTACCTTCTCGGGTCAGTTTTTTAGATACCCGTTGGGTTGATGGTTCTGTTCTGTTATTTGCCAAACAAAAAGTGCAATTAGACATAGAAACGAATAATATACTAATCTTTACGATAATTTGGAAGCGACATATCGAAGTCCGCCCCCCCCCCCAAAGTATGATGCATGATGTACTGAATAATACGAAATAATTGTGTTCGAATCAGTGTACAGTTTACAGTTTCGTATTGTTGTTTGCTATGGGTTAAGCAGCATAATATGATTATGATGCCGATTATGTGCAGCTTGAAAGTAATTGGCCCCTTAGCTGTGCTAGCTTTTTTGGTTTTGGTACCTGTCAATTGGACGGGGGAAACATTAGAGGGTGTCAAGAATTTAGCATACAACGACATCGACAAGCTGTCAATATCAAATGTTCCAGATGGATCAAAAAGGTCAGGAATAACTTTTTCTTTTTTTCTTTAGCTCTTCTCTTATCGAAATACCCTACCCTGATTGTCATCTGGAATTCATCAGTTACAGAATTGGAAAAAAATTGGGGTCTAGATTAATTTTTAAATACTAGGCCTTCCCTACAACACTAGTGATGTAATTTTTGTTCAAGCAGAATGTGAGACAGGTTTTAATATTTCAATATTTATGTTATATGCAGCTCTGAGGAGGTGTTGCAAACTATATTAAATACCGTGTTACTGTACTCCATCTCCTTTTTGGAGTTCTGAAATCTGATTCTTACACTGTTTTGGTTTGTTGCTACCTGTTCTCAAGGTCCTCATGCAGTAACATGCATTTTAGGGTTGAATGGTTCAAACATCTGGTGCCATCATTGTATTATTAGCACAAGGCAAAAGTAAAGCTTGTGCTTAGCACTTCCATTTCTAAAGGATTGTGCACGAGGCATGTTAGAGATAAAAATCCAGTTTTAGGCCCTCATCCAAGTAATACAGTACTTTGTCTCTTTTCCTTTTCAGCTTTTACATTTGCCCGAGTATTGTTATACTGTAAAGTTTTCATTTTGCACGAAATATCTATTCCATTTCTCTGTTACGAGGTTTCAGTTTATCCTTTTCAGGTTCTGGGTGCATATTGTTATGTCATATGTATTTGCACTTTGGACATTTTATGTGCTATATGTTGAATACAAAGAAGTAGCTGCTATGAGGTTACGGTATCTAGCATCAGAAAATCGTCGTCCTGATCAATTCACTGTGAGTTTTTGCTCTGTTCATTGCTTAATGCCTATATTGTTGTGCTGTTATTTACAACTGTTGATTATCTTATACAAGCTGATCTGTTAAGTGCACCAGAATCTCTAATTGCAAACATAAAAACACATGCATATCCTGATCCTGGCACCATATCTAGCTTGAACATTTGAAGTACTTAGATTGGATGTCTCGCAACAGCTTCAAAAGGCTGTCCTTAAAATTTTCAAACATCATTAAATGGTATTTAATATTTTATTCGTATTAAAATTGCAGGCTAAGATGTTTTTCATGATGAATATAGAGATACTCAAGTCTCTGACTAGACAAATCATGCATTCATGCGTAATATCTGAATCAGATAACCTAAAGTTATGCTCCCTAACGTATTATACAATTAAATAGAGAAAGGTTTGCTTTGTCTTAATCAAGTATTTTAGCACATGATGAAGTTGTGCATCTAGTATAACATGAACTGTCATATAACTTCCTATTGATCAAGCTTTTGCAAGTATCTTTGTCAATGGCATTGCATTATTATTGAATTTGGCACTTTTCTTCTAGTTTTTCCCCTCTTTTCTCATCCCCCAGTTTTGGTCTTCCAGGATCATTTTTTTATTATAATTTATAACAACTGACATACTCGTATCATTGCTCCTTTATTCAACTGAAAATGTTTTGGGTACATTGAGCCTTGGGATATATGATGGGAGGTAGCACTCTCCCATTCTGTAAACAAGATCCTCCATCTTAAAACTAAAGATTCAACCTTGAAAGCTCCCAGTTTTGTGCAAGTCAATTATAGAATCATGGTGTCTCCATGAGGACCCTGTCATTCTACCTAAAGTTGATCGACTTAGAGGGTCACATGCTGTTGGTGTAAGATAGATGGCAGTTGTGAGTTGTAACAATTATTTGCAGCTGCCTGTCATGTTTGAAACAATCAATGTACATGTGCATGTATCTGAAGCATTTCTGTCTTATCCCAGCTTTAGCACTTAATTTTCCTTTCTTTTGTTTGCTTTAATATGTTTCGCAGGTTCTAGTGAGAAATGTTCCTCCTGATCCTGATGAAACAGTTAGTGAGCACATTGAACATTTTTTTCGTGTAAATCACCCCGACTCTTATCTCACTCATCAGGTGTGTTTCTTTGAAAAGTTGCATCACCTATGATAATTCAGCCGGTAAATTAGTTTGAAGTAGCACCGGTGCAGGAAAGGATAATAATAGGCTGTTTAACATAGAAAATAATAAGACGTAATTTTGGAACTGATGGTGTCTAGAAGTACTATCTTTCTATTTGCCAGTGATATAAGTTTCTATAACATAAACTACTTTACTCTGTAACTTGATAGGTTGTATATAACGCAAATAAGCTTGCAAAATTGGTTCAAAAGAAGAAGAGTTTACAAAATTGGTATACTTACTACCTTAATAAGTATGAGAGGACTTCAAAGAGGCCGACCACAAGGGTAATATCTTTGCACAACAATCTTACTATTAACGTTTGTTTGGCTCCATTCCATTTCTTGGCAGAATAAAGTTGATGTGTACAGCAAAGCAATTTACTATTCCATATTGATTTTTAGCTGCGTAGTTCATTATCAAATTTTTTGTTATTATAGACAGGTTTCGGTGGTGTTGTTGGCACTAAAGTTGATGCAATCGATTATTACTCTTCTGAGATTCAGAAGCTGAGTGAAGCAGTAAGTTTCAGTGCACTGTAGCGACTGTACCAGGGATTTTTGCTTTTAAATTCCACTGTTGTTTCATGTGATGCTTTGTACCTGCTATTCTTTGACAATTTGTCATTACATCTTTTTTTGCTATAATCATTCTTGGCTTAAAGGGAAATAATTTTTAATAGCATTTCTTATTTTGATGCTGAAACCGTGTTAGATGGTTAAAGTTTCCAATGAAGAGTCTATCTTTTGGAAATTGCTATATTGTCTCTCTTGGTTAAGACGCACTCCCTTCCTTACATTCACACACACATACATTGACACGTGAGGCAACTTTTTTTCTCCATTTCTTATTCGATTAAGGAAAGAATTGACAGGAGCAAGGCAACAATACAATAAGATCATATAAAGTTTACTTCCAGGAAACATCATATTCTCTCTCCTCTTTTCTTCTCTTCTCTTAATAAGGAATACGAAAAAACATGAAGCTGTATGCTGTCAAAGACAACAATAGAGTTTGTTGTTTCTTCCCTTTATGTTAATGGGTAATTTAGTTACAGGGAAAACTGTAATGTTGTTATTGTTATGTAGGAAGCTTTAGGAAGAGAAAAAGTCCTGAGTGATCCAAAGGCCATAGTTCGAGCAGCATTTGTTTCATTCAAGTCCCGATGGGCGGCTGCTGTCTGTGCTCAAACTCAGTTATCCCATAACCCAACAATTTGGTTGACAGAATGGGCCCCTGAGCCACGTGATGTTTATTGGAGGAATCTTGCAATACCATATTTTGATCTCACCATTCGAAGGTTGCTCATGGCCATTGCACTTTTTTTTCTTATTTTCTTCTTCATGATCCCTATAGCTTTTGTTCAATCTCTAGCCAATATTGAAGGGATTGAGAAGGTTTTTCCTTTCTTGACGCCTTTAATAGAAACGTAAGTTCCTTGTCAGTGTTGTTCTATTAGTGTCACATTTCTTTATATGTCCTCAATATTTTCCTCCATATAATCAGTCATTCATGTGCTTGACCTAAATGAATCCTGGTTCACATCTCCATCTCGTCTAACCATTTTCTCAAGCAGGGCATGGATAGGGATGGCATCTTGCACTACATAATATATATTGTTATGGAAAGAAAGAAGTATTTAACTGTTAATTTCTTGAACCTCATGGACACACTATAGCACCGATTACTTCTGCTCCTGTTATTTGCAACAAGTAAAATAGTTAAATTTCTGGCTTTGCAAAGCTGAAAAGTTAAACTTCTTTTTGGTGTAATTTCCAGAGAAAACCTGTAGAATATTTTCACCTGCTTAATGCATAACTTGCTCTCAATGGGAGGGGAAGAAAAAGTTAAGAAAATGAATATATTAGCAGCTGTGGTCTATTTCCTGATCTTCGCCACAGGCTGATATCTTAGACATAATCATTAGGCTTACCATTCCTTTCAATTATTAACGACTGAGATTTGATGTATGTGAAATTTCAACTGTTGGAAAATGCATTTTCAGGAAGTCTGTCAGGTCCTTCATCCAAGGGTTTCTCCCTGGGATTGTACTAAAGATATTTCTCATTCTACTTCCAACAATTCTTATGATGATGTCCAAGGTAGAAGGATTTTCATCACGCTCATCTTTGGATAGAAGATCAGCTGGGAAATATCACCTATTCCTTCTCGTAAATGTATTTCTTGGAAGTATTATCACTGGCACGGCATTTCAGCAGCTTAAAACTTTCCTTCACCAGCCTCCAACAGAGTATGTACAAACTCTTTCCAAAAAAAATGGACGGGGTAACACGTTTAATACTATGATATACACATGCAGTTTGAATACTGAGACAAGTTGGTGGTTAAAAACCCAGGTTACCGCAACAAGAAACTTATTAAGTTTGAGAAGCAATGATTGCTATATATTCTGAAAGACATTTAGTTATTTGTACTGGACTCCAACATGCCAATTCATTAGGTATTCTTATAAATCCGTTCTATGTTTTTGTGACCAGAACTGAGACATATTACCTTCATAGTTTTTAATCCATGCTGGGCCACTGATTTTCTTTCACTTTTTCACTCTTTAGTTCCTATCATACTCTTTCAGTCACAGTGCATGCTTTTCTCTGCCATGATCCTCTATTCATGTGTTTATGAGTTGATGCTATGCTGATAAGCATACCATTATGTCTGCACCCCTGAAATCAAACCCCTCCTCTCATGCTATTTATATCATTCTATTTTATCTTAACATACCAGAATATGGAAGTGTGATTGACTAGAGATATTGTACTGCAGGATTCCAAAAACTGTTGGTGAATCTATCCCAATGAAAGCCACTTTTTTCATTACTTATACAATGGTTGATGGATGGGCGGGGATTGCTGCAGAAATCCTCAGATTAGTACCGTTAGTCATTTTCCACCTGAAAAATATGTTTTTAGTGAAAACAGAACAAGATAGGGAGGAAGCAATGGATCCTGGTTGTTTGAACTTTGCAACATATGAACCAAAGATACAATTTTATTTCTTGCTTGGACTTGTTTACTCTGCTGTCACACCTGTACTTCTTCCTTTTGTCATCATCTTCTTTGCTTTTTCCTATGTGGTATTTCGTCACCAGGTACACTATTCAACCTATTTTATTGTCTTTGCATTTCTAAGCTATATGAAGCTTTTTAGGTTTCCTTTCATTCCATTAGATGCTAAATAAATGCTGGAAATATACATAAGCATTTTGTTTTCTTCCTTTCATACATAATTTTTATATGAATGCTGGAAATATACATAGATATTTTATAGTTGTACAATACCGTACATGTAGACCAATCCAAGATGAAGAAATAGTATCCTTGATTAATTATTAAGCGGAGTGAATCCAAGGGGCTAATTTCATCATACAGAGTTATCTGGTCGAACAACTATTAATATGGTGAAATAAAGGTATAGCACATCCCTTTGAGGTAGGGGCAGCCTTTTGCCCCATAAGACAACCTCTCTTTTGGCTACAATGAAGCGTATTGCGCCAATATTCAATATGTCCTGCTTTTTATGGTTATGATCGCAAAATGTTCCTCTCATGGTGTAATACTCATCCGTTATTGGTTCACAATGCTGTTTCATGTTGCAAGGTCATCAACGTGTACGATCAAAGATATGAGAGTGGAGGCTCATTTTGGCCAGATGTGCATCGACGTCTGCTTATTGGTTTACTAATATCTCAATTTCTTCTAATGGGATTGTTGAGCACAAAGAACATTGAGAAGTCAACAATTGCACTTCTTCCTCTTCCTATTTTGACCATTTGGTTTCATGTATACTGCAAGGGCCGTTTCCAATCTGCATTTGTAAGGTTCTCGTTGCAGGTGAGGATCTCTTTGCTTTATGATCTACATTAATCTTTTAAAAGAAAAGAGTTTGCAGAACTTAAACTTGATGAAACATCAATATAAAGGAATATATTTACATGATACTGCTAAAATGTAACATGCACTTTGGAATTCTAGAGTTTCTATGAAGCCATTTAATTTGGATCAAGGTTTTAGGAAAAATATCATATTTCTTCCTTGATCTTTGTCTTGGTGACTTTTTTTATTATTAAAACACAGGATGCAATGACCAAAGATACCCTAGAACGGGCAACAGAGCCTAACCTAAACTTGAGAGCCTACCTTAAGGATGCTTATGTACATCCAGTTTTCAAGGGCAGAAGCCACTTCGACAGCCCTCTGTTGGTTCCTGATGAAGAGAACAACACGCTCGTTCTGACAAGGAGGAGCAGTTAACGGTGCTCGGTATCAAGTTCTGATGGTAGTTAGAGATGGAATAAACCAGCATGGGTGTTCAGTATTAGCATTTGGTCTTCATATTCTTATTCTATCTTCTTGTAGGTATAATATAAGTATACAACAAGATTTTGGTATTGAGTTATTAAAACGTAGCCAGAAAGATGGTCGAAACAAATTGCTTATTCATTAAGTTGGTTCTGAATGAACTTAAGATGATTCTCTTGCTTTTCAACATTAAAACGAAAAACATTAAATTGTTTGGTTTGGTAAAATTTTCACACCCTTATCATCGGACTTTTTTTAAAATGGTAAATTTAGATTTATATTTAAATTTTTGTGGTATGTCAAATGACAAATAACAACTCAGAAAGCTCTATTTGATGTCCCTGTGACATTCATTGAGGTTGCAAAAGCAATGACTATCCACACTGTGTGATAGTAGGTAAAAGATTGAATCGTATTTTATTTTTGAGTTTGATTGTGATAAAGTGATTGTTTATCTCAATTATCAAATTTGATTGACAGTTAAAATACCTTAACAATTGAATAAGATATTCTCTCTTCAATTCAATGCTTCTTACATGGTTTTTTAATTTGATAAACTTTTAATAGATTCAAAATAGATCGTGATACTTTATTATTAATGTTGATGAAAATTTATCACTTTATTTAAACAAATTTCATGTTTTTATTTAACATCCAAATAAAGCTTTATTTTTCAATTTTTTCCAAATAAGCAAGCTCTTTAATAGTTTAATATTTTTTTGGATAGAAGCTTTAATAATTGAACTTTTTATTTAAGAAAAGAAAATGAAATAGTTGATGGACACTTTTAATATTATGGACCGTTCGTACATTTCTCTATAACCAATCATTACTACATAAGAAAGAAAAAATTCCCTTCCCTCACAGCAAGTCAAAGAAAATTATTATCTGAAAACAGGAAAAAGAAAAAATCTCTTTATTTGTTGGAACCATAACGCACCGTTTAAGTTAACGATGCCTTGAGGAAAGAAAAAGCGTAGATCAAAGACGAATGCGTTGTGCGGTCATTGCGGAAGCTATAAATTCCAATTTCCAGGAAACGACAACTCTGCACTGATTTCGGTTACTGCAACTAACTTCTCCCAATTCTCTCTTTTTCTTCTCATTCTCTGCTAACTCGCTCTCCTTAACTCAGTACTCCGACTTTTGATCACTAATCAATTTCGGCTGAAAGTCTCCAATGCTGTAAATTCTACTTTCAATTTACTCCTTCTCTGCTTCTGGTATGCTACTTTTTCATTCTTTTGATTTCTTGATTATCTGGGTTTATTACTGCTACTGTACGTTTCTTTTATCAACTGGGAATCAGTTCATTTTTATTATCAACACTTCTTATTTCAAATTTCCATAGTTTCTTAGGCTGCAATTGATCTGGGTTTTTCATTCTTTTGATTTTCTTGTATGTAAAACCTTCATTTCTTTTATGCATTCTCTACTTTCTTTATGTTAGTTATGTATCTGATCGATCTTCTTCGGGGAGTTCTTGATGTTCCGCAATTGCATTCGTTAACATGTATTTGATTGCTTTCTGGGTCTGAATGTTTCTTAAGGCTTTGGTATCTAAACCCGACGAAAACAGTTATTCTGTTTAAGTTTTACTGATTCAGTAAGCTAACTTGTTTCTAATTTCTAGCAGAAAGATATCTCTAATTCAGTAAGGAAAAATTATCCTCCTTGAGAAGATTCTGTGCTGTTCTCTGGTTCAGAATCCTTTTTCTTCTGCAAGATTTTATGGCTACTCTTTCTCCTTTCCATACAATAGGGTCCCATTGCCTAAACTTGGGAGCCAATGAACTGTCTAAATCGGCTATTACCAGTTGTGTTTGTAAAAGCAAAGTGGGACAGAGCCTTCAGAGAATAGATGTAGGAAGAAAGCTTTTACCTGGAGAAGTTGTACATAATGTCGCTCAATCTCCTCGTTGGAGTCTTGATTTGAGATGCTTTGCTGCAGCACGAGTTTCTGTTGAGCAAACTGAAGAATCAGTCACTAAAACTAGCCAAGTTGATGAACTTCAAAAGCAATCGACTTATCTCTTTCGAACAGAAACTGGTGGTCAGGTCAAAGTTTTTGTTTGCAAGAGAAGTGTCAAATATGTAGTAGATATTGAAGTTTCATCCCTGCAGTTGTCCAGTGATGACAGCCAGCTGAAGCTAAGTGGGGGCCTGTACAGATCCAATCATGATATAATAAACCAGATCATTGAAACCCCATTTATAGCAAGGTCTTCCAGTGAGTTGGCACTTGAGTTGGAGTTTGAAGCTAAAGAAGTCCCATGCTACTTATCGTTCTTGCTGAAAGCTTCATCAGGTGCAAGTTCAAGTGGCTCAGAAATCAGGAGTCATAGGAAGTCTAGTTTTTGTGTACCGATTGGTTTAGATCAAGGGTATCCAGCTCCATTGGGTCTTTCCTTTTCAACAGATGGTTCCATGAACTTTGCAGTTTATTCAAGAAACGCAGAAAGTTTGGTCCTGTGCTTGTATGATGATAATGCATCAGAAAAACCTGCTTTAGAGCTTGACCTTGATCCTTACGTTAATCGGACTGGTAATATTTGGCATGCTTCAATAGAAGGTGCATGGACTTTTGTGAGCTATGGTTATCGGTGCAAGGGAAACAGGGACACATTCCATGCAGAACATGTTCTTTTGGATCCTTATGCTAAAATAATTGGGAGTTCCATTCCTAATCATCATGAGTCTGGTTTGCTCCCGAAACACCTTGGGCGACTATGCAAGGAGCCTGCTTTTGACTGGAGTGGTGATCTTTCTCCAAACATACCTTTGGAACAATTACTGGTGTATCGGTTGAATGTTATGCAATTTACTAAAGACAAATCTAGTAAGCTACCAGCTGATGTGGCAGGGACTTTCTCAGGTGTAACTGAGAAAGTACAGCATTTAAAAGATCTCGGCATTAATGCTGTCTTATTAGAGCCAATACTTACATTCAGTGAGCAGAAGGGACCGTATTTCCCATGTCATTTCTTTTCACCAGCAAACCTGTATGGGCCTTCCAATGTTTCTGTATCTGCTATCAACTCAATGAAGGGGATGGTTAAGAACTTGCATGCCAATGGGATAGAGGTCTTCCTGGAAGTGGTTTTTACCCATACTGCTGAGGGTGGAGCCCTGCAAGGACTTGATGATTTATCCTATTATCACAATAGTGTTGAAGATTTAGAAGCTAGAAATGCTTTGAATTGTAACTATCCCGTTGTTCAACAGTTTATTTTAGATAGCCTTCGGCATTGGGTGACTGAATTCCACATTGATGGTTTCTGTTTCATCAATGCTTCATGTCTGTTGAGAGGGGTTCATGGTGAACGCTTGTCTCGTCCTCCTTTGGTTGAAGCAATAGCTTTTGAACCAGTGCTGTCCATGACTAAAATCATTGCAGATTGCTGGGATCCATATGACAAGATGCCAAAGGAGATACGTTTTCCTCATTGGAAAAAATGGGCAGAAATGAATACAAAGTTTTGTTCCGATATAAGGAACTTTTTGAGAGGCCAAGGTGCTCTGAGTAGTCTTGCTACACGGCTTTGTGGGAGTGGGGACATATTCTCTGATGGCCGAGGCCCAGCATTTTCATTCAATTTTATTGCTAGGAATTTTGGACTTCCTCTTGTGGACTTGGTCAGCTATAGTAATGCTGAGTTAGCTTCAGAAGTAAGTTGGAACTGTGGGGAAGAAGGACCTACAATTAACACTGCTGTGCTCGAAAGAAGGCTGAAACAAATTCGTAATTTTCTCTTTGTTTTGTACATTTCGCTGGGCATTCCTGTTCTTAACATGGGAGATGAATGTGGCCACTCTTCCAGTGGTTCCCCGTCATGTGGTAGCAGAAAACATTTAGATTGGAATACCATGACAACAGGTTTTGGTATTCAAACAACAAAGTTTATCTCATTCTTGATTTCGCTTAGAAAGAGCCGAAGTGACCTCCTTCAAAAAAGGAACTTTCTCAAAGAAGAAAACATTGAATGGCATGGAAGCAATCGGTCACCGCCAGGATGGGAAGACCCCTCCTGCAAATTCCTGGCTATGAGATTGAAAGCTGATAAAGCAGAGGGCCAGTTGAGCTCTGAGGCATCTCAATTAAAGGGTGACCTGTTTATTGCCTTCAATGCAGCTGATAGAGCGGAGACCATTATTCTACCCCCACCTCCAGATGGGATGGCATGGCGTCAATTAGTCGATACAGCTTTACCTTACCCCGGCTTTTTCTCAACTGATGGTAAGCCTATTTGTGAGCAAATGATGGGGTTAGTTGCTTACAAAATGAAGTCTCGCAGCTGCATTTTGTTTGAAGCTTGCACTGATGGTAGTTAATAATATAGTTAACCCTCCATTTTCTTCATTGAAAACTTTTTAGAATATTAAATGCTATAGGAACAACCTTCTTTTCTGTATCATTACTTTTGTTGTATAATTGTAATGGCAACAGATTTAAGTAAGCAAAAACATTAAAGGTTTTCAGGGTAAGCAATGTTGCATATCCACTTCTTTTCAATTAATCTTTGAGTGAATGTTTCTGTATCAACGTTCTTAAGGAAATATAAAACTTCAGCTTCATAAGCGAGCGAAGTGCTTTCAGATTTTCCAACAAAAACAACGTTTAAAACCATATTTACAAAATGTTAATAAGATTGGTTTGTCAATTCCCCTGTTAGAACTCATGCTATGATCTTTTATAGGAAAGCAACAACGCCGCATAGAATTGGAAGTGGATAAGTAGCTAACAAGTTGTCTACGGTCCAATTTCAATAATCAGTTCAGCTGCGGAGGCGGTAGCTTCAGCACCACCAAGTCCCAACAATGCGATAGCCAGTTCTTCCTCATTCCACTGCCTCAATCCATTGCTTAACCTTCTCAAAACATCAACATTGACGTCCAAAACCCACTTCTTCGTACAACCTACCATCAAGCTCACAAACCCTGTTACATATGCATGCCAAGTGGCATACTCACATCCAAGTGATATTTTTCCATCTATTGCGCTCGCAAGAAATTCCAAATGCGCCCCAAGGACCTTTGGTCGCCGTTTTGATGTCGGTGAGGAGGAATCCACACCCCACGCCAAGGTACCACAAAGCACTACAAAGTATGCAAGTGCATAGCCGCTCAGCATGGCAACTAGACCTCCAGGTTCCCCACCATCTTGATCTGGAGTATGGGCTGATAGAAACCAAGACGGTAATGTTTCTTGGATTAACAACTGGACCAAGCTTAATCCACCGGATAGCCAAACCAATGAAGCCCCAAGTGATGCAGCAAATCGGACTCGTGTTGTTGCTGCACCAAGAGAAACTTGTCTATATCTCAATCCAAACTTCGCCTTTTTCAGTTTCTCCAAATTCTCCCTGAATAACCCACTATTGGCAATATCTCTTACGGAAGACATTAAAAGAGAGACGATTTCTTCTGTCATAAACATGATATTTCTGACCGATCGATGCACTCGTAAGTACAGAATCCCTGGGGCAACTGCAGACATTCCCCCAGAGAAATGGGAGCCAAATCCATGGCCGAGGAGTGCACCAACTCCACCATTGCTGTAAATGGTAGAGGGGCTTAATCCGGGGATCGATGTGAAGCAACTCCTAAGAAGTTGGACTACAGCATCAATATTGTGGTGGAAGACGGTACGAGAAGCAGAGAACACAAGGAAATCACTCCAACGCTTAACCTTCTGAGCCCATAAAGAGGCTATGATGGGCATGCATGGCCAGGGACAACTTTCAGCTAGTGAACTCAATGCTGGGCCAATTAACACAATGAAACGTTCAGAAGCTTTATCAAGTTTATAGGTTATAGTGAGGCTAACAAGGGCAGCCAAGGGCAGAGGAAGCATGGCTGGAGAGCTCCCCCCTGCAAGTAAAGAAAACAAGATCAGAGACCAAAATATTACTGACAGATTTGTCAAATCATAAAATTCCCAATATAAGCTTGGAGTAAAATTCAGTTTTCCAACATTTCTAAAATTGCCAGAATCCTGCTAAATAACTGGCAGCAGTCTGTGTCTAAAGTAAGTGTAGGTTCCTCCAGATTTTGGATTCGCTTTCCATTCATGTTTCTGTTAAGCATGGAAAAAACTCAAAACACACACGTCCAATCTTTTCTCTCCTTTTTCTTCTTAATTACATTCAAAGATACAGAAAACCTATTCAGTGGCCAGTATAACTGATGCAACCTTAGTTCAAAAAGTCACTTCTGGAGATCTGGAGATGTAGGTCAGTAGAAAATTTACATAATGGTATAGAATAATACCTATGGCAAGGCTTGGGATATCAACACCAGTAGCAGCTATAATTTTTTTGATTTGCTGCTCAACCATGAATAAATTTGCTGAGGGACTCGGCCAATCTGTTCCATTCATAAAAACTGGCTTCCATATACCTCGTGTTACTTCAGCAGATAAGTAGCTGACAATGGTTGCCAGGGTAGCCGGAAGGAGATCAGCAAGATCTTTGAGTCCTGAGATATTGCAGGCAATAAAATTATTTTGTAAAGGAATAAAGGCATCTAGAAGAACAGGGAACCTTGGTCACTTTAAAGACTGTTTCAATAAATGTTATGTGCAATTGGTTAGATTATGCCATATAGAAAAAGAAAAAAAAAAAAACAGTTTGCAACTATTCCTACTATATGTGATATCATGCTTTAGAATAGGAAACAAACTCAAGAGAGTAAAATCAAGTAATTACACTTCTGCAGAATACGAGTAATTAACCAGAGGGTCAATTTATTAATCGACCCCAACATATCAGGAAGAAGCATATGAATATGATACCATGCATGAAATGACCCCCAGCTCTGATATCATGAGATTCAATCCACTTTAACTTGACAAGATGTATCAGTGTCTTCCTCAAAAAGATCTTGATATATTATCATCTCTAATTCATGGTAAACTGATATATTTTCCATTTATTTGTCTACTTTGAGGCAATAATAAAAAAATTAAAAAAAAAACCAAACCTGTTGCCAGGTCACGGGGCAAGAGTCTTCCATGTGCACATGCTGTCAGAGCCGCATCAAGCACATAGGGAGCTCCTTCCAGGATATCCCATGCGGGCACTTTTAGTCTCATAGATACATCCTCAGCTCCAGATGCAGGGGAACTACTACTTCCAGAAGTTGTAGAAGTTAAAGACTGACCACCCCTGCTTATCTTCCTGAACATCATATTGAGGAGTGCATCAACAATCTGATGGACAGTTGTCCCTTGTACAAGTCCTGTCAGGGTGGAAGCAATACACTCTTGATGCTGCCGGTACCAGCTTTTTAGCTTGGGAAAGGAATCCATAAATATGAGTTCCAAGGAGATATTTAAATTTTTTGACATTCTTTTAAGCTTCATATGATCCTTTGGTGATTTCCCAAAATCTGATAATTTAGAGTTTCGAACCAACAACAGATATTCAGGAGTTAGTTGGGATCCCACTGGTGTTGCATCTCCCATCGCATTTTCAAAAGGTGGATGATTAAACCTCCATAATCTCAGTAGAAGAGTAAATGCATTGCTGAAGACCGCATGACTAGTCAGCTCCTCCCCTGTTGGAAGTGTCCATGACACATTGGGAGAAGTTGACCCAAAAACCTCACAAAGGGGCATCAATGTACCAGCAAGCAGTGGAACCTGACAAGAATATCAAATGATATCAGTGCATGGAGCACATACGGTTTCTACTTCCACTAGAAAATTGTTTGTATCCTCTTCTTTTGTTAAGTGGATGCATGCTACATTGCATGCATAATGATTCATGCAACATATTCTCTCTGTCAGTGCAGAGAGGAACAGCTGACTAAATTTTTATGGTCCAAAGTTGCAAAGATAAGAAGGAATTCCCTTCAGTTCTACAGAAAATGGGGGAAATCCATATATTATTTATGTGCAATATATGAGGAGGATCTTTTTAGCATGCTTGCTAAAAGATTAGCTCCACTGAACATTCTTCAATTCATATGATACACAGAATACACACATAAACCAGCAAAAAACATGGATCACGAAGTGAAAAAAAAACCTACCAAGCCATGTAAAGAGAATATCTGGACACAATCTACAGGTGATATTCCAACGAGAAGAATATTAAAAAATGGACCATAACTGATTAAATGACTCTCACTCCCAGAATAATCAGCAGGAACTGGTGGCGACAACAAGCTTGTAATGAAGAGAATGGTGTGTTCCTACAAAGCAACACCAAAATAAACCCAAAAATAGTAAACATACAATAAATTTAAAGAAATAAAGGATAACAAAACTTCAGAAGCACTTAAGTGTAGTAGTGACAGATTATGTGATTGTAATGCACCTTGTAGCAAGGGACTTTCTGTCAAATTACCTGTATATTCCAACCACGAACTAGAGAAGCCCCGCAAAGAATGCTAGCAGCAGAGATCTTCTCATCATCTGAACCTTTGGTTGCAATCTCATATATTTTCTCGATCTCTGCTAAGCTTCCATCAAATCCATGAGCTTAAATTCAGTTGCCTTAACACTGGGTAAATTTACAAAAAAGAGCATCTCATATACCTGGCTTCAGGATAATGAAGGTTGTAACTGAAGACCAGGTCATGGACACCAGATTACTTGGATACAACAGTTAATCAGTCTGGACACTTTCAGTCCCCACAACAACACAGACATAGACCCAGACCATAATGAGATAAATATCCAGTATCTGTGAGGTGGAGACATACTGACATACATTTCTTATTTCTGTATGCATGTGTGTATATATATATCATATATAGGAGCTTAAATTAAGATGAAGAAAATAATCATAGGGGAACAGAAAGAGAGAAAATATGATGCTATGAAGTTGAAGCACACTATCACTAAGCCATCTTTCAGCTAATTAATTTCAATTACAGCATCATAAATCAAACACCCAAATGCAAAATGAAAAAACATACTGAAGTCGGCGAGAATTGGAAATGATATAAAACTTTTGCAGATATTAGTTAAATCAAATTCCATATGACCAACTCCTAAGCTGTACATAATAACCATAAGGTATACTGATACTCTTGGCATCTTTCATCCATCCCATTGACAGGTTCCCAAATATCGTTTAAGTATAGTAATAACATAAAGTAGTAGGATCACAGTTCATTCAAACTCATAAAAAGCAGAAAGAATAACCATTTGGGAAAACCAAAAAGACAAGCAGATAAAAAAAGGTTCCAATGAAGCCAAAAGACATTCCAATAAAATCAAAGTAGTAGTATTAGTAACTTATAAAACTTTAGGGACCAGGCATAGCGAATATGAACCCTCATAAAAACCGTGCATTCTTCTCTGAGATGTCAGAATATAATAAAAAAATAGATAATGGGTCTATTCCATGAATTTTATGGCCCCTGCAACTGAGAAAGAAGCAGATGGCAGAGCTTGCATGGATAGTATTAGGTCCAGAGGTTTGATGTTTGCTTCAACAGCCCCATCTTAGACATTTGGGACAATGAAAGAGAAAGGTGGCCAACTAAGTGACCAAGCCTAACTCTCCCCATTACTAAAGCGACAGCAACAACAAAAGAAAAGGAAAAAATTATTTGCAGCATACCTAGAAGCTGGAGTTGCAATCAGAGCATTTATCAACGTAGGAGTTAGAGGGGATCCTTTCATCAGTGATGACCAACCAATCACTTGAACAGGAACATTACGGGGTATATTTGCACGAGCATTTACATAACCAGGCCAAACATATGCGGATGTGTCCAATAGATTTCTAGCAATACAAGCCTCAACAATCAGATGCCGCATGTTCCCAGCTGCAAGGAATAAATTGAAGAATTTGGAAAAGCATTAGCTAGAGAAAGAATTTATGGAAAGAAACAACTTTCAACAGACATAAGAGAATTAGAAAATGGGGCAAATAAATCCTTCTGAAAAGAATGAAGAGAAAAAAAATCAACTAGTTTTCAGGAAAGAAAACAAATCTAAAGAGAGAAAGAGTCCACAATAAGCATGCTCAAACAGAGTAGTTCAGTCAACAAAATCAATATTTTAATAGCATAACTGAAATTTCTAAGAAGCATACTTGAGTGTTTTTCAAAAATCTTAAATAGTAAAAAAGTGGCTACCCTTGTTCCACTTGAACTGATCTAATAGTCATCTGCACTAAAGTTAACTATGCAAGTAACACATTTCAAAACAGCCTTAATAGATCAGGTAAACTATTTATTTTATAAGGGTACTAGTGCTTACAGCAATTCATGGGCATGTCATTAATGCTCATGCACTCATGGTATCCATTACCAACAGTGAGACCAGAAACAAACATGATAGCTTTGGCAGCAGCCTGATTGGCTACTGAACGAACTGGTTGAGGTGGGGTCAATAAAGCCTCATAATCACCCAACATCTGTAAGCTGCAAATTAAATCCTGACGACATCTTCCTGGGGATTGTTTCTCTTTTATTTGATTGGTTGGGCTGCAATCACATCCATCAATCAATTCACTTTCCTCTTCCTCAACAATATTGGCCACCACAAGTGGTGTAATTGACAACAACATGCACAAGCATGTGTCAAGGCGAGGTACAGGACCCTCACTAATGTCCCTTTCCTAAGAAACAAACAGAACAAAGAGGCATCAGTTTGTAACACAAAATAGTGGACAAAGAATATCAGAGTGTCCCAGATCATAATTTCTAATTTATATGCTTTTAGAAACAGAACTCAGTAGAAACTAATCATTTCTCAATATCATGTTCTCCTATTAGATATAATCATTCAAATATTCCAGTATTCCCAGAGAATAGTTGTATTATCTCCTGGTTTGTCACAACAAATCACATTAAATTTCCTCACAAATTGACAAGTTTATAAGATCAAAACAGAGAACTAAACTTAAAGTGGCTTTTAAAGCACAAAAGTAGGAAGCCACAAATGCAGAAGCTTCTCTACCTGCAACAGACAGGTACACAAACACATCCATCCATCTAGATAAATGAATACATAAATGCTATAGCATACATATACACACAACACATGCAAATTCAAAACTTTTATTCTCAGGGAAAAAGAGAAGAATGATGGTCGAAGGTAAACAAGAGCTTGATCAAGTTTACACAAATTCCTACCCTTTGAACAAGCCTCAAAGCTGCAATCCATAGACCAAGAAATGTATCATGCCATGTTGTACCATTTACAGCCTGTAAAGCCTTGACCAAACCTGCAATATTAATTTTGCCTTAGCAACATGATCAAGGACGCATAGTCACTATGCTTCAAACAAAGCAACGAATTCGGAATCTGAAGACAGCAATTAACAAGTACCAGTGAGACTTTCAACAGCACCAGTTGCAGCCACCTGTGATCCATCCATAGCATCCTCAAGAAACAGATCAATAGGAAGCCAATGTGCAGATGGACTAGTCCCGTGATATTGACCAGATGAAGTTGTTAAAGACCCAGAACCAATGACAGCATTAAGCTCCTGTTGTGATATTGTTTTACATTTCCTAGACACAACTTTATGCATATCAGACGTCAAATTAAGAAAGGCCTCTGGAGTTATATGTTTTGCATTCCTCAATGCCACTGACTTTGCTGCAAGAACTCTTAATTGCTGAAGGAAAGTTCCCCAATGCGAAGACCTAAGAAGAATAAAGGAATATAAGTGTTAGTCACATCTTACTAAATTATCGCAAAGTATTACAAGGATCCCACCCAAAGTTCACTAGTTCAGTAAAGTCGTTTCTTCTTCTTTTTTCTTTTAGCTACCAAATGATGGAATTACATAAATCGGAAAGGCACTACATGAACTGCCTTTTTCGCATCTCTCTCTTATTCATAGGGCATAATTAGTACCATAATGCCTCAACAGAAAGAAAACTCAACACTAGAAGTAAGTCTTACATGTTCCTCCGTGCCAAGAAAAGAATCCTTGAAGTTACTTTATTTTGCAAAAACTCCCCAATGATCTCAATAGCCATTGTAGTGTTTCCTTTACACAGCACATCATGGTGCTCACTTCTCTTCTCATTAAAGTTATCAACGCTATCTATTTCCATGTCTTGAGTTACTGTAGGCCATATTGATCTCTTTTCTGGTGTAAGTTCTAGTAACCCTTCATCATCTAGTGATGCATCAAGCAGTTGCCATACAATTGAAAAAACAAATTCAACTAAAAGCAGACCAGGTTCAGACACTTGAACACCAAATATCTGGGAAAGATGAAGAACATCACCTACTGATTTCATAATCCTGCCATTTCACCAGCAACTTGCATTAATACTTACAGTAGTAGCTTAGCCAAGTATCCCTAAAATGACATAAAGTGAAAGACTGGCAAAGATATGATATTTTACATGACTAGATCAAACCAGTTTCATAGAATATTAGCAGACGTAAATTTAGGTTTCATTATTTTGTAACATGCTATATAGTTTTTGTTTTTTTAAATGTATAATTTAACTAATATATAACATATCTTTGCAGATAAAATAAAATATACAACCGCTCTAATGAATCATCCATTTTACTATAGCCAGTGCAAGCAGTCAACTTGAATGGCATTTCATAAATAAAGCATACTTCTATGACAAGAAGGGTGGGGGTGAAATTGAAGTTTACTTTTGATAATTTGGTCCATTGATTTGACATTGAAGTGAGAAGGCATGTCTCCTGAGGAGTTCCATGTAGAGCCGATATGCTGCAGGATGAAACTTACGATTTGGAATGACCCTGTCATAGACACCAGGTGTAGTCAATTTCAGTCTTAGAAATATCAAGTCAATGGGAACTTCCACCAAAATCATGATTCCACAGGCCAGCAAATGTTAGACAACATGTACTGGTGGAATACTTTAAGATGAACATTTTGCCAAAAAAAACCAAAATTTAGCTCTTTAAAGATTGCAATCGAACATAAAACCAAACAGAATTTTTTTTTCCAAACCTGCACTGACATTAAAAAAGCAACATTAACAACAATCCACAGAAATGAACCACAATAGAACGGCTGGTTGTCACATATCTTGAAGTTTAGTCACTCGCTAGCAAATGGCCTTAAAATAACTTTCGGAACACCTAATATTACATGATCTGTTAACAAGTACAAACACGTACATACAAGTTTATCATGTACACTGGCAATAGAGTTTAAAACAGATTACAGATCATAATAGGCAACCAAGGGTAAGGTGTGAGAACCTAAACGTATGGCTAATTCTTACAAGACAAGAGAACAACAAAATATACAGCATCTTTTCGCATGAACCATAGAATATTATTGTGTTTAGAATCTTAAACCAAGGCCAACCAAAAGGGCTATACTATCAACTTCAATCAGCTCAAAAACCGAGAACCAAGCAGTATAGCCACCGGGAAAAAAAGCACACACGCGTACACACCAAATAACAAAAATGGCTAAGAAACAAGTCGAACTTATATGTCATAAAACTCATCGACCCTGTTTTTCTATTAAAAAAAAAACTTAAAAGGGGGGGGAGGGGGGGAGGGAACGGACCTGGTAGAGAGGAGGGCGAGGACGAGCATTGAAGGCACGAATTTGACAGTCAAGGCCTTCTCTAGGAACTTCCACGTGATGGGCACGTGATTATCCCAGCAGATGTGGGAGACAAGGAGGTGAGCCAGGTCGATTGAAGGCAAAGAAATCCCAGCCGAGTTAAGACTAGAACTGAGCTGAACAGCCCAGAGAAGTGGATCTCTGTTCTTGTACTGGGCCGACTTGGTCAGCTCCAGCACCGACTCCCATACCGGACTCGCCGCCTGTACGGAAACCGCCATGCCGGCTGCCGCCGCAAGCTGGTGCTGCAATGGAGCTTGATTATGCTTGTACTTACAGTGGATTCAGTTAAAGTAGAGAGTTGAGTCGGCTGTTTTTTCAAAATCAAAACTTGAGACCAAGATTATTAATCAATGGGGGTACCTTGATCGAAAGAGAACATAAATGGGTAAAAATGGACAAGTTCGCTTAGGAAATTTTTTCACCCTCTGAGATTTAACGTGTATGGGAGATTTAAAATTTGACCATCCGTGCCTGCTTGTCAAATGAAGGGGCCACTGAAGTCAATTTTGCGGACCGTTTTAATTTTCCACCCAAACGACCAGTTCTCTGTTCTTAGGGGGATAGCACTCATCAATAATTTCTTCCAAATTTGTTCTTTTATGACTTTTTTATTCTTTTTTTATAATAAATTTATGAATCACTAATTTATTAGTAAGTTCATATTTTGATGAGTCAATTTTAAAAAATTACAAACTATTCATAGACAAGTAGAACAATATTCCTTAAATCTAAGTTGATCGACATCAAATATTAAAATTGAAAAAAATTATTTACAAATTTATAACATTTAAAGCTATTTCATATAGAAAAATCAAATTGTAGAAGAGAAATAAATAAAAACTTGCAATTGATGCAAAAAGAAAATCTCATACATCAACCATTTTACAGTTGAATGACTTCGGTCTTGCTAATAGTTTAATGAGAATTCAAAATTTACGGAGAATTCAAAATTTTTAACGTAAATGTTAAACCTTTTTTATGGACTTCGGTCTTGCACGCCTAGAAGTTGATTTAACATGAAAATATTTACATACAAATTGAACAAAGCCAATCAAACTTTCATTTTGCTTTCACTTAATTTACATACAAATTGAACAAAGCCAATCAAACTTTCATTTTGCTTTCACTAGGGAACATACAAACCAAAACATCGACCAAACCCAAAGTTATATGATCTGATCTTGCCCCAACAACCCACCAAAGGAAACCAAACATACATAAACCAAAAACCGTGCCTTTCTTGGGTAGATATTGCAGGTGTTAAAAGGAAAATGGATAGTCAGCTGCCAGGGTTGCAATCTTGGTCAAGTCCAGACACCAACACTTATAATCAGATGTTGAGATCTCATATAGTTCATCCGGAGCCTTCTTTTCCAATTCCATTGATCGAAAAGAATCAAAGCCACTGTTAGCTTTTTCATCTCCAAGTCTGAACACTTGCCGATGGTCTTGGCCACGCATTCGCTTGTACAGTCTCATCACAGATATACAATCTTCGTATGGATCGTGAATTCCAGACTGGATGTTGTACCTGTAAAACAATACACCATGATGCTACAGAAAGAAAAGGGAGTAAAAGGAGAAAATAGTGTACAGAGAGCAGTAGCAAGAGCAATTTTCTTTTATCTAAAACTGTAATGTAGATCCTGAAATAGCAACTTGCCCTAGATATGTTTTTGTGAGGTGCTTCAGTGAGTGGCTAACAAGATTTGTTTTCATCAATGGACGGTATTTTGCAGTGTCCCTGCACAATAGAAAATAGCTTGTGTAATGGAAGACATCTCTGCATATCTTTATTTTAGAAGGTCGAAGATACGAAAAAAAGAAATACAGAAAGGGGGAAAGGGGTTTGGGAAAATTCAAAGTCGAATCATAGTGAAAAAAGGCCAAAATCTAAAATTATTCCAACCCTTCTACACTTACTTTTCATCCGTGCTTGGCTATACCATGCATCATTTCCTCTTAAGAAGCATAGGATTAAATGAGACACAAATACAGAATGAGTTAATTTGTGAAGGTTATCTGATGACCCTTATTATACTAATATGTTGCCACTTGCCATTAGTTTGTTATATGTTAATATCAAGACATGTTTCACCTAAAAACGAACTAGGTTATGCCAACTGACAATCAAGGAAACACATCACAAAGGGTTTCATTAAAAAATGCAGACACCATTTTCAGCAGAATCACTTGTCAAAAGGATTTTGAATGCGCCTGAAATATTTCAACCAACCTCAACAGAAAGCCAGGGTATTTCATTCTCAAGCAGTTCAAATCATGCTGTATGTCATGGCCCACAAGAAGCCTAGCCTTCACCCCATCTGGGGGCATCCTTCCAACAGACTCTCCATTGTATAGAATTTTCTTTATTTTATCTTGCACTTCATTAAGTGGTATGGCATCTCTCAGATGGTCTTCTGTTAGCCCAGTTACTTCATATCTGCATATATGTATGAATAAAAGCATAATAGGTAGTTCGGCTTTAAGGTGGCTATTTTAAGTGAAGATGGAGCATAGAAATACCTGTAATTGGTGACAGGAATTTGTGGTTGAACATATGTGTGCAAAATTATATTCTCAGCTTCATCAACAAGACATACTCTAGCACAAAGATCAATTGATCCATCACTTCCACCACCAACCATTTCACAATCCATAGCAACGGCTTTTTGAGCTTTGCCATTGTGCATTTCATCCATGATTGAACCTGACATAGTGAAATTAGATTCTATACAAGGCGTGATCTTTGTTCCCTGCAACAACAACAACATAATATTAGGTTATATCAAGTTATAATGTAATATGAATGTGTTCCAGTCCCTACACATAAGGTATTCAACCATCTAGTCTCAATTTTAGCCAAAATTTTCCTTGTTTTCAAGATTATTTTGACATAGAACTTAGAAATCAGACATCCAAAATACAAAATCAAGAAAAATATAGTCAAAATACACGCAACAGGCATATTAATGATTAATATTATAGACAATTAAACAAGGGAAGCGGAGTAAAGCTCTATAAGTGATAAGGTTCCAATTAGCATTTTAATCACAAAGCTTACTTACAAGGGGAACAGGGGCCACTAGGCAGCACATTTGCTTATGTTCCTTAAGAGCAGAGGGGCTATCCAAAACTTTTAAACAAAGATTGCAACCTTGTTCCACAAAAATCTTCAAACAATTTGTTTTCGATAGTGGACCTATGTAGAAGGAAAGAAATAAGAAAATTACACAATAAAATCGTTGACAAATGAGAATGAACATGCAGATTGTCTTACTATTAATATGTTCCCGCACCGATTCAAAAGATTTGCAGTGCTTTTGACACACCCAACATCTAGGTTGATGAACTGAATGGTACGAGATTTTCATGTGCTCAATAAGATGCAGCTTTCTATTAAATTGTTTATAGCATGCAGGGCATTTGTGCCTGTAATAGAAAATGAAGAACAATGAAACGTTTACTTCACATGCATTATAATCACAACCAATGCATCATCATCAAACAAAGACAATATATCAGCTAAAAGATCTAAATAGAGAGGAGGCTACTGAAGCTTTGGGAACTTTCCAGCAATATCTTATTTCTCCCCTTATTTCACAGTATCATGCTCAAACAGTTTTAACTCCAATTGCTGATTCCCTATGTCTATTGTGTCCATAACTAGAAGCAACAACAAAGTAAGAGGTTAAGGGGAAAAAGGGTAAGCCCTTTTCAACATTGTAGCTCAAAAAGTAGGCATTAGAAACCAAATAAAACCTCAGAGCAAAAGAAACACAATAAAAGAGTGGCTCCCAGAAATTTCGAGCAAACAAAAGGAACTAAGTGCATGTGTTACTTTCTTTAGCACCCAGAAGTAAAAAATCAAGTAAAAGCAAAGTAAGTGAACCAATGACACATTTTCTTCCACATTCTTGCCCATACGTAAGAAGCAGCCAAACCCATCTCATAAATAAACGATCAAAAGATTAGAGAGAAATGGGACCTTGGGGTTTTGGGCTTTGGAGGATCGGGATCAGAGGCCATCGGAAGTAGCACCGGAATTTTTTAAAATAAGAAGATAAATTTTCCGGTAAACAGAGACGTGGGTTTCGGAGTTTGGGTAAAAAGAAGTTAGCAATTGAACTCTTCGACGAGGGGGAGAGACGGAGTGGGAAGTGCAACTGAGATAAAAAAAAAAACATAAAACGACGATGCCGTTTTGAACGCCGTGAACCTTTTTGGTAATTACTGTAGACAGACCGATTTATTATGCAGATTAAGAGTAAGTAAAATTCGATTCGATTTGAAAAATTTATAAAAAATTAAATTTTAAATTAAATAGTTCGAGTTATTTGAGTTAATTGAGTCATTCAGATCAACTTCAATAAAAAATTAAATTTTTCGGTTTAACACAAATATGAATTATACAATTCGAGTTATCCAAAAATTTGAACAGAAAAATATAAAATCAAAACTATTAAGTTCAAAGATAAAACTATGTTATTTTGATAAATGTTTACCAATTAATTATTGTTTATGTAGTTAAGTAATATTGTACTCCGTTTACTAGTTAAATAATTAGTCCATGTAAATATAACATTGTATAAATAATATGATTGTTAACACGACTTGACTTGACTCAAAATTTTTTTGACTCAATTCGAAAAATTTTCAAAGTGAGTTCAGTGGTTAAAATATAATTTATCAATTCGACTAACTCGAATTTTTTTTACTCGATTTGACTCGACTTAATCAAATGTTCACCCCTAATATAGCCCTATAAGATATCTCTTATATAATTGTTACGAGCTTTTAACCACGTGGACTTACAACGTGATTGATAGCCAACAGTATTCTGAATTTAAATATTTCAAACTTTATATGAATACGCGGATCTCTAATCAGTATTTTTAGCTTCGCCCTGCATGTAATACTAAAATCTTAGTTGATAAAAAAACAAATTAAGAAAAATGTGGTAATAAATGGTATATAGAGCAAAGTAAATAATATGTTAAAATATATATTTCCGGGACAACATGGAAAAAATAGTCATAAATCAATGAAAGTAGTCAAGTTTACAGCACACAGCTCAGATTATGCTGCAAGCATTAACATTATCATCACGAAATGTGTGAAAAACAGAGTTGCCTATTGGCGGTTCCGTATCCTCATAGAAATCATAGGGATATGGTCGCGGCGGCTGTGTTATCCGGTAAGGTGGCGAGTAAGGATAAACTGGTCGATATTGTCCACATCTATATGGTGGCAGTTGAAATGCAGGTGGTAATGGTGGTGGCGGCAGCCATGAGTAACACCCTGGCCTTGCTCCTCGAAAACTGCCAAACATTCTTGGTTCAACACTGCTCTTCTTGCCAAACCAACCACCAAGCCAGTGTTTCTTCTTTTCCGTGATAAGTTGTGGGTGATTCGATACTTCGGGTCCTTGTGGGACAGGGTCTTTAGCTTTACCGTCATTAGATTTATCAGCAAAAGAACATGTTTGGTTCTTTTCCTCGTATTTACAAGCAGAACAAGTGTTGTCATTGTCTAGTTTCTCGTTTCTAGTCTCGGGGTTCTTCTCGTAGGCGTAAAGCTCTGCTTTTTTGCCCATCTTTTCTGATATCGTTTGAATGAGCGTAGAGAGTTGGACAATGCCATGAACAGTGACCAGCCCGTTTTCGGTATCTATGTCGACGGCATTCACCCCTAGGTGACAAAATCAAATAAAAAAAATGGGAAAGCATTTTTAAAAGGTGTTTTTTTTTAATATTCTTTACCATTGATTTTCTGCAACATTTTCTTCACTTTCTTGGGACATGCAGGACAGCAATGGGCGTTCACTTTCAAAACACAACTCTGCAATGAGATTAAAAGCAAAGGTTAAAAACCATGAAAAAGATAAATAAAATAAAATAAAGTAAAGAGTTTCATACTGGGACAGTCGGAGCATCTGCCATTGGAGTCTAAGAAAAGCTTAGCAAAACAGAGAAAAATGGTTGATGGAACTGACGGTAGTTAGAAGACAGTAAAGAGAGGAGTAATCTAGTTACGTGTTCCTTGAAGCGTGTTGATGGCTACTTAAAAGGAAAATCTCGATGATTTATTTCCTTTCTTTTTTACTTAAGGGGAAAAAAACCATGTTGTACAATGGGAAAGATTACTTTTCCATAAATGATGACAAGAATTTACGTTTGTTCTTTGAAGATAAGATACCCGAAATGACCCCTAAATAAGGTTTGATTAATTGCTCTTTTTTGGGGGGGTTATGATTTGATTGATGATCGATTGCCTTGAATATTATAACTTCTGGAGAATAAATACAGAGTTTCCCAAATTGGTATTGATAATATAACTAGGAACGGTAATAACTGTAATAAACATGAAATATTTTCATTTTTCAGACAGCATCTTCAACAGTGGACATTTCACAGCATGCATTTTACACGTCTCTGATAATTCAATATTCTTGCAGCAAATAAAATATGTTGATAAACAAACCAACATCAATTTGTGTGTACATTAATGCAAAAAAGGATCTCTTTCATTACTAAGTAACTTATCTTTGCTCAATTCAGAAACTATAAGTATCTCAAATCAGATGTTCATTAAAAAGTATTTCAGCCTCCCCGAGCTTCTCTTCTTGTGGCATCATGAAGCAATTCAATGTCGACTTCCTCGGGAGGTAGCGGGACGTACCTCACAACCGAACCCCTGATGAAACAGTTCCTCACTGAAAGCTGAAAACAGAAAGAAACATAGAAAGTTTCAAAATGCATGTACTTTTAAGAGAAAAGATGCACTAACCAAAACCTAGCAAAATCTATTTCATAAATGATCAACAGATTTGTATCAGGCTAGCCACAACAGAGGATCACTGTAGCTATACCCATCCATTGGATGAGTTGAATCGGCTTTAAATTGGACCAATTCGAGTAAGTTCAGGTCAGTTTTGAGTTCAGTCATTTTGGGTTTAGGACAACTGGGTTCTCAGGTCAGGTCATCTCCAGTTCTGATCATTTCATATTTGCATCATTTCAGGTTTGAATAATTTTTTGTTAGGATTTGAGCCATTTCTGGTTCAAAACATTTTCAGATTTGGGTTAGGTGGGTTTCGGTTACTGGCTTTTATGGTCAAATCAGGATTGAGACGAGTTAGGGTTCAGATTATCGGGTTGAGTTTCTAGGTTGGCAACAGAATTGGCAGGTCTAGCATTGACAGGTTTATCTGGGTCCAAAACAAACCAATCTTTCATAGCAGCAAACAAGTTGGATTACATTGCTACTCTATTCTCAAAGCATCATGGGGCAAGATCAAGCGATCAATTACTACATGGGTTTTCAAAGTTGAGCCGAATCCAATGCCAATATTGGGATGAAAGTCTTTCAGGTAATACATAATACTGGGACGACTTCTTTCAGGTAACCATGATATTGACAAGGCATATTTTGCAGTACTGAGTGTAATGTTCCTGAATCCACTTTTCTGACTATCGCTCTACAGCCATGGGTAAAAAAATAGGAACAAGAAGTTCCCATAAAAAATACGAGTGCTTGTGGATTTTCACCTAAAGATAAACCTCCTTAGAGGATAAAATTGGCATTCACATGACACAGGGAAGAGACATACCATTCGTGCAAACAAAAAAAAAATACAAAAAGTAAATAACAATAGATGATAAGAGGAGACAATTTTTAACAGACGTAAAGGAAGAGCCAGGATTTTAGATGCAAAGAAGAAACGCTGGGGAGTGGCAATTTAAACTAAGATGAGAGGTTTTGGACTTTGGGGTGTTGAAAAATGCGAAGTTTACTATATTCATCACCTCTCAAGTAAAACAATGGCGAATACTAGTTAAAGGCTAAATTATGAAGTAGCTGGCAGATACTCAGTACAAAATCAACTAAAAAAAGAGATAACCTAAATAAAGGAAGACTGTCACAGTGTAAAAAAGAACTGAAAAGCCCTAAATTCAGCTTCCATCATCTCATGTTTACCCTTTTCTGAGAGGGAGGGGAAGGGGGCGAGTGCAGGGACTAGAAGGACCCAATTTAATTTTTTTCCAAAAGAACCCTAAATCTTTATACACCTAATTTTAAAGTAATTCCTTGATAAAATCCCAATGAAAATAAGAAAATGGAGGTGGAAATCAATTAGCAGATGAACCGGGGGGGGGGGGGCATACCATGTGAGGGTACTTGTCTTGATCGACAACCCTAGTATTCTCGAGCTTGATGTTGAGATATTGATCAACGGAGTGAAGAGTTCCTCTAATTGCTAAATCATTCTTCAGCTCCACCGTCACTTCTCTTCCCACTAAGTCCTTGAAATACGAAAAAAACAACTGCAACCCCCAACAACAGAAAGAACAAAAAGATAATCAAAGGGGAGCCCAGTGGAATTAAGGGGAAATAGTTTCTGAACTCAATTGAATCTAAAAGATTATAAAAAAAATGGCAGCCAGAAAAAATATACGAAAAAGAGGAAAGGAAAAGAAGATTACCATGATTTTGATCCTCTAATCAGAAGCCAAGAGATATGTGAGAAATCTCCAGAAGTCGAGAAGAAGAGAAGGCAGCAGAGAACAGAAAGCAATGGAGGAAGAAGAAAATGAAAATTTCATTCCATAACTGAATGGTAACCAATTGCCCCCGCCTCTGCTGTTAAAAACTGTTAAAACACGAGGGAGGAGTTACAGGGAAATTGAATTTCGGTTAAACATCGTTAATCGTTATGTAAGCTGTAGTTATGGAACGCACCGTTTTCATTAAAGGGTGACATCTCATACCAAGCCTTCGCACGTATCGTTTTAACCTCAAGTTAAAACACACTGTTTCATTAAATTAAGGGTCTGTTTGATTGACGGAATTGATTTTTCGGAAAATCATTTCTAACTTTTCCAACGTTTGATTGGCAGAAAACATTTTCCATTTGGAAAATGAACTCCAAAACAAGGGGAAATGGGTTACATTTTAGGGAAAATGTCTTACCCTTTCAATTTCCGTAAGACATTTTCCGTGCTCTCCTCTCTATCGCCTCCTTCATTCCTTCCTTCATTTCCGGTAGAAAACTGCTTCTGTTTATTGATTTTCCAGTAACTTATTTTTTTAATTATTTAATACTTATTTTTTTAACAAAATTACAAATAATTTATTTGATATTAGTTTTTTTCAATTTATAACGATTAATATTGTAGCTTAATAATTGAATATTATTATAAATAAATCATTGCAATATATGTTAAAACAATTTAAAATATAAAAACTTATTAATATATGTAAAAACAACTTTTCCAGAAAATATTTTCAGGAAATCTGCCAAACAGCAGAAAATATTTTCTAGTAAATCATTTTACAGAAAAGTAAAACATTTTCCAGAAATCATTTTACAGAAAATATTTTACTGGCAATCAAACAGACCCTAAGATACTAAACGTGTGTTCGACTAACAACATAAATAGAAATGAACAGAAAGGAAACAGAATTAACATAAATAGATATAAACTTGTAAAAATTATAAAAAAAATCATAAAATTTTTATTTAGACTAGTTAGCCCAAAATCAATAAGGGTCCTAGTTCAGAGAAAGCTATCTTTAAAAAGGCTAAAACGAGTTCTATAGTTTAGAGTTTTACTAGACATTTTATTAATAAGATAAGTGGCCATTAACAAGGTCTCTCTCTAAAGATAACGTGGTACTTGATTAGTAAACATCAAGGCTCTAATTACTTTCAAAAGATGATGATTTTTTGTTTTCGCAATCACATTTTGTTGTAGTGTATTTGTACAAAAGTTTTGGTGGACTATTCCATGTTTAATTAAGAAAACGTCTAATTGGTTACTAAAAAATTATTCACCATTATCACTTCAAAATATTTTTATTTTCACACCAATTTGTGTTTTCACCGTAGTATAAAAAGATTGAAACACATTTTTAACATCAGACTTATATTTTAATAAAAACACCCGACAAATGTGAGTATGATCATAAATAAATGTGACAAACCAACGTTTTCCTAAAAAAGTTTACTCTCGAGGGTCATAAAATATCACTATGAATGAACGAAAAAAGGTTTGGAAGCTTTATATTTCTGAGGTAGAAATAAATGACCAATGATGTTTAGCCAATTACAAAATTCACGGCGATATGAAGGACTTTATTCTTAAACAGATCAAGTAACAAGTGTCTTAAATAGTAGAAATTAGGGTGTCCAAGCCTATAATGTCAAATCATAACCTTATCAAAACTAGAAACATAGTTCAAACATAGAGTAGTTGTTGGTCGACTTAGATGGTAAGTAAATTCCACCAAATTATTTAGTACTGTGAATCATCCTCCTCGAGACCATGTCCTAAAATTTATACATAGATGAGTCAAATATAACACGACAATTCGAGGAATGGGATAATTTATTGACAAATATGTGATTACATGTAAAACCAAGAAGTGTGAAATTTTAATAGTGCCTTTCTCGACTATTGCCGAGAACGACTCATCTGCTATTTTGATCTTTTTGTTTTCTACACTAGGTGTGTAACTTGAGAAAAGGAAATGACTACTAGTCATGTGATCACTAGCTCCAGAATCAATTATCCACGTGTTTGTTTTACAATGCTTGATACTAAAAAAAAAACAGAAGAATCAATACCTAATTGGACAAAAGAGCAAGAAGGAGTATTGGATGAGTTAAGAATAGAAGGATTCATTTGAAACTGTGGTGATTGAAAAAACTTGTGTAGATGCTCTAGTTGTTCCTTAGTGAATGGAGACTCTTCTAGAGAAATTTGTTGCTCATGATTTCAATTAGTCGTTTGGAAAGCTCTGCTATCTCCAAATTGTGAACCACGACCATTGTCACTCTTCTTTCTCTCGTTCATTTGTTTTCCATGAAGCTTCCAACACGTATCTCGAGTGTGCCAATATTTGTTTACAGAGGTGGGAACAAGGTTTCTTTCTTTTTTTCACTGTCATCATCATTTTTAACAGTCATAAGAGCATAATTATCATCATTAGCTTCAAAACTTGGCCTTAACATTACTTTTCTCCTAGTCTCCTCTCTTCTAACCTCAGAAAAAATCTCATGGAGTGTTGGAAGCGATTTTTCCCTAGGATTTGATATCTCACTTCGTCAAATTCTCTATTTAAACCAGCCAGAAATAAATAAATTCTCTCATTCTCTTCTTTTTTCATAGCTTTTACACTATCTTAAGGACACTCTCATTCATCATTATAACATTGATTTGGTTCTTGCCCCAAAGAGACATCATCTCATTATAATAAAAAGTAACCTCCTTTTCCCCTTGCCTAGCCTTCTAGAGTTTTATTTTTAACTCAAAGATCTGTAAAGTGTTTTCTAAATCTAAATAGGTGTTTTTCATAGCGTCACAAATATTTTAACAGTCGGGAGAAAACAAAAAGTTTACCTATGGATGCTTCCATGGAATTGATAAGTCACACAATTATTATAAAATTTTCTAACCTCCACGTGCTCATCCTTGGATCGCCCACTTGTAGTTGCTTGACTTCCCCAATTAAATGGCCTAACTTGTCGTGCTCATCAATTGCTAACTTCACAGACTGCGACCATTCGAGCTAATTCTTGTCATTCAGCTTGTGAGATGTTAGCTAAAAAGAGGGTGAGATGCCTTTTCACCTTGAGTCATTGCACTCTCGGTACTTGTTCCAACGTCAAAATTTTCTATCTCCATTTGGTTGTTTTAAACATGGTGTTATTGGAGATTTAACCTAGCTTTTATGCCATGAAAGCTTTCAAAAGAGTATTCAATAAAACCGTTCTAATTTTATTATGTACAAAATTGAATTTAAATAGGAAAAAGACTCACAACATAATTGAGAAATAATTCCCTTATAGTAAACTATTAAAAAAATTAAAAAAAAACTCAACAAATCTCAATTGATTATTCTAAGACTTATCTATCTAAATAACTTAAACAATATCCCAAAATATATGGGTTTCAACACGTATTTCAACAAAATCATCGTTCAAATCCTTCGAACGTCCCTCCAATTTGATGTCCCATTCAGATAACTCAATTTGAAGTTTGGTCACCTCCTGTTGAAGATGGGTAACCTCCTTTTGTAGTTGCATTGAAATTTCATCACCGGCCATCGAGGATCATCTTGCTCTGATATCTTGTTAAGAGAAATCTCCAAAAGTCCACAAGAAGAGAAGGAAGCAATGGAGGAGGAGGAAGAAAATGAAAATTTTATTCCATAACAGAATGGTAACCAATTGCCCCTTGCCTCTGCTGTTAAAAACACGAGGGAGGAGTTACAAGGAAATTGAATTTCGATTAAAGGTCGTTACGTACCGCTGTAGTCATGAAACGCACCGTTTCATTAAACAGTGACATCCCATACCATGCCTTAACACACACCGTTTCATTAACAGGAAAGAACAAAAAAGAAAACATAACAGAATTAACAGAAAAGGAAATCCAAATTACAGCAATAAAATATTATCCCTGAACAAGATAGTTTTCAGGGTTTTGTTGCGAAGAAAATTAAAATAAGAATTTGATGGAGCATAGCCAGTAACCTTCCTAAAGCTGAACCGAGTTGCACAACGAAAACCAAACGAATTACTTAACAACTCCATTACTCAATTACGAATATAGCCTCACCTTTCTTTCATAAGCATGAGGCTTTTCTGCCATAATTGAAATTCTCCAGATTTTTTTTCTTTTTAAATATCAAAAAGAAATTTCCACATTGAGCTTCAAATAATTCGAAATCAGAACGACTCCCCACATTAAATTATTTTACTCCTCCATTTAATTGTCCTCGGCATTTATTTTATTCATAACGTCAAAATTAGCAGCTGATTCATGCGTTCTTCAAACAAACATCAGCGGTAAGAAATGGGGGAGCTTCAATTTTGGACAACTTCTCATTCCCAATACAAAGCAAACAGATGGACACCAAATGAACAACTGCATTTACATCTCTTACTGAAAAAACACCAAAACCTTTTACTACTGGAACTATTTCCTAATCCTACAGAAATTTATATTTTCCTTTAAGAAAGAAAAAAAAATCATTTGCTTTTCCTTTTCAACTGCAAAAGCTGCAGCTATTATAGCCGCTGCTTCACCCGCCTACCATTGGCATCACTTCCGTCAAGGATGGCTTCATTCCCATGTCTGCATACGATCACTGGGTGTTCATTCACTCTAGCCACATACTCCAATAGCTCAGTTAGGACAGAAGGGCAACTTTGCTTCAAGTACTCAAAACCATCAGTTTGCATTACAGCTGCAAACAAGAAAATTAAACCAGCGGTTCAGTTAAGAAACATTGTTAGAAAAGAGCACACCGTTGACTTTCATCCAACTAAGATAACTTACAACCACAATGCTGACAATGGGATAAATCTTGTAACAACTATGGATATTTAAAACTGATTCTTCAGACGTTTATTAGATTGCAACAACTTTTACATAATGCATATGAAGTCATTACCCACTGAAATCCCAAATGAGGGATACAGGATAACTGTATAAAGGGTGGAAAAGTCTGAGATCTCAACAAAAGCTTGTAACAGGCCCTATGCATTTGTTATATCTGTTCGCAAGAAAAATGGTTGCACCATATCATGGAGGATAAGAATAGCACTACATGGAACTCCAAGGTCAGACCAGCTTTGACTGCATTAAGCAGTGGCATTTGTGTGACCAATATAAAAGTAAGACATATCCTAATAAATGTTCAAACCTATTGTCTTTCCACCCAATCTACAAGGCTGAAAAGCAAGGTCCCAGAAATAAGGAGCTAGAAGATGACTTCCTAGGATTTTATCTAAAACCAATTCTCACCAATTTGTCTGCCTGCGGTGAGCAGTCCATTTTCAAAGATTTCCAGTTTAAAAGACTCACCCCTTAGATTTTCGGGCATTGCAACAAACTTGAGACACACAGCTTTCAGTCGGAAACAATGGTGTTGTTCCGCCAAGGCCAAAGTAGTTGCCACAGTGTTAATGGCAACAACCTCACAAAGGTTAGCCTCACACATTAGTCGCAGCCTGTCTAGTCCATACCTATCAGCAGCTGCGAGCAGATGTTGAGACATCAAAGTAAAGGCCCACTTTGAGGTGAGACCAGTGAGCTCCTCCATGTCGGGAAGAGAATCCCAGTATATAAAATGAAGTAGGGCCTGAAATGTGCAAAATATGGCATAGAGACAATACTTTATCAGTAATCAGTACAATAATTGCGTACACATTAGTAGTCAATTTACTTTAGCTTGACTAGTAACTTATAGAAACTTAAAATATGGCATGAAGATTTTTCAGAAATGCACAGACACATACAACTTGACCACCCACACGTGCTTTATATGAAGCAATTAACTAAAAGCTTAAGACAATACATGCTATGATTCTGATTTCAGACTACTAAAATCAGACACTACAGCATATGGTTTCTAATGCGAAGTGTCCATAACTACTTATTCACATCAGGCATGCTATCAATGGGAAGTAGCCATCATGAATCTGAGTCCAGTGAATGCTATAAGAAGTAGCATGAGCTTTAGTCCTACACAAGAGGAGGAGGTATTGCACTGAACCTTAAAAACAGGAGCTTCCATATCTTCAACTTCTATTTGCTTTGTATTATGATCCTTCATTGGACCAAAAAGCTGTGCCCTAAACACGGGTGAACGAGCAGCAAGTACCAACTTGTGGGCTGGAAAGAATTCCCCATCAACTTCAAAGCTAACATCAGTTTGCTTTCCACTTTCTAGTAGCTGTCCAAAATGATGACCAATGTTTGAAGGCGGAACAGCTATGGAGAAAATCTTAGGACCCTCAGTATGTGACATAACAACGCCAACACTACAGTGAACAGATAGACAATCATCCTTGAGGTAGTCTGATTGTTCCAGTAGCATTCTTTTGAAAAATCGTTTATATCCCCTGTGTCAAATCAAACTAATTACTTCACTACTCACCAAAAGTTTTGATATGCAATTGGAAGGGAAACAAACAAATATACTTCTTCAGTTAGCTCATTGTTTTTTTTACTTTTGGGGGCCGAGGGGGGGGGGGAAGCAAAAGAGACTGGAAGAGTCAAAACCAGGAACTTGACAAATCCCCCAACAAACATTCAGTTAAGAACCTATAGGAAAACCAGCTAAGCCAAAATTCTGAAATATCACAACCCAAAAATGTATAACTAACATTTAACATCTAGTTAGTTAAAGTCAGACATAATGAACAACCAGACAATGAGGCAAACAAAAGCTACAAACAATGGAGTTATTCAATTAGGCTAGCAATAGTGTTGTTGCATATATCTTTGTGGATCATTTCTGACAGGATTGTACTTGTAACCAAATTGTTTTATGATGCCACAAAATACACAAGCTGCAGTGAGGTTAAACTGTATGGATTGACATCAAGCACAAGAAGCATGGCTTCAAAAAATAATCAATGTAGACAAACAATCAAACTGAAGGCACTATGCAAAATACTAGAACTAAAATATATTAAACAAATTAAAAAAAGAACCTCAAAACTTAAACATTAGCCTCAAAACATTCAATTTTAGTACAATATCCAATAAAAAGTAACTCATACACATGCAAAGCTCGAAATAGCAAACCAGACATATTACCAAATTCAAATTAACAGTACATGTCATATAATCTTAATGAGGCGAGACGAATGACAGAGAAAACCAAAATAATAGTACTAATGACTTTAAAATCTAATACTAGTAGTGAATGTTAAAGTCAGCCAGGAACTTAGCTAGCTAACAATAATGGGAAAAGCATAATGCACAGGCAAGTAACATAGAATAGTGGCTAATAGCATCTAGGCCACTAACCAATTTTAAAAAAATTCTTGAAACATTATGATCAGCCAGCCACCCCAACTTCTTTTGATGTCAAAAAAAATATAACACCAGATAGAAGTTCATTCCTCAATTTCTTCTAACATGTTGCTATCTACCATAATAGGCAACACACTTGTCATGCAAACATCCCAACTCCGTACG
This sequence comes from Gossypium raimondii, assembly GCF_025698545.1. NCBI lineage: Eukaryota > Viridiplantae > Streptophyta > Magnoliopsida > Malvales > Malvaceae > Gossypium > Gossypium raimondii. Next base: position 52,248,219 of record NC_068575.1, read on the forward strand.
AACCAACATAAAGCTCAAAAATGAAGCAGAAAAAGGCCCAGGATCCATCCTTTTGTCAACCTAGGAATAACAAATTACAGAACAGGAAACATAACCAACCCATCGAGCAGTTCTTACTGGGTAGCAATACACTTTAAACTCCGTAAAACATTACGACAGAGGACCAAGAGCCATGATTAACACGTCAAACCCTCAAAACCGACCAAAACATCAATCAACCCAAAGATAACTCGCCATTGTAAAGCCTAAAAAAACCACCCCCTAGCTCCAACGAAAAACCAAGCCAAAGACCAATCCAGTGAAATAAAATAAAATTTACCACATGCTGCCGCGATACTTAAGCGTATAGGGCCCACTCTCAAGCGTCCTCCCAAAATGGCTATGAACCTTATGCCTCTCTTTGCCGCTTTGATCCAAAAGTGTGAGCTCAAAGAGCGCCCTAACGTCGGTCCCCTCGCTTGCTAAGGCAATGAACAACGAAATGTAGGCGGCATTGTCTTCGGGGCTTTTCCCATCGGGATAAAAATAGATCGCCCACAAATATCCACCCACCATGAATGTGTCTGAAGCTATGTATTTGCCAATCCCAGAACCTTTCGACAGCGAGTACCCCGTGATCTTGAACTGATGTGACCCATTCACCGTCTCCGTCACCGACGTCGAAGTCGTGGTGGCGCTGACGGAGGAGGTCGACGGCTTCAACGTTTCCCGTAAAACCCTCCCCATATTCCCCCAGAGGAAATAGTAATTTCCTTAACCTGGAATTGTAGCTTTTTAAAACTTTCTTCTCTGTTAAAATCGATAAGGATTTTCTAGGGAAGAGGGTTCTTTGAGAAAATTTAGGTTTCTTTTCTTGTTTTCTGTTATTACGAGAATGAATTTCTAGGGTTTCCAAGAGAGAGAACAGAAAAAAAAGGGAGATAATTGAAGATGGGAAATTCAAGTTACCAATCAACTTATATAGAGTTTCAGTTCTCTTTCCATTTGATAATATAATTAAAATTTTGTCATTTTTTTTTAAATTCCATTTTTTTATTACTTGGATTGATGAAAAAAACATTTATCAATTTCAATTAACATTTAAATTCATTTTCTTTTACATATTTTGTTATGGATGCGAAAAATATTATTAAGGTTTGTGTCTTTGAACCTAAACCATTTCGTTGTGTTATTGGAGAGTGACATGGTCTCCTCATGTAAAATAAGTGGAAAAAAAATAGGTTTCATTTCGAATAAATTTAAAATTAGATACATTTATTGTTTTCTTTGAAAAAAAATTCTCGCAATCATGCATCAAAGTAGACAAACAATGATTAGTGATGACATCTAGCTGATACTGGCATCTTTACGAGTATCAGTTCGCTTACCTATCACCCATTTCTTAATATCATCATCGATCTTTGCCATCCCTAGGTTATCAATTACATGTGGACTTTTCCACGAAAACAAGATGATAGTAGGAATCAATAAAACTTTCAAAGAGTTGGAGAGGGTGTACACTTCCTTTGCGCTACCGATTGTCGTATAAATTTGTCATTTTTAGGTTTTTAAACTTCTTAGCATTCCTAATATTTGCAAGAGACTTAATGTGATATCTAATTCAATCTAATTAATAGTAAGGTGAGTTCTGTCCCGATTAAGAGACTTCGGATAATCTCTTATCTGTGTTTAATTGTTTTCACGCAAGAATGTTAAAATTTATATTTCGAAATAATCTAGTTAGTGGCAAGTAATTCTTTATTAGATAATAAAATGGCGGATAATCCTTTGTTAGGTTAAATGTCTTTTTTAGATTTTTTAGATGCATAATAATTAAAATTTTTTAATTGCAAACTTGAAGCTACTTTAAACATTTTCAACATCACATAATGTCATTATCACAGTAAAAGTATTATGGAGGCCTTTGTACTAGGCAATTCCATTTTACATCCTCTACTCAAAATGGGCAATTTAGTCTCTCGGCGTTAGATCAAAAAGTAAATTGGTCATTGTATTAAAATTTTCATTGTTTTCTATTGTTAAAAAATAATCTCTATCTCCCCATACATCAACATGAGGTACACTAGAGGTGATCATGGGCCGGCCAGGCTGGGCCCAGACAAAATTTTAGGCTCGTTTTCTAGGCCCGAGCTTGACCCGACCCGAAATATGGGCCTAAAAATTTGTCAAGCCCGGCACGAAAGAAAATTGCTAAGCCTGAACCTGGCCCGGCCCGACCCATATTTGATTAAAAATAATATATATTTAATATATAATTCGGATTAAAAGTCCAAAAAATATATATTTAATAAATATATATTTAATATACAATTCAGGCCAGGCCCGGGCAAAAAAGTCTTACAACGGGCCTCGTTTTTTTGCCCAAACCCATATTTCGGGCCTATATTTTTTTACCCGAACCCTCCTATTTTTTGGGCAAACTGTTGGGCCGGGCCGGGTAGCCCAACCCATGATCACCTCTAAGGTACACATGGTACTGTACTGTCTACCTATTCTGACATCCACACCAATTTTTAACACTATAAATAAATGAAATTTTTAACAAAAACGATCGAAGACTAATTTATCTATTATTTAATATATAAAAAAATTAACTACGTTCATGACACTTTTACCCATTATCTCCTATAAATTAACTAATGTTTATGTTTGAGTCAAAGAGTATTAAAAATGCCAACGATCTCGTACTTTCATATCCATAGAAAAAGTAGAAAATTTATATTGGTTAGTTAGATATTGAATCTGCTTATAAATGAGCCTGTCGTCAGTAGATATTGACTATTCAATGTTGATGTAGCTTTTTTCTTATCCTTTTGCATTTATAGTAATAATAAAATAAATAAGTAACTTTAGATTTTGAAGATTGTATCATCAATAGATGTTGACTGTTCAATGTTCATATACTATGCAAGGCCCAGATTTCTTTTACATTGATATCTTAAGCAAACTAGGTTTTAAAATATTTTATGTTTTTATTTTATATTTTAAAATTAAAATTATATTTGATAAACAAAATAAAATTTATGAGAAATAAAATTTAAAAATCACTACATTTATTAGATTTGAATGAGGTAAAAATTTAAAATTTAAAATTTGCTAAAAAAAGAAGTTAAGATACGCGATAAGTTTTTTATTATTCAAAATTTAGAATTTAGTTATTGTATTGTCATTTTTAGGAATTTAGTCTTTTATATTTCAAAATTTAAAATTTAGATCTAACTATTAACACTATTAATTTTTTAGTTAAATTTAAGTTTATTATAATGTCATCTTTTTATTACATGACTACTAAGTGATTTTTTTCAACAATGTCACACCAACAAATTTAACAAAAAAATTAACAATAGTAACAATTAGATTTAAATTTTAAAATCTGAAAAGTTAATGGAATAAATTCTTGAAAATAAAAATAAAGTGACTAAACTCTAAATTTTAGAAAATACAAGAACTTATGGCATATTTTAACCAAGAGAATATTTTTACGTTTAAATAGATTTGAATAACTCACTAATTAAATTTAAATTAAAAACAAAAATTTCAACTTTTATTGTTTTCTAAATCTAACATATTTTTATTTTCAAAAATTTAAATTTCTTTGTGTTTACTTAGACATCTAAGAAAATGAAAGTTGGTCAACTTTTTGAAATCAAGTGGCTTTCGACAACATGAAAAAATTCATTTTTTAAATTTTCTGAAACTACTTTTTATTTTTATTTTTAAAGAACAGTTTCCATTTTTCTATAATAAAAACATAATAAATAAAATAAATTACATGTATATAAAATCCAACTAGAGTTAATATTATAAAACTATTAAAAATATTTTACGTTGTTAATTCATTTAATTTCTATTTTATAATAAAAATAATGAAAACAACTTTTTATTATTTTCTACTTTTCACATATTTTCACTTTTTAAATATCATTTTAAGAAATTCAACTAAATACATTTTCTTGAATGCTTTTCATTTTCCATGAAAAGAAAATAACATATGCTTCTCGAGACCAAATAAAACTTACATTCTTCTTCTTCTTCTTTTGGCACACAAAACTTTCCTTCTCATTCCTAAAATATATTGATTATACTAAAACACATAAAAGAATAGCAATATTGTTAGTCCTTAATAAATTATCTCCATGTTCAATTTTGTTTTTTATTAAATTATGTTTTTGACACCATTGTTTATATTCGTATTTTTATATACATAAGTTTAATTCAAAAAATTAAATTATTTCTACTATAATTTAAATTTCTAAAACTATTGAACAAATTGAGAAAACTCAAAATCGAGATTGAAATCAAACTTTTTTTATTAAAAATAAGCTTAATCAAATGAAATAAAAAAAACTAATTTTTATCTTAAAACTCTGAAAATAAAATTCAAATAAAATAAAACAGAATTTTAAAGCTACTTGTGCAAACTATTTTATGAGTGACAGAGAAGAAAATATTAATAATCTTTCTATTTATCTTAACATTTTCATATTTGAAAAGTATTAAGGTCTTGCATATAAATAGAAAGTTCCATTCATAGTACAATTATAAGTATAAGATATGATATAAATTGTAAGTATAAGAATAAATAAAACTTCGACCAACTACAATAATATATAGAGTTAACCAATACAATACACAATAAACTAAATTGGACACACAATCTCCTTTTTCCAAATAGAATGCTAAGAAAGAAATCGGAAATAATAATAATAATAATAAAAGAATGACATTTCATTTGTTTTAATTTTTTATTGTGGATCATGCTCATCTTAATCCATTTCAAAGGAATCGGAAAATATATTAATGAAAAGGAAATTTGAATTGTTAAAAGAGAAATTGAACATTTTAATGTTTTATTATGAACTAAAATTAGAAAAGATGTATTTGCATATGAATATGCATTTGATGCCTAAGGGTTTTGCACTTTGGTGCACTAGTGTGATGTAGTTTAAGTTCTTACAACCTACTTGGTGTAGTGTAGTTAATCTATGTATCCGGGTCCATTTTATTAGGGTTTCATCGAGCAAAACATTATAATTGAAATTGGACACTTGAAAATGTAATAAAATGAATTCGATTGATCAATTGGATACGATATTGAAATGAATAATATGTAATTGGTGTAAAGTTATAGATTGACAATAGAATGTGACATTGAAATGAAATAGGTGAAATTGGTATAATCCTATAAATTAATGATAGAATGAAATTAATATGAGTTATGTGGAAGTGGTATAAACCAGTTATGTTTTGAGTTTTGCTTTTGATGTTTAATGAGTATGAACACTTATGCTCACCTTGTTGCTATTTTAAGTGTCATGTTCTAGCCAAAATTTATGCTAAAACTATGGTAGCTAACATGCTTAGGTATGATCAAGGTAAACATAGTATTTTCCATTTGAATCTACTAAGCATTTGTATGCTTACTTTAGTTGCTTCTCCTACTTGTAGATTATCAACTTGCAGAACTTTCAAAGTCAAATCTTTGCGGACATCACACTATTGACAAAACGGTATAAATATATAATTTTTTTTTTGTTCTTAATGTTGTGGCATGTATTTAGGATCACTATGTCATGTAGATGGTCAATTTAATGTGTGTGCCAAAGATGTAATTTGTGACTAAGTTTGTGTCGCTTTATAAGCTTGGTATATGATTGAATTGGTGCTTAGTTTTATCATGCTAAATGCCATTTTGAACTTAATATTTTAAGCTTACTTAGGCTTTATATGTCATAATATACTAAATGAGGTGCTTTGGCTTGTTAATGTGGGAATATGACTTGGAATATCTAAGTTTGAGAATGTGGTTGTGTTTTGTGCTCCATGAATGAAAAAGTGCTATAATGAAGATTTGGCATAGTTTGATATGATAATATGCATTGGTAAAATGGGCAAATTGATGTTTGTTTGAAACAAGTAAGTGTACATGGTTGCACATATGTGTTTTATAGAGTAAAACTAAAGAAGGATTTGAGTTGATAGTGGACTATCAGTAAAGTCGCAACACCATCTCTTGGATGTCGCAACGCCAACCTCAACGTCGCGACGTTGAAAACCTTGATGTCGTGACTTTAGATGAAAGATAGGATGAACCATAGTATATTGTCTTTAGGGTCGGAACACCATCCCTTAATGTCACGACGCCAACCTTTGAAGTGACTACATTCAACCCCAAGGTCACGACGTCCAATCGGTATAGTTTGGAAAACTTTGCAATTTGGTCCTCGAGGAGTGAAGCTTGTTTACTGTCTCGAGGTCATGACATCAACCTTAAATCTTTTGAAAGTGTTGCAATTTCATCCTTCAATGGTCCAAGTTAACAAAGAGTTTTCGTAAGCTCGTATAAACCCGATTTGGAATATGTATTGATATAATGGTTTAATAATCGTGTTATTAGAATTTATTTGTTGTATTAATGGAAAATATGTTTTGTTTAAATGAAGTTTCTCCGACAACGAATGTAGTTGTAACGGCTCAATTTCCAGTGGTACCAAAAAATGCGGTTTCAAAACCCCATTTCTGTAAACTGAGTTCATAAATTAAGACTTAGAAACTAAATTGTAAAATATTAAAGATTGGTCTAGTAATTTTTCTCGAATTAATAGTTAATTAAGACTGAGAAACTAAATTGTAAAAGTTCAATTGCTATAGAGTTTTAATTGCCAAAAGGCTTAAGGACTCAAATAGCAATTAGCCAAAGATCCAAAATGGTAAATAAATTATTTTATAGCATAGGATAATGGATGATGATGTTATTTTCCACTAATAAGGTTACTGGTAATTAATGTAAAATAGTTAAAGGTTTAGTTAATTAATTAAGGTTAATTAAAGTATAAAATGTTAAATTGGTGGAAAAAACTGTCATCTTCCTCATTTATTTTCTTCTTGCCGTCCATGGAATTAAAAATCTAAGGAAATTCTACAAACTTTCGGCCATTATTTGGTAAGCAAATTCAAGTCATTTTCTTGTGATCTTTATGAATTTAAAGTCAATGGAGCTTCATTTAGCTAGCCCATGTGCCAATTTGTAAAACTGTTAAAGTTTTAGAATGTTATAATTGTTGATTTCTTGAAGAATTAGACTTGAAATTGATAGATTTTAAGCCTATGTTATGAAAAGAACTAGATTGTAAAGTTAATTTAGCTTATTGTAAACCTTGTTATATTAGAGACTAAATTAAATAAATGTAAAACTTGACATGAAATCGGATTTTAATTCGAAGCTAGAAATCAAAAGTTAAGCTTATCCGGAGTTTAGGTACTAAATTGAATAAAATGAACATTTTGGGGGAAATCGAAAAGTAAATTTTATAGGATCATGCATATCATAGTATAGTATAAGAATGTTTGATATTGATTTGTGATATAAATAATTGTTTAGATCAAGAATCGGATCGAAGTGGAGTTAGTCGGAGAAAAACTAAAATTGTGGATTCTTGAAGTATCTATTCTTTTCACATTTTGGACAGGCAAATTCATATAAAACTTACTATCTTATTTTATATTACGTGTGAATTGTATTTGATTTGATCTATATGTTTAGATATAATTGAAATTTAGTGAAATTGGTATGTGTGGCTTATATGGACTGAATTGAAAAATTATGTGAATATTAGCCACAATGAAATAGTACATGGTGCAAATGTGAATGCTCATTGATTATAGGACTTCTAAATGAAACACGTGTTGGAAAAATTCTGGTTTAAAAACGATTTTCTTACACAACGAAAAATTAAATTTTTGAAAATCGATCCGGTTTGTAATTTTTATAGCAATAAACCTTAACCGAATTCATACATGCGTTTTTGGATAAGCGGATCCTTGATATTTTCTAGTTTTCAACCTAACAATATTTTGCACTATTCTCGTACCACAAATTGCTTCGAGTGTGGACTCGAACGAATTGAATCAAAACACAGAACTAGAAAAAGTTTTCCTTTTGGGGTGAAAACATAAATTCTCTCTTGTATAATAGAAACTGGTAAAATTGTTATTCTGAAACATATATTTATAAGTTAAAAATAAATTCTCTTTATTTTTCGACAGAATAACAATCTCTCAAAAGTTGTGTAAATAACTCTACCGGTGTCATCTATTTATAGGAAGAGTCGAAAACATTGTAAAGAAACCCAAATTAGAAGAGAACCTAAATTGGAATGGTTGTTGCAAAAAAAAAACGAATCAGAGAAACTAGGCATACACAATAACCATCATGATATATATCAGTGATATACAGAGGGGACGAACGTACCTCTATTTCTTCCCAATCATAAAAATGCATCAATGGTGATATTTGCTAGAACACTAGATAAACCTGTGCTAAATAGTTTATTGATCTGAACCTCAATAGAATTTGAAATAACAAAAATAATAATTAGTAAGATTAATGAAATATGACGTGAACTTTTGTATATCCTTACAATTTAAGGATTTATCCTATGGTTCAGACTTATGCTTGTAGAATTTGGGAAATCAAAATAATTATTTGGCTTGAAGTTCAAATGTAAAATGTCAAAGTGCATACAGACCTAAATCAAAAGCAGCACTGTATTCCTCCCACCAATCATGGCAAGCATGCGTAGAAAATAATGATTACGGAATGAACCTGAAACATTCCCATTTCCCACGCAACAAGTTAACTAACAATTACGATGTAAAGAACTAACCGAACAAGCTGGCGTTGGTCAACAACATCGAGAACTAAATTCAGTGAACTTAAAGGAAATCAAAAAGAGACCCTAACACGTGAAAATTACCTATGCCGAAAGTATGGATGGATTGCATCACACTTCTTGATTTGTCAAACGCTTTTGTATACAGTGATAAATGTTTCTCTCGCCTTTGATAGAGTGACAAATGTTTCTCTTGCTTTCGACAGACACATCAGTAATAAGAAAAATCATAGGAATTGAGCCTCGAATGTTAGATAGCATGTTAGCCACCTGTTAATGACAACATTTGTAACCTAAAAGAAATAAATGTCTTTGTTCATTACTGTTTCTAAAGCTGCTGCAATACTTCCACACTTAGGGGTTTTTTGTTATGCTTTGAAATATAAATAATTAAAAAATAAAACTGAAAATACCTAAAATTATTGAAAAATTTTAAAAAAATTAGAAGTAAAATCTTCACAAACAACTTCCACAGATGATTTTTTTTTACTTCACAAGAAAGTTTTTTGAATTTATCTTCAGTAATTTCAAAGGAGCACGATTCTTTACCCACACATTCCTGTTAAAATTTTCAAAATATATATTATTGAAAGATAATATTTCAAGATATTAAAAAAATAAAAAATAAAATAACTTACCTTTTCAATAATTGATAAAGCATCTACTTCCAAGTCATATTCGCTTTTGTCAAATGATCCATACACACCTTACGGATTACCAAAACTAACAAACTTAATCTTTGAAATTGGTCAATCTTAGCATGATAATGTCACTTTTTTTATTTCGTGAGTATTTATGCAAACCGATCCGGTTTCAATAGTTTGGAATTGTATAGCGAACGAATTACCACCAGATTGCTCAAATAATACCAAAGTGTTCTCACCATCTTTAAGAAATGATCGAGGAACATGATACCTATAAAACAACAAAATTATAATAATAAAAAAATACTAAAATATAAAATTATATATTTATATATGTAAAGTGTTAGAATTAAGTGACCCGAATCCATATTTAAATAAAATATAGTGGTAAAATAAAATAAAAGTAAAATCCCTATAGAATTATACTTATTTTATTTTATTTTAGAATGAGGTTTTTTAAACCTTATTAAACTCCATCTATTTGATATTGACTAGAATAAGGTGTTTCAATCTTACTACACTCCTATTAGAATATGGTTTTACAAGCCTATAAACAGACATAGTTTACTCCTCTTGTAATTATTCGAATTCGACATAGTGAATTTTCTTCTTCTCAGCCCCTGGTTTTTTTCCCAAAAGGGTTTCGACATAAAAATCTGTGTGTTCTTTATTTTTATTTCTCTTTTCTTTATGATATATTATCATTACCGACATTTTATTTTTTACAGATTGGTATCTGAGCTTCTGGGTTGTTCATCTCAATCACGATAATGGCGTCTTTGAAGTATGAAATTCCGCTGTTGGATCACAACACCAGATTCGTATTGTGGCAGATAAAGATGCAGACAGTTCTTGCACAGATGGACTTAGAGGAAGCCCTGCTAGGGGTAGATAAGATGCCTTCAACATTGATGGAGGAAGAGAATAAGTGAAAGGATCAAAATGCGTTAACACAGTTACATCTGCATTTGTCTAACAAAATATTGTAGGATGTGATGAAGGAGAAGACCGCCGCTGGATTATGGAAAAGGTTGGAACAAATATGCATGTCAAAAACTCTAACTAGTAAGCTGCATATGAAGTAGCGTCTTTATGCTCATCGTTTGGAAGAAGGTGCATATGTGCACAAACACTTAATAGTGCTTGAAGAAATTCTCTCAAACGTGGAAGCCATAGAGGTTCAGTATAATAAGGAAGATCTAGGGTTGATTCTACTTTGTTCGTTCCCCCGTCTTATTCAACCTTTAGATATTCGATTTTATATAGCCGCGAGTCTCTCACAGTTGATGAGGTTTATGATTCTTTAACCTCGTATGATAAGATGAAACATCTTGTGGTTAAAACTGACTCTCAGAGAGAGGGTCTCATTGTTCATGGAAGACAAAATCGGAATGCTGATGATGATTATGGAAGAACACAGGAATGGAATCCTCGTGGTAAATGTAATGGTAGATTGAAGTCTTCAAAATGAGGTAAAACTTGTAACTTTTGCAAGAAGAAAAGAAACATTAAATCTAAGTGCTATAAGCTACAGAACAAGATCAAAAGAGAGGCTGCGAATCAAAATAGAAAACAACCAAAAAATTTAGCTAAAGCTGATATTGTAGAAGACTACAGTGATGGTGAACTTCTAGTCGCTTATATAAACAATTTTAAAGTGAGTAAGGAGTGGATCCTTGATTCGAGCTACACCTTCCACATTAGTCTCAATCGGGATTGGTTTACAACTTACGAAATAGTGTTTGAAGGTGTTATTTTGATAGGAAATAATGCTTCATGTAAAATTGCATGTGTTGGAACAATTAAAGTTAAGATGTTTGATGGAGTTGTCAGAACACTTAGTGGCATGTGACATGTTCTGAAATTGAAGAGAAATTTAATTTCGTTGAGTGCTCTTGATTCAAAAGGGTACAAATACAGAACTGAAAGTGGGGTTTTGAAGATTTTCAAAGGTTCTCTCGTTGTGATAAAAAGGCAGAGAAAGACTGTCAAGTTATATGTTTTACAGGGTTCTACTGTTACTGATGATGCAACTGTCGTATCCTCTTTCTTGTTCGATGATGATATTACTAAACTTTGGCATATGTGCCTAGGGCATATGAATGAGAATGGCATGGCAGAATTGAGCAAAAGAGAACTTCTTGATGGGCAAGGAATTTACAAACTGAAGTTCTGTGAGCACTGAGTTTTTGGGAAGCAAAAGAGAGTTCGATTCACCAAAGGAATCCATAACATGAAGGGAATGTTGGAGTATATTCAGTCTAATTTGTGGGGGCCATCCAGAATGCCTTCGAAAGGTGGAGCTAATTATATGCTAACTTTTATTGATGATTTTTCCAGAAAAGTTTGGGCGTTCTTCCTGAAGCAGAAAAATGATGTGTTTTTCGCATTTAAGTTTTGGAAAACTATGATTGAAAAGCAGATGATAAAAAAATAAAATGCCTCCGCACTGACAATAGCTTAGAGTTTTGTTCTGATGAGTTTAATAAACTATGCAACTCAGAAGGGATTGTGAGACACTTGACAATTCGTCATACTCCACAGCAAAATAGTATTGCAGAACGAATGAACAAAATGATCATGGAAAAGGTTCGATGTATGTTGTCAAATGCCAACTTACCAAAGTCGTTTTGGGCCGAAGTAGTCTCTACTGCATGTTTTTTGATCAATCAATCTTCATCCATTGCCATTGAGAAAAAGACTTCACAAGAGGTATGGTCTGGAAATCCTTCTGACTATTTTGATCTAAAGATCTTTAGGTGTCTTGCGTATGCTCATATTGATAATGGAAAATTGGAACCGAGATCCATTAAATGTGTTTTTCTTAGTTATAAAGCTAGTGTAAAAGGGTATAAGTTATGGAGTCCTGAAAATAGAAAACTTGTGATTAGAAGAGATGTTGTTTTTTATGAAACTACTATGCTACCTAACTTATCTCTTAAAGTCTCTTCTAGTAAGAAAAATCAAAAGCATGTGGAGCATCAGATTAATCCAGAATCTACAGCAAAGTCGACTCCTCAAGCCAGTACAAAAATTCAAAATAGAGTTGTTTCTTCACCACAATACTCTGTCGCCAAAAACAGAATTAGAAGAGAAATTAAACCTCCAAAAAAGTATCCCGAGGCTGATCTAGTTACTTATGCTTTAAATGTGGCTGAAGATATAGATGCAAACCAATAGCCATCTAATTATTCTGATGCGGTTAGTTGTGAAGACTTAGAAAAGTGGATGTTTGCTATGCAATAGGAGATGGAATTACTCCACAAAAACAAAACATGGGATCTTGTGAAACTTCCTAAAGGTAAAAAGGTTGTTCATTGTAAATTAGTGTTTAAATAGAAAGAAGAGACTCTAGGAGTTGAAAAACCCAGATATAAAGCAAGACTTGTTGCAAAGGGTTACAGTCAAATTCTAAGAGTGGACTTCACAGATGTGTTCTCCCCAGTTGTGAAGCATAGTTCGATTCGAGCTTTGCTTGGTATTACGGTCATGCATGATTTGGAGCTTGTGCAGTTAGATGTAAAAACTGTATTTTCATATGGAAAACTCGAGAAGGATATTTACATGCAACAACTAGAGGCTTTTACAGTCTTAGAAAAAGAGACTATGTTTACTTGCTAAAAAATTTCCTTTACAGTTTGAAACAGTCACAAGGACAGTGGTACAAGAGGTTTGATTCCTTTATGACTTTTCATGATTTTAAAAGAAGTAGCTTTGACAATTGTGTTTAATTTAAGAAAAACAATGATGTTTCTTTTGTGTATATACTCATTTATGTTGATGACATGTTGATAGCAGCAAAAGATAAATGAGAGATAAGAAAGGTTAATGCCCAACTAAGTGAAGAATTTGAGATGAAAGATTTGGGACCAGCAAAGAAGATACTTGGTATGGAGATTCTCAGAGATAGAAAAGTAAGTAAATTGTACCTAAGTCAGAAGGGGTACATTGAGAAAGTTCTTTGCAGATTCAATATGCAGAATGCTAAGCTTGTTAGTACTCCTTTAGCAGCCTATTCAGACTTTCGTCGGCTTTGTCTCTATAATCAGATAATGAGATTGAGTACATGTCACATGTTCCATACTCTAGTGTATCGGGATCTCTCATGTATGCTATGGTTTGGTCACGTCTAGATTTATCATATGCAGTCAATGCAATTAGCAGATACATGGCGAATCCCAGTAAAGAATATTGGAAAGTAGTTTAGTGAATTTTAAGATACTTACGAGGTACTACTGATGTTTGTTTACAGTTTGGAAGAACTAGAGATGGAGTCATTGGGTATGTTGATGCTGATTTTGTTGGAGACCTTGATAGAAGAAGATCTCTCACAAGTTATGTCTTTATAATCGGATATTATGCAATCAGTTAGAAACCCACTTTGCAAACTACAGTTGCTTTGTTTACAACTGAAGCTGAGTACATGGCGATTACTGAGGCTTATAAATAAGCTATTTGGTTGAATAGACTCTTTAATGAACTCAATGAAGACCTTCAAATCAATACAGTATTTTGTGACAGTTAGAGTGTCATCTTCCTTACAAAATATCAAATGTTTCATGAGAGAACAAAACACGTTGATGTTCGGTATCATTTTGTTCATGATATTATTGCTCATGGTGATATTGTTGTGAGCAAAATTAGTACTCATGAAAATCCTGCAGATATGATGATTAAGTCACTTCCTATAACCAAGTTTGAGCATTGCTTAAACTTGATTGGTGTTCATTGTTGAAGTTAAACCCTTAAGGGGTTTTATAGAAGAGGTGGAGAACTTGTTCGTTGAGAGTTCGCGATGAAGAACTTGTTCATTGAGAATTCGTGTCAAGGTGGAGATTATTATAATTAAGTGACCCCAATCCTTATTTAAATAAAATACAGTGATAAAATTAATTAAAAGTAAAATTCTTATAGAACTACACTTCTTTTATTTTATTTTAGAATAAGGGTTTTTAAACCTTATTAAACTCCATCTATTTGATATTGATTAGAATAAGGTGTTTCAATCTTACTACACTCCTATTAGAATATGGTTTTACAAGCCTATAAATAGAAATACTTTACTCCTATTGTAATTATTTGAATTCGACATAGTGAATTTTCTTCTCCTCTGCCCGTGGTTTTTTCCCAAAAGGGTTTCTACGTAAAAATCTGTGTGTTCTTTATTTTTATTTCTCTTTTCTTTGTGATATATTGTCATTACCGACATTCTATTTTTTACATAAAAAAGTTAGTATTACCATCTTTAGGTAAGTTCACCACACTCAAAGACGCATTTATTATCATTATATCTACCGCGATAATCACAAGTCCGTATCTTACAAAGCTACTTATCAACTATATAAAATGGCCAATGTCTACCAAGGCTATGACCATTCACCCAAGCCATGCCCTTTCCTAAACCTAGTAAATCCACAACAACTAATTTATTCCCCAATGGAGCTTTGAGTGTTGTCTGCAATTTCGAAAAAACTAAACATAAATATTAATAAAATCAAACATTATATATAACATTTATATGCAAGTAAGTGTATTGGTTTTAATTACCTTGTACCAAGTGAAGTCCTATCAACCGGAACAAGGTCCGAAACCCACTTGGATGATAATTTTGAAGCACAATCTATGTCGAAAACCTTGTTCGAAATCCCATTCAAACCAAATTTATATGTCCATTTATTTGAAGACAAATCCTTGACGACGTTTTTATTCAAAACCAACTAAATTGGTGGTGCAATTCCAGCTCCAACCAAATCAAACAATGGACCATAGTTCTGCATTATTTTGATTAAAATTCTATGTCAAAATTCTAGTGGGGTTTATTTATTGTATGTATATATATACACCTTGAATCCAACAATGACACTAAATAAACTTTTTCCTCAGAGGATAGTTTGATGTTCCTCTCAAAAACATGTCACATTATTGTTACCTTATTTTGACCATTGATAACCTACGAAAACAAATACACATACATTTAAATAAATATGTTTTGAATTCAATATAATATATATAATGTATTTCATAATTACCAATATATTCTCCATTGAAAAGAATATGAAGAATATGACCAATATCACTGTTCCATTCAACATGGGATCATCTTTTGCAACATCAATACTGTCCAAAAATTTAATTAATAATTGAAACATATATAATTTATATTAAATGAATTGAATATAATGTGATTTAAATAATTTACCTTGTAATATACCACAAATAATCATTAGCATCATTTGCCAGATCCTTTTTTATCAACAATCTTGTTAACGGAAACATCTCCCTTCCTTGAACAGAAGCCGATCCGATCAACTCGAGTCACCATGTCCATTTCAAAGAACTCAGTACATCTTTAGCTTTGTTTAATTTCTTAACCATCAATGAAGTTTGAGCAGAAACCTAGTTTATTTTAAAAAAATACACACACAAACCCATTTCTAATCATATTATATTTATTGTAATTAAAATAACCCGAAACACGAAAATAGAATTTAGCTTAACGGTATTGTATGCTTCCCCATTGCAATTTGGAAGGATACTAATAGACCATGCTAGACCAAAATAATTAATGCCTCCAAATTTGACATTTGCGTCTATTTTGGCATTTGTATTGCTCAAAAAGCAATTTGATTTCTCATTTGTTTGATAAACAGTAGCCTAAATCATATATATAATCAAGAACAATAATTAGAATAAAATGATAAATATTTATAATTTTTTAAATAAATTTATATATAAATTAATTTTATTACCATGACTAGATTGTTAAGTTCTTCATTTTAATGTCCCCATTTATAAGAGTATACTCAATGGAATGAAGAACGTCATGAAGCTACTTCAAATGTCCCTATTTTGGTTAGTTAAAATTTCCTAATGAAAATTAATAATTAATTACAATAATTACAATTTATAAAAATATATTCAAAGGCATTAAATTACCATATTCTTCCGAGAGGTGCATTATAGTCATATGTAGTGGTAATACATGGACCATCGGAAGTTCTACCAAAAATTGGTACCACTGTGATTCTAAAAAAATGAAAAAAAGGTTAATTAATCAAATTAAATTATTATTTTATTAAATTTAAGAATTTAATTTCAAAAATTAAAAAATCACTGACCATGTAATAATTTTGTAGTGTACCACCCTTTTAGAAAAATTGAACAATAAAGTAAGTAAGATCTTCTGCTATTCTAAGAGAGTTTACACCACCTCAACTCTTAAACCTAAAATAATGTAATATAAAATTTATAAAATTAAATTAAATTAAAAACAATTTTAAGAAGAAAATAAAAGAAAAATTCACCATCCAGTCCAATTTTCAGTCCACATTTTAGTGATATTAGGGTCTTTTGGTTTGTATTCATCACAATACCAACCATTGCATGTCTCCCGCTACCATTATAATTAAATAAAACAAAACCAAAATTCAATTATCATAAAAAAAATGTATTTCTAAATAAAATAATATAGTAAAAAATAAATGAAGTACACTACTATAGGCTTTGGAGCAGCAACTTGTTGACACATGGGACATCAATATAAAGAGAATTAACCATCTGAGCACACCAATTAATATATGATTTCCATCATCTCTTTTATTAAGTCATTGATTGTTCTCGAATTGATTTTTAAGCTTTGTAGGCTCGATATAAGGTCAATAATTGTTTGTATACTATGAAATATGATCGGGTCTGAATGTTTGAATATTTGATGTTTAAATTAGTAAATGAATGGTTTTATGATGTAAATTGTTTCGATATGTGTCGTAATACTCCTTAACCCTAATCTGGCGATAGAGACGGGTTATGGGTGTTACATTTTACTTTTGTTTCTATCATATTTTCCTTAGTTTTAGGTTAGGGTTAGGATTTTTTTTCTTTTTCTTTTCATTTTTAGTTTAGGTTTTCTCTGTTCTTTTTACGTTAGATCTTAGTTTTGTTGTTTACTTTCTTATTGTTAAAGATTTTGTAAACAATGATGGACAAACTCTTGGGCTCCAATAGAACTTCATCAATTGAATGAGCATTTTCTTAAACCTTTTGCTTTCATTTTATACCTACAATATGTTTGATAAAATTCTTGTTTGGGATTTGAGTTTGAATATGTGCTAAATTTGTTGGATGGTTGATTGTTTGCTTGTTTGTTAGCTTAAGTTGATGTCTATTCTTGATTGATTGATTGTTCTATTATATCGAAATGCTTAATATGTTAGAATTGATGCATCTAGTGGAAAACCTAGATAAACGAGATCGAGAGGAGAGTTTATCCTTAGATAATTCGATATGATTGTGCCGAGTAGTAAGACCAAGAGGTAACTTTAGGTGGCATCTTTTAGTCTAGGATGAGACCGAGAGGAGATTCTTAACTAAAAGTGGCAACTGATATAATCAATATAGGTTTATTAGTTTAAATAGCACTCAGCTAATCAATCAACGATCGTTTAATCATTTACATTTTCTAAAACATTAGAAAGAAAGTTTAGCTTAGTTAGTTTAATCAATAGTTTAATTTTAGTTTATAAAAAATTTTATGTGGACTTGTACTAATAATTTCTGATTCGATTAGATTAGTAATTGTTTAACTTGTAATTAACTTGATAAACGCATTTACCTACTTGGCAATCCTTTGGGTTCGACCCCTTGAAATACTTCGTGCTCCATCGGAACTATAAATATTACAACTAACTTATACGCTTGCAGTAAAACCACACCTTAAATTTGCTTTATAAATCTATTTGTTTCTTGCGCACATGGTCAACTGTTGTCACGGTGTCATCCTTTTTACATATAACATTGATGCTCGAACACCGAAGTGTCCCCTCTGCAAGGCTCGAAGCTTCGCACATCGCGGTTTTCTCCCAACAACCTCAGATGGTGAAATCTTAATAGAATTCCAATTTCTTGATTCCTTTGCCCATTCCTCAATTACGTCATTCCTAACCTTGATGTTCGAACACCATAGTGTCCCCTCCATAAGGCCCGGAGCTTTACACATCACGGGTGCACTCAGGAACACCATATGACGGTATCTAACAGAATCATACTTTTTCCCATCTTAACTCCATCTATCCTTTCAATAATTTCCTCTGTATCAGACATACAATACACAAGCATATCATGCAATTTATTATTTAACGTATATCACACCAGTTTACTTGTCATCAACTATATTTGATTTTGGAGGTAAGGCATAGAAACTCACCTTATTTCCTTATCCTTAACAGCTTAGCTTGTCCAAACGCCAGTGCCTTATTTGTCCTGACAGCTAAGCATAACAACCTTTTATTAGTTATCTTGAAGACATTCATGATTTAAAACCCAAAATTCATAATTATGCCGAAGCTTAGAGGGTTATTACTCTACTTATTTTTTTCAATTCACAAGTTTAGAGGAATAAGGAAACTTACCAGTTCCAAATCTTTCTATTTTTAGACTCCAAATCATATGATGACTACAATATGCAGAGCTTCATTTAGCTACATTCTCGTTTTCTTCATAGCAGTTGAAGAAAATGATGCTTAGAGAGAAAGATTTTGGGAAGTAGAATTCAGAGAAATTTTTTTCCACACACACATATATATACTCCATTGGCACAGTTTTCACAGCCATTACCGCCACTAAATCCTAATCATTTTGTCTCCTATTAAAGAACCAGTCGGCTCCAACCTAACTAAACTAGGATTGAAATCTAACCATTCCCAACAAGCCACTAAAGTTTCTAAATATCTCATTAGAGTCCACAAATTTCTATTTCTAAATAATTGGCTCCTGAACTTTCTTTAAGTTTGAGTCCTCAGGAGAATCGGGTGCGGCAGTCTCGATATCGGAATGTCTAGGCTCTAGTATCGCAATATAACAGTAGGTGGCCTCAATTTTCCTCACTACAGCACTGTTAGGGGTATCACAACTTTCATGCTTTGATATCGCGATATCCTCCTTCTAAGTGATGTTTTCTTCAAGTTCGGGCCATTATTGACTCACTCAAGCACATTGCTAGGTTCTCCATGACACGTTTGGCCAATTTGGGTTTCAAAAGAGCATAAAACTCACAAAAATATTTTATTAACAACAAAAACTAAAAATTGCCAAAAGCAAATAAAAAAACACTTAAATTGCTTGGGAATAAACTCTTAAAGTGTAATGGAGAGCCTAATTTAACGTATCAAATTATAGCATATTAGTAAGACTCTTACGGAATAAATATAAGGTTACCACATTATGTCTTCTATCTATTAGTAGAGCTAATTGTTCTTACATTTGGCGTTCTCTTATTAAAGCTTGGATTTTATTTCTTAATAATGTTTGTTGGTGTATAGGAGATGAGAGAACTATTAGTTTCTTATGTGACAATTGGGTTTCATGCTTGGGGCTGTTGAAGAATCACGTGAAAGACATTTCGATTAATCTTATGGAACTCAAAGTTGTAGACTTGGTAAATTCAGATGGTCAGTGGAATTGAAACCTTTTGAGCCAATGTTTGATTGGGAAATTTTGGAGTACCTTGCAACGTGTCCTCCACCAAATAATGGTTTTGTAAAGGATAGATGGGCTTGAAGAACCAATGCATTAGACAAAATTTTAGTTAGAGAAGCTTATAAGATTTTGGTTCAACCAAACATCTCTTTAAATGCATTTCCATGCAAAGATGTTTGGGAGAATGAGTTGCCTTCAAGAATAAAACATTTTTTATGGTTGGTCTTGAGACGATGACTGTTAACAAAACAAGAAAAGACTAGGAGGTAGCTAATTGGATATAGCGACTATTATATTTATGGTGGGTGCCAAGAATCTATTATCCATATCCTGTGAGATTGTCCATATACGACAGGTATGTGGTCAAAACTGATTTCTTCTAGTTATTTATCTCAATTCTTTGGCCTGGATTTGGAAGATTGGATGACTGCAAATACGAGGAATATGGTTGTTGTACTTAGTGAAATAGTAGACTGGGGTGTGCTTTTTGCTGTTATATGTTGGTATTTATGGAAAAGCAGGAACAAAGCCATATTCCAACAAGACAACTTGAATTCGGACAAGATACTTGGAAAGGTTGAAAGTCTTGCTATCAATATATGCAACACAACAAGAATCGAGGGCTTAAACTCGACCATTCGAAGTGTTCATGTAAAATGAAGGCCTCCAAGCCATGGTTGGGTTAAAATCAATATAAATGGGGTGTTTAACATGAACGGAAACTGCTCCGCTATAGGAGCGATACTACGTGATTCTTATTGTAATTTGATGACAGGTTTTCATAGATTTATTAGTAGCGGCTCAATTCTCATGGATGAAGTATAGGCAATCTTTCATGGCGTACAAGTAGCTTGCAATAGAGATTATTCTAAGTCAATTCTTGAATGTGATAGCAAGACTGCAATTGACATACTCAGCGATAATTCAGAGGAAGCATTGTTTGTAACAGAAACTACCGAAAACAAGAAAAATGAATTAATTCTTATTATCAAAAGATCATAAGCTGAACTATCAGCTTCCTCCATTTATAGCGTTTTACAAGATTAACTAACACCAGTATCTTCTATCAACTAACTAATTGCTAACAACTAACTATAACAGTTAACTATTATTTTAAATATCAATATGCCTCCAACTATTTGACCTCTGCTGCTGGTTCTTGTTTGGAAATGACTTTGAGACTTGATCGAAACTTTGTAAACATGGGAGCAGACAAATGTTTTGTGAACATATCAGCCACCTGATCCTGTGCTGGAACATGCCCTACAATTAACTGTCCAGTAGCAACCTTCTCCCTAACAAATAACAGATCCAACTCTACGTGCTTAAACTTCGAATGCAACATTGGATTGGCGGACACAGCAACAACAACAACCCCAGAACTATCGCACCACACTGTAGCTTAGATAATAAACACTTCAGCCACACAACCTTAGTAACCGCATGAGCAAGTCCACGATACTCAGCCTCTGCAGTTGATCGAGAGACAACCTATTTTTTCTTAGATCCCCAGGCCACAGGATTACCACAAAAAAACACACAGAACCCAGAAGTAGACCGCCTATAGTCGACATCAGTTCCCCAGTTCATATTAGAAAACCTAACGAGATCCAAGTTGGCAGCAGTCATAAAATGAAGGCCATATTCTACAGTATTTTGAAGGTATCGAAGAATTCGTTTGACAGCTTTAAAATACTGATCAAGAGGCCGATGCATGAACTGGCAAACTCTATTCACAGCATATGTAATATCAGGCCGAGTGATGGAAACATACTGAAGTGTGCCTACAATGCTCCTATACTCAGACTCATTTTCAATAGCACTCCCTTCATATTGAAACAACCTTGTTGAAGTAATCATGCGCGTAGGAGAACCCTTAGCACAATCCATTCGAGCTCTCTTCAAAAGGTCAAGAACGTATTTTCGTTGACTCAGGAATATCCCATCTGTAGTAGGCCAAACTTCAATACCCAGGAAATAACTAAGGGACTCTAAATCCTTCAAAGAAAACTTTGCATCTAAAGCAAAAACAAATTCATCAATACTGCGTTGATGACTACCAGTGACAATTATGTCATCAACATAGACAAGTACATATAGCAACACACCTCTAACTTTCTTGACAAACAATGAACCATCCGACTTTGCCAACACAAACTGAGACGAAATTAAGAAGTCTCTAAGTTTAGAAAATCAGACTCGTGGTGCCTGCTTAAGACCATATAACGCTTTCTTTAACCGACATACCATATTTTGGCACCATGCTGCTGTTCAAAACTAGGAGGTTGAACCGTGTAGATCTCTTCAGTTAAGTCCCCATTAAGGAAAGCATTATTGATGTCAATTTGCCTCAACTGCCAGCCAAACTTCATTGCCAAAGCTAGAACAACACGAATTGTCGCTGGTTTCACAACGGGGCTGAAGGTTTCATGAAAATCAATTTCAGCTTCGTAGAGATATCCTTTTACCACCAAGCAACCTTTATATCGAGCAATAGAGCCATCCGAATGACGCTTAAGTTTGAACAGCCACTTGCACCCCACAGCTCTCCTATTGGCAGGTAGTGGAACCAAATCCCGGGTATTGTTCTTTATTAATGCATCATACTCTTGTGGAGCAGCTCGAGTCCACTCCTTAGAAGAGAATGCTTCATCCATCATTAGAGGTTCAGGAACATGCAACTCAGCTAAAAAAACTCGAGGTTTAAAAATACCACTTTTGGCCCTAGTTTGCATCGGATGCACATTGATAGGAGGGGCAGATATTTTCTCAACAATTGGAGTACTACCACGAGAACCAGAACCTACTTCAGCTTGAGGAGAAAGTGTTGAAGAAGATGTATCCCGACCATCGCTACCTATAACAGGTGAAATAGATAAACCAGGAGATCTAAACTGTACACCAAGAGAATTACTAGTTCTGGACAGAGTAAAATAACTCAGACTTGAAGGTCGATCCTCAGGCATCACTACTGGAACACGCGACTGTTGATACACAAACTGAGATTGAAAATCATGAAGATCCGTATCACTAGCTGAGCTGACAAAACCCTTAAAAGGAAAACAAAATTCATCAAATGTCACATGACGAGAGATAAACAGTTTCCCATTATCATTAAGGCACTTATACCCCTTGTGATTAGGACTATAACCAAGAAACACGCAAGGCGTGGAATGAAACTGCAACTTATGAGATTTGAATGGCCTGAGATAGGGATAACACCTACAACCAAAAACCTTTAAGTGCATGTAAGCAGGCACATATTTATACAACATCTCATACGGAGACTTTCCATTAAGAACAGGTGTTGGGAACCTGTTAATGATGTGAACATCAATGATAAAGGCATGAGACCATAGATGCATGGGAACATTTGCTTGAGCCAACAAAGTCAGGCCAACATCCACAATATGTCTATGTTTTCTTTCAACCAAACCATTCTGCTCCGAGGTATGTGGACAAAAAAAGTGATGATGAATGCCCAATTGAGATAGAACTTGAGTAAAGGGCCGAAACTCTCCCCCCAATCAGTTTGAAGTATCTTCACCTTACTACCAAATTCAACTTCAACAGACTTTTGAAAATGTAGAAACTTTGCAAGAGCCTCAGATTTATGTTTAAGAAAATAAACCCAAGTAAATCTGGAGTAAGCATCAATAAATGAAATATAGTACAAATGTACCTGAGAGGGTACAGAAGCAGGCCCCCAAAGATCAGCTACAATAAGCTCAAAATGAGTTGAATACACAGTTGTAGATGGGGAAAAAGTGAGCTTATAAAATTTTCCAAGCTGGCACGCAGAACACACTGAGCTCAGCCGAGATTTCTTTGCAATTATATTACATTTCTGAAGTACTGTAGTAACAGTTCTATTACAAGGGCGGTCAAGTTTTTGATGCCACAATTCAAAAACACGATCACTGGAAGTAGAAGGCACTAGACTAGTAACATGAGCAGTGGCAGGAGAGGAACCAACAGTACATGACTTCTGGACAGCAGACATATCAAACTTGTACAGGCCATTATGCATGTGACCCTCCAATAAAATGCTCCCTGTCTTGACATCCTTCACAAAACAATGCACAGGATGAAATTCAAAATAAACCTAATTATCTTTTGCAAACTGAGCTACAGACAACAGATTTTTACAAATTCGAGGAACATGTAAGATATTTTCCAACTGAAACACTCTACTAGCAGTTGGAAGAAGACCTGAGCCAGTATGAGCCACAAGCACTAACATTCCATTCCTCATGTAAAGCTTGTGGTTACCTGTATATGGTGCAGCACCCTTCAAATTTTCCAAATCATTATTAACATGATTGGTTGCTCCTGAATCGGGATACCACACAGTTGAATTGAAAGAGTTCGAAGAACACGATCTGTTGTTGAGAGTAGCCACAACATCAGTGGAAGCACTCGCATGAGAATAGTAGTGAGCACAAGAAGAGATCGAAGGCTCCTGAACCTGATGGCAATGAGCCTGCATAAACTGGTCAGATACACCCTCAAAATTCTCGTTAAAATGATAATAGCACTTCTGGACAGTATGAGCAACTCGTCCACATAACTGACATTGGGGTTTAGTATGGCTGAACTTCCTTCCTCGACCGCGGCCTCGAGAAAACTTTCCATTGCCTTTGTAAGAAGTTCAAGCACTCCTATCATTCTTACCAATAGTGTCATCAGTATTTCCATGCTACTGAACAAAATTAGCCAAAAAAGATACATTCGAAAGAAGCTCTTGTTGTCGAGCTTCACAATCAGTGAGCATTTTTGCAAGAAGATCAAGAGGAACCCTCATTGCAGATGCTACAACCCTAATGGATTCAAACTCCACAGGCAGACCAGCAAGAATAATACTAATCTACTCTTGTTCAGACACATCATTGCCTGCAGCTGTAAGTGTATCACACAAACTTTTAATCTTTGCCAAATATTCCTTCATGGTCAACTAACCCTTTTTCTGAGAGTACAAAGAATGACGCAAGGTAGAAACTATTAAGCTCAACTTCGAAGTAAAATGACGTATAACAGTATTCCAAATATCAAAACTAGTCCGAGCATTAGTGAGATGAACCAATATCTCATCACAAATGGTGGACAACAGCCAAGAAGCTAACAATTTGTCTTGTTGTTTATGAAACAAGAATTTAGGATTGGGAACAAGATTACCTTCTGTATCAGCAACTGACTGTGGAGGAATACTAACAGTACCAAGAACAAAATCATGGAGGTCATAACCTTCAAGAATTAACAGAATTTGTTGCTTCCACAAAAGAAAGTTACGTTCACCAAGTTTCACGGTATCATGCTTAGGAAACTGTTGAATCTTTCTTGAAGAAGCAGTGCCAAGACCGGAAGAACCATCTGCAGGAACCGCGTTGTTAAACGACTGACGATTCTCAGATTTATGACCAGGAACAGTTTCAGTGGCCATGAGAAAAAAAACTTTATATTTATAGCTTAGATACCATAACAGAAACTACCGAAAATAAGAAAAATGAATGAATGAATTCTTATTATCAAAAGATCATAAGCTGAACTATTAGCTTCCTGCATTTATAGCGTTTTACAAGACTAACTAACACCAGTACCTGCTATCAACTAACTAACTGTTAACAACTAACTATAACAGTTAACTATTATTTTAAATCTCAATAGTTTGCATCTCTTGTTTGTGGAATTAAAGAAGAATGTCAACATTTCTCGACTGTCAAATTCCAACATGTCTTTAGAGAAGCCAACATAGTAGTTCACTGCTTAGCTAAAAATTGTCCCACTAATAATCTTGAGCTAGTTAGTTTCGAATTCCCTTTATTTGTTGTTAGGAAATTATTGTTAGAAGATAAATTTGGAGAAAGTCATGTAAAAACTATTAGATTCTAAGACTGCTGATTACCTTATTTATCTATAAAAAACTTAAAAAAGATGTGTTTTAATTTCATTCTTAAATTAATTTTGAGCTAATCGTGTAATGTCCTAATGTAAAATAAAAATATTTAGGCTCCATTTGTTTGGTGGAAAATGTTTTCTGGAAAATATTTTCTGGATTTTCCAGCGTTTGTTTGGTGGAAAATGAATTCCTAAAGCAAAACATTTTACAAACATGGGTAAAATCACTTCCTTGGTTTTGGAAAACGTCTTACCGATTTGGAATCGGTAAGACATTTTCCATTCCCTTCTCTACACTCTCATCGTCTCAGTTGCAAAAATTTGTTTGTAGACTTTCTTTAGAAAGGTATATTTTCTATTTCCACTTTCATTTCTACTCATTTTCTGTGGCTTGTAATTTTTTAGACTGTTGTGAAGGAAGAAAAGGAGAGACCGTTTCTGGAAATTTTTGGAATGGAAGAGTTGGAAAGATTTTGAAATTTCTCTGTATTTTAATAATGAAAAATCTTTCCAATTCCTCCCATTCCACTGATTTCCAGCACTTCCTCTCCATTTTCTTACCTTTCTTCAATCCTTTTTGTTTCATCATTTCCTGCAGTTTGTAAGTGAAATTGGTAAACCTTACCTAATTTTCTTAACCTTACCTAATTTTCTTACTCTTTTGTTTTATTTTTATATAGATATGTTCTTAACTATCTTCCATGGATCTTCTGAAATTTGCTTCTTGTTGTATAGTTCCAGATTCTTGGTTATGAGCAGCGGAGATATACACGCAGCGGTGAGGTCCCGTGACGTTTCAAAACTTCAATTAATTCTGGCGTCTAACCCTTTGGCCGTTAATTCCTAAGATAAGCACTCCAGAACTCCGTATCCTATTCTGTATTCTATTCTTCTCTATCATTAATCCTTATCCAATCCTTCCTTCCTTCGTTGATTTTATTTTTATATTTTCTTTTTTTTGGAATCATTGCTGATAATTTTAGCTGTATTTTGTATTCAATTTGGTATCATTTGCAATATCACTTACCCACACATGATTTCGTTATTCAATTATCTAAACTGAATGTTATCTGCTCTTAAGATTTGATTTTTGATGGTCTCTTAGGCAGTAGTTACTGATTTGATGGCTGCAAAATTAGCCTTTGCTTGAATGAATGCCTAATCATAAAACAAACATTGAATACATTGCCCAAGTGTTTGGACTAGGGCTAGTACTCACATGAAATAAATGTTCTTAGGTTTTTTATTTGGATTAGTCATAAATGAAAATTAATGAAATAACATTGCTCAAATTAGCAACACCAGTTCAATTCAGATTCTGGGTTCTTTTGGTTGAATCCCCATGCTGGAAAATGTTGTTGAACCCTTGCTTGTGCTAGTGTTTATGTATATAGATATTTATCATTTTCAGAAGTGATTAGTGGATTACCTCAGCTAATTTCACTAACATGATTGTATTCTAGGAGCTGCCTCCCAAGTGTTGCTTATTGTTTCTAGCGACTACAATGTTAGACCATGGGGGATTGATCCGGTGTAACTATATGAACTGTTAAAATTAGAACAAAATATACTTGTTGTTTAGGATGTTGCAATTGTTGTGAATGATGCATAGCCTAATTAGCTCTCTACTAAGAAAGAGATCCTCGGTTCAGAATTGTACCATGCTCAAACGATGTGCATTCTGCACTTTTTGAATGATTTCTATTGTACATATTTATTCTCAGTAACATCGTTAGTGACTGGATCCTGCTGTTTTCACCATGCATGATAGTCTTCCAGTTTTCAATTTGTTTCTTTGACGTCAGTAACCTTGTGATATAGACTACATTTAGCAGCATGAGCCAGGCAAACACATGTAGTGAGTTATCTTTGCAAGCAAAAGGCTGATGTTGGTACTGATTCCATGGATGACATGGGTGCGATTCATTTTGCGGCGCAGAAAGGACATCTAGAGGTTGTCCGAACTCTGCTTTCATCAGGAGTTTCAGTGAGAGCCACTAATTTCAAGGGATTCACTCCACTTCGCTATGTTGTTCAAGGGTCCCATCTAGAAGTAATCAAAGTCTTATTAAAAAAAGGTGCAAGTGGCTAGCAATTTGATAGCAGATGGTGAATCAGTTAATGCAATGCTAACAGTCGGAGCAGTGTTTTATGATTAGATTATTTAGGCTAAGTTTT
Source organism: Gossypium raimondii (assembly GCF_025698545.1). Taxonomy (NCBI): domain Eukaryota; kingdom Viridiplantae; phylum Streptophyta; class Magnoliopsida; order Malvales; family Malvaceae; genus Gossypium; species Gossypium raimondii. The sequence goes on from NC_068575.1 coordinate 52,276,081, forward strand.
GGTTTTTGTGTGTTTTGATTTGAACCCAGCAAACTTCCTGGCAGCAGACATGACCATTTTTTTAGTTGTAAGTGGCTAGCAATTTGATAGCAGATGTACTTAAGCAGTTACACCAAACACAGTCTATAACAATTTACTAAGGATTTGGTATATGTCTTGTCTTTTGTTTAACATTTTGGTCTTGCTGAATCTATTTAAAAGATCCAAAGTTTCATATTGGTAGGTAAATACATCTTATATGTTTTAAATAAATGCATATCTTAGTATTTTTTAATTGTGGTTTGGAAGTTAAATTTATAATTATTCAACCCTTGTTTTTTTAACACAATTATAAATAATTTATTTGACTTTGGTTGTTTTCAATTTATGATTATTAATATTGTAGCTTAATAATTGAGTATTATAATATATTTAATTTGATTTATTTATTTATAAATAAATCATTGCAATATATGTAAAATAATTTAAAATATAAAATTTATTAATATGTATATAAATTTATTAATATATGTAAAAATAACTTTTTCGGAAAATATTTTCAGAAAATCTGCCAAACAACATAAAATATTTTACACAAATTCATCTAAACACCGAAAATATTTTCAATAAATCATTTTCCAGAAAAGTAAATCAATTTTTAAAAATCGTTTTCCGAAAAATATTTTACTGGCAAACAAAAAGACCCATAATCATCAACCAATAGGAAAAGAAGTCTTAAATTAAATACAACCGTAAAAATTCCTTCCCACCAATTTTATTTAATTAAAAAAAAACCAGAAAGTCTCGGTTGATGGGATTAATCTTAACCACTCATTCAAATGACCTAACTTAGTCAACCCTTCTGAAGCGGGTTTTATGTCCCCGGTAGATTTTTCCAACGGCTGGGGTCTAGTGTAACGTATTCAACCACACGCTCTCTGATAAAGAAAAAATCATAACGCAAGAACATCTCATCAAACCCATCTCATTCCAATCGGACGGTCAAGAATAAAACTCAAAAGAGAGTGGTCTGACTCCGTGAAGAATCCAATAAAAGACTGCTACATGTTTTGGTTGTACTTTTCAGGGTCCCCTACCTGGATTCTCAAGGCATCGCCTGCCACAGATACCAAACCTAGAAAAATTTCTCCAATCCTTACGATCAAATCACATAAATCTTGATTTCAAATCTTAATACTTTCTATTCGTTTTTTTTTAATTGTTACCGCTAAATTGAAAGATTTGAATTGGGAGGAAAATCCAAGATTTTGAGGTTTAGAGATGGATAAGTGTTTGGTTCTGTGTTAAAAAAATAGAGGTCAGAAAATAAGAGGAGAGAATTTTGGGGATTTAAGATCTGGGATTCTCTCCGTAGATAGAAAAAATGGTGAAACTTTGTTTAATGGCTTCTCATGGGTACGCTCCTAGCCCGGGACTTGTTTTTCACCAGGAAAAGGGTGCTAGCAGGATGATCAAGGTAAATTTTTTTGGGTTGTTTTGTATGGTTTGATGATTTGGGTTTCTTGGGTACTATTTCGATTGTTAGCTACTACTGGCCGTCTGTGATTGCTAATTCTATTTTGATTAATTGTTTGGGTAACATGAATATTATGGAGTTATTGGATTCTTCTCCAGCGCTTTAATGAAGAGAAATCGATTTTTATTAGGATTTTGTGCCTGCATATATATATATATATATATATATATATGTATATATTTTATGAATTATATAAATTGTCGATATTTGATCATCAATAATCAGTAATTTGCAGCCCCCTCCCTCTCTTATTTTTCTACTAATACTTTTATTTAAAAATTATAGTGCATATATTTTATGAGTTATTTGTTATTGAATTTTTATTGTTTCCATAAAAGCAGGAATGTCAAACTTTGTTGCCAAGTAAAGCAATGAAACATGACATGGTACAAACGGCTCCCTTTGATCTGAAGTGCAATGGAATCAAAGAGCTTCCAAAACCAGTTACCCTTCTTTGTGAGCCTAAACTGATTGTAGATGTCGATCCAAAAGCACAAAAGCCTATGGTTATTGATAAACCAGGTCTGCACTTCTTGTGGCTTGTTCTTTGTATGTACTAGTTATTTCTTTTGCTATGTGCTTAGGGAAAGCGACTCAAACCAATTCTTTTTCTTTTAATCTATAAAAATATATAATTCTCAAAACACAGTAAAGATTGGGTGTTTGTGGTATTAAGTTTAACAATGCGATTAAATATTTTGTTTCTCCTTGGTCAGAGGTTGTGTATTGGAATTTGGATGTAAACTCAAATCTTTGCTATGATTCTCTTTTACAATCCCATCCATTGAAAAGAGTAACGAGATATACTAAAATAAGTTATAGCATAGATATGAAAGGTGATTCTTGAAGGGATATAAAAGTGTTAGCAGCTAGATCAGGTTATTCCAATCAATAATGTAATACAACAATTTAGTAGCACACTTGAAGGCAGAAAACATATTTGTGGGTGATTATATGTTAGGCATATTCATTTGTGACGTCAATTTCTTTTATATTTCTTCCCAAGTCCCCTTGGTTAATCATTGTCTAATGGTTATTCTAATCCTGTTTTATTCGCAGTTGCTCATCTAGACTCAGCTCTCTTTGGCTCTGGGATAGCTGAGAAGTGCACACGACATGAAAAACTCTTAAAGTTTCTTGTGTCTGGATCAAAGGATGTGGATAAAGGGGAACTTGATTTATCATTGCTATCAGATTTGATTGAACCGTTGATGTTTGGTGTGCATCAGCAGCCTTATGCTTCTCTAATTTATCCAAGTAGTGAGTTTGATGACCAGAAGCCGCTTCCAGACATTGTAGGAGAGATGGTACAAGATTCAAAACTTATTGTTAATTCAGATGGTCTAGTTGTACTTACAAGTAGTGGGACCGAGATGAAAGACATTCTTTCAATCGTTGCCGAATTTCACTTATCAAGCAACTCAACTAAATGGAGAAGGCAGTCGGGACTTGTCCCATTCTTCAACAGGTATGCATACTACTACTTACACCCCCTTGATTTGAATTAAAGGTTAAATACTCATTTGGCCCTTATACTATGACATTTCTGTCACTTTGAGGGCTTAAAGAGTTAAAATTCATATGAAGTACCTAAACTTATATTTTGTCAGCCACTTGACTCCAAAGCTAGGTCTGTTATAACTGTCTTGTCATCATCTTGTTGCTGGTGAATCTACTGCCACGCCAACATGAAGGGTAAAATAAAATATTTCTTATGCTGATGTGGCATTTACATGCTAAATGAGTCACCATTTTTTTGAGAAGTAGATTTTTGTTGGCTGTTTTTGTCATTTTAGCCAATTGACTTGCTGTGTTAGTCGAAAGGGTCAAAACATCTGTGGGTAACATGGTTGAGTATTCTATTGCAATTTTTTATTCTCTGAATACTAATGTGACAAAATTGTCATAGTTCAAGGCCAAAATCTGTTTTTAAACTCTTAAATTAAATGAGAACCATGCAGCAAACAATCATATTGTGTTATGTACGGACCATATTGTGGTGTTTTTACTGTTATTGAAAATCTGTTGCTAATAAACAATCGTATAAGATGTAAAATGAATAGTAGATTTCATTGTTGTTTGAAAGGAATGTGACCATAAAGTCTTCTGATAAACAGGACCCGGAGCAAAAAAGTGCATGCTAGTACTAGTCTCGCTCCACAATATGAAGTTGCGAGTGTTGCACCTCCAAAGAGGTCTGTGACTGATCATCTGTCTCATTGTGCCCTCTCTCTCTCTCTCTTTTCTTTTTTAATTTATAAATACCCTTGCCATTGCCATAATTCTTCTAGATGATATAATGGAAACTGTCAACTTGAAATAATTGGAATTTACCTTGTTTAGGGATCTTGATATCTAGTCCTAGAATTTCTGTAACAAACCGATAATGATTTGTGAGTTGTAACACTTCATTTATGTTAATTGCATGTAAGACCGTAGTATGGAATGGACATAGATAGATATATTTATTAAATATTGTAAATATGGCAGGTAGGTTTAACCTATATTTTAATTAGGTTTCTTCCAACTTGGCTATTGTCCGCTGGATCTGGACCTAAAATATGGTCTGTTTTTATAGATACATGGTTAAAATATGAACTTCTGCAAAAAACTATAATTTTTGTTGCAAAAAACTATAATTTTTGTTGCTTTCTTTCAACTGTTTTTGTTTAAAATATGTTTTTTATGCAACTCGCTTTTGACAGTCCGGAGAAAATCAAGCCCAAGCCATCACAAAAAAGGAAGACGTCTAAGAAGTCAACCAGGGAGAGAAATCTCTACAAAGCAAATTATTTCCATGCATGTGAGAGTCTTCTTTCTTTGATGGTAAATAAGCACCGGCATGGCAAAATGGCAATTCTTTCCCTGAAGAAGTCTGGCCCTGAACTTCCTCAACTTTTGACCCAATTCTCTGCTGGCATTGCCGGGACTGGTCTTGCTGTTGTCTTTTCTGTTTTCTGTAAGGTAGCGTATGCGAGAGCCCCATTGTGTACATCTAACCTCTTTAGCACTAGCCTTGGTTTCGGGCTAGTTTGGCTCTCCTGGGCAGTTAACAGACTGAGGGACACGATTGTACATATCAGCAAGAATACTGGCAAGTTGGATATGAAGGAAAAAGAGATGATTAAGAGAGTTGAGAAAAGTGTTGATGACATCTACTTCAGAGCTGCAACGTTGATGGCTGCAGCGATGTTAAGGTTTGTATGAATTCTGAAGATATAACTCATTTGGATAACCATCTGGACTGGCTGAGTATTTCAACAACAGAAAATATTGACATCTATGGTCTTGTGATGACCTTGAGCTCATATGAGCAGGACCTCAGCATCTGCCAGCTTGTATATGTATAATAATCATTAAGCGCTATGAATGGAGAAGAGGGTGAAAACCTTTCATATATTTTAAAATACGAATTGTCATTGTCGGACATAAATGGGTGGGAGCAGATTAGTAGAAATGGTACTAGTCTTTAATACATTCTTCTTCATGCAAAGAAAAATGACTGGTTATGGTGTTCAGGTTCCAAGAGGGCTACAATTTTTAAGTGTCTTGAAATGCTGTTCGATTGTGCTTTTTTATTTATTTATGTACAAGGAATGAAAAGATATGCTGGCTAGTTATGCACCACTGGAAACCGACTAAAAAATAATTCAGTCCTTAAAATTCATCATTATCGCCTATTTATACTGCGACCAACAAAGTTCTTTCTCTTACACGTAAAAGATTACAAACCTTAAACCGACGTCCACATAACCATAAATTATTGTTGTCCAAATCCTAAAGAATTTGTGCGTCTTAGGGTCCTTTTGGTTGAGCGTTTATTTTTAGTACGGTGTGTTTAATTTATTTTTTGTTTTATATTACAATATTACTATCATATCTAATCTCATTATTATCATTGTTTTTACATTAACCGTAACCGTACCTCCCATCCAAAGAGAACCTTAATCTCCTACACTCATTGGTTGAATAATGAAGAAAAAAAAATATTTTACTCCATGATACTTTTTTAATAATTGGTTCATTTTTAATGTCTCTCCTCATAAATGCTTATCTAAATTGATAAATAATAAAACTACACATTAACTTTATTTTAATTTGTAATTCGATACATGAATTTTGATTTGATACAATTATATATATGAAACTTTGGTTGCGGTTCAAACGTACATGTTAAACTTTGATTTTGATTTAATTGTATACATTTTAAAAATAAATACATCTATTTATTTTCATGTTAGATTAATATAATTATTTGTATGTGCAATATATACCTATAATATTACTAGTAATTTGTAAAAATTGAATTAAAGTAATATTTTATGTATATAATCGTATAAAACCAAAGTTCATATATATAGCATTGCACAAAAACTAAAAAAATTGTATAGCATTATACGTTGAATCAAAATTTGTGTCCAATCTTTTATCTTTAATATTAAAGAAAATGTCACATCAATATATTAATGGAAAGGATCGAATGTAATAAAAAACAGTTTTTCTTAGTATAATCAAAGCTTATTAGATTTTGGGATAACATGGTTTGCTTTTTTGACATACAATAAAAACTTGGGATGATAAAATAACAATAAGATAACCGAAATGTGCCAGATAGGCAGACACTAATCTCTAATTTAATGATAATAGAGGGACTAAAACCAGAAATGTACCTATTTCAATGTAAAAGTGGCACTGAGTGACGAATCTTGCGTGCCTTGGATGATAAAAGTTCCTTTCCTTTCTAAATCCTAATGTCCTTCACTTGACTGCTGGCGTATCTAATTCGGTAATTCTAGAATCAAATTAGCTTCCGTTTCTCCTAAAATGTGATCCTTGTACGAGGAATAAATGCTGTAACCCAAGATGTTTAGAAGTAAGGGTTCGTTTGTTCCCAGTTTCTTACGTTAAGATGGTTCCATGGGGCGGCCCCAGTTGCTGCTTGAGTGCAGCCGCTCTCTATCTTCTTGGAAGGAGCAGTGGAAGGTTAGATTTCTATCAACTTTCTTACAAATAAGGGTTTTGCTGATGATTTGCTCATACTATCAATCCTTTGCAAAGCATTGGATGAAGATGTTATGATAGATAATAATCTTTAGTAAGATCCTGTAAATAAAGCTAATTTCTTCATTATTTGCCAGAAATAATTGTTAATCATGTTCTATGCTTAATAATGGTGGAACAGGGATGCAGAGGTTCTCAAGACAGTAACTCGAGTCAATCAGCTCAAATAATTGGGTATATATTCCTAATTGTCAACTCCTTTTTTCTTTTTATGTGATACTGGACTCTTTTATAGCTTCTAGACGTTTGTAGTGTCGGGTATTCTTGCCCGTGCATTTTATAAAGCTTAGAAGGTCATGTGAGAACGTGCCGAGAACTATAGTTTAAATTGTTGGCCTAGACCAGCTTATAATTAATGCAAACTTATAGCATATCAACGTTGAAGAGGATTGCTTTTGCATTTGTTAATTATTTAAGAATTTATTGAGTATTTTGTAAATTAGTGACATGGGAACATCCTAGGTAAATGTGAATTCAGTTGGTCTTTATTGTTGCAGCAAGGTTGTTCCCTGTTAATATTGAGGATAAGTTAGCATTTCATGTTAAAAAGTCTGATGCCATTGGGAAAAAAAAGTGTCCCATCCACCTTAAACATTTACTGATTAGAAATGGGTGTGGGTCTGTGGGACACAGTATTTGATTGGTGGCCTACATTTTCATTTTTTATGACTCTAAAATTGTTCAACATAAAATTAATGCTAGGTGATACACTTACTGGAGACTGATTTGATTAATCGGCATCATTAGCATGTGCTAAGACTATATCTTGATGATACAATATTTTTTTCAGCTCAATTGCTTGACCTTGAAAGTAAAATGATAACATCCTAGGTAAATGTGAATTCAGTTGGTCTTTATTGTTGCAGCAAGGTTGTTCCCTGTTAATATTGAGGATAAGTTAGCATTTCATGTTAAAAAGTCTGATGCCATTGGGAAAAAAAAAGTGTCCCATCCACCTTAAACATTTACTGATTAGAAATGGGTGTGGGTCTGTGGGACACAGTATTTGATTGGTGGCCTACATTTTCATTTTTTATGACTCTAAAATTGTTCAACATAAAATTAATGCTAGGTGATACACTTACTGGAGACTGATTTGATTAATCGGCATCATTAGCATGTGCTAAGACATATATCTTGATGGTACAATATTTTTTTCAGCTCAATTGCTTGACCTTGAAAGTAAAATGATACCTATAATTGTTACAATCTCTGGAAGAGTTGGTTCCGAGACACCAATAAATTGTCGGCACAGTGGATTAAGAGGTGTCATAGTAGAGGGAACGGTAATATGTTTTTAATTAAACGAGCATTGACTGTGCTACTTATTTTACCCTTTTTCTACTTGCATATGTAAATTCTTGTTTGTATGTCCTTAGGCGGAACAACATTTTCTAAAGCACAATGATGCCGGTTCTTGGATACAAGATTCTGCTTTGATGCTTTCTATGTGTAAAGAGGTCCCATGGTACCTGGTTAGAACTTATTTCTCGCTGCCCGTTTACTTTGACTTTTATGCTGAAATTACTTATGTATGATTGCTCAGGTTCTTATGATGGTTGTATTTTGGAGTCATTCTTGAGGGATTATGTTGTACTGCACAAGAACTAAAGTAGTTAATATAGCAGATTTTCTGACAACATCTTTAATCATTAATTATAGGATGATGAGACTGGTCGTGTATATGTAGTTGGTGCTCGTGGTGCAGTAGGTTTTGCACTAACAGTTGGAAGTGAAGTATTTGAAGAGTCAGGTCGGTCAATTGTACGTGGAACATTAGACTATCTCCAAGGTCTCAAGGCATATTTTCCCCGGTCCAGAAGTGTTTATTTTATGGTGGCATGTTTTCAGTTAAAGCTGATTTGATGGCCAATTTTGCTTGTAGATGCTTGGAGTCAAGCGAATTGAGCAGGTGCTTCCCACTGGTTCTTCTTTGACTGTTGTCGGAGAGGTACATTTTTTATTAATGTTTTTAGCAAATCATGCAGAAAGATCAATGCAGATTCAAATATACAGAAGTGTCATTATCAATATACTACAAAATATACTTGGTGTAGCTTGCTGTATAATGTGCTCTGAAGTATCTTATGAATATTTTATGGTAGGAAATCCTTTTTTTTTTCTTTTGCTAGAATGTTCCCTAGTAAATTGGGTTACTTAGGTTTCACTTATGGTCCTTCCTGGTGTGTAATCATAAACGGTCCTAAGCTAAGAGAAGGCTATGTGTGTAAAGTCTTATATTAAAACATGAAAAGCTGGGTGCTGAAGCAGCTTGGTTATAGTTTGAATGGATATGACCTGGTGCTAGTATTTGAAGGCCCAAAGTCTCATTTCTTGCCTATAAGTTTAAGCTGCAGCTCCTACAAAATACCAATATCTTTTTTATCAACAATTGTCAAAGCTTAAGCTGATACGTGATGGCAGAAAGACTTTTGTTTTCTAATATTATTTCTTTCATCTTTAAGACTAATTTAAAATTACAGATCTTCCATTGACCTGCCAGATTTCTATCAGTACATTTTTCCATGGGCAACTTCAAGCAGGTTATTTCTTTAGCATGTTTAGGGTATCGAGCTTTCCTTTGAAGGTTTACTATTCCAGCTTTTAGTTCTTTCTTTCAAAAAGCATCCACCAAGATAGCAGGTTCTCTCAACTTTGTGTAATATTCTCCCTTGTATCTTTGAGGGGGCAATTGTGGACATCAAAAGAATAACGTATGTGAACATTGTTCGAGAATTAACAGATCTTGCATGCCTAAACCATCCAAATAATGAATTTAAGTAATGCATAGAGCGTCTTGAGTTAATGAATTCAGATAATGTATACAGAGCATTTTAATTCAAAGCTGTGTCATGCAGATGTGTTCTAACATCATGGCTTACATTTGACAAATCCCTCATGGCTTTGGATGAGTGCCTGACAGTTACCTTGTATCATTGAAAAATACATAACACAAGTTATAATTCAAAGGTTGTGCTGCACTTTAATATGTTTATAACAAAAGGAACTGCTTGCTGTCTTTGTATCTTTGCTTAATCACCATGGACCATTATGCCATGCTAAATCTATATCTTGGCCCTGTACATCACTTCCTGTTGTAGTATTTCACTGGAAGCATCACATAATTAACAGTGTTATTCTTCTTTAATGTCTAAATATAATGGAACTTTTATTAGAACTTTTTGAGTTTGAGATGTTTTCATGGCTTAGAAAGCTGCAGTTTGTAAGCTTATTATCCATATTTGGGTTACATTGTTGGTTTATTTACTATTTCTCATTCTCTCTCTCCCATACATGGCAGGCTGTCAAGGATGACATTGGAACAATTCGGATTCAGAAGCCACAAAAAGGGCCTTTTTATGTGTCCCCAAAATCTATTGATCAACTCGTTTCCAACCTTGGGAAGTGGGCAAGGTTGTAAATATTTCAGTCGCAATTGTTCCTTTATATCACATGCTTTAGTTTTGGTGATTATTTCAAAAAACGAAGAAAATAACATTGAGTTATTCATTAGGTGGTACAAGTATGCATCATTTGGACTGACCATCTTTGGTGTCTTTCTAATCACCAAGCATGCAATCCATTATTATTTGGAGAGAAGACGCCGGTGGGAATTGCGGCGAAGGTATGCTTGATGATTGTCTGTTGTTAAACATTATATAAATTGACCAAGCTCTTTGTAATAGGCATGTATTTATGTGTCCGCTTTTGTTATGTTCTGTAATAACAAACTGAATTGTGAAATTTTGTTCATTCAGGGTTCTTGCTGCTGCAGCTAAGAGAACAGGATCAGATAATGAAGGTAATTCTCTAGCTTTCTAAACGTCTCCAAAATTTTGTTCTTTCATGGTTTTGTCTGTATAATGTGTTGGTATCTCAATAATTTCTGTAGATTCAACTTTGAAAGCTGAAAATGGAACAGGGACCAATCAAGACTGCGTAATGCCAGATCTATGTGTAATATGCCTTGAGCAGGAGTACAATGCTGTTTTCATACAGTAAGTCCACTAGTTATATTTTCTTATTTAAAGCATATAAAGTAGTTAAATTGCCTTCTTAGTCGTGATTTCTATGCTTGTTGGTTCCTTAGTACTAAATTTAATGGGATACTAGTTGCTGTGAGAATAAAGGCTGTTTGTCTGACTTTAGTTTATGCATCTGTGTCCATAATGAACTCTGTGTAGCAATGCTTATGCTGAGATTAGGAAAAAAAAAGCTATCATCTACCAAATTAATTCTGTCAATATCCAGTCTACCACATGAACTAATACTGAATCAGTCGCTTCTTCTGCATAAGATTTGTGTTGCCTCTGCTGTGAGTTGCAATTAAGATGTTTACCTTGTTCTGGAACTAGATGGTCTTCTTGATTTTCTTAAAGGCTTATCAAGTAGAAAGCAGCAACATCTTTATTTTGCATAAATTCAAAGTTCTTCTACCTCAATGTGAAATGGACAAGTACTGTTGTTCCAACTCTTCATCATCTTTACCATTCTTTTTCTTTTTCCCTCCCTTGTTTCTGGGTTGTGACTGGAATCAGCTAAGAGGGGCTCTGGTAACACTTGAATTCCCTGTTCCCCTTGAATTCCCTGTGACCTATACATAAAGTGTCTGTAGATTCTTTCTTTCATCTTGTTTTAGCATGTGAGATAATAGACACTGTCAACATACAAATTTTGGCTTCTGAAGTTTTGTTTCTTCATTTCCAACTTTAAACTCAGACACATTACATACTTGGTTCTGTTTAAAGTTTCGCTCCTTTGGAATTGTTCACTCATAATGAATGAATGACCTATTGCTTATGATATGCAAGTGTGGTCATATGTGCTGTTGTATGGCATGCTCTTTACCCTTAACCAACTGTCTGCTTTGCCGGAGACGAATTGAGCAGGTTGTAAAAGTCTTCCGCCATTGAAACTCTGCTTATGAAATTTATTAAATTGTGATCATACCAGCTGGGAAATCAGGGTATTCATTTTTGGTCAGAGGTAAGCTTTCAATAGTTTAGAATCCTATAAACTAGTAATCACTTCTTTCTGTAAAATAATAAGCTTAAGGCCCTTTCAAATATTTAGATTTATCATTCAAGCATTATTTCAAATGATAAATGGTTGCAATTGAATGACAGATGCAGAGGGTTTATATTTTCCCAACCCTGAAATTTAAGTATAAATATTGTTTGTTACTCGTATTAAGGAGGAAATAGATGAGATCTGTATGAACCGTTCAGCTCCCTCAACTATTGTCCCTCTGGAGCTTTGTTGATCTTATTAGGGACAGCTCTCGGTTGTGCTTTCCTACATTAGAGGTTTGAGGTTTGGTTTCAAGCATCAGGAAATTTCCATGAAACCTTGGAGGTAGAAGCTTAATTGAAACTTGAAAATTTGTATATTGTTTTCTAGATGCAGGGTGAAACTAGAAGCTTAAGCAGTCTTCCTTGGAATGAAGTGGTTAAAGGAATTGCAGGTGGAACAAGTCTGAGGTAGAAGCTGATTCAGTATTTAAGTTTCTTACAGGCAATGAACAACTATTGTCCAGCCTGAGAAATTTAGTTGAGGAGATTACAGTTTTGTCTTCGAGTTTTACGTCTATTTGTTTTGATCATGTATTGCAGACCGGTAACAATCCGGTCCATCATCTTGCTTATTTCACTTCTCTTAGTACTGATGGTAAGATCTATCCGATTGTATTGCTCAATGGATTTGTAAGGAAAATGAGATTATGAAAGAATGAGCAGTTAGTGCTCTTTCTTTTTCACCCTTTGAAATTTCACGTGACTTTCCATTAATGATTTTTTTAATGAAGCATCTTCCATAAAAATAAAATAACCCAGTGAAGAAAGAGCTGACTAACTGAACACGAGAAACATGAGATGCAACGTGCAACGTGTGCCAGGTGCTGTGCTAGTTTTGGGAAACGAATAATGGAAGTTGCAAGAAGTCAAATTTTAACGAAGTCAAAAGGCTGTCCAGAATCCAACGTCACCAACACTCTTTCTTCCAATCCGAGGTAACTTTCACACTGTAATATTCCACTTTCTATAATTTTCCAGGAAAATTGAGTGGTTTCTGCTCGTGAAATGGGCCAGTAGGTTTTGTGACGTAAGAAAGAAGAGCATGAGCAGGGTGACGCCATTGCCCTGAATGTTGTTGTCAACATCATCAATAGTTTTAACTCACATGTCCATTTTTCAATTTAAACCTAGATACTGAATCCGATACCCTCTCCATTTCTCATCACAAATTCATCAACCTTTTGTCTCTTTCTCAGTTCTTTCATTGCATTGTCAAAAAGGAAGATTCTTACTTCCTAAGTTGTACACATTTGGTTAGATTGTGGTTCATAGTTGGAGCTGAGAAATTGAAGCATAGAAAAAGAGGAGAATATGATCCCCTCATTTCCCATCTATCACATCAGTACTAAAATTTACAGCAACTAGTTAGCTTCCTGGATTTTGTTTTTACACCATGCAATAGTTTTATTGTTTTGGGGTTTAATTATGCCCTCCATCCTTTGACTTTTCATGCTTTTGAAATTTAGTCCCCTATTTGTCTTATTTAAAATTTAAAATCTAATTGATAAACACTATTAATCAACTTCTGTTAAATTTGAATATGTTGCATTTTAATATTCAAAGATGGGATTAAAAGTTAAAGTTCAATTGATGGCAGTCAAATTTAATAGAAGTCAATTAACAATGATATAAATTACTTTAATTTTTAAATCAAACAAGTAGAGATTAAAATTTTGGAATTAAAAGCAAAATGACTAAATTTCAAAAGTCTGAAAATTATAGAGACTGGGGGCAAAATTAGACCTTGTTTTCCACTTTGTTAATGTGTGATTCTCACTGGTCTCTGTACAGGACCTTATTGATAAGTATAAAACAGGTTTGTGGGTTGGCCATGTTAAGTAGATATCTGCCTCCCGGTACCTGCTTGTTCCTTCACCAAAAACAAGACTTCTCCAATTTCCCTTTCAATTCATATTACCGTCAATGGATTCCTCCCCCGAGGGTGTGTGTGAGAAACTATTTAGAGCAATCACTTTGTGTCCTGCTTTCCGCACAACCCATAGTATCACAATCCCCCAACAACAATCAACCATCAGCCATGCTCGAACTCCACTATTACAAAACCCTGTCAAAACCCAAATGGCATCTCCACAATACCCTAAACCTACAACCACTGAAGAAGCAGCGGCAATTCCCATCAAGTTTGACTATACTTCTACTGAGAAACCAAAGCCAATAGCAACCACCTTGAATGCTTCAACCCGCCAATCACCACTTGGCCGGGTGGGTCAACAGGTGGAAACACAAAAGCCCTCCACTCATAATGGTGAGCAGCCACGAAATAAGTCCAAGCCTAATAGGTCGCCAATCCCAATCCGAAATGAACAACATCAAACCACCAAGGTGGAGGAAGCCAAGAAACCAACCAAAAATTACAAAACTTTCGATGAATTTATCGAACAAACGAAGAAAAAGTTGTCACTTGTTGATGATGAGGAGCAGGATTTGGGCAAGGTTGTGGTGGAATATGGTAAGAATCATCACTTTTCCGCTTAGAGTTACCTCAAGTATCGAGGATAGAAAAGTGATGATGAGTCCTTTATAAACAATGAATAAACTGGAGATTCTACACATACTTCTGCTTAATAGGTTCGATGAATAATTATGGATTTTTATTTTCTGCGGGCGTATCGTATTCCATAATGTCGGGTGATGTCTATGTTGTCAAATATATTTGGAACATACATACATATATGTGTGTGTGTGTTTTCCAATAAACACTTAATATGCTTTTGTACTCTACCCATTATTGATTTAATAAATTTTTTTTATATAATGTTTTACCACTTTCCAACAAGCATAACCTAAGGAATTGTATACAACAATGAGAACTAAGAAAAGGAAATACTACATGCCTTCCGATCTTTGACAACAAATGCAAGACAAGCTACAGAAAGCATATTACTTAGTCTAACTTACAGAAACTAGCTCTCAAAATCAAATAGATGACTTCTCATATTAACAACGAAAATCATGATCAATGCATGTATACTCGAAAGAAATCTCATTCTTAAACGTTATGTACAAATTTAATAAACCCTAGGGACAATAGTTGACATTTTCATTAGCATAAAAGAGGCCTAAGCAACAACTAGTGTTTTATAGTCAATCACTTGGGTGATGCTATCAAGTCAAACAATTTGTCTTCCGCAGATTTGTTCTCATATAACTGATAGAGCTTAATCCCTCAAGCAACAAAGTCATATCAAATAAACAAACTATAATTGATCACCTATCCACAAGATGCTTAAATGACCAGTTTATCGTATCCTATAAGCAACTTGATGCAAGTCTTTACCAAACCATTTTACAATCTATCTCCGACCTAAAGGTGGAAATTGCTACACCAAAATATTAGTCATGATGGTTGTCAATCATCAATGAGGCCATCCAATATGGTTAAAAATCAACCCACTATGTCAAGATATTTGGAGATCAATAATAAATAAGAGATAGCCTTAGACTAAAGGGGTAAGATACAAGTATTATCTGTTCAAAGAGGTTCTCTCTTCTTTTTTTTTTTTTTTATTATCTCATCTTCTTTCTTTATCATCTTTTTCTTTACAATATTATTTCCTTTTTTAATTGCAAAATTCTTTGGATTAACTTAAGTATTGGAGAACATTTAGGAGCACAAGTTTTAATCATCAAACTTACTTTCGTCTTCTAAAACTTAAAAGCAATTAAGTTCTTCTCTAAATTCGATCCATCATCAAATATGAATTAAAATTTATACATTTAATTGGAATGTTATCAAACCGAACAAAATATAAAATTAGAGAAAAAAAACCAAAACTAGAAAACCAGTAAAAAAACCAATAAAGTAGGAGATGAGAAAATTTTGATTAACTCTTGAAGATTGGTATTTAAATTTAAATTAAAAATTAATGATAGATTTGAAATGTATTATGTGAAATAAGAAGATTTTGCAAGTGTTATCAATAAAGTGTAAGAAAAGGTATTTAAATAAAATATATTATAGCTGTGTTTTTTGAACTATAAACTGATTCAACTGAGAATTTCAGTGTTACCGGTATTGTAGACGATCTAGTTTTAAAAATATTAAATTACATACCAAAATCATTTCAATGAATTAGCAAAAGTAAGAGGAGGGAGGGAAAACAAAAACTGTGCGAGAGAAAGCCCACTAGCTTGGATTTGTCAACAGTCCTTTTGAGTTCTCTCACACTATCTTGGCCCAAACTGCATTCAAGGTATCCCTTGTTTGTTAAGCTCAAACCCCATCTTTTTTTTCCATTCATCAGCTCACCTGGGCTGTTCCTCTAACTGGTATATTAAGCATCTCATTAGCACATGACTTTTTCTCAAGGGGTAAATGGTAGTTGTGAGATTGAATCCCAGACTGTTTTGATTAAGTATTTGAACACAAATAATTTACAATTCCACTTGTGGTTCAGTCAACATTTTATGTGTTTTTTAATCTCAATGAAAACAGCTTCCAGCTTCATGAATATTGCAGGCAAGGAACAGTCAAGTAATTTTTAAAAGCATACAAGAGAAGACCTTTGGGTGGCCTGAGGGAGCAAAGTCCATGCATTTGCCTTTGCCCCCTCACCACCCTTATCCCTATCTCTAATTAAAATAAGGTTTGACCTTCTTAAACAACTATGACGCAGCTCCTGACCCGACACTGCACCATTTTTTGCTATTTTTTTTTCTCTCGGCCTAAACCTGAACAAAGTACATCTAAATCTAACATAATTCAACTGCTGCTTAATCCAAAATTCATGATTAATGTGTAGGAAGCAGCTCTGATAACATGACACTAATAAATTATGCTTTGATTAATAATATATATGTCAGTTGAAAAAGAATTAGTATTAATTATATAGGCTGAAATGAAACCCTGAATCGAAAGTCAGATGCTAGCAAACTAGATGTAGTTAATTATAAAGAAAGAAAAGTGCTGCCAAAGCTGGTAATGCCTGTGGTGTGGTCCTATACATGCAATTTTTCATTAATTATATAGAAAAAGGGTTCTATTTGCATAAAACTTTTATAACCAAACATCAAGCTTTTTTTAAAAAATATAATTATTGGTTGAATCAAATATATATATATATACTTTCTGTTTTCTAAATAAAAAGTATGGTGCTGGCTGTTGTTGCAGCATAAATTATCTTTATTATTATCAATAGAAGTCAGGCCTCAGGCGTTTTTCTCTTTTTTGGTTTATTTAAATAAATGCGAATCGGTTAGTTGATGACATGTTACTGCATGCAACCCAATTTTCTTCTTCAGTCTTCTCTTTTCTTTAAAAAAACAAAAGTGGTTAAAGCTTGCTTAAAGTCAAACATGCTACATATATGAGTGTACGATTAGTATAAAATTAGACACTATAACGATACTATAGTGTGAGACAAAAATAAGCTAAACAAATTGCACCCCATTCACTCTTATCTTAAATAATTCAATAATTATATTCAACTTCAAATCGAATTTGCTTAGACTTTAAACACATTTTAAAAAAAAAAAAAATTAGACCCAAAATTTTATTTAAAACAACATAAATTATTACTCAAGTTTAATAGGTATTTTATTATTATATATATATGGTTGGTGTTCTAAAAGCTTCTTGTTTGGGAAAACTAGAATCCTTACCCTTAGGCAGCCCCCTTTAGGAAAACAAATATTTATTATTTGTTCAAAAATTAAATGATATGGTCCTTCATCAGATTCTTTCTTTTGCCCCTTTCTTGCTTCGACTCTGAAAATTAAAAGATTATAGATTTCTAGGAGTGTGGAAATTGGAATCCTTTTTCCCCTCTAGAAATTTGTGCTATAACTGTAAATACTAAAAAAAAGACCCGAACTTGTAATGTTCGATACTGTACCTGTTTTTTCCGTTGAAATAAATTATAAAATTTAATTCAATTAATTTTTTATGACGGTTTAAACATGTTTTATTTCAGATTGATGTATCAATCGATTTTTGATGTGGTAAATTTGATTCGTTTTGATTATTAAAATGGAAAAATGAGGGGGGAATGGGAGGCAGCCATCCTTTTTTACTTGCCACTCCATTTGAATATTTTACTTGGGGCTTCCAAAATTGAGCCACAAGTCCACAACCATTCTTTTAGTATTATTATTTCCCCGGGATTCTTGATGTAAAATGAGAATCTAATATAAAGCTGTAAAGAGGAGGAAATTCCCTTATAGGAAATAAATAAAAGATAGGTTTTGTCATGTTTTATTCTTTTATTGCAAAAAAAAAAAGAGAAAAGAAAGTGACATTACGGTGGAGGCTTGCTGTTTTGTAAATTGAAAGCGGCAATTAAATATGATGTTCTTCTTGCATTTAATGGAATGGTTGTTAGCTTAGTTGTACAAACAATGGAATTTGAGCTGTTAAATCTATAATTAAATCACTATATTGTGTGTTTTTGGTTGTTTCTTTTATCAACCTAGCATAAAAACCTTTAAATTGTAAGTACTCACGCTTATCTTCTCCTTCTTTTTAAACACGACACAATTACACATGTTTATAATTGAATCATTATGTTATAAATATGTTTTATGTTATATCAAAATACATTGTAAATTTAGTCATTCTACTCTAATTTAGTCACTTTTAATTATTATAATTTTTAATTTTGAAATCTTAATCCTCACCCAAATGATAATAGTTAAATATATTAGGTAAAATTATGCTATTATTCCTATGTTATGATTAAATTATAATTTTTTAAAAATATTAAATTAGAATAACAAATTTCCATGTATTACGCATATGATAACATATTTATTACATAAAATTTTAAAATAATATAATATAATTTAATAAATTTAATAACTACAATCAGAATCGAGATTTTAAAACGTAAATAATACAACTATTAAAAAATTAAATTTACAAACATACGCATGATATAAACAAAGTCCGTCAAAATAAAAAGAAAGTTGTGGGCCAAATCAACACCAAAAGAGACGCAAAGCCGGACGCTGAACAACGGGCAGTGGAAGAATCCGGCTCCTACACTTTTCCCTTCCGTCGAGTAGTAAGGCAAGAACGGAATTGGAATGGAGGTTTCCCTTTGTCCAAGGACCAGGTCGCCAAAAAACGAACCCTCCTCCTTTCCCTAGCTGAATGATGGAACTCGTCCATGTCATTTGTTAGTATTTTGACTTATATATAACCCCCTATCATAATAATATATAACTTTGTATTAAAAAAAATGAAACATAGTATAAATTTATTTGTCCATATGTAAAAAATTATTATTGGGTATAATGTAATTTTTTACCTATACAAATTAAAGTTAAAAATTATGTTCCTCGAAAAGAAATTAAAAGAAAAAAGTGTCCATGTATTTAAACTAAATTTAAAAGAATAAACAAAAAAGATATCTGGATGTCACAAAAGATCAAGTTGAAATAAGGTTCAATATGGTTAGAATAGATAAAATGTGCAAACGGATGAATCAATCTTGATACACCTTCGACCTCAAAATTAAAAAGATTATCACGAGAATAGGCGAATAATAAGAGAGAGATAAGTACAAAAGACATCTGAGTATTCTCTCTGAGTTTAGTTCATTGTTTCTTTATTCATCTTCTTTACTCAAAATTTAAAGAGTGCTTAAAGCTAGGGGGGCTGGAAGGGGTCGTCTCTCTTTAAACTAGTAAAGATAAAATTACACTTTGATCCTCCTAAAATTGATAAAATTTAATTTAATCCTTTAAAATTATAAAAATATAAACTATTAAAATGATAAAGTTACATTTTTATTATCATAAAATTACAATTTAATTTTGGTATTCCTAAAAAGTTTTTCTAACTTCACCTCTAACTTGAAGTACCAACTTCGATACCTCGCAGCGCACCTGTTTTTCCTTCTTGCAAGCTTTCTTGCTTCCACATTCCGAGCACAAGTCCCGAATTCACATTAATAAATTTGTGAAAAAATCTACCTTCAATTTTCTTGGCCAATTTTATAAAAGGCAATGAGGATTAACAATACCGAATATAATTGCTTGATTTCTCAAAGCATTATTAATAATTAAGGTCATGCATTAGCCAGGGACCTCAACTCATGTTTTACCCATGCGTTTGTCCCCTTAGCTTCACATTTACACTAAATTAATATTTACTTCATGATATGCATTTATTTAATAAGCTACCGCTTTTAGGGGGGGAAAATCAACCCACAATAAATTCCACAAACTTTTCTTTTTCATTTTTTCAAAATTAACACCTTCAAATTTATATTATTATATAAACTTAGGGTGTTTTTACTTCATATAGTAATTACAAGCAAATCTAACGAATAATTGTATAATTATAAGAAAATTTAATTTTTATATGTGTTTGATTATACACTAATTTTTCATATCATGTTTATTAATGCAAATTATAGTTATACAATTGTATAACTAAAATAAAAAATAAAAATTATTCTTTCAATTTAATTTCAAAATAATAAATTAAAAATAAATAAAATATGTGCCATTTAGAATATCTTTTACATATAATAAATTAAAATAATTTGTTGCCAGTTGCCTCCAATTTGCAATGATTTGAAGGAGTTCCATTGTGAGCAAAAAAACCATAAAATTATTGTATTAGGAGTTAGATTGCATGTTACCCTATTTATTCAAAAAATGAGTAAATTATTCTTTGTACATTAGATTAAAGAAGACATTGATCATTTTTATTAAAAATTTCATCAATTTCTATTGTTAAAAATTGGTGTAGCTAACAAAACAATCAAATAATTACACGTGGTGTGCCATGTGTATCTCATTTTGACATGCACAGATAAATTTTTAATAGTGAAAATGAATGAATTTTTTAACATGAGGACCAATTTACTTTTTGATCTAATATGTAAGGACTACTTTCTTATTTTTTAATAAAAATAACAAAATACAATCTAATTCTTAATACAATAACATTCATTATACTTTTTGCTCTCCATTGCGCTATTTGAGGTGATCGATCAAGCGTTATTAAAGAGTAGATGCAATGTACTACTAAATTGGGAGAAACCACCACAAGGTTGGTGTAAGCTAAATGTTAATAGAAGTTGGGATCTCGCATAGAGGTGATCATGGGCCGGGCGGCCCGGCCAGGCCTGACGGCCCTCCCGAAATATGGGAGGGTTCGGGTAAAAATATAGGCCCGAAATATGGGTTTACACAAAAAAATGATGCCCGTTTAGAAAACGGGCTGGGCCTTGGGCACCACTTTTTTTACCCGAACCTGGCCCAGCCCGGCCCGAATATATAATAAATATATTTTTTATTTTAAAATACTTTTTTATTTTTTTTATTTTTTGAAATAAATTTTTGGTGTTCATTAAAAAAAGGGCCAGGCCGGGCCGGGCTCAGGTCTAGGACGCAGGCCAAAATCTTTTTTGGGCTCGGCCCGGCCCATGATCACCTCTAATCTGGCACATGAGATAGTTGGGGTAGATGGCGTAATTCGGGATTATTATGGAACTTGGATTATTAATATTTGGATTAATATATAAGGAGGTAATTCAACACAGCAATTTGTATTTATTTAGTATCTAAATTTGAGAATCATAAATTAATTTGGTATTTTTTTAGCTATTTGATTAACAACGTTAAAATACGATGATATAACATTATTGACCAATAGTATTGTGTAAGTGGTGGCCTCACATTTAAATACGTGGCAAAAATAAGAATAACAAATAAAATTATTTATTTTTTGCAACGTGTCAAGCCATGTGTCATTAGGGGTGTTTAAGTGGTTAATTGAACCGAATTAGAATTAATCGAATTTTTTAATCCTTTAACCGTTAACTGAATCGAAATATTTTGATTAATCCGGTCGGTTAACCGAATTAACTGAAATTTATATGGTTTTGTTTTTTTTATTAAAACAAGTATAAAACATATAAAAAAATAAATTGATAATATTCATTTGACTGAATTAATCAAATTAAAACTACATATAATTTGTATTATTAACTATTAAGTTCAGTTAATTCTGTTAATTACTTGGTTTCGAACCGAATTAATCGATAATCAAACTTCCAAAATATCATTAACCGACCTTCTACCGAATTAGATTGGTTAATCGACCGATTAACCTAATTAGATTGGTTCGAACGATTAATTTGATTTTAACTGAAATTTGAACACCCTTATGTGTCACCGTAATATTGGTCGACAATATCATATCAGCACGTCAATTTTTTTGATGATGTTAGTCAGATACCTAAAAAAATATTAAATTAACTTACTATTTTTAAATTCAGGTACTAATTAAATCTTAAAAAATTCAGATACAAAGTAAGTACCATTTAAGGATAGTCTTTCGATGATGTTTGTATATAGAAGTACCTACCATAGGGTGTCATCATCTTGTAAATGGCTGATGTCGTTGGTATCACTTTTCTAGACTTGTTATTAGTTAATTTGAATGATTATTATACAAAAAATTAATTATATATATATATATATATATATATATATATATATAAAAAGATTTCTAATATTTCCATAATTCATTTAAAGAAAAAAGGAAGACAATAAAACATATTCCTTAATAAAAGGTTCATGTATTATCATTTAACATGAGTTTTCATGTTTCCATATAATTCGTTTGAAAAAAGTTTATTTACACGTATTTATTATTTTAAATATTTCCATACAATTCATTTTAAAAATTCATACAATTAATAAACAAATTTATTGTCATACAATTGATACACAGCATTGAATTAATTAAATGATTATTGCATACAAAATAATTCCATATAAAGAAAACTATAAAGTAAAAGTAAATAAATACATAAATTTTATTATATGCCATCACATAAGATTTTTTTTCTGAGAAGCTTTACTTTTAAATATTATATATAAGATTAGTTTTCTTTATTTATATTTTTTGGGAATAATATGATTAACAAATTAAAACACAATAATATATACATTTAATTTTAAAATATTGATAGTTAATATTAGAATAATTTTGATTCTATGATAATTTAATTTTTACCGAAATAATAACAAAAACAGATGAAAAAAAGTAAAACGATACATCAAATATTTAAAATCTACAAATTATAAAAATAGTAAAAATGAGACATAATAGAATTAGTTTCAAAATAAAAAGAATTCATTACAAAATTAAATTAATTCTAAAATTAGATGAAAATATTATTTATAGCAATTAATAGTAGGTTTCAACTATTATTTTAATGTTATAAATACTGAAAAGTAAATAAAACGCTTGGCCACTTGTCGCACTATAAATTTTTGAATGTACATAAAACATTAATTTAAATTAAAAATTTATCACACGTGTATTCGTGTACAAATTACAAATTTTGAATACAAATGTGTTTAAAATAATCTATAATAAATAATGGACGTAAGGTTTGAAATTAATAACCATAACAACACATAAGCAATAAAATGTGCCTAGTAAATTTAAATGTGTAAGTCAATCAAAACTAAGTATTTGTTGAATGGTAAATTTAAAGTTTTTCCAATGTAATTGACATATGTCCAAATCCCACAATACATATATTTTTATTCTCTTTTTTAAAAAGAAAGAGTAATATATCCTCGAATAATATAATTTATTTTAAATACGAAAGTAATTTTATAATTTTACAATTGAATTAGTACCGATTAACTCGTTACAAAATTCAATTAAAGACTTTATTAATAGTATAAATAATATATTAGTGAAGTCATAAATTATAAAAAAATTGGCGCCTAACTATAGAGTTTTTCCCATTAAATACCTATTAAACTATTTTTTTTGACCAAAAGTGATCCTTAAATTTTAATTCCGTTAATTAAAAAAACTTTTTATTTTTCTATAAAACTATTAATATTTCAATAAAATATTACATCATCGATTCATCATATTAGGAAATAAAATAAAATGAATGAATTAACTAACTAATTAGCGTAAAACTTAACAAATTCGTTGATTTGGGTATGCCACGTCATCTGTTCACAGAGATCTCCACGTCACCCCTTCCCGTGGTCCCCATAAGTACGGACATGTCACTCTTGAAATTTCCAAACATGTTATAAGCCAACCTCGGCTGCAACACCAACCAAACCAAAAGCCACCCCACCATTTTGCTTTTAAGCTCTTTTTTTTTCTCCACTCTCTCAACGAAACAGCTGAAATATCGGTTGACTGGTAATTCTCCAAAAACCCAATAGTTCGGAGCATCCGAAACGAAAAAGTGTCGCGGGTTTTCCCTATATTTGGTTAGAGTGGTGATTAGTTAAGCGGAAAGGGTAGAGTTAGTAGAAAAAAAAGGGAGAGATGCCAATGGCGGCGGGGCCAGCATCGCCGAGGGAACGGGCTCAAGCGGTGGGGTCTGCCATAGTGCCGCTGGTGCAAGCTGTGCCGGCGGTTTCTGACGTGTTGGCTAAGGACACCATCATTTCTTGGTTCCGAGGAGAATTCGCAGCGGCCAATGCCATCATCGATGCTCTTTGCGCTCACTTGGCGCAACTTCAAGGAGGTCGTGGTGGAGGGTCGGAGTACGAAGCGGTGTTCACGGCTATCCACAGGAGGAGGCTGAACTGGATCCCGGTGCTGCAGATGCAGAAGTACCACTCCATTGCTGATGTGGCGGAGGAGCTGAAAAAGGTGGCTGACAAGAAGACCGTAGGAGGGGACGGATTCGGCAAGGAGGACGTGACACGTGGTGGTGGAGGAGTAGAAGAAGGAGAAGCAGAAGGAGAAGGAGAAGGCGGTTGTTTGGATGACGAGAAAGAGAAAGTTTCCCAGAAAATCATGGAAAATGAAGGAAATGGAGAACTTGGCGGCGAAGAAGAAGAAGATTCCCTTGACAGTGATATTACTGATTCAGGTAAATTCATAATCAAAAGAAAAACAAATATCACTTCGATCGTAAAGGTTGATTCTTTTATATATATATTCATTACGTGTTGCTTGTCTGTTCGATTGTCAAGTTTGATCGTTAGGTAAAGCTTTTACCTTTCGTGCGCGTTTGTGTAAATTTGGAGTTGTCTTGTTGGAATTTGTGACGTAATTTCGGACCGAGTTACTGGGATTTTTCTTATCACAGTCACTGTGCTAATTTTTTTTTACGAAAATAGCTCCGTTTCCTTCAATAAATGCCATGCCACCAGTTTTTTCTTTCCAATCCGATCCGATCCGGTCCTTCTCTATTTCATTACTTGAATTCTTGAAATCTCCTTCCTTTTTTAATCAAAAGATTACCTTTTTTTTGGCATCTTCTTTGGCTACGTGAAAGGCAGAGAGGCATCAGGCGTTGAATCTCGAATCTCATGTGTTTGGTAAAGCGAGAAAGTGAAAGCTTATGTTGGTATAAAGCAAACGCATTCAACCTTATTTTTCCTCCATTTTCCGAGGAACCAAACAAAAACTCATATTTTTCCACGGATAAATTATTCAAAGTTTCCAAAGCCTTTCCAAAATTCCCCCTGACTTTGAAATCAACGAAGGGGGTAGGTTAGAATTTAGAATTTTGTTTTATGTTGTTATTGGACGATTGGGGGTCCAATGATGATGATGGATGTCGTTTTACCCTATTCCATCTGCATAAAATTTGCCCCTTTAACAAAGGTTTTTCAAGCTCACGCTTTTCTTGAAAAGAAATGTCGTACCATTCACGAGCTCAATATATACAAGCATATAGTTCTAAACAAAGTTGAAATCTTTTATTAAAATTTTCGGCTTTTAGACGGTAGTAGTAATAATATATGGTTGATATGTTTCCCGTGTGGTTTAAGTGGGGTGTTTTTGAGGATTTCGAGGTGAAGGCATGGAGAAAGAGAGATGAAAAAATAAAGGTTCAGCTGCAGCAGCAGCACTCCATGTTACAGTGTTATTCTCAGTACGTTGATCTTTGGAGGGTCGTTGCCTTGAGATGCGTGCAATGATTTTAATGGTAGGCGGCGTCTGATCCTAACCGTTTGATCTTTATGGTTGACATCACTGCTGCCGTTCGCTGATTTCACGTGGGCCTTGCTTGGGGTGGTGGCTGTGGTTGTTGTTGGGTCTCTTGCTTTTTTTTTTGTTTGACATTTTTGGTTGTAATAAAAGAAGCTATAGAGTTTTCAGACAAGTCTATTCCCAATTCCCAAACTGAGTTTCTGAGTCCAGCTGGGTCAACTCATTTTTGGTGTGTCAGGGGAAACAAAAAGAAAACCAGTGGTGTTTGGATATCCGGTTCTGCTATCCAACATGGGGCAAGTTGGAGTTTCTGTCTTTACATGATTGTTAGCTTAGCCTCTAAAAGACTAAAACTAGAGTGATAAAAATTAGTAACCAATATGGTAATAAAGATAACAACTCGGCTCCACCTCTGAAATGACAGATTAGGAGTTGCCAAGCTTACCTAATTTAATTGTTTCAATTATTGCCTAGTATAACATTAACTTGCCTTTCAAATATCATGCTGTTTAACAATTAACTTTTTGTAAGTACTAGACTAATAATTTAGATAGCAACCTTTTATAGAAGGTTAGTTTATTGAAAAAGAATGAAAGAAGGGAAAATATGGTTGGTTTTTTACTATGACAGAACAGGCTACTTTGTCTGAGAGATTGGTGTTTTTCATATGCTGTTTTGTCTATGATCTGACAAATGTGACAATAAATTCAAATTTGACCCTATCATTCCTTTCATTCTATAATTATAGTTGAATTCACTTATTCTGGCAATGCAGGATCTCAGGAAGTTCAACATGTTGAGGAAAACATTGACATTTGTTCTAACCATGAAGAATGCGATGCACGCCCGTCTCAGATCAAGTTGACGAAAGGTTTTTCCGCCAAGGAGCATGTAAAAGGCCACATGGTGAGTTCACCTTTCACAATATAGTGAAGAAACATAATTAGAGGGAAAACATATATATAAAATGGATTCTGGTACTGCAATGCAGGTGAATGTTGTTAAAGGACTGAAGCTGTATGAGGAAGTGTTCACGGATATAGAGCTGGCTAAGCTCAGTGACTTCGTGAGTGAGCTTAGATCTGCCGGCCATAACGGGGAGCTGTCAGGTGCACAATCCCACTTTAAAGCCTTGCCGAATTGAGCCTGTTTTTGAAAATTTAAATGAAGACTTGAAATAGTTAACCCCTTTTGTTGTAGCTTTGTTTCGGAAAGGTATAATCTTTCATGTATCCTGCTTGATCAATTTAATAATTATCAGAAGTTATACAGGGAATTTGATGTTAATCAGTAGTACTGGTTGAAGAGTTTTCAGAAGGTATAATACAGGGGATTTAACAATCATCAGTTTTACCCTTTTTTTCATCAATTTGCAATTGTTTATCACATCTGTAGTTTCCAGCATTACCTGCACCTTTTGATTGCCTTAACTTGGTATAATTTTTTAAACTAATATTGAAGAATTTGTTTAGAAAATAAATGATGGCTACTGCAATTTGTTGGTCAAGTCCTTGTTTCTGAACTTCTTCCTGATTCATTCTCGCTTTTCTGGATAACTGCAGGTGAGACTTTCATTTTATTCAACAAACAAATTAAAGGCAACAAGCGAGAGCTGATTCAGCTTGGTGTTCCTATTTTCAGACACGTTAGAGAGGAGTCCAATCCGACAAGTAAGACCTACCAGTATGAATTAATGATATGGTTTGCATTCTATAGTAGTGTCTTCATTTTTTATCCTTAAGAGGAGATGACTGGCGCAATGAACCGCTCTCAGATTTACTTTTTCTTTTTATTCTTTAACATGTTTTTACAGTCAATATAGAACCAATCCCGGCTCTTCTGCAAGGTGTTATAAAACATCTGGTCCAGTGGCAACTTATACCTGAATATAAGAAACCAAATGGTTGCATCATTAACTTCTTTGACGAGGTATACTTTTTTGCTGCTTTATTCTTCCCATTTCCCCATCATTTGTTGTAGTAGATATGCGATCTTGGTTCTGGTCTTAAATTAAAATTGGAGTGAGGACAGAATTGATATAGTTATGTGTCTTTAATGCAGGGTGAATATTCACAGCCATTTCTTAAACCGCCACATTTGGACCAACCCATCTCCACTCTTCTCCTCTCTGAATCAACAATGGCTTTTGGCCGCACACTTGTGAGTGATAGTGAAGGGAAGTATAGAGGGGCACTCCAACTTCCATTGAAAGAAGGGTATGCTTTTATATTTGATTTGCATTGGTGGAAATAGCTTAAATATTTGTTTGATATGAAGGCATAATATCAGACTGAAAATGAAACCACCAATGGTAAACCATGATAAAAGATGATACTGATGAAACTGCTTAGGATTGGAATTAAAAATGCTGGAAGTTCTGTTTCAGAGCTCACTCCTTATTGAATATGAGGCAAACTTTGAGTGTCGGAGTGACATTGTGTTATTCTAGATTGGTTAGAGTGACGTTCCATTCCTGATTATATCGCTAGCTAGCATTAAACTTTGAAAAACTAACATTAAACGGAGCAGCTTCTCATTTATGTACGTTAGCACTTCCATGATGTTTTGGTTGCAACAAAATCTTAGAATGATCATGTTTATCTTCAAAGTGTGTTTCCGGCTCTTTGTATGTGTTCTTTATGGTAATAACTCTTACTTGACGAGCAAATTTGTAACATATTCTGCAGATCCCTTTTAGTAATGAGAGGAAACAGTTCTGACATGGCAAGACATGTCATGTGCCCATCTCCAAGCAAGAGGGTTAGCATTACATTCTTCCGAGTTAGGCCTGATACCAACCAAGGCCATTCACCACCAACTGTTCCCCAGGCTGGTGCAATGCCACTATGGCAACCAAGTGTGCCAGTTCCATATGAAATGTCCAACGGTGCTCTTAATGGCTATGAAGCATTGGATATGATGCCAAAACTGGGAGTCCTCCGAGGTCCTGTTGTCATGCTAACTCCTGTGAGTCCAATGGTAATGAGCCCCAAAAAACTTCCCTGTGGCGGTACTGGGGTCTTCTTGCCCTGGAATATGCTATCGAGAAAGCCTACCAAGCACCTTCCACCGCGTGCCCAGAAAGGAAACATGCTTGCATTGCCTCCTGCTGAGACACATATAGCAGAATCAACTTCTGAACCAGGTATCAACATTGAAGGGAAATTCGGTATAAGTTAAGATTGAGACAGCCCTAAGGCGAAAGCAATATAACTTGTTGGATGCATTGTTCATGCAGCTGAAGTACTGTAAGAGTTGGTTTGTTTTTCCCCTCCATTTTTTTTTTCTTTTTCACAGCAAACTTAGGTTCAATCAATTCGTGAAGGACTTGTTGAATGTCATGGTAGGGCTTTTCTAGAGGTAGCTAAGCTTTTTAAGTTGGAGTGTGAATTAGCTCTACTGACAAGGCATTAATTTTGTATTAAGTTATCAGTCATTTATAATTAATCTTCTTTTACAGATTGTGGTTATCTATTTTATATCTTGACCTGGATATACAAACGCACATAAATGACTTGATTTTGACTAATCTGTCATTAACTTTTGCTAGAGATTGAAATGCCAGATTTTACTGAGATCCACCTTATAACAAAAACATGACAACCAGTGTTACTGACAAATAATGAATTGGTTTCTTAGTTGATTTCTAATGGATAATACAATGAAATGCTTAACAGATGAAAAGGAAAAAGAAATAGAAAAAAGCAACAAATTGTTGAATTCGGAGATACATGGGAACTCTGGTAGAGGCTAAATCTAAAATGTATGATATTAACATTCATTCATGCACTATTAACGCATTTGATTTTTTTAAGTATCTTTCAAGGAACCATGATGTTAAAACAATAAGTAAATAATATACAAATCCTCACTCACTCTTTCCCCCTCTCATTTTTATTTATTTATTATCGAAACATAATCTTATCCCTTTCCTACTGAGACTTCAAAGTTATGGTTCTGGGAATATATGTAGAATGAAAAGTTAAAGGGCTTGTTGTGGCCATGGTTAAAAGAAGACTGGATTGGAGTTCTCAGTTTCCCTTATTCTTCCAAAGAGTGATCTGGTGAGCCATAAAGATCATACGGTGCCCAAAGATGATCAACAGCGCAGGGTTTCCTCGAGTCCAGCCTCAACCAAGGCTTCCCTTTACCACTCCAATGCAACAAACTAATAGGCCCGGGATGCAAACTCCTACATTTACCCTCAAGGTTGTCACCCCCTAGTCCATGTTGGTTCCACCTATGATGAACAGCTTTTATATTACCAGCTAACACCAACAAAAATGGTGGCAATGAACCCAAGGTGTATATCCTCTTCTGTTTTTGCAGCGCCATCCATTCCTCCACTTTCGGCGTATACCCGCCTTGTCTCCACTTATCAACATCTACCACCATGACTCCAGTGTTGAAATAACATGGCTTTCTTCCATTAAATGTACTAGACAACTCCTTGTCCGACCAAAACAAGTCCGTGAAATACTTGGTGAAATTGGCATGGCAATATTCTGGTGCCGCCAACACTTTGCCTTCCAAATCAACTTCCCAGAGTTTCACGATATCGTCCACCACGACAAGGTCGGAATCCAAGTATAAAACACGTTTAACATCTGGTGGTAGCATGTCGGCAAGGTAAATCCTGGCGTAGTTCAAAGGCTGGTCCAATGCTTGGCGAATAGACCTTGATATCTTGCCACGAACACGGTCGGAGTCGAAGTGGTAAAGTCTGAAGTTGAGGTAAGGGAAGGTTGAATTGATGCTAACGAGCACCTCGGGCTCGTATTTTCCCCACAGGAAATGGAACTCCGTGTTTTCGGGGCAGGTTGAATGCATGAGGACGGAGAGAACAGCGGCCATGGTGCCCCTCAGGTAGTTTACATCCAATGTCATGGCAATGTGGATTCTTTCAGAAGCATTAGTCCCACAAACGTCCCCGTTGCGAAACTTAGGGGCCTCCCTAAAGTTTGAAACACCCGAAGAAGGTTTCCGGATGATGCTGCCATGGTGGATTCCGATGGCAAAGGCAGTGGTTGTAGTGGTGGCAATGAGGAGGAGGAAAGACAGGCGGCCGAGGAAAGGGAGAGCGACCATCCTGCCTTAGATGGATGGAGAGGGTCCGGTAGGGAAGGGAATCAGGGGCAAAGAGGGGAGAGAATATCAACCATTGTTGAATGTACGACAACAATGAACTGATGTTTGAAAACCTGGTTTGTTTTTTTGTTTACATTTTAAGACATGGGAAGGAGGGAATTTGGTAGACAATGTGAGGAAAAGAAGAATCCTCGGACTCTATAGGAAACAACAGAGGTGTAAATCAAACCAAATAAATGATAAAATAAAATAAAACCCATATTCTGATTTTTGTATTTCTTTGGTGGATAAAATTTTATAGTTGTTTGCATATTTTTCCTTAAAGTCACTTTATTCAAAACTAAAAGCATTTTCCAAATAAGGAAAAATATAAATTAAGATCATATAAGATTATTCATATTATATACAGAAACAAAACTGAAATATTAGTTTTTTTAGGGTAAGAAATTTTAGTTTTATTAGGTAAAAATGTTTAAACAAATTAATAGAAACATCACCATAGCAAGCTAGGGTTGGCCTGTAATGAACTGGAAATGAGCATTATTGTTTACATTTAAGAAAAAACCTATGTTCAAGACAATCAAATCATAGCTGAAACTTTACTCTTTTATTTTATTTTTTCTTCTTTTCTTTCTAAAATGAGAACATGTTGCTACAATACTTTCAATCAAGAAACTTGTAATGGGATTTGAGTCTTACAGGAATGAAGTATCTTTGTCAATAACATGCATAGAAGCTTCAAGTGATTTTTTACTAGGCAAAAGTCTGTTCATTTTATGCTTAATATGGAAAGAGAGAAAAAAGAAGAAGTTCAATTATAATAGCAAATTGTCGGTATCATATTTAGTCACAAAAAGCAATTATTAGGCCTAAATAAAGGAAGGTCATCTTTCTTTTCTTTGTCCTGTAAATTCTTCCACTGTTTTAGACATAGAAATTCAAATTTTAAATTAATTTTACGCAAGTGGATAGCAATATATGTAAACTTGTATTACATGGTGTTTTATCCAACAACATAAGGTTTGCAGGGATTATTCTTTGAGAAAAGTGTGAAAAGAAAAAGTAGAGTAAGATGTAAGATGTCCAGCAAGTTGTGACTGACGAGCCACAGGTGACCAAGCTGTCCAGGCCGAACATTGCAGAGGTTAACCATTAGCTGTAGTTGGCTGCATTGTGGCCATGGTTGCATTCCATTTTCTCCTTCCACTTCCATTCTTTCGAGTGTTATTTACCACTGACATGGCTCCTCCTTTGTTTCTTTTTCAACCTTAGCATCAACGCATGATATCGTGATTCTCTGATGTACTGTTTAAGAGGTCAGTTTCTTCTGCACTCAAATATGAACCATCAACGTAAGCTGAAGGCTGAAGCTATCACTCAAATTCTAACAAAATCCTACGCAGCATAAATGATGTTCAATTGATCATGTTCTTCTGATGTTTTAGTGAATTCTGTTTCATTTGATGTGTATTTGCCGAGGAAACTTGGGATTGTTGCTGTTTAAGAAATTGAAAGAAGAAGAGGATAAAGGGAACTTTGAAACGCCATCGGTGCAAAGAGGCGTTGACCTGGACGAGTACATTTTGAATGATTAACAATTTTCATTGAAAAATGCAGAAATTCTCAAACTGTTAAACGACATCGTTGGCTCTTGTACTGCATAGCTCTGACCAACCCGGCTCAGTTTGCCTTAAAACCCGCTTCAGACTACGTTATGTTTCCTCGTATGAATGCGAGATATTATTCTGTTAGGATCAGTAGTTGGCCGTTAGTAGTTTCCCATGTTTATGGAGATTTAGGGCATAAGAAAATCATTTTTTATATATTTATAAATATAAATATTTATATTTATATTTTTTTGGATGAGATTTTCACGTTTTGATTTTTACTCATAATGTTTGAAACTCAATTAACTAATTTCCGTTTCTTCACACGACTTGAACTTTCTTGGGTGTCAATTCAAAAATCCAATTTTTCTTCCCGGAAAATTTTGATTTGGAGCCTAATGGATTTTCGTAGATTTTAATGGAACTGAAAAACCCTTGAACGGATTTTGGCTTTGTTTTGATGTGATCTGGTATTGGTGGTATTAAAGAGAGAAATCTCATGGGAAATTTTCTTGCTGGGTTTCTCCTGCCTCTGCTGCTTCTAACGGGTATGCAAGCTTTGTTACTTATTCTCATTACCTAAATTTCCATTTTTTGCCTTTAGAATTGATTATCTTTATATCTAAGAGAATGAAAGTTTCTTTTTAATTTACTATATTTTTTCTCCTTTTAAGATCACTTCGTTTTTGAATGTTGCTTCCGTGTTGGAATCCATTATGTGTATGCATTTATGTGAGCTACTTCTATGAGTTTGTGTCTATTGCTATAATTCAGTCACCTGGATAAGTTTCAAGTTTTGAGATCAGTGAAATCTTATTCATGGATACTTGAACCTAGTCTAAAACTAGCTTGTGACCCAGTAAATCAACCAGTCTTCTTTTACAATTCTGCATATTATTTATCAGCTGATTTTCTTCACTAGAAACCTTAAAAGATAACAAGTGTAGAAGTGTTCTATTAGTTTAAAGTCACTCGAAAGTAATTACTTCATTGTTACTCTTGTTGCCAAGGTGCGGGTTGGTTATTAATGGGCTCTGAGACCTGGTTTTAAGCAAAGTTACCATATAGAGTTTACTTTAGTTAATAGAAGCTCAGAGAGCTGTAAATGGAGAACTTACTGATAAAAGGGTCTGCATAGAAGACTCACATGGAGAAAAATCTTAACCCACTGTCGAGTTTATCATTTGTAATCTTTTCTGAGTTTCTGTCTAGAAACTTCAATTTTTTTAGCATAGGCCCATACAGATATATATATCTATATATGTGCTATGCCATCTAAGTAATTAATGGTTTTGACCTGTTTTTCCTTTCTTGAAGCTGCATTGAGCAATTGGAGTTTGATCTCTCTTGTTGATTTGATAGCTTTCCTTCTTATTCAGTATACTGCACCCAAAATAGGTAACGATGGAAATTTGCTGTAAAGTTTTGCTTTATTGTTGCAGTTCTACTGTTCTAATAGTCTATAATTCAGCAGGGTCATACTTATTTGACATTTTGGCTTTAGATTTATATTTGGTTGGTGCTTTCGGTTTGCTGAAGTTTATTTCTAATGAACTTTTCAAAGGTCACAATTGAAGTTTCAGTGGCAACAATCTTCGATGCTAACGTAATCCCAAGTCTTTCTGATACATATTTTAAGAAAATTAGAAAATGGGTTTGAGATATTTTATAGACTTCTTGCACTTTAAAAGCTTAGTTTCTGTTTCTGATCATTGTTCATTTAATGCTTTATTTGAAGTTGTCATCAGTTCATAAAAAGTAACATGGGACTAATTTCTTGTAGGATTTCGTTTCCGGAGGCAATATTTGTTACTTTGGCCTGTTATCATCTTTTCCCTACTTGTTTTTTCCTCACAAGCTGTATATCTTGTTGTATGGGCGGTTGAAGGTTATAAACAGAGTGTAGGAGAGGCTTGGTGGATGAAACTAATTGGTTTTATGATGTAAGAATATATTTTGTTTTCTCTAACTCCTTTGTCCCTTCAATGCCTCTGCATATTTGTTAATTTGTCTCTTTGGGCATGCTTTTGCAGAATCCAATCTTGGAAATCTCCTACTGTGATTTATTTCTTGGCTGTACAACTGCTAGTGGTGATTGTTGCTGTGCTTGATATACATGATAACAGATTTGGTCTTGTCCAATGGCGGTGTTCTTGTTGGAGTAATTTCTTAACCGCTATCGAACGTCTAGGTTTGTAAGTATATCCTTACGTTTCTAATTGTTTTTCATGTAGTTATATTGTTGCACTATGTACTCTCCCCACCCCAGAAAAGGATCCATTTAACCAATCCATATGCATGTTTTGTGATTCGCTCATCATGCAGAGGATATGAGCAAGAGCTGATTTTATTCACGTTGTTAGTGATTCAATCATGTTCAACACCTCTCCTCCCAATCACTCCCTTCTAAAGCAGCTGCAAAGTCTTGTTTTCATTATGGATCAATGGTAGTACATTTTTGTGACCTTAGGAATATATCTCTTTTGCCTTCTGGACTGGGGGTGAAATTATTGAGCTGTGTAGCCTACTTGAATGCTTATGAATTAGCTACTAGAACCTTTAAAACAACAATTTGTCTCATATGATAGTGTCAGATGTTAAGTTTTCATATGGTAATAAATACTATGTTGAGTTTCCCTTAAGCACAAATGCTTTGTATTTTATGCATTATAGCTCTGCTATATCTGAAAACAGATTTGAAAGAAACAATCCAGGATGTTTTTATTCACTGTGGCAGAATTACATTTATATAGGCTGGATGCTGACTTATGATAACAATCAAGTCTGCTTTTTATTTAAAAAATAAATCTAATCCTAATCTAAAGAACCAAATAAGGAGAGTTTGAATATTTCTAATTAATACAAACTCTTCCAAACTGATTTGTCTGGATTAAATCATTTTTGTCTAATCTGCCAACAATATCGATGAGTTACATCCTTGAAAAATTGGTGATATCAATTTATTTTCAGAATGAACTAAATAATACATAAGGTGTCAGCCTGATAGGTGCTATTTCATGGGTTAGACAACTGAAATCATCTTCCTGCTTAGCTGAATTCAGTCAGCTTTATGCTTCTTACATATAAATCTCAGTGCCCGTCAAGCCTTCTTTTTTGTAAAGGAATTGGTACTTGTGTGGGTCTCTTACAGTAAGGAAAAAGATAAAAAAGTTTGAATTTAAATAATTTCTTTCCTAATGTTTTGTTTTCTCTTCAGTTTCTAAAAATCACAGATGTAGTTGTTATTTTATTTTTGCTTATTACCCTACATATTTATATTTAAATTAGAACTGATAGAATTATTTCCGTGGTTTGCTTCTTGAAAGGTTCCCATCTTAGAGTTACTTCCTGTTTGCTTCTACCTCCTATTCAGCTGGTTGCGGGAATTAGCCATCCCTCTTGGATTTCTTTGCCTTTTTTTGTTAGTAGTTGTGTTGGGCTAGTGGATTGGTCTTTGACAAGCAATTTTCTAGGACTATTCAGGTGATTGCCTACACTTTTTGCACACTACCGACCAGTGTTCCATCTACTATCTTCTTCAATGAATTTGCTTTTACAATTTGTTAATACCTTAAGTAGCTTACGTTCTGGTAGTTTCTTCTCTAGGTTCTGGAAGGCTCTCCAGCTTTATGCAGGTTTCAACATCATCTTGCTTTATGTGTACCAGATCCCTTTAGAGTTTTCAGATATGTTACAGAGGATTGCTGATTTTGTTGGTCTATTCAAAATATCTTCAACATCTGAGTGGCCTGAAATATGCTCTGCTGTTTCTCTTGTACTTTTTTACATCATGGTATGTGTGAGTTGTATTACTATAGATTTGATTCCGTAAGGTTCTATCTGAACCTTTAAATGAAGTGCAAAACACTCTTCCCTCTTCTTAGAATTTTGGATTCTGCAAGCTACTTCATTGTGGTCTATCTTGTGTCTGACATTTATCCTTATGATATAGTATTTTCTTGATATTACAAATTTAATATGTTTTGAAGTGTTCTTTTTCCTTTTCCTTTAATTTCTCAATATGCATATGAATTATGCATATATGTTGAAAACTTTTAAGCGGTGTTATCTCACATCTATTGAATATTGGGTTTTTAAAGTCAAATCTTTCCATCTACCACCATTTGGTTAGGTTGGATGCTTAACATGGTATCAGAGCCTTGATGAGCTTTGGTGAGGTTGTCTACATGTAGGCCCTGTGAGCTACACGTGAGGGGAGAGTGTCACTTAAGTGGTGTTATCCCACATCTGCTAAGTTTTGGGTTTCCTATATGTGGTCTTACATTAAAACTGTTGTTTAACTCTTATATATTTATTGACTGTTTTGGTCTGGGTGTATAATTCTTCTATTTAAGCATTCCAACTTGTAGTGCAGCTATCCTATGTCAAATACGATTTGGAGGAAATGGATTTTATCATGTCCATGCAAGAAAGTAACTTGACAGAGCAACTACTTCCCTCAAAGCATTCATTCTTCATTCGTCAATCAAGGTAACACACACATACATAAATACATACATATATTATTTCTGATTATTCCTGTGTTATCTGCTTCGAATTCTTAAAAGGACAGAGAAAAGATTTATGCATACACCATAATCTCAAACTCAAGGGTACTTGTTTTATTCATAGATTTATTCCTTTCTTGCATCTTTAATCTAGAAGTAGCTTTTTAATTCAAACAACCATTTGTACTGCTATATCTGTTCTGGAAATTCTCCTATACTTAACCTAAAAGTGTATATCTATGCTGTACCATATTGAGCAAGCTTTTCTATGTTGAATAGAGTTTTCCCGAAAAGAAGATGCTGGCGTGAGTGATAGCATATCAAGAAAAGAAAAAGGACAACTTTTATGTTTCAAAATTATGAATTGGATCACAATTATATTTGAGAAGCCATCATTTTGAATAATTTGAAAATTTGAATTTCCAGCATTTATTTAATTCCAGTTTTCTTTTAGGCTAGCTTTATTTGCTGATTTTTTACCAACATATGTGTTTTCATTTTGATAAACTACACCACACAAGATGTTCATGCACTATTTGTGCTTCTGCTTCTTTGTTTTGAGAAAAAGGAAAAGTTCGTGCTCTAAACAATCGGTTCTTTTGAGTTCTATAATGAGTATAGCTAATTCTCCAGATCTGGTGTACGGCATACCAATGTTTT
This sequence comes from Gossypium raimondii, assembly GCF_025698545.1. Taxonomy (NCBI): domain Eukaryota; kingdom Viridiplantae; phylum Streptophyta; class Magnoliopsida; order Malvales; family Malvaceae; genus Gossypium; species Gossypium raimondii. Next base: position 52,313,505 of record NC_068575.1, read on the forward strand.
ACTACGAAAGGCAGCTTTCCGGACTTTCACCATCAACTTTTTCACTTATGGTTTTCCAGTATGATTGCTACCTTTTACTAGATGTTGCTAAACTCTCCTAGGTCTTTATTTGATTTTATCAATATTAAGGTTTATATGTAGTTTGTCAGTGGAAAATTTTTTACAGGTATCCTTGTTTGCCCTTTCCTTTTGGAGTTTTCATTTTGCAAGTATATGTGCTTTTGGGCTACTTGCATATGTTGGCTACATTCTGTATGCCCTTCCTTCGATGTTTCGTTTACACCGGTTAAATGGGCTCCTTCTTGTCTTCATTCTCTCGTGGGCTGTTAGTACCTATATATTCAATGTAGCATTTGCATTCTTGAATAGGAATTTTGGGAAGGTACTCTCTCCTTTGGAGGTTTCCAAATTCTTCATTATCATACATTTAAATAGTTCAAATTTCATTTTTCTTATGTTTTTATCAATGTTTGGGCACATGCAGGATATGGGAATTTGGGAGATGGTTGGATTTTGGCATTATCCCATACCAGGGTTTTTCTTGCTTGCACAATTTTGTCTAGGAATTTTGGTTGCTTTGGGTAATCTTGTAAATAACTCTGTTTTCGTCTACTTATCTGATAAGGATGCACTATCATCAAACAACTCTCCTGGGGAAGGTATGAAGATCTATATTCTGAGTGCTATTGAATTCTCTTTTGGCATTTGCATGAGAGGACCATTATTAGGTTGTCTTCAGGAATCCGAATATATCTTTAGAATTCCTCAGCAGGGACGTAATTCTGAAGTTGTGCATTTACAGAGTGAGATTTCTATTTTACAACAGCGAGCTTGAAGAGTTGTTAATTTTTCTGTTAAGATATCATTCGAAAATTTTGTTTTCATGTCCTCACTTCCTGACAGCAGATAAAACTCATTATGTTCTAAGATTTTATTTAATTATGTCTACTACTCTGGTATAGTCTTTAGACTGCGTCCTTCCTAATTCTTATCTATTTTGAGATTACTTATGGATACAAAAGGATGACAATTATATTTTAATCTATATAATCACTTCCTCATATCTCTTTTCAGTGGATGGAGAGACCAAGGTATTCATTGTGGCTACAATTGCATGGGGATTGCGAAAATGTTCTCGAGCTATCATGCTTGCTCTGATATTTATCATAGCAATGAAACCCGGATTTATCCATGCTATATATAGTATGTTTTATTAAACCTTGTCAGTTCTAGTTCTTAGTTAAGAATAATAATTTAGCATAAGGATTTTTTCCAATGTTCTTATAGGAACTTTCTAATTGGTTTTATGTTCTTACCTCTGCTTCAGTAATTTTCTTTTTGATCTATCTTTTGAGCCACAACATCAGCAGAAATATACGCCGGTCTCTGATTCTTCTTTGTGAAGCTCACTTCGCATTATTGTACCTTCTTCAGATTGATTTGATCTCTAATGCTTTGGAGCAAAAATGCTCCTCAATTTTTGAAATCATGTCGCAGTTAGGTATGCTTTTGTTTAGGTCAGTTAATTTGATTATTGGCTATTAATTAGCTTTCTTCAGGGCTTTTTGTTGTTGACCCAAGAAAGAGAAACGGAGTAAACTATCTTCTCTAAATTGATGCAGGTGTCCTTAAACATCACAGCTCGTGGAACTTTCTGGAAATAGCTTTGCTCGGTTGCTTTTGTGCAATACATAACCATGGGTTTGAGGTGCTTTTTTCATTCTCAGCAATTGTGCAGCACACCCCTTGTCCTCCTGTTGGGTTCAGCATCTTGAGAGCTGGTTTAAACAAATCTGTCCTCTTGTCAGTATATGTATCCCCAAACACATCCTTCTGCTATGATAATCCTTCTTATGGTATAATCTCCTTTATGCTAAGAAAATTTTACCCAATAGTCCTTTGTTTTAGCTTATGTGAAATGAATATGTAAATTTTATGTTCATAATGTGTCAGAAACTTAGTGATATGATTGACAATGTTATTTGCATATCTGTGATCATACTCTGGATAGAGTACTTGATATTTTGCATGATTGACAATACGCTCAAAGGTTATAGCAAACGGAAACTAAAAGAAGTTGGTATGACCTAAGATTAGCAGGTTTTATGGATCTAAACATGATAGAGAATGTTTTTAGATTGCTCTGTAGCTGGTTCTTACCCTGATTTTGATATGACTGCTTTCTCTTGAAATTGTACTTCTAGAAATCTTCAATAAGACTCTATCTAAGCCCTTTTATTTGTTTTAATGTGTTGGTGATTTTACTGATCTGTAAACCAATATTTCCAGTACCCTTTTAGCACTACAGCTCTATTGACAGCATTGTGTATGTATTTTTTTTTTTATGTTATTTCAGAGAGAACGATAGCATCATTCCTTAGTGGAATTGGGCAGAAATTTTTGTCAATATATCGATCATGTGGAACCTACATCGCTTTGCTGACTATTCTTCTTACAGTTTTCATGGTGACACCCAACTATATATCATTTGGATACATCTTCCTTCTTCTTGTTTGGATTATCGGAAGACAACTTGGTGAGAGAACAAAAAGGCACTTATGGTTTCCATTAAAAACATATGCTGTCATGGTGTTCATTTTTGTCTATAGCTTAAGCAGTTTTACCAGCTTTAGGATTTGGTTGTCTGGATTTATGGATCTGTACTTTTATTTGGGTTATGAATCTGAAGCTTCATTGTTGGATAATATTTGGCAATCTCTAGCAGTTTTAATTGTGATGCAACTTTATAGCTATGAAAGGAGGAAGAACAAGTACTACAGGACTAATTTTTCCAATCCTTTAGATTCTGGGGTACTTGGCTTTGCCAAGCGATTTCTGATTTGGCACAGCCAGAAGATCCTGTTTGTCTCATTATTCTATGCGTCTCTGTCTCCAATTTGTGCTTTTGGATTCTTGTATCTACTTGGCCTTGTCATATGTTCAACTTTACCTAAGGCTTCTCGGATCCCATCCAAATCATGCTTAGTTTATACTGGATTTCTGGTCACAACAGAGTATCTTTTTCAGATGTGGGGTAAACAAGCTGGAATGTTTCCAGGGCAAAAACATTCTGATCTGTCACTCATTTTGGGTCTCCGAGTATATGAGCTGGGATTTTGGGGTGTAGAATCGGCCTTGAGGGGAAAGGTGCTGGTAATTACTGCCTGTGTCCTTCAGTACAATGTCTTCTTTTGGTTGGATAATATGCCAACCGGTATTTCAAATAAAGGCAAGTGGGAAGAACCTTGTCCTTTATTTTTGTCAGCAGAGGATGCCTTCACCAATGGCTTCGTGTCTAATGGGGAAGATAAACCATCTACTATTGGAACGGTACCTATAAGACAAGCCAGACCTGCAAACAGTTCGTGGGCATCTTTGAGCCTTGCTTTATCTCAAGCGCTTCGTCCTGCATCCTCGAAAGCAGGAGGCTCTGAGGTTAGCAGCGGGAGAAAATTTTCATTTGGATATTTTTGGGGAAGTACCAAGGAGATTCACAAGTGGAACAGGAAGAGGATCCTTGCACTAAGAGAAGAAAGATTTGAGACTCAGAAGGCTCTCTTAAAAATATATTTGAAATTCTGGATAGAAAACATGTTTAACCTTCTTGGTCTTGAGATTAATATGATTGCTTTGCTTCTTGCAAGTTTCGCTTTGTTGAATGCCTTATCTATGCTATATATTGCATTAGTTGCTGCTTGTGTTCTTTTGAATCGCTGGATAATACGTAAATTATGGCCAGTGCTTGTATTCTTGTTTGCTTCCATTCTCATCCTTGAGTATATTGCCATCTGGAAGAGTATGTTTCCTCCAAATCAACAGAGTCAGACTGAAATCCGCTGCCATGACTGCTGGAAAAACTCAGCTTCATATTTCCAGTATTGCAGGAGCTGTTGGCTGGGTATTGCTCTCTTAATCGATTTATAATTGCACCTTAAATGGGGTAGACAAGGAAAGAACAGTTTATACTTTTCTTTTTACTATTAGAAGAAAATTTGACTTGTTTTAATGATTTTGGTTTTATTATTATCCTATAATCTACTTGTACATGTCTTAATCTTTTTTATTTTTTTTGTCAGAAAGAAGTATGGTATATGTATTTCATGCGGGGATTAGAACGATTTTTAGACTGCTTTCTAAATTAGCTTTTTCACTTCTGCTTGGAAGAGGTGGTGTTATTCCTGTCAAGTGTCAACAGTCCAAGTTTATCTATCAGTTTTAATTTTGGACCAATTGCACTTCAAATAAAGTTCTATCATCTGCTAATGATTTCCCCTTTACCTGTAGGACTGATCATTGATGATCCCCGAATGCTTATCAGCTACTTTTTGGTCTTTCTGCTGGCTAGTTTCAAACTTCATGCAGATCACTCATCCTATTTCTCGCAGTCAACCTATCGGAAAATGATGTCTCAGCATAAAAATTTATTTGTTTGGCGAGATCTCTCTTTTGAAATGAAAAGCATGTGGACTTTTCTTGACTACATAAGACTTTATTGTTATTGCCATCTATTGGACCTTGTCCTGGTACTGATTTTGATTACTGGAACTCTTGAGTATGATATTCTGCACCTTGGTTATCTTGCTTTTGCTCTTGTTTTTTTTCGGATGAGGCTTGAAATTCTCAAGAAGAAGAATAAAATGTTCAAGTTCTTGCGTATCTACAACTTCGTGGTCATTGTTCTTTCTCTTGCCTATCAATCTCCTTTTGTAGGGGAGTTTAGTTCTGGGAAGTGCAACTCTGTGAACTACATATACGATGTCATTGGATTTTATAAGTATGACTATGGGTTTCGAATTAATACCAGATCTGTACTTGTTGAGATTATCATTTTTATGTTGGTATCCCTTCAGTCATATATGTTTTCCTCCCAAGAGTCTGATTACGTGTCACGATATCTTGAAGCAGAGCAAATTGGTGCCATTGTACGAGAGCAAGAGAAAAAAGCTGCATGGAAAACTGCACAGTTACAACAGAGTCGTGAATCTGAGGAGAAGAAACATCAGCGCAACGTGCAAGTGGAGAAGATGAAATCTGAGATGCTTAACTTGCAAATACAGCTTCATAACATGAACTCAATTGCAAGTCTGAGTGATGTTTCTCCTGATGATGAAAGCCTACAGAGGAGTGTTTCTCTTACTTCAAATAGGGATATTGGGCCTCCTGACAAAGAGGAAAGCACTCTTTGGGAGCGAGAGCAAACTATTAAGGAGGATATTGTAGCCCCTCCTGAAGCACATGCATGTGCTGCTTGTATTAAAGGAGAAAATCCTGAAGTAGTGGAATCTCCAAAGAATTCCATGGAACATAGACCTTGTGAGATCACCGAAATTGAGCATGATGCTGATCATGCTATTTTCGATACAGAGAAAAGGGGGAAAAGCCAATCAAAGGACAATCCTTTAATTTCTGCTGTACACCTCTTAGGTGATGGTGTTTCTCAGGTACAGTCCATTGGAAATCAGGCTGTTAATAACCTTGTCAATTTCTTGAACATTAAACCTGACGATTCAGATATGAATGAGCACTCGTCTGTCAAGGGTGAGGCATATGATGAGACTGAGAGCCAAAAGATGCAGAATATGAATTTGAATCGTTCTTCTTCTCTGCAATCTGATAAAATTTCCAATACTACAAGTTTGCAGCTGGGAAGGATCTTATGCCATATATGGTCCCAAATGCAGTCTAATAACAATGTTGTGTGCTACTGCTTATTCGTCCTTGTCTTTCTGTGGAACTTCGGTTTGCTTTCTATGGTGTATCTTGCAGCTCTTTTCTTGTATGCTCTATGTGTGAATAACGGACCAACTTATATCTTCTGGGTTATTATGCTCATTTACACTGAGGCTTACATTTTGTTTCAGTACATGTACCAAATTGCAATCCAGCATTGTGGTTTGAGTATTAATTCAGACCTACTTCGTAACATAGGATTTCCTACTTGTGAAATCAAGTCATCTTTTGTTGTGTGTTCGTTGCCTCTATTTCTTGTCTACTTATTTACCCTCATACAGAGCTCTATAAGTGCAAAAGATGGTGAATGGATGTTCTCTACTGACTTTAACTTCCATAGGAGGAGTTCTCATTATAGAAAAGAGGTTCTTGTGAACTACAGCTGGAGCAAAAGGGTGTCAAAGTTGCTCCAATATGTAATAAATATGGTGAAACAGGTAACTAGAAGATTCTTCTGGTACTGGAAATCATTGATACAGGGAGCAGAAACTCCTCCTTATTTTGTTCAACTGTCAATGGATGTTCACTTATGGCCAGATGATGGGGTACAGCCAGAAAGGGTCGAGTCTGGTATAAACCGACTACTCGGGATAGTTCATGATGAAAGATGTACTAAAAAAATCTCTGGTCATTGCCCATTTGCTAGTAGGGTTCAGGTTCAAAGCATTAAAAGAAGTCAAGAAAACCAAAATGTAGCTTTGATTGTTTTTGAGGTGGTTTATGCATCTCGCTTGACAGGATGCACATCAGCAGATTGGTACAAGTCTCTAACTCCAGCAGCTGATGTGGCAAAAGAAATTCGCAAGGCAAAGCATGCTGGGCTTGTTGAAGAGATGGGATTCCCTTACCAAATACTCTCTGCAGTTGGTGGTGGAAAAAGGGAATTTGATCTCTACGCTTACATTTTTGTTGCTGATCTTACTGTTTTTTTCTTAGTCGCAATGTTCTACCAATCTCTCATAAAGAACAACAGTGAAATTTTAAATGTTTATCAGCTAGAAGATCAATTTCCCATAGAGTTCGTAATTATCTTAATGGTAAGTCTATTTCTTCTTTCTATTCTTACCTGAATTACATTAGTATTTCTCATGGCTAAGTTATCGTTTTCTTCGCATGCTCTCTTGGCTATTGTACCTAATATCTTGTGATCTAAATCCTAATTGGGTCAAATCCTTCCATGCAGATCATCTTTTTCTTGATCGTTGTTGATCGTGTACTTTATCTATGTTCATTCGCAGCAGGAAAAGTTATTTTCTACCTTTTCAACCTCGTTCTCTTCACATATTCGATTACAAGGTATGCTTGGCGGATGAAACCTTCAGACCAGCATGCTGGAAAACTAGCACTCCGTGCGATATTTCTTGCTAAAGCGGTTTCTTTAGCACTTCAGGGTGTACAAATTCGACATGGAATTCCTCAGAAAGCCACCTTGTATTGGCAGTTTTTGACCAGCAGGGTTTCAAGAATTAATTACTTGGGCTATAGGCTTTATCGGGCTCTACCATTTCTTTATGAATTACGATGTGTACTCGATTGGTCATGCACGATGACATCTTTGACCATGTATGACTGGCTCAAAGTAAGTCTGTAACCTTTTTTTAAAGCTGTGTGCTAAAATTCAAGTTGATTTAGTTGCCTGCCCTTCTGGAAATTATACACCAACTGTAATATATCAGCTTAGAGTCGAGAAATTTAATTTTTTAGGGTAGGGAAAGGGCTAAGCTTTAGAGACTAAAGGGGCAGAAACATACAGATTTAGGACCATTTTGGTTTCTGGAGTTCCAGAAAATTCTAACAGTGATTATTTCTTAAGTATGTGCACTTGGGTTATTGACTCAATCTAGGTTTGTTTCTTGGGTTACAAGACTGGCTTTTGGAGGCTCCAGGGAGAAACAGTTTTTTTTGTTTTTTTCTTTAAAAAAAGAAAATTATCAGAAGGAGAAAATTGGTTTTAGTTGTGATTAATTTGAAGAATAATGAAGATGCCTGCTCGCTTGTGTGTGTGTGAGAGACAGATAGTTACTATGCCTTCAATAAACCAAAGTAGTCAGCAGGTTGTTTCTTTAATCAAAATCCTAGAATTTTATTTTCTTGCAAGGACTATGACTCTCTACAAACAAGCAATTAACTTAGGTTGGATGCCTGACATATAATACGAAGCTAGGTCATTCCCCCATTATTTATTTGCTATTCATTATTCTGTCACTTTGTTACCCTGGTAGTTGGTACATTTGTTTCTGTTGTAATTTTTGTTATCCCACATCAGTTAAATGGGGCTTTGTCGTTGTGCCCTTATTTTCATGTTAAACCTCTAAACCATAGGCAGAATCCTTGACAGAAAAACTTAGACAAAACTAGGAAATATTGCCCAATTCTCCAAGGGCAGAGAACGTGAAGAAAGTTCGATTCTGTTCTTCAACAATACATACTGAACTTCCCAAAATAACAATTGCAGAACTAAGAAAAGAGCTTGTTTCATTCAACTGAGCATGCTATTACTAACATAAACTGATTACTTTTCCTGGCCCAAAAATGAAACAGAAACAAATAAGTTAATGGACTCGGGAAATTATTCTGAAAACAAAGAAGTATCATTGTCAATTGCTATGACCTTATTGCAACAATAATTATATATACTAGCTTTTACCTGAGACTTATTTTTGTTTTACATACTTTTACAGAAAAGTTGTTTTGAGCTAAGCAAGCAATCTTTCATTGAATCGATTTCTTGCTGATATTTGCAAGCTGACATGTTGCTTTCTTCTTAGCTGGAAGACATAAATGCAAGTCTGTACCTTGCCAAATGTGATGCAGTGTTGAATAGAGCTACGCACAGACAAGGACAGAAGCAAAAAAAAATGACCAAGTGTTGCAATGGGATCTGTCTGTTCTTTATATTAATTTGTGTTATCTGGACTCCTATGCTGGTAAGGGACTTCATAACTAGATATACTATTTACATAATATGCTATTATGTGTAGTACCTCCTACCTTGAAACCATTTGAGAAACTTTCTTGGGAGGGGCTCCTTTTGTTTATTAGCTTCTTAGTCCTTTACATTCCTGGTCTGCTAGAATCTGTTTTTTGTTTTTGAACCTTATGAATTTGCGTGCCCATATTCTCGGTGTCCAGCACCACTGAATATGTAAATCAAATACTGGACTTAACAATCTTCTGCTTGAAACCTTATAAACATTCATGTTCTCAGATGTATTAGTTACTGATTTTCTCTAAAAGTGCACGTATTGTTGTGCCTGGAGAACCGAAGAGAAGCTTCAGTTTTTATAATTTATGGATGTGCTAATATGGAAATGAGGAAAATTTAATGTGAAGATATATTGTAAAGGATGTGAAGAACGTTTAATATATTAATTCGACCCATTACCAATAATTCATGCCCCCTTCTTTTAAAGAAAAAAAAAATCTAGATCATTATACATGATAGTACCTATTCCTTTCGTTTACATTTCTTCTTAGCTTGAATGTATCATGCATACCTCATATGCTCACAGTTCTTTTTATCTTCACTTTGAAGGTTGTAGTTCTGTCAGAGCTGTTTTCTATTTGCTGTTTACTGTGGCCCGATGTAAATAAAGCATAGAATAAATCATAACTTTAAAGTAGTAGAAAAATCTTGGGTGATATTACACTTATAATATGATAATATAACACGTTGCAATTTTTTTGCTGAAAGTGATGACATTGATATTGTACTAATGTGCCTATGGGCATCAGTAAGTTGTTACTACAAGTCATACACGACTATGAATGTCTAGGTCTATTGTTACTTATGATTAGACAGAAGTAGCATCTATATATTGATCAGTCAATAAGTTTTATTTTCGTCTGTTCGGCCAGATGTACAGCAGTGGTAATCCGACAAATATTGCAAATCCCATTAATGATGCAAGTTTTCAACTAGATATTAGTACTGGTGGTGGAAGGTTGACCTTGTATCAGACAACACTCTGTGAAAAGCTCCAATGGGATAATCTCAATTCTGATGTTAATTTTGATGCCTACAATAAGAATGATATACAATTGATATGCTGCCAAGCTGATGCAACTATTTTGTGGCTTGTCTCTGATGTAGTTCAGAGAAGGTTTATTGAGTTCCTTGACTGGGATATGGACATGATTATAACTTCTACATGGCTGCTTACAAGAGAACGACCAAAGGGCAAGGAAGTCGTGAAATATGAGAAACCTGTTGATTCCAAGGATCTTCCAGAACCTTCAGATGTCCAAAAGGTTTTCAATGGTTCTACAATCAGCTTTAGGATATATAATCTTTATCCAAGATACTTCCGTGTCACTGGTTCCGGTGAAGTCAGATCTTTTGAGCAAGAGGTACAAAGGACTCTTCATTTGTTTTTCTTTTCCTGTTTTCCAGTGGTAGCGTTTCTTCATTTTTAGTGACTTAGGTGAGTTTGGATGGGCGGTGCTTTTACCTGCGGTTAATGTAAAAACAGCGGTGGCGGTGAAATTAGATACTGTAGCGATACTGTAGCATGAGATAAAAAGTAAGCTAAACGCGCCGCACCGCACCCAATCGCCCATCCAAACCCACCCTTAATATTAAAAACGCTAGACACTATATTATTGCAACTTTAAGTTACTGATCTTTCAGTCAATGAGGAAAAAGGACCCTAAATCAATGGTAGTTGTAAAAGGTTTATAATCATGATTTTTTTTTGACACAACCAAAATTTACAGGTTACTTCAGGACCTATTTCAGTGAGTGCGGATCTTGTTATCAATCGTGCAGCTTCTGAGTGGTGGTCATTCCATGATCTCGATTCATCTCATATAAGGGGCTGCGGAGGTTTGACAGGACCTACAGCCGTCATAGTATCCGAAGAAACACCACCACGTTAAGTTCTGGAAAACCATTTTTTTATGTTCTATGACTATTCTAATAACATACTGATTAATATTGCATTGTATGACAACAGAGGGTATACTTGGAGACACGCTAAGCAAGTTCAGCATTTGGGGTCTCTACATTACTTTTGTGCTTGCTGTTGGCCGCTTTATCAGGCTTCAATGTTCCGATTTAAGAATGAGGATACCGTTTGAAAACCTGCCTTCCTGTGACAGGTAATGTTTCATATTCTTACTCGTAGACAGGTAGAGAGGATGAAGACACGAAGTGCTATTTCACTCATTTCTTATTTCCTTGATATCCATTTATCTGGTTCTGCTTTAGGTTGATAGCCATCTGTGAAAATATATATGCTGCAAGAGCAGAAGGGGAGCTTGGGGTTGAAGAAGTCCTTTATTGGACCCTTGTGAAGATTTATAGGTCACCTCACATGCTGCTTGAGTATACCAAACCCGACTAGGTTGTTAATGTCGAATCCCTAGAGTTTTCTGTGAAACAAAATTTGACTATAACAGCCTGACATACTGCAACCAATTGAAATGGTGGGTGAATCTTGTTTGTCAGCCACGAAAATTTCTGGTGGTCATAGTTTCTTTTGCCATGTTGAAGAAACGCAAAATGCTACACTACAAAACATGAAGAAACAGCCTTGTTGTGGGTTACCAACGATAATTCAGGTTCTTGCTATATGCCATTTTCTTACTTTCAAGTTTTTCTGGCCATGTACATATAAATTGTACAGTATTAGATCCTCTTCTACAAATGTAGAATACAGGGAGGCCATTGCTTTACTAATGTTGAAAACCCTATCTTGTGTGGACAAATATTATTTTATAACTTTAGGCCTCATGGAGAATACCAAGAAAAATAAATGAAATCTTTTGAATTTCGCTTTTTGTGTTTGGTATAATCATTGTCCCCTTATTTTCTATTAAAAGAAAAGTGAGAAAATATTGAGAAAATTTTACTCACAGTTTTATTTGAATTCAAAATTTTAATAATTAAATCTGATCTTTGATTTCACATAAAAAATTTAATTATCAAACCTTTTAATCTAAACTCGAATAACTCAAACATATCATTAAAAATGATCTGAATTTAAATTAAATATAGTTTTAAAAATAAAATTAATTCTTATAATCTAAATTATTAATTTGTTTTAATTTGAAGCTTGTAAATTGTAATTATCATGGTCTATTGTCATAAAATATGCAATATCAACTTATATCGTATGATCTTGATAACTAATTACAAATGTAATAAATACTTGATAAAAAAATATTCATTGTCAATAAATCCTTAGCATTGGTAGGTTCCTAGGTCTTTGAGTATTCATGTTTGAATCCTACCATACACAATTGCTATGGTTGGGTCTCTAGTTATACCATACATTGTTGTTATGTGTAAGTTTTAATCCTTGAATCACTTTTAGTACGAGTTATTTCAATTCTTAGTTTATTTTTATATTGGTTTGATTTTACTTTATAGTTGACTGGACATGTATTTGTGATTGTTTTATGATGCATTGTATCTATATGTATAAATTCTCAAAAATAAAAAACATATATTATCTCTTAATTTGCAAATTAATTAGTAAATGAAGAGAAATTATCGAAATACAATGTAAAATCTCAAAAAAGATATTTATTTAATAAACTAAATAATAACTATTTTCATCCATTCCAAATTTTGTTATCATTATCGTTATCATTATAAAATAATAATATTGACCTAATAAAAGAGTAGGGCAATTTTAAAAAACATCATAAACATTAGATTTTAACGGGTTGATATTGTTATTTTTAATAAAAATTTATAATTTATTTATATATTATAAATTTTGTTTATATTTTTTATGATTTTAATAATTTTAAATTTTAAAAGGTTTTAATTGTTACTAAGGCTTTTTTTTTACTTTAGCTTTATTAATTTCAAGAATCTCTATTTTACTTCCAATAAAAAGTAGGGTTCAAATTGAATAAATATGTAAAGGTTGTGAGTTAAATTTACTATTATACTTTATATATAAACACCAAAACAAATATTTAAGGAAAAATTTTAACGGAGGGTTACTTTGCTTACTTATCTAAGGTACGAGATTAATTTATTATTATTTTTAATAAAAGGAGTTAAAATGTGTTATAGTAGAGTACTTTTACAAATATTATCACTAATTGTTTATTTATTATTATCTTCCAATAAAATAAGGTCAACATATCTCATGTTAAAATATCTGTTCCTTTCACTCTATATAAAAATCTTAACAGGTTGTTAATTAATCTTCAACTTACTCTTTAAAGTTAATTTATTACTAATAACAGTATTTTGTTAATTTATTTATTATTCTTTACATTTAATTAAATCTGAAATTTTAAGGGTTTAATATAGGCATTAATCTCAAAATTATAGGGTGAGTAAAATTGATTCTATTTCAAAAACTCGATAAAAAATTTAAAATTTGAATTAAATAGTTTGAGTTTGAGTTAATCAAGTTATTTAGATCAACTCGAATAAAAAAATAAGTTTTTGGTTTAACTCGAATATGAATTACACAATTCGAGTTATCCGAAAATCCAAATAAGAAAAGACAAAACTACATCGTTTTGATAAATGTTTACCTTTTCTAAAGTTAAAAGTCAAAACCAGTAAATTAAAATCAAAATTACGTTGTTTTGATAAATGTTTACCCGTTAAGTTAAAAGGCAAAAGCATTATATTGTTTATGTAGTTAAATAATCTTGTATTTTGTCTACTAGTTAAATAATTGGTTCATATAAATGCAACATTGAGTATAAATAATAGGATTCGTTAACTCAACTCGACTTGATTAAAAATTTTTTACTCGATTCGATTTGATTTGAAAAAATTCAAATTGAGTTCAGTTGCTAAAATAAGATTCATCAACTCGACTAACTCGAAATTTTTTTACTCGATTCGATCAAATATTCATCCCTGCAAAATTACTCATACTTTGATCTAATGTGTAATACTATACATGAACTTTGACGTGTACAGTTTTATACATTAAATTTTGATTTCATTTAATTTTCATAATCTATTAACATAATTATCAATATAGTACAATTTCAAGATTATCTATTATATATACAAATAATTATATTTATTTAATATAGAAATGAATTGATAAATAAATCCCATTTTATTGACTGTGCTGCAAATTACTCTTTTTCTACTCGTTTTTTACTCATAGCAACCCAATTGCATTCCTGATAGGATTAAAACATAAAATCACTAATTTAGTAGGAACCAATTCAAGAATTAACCGATTTAAACACAAAAATTATGTAAATTTAACATGTTATCAAATCCCCTACTTAGCCCATGCTTGCCCTTAAGCATATTGTACTTTCATAAATTAAAATTATTCAATAACTTATTAGAAATCAAGCCTTTTTCCGTTTCCATGATCAATGTAAACAATATAGGAAATAAATAAATAAGTGCTCAAAATATCTAATTTGATCAACAAGTGTCCATAAAATTGAAACATGTAAATTAAATCATTTCACTAAATTGAGTTTGAACCAAAATTTGCAAGGTATTATTCTCAATTAATCATGTAGTAATATTTTTTTTTTATTTTGGATGTAGTCAAACCTTTTTACGCAAACTAGGATGACAACCCAAGCAATCTATCTCGGTTACTTAGTTCAAACGGTCTTTTTTTTTACATTTTATTTATTTATTTAAAAGCAAATATAATATTTTTTTCAAACAATCAACTTTCATGAAAAATCTAATTACATATATAAACTTTAAAACACACATGTCGATTAATCTAGATATTTAAACATTTTAATTCAGAAATTACCCAACTGTCCAATTTAACTAAGTAACGAGATTAGAGACTCAATGTCAAACAAATTATCGAATAAATCCAGCATAAGATTGAACATATGCAAAAGAGAAACATGCAACAAAAGCCAATCAACCATGCATACTTACCATTTCAATCCCCCCCACTTAATCTATGCTTGTCCTCAAGCATATTTTATATGCAATAAAGTATGGTAACTCAAACAACAAGCAAGGAAAAAGGTTAAGAATACTCCCCATGTATTTCTAAAGATGTTGTCGGTGCTAGGGTTTTTATTTGGGTTAGGGATGTTGGGTTTTGTTTGTAGGGAAATAAATGTCAGCACTTAGCACAGCGTGCCCTTGCCACCATCAGTATCCGATTTTCGAAAAATCGACAACCTTCATTACATCCTTGAAAATAACACATTAACCTAATTAAATAATAATTTGGTTATTATTCATTTTGTTTTCAATCCAAATTAAACTGAAATTCAAAAATTCAATAAATTAAAAATAAATTTGGGTTGCCTCTCAAAAAGCACTTTTGTTTAACGTTGTTAGCTCGACGACCTTAAATGTTATTTGTTTGGCTCATTGAGAATTATTTTTTCCATCTCGTGCACTTGGATGTTCTTGTAGAAAGGTTTCAACCTTTGCCCACTATCCTTGAAACCCTTCCCGGGTTCCCCTATCATTAGTGGATTGAGGCGTCTTTGAGCTTCTTCGTTCAAGTTTGCATTTTCCTCTTTTGGAATCTTTATACGTTTTAGAAATGGTTTGAGCTCTAATTTCGAGGCTTTCATGCGAATGACAGCTTCATGTATTGGTTTTTTTTTTATCATCGATTATTCTTTTTGCTTAACATCAATATCTACATTCCTACAAAGCACGATTTGTAACTTATCACTAGAATGTCCTATATCCTCATAAACATTAAACCTAACCACTTCACCGTCAAATTCCATGGTGAGTGTTCCACTCCAAACATCAATTTTTGTTTGCATGGTACTAAAAAATGGTCTCCCAAGAAGTATATAAGATGAATTGGTCGAGTTGTCATCCTTCATGTTGATAATGTAGAAGTCTGTAGGAAATATCAGTTTGTTTACCTTAACAAGAACATCCTCCAGCACTCCTTTCGGATGCACTACAGATCTATCTGCAAGCTGAATAATTACACATGTTTCTTTCAAAGGACCCGCATTAAGTAGTTTATAAATTGACAAAGGCATAACATTAATTGATGCGCCTATATCACACATGGCTTTTTTAATACCGACACTACCTATTTTGCAAGATATGGAAAACATACCTTGATCATTACATTTAAGTGGTATTTTCCTTTATAAAACAGCGGAGACATTTTCTCCGACACTCACATTTTTATTGCTCAGGAGCTTCCCTTTACTCGTGCAGAATTCTTTTAAGAATATTGCATATCGTGGAATTTGCTTAATCACATTAAGAAGAGGTATGTTGATTTTTACCTTTCGAAAGGTGTCAAAGATCTCCTTCTCTTATTGCTCCTTCTTACTTTGGACAAGCCTTCCAGGAAATGGAGGTGGTACTGCAAATGATTTTTGTGGTGCTGACTCCACTAGAGCCTCTGTGTCAAGTTTCTTCTCATCTCGACCAGCGTCGTGGGCACGACTTGTGCTGGGTACGGGTTTCAAAACCTTTCCACTCCTTAACGTCATAACACTTACATTGTGTCGAGGATTAGACTCAATTTAGGACGGCAGCTTACATTTGGACTCCAAACGGCTAATAGTGAGCACAAGCTTGCTCACTTGCTTATCTAACTCTTGCAAATGCATGTTAGTTTTCTGCTGCAACTTCTCAGTACTATTGGCTAGCCTTTCCACTATGGCTTCTAAAGATGACTTTGAGGGCGGTAATTGTTGATTCAGAGGCGACCTTTATTGGTAAGGTTGATTGAATTGGGGATTCAACCCATAACTTAGATTTAGGTGATTTTTCTACCCCACATTATATGAGTTCGAGTAGGGGCCATATCGTCTTTAGGGTGGTCCTGGAAAGTTCCTGACATCATTTGCTTATTCTATCGAATCCTCATGTGAAATTGGACATGAGTCCGTCGGGTGGTTTGGCTTAGCGCAAATTCCACACAACCATGTTGGCCCTGTTTTATTTGTAAGCAATTTTTGAAAAATGTTAGTTAGCTTGTCGATTTTGTCTTCTAAAGAAAGAGAACTTAACCCATGAACCTGTCTCGTGGGTTCTGTGGCCGGTCGGAATTGTTGAGAGTTAGCAACCATTGTCGAAATCAACTCTCGTGTCGTCTGAAGAGTTATATTAACAAGTGCCCCTCCACTTGCAGCATCTATCATTTTCATTTCCATCGGGAGCAATCCCTCATAAAAATACTACAAGAGTAATTGTCCAGTCAGTCCATGTTGTGGGCAACTTGCACACAACTTTTTGTACCATTCCCAATAATCGTAGAGCGACTCAGTCTTATTCTGACGGATTCCTACAATGTCCCTCCTTAGTTCGACAGCTCGAGCTGCAGAAAAGAACCTATCAAGAAATAAACGAGACATGTCAGACCATGTATTACAGATCCCGGAGGTAAATAAAATAGTCATTCTCTAGTAGAATCGGCTAATGAGAAAGGAAAAACATGAATGAAATTCTTTGAGATGAGTGTACGAATTTTCGTTTTGTAATCCATGAAAGGTGGGTAGTAAATGAATCAAACCCGACTTCAACTCGAACAACGTTCCTCCCATTGGATAGGTTATACATAAGGGTTGTTGTTCATCCGGTGTTGTTGCGAGTTAGCGTATAGTTTGCTCAGCATCTTGTCTGGTTCGTCGAACGAGAAAATATCCTCGGTGTAAGATATGGTTTCGATTATGGGATTTGGTCATTTACCGCGTCGAATGACTTTTTTTGCAGTTGTCAAACCAATTTCTCAATTTCTGGTTCAAACTCTAGAGTTTTCGGTTTTGATCTGGTCATAAGGAAAACAACAAAAATTAGAAAAATATCTTCAATCCCCAGCAATGGCGGCAAAATTTGATGGGCGTCGAAACTGTAACACCCCTAACCCGTAACCGTTGCCAGAATAGGGTTACGAGGTATTACCGAACCAAATTCAAATTCGAATAATCATATATATACACATGTTCAACCTACTAAACCAACCAAGTCTTAAATCAAAAAGGTAATATCAACTTATTACGAGTCATTTCATATCATGCATCGAACATATTCGTAAACACATAACTCATAATTAAAAATTATGCAGAATATTTCAAACACCACTTTTGGTCATACCTCATTTCGCCTACTCGACTAACAAATCAATTACAAACAACAATGACACAAATGTGTATATAAAACTCACATTTAAAATTTTACCTATTTTATATGTAATCATTATATTTTAACATATGTACCTATATCAACCCTTATAAATACAAGCAAATAAAAACATTGGGCTGAATATGCCATAAGCATTTGTATAATTTCATAGTATATTCACTTATTATTATTCATACACTCAAAACTACTTATCAAATTATGTACAAATAATTATTCATCAAAAAATAAAATAACTATTCATATGGCCAATTTCCCAAGCTTTAGTCGAATACAATTAAGCTTAAATACTTATGCTTTAATCAATGTCAAATTCATCAATACTCAAACAATTCCATGCATAACATACCAAGACCGATCCTATATATATATATATATATATATATATATATATATATATATATATATATATATATATATTTACTATGTATTATTTATCCTCAATGTTTCAAAGGTCATTTACAAGACCAATTCCATAAACAATGCTCATTATGCAATTTATTAATTTCAACTACTCTATATTCATAGTAAATCAATATACAACTTTCACATAGTAAATGATAATTCAAATTCAATCTCAATTACCGAAAATTAAAATATTTCCATCCATGATTTCAAACATAGCTTATACTTATACCGTATCATATCAATCAACTTTACTTGTCTATCACAATCAATATTCATAATTATCAAAATTCAAAATCTTCCAAAGCATAACATCACTTATATTAGTCTCAACCATTTAAGAAATATAGCCAAATCATCAACCATAATATTTAATCAAAGCATGAAACCATTCATGTCAAAATAAACAAGCCATTTTCGCATGGCTTATTATATATATACACTTCATTCAAAATATATTCAAAAGGGTAGTATAACCTATACATGCCATAGATTTTAAATTTAACTTTTATAGGTACCGATGGATGGACGATAGTGTGATTGACTATTCTGACGATCCCCGAGCCCGTAACTAGCTTTCAAAATCTATAAAATCGAAGGAAACACAAATACACAATAAGCTATCACAGCTTAGTAAGTCATAAGCAATTAAACAATTCAATGACGTTAATAATTCAATAACAAACTAAATAATGCAATCATATTCATAAATACACATTCGAGCTTGCAAATCTTATATATCAAATATATAACTATAAACCAATTTCAGCTTGGCGAATATACCTTTAAGTAATAACATAGTTATTTTTCATCTTCAAATCATATACCACTCTTTACCAAATGTACTCATTCATATATAAATGCATATAAAACATAGTTATGATTTCACACATATACTTACCCTTTGGCCGAATATATATAGGCTTTTTTACGCGCACACATACTTTTGTATCCCAATTGACATAACCAATTAAATTTGATAGCATATATTAATTAAATATTGCATACTTATACCAACATATACATATGTGTCACATTTATCATTCATCGGATCAGTACAATTTGTACTAAATTATTTATCGAAGCATTAATAAAGTTGCACCATTAGTGCTCTTCTCTCACTTAACCAAATTGACCTCGGTTTCGCACACTTAGTGCCCGTTATTTAACATCATTATTTAATTTCGCACACTTAGTGCTCGTTATTCAACCTCATCATTTAATTCGCACACTTAGTGCTAATCATATAGCCGTAGCTATTTCATACTCGCACACTCAGTGCTAAATATCAACAAATCACATTCACATCTATCCCTGCTTCTCAAACATATACACATTCGGCTACCACATATATATGTTGCATATTTCATTTCAGCATATATAATTAATATTTATCTAAAATTTACAACGTCTATTTGCTTATAAACTTACATCGGATGTCATCGATTGTTAAATCGGCTACTCGACTACTTTTGTCATTCCCCGACCCAAATTCGATTTCTTTAATTCTTGATCTAAACATATTCAAATTAAGCTTATTTAAACATCATTCTATTCAATTTAGCCTAAAAAAATATGAATGGGAAAATTACAATTTTGCCCTTAACATTTCACACTTTTTACAATTTAATCCTTTTTGTTCAAAACACAAGATACACAAAATTTAACTACACTCCTAATGGCCGAATATTCCTAGTGTCCATACAAGTCTATATTTTTCATTTATTTAGCATTTTAGTCCCTTGAAAAATTTATTTTCACAATTTAACCCTAATTACTCAATTTCACCAAAAATTCAAAACAATACATGTTAATCTAACAAATATATTTCATATTTCACCTACTAGCATCATAAAACTCAAGCATTCATCAATGGCACATTTCAAAATTATCCACAATTCACAAAATTAAGACATGGGTTTTGAAGAACACGAAGCAACGATCTCAAAAACGTAAAAATTATCAAAAACCCAACAAAATACATACCTAAATCAAAGAATACAAGTGCCGAATCTAGCTTTCCTCTTTTCTTTCTTTTCTTTTGAAGTTTCGGCTATTTTATGAACATTTGCATGGTTCTTTTTTTATTTTGTGTTTTATTTTATTATCATTATACTAACATTATTATTATTTTACTAAGTTAACCTTTACTAATATACATAAATAACATATAATATAAGGTCATTCTTGACCATTACCATCCACTAACTTATATAGTGGGCTAATTGCATCATAAAACCTCCAAATTATAAAGACAACAACAATTGGGCTCTTTCATAATTAACCACTAATTTTTATTATACGCGACTAAGCCCTATTATCAAATTAAGCACTCAAACAATAAAATAAATTCACGAAACTTTCACACATGTAAATTCACACATAATAAACACAAAAAAATATTAAAATATTTTCCAGACTTAGATTTGTGGTCCCGAAACCACTACGTCCGATTAGGGTCGAAATTGGGCTGTTATAGAAACCACAAAAAATAATTCCTACAATAAAATAACTCTAAATAGTAGTAAAGAGTAATAGGGTCGAGTCCACAAGGATTGAATATTATGATTAACTTTCGTGTTTTTCTTGTGAACAAAATTTCGGTTGAGTCGATAATCATGGCAATTGTAACATCCCTAACCCATATCCATCACCGGAACAGGGTTACGAAGCATTACTAGAGTTTACATATCAAATATAATTAAATCGTATCATTTACTATTCATATCCAAAATCTAACCTATTCAATCATAATGTCCCTTATATGGGCCCTTGAAACCCAATTTATGCATTAGAAACAAGTCAGGACTAGATTGGGAACTCAGAGAATTTTTTGCGAAATTTCAAATTTTTTCTTAGGCACAGGGGACACATGCTCATGTGGTCAGGTCGTGTGAGTGACACGCCCGTGTCCCAGGCCGTGTAGGCATTCGATGTGAGACACACAACCATGTCCCAGCCAGTGTCCATACCTGTATAACTCTCTAACTTGGGTTACACGGCCAGCCACACACCCGTGTGCTCAGCCGTGTGTGAGACGCACGCCCGTGTCTTTGCCCGTGTTGACAAAAAATAAGTCATTTTCAGGCCACTTTTCTCACCCAATTTTCCTTTTTCGCCTACAACATCATCCAAACACATTCACAAGCCAGTTCATAACCCTCAAATCAATGCCAATACCAAGTTTTATACATGTCATATTATCTCATATGTTCAAGTGTTTAAACTTACCAAAAACATATTTATGCTTATAAGCATAGTTTATCAATTATGCTAATTCAAAACCATTCATCAATAGGTTTTTATACTTCCCATCATCTCACCATTTTATCACACATCAAACTTGATAAGGCTTTATATAATTACATCAAAATATGCCTTACACTAGCCATTCCAATGGCTAGTTACAACCAAAATATTTCATCATTATGCCTAACTTAACTTATACATGCCATTATACCAAAAGTTAGCTTGCTTTATATACCGAGAAGTCCGAGGGATAATGTGATGTGTCTCCGACCAAATTCCAACCTTCACGAGCTTCCGAGTTCTATAAAACAGGAAAGATAAAACAAAGTAAGCATTTAATGCTTAGTAAGCTCGTATAACTGGAAATTTAACTTACCATTCATTTCCATTAAAGTAAACATATAAAATGCATCTAAGAAATTTGGCTAATAGCCTAAACAACCAACTTCATCAAACATGTTAGTCATTGTAATTCACACAATTGTCAAGAAACATGAATGAGCTCATCATAAAATAACTTTTATATTCATATACTTTTCTTATCATATTTCCATACAACATGTACATTTTCATAACAAATCATCTCAAGTTCAGTTTGACCCATGTCAGAACTTTGCCCGTTGAATTTATTTGAAATATCGATGGACACACATGGAGTACACTTAAAGTGTACAAAATTGTAATCTATCAATTCATATTCAGGGATACTCATTAGAGTATATAATCAGGAAGCACTCTCTCGAGCCATGTAACAGGAAGCTTATCTGGGCTATAACAGGAAACTCATAAGAGTTTGAAACAGAAAGCTCATGTGAGCTTAACAAGTAACTCCGAAGAGCTATTATCAGGAAGCTCCGGATAGCCATATATCAGGAAGTTCAAGCGAGCCATATTAGGAAGCTCATTAAGAGCCATATATCAGGACGTTCATAAAGAGTTGCGGTATGTCTGTAACACATGCAGGATAAATACTAGTCAGGATACTCGCAGAAACCATATAATGAGAAGCTTGAGAGGGATTATAACAGGATACTCTTTTCAACTATGGTGTGTCCACAACATATGCAAAATCACAACCAATACGGGGAATCCTGTATCCATCGAATTTCATTTATTCAAATGAGACTTATTACTTATCAAGTATTATTGAACATGTGATCAATTTCATACATAAGACATTTATACAGTTCACATATACAACATTCAATTCAAACATATTAATATACATAATTTAGTTACATAAACTTACCTCGTCACTTGCTCGTATATAATTTTCTACTAATTCGATGCTTTTTCTTTTTCTCAATCTAACTCCTTATTTGATCTTTCTGTATCTATATAAATGAATTTAACATCAATTTAACACATTTCATATTCAATTCAATCCAATTTACATCTTAGAAAAAAGTACCATTTTACCCCTATACTTTTGATTAATTCCAATTTCGTCCCTATGCTCGGAAAATGAAATTCATGCAATTTAATCCTTATTCCAAGCTTAGCCAAATTTTTCATATAACAATAACAGTCCATGTATTTCACAAAAATTAAGAATTTTCCATGAATTTACATCTTTTCAATTTAGTCTTAAATCACAATTTCATGAAAATTTCCTTTACAAAAGTTGTTTATCTATCAACAACATTTCATTTTCTACCATAAATTTCAAAATTTCAGCATACTCATTCATGGAAAAATTTTAATACTTTGATAAATTTGCAAATTGATCCCCAAAATAGATAGATTAGGTTATTACGATCTCGAAAATTTAAAAATTACTAAAACGAAACATGATTACTTACCCAATTAAGCTTGCTTGAAGTTCTCTCTCTTAGTTAGGGTTTCCATAGACAATTTTGGGAACGATGATGATATAAAATGATATTTTGTCTTTTAATTTAATTATCATCTTTTATTTTTCCAGCTTCAATTTAGTCTTTTTCTTTTCTTAAATTTCCATGGATGAAATATCTACTAACTTCTCTTAATGGTCTATTTTCCTTATAAGGACCTCAAAATTTGAATTCCATAGCTATTTAATCCCTCTAGCTACTAGAATTCAACTTTTACATTTCATGCAATTTGGCCTTTTTATCAATTAAACATGTAATCGGTAAAATTTTCTTAACAAAATTTTTGTAACAGCCCAATTTTTAGTGGTATCGGAAACAGTGATTTGGGATCACTAAATTCGACAAGTAAGCTTGAAATTTTAATAAATTAATAATTATGGGTCAAGTGTGAATTTAGAAGAATTCTTGAATTAGTGAATTCTGTGATTTAGTGAATTTTGTAATCTAAAAAGAATTTAATTGGTAAATTGGGTCTAAAACGAGGTATCGAGACCTCGAATTCATAATTCAAGCCATAAATATTTTTATAAATATTTATAGAGTGTCATTGAGTTAGTATAAAAGTTTCGTTATTTTAACGTTTGGATAGTCAATTAATTAAAAAGGACTAAATTGAAAATAGTGCAAAATTTGTTAAATTATGATTAAATAGTTTAAGTGACTAATAAGGAGGGATATAAAAGAAAATTAGGCCTAAAGTATATGGGCTGGATGGTTTGGGCAAGAAAATCAGCAAGAAAATAAGGAGAAATAAGGGCAAAATTAGAAATTTTGCAAATTAAACATATAAAATAAAGACAAAATTGAAAAATCTAGAGATATCATCATTTTTCTTCAGCCAAAACGCCATAGGAGAGAGTTTTCAAGCTGGTTTTTCATATTTTTCATCATATCGGGAATCTGAAGATAAATACGGAAAAGAGAAAGTATCAAAATAGTCTCTGAACTTTTACAAATCCTATAAATTTGCCCAGGTAAGTTCATACGGCTAAATTTTTATGATTAATTGTTAATGTGGGAATGATATATTGTATCAATTCGTATATTGTTGTTGAATTATGATTATGGTAAAAATGAGAAAAAAAAATGAAATTGTTAGTTTAAATTAAGGGATACGCATGATTGAGTACATACGTTCTGTAATCAGTGATGAATTGACGAGTAAGCCCATGGTGAATCCCTGGAAAAATTGTGAAAAGTAGGTATGGTATTTCAGTGAAGAAAACCATACAGAGTTGTGAAAAGTAGGTATGGTGTTTCAGTGAAGAAAACCATACTGAGTTGTGAAAAGTAGGTATGGTATTCCAGTGAAGGAAACCATACTGAGTTATGGCATTGTAAAATATTCAAGCAAATCGTGGCACCGGGCAAACGATGTACTCAAATCCGTAAGACGATCCTTAATTTGACAAGTATTTGTAAATGCAATTGAAGCTAAATGTTGGAATATAAGTTGATATTTGATATTGAGCTCAATTGAGTAAATTCATTGTTTGAGATTGTGGTTGGCAGGAAATGTTGTATTATACTTTGAAATTTCATGAATGCTATGGTATGTTATTTTATATGAATGTTATTAAACCGAGATAATTGTGAAAATATAAATGTTTGAATAAAAGTTCTAATTTAGTGGAACATTGGATTCAAGACTTTCGCTCGATGACTCATACGCATTGATTTTAAAAGACCATGGTTGGACCATGGCAATATGTGATATGTGATTTCCGTATAAGACCATATCCGGGATATGACATCGGTGTGATATATGCTTCCATGTAAGACCATGGCTGGGCTATGGCTTCGGTTTGTGATATGTGATTATGTGCAAGACCATAGTTATACTATGGCATTTTAAAAAACGAAATACTCAATTCCGTAAGCGTTTCCTAAATTGATTAAGAAAGGAAAGAATTAGTGAAATTATATATTGTATAATTGTTATAAGATGTTCGGTAAGAATTATTTTCTATGCCTATGAACTTACTAAGCTTACATAAGCTTACTCCTGCATGATTAATGTTCTTTGTAGATTGATGTGAAATCGGTGGACTGGATCAACACATCAGGGCACACTATCCAGATTACTTCGGTAAAATATTGTGCATCTTAAGGTTTATATGGCATGTATAAGGTTTAATTGAAAGAAAGTGAAGGTGTTATAAACTTAGTTATTAACATTTTCCACTAAAACAGTTTTTGGACAGTAGCATTGACATGATTTTGAAAAATCACTAAAAATGGTGGAAATTGAATTAGAAGATGAGTGAGATATGAAATTAAATCTGTATTAGTATATTTTCACATGAAAGAAATAGAGTAAGCAAATTAGTTGTATATTTTTATATATTTGAATTTTAGTGAGATAGGGTCAGAATAGTTTTTGAAATCCCTGTTCTGACTTTAGAAAATTATTAAAATTGTACAGAAAGAATTGGAAGTTATAATTTATATGTCTAGATTCCTTAGTGAGTTTATTTTCAATAGAAATAAATTATAATGTTATCCAAATTCTGTACAATGAGATAATTAATTTTTAGTGAAGAGGGGTCAGAGCTGTCGAACAATGAAACAGGTGAGACTTTAAAGAATAAACTGTACTAACTGACCAAACCAAAAATTCTGAAAATTTTATGGTAAGAAGATATATGAGTCTAGTTTCAGGGAAAATTTACGGATCTAAATTTGAATTTTGTAACTTGAGTTATAATTAAATTAGTGACTGTTGGGCAGGTGGACAGTTTTATTATGAATGGTGAAATGAACTTTTTTGATTTGTTTTAGTATTCGGAAATTTATTAATGTTCCCGGTTTGGACCCGAACTGTTTCTATTGCGTGATTTAGGGTCTCGAGATTCCTTTTTAGGAAATATTGAATAAACGTGAGTAAATTAATTTTAAAAGAAAATTTTTATGCCCCGAACTAGTAAGTTAAGTTAGGTAATGCCTCGTGCTCGACTCCGGCAACGGTCTCGGGTAAGGGGTGTTACAATTTTCATACGTCATTCCTATCATAATGCAGACCATGCAATACTATTAAAATAATTTTTCTTTTTGAATCGGATTTGTGGTCTCGAAACCACTGTTCCGTCTTCACTAAAAACAGGTTGTTACAGCAATAGTCGTGCCCTTGACTACAAAGGGACCTACTAAAAAATAAATTAAAGGAATTGGGAATGTCTAGAAATTAAATAATTAAGATAGTAGAAATAAGCAATTAAAGAGATCAAAAGTAAAATTAAATTAGAAAATGAATTTGAGTTTTAATAACATAAAAAGTAAGCCTTAGCCCTAGACTCGATGAATTCTGATCTCTGAACCGATCCTCAAAAATTAGTCTTCTCCTCCAAACAATAAGCTGGTTATGGCGGCTAAGAATGTCCTAACCGCCAATTCTTCCTCTGAGTTATCGGTCATGGTATGACCTGCAAACCAACCATTATCGATTATCTAACTGAGATACACGCATTCCTGATTCAAAATTCCGGCAGCCTTGCACTCTAAAGAACTCAACTCGGATTAACGACCTGAACCACTCGGGATGTTTAAACCCAATCACTATCTCCTTTGATTTGTTCTAGGAGATCCGAATACAACACGATCGATTCATTTCCCCAACTGTCCGCAAACACGACTCCAACCCAACGCACTTTTTGATTTGAAATCGAGTTAACTTTAAGGGATAAATTTGTCAATCCCAATATTTAGGAAAAATAATTAATACCTATTGGAAGGATTTTTAGTACGAATACGTATCTCACAATTCTTGACCGGAAAGAATACCGGCCTAAAGCTAAGTTAGAATTTTGTGAAGCATGAAACTAATCACGTTTTGGTTGGTTATGAAGTGGATTTGAATGAAAAATGGTGAAAGTTGAAAATGAAAGGGATTTGGAAAGCAATTAAACTAGTTTGCAAAGAAACAAACAAATGGAAATGGAATGGCAGTGTCTAAACACATAAATTGGAAGGAAAAAAAAAGGTTTAATTTCATTTAATTGCTCAAGCAAATTCTAGTGTGTTTTTAAGCTACCACAGATGCCTTATTTATATACAAATGATTTACTAAATTTGTAACATCCTCAAAACCTCATTGGCCGTAAATAATATGAGATCAAAGAAAATGAAAGTTGTAAGATATCAAAATAGAGTTAAATCAAAAAGCATGACATGATGTATAATTGATTTCTCGATAAAATGAGAAAATGATATAAAGATGGTAAAAGAGAATATTGAGGAGTATTAAAAATAATAATAATTAAGAAGTAGATTTTAGTATATTGATTTAAAGTAAGGACTAATCGTAAATATGTGAAAAGTTTTTGGCTCAAGTGTAAGTATTCAAAATTTAGGGGATCAAAGTGTAAAAATAAGAAATTTGAAGGATGCAAAGTGAAAATAATCTAATTTACTATGATATGAATTGGCATGCAGGACCAAATTAAATAGGTGAATAATTATGAGGAACTAAATCATAATTTTACCAAATTAAGTGATGATTCAAAGATGGAATTTTAAAAGATCATAAAGAGCAAAATGGTCAATTAGAAAGAGAGAACACTCTAGAAGGTAATGACGATGTTGGAGATATTTTGATTATATTTTATAATTATTTAATTAGATAAATATTACTTTATTAATATTTTAATGAGGTATTTTACTAATAATTTATTATAAATAGCTAGTATAAAAGGAGAGGAAGATGAAAAAAAAAAGATCCTCCCATCTTTCCAACGTGAGTGAGGGGGAGAGAAGAAGAAAACTTTATTGTCTTCACAATTTGGTCCTTCCACCAAAAATCTACCATTTTCACCAAGAATTTCAAGAAATTTTCATAATCACCAAGAGAGAAAAGTGATAAGGAGACTCTGGAGAATAAGAAAATCACCTTGGATTCAAGAAAATGGAAGTTGGAGGAGAGAGAAAATCAAGTTAAAGATTGAAATCAATAGGACAAAGTAAGAACATCAAGATTTCAATATATTTTTAAGTTTGATAATATTGAAAAAGCATGAAAATGATGTTAAAGTTAATTTTTCTTATATAAGGTTTTGTGTTCTTGATATGTTAGTGAAGGGAAATAAGAGGAAGTGATGGGAAATGTTGTAGAGAAAGGAAAGGAGGGTGTTATAAACTTGGTTATCAACATTTTGTACTAAAATAGTTTTGGACAGCAGCAGTAGTTTGAATTTGAAAATTCACCAAAAATTGTAGAAATTGAATTAGAGGTTAATTAAAGTATGAAACTAAATCCTATTGAGTTTATTTTTACATAGAAGAAACGGTGTAAGCAAAAGAATTTCATATTATGAGATATATGAATTTTTGTGAGACAAGGTCAGATTGATTTCGAGTTTCTGTGTTCTAACTTTGGAAAATCATCAAAAATTGTAAAAAAATTAGGGTTTAAATTTATATGTTTAAATTCTTAATGAGTATATTTTCAAGAGAAACAAATGGAAACATCATCCAAACCCCGTACTAAGAGATAATTAATTTTAGTAAAGAAATGTCGAATCATCAAACAATAGAACATGGATTAATTTGAAGATTTTATTGTACTTATTGGCTAAATTATAAATTATGAAATTTTTATGGTAAAAATATATTTGAGTCTAGTTTAAAAAACATCAAGAGGATCTTAATTTAGAATTCTGTAGCTCAAGATATAAATAATTTAGTGACTATGACTCAAGTGGACAGCTTTGATATGAACACATAAGTAAATAGTGGAATTATAGATAATGTTACATATAAGCATGTTATATACTAAAAGCTAAATATTCTAACAAATATATATATAAAGGATGTGGAATGGAGAGGAGGAGGAGGAAAAATATGAATATATATACAGTAGATGATTTTGAAATGTTTTGAAATGGTTGTAGGTAATGGAATGATTGATACATATGAGTATGTTTAAACGAATTAATAACATAATAAGTGAATAATTGTTAATTGATGTGAATTCTTTGTTAAAATTTTATGAAGAATTAAATTGATTAACACAATTTAGAAATAAATATGAAATATACATAAAGTGGGTAAACTAATTTTGCAAGTGCAAGTCCTCCAATGGTCTTATTTGTAAAATTTTAATATTTGTGTTAATTTTATAAACTTTGATATATTTAATTGAATATCATGTTTTTATGAGGATTTGAGATTAGAAATAGATGTAAGTGGATGATATGTAAAATGAAGTGGTGGTTATGACATCTGAATACGGTTCAAGTAATGATATAAAATAAATAAAAATAAAGCGTGGAACTTCTAGGAAATGGAGACGATGTCACGATGACAAGTTCGCCATGTCACGACGTAGAAACCTCCAACGTCGCGATGGCAGTTCAAAAATTTTATGAACTTTACAATTTAGCCTTTGATTAATTGTGGATGTTTTGATGAACTCCTTTAACTCATAATTAGTTCTATCGTAAATTCAATTATTACTAAATTTAGTTAATGATCTACATTAATTAAATAATAAGATAAATTAGTAGTTGTTTCGACAACGAATGTGACATCTTAATGCTTTGACTCGATGATCGGATTGGGTATAGGGGTCTTACAAAATTTGGCCTAAGTACCCACTACACAAAATTAGAATCAAATAAAAATAAAATCAAATTTTTTTCTAGTTCTAGTTTTTACAAAGTCAAAAGAAATCTGATAAGTCCTTGACTATTTCCAAGTTTTTTATTTGATCCCACTTTATTGACTGTGCTGTAAATTAGTTTGTTTATGCTTGTTTGTTACTCATAGCATCCCAATTGCATTCTTGATAGGATTAAAACATAAAATTACTAATTTAGCAGGGATAATTCAAGAATTATCAATGGTTCTAAAGCAGTAGTTTGTACCACAAATACTGCGCTTGCATCATCATCATTATCTTCGGAAAATAAACATGTTCCCAAATCTGAAGGCAGAATCTCAAAATCTTCTAAGACACCTGATCACGGTGTAGAAAAGAAACCTACTCCCAAAGCCAAAGGCATCACTTGTATATCCTCTAGGTCAACTAATTACTTCGCTGGAATTCTATATGAAAAGTCACTGGGGAAATACATCCCACAAGATGAGACGGGCAAACTGATATTGAAGCTAGTCCCAAGGTTACAAGAACTGCAGAATGAGCTACATAGTTGGACTCAATGGA
This sequence comes from Gossypium raimondii, assembly GCF_025698545.1. Classification (NCBI taxonomy): domain Eukaryota; kingdom Viridiplantae; phylum Streptophyta; class Magnoliopsida; order Malvales; family Malvaceae; genus Gossypium; species Gossypium raimondii. Next base: position 52,343,953 of record NC_068575.1, read on the forward strand.
CAAATCAGAAGGTCAAGCAGGCTATTTGTAGGCTTAGCAAGGACCAAGATGAAATTAAATCATTAAGGCAAGAGAAGGAAGAAGCAGGACAGTTCAAAATGGAGAAGAAAATCATGGGGGAGAGCACCATGAAGAGGCTGTCTGAGATAGAGTTTTCCTTGAATAACACAACTAATCAGGTTCAGGATGCTAACTCTAAAGTTCAGAAGCTTGAGGTGGAGCATTCGTGCTGAAAATGGAGATTGAGGTTGCTAAATTGTAGGTGGCAGCATCAGCTTCAAGTTGTCAAGAAGCATTGGAAAGAGAAAGGAAATAACTTAAGGATATTCAATCATGGGATACACAAAGGAGCCTGCATCAGAGAAGTAGAAGGCAGCTAAGCTGCAAAGGAAAGTGGGCAAGGCTAAAAGATCCTACAATCAAATTAAGGTATGTTTCTCCTTGAAGCAATTTACTCATTGAATTTTGCTAAATAAGCCTTGCTCAGCATATAGTTCTACCTTGTTAAGCCTCTAATAGCTCAATTTTGAGCCTAGTCGGAATAGTGGTTTCAGGACCACAAATTCGAAGCGGAAAAATTTATTTATTTATTTATTTTTATTATATTTTTATGTTATACAGTTTCACGGAATGATTTTGTGAAAATTTCGTTTGAAAATTTTGACGTTTGGGCACTCAATTTAGTAAAAAGGACTAAATTGTAAAAAGTGCAAAAGTTGAGTTCTACATGTTATAAGTGTCCAATTGTTATAAAATTTTAAATTGGAGGCCCTTAAATGGTAATTAGACCATTGGTTAAATTGTGGACAAAAATGGGCATGAGATAAGTGAAATAGGAAATTTTTAAGTTAGGGGCATTTTGGTAATTAAAGTGGATTAAAAAGACAAAATAGGCAAAAAATCATCATCTTCTCATGGGGGCTGGCCGAATATGTCATGGAAGCCATGCCTAGGGTTTGGTTCAAGCTTTCAAGCTTCATAGTAAGTCCGTCTTTGCCCCGTTTTTAATGTTCTTTACATTTTTAAAATCCTCGTAGCTCGGTTTACCTATTTTTATCGTTATTTTGAGCTAGGGTTTGTGTTTAAAAATTTTTCCATGGATGAGATGCATGTATTTTTATGTTTTATGGAAGAATATGAATGTTTGGAGTGTGATAATCGATTTTTACTAGGTGATTTTCGATAAAATTGCCTAAAATAATTAATTTGTAAAAGTTATAAAATATGTCACAAGTGTGTGAATAAGTGAGAATTTTGGACTATTATAGTTATGAAAATGGTTCGGATATGCCTAAAATGAAAGGAAATTGAATAAAAATTATTTTACGAGCCTAGGGGCAAAATCATAATTTTGTGAAACTTTAGGGACAAAAATGTACTTTTTCTAAAGTATAATTTTTGGACTAAATTGAATAATGTGAGTGTTAAACAACTCAAATGTGTTATTATAAATCAAGAAAGACGAGAAATTGACTTTGATCAGTGAAAAAGAAAAGTGAGAAAAAATGAAATTATGAAAGAGTACATTTAGCAACAAAACAGTTTAGACAGCAACAGTTGTGTGATATTGAAAAATCACCAAAAATGGTAGAAATTGAATTAGAGGCTGAATAATATATGAAATTAAATCTGAATGAGTCTATTTTCACATAAAAGAGACAGAGCAAGCAAAATAGTTTTATATTATGAGATATTTTAATTTTAGTGAGACAGGGCTAGAATGATTTCGAAATCCCCTATTCTGACTTTGGAAAATCATTAAAATTTTAAAAAATAATTATGAGATAAAATTTATATTTTTAGAATTCTTAATGAGTCTATTTTCAAAAGAAACAAACGATAAAATCATCCGAATTCTGTACTATGAAATAATTAATTTTTAATAAAGAAGGGTCAGAACTATCGAGCAGTAAAACATTGGAAATTTTAAAGAATAAAATGTACTTATTGGATAAGCCAAAAATTTTGAAAATTTTATGGTAAGAATATATGTGAGTCTAGTTTCGGAGAAAATTAACGAATCTTAATTTGGAGCTCGGTAGCTTAAGATATAAATAAATTAGTGACTCTGACCCTGACAGACAGTTTGAATTTACATACAAGAAAATAGTGAAAGTATGAATAATGTTATTTAAGTGTGTTATACAAATTAAGGATGTGGAATGGAGAGAAAGAGAAGGAAAATTGGAAAATATATTAATGATTTGTGTATAATTGGTCATATGCTCGATTATGATAGATAAACGATGAAATAGAATGATGCTTATATTTGCGCATGATTGGTCATGGTTTAAGCTCATGTGGGAAAATAAAGTTTCATAGTATGTGTGTATGGTATATTTGAAATATGATATGGCTTGAAGTAATGTCATGAATGGTTTATGAATTAACACATGTTGGTAAGTTTGATACATGAACAAATATTGTGCTCATCTATGCTTATAATGCTTATGCTATATGTTTATTTGATTAACATATTTGGTGTACATGCTTAGGCTTTGGCCAAGTTGTGGTTAGATTATGCCACATTAAACTTGTAAGTTATGCATTGAGATGGTAAGTGCCTAAATGGAAATATGCTTGTGATCATGACAGGGGTGGTAAGGTTTAAATTATGTAATCTCTAGTGAAATGATTTATCACGTGGTTAGTTCCAAAAAGAATTATATTTAAATGCATTAGATTGCGACTATGGTTGAATGATATGTTTATGTCTTGTGTGATATGCATAGGAAACGGGTGTAGAAAGGTAATGAAATAGTAAGTTCATTTTTGAAGTGAAAAATGACGAAAAAGGGGATGATGAGTTTAATTGATGTTGTTATTTAAGCTAAAGTGATATTTTCATTACAAAATTGAGAATTTCATAAATTTGTTAATGAATGGTATAATCGATAAACGTTGAGTTAAATGGTAAATACGTATTAGTATTGAACTTACTAATATTGAATTGTACGTGAATTAAATGGAAATTGCTGGTGATAGGATTTGAATTGTGAGCATGAGAAATTGTGAATTGAATAAAAAGAAATGAAGCATTGAATTGCATGAGTATATATCGGGTCTCGTAGGTCCTATTTATTATGAATATAATATTTTGAGGATATATTGTGAAGAATTATAAAAGCATGTTAATAATTTGAAAGTTTTAATTTAGATAAAATTTTATAACTCGGTTCAATACGTTTACAAGTGTATGTGTTCTGGTAATGCCTCATACCCTATTTCGGTGTCGAATACGGGTAGGGGGTGTAACAAGGCCAGTATATGGCTCTTAACTAAATGGATTAGTAAGGTTCTAGAATGATATGGCTGAGGAGAAGATGGATTATAAAATTAAAAGCCACCAAAAGAACATGATAAAGTATAAAGCTCTAACAGACCATAAAAATTGTCGAAATGTTTTGGACCAACCTTCACTCTTTCTTGCAAATCATCATGAAATTAGTTGAAGGGATGGCATTGCAAATCCCCTGTCAGGTTGTCTATTCTCAAGTTTAAGACTGTAAGACAATTTTCAACAGTATTAGGCTAAATCGGCAACCTAATCTCTAATGTGCTGAATTAACATATTTGCTTGGATTATGTTGGAAATCCACTAAATTTGAGGATTAGAGGAAAAATAAGTAGGAATAGAAAATATTGTTCATAATTACAAAATCAGATACCATCAATGCTCGTGGCAACTTCTCGTCTTAAAATTTTCCATCCCCGTTTATAGCAAAAAGGCATGAAGGTGCAAGAATAAGTGCACTTTGCTATTCATGCCTTGAAAGCAAATTTAACTCTATTCAACTTATATTTTCATAAGAAACAACGAAATTTTGCAGATGCTATGGAAACGGGAGAGGATGACAATGGAGAAATTTCTTGCACAGGCTGCCTCCATAAGGAAGGAAAGAGAATGCCTTGAAGCTGCAGGAAAAGTAGAGGAGGATAAGATTAAACTGAATGCAGAAAAAGATATGCAGAAATGCGGATAGGAGATCAAAAAGCTCAAGAACAAGTTATCCGAGTTGAAGATGAAGTTGGATTCGTCAAAAATAGCTGTGCTTTGAAGAGACTGATGTTGCCAGTGGTCAGTGCTCTTCTGTCAATGAGAGGAATCAGATTCCAGTTTTCTCTAAAGGGGTGGTTGACATCAACGATTATCCTGGGAGCGGAGGTTTGAAATGGGAGCGTGAGTGTGTCATGTGCTTATCAAAAGAGAAGATAGTGGTATTCCTTCCATGTGCTCATCAGGTCCTGTGCCAACGGCAATGAACTCCACCCTAAACAAGGGATGAAGGATTGCCCTGCTTGTAGGGCCCCAATTATTTGTCGTATATGTTCACATTTTGCTGAGCCATAGGCCATATCTCGCTTAACCATTTTGCTAGACTACTACAGTAGCAAGAGCAGTGACTAAATAGATGGTTGAGAAGGTTCTCTATGGATGTCCACCCAAACTAACTGTACTTTTTGTTTGCTTTGGGGTCTTTTGGATTTATACCGATAGTTCAAAACTATGAAAAAGAGGTAAAGAGTAACAGAGAAAAGTTTATAGCTCATAGCTATATTGTACAGTTGGTTCTTTTCCTTAAAGTAATCTAGTTTAGCTTGGCATTATAGCATTCTTCAAGTATTTGTTAATTTTTAGCCTCGAAGTCTCGATTTTGTTCGTATGATTAGATTACTTTCAGGTGAAATGTAGGAAACCAAACTGACCAAGCAAAATCATGGATGTGTAGAGTATCAAATACAAGAACTTAGAAAAATAAAATGAAACGTCAGGAGCAACATGAATCTGTGACAAGTTAAGCTAAATGAGAAGATTGTCAAAGATTTTGATCCCTGTTCTGACAGGTTTGTTAGCAACAGTCTGTAAGGTTTCTGCTGTTCTGTTTTGTGTTAACTTTTTGATCCTTCATGCCCCACATACAGACCGAACCTCAAATGAATGCAGCAGAACCATGTGATAATTCCAGCTGCATGCACCATAAATGTTCAGATACGATTTTCAGCTTTGGACTACTTCAACTACCAGCTGCTGGACAGGATATGGTGACCAACTGAACTTACATGTATACCAATATTCTGTAACTGCAATTATAAAAAACCTCACCCTTTCTTCTGGCTATCAAATTTTATTTGATTTATTGTGGATAAATAGGAAGGAAAATTTTTTAGGGGAGAGACAAGAGAAACAAAGTTTTACTGTCAGCTAAAGGTACTTTCAAACTTCTAACAAATATCATGATAATAAGTTAATAAATATGTATTAACTTGTTTCGAGTTTAATCTTTAAATAATTTCAAATCTTCGACTCATTAGAAAAAAACTTTTCATACCTATAATTTACATCGTTGGGGCTAAAGCTTTCTTTCCTTAAAATATACGATATTGAGGGTGAGAAATAGAAGCTATGCCATTATCAAATTTTAAATTATTAAAACTTCTAAATCTCTTTCAGCAATCATGTTATTCTCAAATGAAACTATATATCTTCACTTCCGCACCAATTACATCCCTTAATCTTTGTCAAAAAAAATTCGAAATCAAATCTTTAACCAATAAAATCACACATTACTCCAGAGGTGTTCATGAGCCGGGCTCAACTAAAAATTCAAGTCCATTTACTAGGCCCGGCCTAAAAAATGGGCCTAAAATTTTACCCAAGCCCGACTTGGCCTCCCGTATTAATTTTTTATATAATTTTTAAATATATATATAATACATCAAAAATACTAAAAACATCAAAATAAATATTTCCCAACAAATTGAGAATAAATTTTAAAAAATATATAGACTTAAATAACACTAAGATAAATGCAACTTAACAAGTAAATGCCTCTAAAATAATAACAAAATTAACAATAAAATAAGTTTTATACAATATCCAAACAATAACAATAAAATAGTAGCAACATAATAGTAAAATGATAGCAAAATAGGAAGAAAACAACAAGAAAATAACATTAAAAAAAAGAGCAGATTTTTTTTATCTTTTAGTAAATTCGGGCCAGACCAAAAATGCCTTACCTGAGGCTCGGCCCATTTTTTAAACGGCTCTTTTTTTTTTTTGTCTAAACCTATTTTTCGAGCTTATATTTTTATTTAAACCCTCCCACATATCAGGTGGGATCCGACCCGACCCATGATCAGGTCTACCTTAGTCAAATAGAAATGGTTAAGATTGAAATTCTAATTTTTAAATGCGAGTGACATAAAAGTGAAATAAATTTTGGATGAATGGCACAGGCTGACTTATGCTGAAAAACAGATGCAATGGAATATCTTAGATGGTAGATTCGGGTTTGGGGATTCTCAACCCCAACAGCAAGTTGGCTTTGCTCTAATTATTCCATCGTACTACATGATTGAACATAATAATGTTTTAAAACTGTGAAACTTGCCATCAGAGCGAAGACCATATGAAGGGAATCATCTCCCAACAAAAGAAGGCCTTGTGGCAGAGGCTGTCAATGCGTTTTTTTTCTGGGATTTTAAACTGAAATCCCTAAGGAACAAGGAAAGTGAAGCATGTCATGCATTTGGCGTCTTTCATGATAACAGCAAATCCCAGCTTTGCACCTCCTTAAATATATTTCTTCACCTAAAACACCTATTATTTATTAGATAGACATACTTTTCATGGATGCCACCTTTTTAAACTTCTGGGTCACAATATATTTTTTAAAATATATCTATATGATACAGGCAGGCCTTACTGGATTGGGGATCTCTTATCAAACTAATAATACCATTGCTTGCTAGCTGGGTTATGTATTAAAAAATGTCTTTTTCAGCATAATAATTATAAGAAAAAGATTAATTTTTTTCTTTATTTACAATACTTGAATTTAATAGTGAATGGGAAAGTTTAAGGCTATAATACTGATGAGAAAGAAGCTGTTATTGGGAGCCATAGGCTCCTCCATTTATGAATTGCATGCCGGCTTTCCAAATAAGATTTCTGGTTTGAAGTTAGTTGGCTTTACCCTCTTTCCACTATTTGATGATCTCCCATAAATTTAGTTCTTTTTTTTTTTGATAAATTTATGGTTTTAGTTTTTGCATTTTAATTTACTAGTTTTATTATTATTAAGTTAATGTGAAATTTTAATTTTAGAATATTAATTTTTTAAGTCTATATTATTACCTAAAGTTTGTTTTAGTCCCTTAACAAAAAATTGTTCTAGATTAATCTTTGTACATTAAAAATTTATTCGAATCTTGATACCATTACAATTTGGATCAAATATATCATATCCAATTTATTTACTCATGGCTAGATCCAACCCATGAAAAACTCCAACCATCACCGAAAAATCTCATGTATTTTTTAACAAACGAGTGGTTGAAAAAAATCTATTGAGTAATCACACTATAATTCCAAATACATGGATTTTTTTAGAGTGACTGGACTTTTATGAGTGGAGTCGGGTAGAGGCGTACATCAGTTAGGCATGATATATTTTGTTCAAATTATTAGTAACTTAATAATGTCATGATTTAAATAGATTTTTAGTGTATAAAGATTTTTAATAAAGGGATTAAAACAAACTTTACATTTTGAAAAATATTTACGAAATTTTTATAATTTAAGAGATAAAATAACATAAGTTGGAGAAAATTATTAAAAACTATGATAAAACAAACTTACTCCTATAAGCAACTAAATCCAACTGATCTCATAATCTTTAAAATAAAAAAACTCACACAAGTTGCATTTGTTTATTTTCACTAGGGAGCAGTTGGAAATGTTCCCTTACCTTCCCTCTCACTGTCTCTCTCCCTGTCTTAAAAAAAGCTTGAAGTCACATTCAACCCTTGCCTTGCCGCCACGTGTCAGAAAATCCTTCCCGGAAGACTCTCCCTCTAATTCCACCCTCTGACAGAAGAAATCCGAGACACCAACTCATTTTATAAACTAATAATCATCTTTCCCACCATTTTTATGTAAACACCAAAGATACACAGTTCTTTCCCTTTCAACTCTTTGAAACCCACTCTGCAACTCTGTTGTTGTCTCATGCAATCTTCAACAGCTTTAGAACCCCTTTTGTTTACCGCTCACTTATCCACCATGCTCAAACTCCTTAACAAGAGAATCAAGCGCCTCTGTTCTCGCCTCCGGTGGCCGATTCGCCGCCGGTCTAGGTCTGTGGTTGTCATCAGAAGGCTTGGAAAATTAAACTCCAAGGCTCGTACTGATAGTATCACCAAGGATCGTGCTATTGTCGTCAATGGATCTTCAAAAGTTCACCAAGATGGCCATTTGGGTGGTTTAGTAAACTCGTCGAGACCTATACGTATAGCGACTTTCAATGCTTCCCTGTTTTCTATGGCTCCTGCAATGCCTAAAGCAGATAAGTCTTCAAGTTTTGACTATGACAATGGTGGTTTTGTTGATGGTGGGCGCTCCATGGATCTTGGTTTACGCGCAAAGTCTACAAATGATCGCCCGAAAAGTATACTAAAGCAGTCTCCCCTGCATCCGAGTTCCATGAACGACAAAGAGAATCTCTCCCAGCAGCAAAAATTCGTGAAATCCAAGTTAAGGGTGTCTATCAACTTGCCAGATAATGAGATTTCTTTATTGCGAAATCGACAACTGAGCTTTGCGGAACAGGGAAAGGATGGCTCTTCGAGTGCTGCTGCGGGTAAAGCTTGGAGAGGTAAAGCCCCGTTGAGATCAGCAGTGAGTTTTCCGACGAATGTGGGAAACGGAATAGAAGGTTGCGAGAGTTATAGAAGCAGAAAGACAGTGCTTGAAGTCCTGAGGGAGTTAGATGCTGATATATTAGCTCTGCAAGATGTGAAAGCTGAGGAAGAAAAAGCAATGAAGCCATTGTCTGATTTAGCTGCTGCTTTGGGGATGAACTACGTATTTGCTGAGAGTTGGGCACCTGAATATGGCAACGCCGTGCTCTCCAAGTGGCCCATTAAGCGCTGGAAAGTGCAGAAAATCTTTGATGATACAGATTTCAGGTCAGTCTTCTATTTTGTTCTTCATTATACATAAAGCCCTTTTACTCAATTTTCCAGTTCTTGATCTAATCTTAATTGTATCATCTAAATCATTTTAGTTCAAAAAGACCCACAAATTTAATTCATCAAAGCTTCCTTCAACTCTGACCAATTCAAATATCAAACAGTTTTGAAGTCAAATACAATCACATGCTTACAAGAGTTCTCATACAACGATGATCTGTAAGCATGTGATTTTGTAATCATTTCAGGTTTTCAGCTAAGTTGTTTTTTAGCTGCAGGTTATATTGTTCATTTTGCCAAATTTGTTTAGGTTTTTTTCTTCTTCACATAAGAGATAACTTCCTAGCTATGATTCAGTAATGGAAAGTTTATCATTCCAAGTAACACTCAACCTTAATTACGTATGAACTAACTGGTGTGTAGTTAGGGTAGAGAGTAATGCATGTCACCAAACACACAGTTTTTGGTCATGTTTTTCCTAGTGGGAAAATGATCAAATTATGACAAAGATCAGTAGTTAAACTATAGCTGTTAGTATTTACTTAAAAGTGGAGAAGATATAGTGGTATATACTATTCTGCTTTATTTTTTGTTTGTTTCAGTGGAAAACAAAATCATGATTTGAAAGTATATTGAAGTTAGGTGAGATGATTAATGCTATATCGGCAATACCGGTAGGCTTTGTTAATAAATCATTACCTTATTGAGAAGGACTAATGAAACACAATGGAAGGAGACTCCTCTAAATGTATACAATTCTTAAATACGACCGAAATGTATGAATTTCCGTTTTTTATTAGTTATGAACAAAGCTTGAGATTCATTTTCTGACTTGCTTGGGATTTTCAATGACAGGAATGTGTTGAAGGCAACTATCGATGTAGCCGAGACCGGAGAAGTTGACTTCCATTGCACACACCTTGATCATCTGGATGAAAACTGGCGCATGAAGCAGATAAATGCAATAATTCAATCAAATGATGGTCCACACATTTTAGCTGGTGGCCTCAATTCCTTGGAAGAAACCGATTACTCCAAAGAAAGGTGGACCGATATTATAAAGGTATACAGGCAGTTTCCTGAACATTATCTGTCAGGATTTTGAATTGCATGTTTCAATTGAACTTGTCTTTTTATAGTATTATGAAGAGATGGGGAAACCAATACCAAAAGTTGAAGTGATGAAGTTTTTGAGGAACGAACAATACACTGATGCTAAGGACTTTGCAGGGGAGTGTGAGCCTGTAGTTGTGATTGCCAAAGGCCAAAGTATAAAGCCAATTCTCCTTGAACTTCTCCACTCCTAACTGTTTACAGAAAATTCAATTAAATTCACTCATTGACATGACATGAAAATTGCTTCGATTCAATGCAGGTGTACAGGGAACGTGCAAGTACGGAACTCGGGTAGACTACATACTGGCATCACCAAATTCACCATACAAGTTTGTTCCAGGGTCGTATTCGGTCCTGTCATCAAAAGGGACTTCAGATCATCATATAGTAAAAGTTGATATGATAAAAGTAAATGATAATTTTGAAGAAAATGTCAGTAGAAAGAGACGGCAACCAAAACAGAAACAGAAAGTTTTAAAGATTACAAATGGTTCTCCTTCTCCATTAAAATGCATGTGGAAAACACATACATGAGATGGGATACTTTCCTTTTTTCTTTTACCTTTTGTTATTGTTCAATATTAACTCTAGGGGGCAGATGGTTTTGAATCTGCAGTCTTAATGTGCTTTGTATATCATTAACAGCTTAAAGTAGAAACGAAAGAGTGATATCAAGTTTATTCATATACTTACTGAAAAGATGATCAAATTAGTAAAAAGAAATTGAGTGCTTAGCCTATTGTTACTGAATTCTGATTACTATTTGTTCTTTATATACCTGGATACCAGACACTCTTAGCATGATTATGATTATAGATCCAAATCAAATGGAAATATGAGAACCATTGAACTGACAATCCTATATAAGACAGCCAAAAGGCAGTAATTTAAGGAGCAAGGGGCTGCACTAATTATTGAAACTTGATGCATCATTTCACATGGCGGTGGCCCGAAAATGGAGTCAGTCGTTGCCATATCCGTAATGAGGGTATTGGGGTGTCAAAAAAGTCATCAAAACCAGGTTATATCCATTGGATTTGGATGTTCTTCATCGATGGTTTCCACAGTTTCCGAGACTCCAAGAAGTATCGAGTGTAGTTTACTTCAGTGGTTTGTCTTATTTACCTTTCCAAGATTAAGCTCTCATTAAGAAACAAATCCTTTGGCTCTATACTCCATAATTTTGAGTGTGTTTTACTTTAAATTTGACTGACAATTAAGAAATAGAAATGTTGACCCGATGAGGCCTTCAACTTGCAAGATCTATTCTTAGCCACGAAAATCGAGGTCCATAAAGTTAAAATTAAAACAAGGCCTCCAATTTAGACCCAAATTCAGGCCAGATCTCTGAGAATGAACAAGGCGCACTTTACACCTATGACCCTAAGCAAATTAATACTTTCTTATAGACATAAGACATTTTAGCTCATGTTTAAGACAGTGAGCTTCACAAATATTGTTGATCTACTATGAGATGCCACATTGCAGAAGAACAACTACCACTTTATGGTCTTATGTGCTCATTTCACTTTCAGACACAGCAGATTCAATTCAACCATCTTCAGTGATCATCAAGCTATGCCTCCTCGGTACATACGAAATGCAAGTCCCGGCAACTGCAATGGGTGCACTCTACTCACTCTCATATCTCAAGAAGCACATTGCTGAATTGAAAAAGCATGTGCAAGACGAGCATCGCCCGTTTTCTTAAAAGCTTGCACCAGCATGAGCTGCATCAGTTCTGCAGCGTGCCACCCATACTTTCTGTTGCACATCGTGTGATTTGCTTTTGCAAATATGCCAACCTTCAACTGTTCAAAAGAACAAATCTATAAAGAATAGAAGCCATCAAACAGATTTATTTGCATCAAATTCTATATACGCATCCTTTAATAGTATAATAGTACTCAAAATTAAGTAAAAGCAACAGTGCTTGCAGAAAGCTACAAATGGACTAATATTCTTGCAATAGCCTTTGTTACATAAGTCCAAAACTCCATGCTACAGCACTTGGTAAAAACATTTTATACAAGAAGAATTTTCAAAAAAACACAGAACATCATTTAATTGATGTGCTAGAGAAAGTTGCTATACTGTACACCATTAAATACTTGCAAAACGTGGCACCATTTATATATATACATATATATATATCCTATATCATTTGAATTCAAATGAACCTAGCTTGATTGTAAATCTATTGTATTTTTACAACAGCAGATGCAAATTGAACTAGTGAAGCACCATTGGAGAGAATACCAATCAGGGAAGCACCATTAGCGAGCTAAATGATCCTATTATGTTAGATTGTGCTTATCAAAAACTTTCTATTCAAAAAAGCCTGAACTTATCCCTTCCTCCTTACTGGTAGAATGATGACTACTTTCATAAGTAAACGTCCGATAACCAGCTGAACTTGAGAGCTGACTAGAGCCATTACTGCTTATAGATTTCTCAATGTCACTTATAGGAGCTACCAGAGGAATAGGCCGCTCAGGGATTGAGTGAACAGAAATGTCTGTTTCCAACATTTTAACAACCTGATCCATGGATGGCCGGCATAGTAACTCCGGATGAGAGCAAAGAACTGCTATCAATACATACTTCTCCAGAACTTCTGGTGGCCCCAACTCTGGCATGCCATCTTCAATAACATCTAAAGTTTTCCCATTCCTCACCAATGACCAGGCCCAATCAGCCACTAGAGAAGGTTGATTGTCATCACTCATAGTGAGCGCCTTCTTTCCACTCAACATCTCAAGAAGCACTACACCAAAGCTATACACGTCACTCCTCTCAGTCAATTGCCCATACAATGCATACTCAGGGGCGACATATCCCTTTGTTCCAGCTACCCTGGTGCTCAAATGTGTCATCCCCTCTGGTGTAAACTTTGCAAGACCAAAATCTGCTACCTTGGCCTCAAATTTCTCATCCAAAAGAATATTACTCGCTTTGATATCCCTATGAATGATTGCTGGTTGTGCCCCATAGTGCAAATAAGCCAGTCCTCTAGCTGTCCCTAGCGCAATCTTTTGACGAAGAGGCCAACTAAGTCTCCTTTCCATGGAATCAAACAGATGATCATGTAAACTGCCATTCTTCATTAAATCACAAACAATGATCCTCTGATGACCCTCTAATGGGGTCGTGGGCGTAGCTGTACAGTATCCCCTTAAAGCAACAAGATTCACATGCCTAACACTAGCAATAACCTCAACTTCATGCGTAAAATTGGCATCACCAGCCGCAGAACAATTCTTGAACCTTTTGAAAGCAACCTCAGAGCCATCAGGCAAGTAACCCTTGTACACATTCCCATAGCCTCCTTTCCCAATCATGTTATCTCTAGAGAAGTTCCTAGTGGCTTCCTTAATCTCATCGAACGTAAACTTAACTAAATGAGTACTTTCACTAAATGAAGCCAACCCTGAACCACCTAAACTACCCATCTCAAGGCTCCTGATCCTATCCCTCCCTTTCTGCCTCTTTGAATCCTGATATTTTCTATAAACAAACCAAGACCCACCAATCAAAACGACTAAACCGACACCGACCCCTATTAACACACCCAAAATCACACCTCTTTGCTCACTCTTACCTTTGCTACCATGATTATCACTGAGCTGAATTGAAAATATACAAGAGGCCGTACCTTCATCAGTTGGTCCCAAGTAGTTGGCAACAGCAGCTGCATAAATAGACGGGTAGGCCGAACAGTCAGAGACGTTTGCGATCGAATTATCCGTCAAGTACGAAGTTTGCAAATTGGACAAGCTTGTAGTACAGGAAGCACAAGCGGAACCCTGCAAGGACTGGTTACAATTGGAAACGACGTCGTCTAACGTAGTGTTGGGGATCAAAGCTTCGAACTCAACCTTGGTGGTTAAGTTCATGCAACCTTGGGAAATCCAAGCAGTTTGGAAACCGCACGAGGAACGGATGTCGAAGTCGGGGACGAGGGACTGATAAGACTGCCAACACGACTCGGAGGTGTTTGCAGGCGGAAAGAAGTAGCCGGTGCGCCTGAGGTAGTCGGAGAGGAGGAGACGAAGACCCTGGCGGATGTGGTGGCACTCCATGGAAGAGCGGGGTCGGCTGGAGTCGGAGAAGACGGGGCGGAGGATGGATACGTTTAAGGGACATGATGAAACGTCGACGCTTTGAGCGAGGAGAGATGGGAAGGAAGGTAAGATGAAGAAGAGGAAGAAGAGAAGATGAAGGTTTAAGAACATTTGGTTGGGAGAGAGGTGTGTTATTCATTGAAGGAAAGAAAATACGAAAAAAAGTGGGAGTTGTTGGCTTTTTTGGCCTTTGCCTTTATTTATTTTAATGTTGACTTAAACCCTTGAATATTCGGCGGCCACACTGAATTGTATTTCACTAGATTTCAGAGTAATGGTACTATTGACATTCAACTACTCATAGGTTTAACTTCCATTTTTCTAAATCCTAAATAAAATTACGTTTATTATAATATTTATTATTTTGTAATAAATAATAATTTTTCAACTAAATTGAAATCTTACAATAAAATAATAATATAATTTAAAGTAGATAAAAATTGAACCTGTTGAAATGATAAAATGGAGATAATAAAAATCATGATGTTATTAGCTTTAATATTTTCAAAAGGAGTTAAAGAAATCAAAATCTTTTAATTTAGGGGAGGGCCTAAAAAGGAATTTGACCATTGGGGTAGGGGGCAAGGCGCCTGCCTGCCTCCTTAGTCCTTACCTAGGCACCTGTTAGTAGGTGTCGAGTTAAGAGTATTGATTTTAGCATCTTGACTTTGGAAGAGAAATAGGGAAGTGGGTTGGGTTGTTGTTGTTCAAACTTGGGTTCTCCTCTCAGTCTTCCATTATTTTCAAAATCATTTTGTTAAGTAAGGTCAAAGATGATGTTGGACTCAGAAAAGGAATACAAAGTTGGAGTGATGTGTATCCTACTGGTTTCGAGATGCATGCTATGATGCAACACATACAAACCGCCAGCACGTAATGTGGTGAAAGTACTTAGCGACTCCCTTTCAATGGGACTTCCATCATAACATATAATGTTTTAAATAATTGTTTTTATAAAAATAAAATGAATCTTAACTTATTTTAAAAATTCGTCCCGACAAATTTATTATTACATATGACACGTGTTATACTTTAAAATTTATAGTTGAATTAGATTACTTTTTATTATCTTGTGAATACGTCATGGTAAGTGACAATTTTTCATGAATCCGATAAGTGACAATTTAACTTACCATTTTATAAATAAAAAATTTTAAAGTGTGACCTATGCATATGTAATAAAATGTAAAAATGCATAATTAAATTCGGGAGCAGCTATAATAATAAGATGAGAATTAAAATTACTATTAAGAGATTAAATTAAAATGTATATATAATAAAATGTAAAAAAGGCATTTACTCCCATGGTTTCAAGAATGCCCATTTATTTCATCAAGTTTGAAGAAAATTTGTGTGAATTTCAAGCTGATTGGTTAAATTTGTATTTAATTTATTTATATATTAACGTTGAGATGAACTCATTAAATTACCATTATGAAAAAATTAGTCACTATTATTTAAAAGATTGTAATGAAAAATGAAATGGTTGAGATGTAAAATAAAATTTTAAAGAAAAAGAGATCATCTCAAAGATAATTAAGCATAAAATATTTAAAAAACAAAAAAAAGTATAAGAAAATATAATTATTATTGATAACATTTTCTAAAATAAACTTACACCCAATAAGATCTTAGCTAAATTATAAAGTTAAGGGCTTAGAAACTTTAAAATTTCAGTTCGAGCCTAATTTTATATAAATCATATGTGATTGAAAATACATTATGTTCAACACATTGTTATATTAGAATATTATGTAATTTATAATTTAACTTAGCAATAGTTAAAATATTTTTAATTAATTATTTTTATTATTTATAATTGAAAATTATTCAATATAAAGATTGAAGATAACAAAATAAATAGAAAATAATTAATAAAAAGTAAAGTTATCATTTCATTTATAATTCATTTACTTTAAAAGAGGTAATGTGCTTTTCATCAAACCTTAGAGGTAAGTGGATAATTTTAAATCCCTTTATTAAAGAAAATAAAAATAAATAAAATAATAATTAATAGAGAGTAGAATTGTCATTTTATTTAAAATTATTTAATAAACAAACCTTTTAAGAGGATTAGTGAACTTTTATCAAACCTGAATCCACTAAACCTTTAAATTTCAAACAATATTTTAAAAATTGGACTAATGGTTGAATTGATCATATTGATAAGTGTATATATTCAATTTTTGTCATATTTCTCCTCTTAAATTATGTTATTTAAGTTCTTAATTATATTATTTAGACTTATATATTATTTATTATGTATTTAGGAAATGGACGGAGAAAATGCACTTAAAGATTAATTTTGACAAGTTTTTACATAATAAACTTTCAACTTACATTATTGTAGTATTTAGATCATAACTTGGGCTACATAATTCCATTCTAAGCTTACAATATACCATTTCGAAGGGAATTGAACTCTCTAACTCAAACTCAAAAAAATGTAGGGAAGGTGCTTAGAAGTGTGACACAAAAGTCAGCTAAGAAATCTAAAAAATTTTGTCTGTTTAATGAATGACGCGTGTATTTTCTCCGTTATCTGAATTTTACTCTATAAATAAGCATTATTAGGTTAGTAGCCGCATACCTAGACATAGCCACTTTAGTATTATGTTATTATTGCGCTTTATTTTTTTTTCTAAACTAATTTTTTTTTCTTTAATATTTGCATGCCTTCTATTTTAATTACAAATATTCAGGTTTGTTTAAAATTAGTATTGTATTCAATTGCTTAGAATATTTTCTTTGTCAATTAGAACCATTAAATTCGTAATACCTATGGCGAGTAGCATGATTGGATATAAGTCATGTAAGCAATTCATGTTATGTGGACATGCGATTTAATCTAAATAACCCCACTTTTGTGTGTTTGTCAGTTAAAATTAGGTGTCTCTCGTCCTTAATGCTATTGGTAAGTTAAATCATATACATAAAGTTATAGCGTTGTTCATTGATAAAAGAAATAATTTCAACGAGCTTCTTTTTGGTTATCAACAATGTAATGAGAGATTGGTTGCTAGGTACAACGCCGACAACTATAACTAATTTATTAAAAAAACACTAAAATTATCTTTACATCGATGATCAAACTTAAGAATCAAAACTAAAATTTTACCTTTAACTAGACTCTCACTATATTAATTTTATTATATTTCATTTTGCAATCCCTCTTTACATAGTTTTAAACTTAATTCTAGTTTTTATTTTAGAACCACTTCTTTTGTTTTTATTTTAGGATTTGTATTTAGTAAACTGGTAATGTACTTATTTTATTCCATAAACAACCTTAAAAATTGATATATATCATTTTTTAAATATTATATACAAAATTTATACTTTTGAGTAGAAATTTATTTTGTAGGTCTCAACAATTATACATTGACCATCGATTTTCAATTTAATAACAAGTTTAGTAATAAATAAAATATTTTAAAAATTATAAATCGGTTCAACTATTTTTTTTGTCATAATTTTTTTTTTCTTTTTACTAATTTTGAATGATTTCCTTCAACATTGGTACAGGTGGAGGAACACAGACATTCATAGAAAAGTCAGGTTTGGGTGAGGTGAGGTGAGGTGTGGCACAGTGGCAGACACTGTGTTGTGTGATGTGATTGTATTAAAGGGGTTTATAAAATATGTAAAAAAGAAGGGGTAATGCTTTCAGTTTTCAAAATCAACTTTCTTTTTCGTTTTCTCACAAACCAACCCATCCTTATTTTTCAATGTTGTAAGGTCCAGGGTAAAGTCGGACTCACAGTCTACAAAGTTGAATATGTGGTACATCAAAACGAGGGTTTTCTTCTTCTTATTTTTCAAATTATAATAATTTTTGGCTATGTAAGCACCTACGCATCACGTCAACCTTTTTTCATTTATATAATTCTCCAAATTTACATCAAAACTCATCTCAATCCTTTATTTATTTTTATTTCTTTTAATCTTTAAATTTATAAAATGTTAATTTTGCTGATATGTCGCGTCGCATAAGTAATTAATTATTTTTATAATTTTATTAAAAAATTAATTAATTGTTTTTAAAATGATTTTACAGAAAAATGGTAAATTTAAAATTAAAATATTTTTCCATAAAATTGAAAAGTTAAATAACTCCTTTTTTTCTTGACCTTTCTTTTCATTGGTCTCTTTCAATTATTTTCTTTTCTTAAAACCTCAATCATATTATTGGCTGACCACCATTGATTTCCTCTGAAACTAGCTTTGACATATTTTTTTAATTTTTTTCTAAATTAAGTAAATTCATTAATTAAAGACAAAACTAGTTTTGACTTTTCTTGAAAATGAACAATCACATTATCAGCCATCAAAGAAAGAACAAATTATTGGAGCTATAATGAAATCTCTAAAGAAAAGAAATATTGGGAAAAAACCATAAATCCATGACTGATTTATTTTGAGAATATATATTTTTAAATATCTCATCATGAAAGGAAAAATGTTAAGTATCTATTTTATTATTTAAATAGTGTCACAAGTTAATTAGATATCAACTCAATTAAATAAATTATGAAAATCTCTTTCCATATTTAAAATAAAGTATTTTTAATCTTTTTATTTATAGAAAAATAAATAAATAATTTGCATATGGTGAGAAACATTTGGATTGATGAAACTTTAACTTTATGTTTTATCATAAAATGCTTTTATGCGTTTTAATTTTATTACACACATTTTATTACTTTCATCAATTATATATATTGATAATTTTTTTGAATTAGTTTCATAAGTTAACTCGACATTAATTTAAGATTGACGACAACACCGCTATAAACAATTATAGTGCATTTAATATACTTAATCGATATATTTATTTGTTTAAATTTTTACTTACAATGTATTTTATTTTTTATTTATATATCTTACATGTATGATTATTAATTAATTTTAAACTATATATTTCATTATTTATTATATATTATTTCTAAATACACTCCGATATTTTAAATAAGTAATTTTTACACACGCACATATAATATAATTTCTAATATATATAAAAAAAACAAAATTTCTCTATTTATAAAACATGTATATAAAATTTTACTTCAAAAACATTTGAATTTATACCATTGTCTTAAAGCGGGTAGACAAATTTCCATTCTATATATAATGCCTGTACAAGCCCATTTTTGCCCGGCCCAGAACCTAAAATGAGCCCAACTACCCGAAGCCCAAATTAAAATGGCCCAGGACCCAATCACCAGTCAAACTAGGGTTTCAGAAAACTGAAACCCTAGCTTACCTGCCCTCACCGCCGTAGCCACCAACTGCTCTGCCACTTGTGCCACACACATCCCATCGCCCAACTGCTCACCTGCAAACAAGCAAAGAAAGCAGCAACAACAGCAAAGAAAAAGGAGAGAAATGACAGCATAATAGATTAAAAAAGAGAAAGTTGTAAATGGCTATATAAGCCATTCAAACCGAAATGAATATGGGCTTTTGGTTTTTTGGGATTTTCGGTTTAAAAACCGATGATAAATAGATTTGTAGGGGGGCTGGTTTTTCTTTTTCTTTTGGTAACATTTTCCAGAAATAAAAACAGAAAAAAACATTCAAGGTGACTTTTTTTTACGTATTTAGTCTTTTTTATTGTTTTCTCTTCTAACAACAATATATATATTAGTACAAGAGTTTTTAAATAAAAAAATAATAATTTTTTTTACCTTTTTCTGAAATTTCCGGCAGAAGTGCACGGTGGGCGGCCATGACGCCAATGATCAAGGCGACTTAGGCGACCTGTCACGGGTTTACGGGAGAGGAGAGGATTTTTTTGAGAGCTTTCCTGTTTTTTTTTTAAGAGAAAGAAGAAAAATGAATTTTTGAAAAAAAAACTGACTTAAATAGGCTTCTAAAACGACGTCGTTTTGGGCAGCCTTCTCAGGCACCAAAACGGCGCCGTTTTGCCTTGGATCGGACCGACCCGACCCAATACCCAGGGTCCGCGTGTTTTTGTGTGGGTGGGTTATTTGTGATTCAGGTCCTTCCGTATTTTCAACTTATTTTGATTTAGTCATGTTGCTTATTTTCAACCTTTTTGAAATTTGCCCCACGAATTTTGCTTAGATTTCGATCAAATCCCTGACCCATCGGCGAACTAAAAGTGGACACGTGTCCGAATTTGCGCATTTTGCCCATTCGGTCCTCCCCTTTTATTTCACTTTCGATTTTGGCCCCAAATATTTGTCTTAAAATTCAAATCAGTCTTTTCCTGTTATTTTGCCTTTTTTATAAATTAACTCAGTTTATTTATTTATTTATTTCTCATTATTATATTAGGTTATGATTTTTACATTGTTATCATTACTATATTTCTATTTTATTTGTTCATCTAAATGTAAATATCTTTTAATATCTTTATTTTTTTATACACTTATATCATTTTTAGGCTTTGTTTTATACACATACCTATATTTTTATGCTTTATCATTCTAATAGACACACACATATATATATATATACATATATATATTATAATGTTATCCATTACTATTGTTTCATTTGGTGTTAATTTATTTATCTATTTGCATGCTTATTATTATTATTATTTGCTTAGGTGCTTTAATTTTTATTTGTTTATTTACTTTTATTTGTCGGTTTCTTTTATTTATGTATTTGCCATCTTATTTATTTATCTTTTCTTATTTTGCTTGTATTATTTGCATTTTCATCATTATCATTATTTTACATTTTTACTCGGATTTATCAAAAAAACAAAAAATTTTATAAATAAGGCAATGTTTTGCGTTTGGAAATTCGAGAAAACATGCCCTAAGGTGCTGGGTGTCTATTTTTCTCGTTCAACCAAATGGCTTAATATTCTTTTAAAAATTTTAAAATAAGGCAATGTTTTGCGTTTGGAAATTCGAGAAAACATGCCCTAAGGTGCTGGGTGTCGATTTTTCTCGTTCAACCAAATGGCTTAATATCCTTTTAAAAATTTCAAAATATGGCAATGTTTTGCATTTGGAAATTCGAGGAACGTGCCCTAATGTGCTGGGTTTCGATTTCTCGTTTAACCAAATTGCCAAATATCCTCTTGAATTTTAATCCATGCCATTCGAGTTTTTTTTTTAGGATCGTATTTTAAATTTCTTTAAAGTTTTTAGTTTTTCGACACTAAGACATTAAGTAATCAACTAGGTACCAATTTTGGGCGTATCGAGGGTGCTAATCCTTCCTCGTGCATAACCGACTCCCGAACCTATTTTTTCTGAATTTCGTGGACCAAAATTGTTGTTTTAATAAAATCAAATTGTTTATTAAAAACAACCATTTTTCAAGGTGACCCGATTACACCTTATCAAAAAGGAATGGTGTCGACTCCCGTTTTATCAGTTTTCGTCAAAACCCAAGTCGACCCCATTTTCATCCAAAAAATGGTGTCAACAGCTTGGCGACTCCACTAGGGACTTTTTCAAAATAAGTGAGTCGAGCCACGAGTTGATTACTTTTTGTCTTTTTGTCGAAAATTGAAAATTTGGTTTAAATTTACGATCCTTTCATGGCATTTCATTCTTCGTTATAATTTTCATTATTGTGGTTTATAATTGCTCTGTTTGTTTGAATTTTGGTATTTTTCTGTACATTGCATTGCATGACCGTTGGTCACACCCTTTTAAGTGGGAGTGAGAAACTAGTCCTTCGTGAGGTTTTCACCTCCGTGCAAGATAGTGGATTACTTCCGGGATACATCCGTACCTATGTCTTCGTGAGATTTTCATCTCCGTGCAGCCATAGGGAAATGTATTCCCCTGAACCGAACTCGGTCTGTATGAGCCTATAATGGGTGAAGATCGAAGAATCTGCTGGTTCGGGTACCTTATTTTTAGAACCAACCCTCATATAGTGGACTTAGGAATTTAACCTAGGTAGAGCCACTCAAAATCCCTAGTATTTACCTGATTAGGTTTTTTTTTGTTTTCCGTGCTTGCTTATGTTTTGTTCTAACCATTCTTATTGTGTTTTGATTATGATTGCATTACATTGCATTTGCATATTAGGAAAGAGATGTTGATTCAAGTTCGATTACTAAATTAGAAAGCTTGTCATGGAATACGGATTCCTTGATAAAGTGGAAAACAATACGACTTCCCGAATATATTCTGAGAAACACAAGAATGGCGATAGAAGAGTTCGTAATCCTGCTTCGTGGCCTGAGGATTCAAGGCAATTGTCTAAGAGCCTTCAACATCCCAATCCCTTAAAAAGGCGGACGAGCCTTATGAGGACTGGCAGGTGATGGATTGTAACCAAGATCAAGAGTGGAGCTAGCAATGGCATCTATTGGCGAGATTACCTCAAACATGCGGATGAAGAAAAAGACCGATGTTTCTTAGAATATGAGGGTGAGGTCGTACATGTATCCGTTTTATGTAAGGGAATTTGCTTTATAGAAAAGTTTCCTAAATGTAATTGAATCAGAATCAACGTCTCTTTAGGCATTCATTTCATGCATTTGCATTACATTGCATTACATGCATTAAAATCCATTGAAAGAGTCTAAACGAGTAAATTTATTTCAGCTAACCTGGAAACCAACCTACCAAACCAACACCCTTGCATTACCGGAACAGGAACTAAAGAAATGGATCAAAGATTAGAGAAACTGGAGCAAATGCAGAAAGAAATGCAAGAACAGCTACAGGTGCAAATGAAAGAACATATGGAAAAGATCCAGAAAGACATGGTACAAAAGATGAAGGAGTCTCAAGATGACTTAATGACTAAATTGAAGCAATTAATAACCAAGGGAGTGGATAAAGAGAAAGGTCCTATGATTTGCGATGAAGAAGAAAACAATGATGAACCACTTTTTCCTCCAGGTTCCACGCCTCCGCATGCGCAAGTTCAGACTGAACCACATCCACGAAGACCTTCTGTTTCGATTAGGCCTCAGCATTTTCAAGGTGATGCTTCAATGTCGAAGAACCTTCAGGTTAGATCTGGTTCTAGTCCTGGCGATAATCTGGTTAATTTTGTTGTCCCAGATTTCGATGAAATAGCTGAGAAAGACAATGTGAAGGAAGAATTACCAAAGCAGTTTGAGGAGAAATGGAAATGGATTGAAGAGAAGTTTAGGGCGATGGAAAGCATCGAAAGCTATCATGGAATAGATGCAAAAGATCTGAGCTTAGTTCCGGATTTGGTGCTTCCTTACAAATTTAAGATGCCGGAATTTGAGAAATATAATGGGACCAGTTGCCCAGAAGCCCATATCACTATGTTCTGCAGGAGAATGACGGGGTATATTAATAATGATCAATTATTAATACACTGCTTTCAAGATAGCCTCACAGGGGCAGTGTCTAAGTGGTACAATCAATTGACGCGTACCCAGATTAGTTCTTGGAGGGATTTAGCACAAGTCTTTATGAAACAATACAGTCATGTAGCTGATATGGTCCCTGACAGAATGACCCTACAAAATATGGAGAAAAAGCCTACTGAAAGTTTTAGGCAATACGCACAAAGGTGGAGGGAGATTGCCGTACAAGTTCAGCCACCACTCCTGGAAAAAGAGACAACAATGCTTTTCATCAATACGCTGAAGGCCCCGTTCATTACGCATATGTTAGGAAGCGCAACAAAAAGCTTTTCTGACATAGTTATGAATGGTGAAATGATTGAGAATGCTATAAGAGTCGGAAAAATTGAGGCGGAAGAGAGTGATAAGAGATCAACCCTAAGGAGAAGAGAAAATGAGGTGAACAACACAAGTTACTCAAGTTCGGTAAGTCATCCAGGTAAAGGGGTCGCTAGTCAACAAGGTTCATCAAGACAAGAATCTTATGTGAAACAAGGCACTGAGAACCTCCAGTTCACGCCAATTCCGATGTCGTATAAGGAGCTGTATCAAAGCTTATTCAACGCGCATATCGTTGCCCCTCTCTACACGAAACCTCCACAGCCTCCATACCCTAAATGGCACGATGCGAATGCACAATGCGAGTATCATGCGGGAAATACAAGGCATTCCATAGAAAACTGTATTGCCTTTAAGAAACTGATTGAAAGGCTTATCAGTATGGGCGTCGTCAAATTTGATGATTCCTCCAGTGCAGAAAACCTATTACCCAATCATAATTGACGAGTGGAGTGAATGCAATGCCCAAGCAACTGAAGAAGGGACCTTGTTAGATATCCGCCTTATAAACGTGGAAGTGTTCTAAGCAATTCGACTACGGAAAAAAACCCTATAGTCTCTAGAGCTTTTTAAAGTAATGTTAAGAATATTTTTGTTGTTCTTAGCCTAGAAATGATAGAAATTTCTTTGTGAAATAGGCTTATGTCTGAACGTTATTATAAAATACATCTTTACGATTATTTTTGAGCCGATATTTTCATTCTTTACGGATAATTCTATATTCTTTCATTCTTTTGGATTTTCTTCCAAACCATCATTCATTTATAATCATATTGTAAATAATCATTCATAAATTTATACATTGTTTTGTATATTCCTCGGTGCTTATTATGGGTCCTCAGATATCAATGACGTGAATGACTCTGCTACAAACCCAGATTTTTCTTTTGAGTAAGGTATGTGTTCAAAGGGATCTCAGGACTTTGAAAATGACAAAGATTGTAGCTTACCTCCGGACTTATTGAGGATGGTTGAGCAGGAGGATAGACAGATCCTACCTCACAATGAATCACTAAGAATTCTGAGCTTGGAATTGACTTGTCCTCAAAAATGAAGCAAGACCTTGTTCAAAGAGGTCTTTGTAGGATCATACCAGGATATGCCGGGTTAAGCACTAATAATGAAATCTGCACAACAACACGATGTCCAATCTTGTATGAATGATACAATTCTTTGCCGGGGCAATGCTGTTCTCGTCGATTCAGCATAGCTTTGCCCGTTTGAAGTCGAGTTTCTATCCCTTCAAGATGTTGGATTTTATCCCGATGGAAGAAGAAGATCAAAAGTTTCCAGTTGTAGTTTTGCCCCAAAAGGCTCTATAAAGAAAATCCGATATCAGAGAAGATCCTTTGAAAGGGATAACGAGAACTTGCCTAATCCCAAGAGTTCAGATCCGATTCAAAAAAAAAGGAAAATGAAAAGAGAGAAAAAATCAAAATAAAAATAAAAAAACAAAAAGAAAAAGAGAAATAAATCAAAGTCAAAATAAAAATATGAAAAGCAAAGAAAAGAAAAGAAGAGGCCAAGGTGAAAACCCAAAAAGGGCGCTTTGTGACCAAAAGAGGTTTTGAGTTGAAAACTCAAAAAGGGCGACTCAAATTTTGAGCAAAATGGGGCATGGACATCACCATTATCGAAGACTTCTAATGGGCATTGCTTCACTATTGAGATCATTAATTACTTCATCAAATGGATAAATGCTACTGCATGCGTCAATGTCATCATATGCCAATATAGAATTCCAGAGAGGATGGTATTGGAAAATGTATTGAACTGGAATGACAACACGATAGTTGAGGGCTGTAATCGGTTCAAAATCAGACATCACAGTTTGTCACTGTATTGTAAGACAATGAAGTTCAAAAAAGAAAAAGATGAAGAATGAAAATGAAAAATGAAAAATGAAAAAAGAAAAGAGTAAAAATGGAGAGGCTAAGGGGAAAACCCGCAAAGGGCGCCTTAGGCCAAAGGGGATCTGAGCTGAAAACCCGAAAATGGCAGCTCAAATACTGATCGAAATGGGGCTTGAGGTGATATAAACTGCTCAAGTTTTTATCATATTGGGGCATGTGTTGATCTTGCTATGCCTGAATCAACAGGAAAGGATAGGCGACATCTTGGGGGCATCGACAGAGCACTGTAGATCTCCTAAACACATGTCCAACTCAAAAGGGTCTTCAAAAAGTTTGTATAGAGAAGTTCAAGCTGCGATATCTGGGGCACCCAATTCTCATATTATTTGTTGTTCTTGGAATACTTTTTCTTTCTTTCCAAGATATACATTCCCAATTAATTCTTTTGTCGTCCTTCTTTACTATCTTCGATAATTTGTTCTTTCGAGCTATGCTCAGAACCAACTTTATTCTTATCCATTGTTATGACCATTTTTGCAAGCATTGGAATAATGATTAATGGGCTAATAAAACTTTCACAAAGAAAGTTTTGTATATTACTCTGAAAAGTTTCTAATTAATATAGGAGCCTAAAACAGGACTATTGTTTAGAACACACCAAGTTTAAAGGTTGGAAATTTGAGAATGAATAGTCTAAATTTAGACTTTCTCTTTAGATTTTTGTTGTCAAATGCGTTGATTGACAAGCCGCCACATTGGTGACAAAGCTTACATAAACAAGTATGCAATGATCATTAGACAATAGGAAGAGGTTACCCTGGAGAAGAGAACCTTCATTTGCACATGAGTACGACACCCTGAGAATGGTGTAAGGAACCAGAATGACGTAGATCCTGTATCCTTGAATTGGACAATAGAGGACTGAGGAAAAGCCACATATTTCTACCCTTAGATTGCGGTGGGAGAATGATGGTACAAATTTTGCGCCCCAATGGATTAAACTTTGAGGTCTACAGTGGGGGCAACCTGGCTAAATGTTTCTTCAGAAAAGTCAGTCAAGCAAGAAGGCGTTATAGCACGTCACTCACAAAGCCTCAATAAACTTGAGTAATGACAACTTTGGCGGGATCGTTCTCGAAAAAATAAAATTCTGCATTCATGCAAAAACCATTCACACATGTCTAGTTAGGAGCATTTGATTCATTTTGATCATGTCATCCTAATCATTAGGCATAATTAGGTTCATTACACAGGTCATGTTCTCCAAAAAACAAATCAGTGAAGATGGAAAACAAAGCCTTGCCTCCATCGGTTGCAGTGGAGCTGGTTGAAGATAGCAGATCTTGCTTTCCTGCGTTAACAGCGAAGCAGATCGAAAACAAAACCTTGCCTCTCTCGGTTGTGATGGAGCTGGTTGAAGACAACAGATCTTGCCTTCCTGCATTGACAGCGAAGCAGGTCGAAGACACAAACCTTGCCTCTCTCGGTTGTGATGGAGATGGAGCTGGTTGAAGACAACAGATCTTGCCTTTCTGCATTGACAGCGAAGCAGGTCGAAGACACAAGCCTTGCCTCTCTCGGTTGTGATGGAGCTGGTTGAAGACAACAGATCTTGCCTTCCTGCATTGACAGCGAAGCAGGTCGAAGACACAAACCTTGCCTCTCTCGGTTGTGATGGAGCTGGTTGAAGACAACAGATCTTGCCTTCCTGCATTGACAGCGAAGCAGGTCGAAGACACAAACTTTGCCTCCCTCGGTTGTGATGGAGCTGGTTGAAGACAACAGATCCTGCCTTCCTGTATTGACAGCGAAGCAGGTCAAAGACACAAACCTTGCCTCTCTCGGTTGTGATGGAGGTGGTTGAGGACAACAGATCTTGCCTTCCTGCATTGACAGGGAAGCATGTCAAAGACACAAACCTTGCCTCTCTCGGTTGTGATGGAGCTGGTTGAAGACAGCAGATCTTGCCTTCTGTATTGGCAATGAAGCGGTCGAAGACACAAACCTTTCCTCTCTCGGTTGTGATGGAGCTGGTTGAAGACAACAGATCTTGCCTTCCTGCATTGACAACGAAGCAGGTCGAAGACACAAACCTTGCCTCTCTCGGTTGTGATGGAGCTGGTTGAAGACAACAGATCTTGCCTTCCTGCATTGACAGCGAAGCAGGTCGAAGACACAAACCTTGCCTCTCTCGATTGTGATGGAGTTGGTTGAAGACAACAGATCTTGCCCTCCTGCATTGACAGCGAAACAGGTCGAAGACACAAACCTTTCCTCTCTCAGTTGAAGTGGAGCAGGTCAAAGATAGCAGATCTTGCCTTCCTGCGTTAACGACGAAGCAGATCGAAGAAACCAGTCCTGCCTTCTGGTACTGACAGCGGAGCAGATCGAAGATGGCAGATTTTACCTCCCTGTGACTACAGTGGAGTACATTGAAGCCAGTAATTCTATCTCCCTGAGGTTGCAGTGGAGCGGATTAAAATGATGAATTTCGTCCCCCTGAAGTTGCTGCGAAGAAGATTGAAGCTATAAGCCATATCTTTTTTAAGTACAGTGGAGTGGATTGAAGCGACAAGACACAGTGGTCTGGAATGAAGCTACCTGAAAAAGAAAGGCACCAAGAAGTCAAGACTCGGTGAGACCGGGCAAAATTGGTCTTTCTTAGTCTTTGCTCTGTTCTCGTTACACGACAACGAGTAAAGAGGGGCAGCTGTACAAGCCCATTTTTGCCCGGCCCAGAACCTAAAATGAGCCCAACTACTCGAAGCCCAAATTAAAATGGCCCAGGACCCAATCACCAGTCAAACTAGGGTTTCAGAAAACTGAAACCCTAGCTTATCTGCCCTCACCGCCGTAGCCACCAACTGCTCTGCCACTTGTGCCGCACACATCCCATCGCCCAACTGCTCACCTGCAAACAAGCAAAGAAAGCAGCAACAACAGCAAAGAAAAAGGAGAGAAATGACAGCATAATAGATTAAAAAAGAGAAAGTTGTAAATGGCTACATAAGCCATTCAAACCGAAATGAATATGGGGCTTTTGGTTTTTTGGGATTTTCGGTTTAAAAACCGATGATAAACAGATTTGTAGGGGGGGCTGGTTTTTCTTTTTCTTTTGGTAACATTTTCCAGAAATAAAAACAGAAAAAAACATTCAAGGTGACTTTTTTTTACGTATTTAGTCTTTTTATTGTTTTCTCTTCTAACAACAATATATATATTAGTACAAGAGTTTTTAAATAAAAAATAATACATTTTTTTACCTTTTTCTGAAATTTTCGGCAACCGTGCACGGTGGCCGGCGCGACGCCGGCGATGCGGCGACTTGGCGGCGCTGTTCGCCAGTTTTTGGGGAGAGGAGAGGATTTTTTTGAGAGCTTTTCTGTTTTTTTTTAAGAGAAAGAAGAAAAATGAATTTTAGAAAAAAAACTGACTTAAATAGGCTTCTAAAACGACGTCGTTTTGGGCAGCCTTCTCAGGCACCAAAACGGCACCGTTTTGCCTTGGATCGGACCGACCCGACCCAATACCCAGGGTCCGGGTGTTTTTGTGTGGGTGGGTTATTTGTGATTCAGGTCCTTCCGTATTTTCAACTTATTTTGATTTAGTCCTGTTGCTTATTTTCAACCTTTTTGAAATTTACCCCACGAATTTTGCTTAGATTTCGATCAAATCCCTGACCCATCGGCGAACTGAAAGTGGACACGTGTCCGAATTTGCGCATTTTGCCCATTCGGTCCTCCCCTTTTATTTCACTTTCGATTTTGGCCCCAAATATTTGTCTTAAAATTCAAATCAGTCTTTTCCTGTTATTTTGCCTTTTTTATAAATTAACTCAGTTTATTTATTTATTTATTTCTCATTATTATATTAGATTATGATTTTTACATTGTTATCATTACTATATTTCTATTTTATTTGTTCATCTAAATGTAAATATCTTTTAATATCTTTATTTTTTTTTATACACTTATATCATTTTTAGGCTTTGTTTTATACACATACCTATATTTTTATGCTTTATCATTCTAATAGACACACACACATATATATATATATATATATATATATATATATATATATATATATATATAATGTTATCCATTACTATTGTTTCATTTGGTGTTAATTTATTTATCTATTTGCATGCTTATTATTATTATTATTTGCTTAGGTGCTTTAATTTTTATTTGTTTATTTACTTTTATTTGTCGGTTTCTTTTATTTATGTATTTGCCATCTTATTTATTTATCTTTTCTTATTTTACTTGTATTATTTGCATTTGCATTTTCATCATTATCATTATTTTACATTTTTACTCGGATTTATCAAAAAAACAAAAAAATTTATAAATAAGGCAATGTTTTGCGTTTGGAAATTCGAGAAAACATGCCCTAAGGTGCTGGGTGTCGATTTTTCTCGTTCAACCAAATAGCTTAATATTCTTTTAAAAATTTTAAAATAAGGCAATGTTTTGCGTTTGGAAATTCGAGAAAACATGCCCTAAGGTGCTGGGTGTCGATTTTTCTCGTTCAACCAAATGACTTAATATCCTTTTAAAAATTTCAAAATATGGCAATGTTTTGCGTTTGGAAATTCGAGGAACGTGCCCTAATGTGCTGGGTTTCGATTTCTCGTTTAACCAAATTGCCAAATATCCTCTTGAATTTTAATCCATGCCATTCGAGTTTTTTTTTTAGGATCGTATTTTAAATTTCTTTAAAGTTTTTAGTTTTTCGACACTAAGACATTAAGTAATCAACTAGGTACCAATTTTGGGCGTATCGAGGGTGCTAATCCTTCCTCGTGCGTAACCGACTCCCGAACCTGTTTTTTCTGAATTTCGTGGACCAAAATTGTTGTTTTAATAAAATCAAATTGTTTATTAAAAACAACCATTTTTCAAGGTGACCCGATCACACCTTATCAAAAAGGATTGGTGGCGACTCCCGTTTTATCAGTTTTCGTCAAAACCCAAGTCGACCCCATTTTCATCCAAAAAATGGTGTCAACAATGTCAATTCCACCCAGAGGCACAAAAGTGGAGTCCGCAGACCAAGGAAGTGAAAGAATCTCTAATTAGAGTTACGATCAACACCCAACTCAATCAAAGATGTCAATCAACACACTAGTCATCCCTTGGAAGTTGAAATGGTTGTGAGTTTGGATAAGCGGTGCGTTTACCTACGGTTAGTGTAAAAACAGCGATGACAGTGAGATTAGATACTGTAGCGATATTGTAGCGTGAGACAAAAAATAGGCTAAACGCACCGCACTATACCCAATCGCCCATTCAAACCCACCCTAAAACTGTACCTGTGATGATGGTTCATCGGTCTAATTAATTTGGATGATGTAATTAAATAAATTATTAAAAAAATAAAAATTGGTTTGATTATTAATTTAATCAATTCGTATTAATTTTAAGATTAATGTTGAATCCAACCAATGTTACTAGCTAATATTGTCCCGGTCAGATATGATTGAAACATTGAAAAATACGGTCTATCCAAACGAGTTGACATATCCATTTTTTTCTCAAGCATCGCACTGGTTTTGCTAAGGCGTTTGCCAACCCATTTGCATTCTGCTGTTTCAAAGTTTAATTATAATCAAAAAATAAAGATTATTTAACACATCATTGTATATATTACATTCATCTCTTAACTTGGAATATAAAATTTTTGTTTAGTTCTTGAGATATAAAATTACTTAAAATAACATTTTACCAAATTGTGATTATTATAAAAAATTAATTATTTTATCATGTACAAATAAAAAGTTGAAATAAATAAAAAAATTCACCATATATAAAATTTTAAACTTTACGATAAATTTTTGTTATAAAATCGACATTAGTTTTAGAATATTTCATTATTTAAGGAATACGTGGTAATCAAAATTCCCCAATACTATTGGAAACGTAAAATTAATATTTAAAATCCAAACAAGAGAAAATGCAAAATTTTGTGAGCCAAAGATGTAAAAATTTCACAAATTAAAACGGTACCATTTATTTATTTATTTAAAAAAATTCAAAATATATATATCATAATGTTATTGAGTTTTAGCTTAATTGGTATAGACATTGTTGCCGGTAGTATACTATATACTAGTTGACACACCAAAATTTAATGCTTAATCTCTTAACCAAATAAGCTGTTTAAACGTAAGAGCCAACAACCAAATTATGATTGTATCTCAATCAAAACCACCTTCCAAAGTGACTTCAATTTGTAAACTAATACTATTATACTCTCCTTGCCGTTATCATAACTCTTACAAAACAAGCAAAAAAATGAGATATTTTCCTTACCAACCCAGGGAGGAAATGATGTAGTTGTAATAATCTCTTCATTTGGAGGTAAAGATGTCCCCATGGCTAATCATTTTTTCCATCCAATTAAGTCTTTTTAATTCATGAATGAATAATGGAATGACACACATAATTTCTTTTATTTGTAATGAAAATTTTGATTGTTGTTAAGACAATTCGGTGTACATTTTTTATCCGAGATAACGAAACTTCAGCAACATGACAAGTTCACAACGTTGTCCATTTCAAAAAAACAAATCTTAAACTAACCAAAATTTTCTTGTTTACATTGTGATTTTCTCGTCTAGATTTTAGTACCAAAATTCGGAAATGCTAACAATATTTACAATAATAAATAAATAAAATTTAATTATTATTATTTTTCTTCCAGAAAGAGGGAATCATTAGAAATAATATTGTTAGAGAAGCAAGTGATCATAACTCATAAAAGCTTTAGAGTGACTGCAAATTTATGTGCACCTCCTTCTTCTTAATGGCATGTCCATTGTCTTTGCTTCTTTTTTGTCCTCTCCTTTTCCTGGGTTTTCTCGTCTTTATGTGGTTCTAGTGTCTTGTTCTTCTTTTGCTTCCCTTCTATATCAGTTTTCTCTTTGATGGGTTGCTTTCTTTTCAACCAAAAAAATCCCATTGTTACATAATATATAAAACAGAGTGCTCTGTTATTTCCAATGGTTTCTTTTCATTGATGCTGCAAAAAAATGGATTTTGGTTGTAGTTTTCCTCTTTAGATATGGAGAAGAAAGTGGATACATGTTCACCAACAGGGGTTCTTGAGGATTTCTTCAGGACTGAAGAATTCGAAACCAGTTGTTCTTCTAAACCATCCACCGCAGACTCAGCCAATGAGGGAAGCTCGAAACAAAGCTCTCGATGGCGTGAATTCGCACAATTATTTGGTTATAAATTGAAGAAACCATTATCCAATTTCCGTCCCCTTGGATCTTTGAGGCTCTCATTGAGGAGGAGCAGTAGTATGAGAGACAACGTCACCGTTTCACCGGATTTTCTTGCCAACAACACCAATTCATATAATCTCAAGTCTCCAGTGAAGGTTTTCACTCTTTCCGAGCTTCAAATTGCCACCAAAAACTTCAGCAGTGGTCAGTTACTTCCTTTAGCATTTCGAATTTGGTTTTTACACCTTATGTTACTGAATTTGATTTGCTGCTTCTTTTTTGGGCAGAAAATCTTATTGGAAAGGGGGGTTATGCTGAAGTTTACAAAGGGAGTTTACAAAACGGGCAGCTGGTTGCCATTAAACGTCTAACAAAGGGCACACCCGATGATATAATAGGGGATTTCTTGGCAGAGCTTGGGGTTATGGCTCATGTGAACCATCCCAACACAGCTAAGTTAATCGGCTATGGCATTGAAGGTGGAATGCATCTTGTCCTCGACTTGTCTCCAAATGGGAGCTTAGCTTCTCTTCTTTATGGTCAGTTTATGGTGTCCCTAAAATACATGATTATGTACATTGAATAACCAGGTTCCAAATCTAAGTAAACATACTTGCAGGTTCAAAGGAGAAACTGAAATGGGACATCAGGTTTAAAATAGCTCAAGGCGCAGCTGAAGGCTTAAGATATCTTCACGAGGGTTGTAAGAGAAAAATCATCCACAGAGATATCAAGGCCGCAAATATTTTGCTCACCAAGGACTTTGAACCTCAGGTACCCTTTAGAACCAGATGCTGAAATTTTATGAAGAAATTAGATATATCTAAATCTAATTCTTCAGTTAGTAAACTTTACATTTTTGTTCAGATTTGTGACTTTGGGCTTGCAAAATGGCTACCAGAGAATTGGACTCACCATACGGTTTCCAAATTCGAAGGCACATTTGGGTTTGTAATGCCTTCACACTAGTAACCACCCTTCTTTTCTGTTATCCATTAGAGACTCTAAATTACCTTTTTTTTTTCTTTGCAGCTATCTGGCTCCCGAGTACTTAATGCATGGCATAGTGGATGAAAAAACTGATGTTTTTGCCTTTGGTGTACTGTTGCTTGAACTAGTCTCTGGACGCCGAGCTTTGGATTACTCTCAGCAAAGCCTTGTATTGTGGGTACGTTTTTCTCAACATCTAAGGCGGCAGATAAAGGATTTGGATTTTGTCATGCGTTTTTATTTTTCTTTTTTACAGGCAAAACCGTTGCTCAAAAAGAATGATATTAGAGAGCTAATCGATCCTGCCATCGGGGAAGAATACAATTTGCGACAAATGAACCTTGTCCTCTTGGCTGCTTCTTTATGCATTCATCGCTCTTCGATTCGACGCCCTCGAATGAATCAGGTTATGTTAAACAAGTCCGAAACCGAACCGCGTTCGATATAGCAGGTTTCTATAAAGTTCAATTCTAACAATTACTTTGAATATGTAATGTCATGCAGGTTGTACAGCTTCTTAATGGCAACCTCAATAGCTTAAAGAGCATGAGAAAATGTCGGATCCCGTTCTTCAGAAAAGCATTCCCTGAAGAGGCATTGAACGCAGAAGAAATAAGCTTAGCCAAGACTTGAGATTAATTTGGAACTAAAAGCTTAATACACTTTTGGAAGATCAAGGTTTGTGGTCCAACCAAATGGCCCTAGAAACAAGTTATTACATCAGAAAACAGAGCAAGTTCAATAAATGACAAATGCTTCAGAGAAGACATGAAAGAACGAAAAACGAAAACCAAAAACAGTCCGAAGGGACAAAAGTAAAGACTGTCGGTGTCTTTGGAGACAGTACATAAAGAAAAGAATCTTAGAGAACAAAAGATAAGAATATCCAATGATTTAGTCAATTTTGTAGGAGACAGAAATGTAAGAACTGTCGTTTTCTTTTCCTCTTTTGAAGTAAGTTTATGACAAAAGTCCTTTAGGATACCTCTACGCAACATCAAATGAATCATTTAGTTTATCATGTGAGATTGGGCATATAAATCTATGTTTTGTTGAGATAAATCTTCTAAGATTAGATTGGTGACAACATTTTCTTAAAAGAAACGTAACGACTAGATTCGTTCACCCATGGTTTTTTTTTATTATTTGGACATAATTTATTTTTTTATTTTTTATTTTAGTTTTCTCCAAAAAAAAAATTCTAAATATGTTCTATATTTGTTGGTATCAAGTTTCATAGTAAGTGTGGGATAGTATGTGCGAAATTTATTGTTCAATCATTTGTTGATAATGAAAAGATGTAACGATGAGCTCAACACCCACAAGTGTCAATGTTCTAGACTACAATTTTTGAGGATTTCTCTCAAGAATAATGTGCTTTGTTGTCAGGCCTGTTCTTGACATTTTTGGGGCCCTAGGCAAAATAATAAAATGGGACTTTAGGTTCCTTAAAAGTTGGTATTAAAAGAAAAAAAAATTGAGCCCCTTAAAAATTAGAAAACAATATTTTAGATCTCTTTCAACCTTGGGCCCTGGGCGGCCACACCTCTAGACGACCCCCAAGGCCAGGCCTGTTCGTTATATATAGGAATTTGGTGTGAAATGGAAACTCTACTTCTGAAGGTGTTGAATTCAAACATTTTATGACTTATAGAAATTGACACCTTTTTCGACTTTAGATAAACTTAATATACCTGATCCCCATTCCCTCTCCTATATATTCTATAGTTTTTTAGTAAGAAAAAAAAAACTTTCAAACAACACCCTTAATCCTTTCAAAATCAATCAAACTATTCACAAAAGTTCCTATAATTCAATTAATTAGTTAAGTATGTTTTTCTTCATAATTTATGAATTAGTGGTACAAAAGTTGTCTTTAATTTTGTAGTTAATATTATTTTCTCATTGTGTTTACAAATGTTGATAATAAATTTGTAAGTATTTTTGGAGTTAATATTATGTTATGTTTATTGTTACAATTATTGAATATGTTCTATGTGTATGATATAAGAAAGTTTTGTTTGTCATTGTAGTAAATACTAATTTTGTTGAATCATTTATTTTATGAATTATTAAAATTGTTATGTTATTATTGTTACATTTGTTGAATAGGAATCACGTTATTGTTTTTGCTTTCAATTAAAGTAAATTAATGTTAATTTTGTTGGATTCTTTTGAATAAAGAATTACTGAAATCGTTAAAATTGGTTGTAATGTTTAAATTTTAATATTTGATAGTATCAAGATGACAGATCGATTTATAAAACAAATCCATTTGAATGGATATATGATTTTGGCTGATGTTGAAGTCATATTCCAATCAGA
This sequence comes from Gossypium raimondii, assembly GCF_025698545.1. Classification (NCBI taxonomy): domain Eukaryota; kingdom Viridiplantae; phylum Streptophyta; class Magnoliopsida; order Malvales; family Malvaceae; genus Gossypium; species Gossypium raimondii. Next base: position 52,380,238 of record NC_068575.1, read on the forward strand.
TATGACTTTTAACATTACCTTTAAGAATGATATTTTATTGGGCAACAGGAAACGGAAGATCACGAGGAAAATCCAAGTTGGAAATAATAAAGTGCATAATCAATATGAAGTATAGCATTCTAAGGTCTAGCAAAAGGAGCTGTAAATACATTGTGGCGGATTTATGATAATGAAAATGTTGGCACAATAGTGTGTGTTTTGGCATCGGAAAAACACATATATCAGTGGAGGTCGAAGATATACCTAAAATTGGGTATGAGATTTTGAATTATGCAAGCGCATTGACTATCCCAATTACTATAATAGAAGTTTGTAATCACTACACCAAAATAGGGTTTTAGCGGCACTTTTAGTGGCATTTCGATAAAAAACTCCAGTAAAAGTCAGGAATTAGCGGCGTTTGACAGAAAACGCCGCTAAAAAATGAGCTTTCGCGGCGTTACTAAGAAAACGCCGCTGAAAATATGCATTAGCGGCGTTTTGACAAAAACGCCGCCAAAAAAAATCCCAACGACGTCGTTTGGTGGTCTTCGGAGGGCTTTAGTGGCGTTTTTGTATTTGCGCCGCTAAGGCTTTTACTTTCAGCGGCGTTTTTAGGATCTCGCCGCTAATGGTTGGGGGTTTTAGTGGCGTTTTTAATCAACCGCCGCTAAAGTTAAGGTATTTAGCGGCGATTTCTTTGAAGCGCCGCGAATATTTGGTCTTAGCCGGCGTTTTTATGTAAGCGACGCTAAAGTTAAGATTTTTAGCGGCGTTTTTATGATAAACGCCGCTAATGTTAAGGTTTTAGCGGCGTTTTTGTTGAAGCGCCGCAAAAAAATATTTTATCTTAATTGGTTTATTATTTAGATTAATTAAATAAAATTCAACTTAAATCTAATTAAATATTTAAAATATTCAGAAAAAATAACACATAGAAATAATTTGAAATAAATCACATGGAAAAAAATTAAAATACTATTATTTAAAATAATTTTTAAGATTTTTGGATACATGAATTAATCTGCTTATTTTTATATTATTATATATAGTAAAATTTTTTATATAATCGTAAAATAGATATAGTATGATTTTAAATTTAAAATATTGAATTAATTAATTATCAGTATAGTTAATTTAGGGTTTAATTAGGTTTAAGGTATATATATATATGATTATTAATTTAATATAGTATTAAGTTAATTAATTCAAATGATCTGGTTATATATTGTGGATGTGATCAACATCCAAAAAAGGTTAAAATTTTAAAATTATGTTTTTATTAGAATTAAAATATTTGATGGATAATATATATTATTTAATTTAAATTCAAGGTTGAAATTGTACGTAATACTCAACCAATTATAATATTTCATGACAAACATTTAATTAAATACTTAAATCAAATTGTGAATTTGAATTGATCTCATTCAATTAATTAAAATATATGCATATATATACGTCCTAACTCGCTATCATTCCTTTTGTTATCACTTCACCAATTCAACTATATATATATATATATATATTATTAAAGATTTAGGAAATTTTTTGGAAGGTATATATATAGGGGGTATATATGATTATTAGGGTTTGGGATATAAGGTTTAGGGGTTAGGGCTTAGGGGTTAGGGATTTAGGGGTTAGGAGTTAGGGGTTAGAAATTTAGGGACTAGGAGATTTAGGGGTTAAGGGTTAGGGATTTAGGGTTTAGGGTGTCAATTAAGGGTACTACTCAAGTTAGGGATCATGGTTGCTTAGATTAATTAGTTTTATTAATTTATATATTAAATATGTTCTTATATGTTTGTAAAATATATAATAATAAATTTAATATTAAGTAGTGACCGTCCGGTTTTGTTTTTCCAAATCTTTTTCACTACTCTACAAAATCTGGTTCAGCCTTCTAATTTATAGTAGAAAGGATCGTTTTAAAAATATTTATTGATGAACGACGGGATTTGGAGGGTTGGAAGCTAGCAGATGCCCCCTTTCGGTATTTTGGCAATGTTCCTAGGGCACCGATAGCACATGTCAAGAATCTTACAATTGGTGGAGGTTCAGTGATCATTAATTAGGGTTTTGGTTTATTTTAGACAGCTTGTTAAATGATACATTTAATTACTAAAATTTAAATTTAAAATATTTAACATTAACAATTCGATATTATATATATATATATAGTAATTATTTATATTTAATTTGAATAGGATCAAAATATATGAAAAAATATAAAAATATAAAAATGAAATAAAAAAACTAAAATTTATAATTTTATCAGATAGTTTTAAACATTACTTAAAATTTTAATAATTAATTAATTAAAATTCTAATGAAACATAGAAGAAAGAAAGAAACAAATAATACTAAGTAAAAGATGTGAGATTTAGCGGCGTTTTGAGCAAAAACGCCGCAAAAGTTATTAATAATTTGGTAAAAACGGTGTAGTTTTTGGCTGAGAATTTAACGGCGTTCGCGGCGCAAGGGCAAAAACGCCACTAAGGTTGGGTAGTAGAGGCGCTAGGAAGAAAACGCCGCAAAGTTGCTCTGTATTTTAATCAAAACGTTGTCGTTTTCTATTGCATATTAACGGCATTAGCGGCGTTTTATTCGTAAACGCCGCAATTTGTAATTATATATTGTGTTTTTAAATATGAATTAAAAAAATGTTTTAAAATATCTAAAAAACAGTGTCGTTTCAGTAGAAGAATTTAATTTGTTAGTGGCGCTTTTGTAGAAAACGCCAGAAAAATGGGCATTAGCGGCGTTTTATTCGTAAACGCCGCAAAAAATTATGAATAGTTTGGGCAAAACGATGTAGTTTTTGTTCGGGAATTTACTGGCTTTTGCGGCGCAATTGTAAAAGCGCCAGTAAAGGTATGTTTTAGCGGCGCGAGGAGAAAACGTCGCAAATTTGCTTTACAGTTTTAAAAGAACGCTGTCGTTTATCTACAACATTAACGGTATTAGTGGCGCTATATTACAAACACCGCAATTGTTCATTATGTATTTCATCCCAACACTTAGCCGAAAAACGTATTTCGTCCCCAAAAAGGCCCCCCAACTTTTCCCCAGAAATCGTGAAAAAATACAAAGAAAAAAAATTGAGAGGAGAACTCAGAAGCAAGGCAAACGAAGCAAGGGTTTATTCAATCTTCACAGGATACTATCAAAGCTGCGGAATTTGTGGTTAAAAGGTAAGCGTTTTTTCCTTTCGAAATACTGTATCTTGATTTAGGGATTGGGAATTTGGGGAATTTGGGGATTTCTGCATGTCTAGGGTTTGGGGATTTCTGCGTGTTTCTCCCTTCATTTTGTTTATTTCCCTGTTCTTTTTCTTTAAATCTTTAGTTATGTTCTGTTGACAATAACATTGCTGTGCTTTATGTTTATTGGTATTTTATTTATGTTATGATTTTTTTTATTATAAATGTCAGTTATTTGGTTAGGATTTTGTTAGAAAAGAAGAAATAAACACCGGTTTTAATCTATGCTACTTGGATAAATGAAATTAGAAATTAGAAATTAGAAGATGCAAATGAAAACAGAAGATGCAAATGAAAACAGAAAATTCAATTTGCTGAATAAATGTTGCAGAGAATTGCAGAGAATTCAATTTGCAAATGAAAACAGAAGATGCAACTGAAAACAGAAAATCAAACAAGCTGAAGCAGATGAGTTGAAGTTCACTATTTTTCGCCAATTTAGCCTTCAATGCCTGCAAAAATTGATTACAAAATATATAAGACTCATTTCTGTTATCATGTTGTTCATGAGGTCAATTAGATATATAAAAAAATAAAGCTATGAAATTTATAAATGTTTAAAATGCGTATGTTTCTGTCCATAAATAGCTTTGCATAACTTGCAAATATGACAAATGTTATTTTGGGAACATATATATATGTTCAATTTTGGGAACATGTTATTTTCGAACAGTTATATAAGTTCAATTTTAAACCTCTAATATCATCTAATTCATCTGTCATGTTTCAACATATATTCATATATGTATTCATATATATGTTCAATTTTAGTTTTTAGTTTAGCTAACTTTGTGAGTATAAACTCCTGTTTTTTTAGTTTTTGGCTTTAATTACTTCTATTTTTTGGTACTAATGTATTTATGTCTTTTTTTTCCGAGATTTGCTTGAATTGAGGCAATTTAAGGTATTTATTCCTATTTTTCTCTATTTAGGTTTCTTATTAAAAAAGTCAAATTGTTAAATTTTTTTTGTTATATTTTAGTTGTATAGTTTAATTATTATTTTTCATTTTAGATGGGAGTTTTAATTACCATTTTAGCTAAATTTGCATTTGACTTTGCGACTTATTACATTATTTGATGTTTAAATTTTCTGCTCAAGATATTCGGCAAAGGCAATTGTTTTAAACTATTAAAATTGAATACAACTCTTAAACAACTTTATATATTTGAGTAATTGAATAAATTATGGGCGAATCGTTTAATCGGTTTAGCGTTTATAAATCATCGATTTCGATATTATGTGTTGCAATTATAAATTTTACTTCAAATTAATGATTAATTATCGATCTTAACTTACATAATGGTTTTATGTTAATGATTAATAATCTTTTACATACAAATAAATTTGTATATTTATTTATATTTTCTATTAAAATAAAAATATACTTTTTCAAATATATTTATTTTGTAATGGCAATTCAAAGTATTATTTCTTTAATAACAAAATTGTTTTCATAAATATAAACAAATTAATTATATCTTGTAATTCAAGTCAATGTTTTTTTATAAATACTGACATAATTTGTTGTTTGAATTAATAAAAGCTACAAAATATACATCATATCGTAACGATCTTTGAATTATCCGGAGATTATAGCTACAAAATTAAATTTTAAATGAAATGTATTCAAAGTTATATTTTAAAACATCTTTGATATATATATTTATATACGCTTTAATATATTTATTAAAATTATATTGATATATTTGAAAATTTTAAAGCGTTTATAAATCATAATTTACATACATTACACATAGCAACATGACTTATATAATACACAACTTAAATAATTTAAATAACTTACATAATACATAACTTACATTCATAACTTACATAAACTTATATGTTACCTTACATAATACATAACTTATATAAAATTTTATATAAACTTACATAATACATTACTTACATATTAACTTACATTATACATAACAACTTACATTATACATAGCATACATAACTTACATAATGCAAAACTTACATAACTTAAATATCTTACACAACTTACATAACCTACATAATACATAACTTACATAATACATAATAACTTACAACTTACATAACATACATTAATTTGGTAACTTACGTAAGTTACATAACTTACATAATACATAAAAATATATCATATCACAAATTTCTGAAATTCATTTATGGTTATAACTGGCGTTTTAACTTACCCGTGCAAATTATTGTGAACGTCAGAATTCAAGAATTAAGAAATGGACCGGTCTTGGATAAATTTGTCAAGGGTTAGCAATGGTTATCGAAATGGAGTACAGTATTTTTTAAATTTTGTATTTCAATATGCAAGCCAAGAGAACATGATTCTTTGCCCGTGTAAGAAGTGTGTCAACATAAACTGGCATTATCGTGAGGTTGTATACGAGCATCTAATTGTTGATGGGTTTGTTCGGGGTTATAAACAATAGTTATTTCATGGAGAATGCCCGCGTAGTACTTCCTCTTCAACGATGGATGTATCTTACTCGTCGCTTACCATCGATCGATAGGGGATGACATGGAAGGTATGTTGCGGGATGCATTTAATATGCATAATCATGGCGTTCAGTCGTTCCCAGCGGACTTTGTGGCTTCTGATGATTGTAATATTGGGAGAAATGCTTTTACCGAACCGGGAAGTAGTGTACCTCATGAAGAGCCGAATGAAGAAGCGGCGAAGTTCTATGCGCTACTTAATGACATGAACGAAGAACTGTATGAGGGATCCAAATTTTCAAAAATGTCTTTCTGTGTTCGTCTTTTTCAATTAAAATGTTTGGGAGGGTGGACCGGGAACTCTTTGACTCTTTGACAATGCTGTTAGAGTTCTTGGGAGAAATGTTTCCTTTTGCAAAAATCCCTCGGTCATGCAAAGATATGAAGAAAATGATAAAAGATTTAGGCCTTGGGTACAACAAAATCCATAGTTGCCCAAATGACTGCATGTTGTATTGGGGCGATCGGAGAAATCAACAGTGCTGTCACGTATGCGGCCACTCCCGTTGGATAAGTAAAAACACAGAAGGTGGGAACGACGATGAAAATGTTGCACAACCAAGTCAGAAGCCGGTCAAGATTTTACGATATTTTCCGCTGATACCAGGGCTTCAAAGGCTTTTCATGTCGTCGAAGACAGCGGAGTCTATGACGTGGCACCATGACGGACGAATCGATGATGAGAAGATGAGGCATCCGGCAGATTCTTTAGCTTGGAAATCATTTGACAATAAATATCCAAGCTTTGCAAGCGATCCTAGGAGTGTGAGGCTTGGGCTAGCATCTGATGGATTTAATCCTTTCAAGATCATGAGTACTGCTTACAGTACTTGGCCAGTAGTGCTTGTTCCTTACAATCTGCCTCCGTTGATTTGTATGAAGCAATCTTCCCTTATTTTATCTATGATTATCCCTGGGGAGAAAGGGCCTGGGAATGATATCGACATTTATTTACAGCCACTTATTGAAGAGTTAAAACAATTATGGGCTGGTGTCGAGATATACGATGTGCTGAGAAAAGAGAACTTTAATTTACGTGTAGCTTTGATGTGGACCATTAATGACTTTCCTGTTTATGCCAATTTATCCGGTTGGAGTACCAAGGGTCGTTACGCGTGTCCTTGTTGTGTTGTACAAACATGTTCGCAATGGTTGTACAATGGGAAGAAGTTCTCTTACATGGGGCATCGTCGGTGGTTACCAGAAAATCATAGATTTAGATTTCAGAGTTCTGTATTTGACGGCACTGAAGAGTTCAGAGAAGCTCCTTCCCAGACCAGTGGCTCTGAAATATTGTTCATGTTGGAAGATATGAATTTCATTTATGGGAAGAAGAACCAACCGCCAAACACGCAGAGAAACAGAAGATCATATGATGAAGCTGATGAAAGCTCCGACGAAGAGGACGATCCTAATGAGGCGGACTTGTGGAAAAAAAGAAGTATTTTTTTTAGTTGCCTTATTGGGAGCATCACCTTTTACGACACAATCTTGATGTTATGCACATTGAGAAAAATGTCTGCGAGAACATTGTGGGTACAATTTTGAACGTCGACGGAAAATCAAAAGACAATCTTCAGAGTCGACTTGATTTAGTCCAAATGGGAATTCGGCCTGATCTTCATCTCAATCCACTTCCGAATGGGAAATATCGGTTGCCGCCTTCTATTTTCTCAATGTCCAAGACGGAGAAAGAACTGTTTTGCATGGTGTTGAAGGATATAAAGGTTCCGGATGCGTATGCATCAAATATATCTCGATGTGTTAGTGTTAAAGATTAAAGATTATATTCGCTAAAATCACATGACTATCATATCTTGATGCAAGATTTAATGCCAGTTGCTCTACGATGTTGTATGTCCAAGAAGGTGACGTCTTGTATCATTGAACTATCCAACATAATGAAAGCTATTTGTGGCAAAGTTTTGGATGTTCAAGAACTTCAAAAGGTACAGGATCGAGTCGCTTTGACTTTATGCAACATGGAGAAAATCTTCCCACCTTCCTTCTTCACCATTATGGTTCACTTGATAATTCATCTCCCGCACGAAGTAATTTTTGGCGGACCCGTTTTCTATCGATGGATGTATCCCATAGAAAGGTGTTAAAGAAGTATTTTTAAAATTTTTCTTCATTCACCTCTATGCATTTAGTTACAACTTTTGATAATGTTGTATATTGTGTTTAGGTTCCTATCCAAATTAAAGTCTTACTGCCGCAACAAGCGATATCCAGAAGGATTAATTGTTGAAGGCTACTTGGCAGAGGAATGTATGACCTTCTGCTCAAGATATTTGGAAGATGTCGAAACAAGGTTGAACAGACCAAATAGGAATGCTGGACTCACGGACTATAACTTAGCCGATATTTATTTGTTCCAAAGTTTTGGAGAACCAATCGGCAAAATTGAAATTGCAGAATTAGATCATTTATCGTGGGTACAAGCACATCGATATGTTCTGTTTCACCACGAATCATTGGAACCTTTACGGAAGTAAGTTCTACAAATTTTATAAATATTTATCAAACTAAAAATTGTTTATCTTCTAACAAAGATCACATTTTTTTTAACATAGCGAGTACAAACAAATATTGAGATCTCGTTCGCGCTCCCGAAGAACACAACATCGAGATATCAATAAGTTGTTTACGGAATCTTTTTATGAATGGTTGTGTCAAACGGTATGCAGTTCGAGCTTCCGCTTACAAATTATAATACTTTCTCATAAGATTTTTAATTAGTCAGTTTACTTTCCATTCAATAGGTTTGGAGTGGGAAGAGCGTAAACGACGAAGTTAAATGGCTATCCCAAGGTCCAAATCGAGTGGTTAAAAGATATAGTACGTTCCTCATCAACGGATTCAGATTTCATACAAAATATCGCGAGAGGTTGAGGAGAACGCAAAATTGTGGAATAGTTGTTAATTCTGCAATTACAAGTTATGCTAGCGCTAGGGACAATAATCCTGTCGAGGGAAATGTGGAATATTTCGGACAGCTTACTGACATTATTGAGTTGGATTACTACGACAAATGGAAAGTTGTCTTATTTCGAGGTGATTGGGTCGATGTTAATACAACTCGTGGAATCAAGCAAGATCAATTTGGTTTTACAATGGTGAACTTTGACCGATTGATTCACACAGGACAACAACTGATAGATGAGCCGTATGTATTCTCAAGTCAAGTCAAACAAGTTTTTTACTCAAAAGATCCAACTGATGAGGGTTGGTACGTTGTACTCCTTAACATCCCTAGAGACTTGTTTGACATGGGCAGTGGAAGTAGAGATAACATCGACGACAGATCAGAAACTTTGCCATTTCCAGAACAAAACTTAAACGATAATATCCCTAGTACTAGTGCACAATTTCAATGGGTTCGTCAGGATACGAATGAAGATATTTACGAATAATGATGTAGTAAGATTTTACGATTGTTTAATTATATGTAATATCATCATTTAAATCTTGGTCTTATTATATCATATCAACTGTTTTATATGTGTTGTTATTGTTGTAATTAGTTATTAAGTTTTCAACTATTTTATGTGTATTGCAGATAAAATGCCTAGAAGAAAAATTCTAAGGGGAAGCATTGTTCAAAATGATCCAAACTCGAAAGAAACAAATAGTACTGAACAACAGACAGCAATTGGATCTTCAAATGTTCCGATTCCAGCTGAGGATCCTACAGAAGTTCAAAGTAATTTTACATTTAATTTACATGCGTGTTAACTTATAGTTGATTTATTTTTCAAATTCTTATATTATAATATACCGTTTGTAGCTGAAAATGGTGGGACGCGCAGAGGTCGAGGACGTACGCTACTTAAAGAGTTGTACGAGTTAGATCCAGTCGAGCGTGTCAAGGTATGTAGAAACAGTTTTGGTCAGCCTGTTGGATCAGAAGCTCGACTTTTAGCAGGATACATGGGCATTTTAGCACGAAATGCGAATATGTTGCCTATCAACTACGAGTCATGGCGTGAAATGCCCGATAGCAACAAAAACCAAGCCCTCGATAATATTAAGGTAACAAAATGTTAATGTCATCTGTAATGCTTGGGAAATAGTTTCATTTATATTTACTTTATTAACTTGTGTTTTTTGTAGGCGAGGTTTGCTTTAGAGGTCTCCGATGCTTATGTAAAGAAGGCATTGGGAAAAAGATGGAGAGACAATAAAAGTACGTTGAAGAAAAATTATTATAAGACAAAAACAACCCTCGATGAGAAATTGCAAAATGTCCCGCTTGGTATGTTGAGGTACCAATGGGAAGATGCGGTTAGATTTTGGCATTCGAAGAAAGGCGAGGTACGACGTATTTCCAAACTATTGTAATTATTTTGGTTTATACTATTTACTATTTACGTTCTAAAAATTTTATAACGTAGGATCGTGAATGAGTTGGAAAAAGCAGCCGGCAGCAACAAAAATTCACTCAAACAGCCGGGTCGAGAAGTTTTGCATGTGTAGCTGAGGCGGAGGTATTTTTAATTTTTTAATATTCTACAATATGTATAACTTTCTATTAAATAATATTTTTACTACTATATTGTAGGAACGGGCGTCCGGTCAAAAAGTTGGACGCCTTCAACTTTTTGAAATTACACATAAGAAGAAAGATGGATCTGCTATGACTCTTGAAGCTGCTGAAATTATGGTACGTTTACTTAATACGATTTGACTTGTTTTAGTTATTTATAGTGTTTCTTTTCTAATGGTTTAATTTATTGCTTTTAATGCGACTATTGTTATATTGCATTTGTTTTTTTAATATATATTGTGTTCCTAACTATGTGATTTATTTATTAGGAAAAACTAAAGGATAAAAAGGCGGAGTACGAAGCGATTGCTTCTACTGATAGTTCTATTCATCTTGAAGACATTGACAACTAGATTATTACTGAAGTTTTGGGTCCAGAAAGGTATGGTCGGGTTCGATTTCAAGGATCTTTTATCAGCCCAACCCAATATTTTGGAACCAGCTCGCACCAATACATGGCTTCGGGGAGTCAATCTCAAGCTGAAGTTCAGAGGTTAAAAGACCAGATGGCTCAGATGCAAGCGACCACATTTGAGGTTCAAAGGAAATATGAAGAACTTCAGCAACAACTTAAAACAGAGGCGGCAGCGAGGGAAGTAGAGGCTGCAGCGAGAGAAGCAGATGCCGCAGCGAGAGAAGCAAAGGTTCAAAAGAAATATGAAGAACTACAGCAACGACTTCAAGCAGATGCGGCATCGAGAGAAACAGAACAGAGCAAAAAGTACGACGAACTTCAACAGCAACTTCAGATTATGATGAAGATGTTCAGCAGTCGCAACTTCCGCCTACATAATGTATGTTGCATAAATATTTTTATCATTCTAACTTTTAACGTTTTTGTAAAGAAAAGTATGAATTTACTTTTATTTACTGATATTAATATCATTTTAGTCATTTAATTTGAAATATTATATAAATTTATTGTTTTTGGTTAGTTTAGATCTGGTTGCTTTTAATTTGTTGTTGCAGGAGGGCTGAAAAAACATAAAATTTTATTTTAAAAAATCTCAAAATTAGTGACGTTTTTTTAAAAAGCGCTGCTAAAATTTATATCATATAGTGGCGTTTCTGAAATAAGCGCCGCTAAAGCACACTACTTTTAGCGGCGTTTGTAGATAAAGCGCCGCTAAAGAACATGATCTTTAGCGGCGTTTTTTTCCCAAGCGCCGCTAAAGAACACGATCTTTAGTGGCGTTTTTTCTTAGCGCCGCTAGAGAACATGATCTTTAGCGGCGTTTTTTGCACAAGCGCCGCTAAAGAACATGACCTTTAGCGGCGTTTTTTTCTGTAAGCGCCGCAAAAAGTTAGCGATGTTATCCTTAGCGGCATTTTTTGTGGCGCTTCCTAAAGCGCCGCAAATGCCTTTAGTGGCGTTAAAAAGCGCCGCTAAATGCCTAAAAAACGCCGCTAAAAATCTGCACTGCTAGCGTTGGAGAGCTTGAAAGCGGCTTGGCTGGCACTCATATATTGTAATAAAAAATTCTCGATATCAAATATTTACGAATTGTCAGATATGATGCTGGTTGTGTCACTATTCAGGCAACCTTCAACTATCAAATCAGATTACTTGAAGATATTGACAAATAACTCATAAAAAGATAAATCATAAATTTTAGGAAAAGTGTTCAAAATCAAATCAAAACTGTTTGTGGAACCAACAACATTTGGGTTAGCTTCAACCACCTTGTCTTCATAATATCAAAACATAAAATTGTGGAAACCGTTATCCAATAACATTGGAATTGGATTGAACGTCCAAAATAGAACATTCGCTCTTCATGTTTTTTCTTATCTTTTTAAGACAATCATTCAACGTGGGCACTTCGGTTTTTTTTTTTTTTTTAATTATATCTATGAGTATTCTAAAATAAGATTTTTCTTATTTTGGTCATTCTAATTATTTTTCTAATTTAATTATTTTAATTAAGACAATTAGTTGAATTAATCATTATTTTTAAAATTTTCATTAATTCACTAATAGATTATTGATGTCACACATTAGCTCATAACGATTGACACGTGACATTTTTTTTTTCTGACTAAAGTTATAGATGTCTCCATGATTAGTCCAAAAAAAATTTCCTCCCTCTCCCCTCTGTGGTCTGCACCCACCTTTTTTTCTTTTGTTTTTCTTTTCCATACAATCTTTTTCTTTAAGCATTTGTATCTTGAACGGACCTCAAAATTCAGAGATGGGAAGACAGCAAGGAAAGGAGACGGTTTGGACACTCGAGAATATCTTGATCATGAATGAACCTATACTTGGTCAACAAAGTTATAGATGAGAACAAGCCGATCACCTGCAAAACAGAAGAACAACTACGATTCACTTGGTAGAAATACACGAGCGAGCAAGTCCATAGGACGGACTTGGAGAAACTTAATACATTTAGGATCATATTCATGCCCTTCCAGACTTTCATATATACACCTACTAAAAGCTAAATTTTGCTGCCAAAGTATCCAAACAAATATAGTGTCACCGACTTCTCTAAAAGCTTTAATTCGGAATAAGAGTGCAGTAAGTCAGTAACAGAACAAATGTACAGCACAAGATATGAATATATTCGATTCGGCACACACAAGGAAATAGGGCATGTATAATGATTCTAATGGAAGTGGGCTTCGACATTGGAACAACAACAAAGAGTTTCAAGATGGCGCTGAGATGAACATAAACGTAGCAACTCAATATCAACATATTCACACCATTGGTTAAAGCATTTTCTCACCACATGAAGAAGGCAAAATCATAGATGCGGGAGAGTTCGGAAAACTCCACCTACAAGAAACCATAATATGTCAAACCTTTGTGTGTAAAACACGACATCAGGACATAAAATCAATGTACCAATAATGATGAACTTCAATGAAGAGGTATGTCGCCATCAAGTCTAGTTGCAATGAGTTTGAGAAGTTTATCGAAGACTGTATTTAAAAAGAGATTGTATGAAAAAAGAAACAAAAGAAAAAGAAGCAGGGTTCAAATTATAAGTGTTCAGGGGTCTGGATCAACTCATGCAAAGTATTTATATAAAATTTTTAAGATTAGGCCCGGCTTAAAAAATAAGTTTAATTTTTTTGTCCAATCTAATTTAAGAAAAGTAAATTCGGACTCGATCCGGCCCGTCCATATTTAATTTTTTTAAAATTATTTCTTATTTAAATTTTTTTTAAAAATATAATACATTAAATGCACTAAAATAGGCTAAAATAAACCCATTAAAGATACATTAAAAATATTTATATTAAAAACACTATGACAAATATAATAAATATTTATTACATTAAATATAGTTTTAAAATTTTATATTTTGGGTTGAGTTATTTAGTTGGGTAATTTTTTTTTATGTTTTGGATGATGGGTTTAATTATTATTAGATTAGTGATTTAATATAAATATAAAATATAATATTTTTACATAACATAATATATTCGGGTCAGGCTCAAGCAAAAAAAATATTACTCCATATAAAAAACGGGTCTTAAATTTTACCCAAGCTTATTTTTCAGTTCTAATTTTAGTTAAAAGTAAAAATATATATCGATCACTTAATGATTAATGTGTCATATTAACAATTTATTAATTTAATTTGTTTTGATGAATTACAATAATACGACAAAACCCGCGCTTAGAGCAACTTAAACCCAGGCGACACTTGAAGTGATGAACATCTTAACCATAAGTCAATCACGAGTTCCTATTAATTTAATTTTTAATTAGAAGAAATATGGAGTTTACCTTTTATTTCTCTAACATAAATTTAACGTACCGCAATAAATTAAAAAAAATCGGATTAGGTAATAATTAATTAATAATACAAAAGTCGGTTATCTTATGATTTTATTAGCTTGTCTGTCTATTGCTTCTCTTTTTGGTCCGTATATTCAATGCTATAAAATCCTGTGCTTTTAATGTCTGTTTTCAAGTGATTACTATTATTATTGAAATAGCTTAAAAGAAAGAAAACAGGGGAGGCTTGGTCACCATGGATGTTGTGAATCAGTTGCAGAGACAGTTCATTGACTACTCTGCATCACTACACCGTGAGGTCCAAATAGTTTCTTTTTTCTTCTTTTTTTGCGTTATTGCTTAGATTTGACCAAAATATTTATCTTTTCATTAAAATCTGTACATGGGTTTTGGGTTTTCATTCCTATGATTGTTTCTATTGAGATTATTTCCAACAAAAAAAGGGGTAAAAGAATTGTTATAAAAAGCCAAATCGAGTGGGGACTTGTCATATTTTGTTTTCCCCGAGATTATAAATCAGTTTACCTGAAAAGGAAAAAACTTTTTGGGTTCTTATTCTTATTTTTGTATCCATTAACTGCGCTTTTATTTGTTTTTTCCCCTGGAGTGGTTTTTGGAGGCTTCCTAACAATGGGTTATTGAACAGGGATTTTTGGATGATCAGTTTACTCAGCTCCAAAAACTGCAAGATGATAACAGCCCTGATTTTGTGGTTGAGGTAGCTTCTCTTTTCTTTGAAGATTGTGAGAAGCTTATTAACAACATGGCCAGAGCTTTGTGAGTGTTTTATTGTTTTTGTCTTGCTTTCTCTTGTTTTATTCTTAGAATAACCCCTCTTTTGGGTTTTGTTGGATAAACTGAAACTAATTGGTAAACTGTGATGTTATTACTATCAGAGAGCAACAACAAGGGGTTGATTTCAAGCAAGTGGATGCTAGTGTCCATCAGCTAAAGGGTAGTAGTTCCAGGTATTCATAAATACTTAAACGCTTGATTTTTCTACTTGACTTTGCTATCTTATTTAATTGGGATTTTGCAATGATCATTCTAGAAAATCAGATGGTTGTTTCATTGCTTCTTGTAGAGATTAGAATGTATTTTAATTGTGTTTGAAAGTTTGTTATGAGTGTTTGTGTGTTTATGGTAATAGCATAGGTGCAATGAGGGTTAAAGATGTATGCATCGCTTTCAGAAGCTTTTGTGAAGCCCAAAATCGAGAAGGGTGAGCTTTGCTTTCCATTCACATCTTTTCTCATCATTAGTTTCTTTATATGATCGCATGAAATGCTGAATTAGAATGTTGACCTAATTAGCGTATTCGCATGCTACTGTAACCTGTATGATGCTTTTTTGAAGGTTTTTGGATGTTTTTCCTAGATTCCATGAGAAAAATGGCAGTAAGTCATAATGGGATACAATGCATTCATCCATGAACGATTCACTTGGTTAGGAAGCATAATATAGATTAAAAGAGGGATATGTGAAATGCCATTTGATTCAGCTATGAGAGCTGAGTTACTGCTCTCTTCAACTCAGCTCAAGAAAAATAGAATGACAAGCTAACATTTAGTCATCCATAGAGAAGAGATGATGTTGAGCTTATCTATTCACATCACCTTATCAATTAAATGGG
The DNA here is from genome assembly GCF_025698545.1 of Gossypium raimondii. Classification (NCBI taxonomy): domain Eukaryota; kingdom Viridiplantae; phylum Streptophyta; class Magnoliopsida; order Malvales; family Malvaceae; genus Gossypium; species Gossypium raimondii. Next base: position 52,395,918 of record NC_068575.1, read on the forward strand.
AAGATTAGATACAAGTTGGTCAGTAGGCATCATGTTCAACAGTCTCAAGTGCAAATAGTGTTTCCGTTTTGCTTAACCAAGTAATTTAGCTAATATGAATATATGATAATTTAGTTTTTCTAGATTGTTGGTCTGACCAGATGTTGATCCAGGAAACTCTCCAATTGAGTGTGCATGCAATGAAAACTTCATGTATTTGTAAATATTTGCTTTTTTGGTACTTGTATCAATTAAATACAAATTTTTCTAGTTGAAATGTTTTCTTATATCTGATCTGTAAGTTTTTTGCTTCGCACTCCCTTGAATCATACAATGAAGGAAGTGACTGGTTAACTTGACAATGTTTTGGGACAGGTGTTTGAGATGCCTGCAACAGGTGACTCATGAATACTCCCTACTGAAGAACAAGCTTCAAACCTTATTCAGGGTACACATAACAACATGCTCCTACTAGGAATTGTTATGTTCCTGCATGAGTTTTTGATAATGCAAGAACAGATTTCCATTTTTCACAAAAAAGTGCTTCATTCCTTGAGTTTGATTTTTATCCATTTCTATCTCCAATACTACTTTTTAAGTGGATTCTTTACGGTTGGTTGTTTCAGCTGCAGCAACAAATCCTGGCAGCTGGTGGATCAATTCCAGTAGTGGAATAAATAACCATTCATATCATCCTCATGGTAGAGCAAAGGAAAAGTTGAAACAGCTGATACTACTTATTGTTTGATACCATTTTCTGAAGAGGTTTTGTATTTAATTAATTGCAGCATTGTTGCATGTTACTGAAGGGTTTTGCTTAGATTTGCATCTAAAACCTGTATGAGGAATAGGGTAAGGCTGTGAATAAACTGCAAAAAGCATATATACACATATGGTAGTTCTGTTTCTATTTTAGTAATGACTTAATTGTTTGATTCAACCACATCTGATCTTTCACTAGATTCAGTGTGTGGATGAGATAGGTGATGTTGAGGTTTATTTTTTCGTACAAGGCTAAAAACCTTGTATGCATGGATGGAAGTGTATCTAATCTATAATGTTACACAATTCTACTTTACATTGAAGGATATCCAACTGTAGGCCATTTCGGCAAATAATAATTTATGTTATACAGGGCGAAGCCAAAACAAAAACAAATTTTAGCTGCCGGAATTAAATTGTGATTTTAATAACTTATATTTGTATCATTTTTAAAGGATTAAATTAAAATTTTAGCATTTTAAGGGGGTCAAAGTATAATTTTATTTTTATTATTTTAAGAGTTTAAAATTTTTGAAGGGCTTAAATGAATAATTTTTATTTTAGGGGTTGGATTTATTAATTTTTCTAAAAACAGTATCTTTTTAAGTGCATTTATTTTAAGTCTAATTCGATTTCGAATTTAGGATCATTATAGGTTGAGTTAATTTTACATTTAGTTATTAAGTTGAGTCGAAACTAGAAGAGAAAAGTGGCTAAATATAAAGCAGGCCAGAAGCGAGCGTGAGAAAAAAGCATAGCGGAAAGCACAGGGCATTGTCCATCTTCATCAAATCCGGTACGGCTGCCTCTCATTGAGAGAAGTAGCCATAGCTATAGTCAAGTCTAAAAAGGTGCATATCAGAAGGGGCAGCCAGTAGTAGTACCAGATCTTTTCTTTCAAAACAACCAAATGGAAAAAGCTCTTCCTATTTAAAGTCCATAAAAGAACTAGTATTCTTTGTAAATAATAATACTAGGTAGATAGAAAAACCAAATGGTAGGTACGTTGTCAGATACGGGATACTCATTGTAGGCTCCACCCCGCATATTCGTAATTAAATATCTTTCTAACAACTTCCCTTTCTTGTAATTTCTCTTTTACATTTGAATGTATCATAAGCACAAAAACTTGGTTTTTTATTATTTATCTGAGTCTTTCACTTTCGCATAATTTTTTTCAACCACGTGTTTCTTTTTATCTTATATAAATGTAAATCCTTTCCATTCTACTTTCTTTTATTTTTTGTATTTTTCTCATGTTTTATTCTTCTTGTCCTCTACCTATCGCCCACTGTTTTCTTTCTTATAATTTTATCGCCCATTGTTACTTTTTATTGGAGGGTTATTTGTCATTACAATTTATAATATACTTTTAATATTTTCGATTTAAATTTTATTATAATTTAAATCACATGAGTTCTCATAAATTTAATTTTAAATCTGAAAATGACATCATTATATCTTGGACTGACCAAAAATTGAAAATGACATTTATATTTAAATGGAATAAAACGGTCCCTCAAATGGATGGAGTTGATGAGAGTAGGGAATAGTCAATTTAGACCTTAGCGTGTGTTAGGCTAAACAAAATAATAACAACAATAATTAAGAGTACTAATATAATGAGGATTAGCGTGATGGGGGCAAAGCTTAAAGTCCGCAAGCAATTACTGTCTAAAATAAATTATTTTTTAAAGGAATAAATATTAAATTTATAATTTGATATAAATATTTTAATTTGGTGCAACTATATACATGAAATTTGAATTCAATTATAAACATTTAGATAAATAAATATATATTTTTTATATTAAATTAATATAATTATTTATTTATACACAATATACAGTTTTGATATTTACCATTTTAAAAAAAATAGAATTATGTGAGGCAATGGAAATATAGCGAGTAGATTAAGGATTTTTGTCCGAAAATCATTTTTAAAAAGGGAGGGGGGGGGGTTGAGAAACACTCCACCATTTCGTATTAAAGGATTATGTATAAAAGACAAAAAAGTAAACAGCTAATTTACAATGAGACAGCTTCACAATAAGACAACGAAGAACAATAAAACAAAAATAAATGAACATTGGGCATTTATAAATGTTTAATCTTATCTAAACAAGAAAACGCAAAACAACAAAACTCTTAAATAATGAATACATCTGATTTGTGTTTTGTTTTACTGATGGGAAGATGCAAAAACTAACGACAAATAATAATTGTATTTGTATATAAATTTTTAAGTTAATCAATTATGATTTTTTTATTTTTTTTAATTTAGATATCTTAATAACATCATTTCCGAATTATATATATATATATTTAAAAAAAAAAAAAAAAAGAGACAGGTTCCAAGTTCTATGTCCTTATCCAAGGCTTAGCTGTTCCTACCACTTACTGCTCCCCCAATAAACCACCCTTTAAAAGCAATCCAACATTTTTATTCTTTATTTTAAATATTTATTTATCACAAAAAAAAAAGGTGGTCCCCTTAGAGTGGTTCCAAAATTTTCAACCACTATTTTGAAGACTTTTTTTACTTTCTACCCATCGGAAAACCAAACCGTATTCCTCTTTCAAACCAAACTAACATTTTATATTCTGTTTTACGTAAAAACAAATAAAACAAAACAAAATATGTGAACAGCTTCAAATCTTAAACATAAAAAAAAATACCATAACTATATTTATTACACCTATTATTTAACAAAAGCTCTGACAGATGTCCCTTAAAAAGAAAAAAGAAAATTCCAAATTAAAAAAAAAAACAACAAGGTGGAAAGTTGGCTAAAACACGATTTGGACTTATAATCCACTCATCTCATTTACAAAAAAAAAAAAAATTTATTATTTTAATTAATGATTCCAAAAGTTTTTGATTGGTTGGGGTTCGTTTTGGTCTTGGGCTTCAGAGTACTGACAGAGAAAAAAAATTGCCTGCCTATGTGGTCCGCCACGCTACACGCCCCCATCTTTTTGCACGCTTTCTTTACATTTTTCCAACTAAGCTTTAAATATATATATTTCCAACTATTTAAAAAAAATTGAAGAGTAATTTTTTATATTAACAATTATTATAAAATCGCGTTAAATAGAATATTAAAAAGAATGGGTATGATGACAAATATTATAATTGAATGGCGTGTATATGACTGTGTAAAGAGTAAATATGGAAAGTATAGTAGATGAAAATCATGAACTTGATTTATCTTCTAGTGTCCAAATTGATTTCATAGATACTATAAGATCACCCTTGGTGCCAACTATCATAAGAATGATCCGCAGTGTAAGTATTGAATGGCTCAGCATTTCCACAAACATTGGATGTTCGTTAAAAGACATGTTGTTGATACCCAGACCAGAAAGCAATGTTAACAGAACAAAATCTTTTATATATTACCTTTAGAACACACAGTACAAGTATAACATCAACATACAACTTCATTACAAGACAACACATACACATATATAAAAAAGAAAAAAGAAATTCCATTCCTTGTTCTGAAATTAGTGCTTTTAAGAATTTAACAATTAACACAATAACCCCCCCCCCCCCTACACTTCTCTCTTCCCGTTATTTGAGGCAGGAAGCTAACTGGAGTAAGGCCCTTTTCCTTGTATCTGGTTGGTGCTCATCGGCCACCGCCACCGCAAAAAACGAAACGTAGTAATCAAGTAAGAACACAAAACAAGCTTATAACTACACACCATTGATAAAAAAAAAATTTAAAGGGGGAAAGGAACTTTTGTTACGTATGGTTAAGTGGAGGTTATATAACTAGGCAGGGTGAGTGGTATTAACAGTTAGAATGAACGAAGTTGTTCATCTCCTCCATGAGGCAATAGAAGTGATCGTTGTTAGGCAAGAAATAGAAGCCGATGGTGGCTTTCTCTAAGAAAAGGAGTTTCACCTCTTGACCCGATTTTTTAAGTCCTTCAACGTATGCCAATTGCCAATCTTGAATCAGATCCAAACCCGCCACGACTACCAGACTTTTCGGGAACTTGAGACCTTCGAGGGTTCCACCTCTTGGCCCGAACGGGTTACAAGCCGGATGATCTCGATCTTCGCCTTCCGGTAGATAAGCTCGCCAATACCAATCGCGGTCGTGGAGCGTCACGAAGTACTTGCCGTCCAATCTCTTTTCGGATTCCGTTCTCATCTGCCCACCGAACATTGGGTGAAGCAGAATGTTGCCTAGTACCTCAACGTCAGCCTCTGCTGCTCTCGCCGCAACATGGTGAGCTATGTTGCCACCAGAACTATCGCCGGCCAAGTATACGTGCACTTTGGAGTACTTTCCACTTTGAAGCCAAGTTCTTGATTTAACCCACTTTAGAGCCGCCCAACCATCGTCGTACGCACAAGGGTATCGGTGTTCGGGCGATCGACGATAGTTCACGGACACAACGACGGCTTTGCAAATGCTGACGAGGCGACGACAAAAGGTGTCATAGATGGCGCTGTTAGCGGAGGAATGAGTGAAACTCCCGCCGTGGAAGAAGACTATGACCGGAACGACCTCGGTTGTGCTCAAAGGTTTCTCGAGGTCGACGATGCCCCATTGAGCCTCGTTTTTAGGAGATGGCTGATAAACCCGGTTAAGAAGGCCGGTGGCTCCGTCGACATGATCGAAGGAGAAGACCCCATCGACTGGGTTGATATTGGCAGGTACTCGACGGTCAAGGAACTCCGATAAGTCTCTGTTGAAGGTTCCATCTGGACGGCGCTGTAGATTGTACGATAGCTTGAAATTAGAAATGAGGACCCAGGTATTCAACGGTACAACCCTCTGCAAAAGAAATTACATAAAATCCAAAATTTCAAGCGATCAGAAGTTTTGACTATCAATTTGGAAACTGAGAAAAGACAGATCGTACTACAAGGAAGAGAAAATAAATGAAATCCCAACATGAACGTTTCTGAAGAAATCATAAAATCAGCACAATCCCACGAATTAATCCATAGCTCATAATTAGACAAAATTTGGTTTAACCCAACATCACTCCTGAAAAAGAAAGATCAAATCATAAACAGAGAATTTTTTTAACAAAAAAGTTATCGTTTCCACGAAATGGAAGTCAAATCTCCCATAGCATCTACTTAGTAGGGGAAAAAAATTACTGTTGAAACAAACAAAATCACCAGTTAATTTTCGAAATGGACCCCAATTGTCTATCCAAAAAGAAAACGAAAGAAAATACCTTGGATTCATTGAGGTTGACTTCATTGCTACCAGCCATGGCTCAAATAAACCAGACTCAGAACACCCCCAAGACGGAAAACAAAAAAGGGAAAAAAGATGCAAGAAAAAGAACCCACCGAAGAAACAAAACCAATCTTCACAAAGACAGCCTCATAGTAGCAAGAAACTAAAGCAAGACCGCATAGGTGTATTGTCCTTCCTTCTCTGCTCTTGGGTGTCTTTTCTTTGTAGTAGTCTGTCACAGGGCTAGAAGATGAGAATTCAGGAAATTTTCTAAAAGCAGAAGCAGATTCAAAGGGGAGAAGCAAAGAGCGAATACAAAAGCCTCAAGAAAACTAAGCACATGTGCATTCGTTATGACCGTGACACCTCTCTTCTCTTTTTGATTGATTCCTCGTTCTTCGGGGTTTTTTTTTTTTTCTAAACAAGAAGAGACACTTCCTTTCTGAAGCACGAAACCACCAAGAAAATAGAAGAAAAAGACGGGAAATAAAAGAGAGAAAAAGCAAATATATATATATATACACGACTTAAAGAAAGTAAATAAGATAAAGAGAGAGAGGGGGGGAAATATTTTTGGAGGGTCAAAGGAGAAAAAAAAAAGAATCGGAGGACGGAGACGAAAGAGACGACAAAATGGGGCGGCCGATTTTAACTGTTTATGTAGGGTACTAACCTTCTCAAATTTGCTTTCTTCTATAAACTAAACTTATTTTATATTATTTTTTTAGATTTATTAATAATTTATTGTTTGTTTTTCCAATGATGTTTTTTATGAGTATGAAAGTCGAAATACATTTTTTATGAGGCTATGCCTATCGTCCCCCTCCTTTCTTTCTTTGGATATATTTAAAAATAAATTTTATATATTTGAACAAAAAGCAAAATTTAATGTATATAATTTTATAAATTAAAATTTATGTATAAATTTATATAATAAACAATGAGAAATTGATGGGAAAAAAAGGGGCAATGGTGGTAGTATTAAACCTAGAAGTGGGAATAGCTGTAATGAAGGGAAAATTTTCGCAAATAAAAACAAATGAAAAGAAGGAGACAAGAGTTTCCTGCGTGCGGCCGACGCCAAGGTACGTGGCGACAAATTGTTTTTTGCCCAAAATGGGAAAAATCCCGAAAGTACCCTCAACATCACGATCAAAACCACGAAACAGCCACTGAGAGCGAACCGTGTTTTGTCCAGTAGTGGAAAGCGCGTGGCGGCATGTTTCTTGTCAGCCTGGGAAGGAAGGAGGCTTTTGCTTTTTATTTATTTATTTACTATTATTAATTATCTTTTTTGGATTTTTCTTTTCTTTTTTTGCCTCCTTTCTGATGTCATCTCATCTAATGTGTGGGCTTTGGATTTTGTCGTATTTCCATGGGAGGTGTGTATATCTATCAAGCGTGGGGGGATAGAGACACGTGGCATGCCCCACGTAGACACTTCCCTCAAAGCTCTCCTTCCTGAAACAAGTTGATACGATGATGATGAAGGAGCCAATATTTTTTTTTAAATAATAATTTGAGTGGAACCGTCACCCGCACTGGTTTCTTATTTTCCGGACCACGTGTTCACTTTGGAGCTTTGATTGATTGGTAGATTTTCTCCCGTGAGCTATCTATCATCACTCGAGTGGATCCTGACGGTGAATCTTGGCCGTTGGTTTTGTTTGATGTAAAAGATCCCAATTCCCAGCTATGATGTCGGTTAGCTTAAAACGACTGTTGACAAAACAAACGAGAAAGAAACCGCCGGCTACTTTATTAAAGTTGCAAGGCAGATGAGGCTCCTCACCCAATCGGATTCTGCTTCCAATTTCATTGCCATTAATTAAATATTAAAATATCTAATAATTACAACATATATTTTTCTCGGTTTCTCTCTAAGTGGGAGTACTTCCTAATTTTTTAAGAATGGGATCAAATTAATTGTTTTATTAATTTTAATTACATAAGCATAATTAATTTTTTATGATTAAATCGAATTGAATCAAGTTAAAATTAACGGATATAATATTATTTTTATTTTCTTATTTAATAAATTGTACAGTAATGAATAGAATATAAGCATATATGGATTTAGAACGAGATTTATGTGATCTTTATTTTATTTTATTGGTTAATTTAGCTGGTTGTATGATTTACATGGTTCAATTTTCAAAGGCGCATTGGGGGTTTAGTGGCGAATAACAATAATATTAATAAGAAAGGCTTTATTGGGGTTTTCCCCTTGTTGCCTTGACGTTGTGTATGCAGCGAAAAATGCAACATTTTATTTAAAATATTCATGGTGACGATGGTGTGACGAAACGATGAGAAGAATATTCAAAATTAAACATAATAAATATTTAATTCAAAATGTATTATTTTTCGGTTTATATAATCATAATAAATTAAACATAAGAATATTCAAAATGTATTATTTTTCTGTTTATATAATCATAAAATTGTAAAAAATAATAATAAAAAGGACAATGCGTGCTAACCAAACACATTCAATTGATGTTAAATATTTTAATTGACATGTGTTACGTGTGTAGGCTATCTTCTTCAATATTGGCTATTCAACCAAAAGTCAATAATCCATCCAAAACACAAACAGACAATTTTACAATTACAATTAACTAAATAATTTTTAACGTAAAACATTAATTTAAAATATATATTTATTGATGTTTTCTGATTATGAAAAAAACTAACGAAACAGGGGTTAATTCTGGTAATAACAAAGACATTAATTAATTAATAATAAGTGTCGTTATAGGAAAGTGGCTGAAACATGTGCCACGCACACCCCGTACCAAACATACTTGCTTTTGGTTTGTAATAATATGTATTATCGTGTAGCATAGCTTTAGACCGGGTGTCGCCCTCTACGGTTCAAAGTTAAATTAAAGAGCGACCCACCAGTGTTTTGGCCGCTTCTGCGTTAGGTCAACAAACTAGCAGCATCTAGGAACACCTTTCGGCTGCTTCTCTCTATTCAATTCCCATCAAATTAATATAATTACTTATGGTACCAAGAATAATTAGGATCCGCACCATGATAATTAAAATGTTTACCGTTTTAGGTATAATTTAGATTTGAGTGATGCTAGTCACGTTGCTGCTAAGGTTTTATTCTCCTTTCACGTATGATTAAGTAATGGTTTTTTTACCTATGTTTGTATGTGTTTCTCATGTTTTATTTATCTTTCTATATCGTATATGTTTTCTATAGTCATACAATGTCTAGTATTGCGAAGTTTGTTTTAAAGGTCTAATAAATTTTTCCTACAACAAGATTTCTAGAAAGAAACAAATATAAAGAGGTTTGGTGTGGGTTTGGATGGACAGCGTGTTTATCTACTATTACTGTAAAAACAATGGTGACAATGAGATTAGATACTATAACGATACAGTAGCGTGAAACAAAAAGTAAACTAAACGCACCGCACCCCGCCGCCTATCCAAACCCACCCTTAGTTATTACTTGAAATAAATTTATTCTACATATCATCAAAATTATATATTATAAATTTAGAATATTATAACATACTTATATTTGGTGACATGAATACAATTTTTATTAAATAATCCTTTTACCAATCGATTGGGTTTTAACTCGATTGGTATAAATATTGTTGTCAATATAGAAGGACGTAGGTTTGAGTGCGTTGGAACATAGTATCTTCCTAAGTCGTAAATGTGTCATAATTTAATATAAATAATAAAATTTTATTTTTTATACGCTAGAAAGCAAAATAGCATTTTCATTGATATATTAAAATGATAACAAAGTCATGAAACATGTCAAAACAGAAATCAAACATCTTTCGCCCATTGAAAGACTTAAGCAATAATAAATAATTATAATAGCATATGTGCAGGCATGACCAGTACCACTTATCTAAAACCTACTAATCTTAAATCTCTCTTCACATTTTAATCTTTTTTTACATAGTACAACTGAATTTTGATTAAATTTAAAATTAATTTTTTCTTTATTAAAAGAAACCCAAAATAAAGAGTATAATAAATGTGTAACAAAAATTAAATATTGTTTATATATTAAAGAAAACAAAATGTGGAATAATGAAAATATATGTGTTTGGTACCAACTTTAAACATTTAATATATAAAACAAATTGATTAATTGATAGTCAAACAAGTAGCAAGTGGATGATTAACAAGTTATATCCCCAAGAGAAAGCAAAAAAGGTTGAATACCTAACACTGTGAAGAAGTACAGTGTATTTATATGTGGGTAAGTGTTCAATGTACAAAAAGGCTTCACATGCACTCTCACCCTTTTTTTTTTTTTTTTTATATTGTTCAAACCAACATTGAATTCTTATCCCATAAATAAAAAACTTGAAAGCTTCCATTGTCAATATATTTTTTTTAAAAGAAATGTATATTGTTAGTTAAGAATATGTTATAAATTAAAGATTTTAATATTCAATTCAATGGTGGTTTAAAAAAAATTGGTAATCGTCGATTGAGTCTTAGCTCGATTGGCATTATCCTCCTATTTAAAAGTTAGGGAGGGACTATGGATAATTTTAGGTATTGTGTAAAAAACATATATCATAAAAAAACTATAATGAGATTAATAACTTTTTAATTTAAATTTTGACCAGAACTTGAAAGGAAAACTTTTCGACTTTTTGATTTCTTGAAAAATATTTTCTTTTATTAAATCTTTTACTTTATAATGTTACTTTTGTAATGAATATTTCATAATCTTCAAAATATTTTTATATTAAAATTTTCAGAACAACCTTTTAACTCTAATGGTAAGGTGACACTAAAACTAATAATGGAGTTGGGAAAGGAAGGTGGAAGGAAGCACAAAGAACGGGTTCCCATGAAAGGCAAAAGTGAAGTTAATTAATGGTGTGAAAAGCGAAAGGACAATCCCATCAGAGATGGATGGTTTAGTTAAGGATTAGTTGAAATTGAATGGGTTCACAAGTCAAATTCAATAATATAGAAGGTGGAATGAGGAAGAAAAAGCAAGTAACATGACAGAATGAACTCATCAATGTAATGACAAACTTACATAGAATAAAATGATTTTATTGTTTACACTAACAGCGTCACGATGTTAAAATCAAGAATCAAAATTTGCTTCCTGCAATTGAAAGCCCTAGATGAATCACCATTTAGGTTATGATAAATAATAATAATAATTAGGCCCAACCCTGACTAAATTACCTGTATTATTGCACAACCAAAAAAAGATGTTATACCAACCCTTTGATGAACTAATAAAACTATATGCATGTATATTACATTTACCGGTTCAAACCTAGAGCTTCTACTCATCTTCTTCACTTGTCTACTGCCAACATGAATACGAATACATGGTGTACGGAAGTGGTTTGATATTATACTTCTTGAAACTCTCATTACCCAAGCATCGATCTTTACTCTCGTAAATTACAGAAAGTCATCAGGTTCTGACATCATTCATATATATGCAAGTGAGTTCCGATCCACCTCAGGTTGAGGACGACCTCTAGTTGGTGTTGGTGGTCTTTGGATATTCAGCTCCTGTAGTGCAATATAATCATTTTATGTATGTATTATTGATGTACATGCAGTTTGAAGGTATTGCTTTATGCACTGAAGTTTATAAAAAGTACCTGCATCCATGCATCATCTCCAACACGCTCCGGCGATGCCTCTGGAGAATGAATGGGAGGTGGCAAAGGATGGATCAACTTAGGGACTACAACCAATCCTCTACCAACTACTAATATAGCTCCAGCATTGTTTGCAGTACCTGGTTGTTATTACATATACACCTGATTAGGCAGCAGAAAATACCAGACCGGCAAGATATATTACTCAATGTGGTTTACTTACCACAATAGTTTGTTGCAGAAAAAAGAGTAATCAATTGACCGTGAGCAAATCGCTCGAACCCATCCATTACACATTCATGAGCCCTTATAATAAGTTGTAGCCTGTTTTTCTTACAGAAGTCCGCCACACGATCAGGCTGCATGTGCCGACTGAAATCAATGTAGGTTCGTGTGCATGTATAATAAAAGATATCTAGCATGATATGAAATGTCATAATAGATTCAATCAAATGCACAATGGTTTCCTTGCCTTTTCTCCATTTCCGATTGATGCATTAAATATAAGAACCGATAAACTATTTTACACATAAAGCCAAAAAGATGCATACCCCAAAAGTGACAAGACCGGGGCCTCTGGCATTGGGTCTCAAACCTTCTACACTATCATTTTCAGTTGGATCAGACCTAAATAGGCAAAAGGATAGCCAAAATTAGTCTCGAGAAATATATATATATCAATTGAACTTAGTACATTCAGAGAAGGAATACCATAATAGGTCCATTAAAACAATGGATCCTGCATCCATTGTTATTGGCCGCTCAAGTTTCTCTATCTGTTCAACTGCATGTATTGATCTTCCTATGCCACCATGCATGCAGATAATTTTCTTTTCAATAAGAGCAGCAAGTGGAATACAATTGAATAGTTGATTAAACCGTGTCCATGCCCATATACCATCATTCTCCCCCTAAAAGTAGACAAATAAGCACATTTTTCTATGGATAAAAAGTTAATTAATCCTTGTATTGAACACTCGTTCAGACCATTCTCTCGATGCATTCGATACGGAAACCAAAGAGTGCATTTATGTCAGAAGCCTCATGGTTTCCGCGAATCAAGTGAACATTTTCAGGATGTTCTATCTGCATAATCATCACAAACAAGACAATTGAATTCATTAAGAAATAGCAGAAGGTTTACATCTACAGTCAAACTAAGGCTTATAGGTCAAGAAGATTGCCTTAAGAGCAAGAAGCAATGTTATTGTCTCCAAGCTGTGCTGTCCTCGATCAACATAGTCTCCTAAAAACAGATAATCAATGTACCTAAAATATAAAACACAAGGATTAAGCAATTTTGGGGAAAAAATTTTAGAACTAGCTATGTTGCTCCAACTCTTCATTTTTCTTGAAGTACCTATATCTAACTAAGGATGACAAAATAATCAGAGCCTGACAGGTTCCGACCTGATCCAATCCTATACGGGTGTTCTTTTTGTTGAAAATCGGGTTCGGGAGTGAGTCGGGTTTTCAATTAAATTTTCAAGTTTGGGTCGGGGTAGGGTTTTGACACACCACTCTGCCCTGAAAATGATCAAAGTAGCCCTGTTTTAACTATCTTTTATAAGATTTTATAACATTTTAACTACCTTTTATATATATATATATATATGTTAGTTAGATATTCTGAGTCCAAGTAATCGTTATAGGCCTAAAGTTTCAACTATGATAGTTGACAAGGAATTATCTAACTTGAATGAGCAGCAAAGCTATCAAAATTACGTAATATCTCCTGCAGTTGAAGGAAACCCATATTCATCAAATAGACGCATCAAATCACCAAATTGTCCATGAAGGTCACCAAAGACTTTTATAGGAGCTTTCAACTGAAGGACTGAGGGTTCTTGCATAAAAATCTGTTCAGCAGCAAAACAAAGCTCGCCCACTTCGTAAGAATCCAAGAAAAACCTCCTATTAGCTGGAGCTTTCCAATTACGGGGCCTAAGCAGTGTATAAATAACCTGCAAGAGAAATATAAAATTAGTCTACTTTTAAAAAAAAGCTAAAATGAAAAGCAAATAATATGCTTGCCTTCTTATGTAAGCCTTGAGGAGACTTTTGTCTATAAAACTTTTTCGCAGGATAGGACAGATCACTAGAAGGAATCATCCGTCTGCTCTCATTTTCAAACTGATCCAAAGATAGTTGTCGAATCATCCCACCGAGGTTGCCCACAGCCTCTTTAGCAACCACAACCTGTGGAAGAAAACCATTAGAATACTGTGGTTAGACAACTAGAGGACCATTCAAAAATACGACTTGGAATATACATACAGCTCTATAATGAAGGCGAACATCAGCTTCAATTTCACTAGCATCTGAAGCTGTTTCGGCAGCATGTGAGTTTTCATCAGATACAGATGCTACTGAAGAAACAGCAGATGCAGCCTGTGCAGCTTGCCATACAGCGTTTGCTGCCTCAGCTTCAGCAGCAGAAGCCTCATTCAGTCTCTCCATTGAATATTCATCCATACTATATGATAAAGATCCATCATAAACAAATAATCCCATGGTGTCTATATTAGCATGCGCACATGCATGAGAGAGAGAGAGGGAGAGAAGAATTATTAAGTCATACATCATGCCCCCAGCTGAAGGAAAATCTGGAACATCATCTGAAGTTGTCTCAAATGAAGTGAAATTAGATTCATTATTGAATCTGGGGCTGGAAAAATTTAAGACTCTCTCAGGGGTTAATACAGGAGAATTAATGTCAGACTGGAATGATGAATATTCTGCTACTAGGAAATCATCCAACAGTGTATCTGCAAAAAATTAAATGATTAAGGACATATTCATCCAAAAAAGGAAATTAACAGTGTAAACCCCCAAAAAAATGAAAATGAACAGGTAAGATAGCATAAACAATTCGATTTTTATAACTGTCAGTCTGAAATAAATTCAAAAGCAAGGTATGGCATCATCACTCACTAAAAAGAGGAGAGATGTCATATAGCTGTAAGACAAATGTGTGCATAGTTTCAGATACAAATATTTCTTTTAAGTATGCAGACAAGCATGCATTCCTTTGGTCCAAGAATAAATCTATAATGAAGTTCTTAGTACCTACGAGCCAAAGGAAGACAGACCAATGTCTTCCTGTGCTCTGTTTCCCATACTGCCCATAGCAGTTCCTTCTGTAGCAAACCAACAAAAGCTAATTGCTCCAGTGATGGAACTGACAAAACCCGAAGAAACTATTTTTAAAGGTTTCCTGCACAAATGTAAATTTTCAAACCCAGTTGTTGCAGCAACCCAATGAAAACAAAGGGCATGAAAAAGTGATTGAATTCACATTGAAACACATACTTATAATATGATCCTGTGTATTCATACACACTAAGGTAATATATACCAATCAAAAGCAGAAAATATCAGTGGCCTCTTAACTTCTTAGCTGTATGGCAATCCAAAAAATGACCACTATAGCAATAGAGCCTATATATGAAGCCTTCTTCATATGTATTTATTCTAGTTTTATCATCTACAACTGCAACAATCAATGAGGTCAAACTTCTAAAACTTAAACTTTAATTGCTCTTTTACTAGTACCTTAATTAGTCAAAACAAAACCTATTTACTAAGACAGGTCCATGCATGCTGCTTTTCAGATAGATTTTACTATCTTTACCTCCTCTAAGACCACCATGAACATATATTCGAGCACCAACAGATGCAGATGCATGGCGACAACGACGCATAAGTTCCAAAGAAGCATCATATTCAACATGTCCCTTAGCAAGCCCATTCCTATCCAACCACTCTCCAGCAGCAGTATCCAGTACTACAGAACAGAGCGAATATAAATAAAATTGAGATACATCAAACTCAAAATGTGGGCAATAATTTTGAGATGACAATCAAAAGTTTACCTGCAATAGCTGCCTCCCCTTCTACTGCACGTCCTCCTCTAAGAGCACCCCCGGTAACATGCAATTGCACACCAACGAAAACCTAGTAGCATGCAAAAATCATGTTGGTTGTTTATAAAACAAAAAAATGTTGCAGGCCCACAAAACTTGTGTCTTACATTCATAGCTACCGTATTCTACTTACCGCAGCATGCTGATACCTTGGTGAAGGGGCCGCTCCAGGAGCAAGAGTCCACTCCCAATGACCATTCCTATGCATAAGCAGTCCATATGCATCTGCCATAGGCTGTAGAGGAAAATTTAATCCATCAACTGAAAAACAACATCTCACACTGAGAGCCCACTCACCACCTAGAAAGACTGTTCAATGCCTAATTATAGTTTGGTATAGAATGTTAATAAGAGAAGAAATTAGATTATTCAGTCTAATAGTCACATGGATATATGCTATTTAAAATAACAAAACTTAAACATCACAACTTATGCTAAACATTTAGCACACTGTAATGAATATGCTCGATCCAGAAGACATTTGACATCAACAGTTAAACGAACCAAAAGTAAGAGAGAGCATCTGTTTTACCGCCAAAGGGTGAGCATAAAGCACATATTACATGAGGGTAGATCGTACCG
The DNA here is from genome assembly GCF_025698545.1 of Gossypium raimondii. Taxonomy (NCBI): domain Eukaryota; kingdom Viridiplantae; phylum Streptophyta; class Magnoliopsida; order Malvales; family Malvaceae; genus Gossypium; species Gossypium raimondii. The sequence goes on from NC_068575.1 coordinate 52,412,007, forward strand.
TCCCAGAAGAGTCTCTTCCACCACAAAGCAAAAACATACCATCTGAGCGAGCATTAGCGGTTGCATACCTAGAGAGTGGAACAAATAATGCAAATACTTAAAACACAGATTGTGGAAATATAAACACATTAATCGAATGTGTATATTGTTAACAATAAATGAACTTACATCCTAGCAGAAGGTCTATCACCTTCAGTATTTAGCTTCTGCCATATATATGGTTTCTGGCCAGTATCCAAAGCCCAGGCATCGGAAAGAACTCTTTTTCCTGTTTAGAAATAAAAGAACTGTTGTTCGGATTTCAATGCAAACAAACAAAGAAGAGCAAGAGAAAAATCACCAGACAAACATGAAAATGCACACAATTGACCATGCTTCAATCTCAGTTGCCGAAAAACAAGACAAGTAATGTATGCAAGTCTTTTTTATACTAAACCGCAATCTTATTGAATACTAATATAAAGCAACTGTGTTTCATCCAGTACTTCCAAAAAGGGTTTAGTAATGTGAGGATGTTGCCTATAACTATAGACGATTGAAGAGTAATCAACAGAGAGAACAAGTTGACCAAGACATATAGCTTCATTCCCGATTCTTCATACCAAGTATTCCAAGCACAACGTATCCTGGTCTCTTCTACAAAAATGAAATACAGTAAAAGATGGAGGGGATAAAGCTAGAAAATGAATGTTCGTACCATCATTTCCGCTTACAGTAATAAGATATCTCTGGGAAACCAAATCCATGACATGGCCATAGCGTGGTCCAGGACCCTGCCCTTGCACAACCACTCTAGACAAAGAAAACCACCAAAAGGGGAAAAAAAATAGATTATTATGAAGAAACAACAAATTACAATGAGAAATAGAACTTAAACTCACCTATGCCACTTAAACTTATAATTAGTTAGATCAAGCACATAAAGATCATCAGTAGAATGCCCAGCTGGACCTATCCCACCCTACCCAACAGAAATAAATAACAAGTTAAAAGAAAATAAACCAAAAAAACAAATGATACAAAGGCAGTATTCTTTAGAGTTCATTTTGCAGTGTAGGCACCTGAAATACGACCATGGTGCCAACAACAGTTGCTGCATGTGCAGCCCTGGGAGAAGGCGGGTCACCAGCTGGTCTTATTCTGCATAATTCAATTTAAACCGTCCAAAATATCATTTTAAATTTCCAGCTCGGTTTTTTTTTTTAAAATAATTAAAAAAAACTAATAAAGAGAAGGAAGAATCAGGGAAATAATAACCTTGTCCACTTTTTGGTAAGAACATCGTAAGAATGCACTGAATTGGTTACACCAGCCAATCCTAAACACAGAAAAAAAAAAAAGAAGGAAAACTAATGTATTTGAGATTTTTAAAAATCCATAGACAAAGTAGCAACAGGGTTGTGGGGAGATATATTAACTGATTCCGGGAGAAGAAGAGGAAGCGCCACCCTCAATGGCGGTGGCACCACCGAAGAGAATAAGCCTAGGACCCTGGGTCTTGGTGGCAGCGACGGCGGTAAGGGTGTGACCACATCTGGGACCAGGCGCATCTTCATCGGTGTCCCAAAAAGTCTCCAAAGTCCGATAAGTAGGAGCCCGGGATTGCCACGGTTTCGAGCCCATCCCTACCCCACCCCACCCCACCCCACCCCTCACTTGCAATGCAAACAATATTCACACCTTCAATCCTCAGATCTAGTATCATAAACACTCACAAAAGAATCGATAATACAAAAATCGGAGCTCCATGGTGGGCCCAGATTTCTTGCTGGGGACCCTCATTCTCGTCCACTTTTTTTCTTTCTTTAAGAAATTAATCAATCAATTGTTCCTGTAGAAAAGAACCCAAAAGATCGGAATTCCGTCCTTGGATAACCTATTTTCTTTCTTTAATTTTAATTAAAATTGAGAAACAATTTGAGTGTGGAAGATAATTATACGTTTTTTTTTCTAATAAGTGGACGGTGGTGGCTGCCTTCGTACAAAAATGGTGCTCTGTTCTGAAGAAATCTCCTTCTCCTTGCCCGCGCCACATATATATAGTGAATGGGCGTTTTTTTTTTTTTTTACAATAACGGTGTATTCATTATTTACTATAATAATATAAAATACTTATTGAATCAAATTCATTAAATTAAAAAATACAAAATGTGTAATTTAAATTTTTACTTAATACTTTTATAAAAAATATTTATTTCTAAAAAAACCAATCTACTTATTAAAAACTACTCTGTATTCATCAATAACCCATTTTGTTATTCATCATTACATTCTAAAATATAAAATTTAGGTTTACATCTCAAAAATCCTTAAAAATGTAAAAAAACCAATTAAGTCCTTATATTAAATACGCACTCAATTAAACTTTTGTTGTTAATTAAAATAATCAAATAAATCCTCTATTAATGTTTTTTTGTCATTAGTCATGTTGACCACTAAAATAAATTGACACACCAATCAAATAATGACATCCGTGTCTTCGGGTTTAATCTAATATTTTTCCATAAAATGATTAAAAATCATTAAAATTAGAAAAATAAAATAAATATATTATATTTTAAAAATATTAAAATTGATATAAATTTATTAAAGTTACTAATTTATAAAAAATTATAAAATTAATAAACTTATTTAAAATATTTAAAATCAAAAAGGTATTAGAATTCTTAAAAATAAAAAAAATTGTAAAGAATTATAAAAATTTTAAAAATATTAAAATTGAACTTATAAACTTATAAAAAATTATTAAAAAACATAAAAACTTGAACTAAACCAGTTAGCCCAAAATCAGCAAGAGTACCAGTCTAGGAAAATCCATTAGACCGATTGACTTGGAAACCGAGCGGTTGAACTAGTTTTTTATTTTTAATATTTTTATCATAACAAAATTTCATTATCCAACTCTTAGCATATATCAGAATGCCATATTCTAACCAATATTTTCATAATCGGACCGGTGGTCGAACCAACCAGGCCTTTGATTTTTCAATTCGATTGTTTTGTCTAGCTCAATTAAATAAAACATCAAAAAAAAAACCGGTTCAACTATTCTAGGTCAATAGGTCTAATGACTTTCTTCAAATCGATACTTTTGTCAATTTTGGTCTAATTGATCCAACTGACTAATCTTTAGTCAGTTCAAATTTTTATGATTTTTTATAAGTTTATACAAATTTTAATACTTCTTATAATCTTATGGTTTTTATAGGATTTTAATTTTTTTATAAAATTTTAAATATTTTAAATATGTTTTATAATTTTTTATATTTATTTATCATTTTATAAGTTCATATTTTTCAAATATTTTAAAATATTTAACATTTAATTTTTTATATTTTATAATTTATAATTTCTCATTTTTTATGATTTTTAAATATTTTAACCGAGAGGCTTAATTGTTTATTTTAATTAGGTGAATGCATAAAGTTAATTAACTTTTTGCATTTTCAACATATAAGCTTAAAATTTATACATAACACTTCGTGTGATGACATTATTTTATTTTCACCCATTGTGATTTATGAATATCAATAAAGGTATTTCTTTTAAACTACTTTTAGTTTATTTATGGGTTGGTACAAAACTGTAGTGATTGCAGTTGTAGTATTGTAGAGGGTGTAATCAAGTTGACAGTCCAAAATCGTATTTTAAATATAGAATCAAAATAAATATTCTAAAACCCTATAACTAACAACCTCTATAGCCAACAGAGCATCCAAATGCCAAAAATATACTGTAACCTATATTTCAAAACTTGCCATTTATATAGTGTCTCCTGGAAGAGTGTTTTACATATGAAAAGTGCGTCTGTCATTCTACCTAATTTCAGAACCTTCAAAATCAGAAAGAAATATAAACATGTATATATTGATCAGGGACATGGATTTGGAAACTTTGCATGAACTTTGTTAATGTCTGCAATTATCTCAGATGTTAGCTCAACATTGCATGCACTGATGACTTCCTCAAGCTGCCATGGTTTGGTCACCCCAAACACAGTACTTGCCACCAGAGGATGATTCAAAACAAAGGCTACCACAAAAAAAAAAAAAAAAGCTTGAAAATCAATAATGGCTAAGGTAAAACAGAAATCAAAAGCAAAAAGCATACTAGCTGATTTTGAAACATTAAGATATTTAATAGATCACAGCTCTCTACAGAAGCTGCTTAATTCCATGCTCAAACCTTCTGCTATTTGCACTAAAGAGTATGTATTTAAACTCGTAAATTCATTGAATTCCAGCCTTACGGCTTGATAGCAAAACTAGCTTAAAATTTCCAACTTTTGAGATTTGCTATGGCCTTTGAAACATGGGAGAGGAACAAAACGTCATTTTCGATCTAACCATACTTTTCAGAATCATTAAGGATCACCTAATTTCAGAGTATGTGATCCTAGCGAGCTCCTGCCGACAAATGGATACATGTAATTCGATGGACATAATTACTTGGCCAATAGAGAGCAAACGTCGACATGTGCATGCATGTGTAGCAACTACATACCGATTGCAAGTGATACAGGATGAAGACCATATTTTTCTGCAATACCAAGGTACTCCTGCAAAGACAGGGAAATGGAATTATAAGTATCAATTCTTATTCAAAAATTCAAATAAAAATTAAGCTCAAGAGAGATGAATTACATGTAAAAGTAAAACTTAAAACAAAGAACTGTATGCTTTGATGCAAAAAGGTTTCCATGTCAAACAATAAAGTTTATCTGACAACCTACATATCCACCAAATACACTGATTTGCCAGGATGTTCACATGTTTTGGAACATCCTTCAATATCCTTCTTGATAGATGTCATCCATTTAACTCATTTGAATCAATAATCATACAATAAACTCACTACAAAATGTGAAAATGCATTTTATTTTTCCATTCCATGTACAAAAAACAGTGCCATGGAATAATCTCTAAGTTCAAAACCTCACAATATTTTGTTTACCATTGTAGCTAATTTTAAAGTGTTTCGGGCCAGGCTGTATCGGGATTCACCCTCTGAATACCTCCCTAGAAAGCAGAAATGAGATTAAGAAAGAGAAAAAAAGAAGAAGCTCAATGATAATTCTGAAAGTATCCTAAAGAATGAAATTTAAAACAAGAGTTGTTAATCAACCTTTGAAAAGATTTAACCGAGCATCGGAAGGAGCACCATCTGAAGCAAAATACTTCCCTGAAAGTATGCCCATTGCAAGTGGACTGTAGCCCAACAAGTAGATCCTATAAAATATTGAGGGAGTATAAGAACGAAACAAACACGCAAAAACCTTTTCCATTAATCTACATATGTAGTAAAACTAACTAAAGAGTTAACAAAGGTAACTTCTTTAGAATATAACCCAAACTTTTTAGCAAAGACTGGTATTAAGTATATATGCTTTTTGCATGGTGAGCGGCAAAAAAAAAGAATCCTACAGCACTTCAACTATGAGCAGTAGCTATAAATCGCTTATGTCAATACCATATCATGGTGGATGTAAATTCTGTACCTATGACATATCATCATATATCCTGATCAGAATGATTATTTATTCCAGAATAAAAATGGATATGATGCAAGAACATAGAATGCATAAATTATCCAGATCAATCCAATGATTTCAAGAGATTGCCAACTCTAAGATAATGAAAATTTTTTATTGAGATCCTATACATGATGCAGTTAAAATTTAAAAATAATCCATTATTCTAATTTAAAAACATTAAATTCAGAGTGTACCTCTCATGATGACAGCACTCAGCCATTCCAGAATCAAAAGTTCGGCAGAGCAAGCTATATGAATTCTGAAAAATATAAGTTATCAGCTCCACCTATACAAATCAGAGATACAGAGGGCATATTGCTTTTAACCATAAATGCACAGACAACCTGCACGCTTATAATCTTAGGGTAGCGAACATTGTTTTCTGCAAACTGAAGGAACTTCATGACACCATATGGCGTTTCGTTACTGAGTCCAATATATCTGATCTGCAAGTCAAAACAAAAGTTTTACTAAATTCCAATGGTGAGATTTTGTAAAGGCAAACACACATCATGTATCACTTACCTTACCAGCATCAACAGCTCTGCCAAGAGCATCAAGTTGCTCCTCAATTGGGACAGATGAGAATTGTCGGACTGGATCATACTCGGTTTCTCCAAACATGGGAACATAGCTGGAGACACAACTGTGAAGCACTTTAAAATGACGGCTCCTGTATTATAGAGGAAGAAACTAGAAAAGAAAGAAAACCTAAAGTATTTGTTACAATATCTACAAAAGTCACTTATCTGTTCTCTGTTTACACACTGTCTAAAAATGGCAACTCCACAACCCCAAACTGTCCCCCAGGGAAATAAACAAAGGATAAGATCTATATACAAACCGGTCAGGCCAGTGGATTTGATAGAGATCAATGTGGTCCATCTGCAGACGCTTTAAACTGTGAAACCCAGACATGAAGATATTAGAGCATAAAGGAATACAAAATCCCCACACACAGACACAGGCACTCACTTCATTATTCTCCTAGAAATCAATTTGCAGTATTCATGGGTAGTGCACATATATATATATTCATACTAGAAATCCATTTGTGTTAGTGTTATGCACTCATGGTGATACAGAATATGATGTTGGTTAAGTAGATAACAATTTCCAAGTAACTCAAGCTGTATGCGTATGTGCTATTTATGCAATCTGCAAAAACTGAGCAATATCGTTCCCGGACTTCTAACGAGGCATTGAAGAAAACCAAATTCAAATAGGTATATTTGCAACCATAATAAGCTATATATACATTACTAAGACAACTTTCAGTCACTAAAAGTTTGACCATCTATTGATTCCAAGTTAGACACTTTTTTAGGAAAACAAAAAAGAAAAGCCAGATTCAGAGGGGTAATTGTAACTATTATAAATTAATGGTTACACATTCAACAAGTAAAAAATTGACTATTCAGAATACAAAAGGACTTTTTTCAAGGAAACAAAGTTACAAACTTTTTAAGTTATGTTACTCGGACATCCAAGTTAGTGTCAGATATGACTCATATGAGTATGTTTGCGACACAAGTCTGCTCAATCTTTTCCAAGTTAATATATTTGGAGAGTTGTATTTCCATACCCATACCCAAATATATGCCAGACATGGGTAATTCAAGGAAAAAATGAAGAGTCAGAGCAACATAGCTTTTAAGACTAGGCCTAAAACTCAACGCATGCCCTAACATGCAAAGATGGTTAGGATTTGAAGAATAGAGCTCCCCGTGCTATACATGATAATACACTCATTACATGGCAAAATGATTTCAAAGAGGGAACAACCTGGAGACATTTCTGGTGCAACTGACGACACAAAATCCATGACATATGGGACTAACCTGCCATCTACTGCCTCAGTAATATTCTTGGCATCTAAACACTTTGGTCCATCTCTAATCCAACTCATTTGCCCAGATGGCCCAGCAACCTGTCTCATAACCTCTTCTTATCATAAAATATTCAAAAGCAAAACTTCAAAATGTGTGGCAAAAACTAGTAAGACACATGTAGCGTTAGGAAAATACATGATTTGGAAGTCTTGTTCCCCAAGAGAACCATCATAAGTCCACACAACGCCAGCTATAAATTTCAGAACTAAATCACTGCAATCCTTGTCAAAGTTATTCTGCCTTTTGAAATGTTTTATTTAACTTTGGAAAGATTTCCGCATGCAGACCCATTAATTGAAGTTCTTACTACTACTTTAATGAACCCAAAATTACCTGTTTGAATTGCACTCACACTCGAATAGAACATAGACCTAAGATGAGTACAAATGTGGAATGGGCAATGATTAATAGAAGACATGAAGCACTAAGTAACATCTGATAAGGCAGGAAATAGAGGTAACCTTGGTAGCAATGACAACACGGTCACGGGATATTTTCCTCTTTCTAACCCACTGGCCAAAGTATTCTTCACTTTTCCCTTGAGTCTCAGCACGCTGAGGAACTGGGTACCTATACTTTACAAGATAGAAAATGAACATAAATAACCAAAAGAATGCCGAAAACTCAGAAAGGGTTTGAGATGAAGCATGGGGGACACCGTACATTTCGGCGGAGTCGAAGAAGTTGATTCCGGCGTCAAAAGCTTGGTCTAGAAGACGTAATGTCTGAGGAAGAGAGTTTTGCTCCCCAAAAGTCATTGTTCCTGAGGATAAAAAACCAAAAGAGAAATGGAGAGAGGATTAAAGTTCTGAATTGGTGGATATATGGTGGTATGCAGAAGACAGAATAGGGATTGACAAACCTAAACAGAGTCTTGAAACTGTCAAATTAGGAGCAAGGTTGAAGAGAGGAACGGACATTGCTCCTAATGTCAAGAAAACCCCCGGTGAAAATGGCGGGAAGGATGTTCCGTTTAACGATATATATTAGAGAATAACGGAGGCTTTCCAGGCTCTGCAACGAACTTCGATTGTGGGTCGTACTGAGAATTTAAATACAGCTGATAATACGTTAAAAAGGGTAAAATTAAAAACCCACTTGGAGATGCAGGGCAATTGAACCCTGCACCTCTGGCATTTAATCCCCCATCTCATATTGCCAGAGGCAGCAGCAACAGCGACTTGTAGTTTTAATTATGGAAGAAGCAACTATTCACGTTAAGCACCCATTTCATTTCTTATATATCTGCCAAAATCTTGATTTTCAAGGACTTTTTTGACATCGAAGTCAACTAAATTTGATGATGAGAGCAGAAAGTCTTCTTCAGTTTTGTGGAATTTCATTTTTATATATATTTAATGTCTCTTTTTATTATGCTAAATGGGTTGATGATGATGATGATGATGATGATGAACAACCTCGTTTATCTGGGCATTTGAGAGGATGTGTTTCCATTAGTGAAATTGGTGAAACGTGTTCCAAAAATATTTCAAGTTTCAAACATCATTAACCTAACCCACCATCATCAATTGTTATTTGTTATGTCAAGCTCCCAAGACCCCAAAAGCCTAATCACTTCCCGATTTGGAATTTACATAATGGTTGATTTTAGATCAGAGCACTGTATCGTCTCGGCTCTTTTTTTAGTCCCATGTCAACAAAAATGGATCTTTCTTTTTGTCCTTTCTAGTTATTACATATAAACAAATTTCATCATTCAATTCATTGAATGTATTGTAGAGCAAACTTTTGTTTTTCTTCAGGATGACCCAACAAAAGGGAAGAATATATATATAGATGGATGTAAGCAATTCTCACGGTTCGATTAACCTCCAGCAAAAGAAGCTGAAAACCTGGCTGAATCCATAGGCCACCGCTGGACTTTGCTAGCTGTAGCACATCGGAAATTTTGTAGACCTTGCATTGTATGTGCATGCATGAAAACCTAACTATTATAGTCACATGAGCGGAACTCCGAGTTTTTCATTAGCAATGACAATAACCTAACAGAGGGGTAAAAACATCCTGATATTACATTCCTAACAGAAACTTACATTTGAATTCTATGATATCCCAATCTAGTTCGACTGCATAAATCCTTAAGTTATGATCGTCTTCCACAATCCACTTGCAATTCACACTCTAAAATCTTTCATCGAAGGACCAATCTCCAAGTCATGCATGGGAACTAGAAAATGCATTTCATACCTCACCTACGTGAAGTGGCTAATAATCTGTACCTCTTGCAGATGATCCAGACCTTCAATTGCCTCAGTTTTCCTGTCTTGAGACTCGCAATGACCTCAACTTAGAAGTGGACTTAAGTGAATGAATCAGAGGAGCATTATCATCTTCCTCATCTCCCTCAACCTGAGCATCTTCCTGGTCTGATGTGTTAATTGAATCCTCTTCATCACTTGAACCATGCTCATCAAAAAGTCTCCTCCCCTCAATATTTTGCCGCTTCCTAGGACGACCCCTTTGTCTTGTAGTTGTCCATTCCTTCTCATCTGCAACACAACAGCGTGATTAGTTCTTAACTCAAATTCCAGAGAACAGACTCATTACTCAACACAATTTATATCAGATATATATATATAAAGACACAATAATAAAACCTAAATGCTTGGGAACATGTATTTTGTTAAGGGGTTTTATCCCGCATTTCTTAATTATTGCATATCTAGTGGTCTTGTATTAAAGTTGGACCGCCTCCACCTATTGCCAATTTATACTTCGCATAAAAATGATCCAGGGAATGATTGAAATGAAGCTCACTAGTACCTTGGATCCCTTCATTCTTTGCACACTTTTCCAGCAAACTCTCGTAAAATGTATTATAAGGGCGCCACCCACTTGGATCCTCTTCTGCATTTACATTCTCTGTCCTCTTCTGGACATCTTTCAGACTATAAAATAATAAGTGACACACTATGGTCAGTCCCTGTTCAAAGAATGAAATAAAATGTTTTACATTGAATTCAGAGAAATTCTTACACGTCTCGTATGTCAGGTGCAGGAAGTCTTGACGCAAAATGTAGCACAGAAGCTTCCAGAAAAGACAGGTGCTTTGGAGTGTCTTCAAAAGCATACTCAATGCCTTCCTTAACAATCTTTAAAATCTCAGGTCTGTGTTTGTTCCGAGCAGCACCAACAAATATTCCAGCAAGCCGAGCAGCCAAATTCTTACACTCCTGAAAAGACTCGCTTTTTATGGATTCATCATCACTTCTTGAAAGTTCCAGGTGTCGAAGATAGGCCTGGTGAAAAGAAAAAAAAAAGGGTGAACTTAAAAGGGATACACAAACAGAGACAGAAATATAACAATGTTTCCACCACATTTCAGTTTTAGGTTTGTCAAAGAATATGGCCCTACCGCTCTATAACCGTCATACCATTTCTACAAATTCTGAAGAATGGATCATTAATTTAAGTGGACAACACACGAAACTCCAATTAATAGCTTTTCCAGTTTCATTCCACTTTAATTATTTCCAATAAATATGACAAACATATTCTTATATTGGAGCAAAATAGAAATTTTCAATCATAAATTATTTCACTCTTTTCTATGTAAATATAGTCTCAAACAACCTATATAAAAGGCCCTATTAGTCATTACACCTAACAAGTGGCCAGTTCGTTTCAATGTTGAACCTCAGCCATTCAGCACATAGCGCTTAACTCAAGACGAAAAAATATAAACAAAATTCCAGCGGAAGTTCAACATGCAAATAAGTATTTTTCAGGACATGTTGAAATTAACCCATGCAGCAAAAAAGAATGAATTTGTAGATTAGCACGTGATAGGTGGCATCATCAACTAAATTTCACCAAAACAATTGAAGTCAAGAATTCTACCCTTTTCAAAGCTTCTAGAAAGATTTCAGAGACATTATCATCTTTCTTCCTCAGAACTGTAATCAGGCTCTTAACAATCTCTGCAATGCCAGCTCCATGCATCACAAAATGAGAAATTATCTCAGGAGCAAGATAATCCTGCAGTAAAATTTGAGGCTTATCTAAATTAAGAAAAGAAAGCTATTGCAAGCAAAATTTTAACCAGACTTCAGAGATAACAATAATTTGAAACAAGAAAAAAATTGCCTAGAAAGCAAGAAATAGACATCAAATTCTGTAGCGTACAGGTACCTTTGGGATTGTATCACTAGCAATCAACTTTGCAGCAGCAATCATGACTGTATCTCTATTTGTCTCCTCTATATACTCTTTGTTAACATCTTCATCTTCTGTGTCATCTGAATATATACATGCAAGGCTTAACTAAAATTTGCAAATTAACAGCAGTGTGAAATTTGAATGAATTCTCGTCAAAATATGCAACCAACATCTAAAGGGTGCAAGCAAACAATATGCAGAAAGCACATAAAGGTTACTTGGCTCCAATTGGTTCAACCAGATGGTGATTCCCCCAATAGTAGCATGTTAAGTATTTCAAAGCTTGAGCACAGAAAAAGAAAAGAAAGAATTTGCCACCTGAAATTTTCAGCTGCTTCTCACAAAGGGTCCAGAACTTCTGAAGTATAGAAACATCAGGACAATATCCTAATCTTTCAAGCTTTGTTGACGAAAAATTTGTCTTCCTAAACAGACACCAGACATCTGCTAATATAGTACAAACCTGGGTCATTACATAAACTTCATTAGAGAAAACAATCTCAGGGATTTTTTTAAATTCATATATTAAGGAAAAAAGATTACCCTGCAGGCTAGCTGATTTCCTGATTTGCTCCCTTCCCCGACTTCAGGAGGAGCATTGAGAAAATACTCAAGTTCCTCCAACAAGGTATCACGTTTAGACAGGAGAGATGATAAGGATCCTTCAGAGACAGTTTCACTGTTTATAATAGAGTGCAGAGACCAGGCTACATCCAAGTACATATTCAGCAGCAGAAAACTAACAACCTAAATGAGAATGAGAAGTGATTAAGAACAAATGCGATGGACATAAAAAACAAAACAATTTTTAAATTTCGCTCATCCAACTTACTTCATCATCCAAATTTCTGAAGCTGTGCAAGATTGTGATACTATCTCCATAGAATTCATCAATTGATATAGGCCTTGACAATTGAAGCTCGTACAATCTTTTTAAATTCACAAGAAGAGAATACTCATCCTCTCCATCCTGCAAATTTAAAAGTTGTCAGCCTTATACATTTAGTGATCAAGGCCACAACCAAGAACAAAAGGCTCAGATGGAAACACATACGATCACTTCTTTAGTTGCAGATTTAAGCTTATCAAGAAGCTCATCCTCAAGCTCCTTTAGTTTGTTACGAGCAAAATCTTGCAGCTCTCCTCTACTCTCAGTGGAACAGAATTTAATAGCCTTTACACAAGATCTCAATGCATCCTTCTCACCATGCTTGAAAAATGCATCTTTGATGAGCAGAAGAGTAGTTCTGAAATTCTGAAAGGAAAAGCACATCAGTTGGTGTTTAATTGTTAGACTCCAACAAGAAAACTTTATCACCTACCTGCTCCTGTCTCTTCAGAGAATAAAGCTCAAGGTTCATATATACAATAATCTCAACCAATGATGAAATTTTTGCCTTGTCAGCCATGAATTTACGTAGAAGTAATGGGTAGTTCTTCATCATGGCAATAGTTAAATCCCGCCTATTGTTTTCAATTGCTTCCTAATATTTAAGAAAAAAGATGGTTTGAGTTTTAGTCTTCTTCATGAGTGGCAATACAGAGCAGAGAAATCACCAACTAATAATGCAAAAAAAGAACATAATATTGTAAATAAATCCTTATATGAGGTGAGGAATCAGAATAAGAAATATGAAACAAAGAAATCAGATACTTTTTGAGCTTTACTGAAATATTGTTTCCGATTATCAGAAGCAGGAACAATCCTCAATCCGACAGCCTTTCTGACAGAAGCAAAAAGAAGCCTAGTCAGGTTTGTTGCGTCTTCATCTGTTAGCTCTATTAATGGATTCTCATCCAAAAGCATGGAGATGATACACTTCCAATCCTGTAAGCAAAAGCCAAATTGCAAAATTAACTATGATAGATCGTATATAATTATGGAATATCAATGTCTTTAAAGTTATATGCAGTTGTTCCTCAGAAGCATGTAGACCAGATTTATAGAGGTAGGGATGGAAGCAAAATCAGTAAGTACACTCCCAAAATATTCCATCTAACTAGTTTTTCACCATAATAACAATCAGAAAAACTTGGCATTTTAAAATATCAAAATAGGACAACTCAAACATTCACATGCACCACAAGGACAAAATATATCCTTGAAACATATAAATTTGTACAGATGAAACTTTCGAGTTCTTTGTTAAATTATAAGCATTACTTCCATGTTTCTTCCTCATAAACACTCTAGGCAACAAATAGACTACCCAACAGGCCTTATTGCTTCTCATACCCAGCCTTAGGAAATCAATATTTTCCATTTTGTGCCTATGCCTCCACTATCCAGCAAATTTATAAAAATTTAAATTAGCAAAGATATAGATATTAAAATGGTGAAATTGCATTTTAATTTGATCTTTTAAAACTCATAAAGATATAGATATTAAAATGGTGAAATTGCATTTTTACTATCGTAAAAATATACAATTTAATTTTGCCCCCCCCTGAAAATGATAAAATTTTGATTTAATCATTTAAAAATTATAAATATATAGATATTAAAATGGTGAAATTGCATTTTTACTATCGTAAAAATATACAATTTAATTCCGGCCCCCCCAAAAACAATTTCTGGCTTTGCCCCTGCCCATCACTCAGATTAAGTAGGTTTGAACCTATGTTGCTACAACTCTCCATTTTTCTTGAAGCACATGTGTCCAACAAAAGAGTCATACGCATATCTGGATATGAATAGAGGATATGACCTCCAAGGACTCTTCAAACACATGGAAAAGCTTAGAAAAAATTGAACATACCCGGTTCCAATACTCAAACCCAATTCCAAGTAACATAAGTACAAACCTTCCTCCTAATACCTCATTCTCCCCGTCCCAAATTTTAGGAAAATTATAACGTACCTTCATGGCCTTCATGTACTCCCAGACATCATCGATAACATATATACTTAAAATGGGATCCGTTGAAAACTCCCGTAATATCTGCAACATTCTTCCAAGATGAATCTCACTCTCATTGCCTAGAAAGGAAGGACATTTAAGAATGAGCAGTAATTGATACAATCATTTGTCAACAATGGATATTTAAATCTAAAGATGAACAAAAACCTTTTGGGCCAGGTTGGGAACTATTAAATTTTTGCGCAATTAAGTGGTCATATACTAATTCTCCTATTGCACGCCTGATTTCTGGTGGATCATCAATGAGTAGATCATACAAAGGACCCAAATCATCATCAGGTATAAGCTGATGCCTGCAAAACACAGAAAGATTCAATTTCAGTGGACAGACATCTCCATAATAGAATTAGCAATAAAATCCAGGAAAAATATTAAAAGCAAATATATAGGTTACCTAAGTAATTGTTTTACAAGCCCTATGGCACATACAGCCACAGAAACATCAACATCATCAGCAAGCTCAATCATCCGGTTAGAAAACCTTTCAGTAAAAAGACTAAGAGTGGGCACATTATCCTCCACCTCATAGAGATTTTGTAATGCAAGGACAGCAGCTTTTCTTACTCCAGCACTCTTCAGAAACAATAACATTGTATTATGAAGAATGTAGTGAGAATAAAAATCAAGTAAGAACCTATAACTCAAATAGCAAATTGTACTTTGTCATTTAGAGTCCATCCAAGATACTTTAAGTATAGATCCTGCAAGAACAATGTAGGATATGACAAAATCCAAACACCCAGCGACTGTATGCATGACATTCGAATATTAGGATCAACATCTCTATATCGATGCACAAACAACCTTCAAAAAGCATAATATGGAACATGTTAGATACAAAAGAAATTTGTTATCAAACATGAATTTATCAAGTGATACTTAAATTTATTAAAAATAAAATAAATAAAAGCCCTACCCAGTGAAGATTTTGCGCATCATCTCATCTATTACAAGTTTCTGCTCATGAGTTGCTGATAACCTGTTATTTAGTGACTCCACACGAGGCCCATCAACTCTTTTCTTCCTTTCAGCATTTAACTGTCTTTGAGTAGTATCACGGTGTACAGCAAGCCTCTTTGCAACAGAAATGAAAGATGTGACTAGCTGGAGACCCATCAGGGAAGCAACTAGACGATAAACTCTTGGTGGTGTGCTGCTTAGTGTCAATACCAGGCAAAAATATATAATAATAAGTCACCTTATAGTGCAGCACAAAATAAAAATACTCACAATGGTAATGTACTAACCACGACAGTGCAATTATATAATCCATACACTTGTCAAACAAATCTTTATCAAACAAAGGCCCATTCTGGCACTCAATAACCAAAGTGTCCCAGAATGAAACAAGATTCTCCTTGAAATTCTTGAATTCCTTCTTTTTTGAACCCTGATAATCTTCAATTTCCCCCTGAAGTTCATAGTTAAACCAACACATTACATTGAAATTTCGGATGCTAGAACTTTAAATGAGTTATTAAGTTGTTTTGAAAAAGATGGCTATGAACTATTAAATACTTTTAACCAATGCGGAGTTCAAGAAACAACTGAATAAGGATATGCTTTTAAAACTGAAAATGATTTATATAGAGGTATTCTGGAAATTTTTGAACCTAAATTAAGCAGATAAAAATATTCTAGTCATAAAAGGTTCTGGAAAACAGAGCACTTAATATGTGCATTTTACACAGATTACAGCTACAGAAAAGTATACTGCTACTATATCAGGTTGTTATCAGTGAACCTCCGTAAAAAAAAAACTGATCCCCCCCCTCCAAAGAGGAAAAATGGGAAACATTACATAAACAAATATATATATATATATGGACAGGATACTTTTCTAGCAAGGTTGACAAGAGCAACCACAACATCATCAACATCAATCTCATCCAGATACTCTTCCCTGATGTAATACTTTGCCCCGCATGCCTGTGGAATCAAAAATATTTAGTTTCAGCCAAAAACTCCAAACTGAGAAAAAGGCATACAGTTGAAAAATCCAAATGATGCGATTTAGTGATTCAGAGAACTAAGAAGTATCAGGGTCAGGTGAGAATTTTCCAATAAGGTTGTAAACCAATATTGTGGGTAGTCGGTACTCTGTCAGGAATTTCACTATTTTATTTGTTTTCCACTCTCTAATGAGCATTACTCGTAATTCTACAAGAATTACCTCAAAAAGCATCATTAAGAGTTCAACCATAGCAGGTTTCGGATTCTTCTCGTATCGCTCAACCCACTGCTTGACAGCTTGAGAAATATTTTTACCACTACCTTTGATAACCTCTGATGAAAATCACATCCAAACAAAAATATTAATAGGCACATCCCCAAATTAAAAGATGTAGGCCAAATAGCCACAAGGAAAATACTCTTCATAGGAAGACACTATACTGTAATATAGTACTTAAATGGAGGAATTTTATGGAAAAAATAGTGAAATATGCAGAACATGTAGAGCCAACAAAACTGAGATAATGAAGCTTCATTCATAACTCTATAAATCTCCAATATGGGCATATAAATTAAAATATTCCAAAACAAAAGAAATTTCAAAGTCAATTACCAATTAATCTCTCTTCAGATCTGTTGGGGACATCAGAAGTCCCCTCAGCAGGTCGAGGTCGCTTAGTTTTGGGACGAATTTCTTCAAAATCATCTGGTGAACCCTCCCTTTCCCCTGGGTTGGGGCTCCTATCACTGCCATCGCTGCTCCTTTCTTGATTCTCCCTATCATTACCGTTTGCCTTGCTGGGCTCATCTCCACCGTCTAGAGCATGAACCCTAGCCCTCTTCTGTGCACACAAATTTCACCAAAATTAGGTTAGTTGATATACTAAACGAACGGAAATTACAAGCGGAGAAACAGACAGTGAAGGGGAGTAGAGAAATACCGAATGGCGAGTGGTAATTTCGGAGGCTAGAGGCGCGACGTCATCCATGGCTTGTGATTTTGAGTAACTTCCAAGAGAAGTTGACCGGGAAATTTGAGTGCAGATAGAGAGAGAATGATAGGCGCCAATGCGAAAATAAAGAATTTCCTGATTCTGAGGTTTGGGTTTAGAGAAAAATTTAGAGGTTGTATACTTAAATCATAAAATACATAATAGTTCTTTGGTGCCCATATTTCTAAGAAATGGCACAAATATGTTCATCAACATAAAAATGTGGCACATTAAATATTAAATTAGTTATCACATAATTTAAGAGTAAATTCCATAAATATTATATAATAATATCAGATTGTTACGTTCTAATCATTATCTGTTAATTTATGTTACTTTTAACGAAATTATGAAATAATGCGTTAATTTTAATAATTAATAATTAAGTTGATCCCTAAATAATCATTTTAATACTTTTAATTTTTTCATAATAATTCTTTAAAATTTCTTAAAACATCTGAAAATTCCATAATTTAATTTTCCTTTTGTTAAAATTAAACCATAATACGTCATCTTAGGAACGTAATTATCAAAATGTTGTATTATTTTTCCCTTCGTTTCTTAAATCGATTTTCCTTTTCTTTTAGTGATTTATGTTTTCGGCTTGCAAGTTCTCAGCATTTGGATCATGCTGTTAGGTTTGATTTCTCACGCATCTATTTGTCTATATTAGGAATAATTAAGCTCAAACTACTACTGAAATCCCGAGGGATGCAATTAGAGGTATTTATGGTTAGATTGGGGTTGGGTTAGAACTAAGTATAATATTAATATATTTTATACTTATTTAAATTTGGTTTGGTCCAAAATATGAGTCTAAATTATGTCAAATCCGTCAATATTTGTAAATATTTAACTCAAGTCAATTTTAGGTTCGTCTATATTATTATTTTAAATTAAAATATATATTTATATTATTTTCATTTTAACATTTAATAATTTATATGTTTTTTATTTGTTGAATTTTATATATATTTATCTTTACATTTCTCAATGTTTACATTATAGTAGTTCTATTTTTTTAATGTTTACCATTATAAATGTAATGACTCAATTTCTAGTGATGTCGAAAACGCATTTGAACTTCATTTCCATAAACCGAGTCTATAAATAAAAAATAGGAATATATACGAAGTTCATATGAAAATATGAAAATGATCAGTTAAATAAATTATCCGAGAAAATAGTTAATTAAAACTCATGGACTAAATTGTAAAAGTTCAACAACTATTGAGTTTTTAATTTAGAAAAATGCTTGGGGACCTATATAGCTACAACACCCCTCGTCCAACCTGATCATCGAGTCCGAGCTAGAATATGCCACATTTGTTGTCAGAGTAACTACAGTCAAAATCACAGTAAATAATCATTCACATGTGCAATTAAGTGTCAATCACATTCAAATCATGTTAAACAATCAATTCCGAGTCTAAATCAAGCTTACGAAAGCTCTTTTGTCAATCCAAGCACGAAATACGACCAAATTGCAAAGTTTTAGAAATTCAGGGCCAACATCGTGAAGTCGCCAAAACAGTATGTCATATCACAACCTCATGCCACTCGGCATCATGATGTCAATTACTATCAATTGACGTTGCAACAAGAAAGGTTGGTCGTCAAGACGTGGCCCCTATTTTTGGCAAAAATAGACTATTTGGTACTTATTTCAAAGCTTACAACAACAACCCTTTAATAAGTTCACAAATCATCACATTTACTTGATTGAAAACTTACCAAATCATGCTAAACAAGCTTAGACTTTCAAATTCAACATCTTATATGATAAACAACACTTATTCATCAATTAAACCTAAACATTTTAATGTCATTTCAACCTAATAATCAAGTCATGAAATTTCCTAACTATACTTATGCCATGCCATTTTGAAACTTATCTTTCCACTTCATTTGCTTAAACTTGTGAACCTTATGCACATCTATGGCATATAAGCCTTAGGTTTAACCATTAACCATAAAAATTAAGTAACATTTTCCAAGCATGTTTCAAGTTACTAATGTTTAAATGCATTTTCATTTCACACACCAATCAAACAAGCTGCCATTTCTATCTCATTTCATACCATTCCATATATCATTCTTGTAGTTATAGAACATCACATATTTTGCATAGAAGCACATATATGTCTAACACCATAGACAATCCAATTTATCAATTCAATATAATAGGTAGTGATTAAAACAAACTTGCCACAATTAAACACATTCACATACTAAACTACACTCATGTCACCTACACATTATATACATGTAACGGCTCGTTTTCAGTGAAATCGGAACAGTGGTTTTGGGACCACAAATCCGAAGTCAAAAAATTTATTTTAATATATACAACATGATAATATGATAGTATAAAATTTTCGTTAAGAAATTTTACCGTTTGTATGCTTAATTTGTGAAAAAGGACTAAATCGCATAAAGTGCAAAAGTTGTGTTCTATTAGCTAAAAGTGTTAAATAGCTATAGAAATTTAAAGTGGAGGTCCTTATATGGTAAATTTACCATTAAAAGTGATAGTGGATGAGCATGGCTTGGCAATTTTGTTATTTTTAAAGTTAGGTAAGGGTAAATTTGTAATTAGGTAATTTATGAATAAATAAATAAAACATTAAAGTTATCATCTTTAATGTTTCTTTTTTCACCGAAATTTCTAGCAAAAAGGGAGCTTTGAGAGCTTGAAAATTTCAGCCAAATAATCCCTTGCATGTAAGTGAATTTGATGTTTGTTTTTGTTGATTTTTATGTTTTGGGAATCGTTATTGCTTAACCTAGCTAATTAGGGGATTCGTTTGCAAATTGGTTGAAAGTATATGGTTTTTCCATGAGAGAATTCTTGTTGTTTTTGAAGTTTAATGGAAGAAAATGAATCTTTATTGTTAAATAAACAACTTTTTTTAAAGGAATTTTAATGAAATTACCAATTAGAGGTTAAATTGTGAAATATGAAAATTGCGTGTTAAATGTGTGAATTTGTGGAGTCTGGGGGATTCTATAAGCATATAGTAAATTTGGCTAGGCATATATGTGGATGAAATTGCATGAATTTCATTTTACGAGCCTAGGGACTAAATTGTAAAGAAGTCAAAAGTATAGGGGTAAAATAGCAATTTTTCCATAATATGAATTTTGGATTAATTTGAGTAAAATGTAAATTAAATTAGTTAAATTTGATTATATCGATCAAGAAAAGCAACCTTCGGATTTAAATCGGGGAAAAGACAAAGTAGTGGACTATTTGATCAATTTTTCTCCATATTAATTCGAGGTAAGTTCGTATGTTAATAAGCATTAAATTAAATGTGTTTTAAATGTTTTATTATTATAATTGTGATGATACGACTCCACAGAAATATTCGATGAAGTTTCGACAACATAAGGATCTTGGTTGAATCTTAGGAATAGATAGGATACAAATGACATATCATTAGGGGTTACCGTGTTTTGGGAGCTGGTCTCGTACGTCCTACCGGTGGTTGAGTTTCTGGCATGTGTTGCGGTTACTTTACAACTTGTGTAAACAACACCGTGTAGCTATGTATTGATTGACAGCTTGTGTGAGCAGACCTAGTGATGGCTCGAGAGTGAGCATCTATATGAGATATGAGATGGAGGTGGTTTTGACCATGTATTGGAACTTAGTGTGCGAGATACCCGAGTATCCGATAGTATTCCAAGTGGTTTAACAAGCACAATGATGATTTGAGGTTACATGAGTTCGATTCGAACTAGTACATGTATTTATGTTGTAACAGCCCAATTTTCAGTAATGTCAGAAATAGCAGTTCGAGACCACAAAATCTGGTAAATAAGCTCGTAAATTTTTATTATTTAATATTTACGAGCCAAATGTGGTTTTTAAAAGATTTTTGAATTAGTAATTTGTATTTTATAAGGCTTTATTAGGTTAAGTGATTTAGAAAAGAGGTATCGAGATCTCAATCCTATTAACCGAGCCGTAAATATTTTTAAAATATTTACGGGTATCATTAAGGTAGTATTAAAGTTTCGTTAGAAAATTTTAACGTTTTGGTAGTTAACTAATTTAAAAAGACTAAATTAAAAAAGGTGCAAAACTTGCTAATTAAAGAAATAGTGATTAAATAGCCTAAATAGTAAATAAAGGAGGACTAAAAGGGTAATTAGACCCACATGGGATAGCTGAGAGGCGGCATAAGCATAGAAAAATCAAGGAATTGATGTGAAACAAGGGCAAAATTGTAAATTTTACTAAATTTAAGTGAAATAAAAGGGAAATTGAAATTCTAGACATTTTCATCATCATTTTTCGGTTCTGAAATAGCCATTGAAGAGGGTTTAAGCTGGTTTTTCAATATTTTCTTTATGTGAGTTTAATTCTTGCTCTTTCCTTGAAATTTTTATGTTTTGGGACTTTTACAATTAGGTCCAACTAACCATTTCATTAGTTTTTGATTTTATTGAAAGTTTTGGAAGATACCATTGATAAGTATTACATGATGAAATTGAGATGTTGAAGGATATTTAAAGGTATTTTATTAAAGGATTTTGGATGAAATCATGATTTAGGGATTAAATTGAAAAGTTGTTGAATTCATGGAAAATTCTAAAATTTCATGGAATTCATGGGCTGTTATTGATATATATGAAAATATCTAGGCTTGGGATAAGGATTTAAATTGCATGAATTTCATTTTCCAAGCCTAGGGATGAAATCGTCAGTAATTAAAACTATAAGGGCAAAATGATAATTTTGCCTAAGATGTGACTTGGATTGAATTGAATTTAAATTATATTAAATTGATGTTAAATTTACTCGTATAGATCCAGATAGATAAAAAACGGAGTTAGATCGTGGAAAAGAAAAAGCATCGGATTAGTAGTTTACAAGTCACTCACAATTGTCGAGGTAAGTTCGTGTAACTTAATTGTGTATATTTATATGCTTATATTGAGTGTTGAATATGTGAATTTTGTAAATGTCATATATGTGTATGTAATTGATCTCATAATTGAAAATCCCTAATAAATAAATATGTCTCGTTTGGATAATGAGATTCGATAGATACAGGGTTTTGATTCCTAAAATGGTAGTGTTCCTGCATATGTTGTAGACGTACCATAGCTCGAAAGAGCATCCTGTTACAAGCCCTCTCAAGCTTCCTGTTATAGTGTTCTTGTGAGTTTCCCGTTAAATGCTCTTTGAAGCATCTCGATTGGTTGTGACCCTACATGTGCTGTGGGCACACCCCAGCTCTTATGAGTGTCCCGTTATATGGCTCTTCATGAGCTTCCCGATAAAAGGCTCTTTGTGAGCATCTCGTTAGTGCTCGCTTGAACTTCTCATTATATGGCTATCCGACGCTTCCCATTAATTGCTCTTTGGAGCAACCCGTTAATTGCTCTTTGGAGCTACCCGTTATAGGCTCTTTGTGAGATTCCTTTTATATTGTCTGGATAAGCTTCCCATTATAAGGCTCAATGAACTTCCCGTTATAGTGCTTGAGAGAGAGCTTTCTGTTTAAGTGCTCATAAAAGCACTCCCGGGTATGAATTGATGGATTTATAGTATTGTACACTTCAGGTGTACTACCCAAGTATCCATCGAGATTTCAAATGATTCAACGAGTGAAATTCTGACATGAGAACATGTGAAATCAAAATGAACTGTTATCTGTATACGCATGAAATACTTGGAAACTCAATACTTGATGAGCTCATCCTTGTTCTTGTTATTCACATGAAATACATGACTAATATGTTTCTTGAGGTTATATGTGTTAGGCTAATTGTTAAATATCTTTAGATGTATTATGCGTGTTTATTATATAAGTAAATGAATGGTAAGTTAATTTCTCGTTATACGTACTTACTAAGCATTAAGTTCTTACTCTGTCTTATTTCATCTATTTTATAGTACTTGGAGGCTTGTAAAGGTTGGAAGCTGGTCGGAGCTACATCACACTATCCCCCAGACTTTTCGGTATATATATAAATAGTAAACTAATTTTGGTAATAATGACATGTATAGGTTAAATGTTACCATTGATGGAAATTTAATGTTGGTTGAAATTAGCCATTGGGTGAAGAATAAGGCTTGGAAATGGCCTTATTTTGTCCACACAGACAGAGAGACACGGGCGTGTGTCTCAGCTGTGTGTGATACACCGCCTAGCACATGGGTGTGCGTTCTAGTTGTGTGTCCCCTGCAACTTAAAAATTTAAAATAGGATGCTCAGAAATTTTCACACTGCCTGGCACGCGGGCGTGTGACTTGGCCGTGTGACTCCTACATCTAGAAGAATTGCAAGTCAGAGAGTTACACGAGCTGGGGACACTGTTGTGTGCTCTACTTCAAACGCTACACGACCTGACACACAGGTGTGTCATTTAGCCGTGTGAGCCACACGGCTTGGCCATACGGGTGTCTGTCCCTTGTACCTTAGAAAATTTTTGAGATTTTGTGAAAAATTCTCTGAGTTTCTGATTTAGTCCCGACTTGTTTATAATGTGTGTTTTGGGTCTCGAGGACTTATATAAGTGACGATATGATAAATTTATGACTAATTTCTGATATGAATATGAAGTAATATGAAATATTTGAGTCTGATCGGTAAACTCTAGTAATACACTTAAACCCTATTTCGGCAACGGATACGGGGTAGGGGTGTTATATATGTGAAATACGAGAAGTGATTTATATTATATATATAAATACATGGCTAACATGATTGTGATTGTGTGATAGGCTTTGGGCCAAATTGTAACACCCCTTACCCGTATCCAACACCGGAATAGGGTACGAGGCATTACTAAAACACATACACTTGTAAACGTATTTAACCGAGTTATAAATTTATAATCATAATAATCATAATAAAATTAACATGCTTCTATAACTTTTCACAATATATCCTCAAAATATTATAATCATAATAATTAGGGCCTACGAGACCCGATACATACTCATGCAATTCAATGCTTCATTTCCATTTCATTCAATTCGCAATTTCTCATGCTCACAATTTAAATCATATCACTACCAATTCTTATTTAATTCAAGTACAATTCAATGTCACTAAGTTTAACTCTAATACGAATTTACCATTTAAATCAACGTTTATCGATTATACCATTCATTAACACATTTATGAAATTCTCAATTTTGCAATGAAAACATCACTTTAAAATAACATCATCCTGGTATAAATACACTACCACTTATCCATTTACTTTAATTCTTTTGGGCCCATTTGTCACTTGCCATTCTTAATCAAATTAGGGAACGGTTACGGAAAATTGAGTACTTCACTTTCACTTTGCCATAGTATAACTATGGTCTTACATATGATCACTTATCACTTGTCCCTGATCAGATAAGTGTAGCTAGGCTACCACTTATCACTTTGTCACTTGATCAGATAAGTGTAGCTAAAGCTACCACTTATCACTTTGTTACTTGATCAGATAAGTGTAGCTAAACCTACCACTTATCACTTTGTCACTTGATCAGATAAGTGTAGCTAAAGCTACCACTTATCACTTTGTCACTTGTCACTGATCAGAAGTACTCAAATCCGGCGTTCCGCTCAATTTGATCATTTATTCAGTTTTCGCATTTTTATTTTATTCTCATTTCATCAATAAATATATATTTCATCATACATTATATAATTCATGAAATTAACATTTAATCATTAAATTTCAGCCATATGAACTTACTTTTCATTATCTTTCCACACTCGTTTTCTATGCACATCACACAAGATATAAACATATCATTCAACCATAGTCGCAAGCTAGTGTATTTAAACATAACTCTTTTTGGGGCTAACCACATGATAAACCATTTCAATGCATAACTTATAAATTTAACGTGGCATAGTCTAGCCACTACTTGGCCAAAGCCTAAGCATGTATACCAAATATGTTAGCCAAATACACATATAGCATAAGCATTATAAGCATGGATGAGCACCACATTTATTCATGTATCAGGCTTACCAACATGTGCTAATTCATAAATCATTCATGACATTATTTCATGCCAAATAATATACCGAATATACCATACACACATACTATGAAACTTTATTTTCACACATGAGCTTAAACCATGACCAATAATGCACAAATATAAGCATCATATCTATTTCATCGTTTATCAATTATAATCAAACATATGACCAATTATACACAAATCATTCATATATTTCCCAATTTTCCTCCCCCTCCTCTCCATTCCACATCCTTAATGTGTATAACACACTTAATCAACATTAACTATAATTTCACTATTCACTCACATGAATATTCAAAGCTGTTTATCCGAGTCAGAGTCACTAAATTATTTTTATCTGGAGCTACAGAGCTCCAAATTAAGATCCGTTAATTTTTCCTGAAACTAAACTCACATATATTCTTACCATAAAATTTTCAGAATTTTTAGTTTAGCCAAATAGTACAGTTTATTCTTTTAAGTTTCCCTTGTTTCGCTGTCTGACAGTTCCGACCACTCTTCACTAAAAATGAATTATCTCATTGTACAAAATTCGGATGATGTTTCTATTTGTTTCTTATGAAAATAGACTCATTAAATATTCTAAACATATAGATTATAACTCATAATAATTTTTGTAAAATTTTTAATGATTTTCCAAAGCCAGAACAGGGGAACCCGAATTCATTCTGACATTGTCTCACAAAATCTATTATATCTCATGATTTACAACTCCATTGCTTACACAGTTTCTTTTATAAGAAACTAGACTCAATAAGATTTAATTTCATATTTTATTAATCCTCTAATTCAATCTCTACAATTTTTGGTGATTTTTCAAAGTTAGACTACTGCTACTGTCCAAAACTGTTTTAGTGCATGATGTTAATTACCATTTTTCCCCTAAGCTTTCAGTAAATGATAATTTCATCTCTGCTCAATCAACCTCTCAATTGAGCTGATTTTTCTCAATAAACACTTTATTTTATCACTTTAAACTACTTTATAACCTTTGGAAATCAGAATTTTAGCACTAGACTTTAATTCCAAACATTTTCACAATTAGGTCCTACAAATCAATTTCTATAGAAATTACCTAATAAAATCATCTCATAAACAAATTAAAGCTTCAATTTCATTATATAACATCATAAACTTCCAGAAAATATTCATAGCAACTTTCAACTTCTTTCATAGAATCAAAAACTAATAAATTCAACAAGTGGGCCTAGTTGTAAAAGTCACAAAAACACAAAAATTTCAAGAAATGATCAAGAATTGAACTTACTTGCAGTAAAAATATGAAGAACCAGCTTGAAGAAACTCTTCCATAGTGTTTTAGCTGATGAGAATGCAGAAAAATGAAGAGAAGTCTAGATAATTCCACTTTGGTCCTAACTTTATTAAGCAAATTTTGCAATATTCCAATTTTGCCCTTAATTCTTCTTACTTTCTTGCTGATTTCATGCCTTAGCCGTCCAGCCCAAATAGACCTTGGGTCTATTTTCCTTTTAAGCCCTCTTCCTTTTATCATTTAAGCTATTTAATCATTTCCTATAATTTTGCATTTGTTACAATTTAGTCCTTTTTGTTCAATTAATTATCGGAACTTTAAAATTTCTTGACGAAAGTTTAATAATAACTTTTTAACACTCCATAAATATTTATAAAAATATTTATGGCTCGGTTTAAAATCTCTGATGTCTCAATACCTCGTTTTCGATTCTAATTATTTTAATATTTATTTCTAGTGCACTGTTCACTATTTAAAAAATTTTCCTAACTTCATATTTAACTTATACTCACTAAATTAATAATATTTTCTACTCATTTGTCAAATTTAGTGATCTTGAATCACCGTTCTGACACCTTTGAAAATTCAGGGCATTACATTTTTTTTACATTTTTTTTCTCGTCGGATTTGTGGTCCTAAAACCACTGTTCTGACTAGGCCTAAAATTGGGCTATTACACAAATTAAGTTGCATCTATGTTTTTTATTTTTGTTTACCTAAATTGTGGATAGTTTGGTAAGTTGTATTTATTAGTCATACGAACTTACTATGCTTAATTGCTTACTCCGTTTCAATTTCCGTGTTTTATAATTTATAGTGATTCGAAATCTCGCTCAGTTTGGAAGTTGTCAGAGATCGCGTCGCACTATCAAACTCTTATTTTGGTACTTTGGACTTTATATTTTGGGTTAAATGACATGTATAGGTATTTTGGCTAATGTGGTCTATATGTTTTGTTGTGTATTTAGTCATTTGATTTGACTTGAATATGTTATATGTTTTGTTATGTAAATGGCCTTATGATATATGGTGTAAAGTGGTTAGGTGAATGCTTTGTTTGTGATTTGGTATTTTGGGTACCAAATGGTTGAAATTGAGATGTAGTATGCATGCTAAGTTTTAGGCACAATGCCTCATATAGGTGATGACCATCTAGGCACATTTTGGAAGCATATTTTGTTAGGTTATAAATGGTCAATGGATGTAATTATGGGTATCATGTTGTATGTGTGGATAGTATATGATATAAACTTGATATTGGTTGGTTCTGAGTGCTTATTTATGCCATGGTTATGTGTAAATAGGTTGGTACCAATGTGGATGAGGAATATGGCTTGGAAAATGACATATTTTTGTCCACACGGGCAAAGACACGGGTGTGTGTCTCAGTTGTGTGTGACACACGGCCGTGTGTCCCCTGATACATCTATAGAAATCAAGTCAGTAGCTTCACACGGCCTAGCACACGGGCGTGTGGCTTGGCCGTGTGGCACAAGTCAGTATACCCTCCAGTTTTCGAACGGCCTAGTACATGGCCTGGCACACGGTCGTGTGAGGCCATTTTGAAGGGTACACGGCCTAGCACACGGGCGTATGGGTTGGCCGTGTGACCCAAGTCAGTGAGTTACACGGGGTTAGACACGGGCTGAAACACGGTCGTGTGATCCCACTTCGAATGCCCACACGGCCTAAGACACACAGCCTAGCCACACTGACGTGTGTCCCCTGCACTTTAAAATTTTTTTCATGTTTTCTTAAAATTTCTTAAGTACTCGGTTTAGTCCCGAACCATTTTTAATGTCTATTTAAGGCCTCGAGGGCTCATATTAGGGACTATATGAATGAATTTGAATGAATTTTGTTTGGAATGAGAAATGAATATGAAATATATGATTGTTTGAGTTATAAGTCCGGTAATGCTCCTTAACCCTGTTTTGGCATCGAATACGGGTTAGGGGTGTTACAATAAATGCCACAACCTTTGACTTAAAATGACCGAATAACTACTAATTTTGGGATAGTGTGAGCTTCAAGATGATCCGATTTAACATGTTCCGCAAGGTGACGATCTACAAGAAGAAGGGAAAATAAACTAGGTAAGTATATAAAATGCTTAGGAAGTTCATAAGCATTAAACAAAACTTACCTTATCATTCAATAAAATATAACAATCTATCACAATTTGACATAGTTTGGCTAGACATGACAAATCACAGCATCAACAATGTGAGTTTTAACATATAATCAAACCATATGATATCTCAATTATTTATCATGTCAATTCATATGATTTTAAAAAACTAATCTCAAAACCCATTCTATCAAGGAATGGTTCAATCACATACATATCAAAGTCATGATTCCAATACATTGTTCAGTTCAACATTTTTATATTTGAACATCAAGTTCATTTTATCTCATTTTAATTTCTCGTTTCATAAAAACTATTTCACCCGATGAACCGTAGTAAACGGACTCTAATACACAAGTATCTACACCGCGCCAGTTGCTCGTACAAGCTAAATATGTATATATGTCAAGTCACTCGTTCGAGCTAAACCTTTAAAAATGATATTAGGTGGAACCAATTCACAACCAAACACATATATAATTACAAATCAAATACACAACAACTTATAAATAAATACCATATAAACTTGCCTGGACAAAACACTAAACAAGTTGAATCTTCAAGGACTAATCGATAATTTTGGTTTTTCCTTGATTATCTATGGTTTGATTCAAGTCTTGATCTATACAATTAATCCATTCAATCCGGTATATGGGCTAGCTAAATCAAGTTCTCATTATTTAAAAAACATAAAAATTACAAGAAAATGACTTCAAATTGCTTACCAATCAAGAGTCAAACACTTTGAGTTCAAAAATGGTTTTTTCCCTTAGGTTTTAAGCTCAAACAGTGGAGAAGAAGAAATAAAGATGAAAACTTTGCACTAAATAACCTTTTTATACTTAGATTAAAAGTTAATTAACCTTAATTAATCAATTAAACCTTAATCACAATTAATCAAAATTAATGGAAGTTATATCACCATCCACTATTTGATGTAACAAAATGGTTTATTTATCATTTTCAACCTTTAGCTAAATAAAACTTATAGTTATAAGACTTTTACAATTTAGCCCTGTACCTAAATAAGCAATTAATAGACAAAATTGAAGGACCAAACATTAATATTCTTTTATATCAACTTCATAATATTCATATTTAATATTTACATAATCGATTTATGAAAATGGGGTTCCAAAACTACATTTTTGGTACCACGAAAATCGAGCTATTACAATAACAATTGATCAAAGGACCAAAATGATAATTTAACCATTATTCAATATGAGATAGTGGATGAATATGATTTTTCCACGTAGTTTAATTAATAATAAGACTAATATAATAAAACATTAATTAAGTTAATCTAAGCCATTTTTTTATTTTTATGGAAATTGAATCATGAAAGCTTGATCTAGCTTAGCCCATGTATCAATTCGTTTAATTGTTAAGTTTTGGCAAGTTTCCATTATAGATAAACTAATGAATTAGGCTTGAAATTGATAGATATTAAGCTTAGATCGTAATAAGGACTAAATTGAAAAGTTAAAGAATAACTTTCTAATATTGGGAACTAAATTTAATAAATTAAAAATATGACATGAAATTATACTATGAGTAGAAAGTACAGGATCCCTAATGAAATAATGTGAAACCGAATTTGGACCTGAAGCTAGATATAAAAAATATGCATATCTCGAGTATATAGATTAAATTGAATAAAATGAAAAATATGTGTGGCTTTGCACTTGAATGTGAATTGGATAAAATTTGATATGGTTTTATTTATTGAATTATCAAATGGAGCTAAAGAAGACGTCGGGCCGTCACGAGAAAAAGGAAAAGCAAGAGTCGTTGACGAGTGACGAGAGAATTCGGTTTGACTTTTATGATTCGATATCATTATATTTATATGCACATCCATATTGAATGCATGATTGACTATCTAGGTAAGCTTATGTTTGCCGTATGAATTGATTTGTATTGAATGATATTGAATATCGAGAAATTTAGATTGAATTGAATATAGTATAAAAGAGTATGATATAATTGATAAATGATTTGTGATACAAAATAATGATGAAATTTGTATGAATTATGTTATGTTATGTTATATTGGATATATATATGTATTGATGATGAGATGAATTGAGAATGATGTTATATGAATTAGATTATAGAACATAAACAAAACATTGGTACCCTGTTAATTGTTCGGGTAGAGTCAAATATAATTAACATGTCATAGGATTAGATTGTGTTCAAGTTTTATTTTGGTTATACCGACGAGCGTTGGGTGTATATTACTTCGGATGTTCTAATGAATGTTGGGCACACCTTTTTTTTCGGTTATACCGATGAGTGTTGGGCTTAATTTATATACTTCAAGCATTCCAATGAGACACCGGGTGCCAGATTGTTGTGTTGGTTGGATGATCTGTGTATCCATCTTGAGTCCAAGTCAAGTTAATAGGAAAGTAGGAATTCGATATATGATATTGGATCGAAAAAATATGATGAAATGGTACCATAGGTACATATACGTAAACATGATTTACGACAGCATGTGAAAGATCATGCGAATTGATTTATACAAGCACAGATGATAGATCTGAAAATAGAACAAATCAATAGATTCGAGAATTAAATGAAATGAGGTAAAGAAATAAGAATTTGGTATGTCATGAAATGAATGTATCGACATCTTATTGTTGAATGGTATGACTTGACATGATAAGTTTTAATGTTAATGTTCAAGGATTTGGTATACAAAATGGTTATTTGCATGCATCACATGTTAATGGAAACTCTTGGTATGAATTGAATATGATTTGATAAATTGTTGAATTTAATTGATTGTATTCATTTGGTTATTGTTAATGTTACATTGACTTGAATCATGAAACTACTACTGGGCTTTATTGCTTAACATGCGATTTATTTATTTCGTGTGTAGGTTTAGGTGGATCTCGAAGCCTCGAGAAGTAATTCAGTATCCAAACTACAACCCTCAACAATGGTTGGTTTTGTGTAACTAAAATTGGTATAATAGTTGAAATGAATGAAATGTTGTATATCTTGTAGCATGTATGTGTATTTGTATCAAATGGTTCTCTGGTATGCAGATTGAAGTTAAATGTTGATTTGGTTGAAAGTTCAATTGAGAATTAAATGGAATTTTGGTAAACAGACGATCATGTCGCGATGTTAGACCCTTAATGTCGTGACGAGAAATTGACAATGAGTTGTGTCGCAACCTGGAACCTTCAGAGTCACGACATCAACCCAATACTTTGAAAATTTTATAATTTGATCATTATTCGACCTTGAGTAATCTAAAGAGCTTTTGTAAGCTTGTATAAGATCCATAATGTTTGTATAACATGTCGTAACCATGTTTTGAACTTAATAATATGTATTAATTGTTAGATTGAACTATAATTTGATCATAGTTGCTCCGACAACGAATGTGACACATTGTAGCTCAGACCTAGTGATCGGGTCGGATATGAGGTGTTACAATAGATTTTTTTATGCGTTATAAATTACATAATATATAAAAATAACATGGAACATTATAAACTTTAAAAGAAAATATGTTAGTCCTTGAATGTTCATGCCTGAGCTCGATCCATATTTTAAACGACCTTAATTTTTTGTTGAAATCTATTTTCCAGGCCTAATATTTGTGCCCAAACCATCTAAAATTTTGAGTACACCTTTGGACTTAGGTAGGTAGTCCGACTCATGAATAGGTCTAGATGCAACCTCGATCCATATCAATTTTTAATTTTTATTTAAAAATTAAAAACTTTTCGTATAATTATAATTTTAAAAATTAAGCTATAAATAATAAGATTTTTTTCTATAACTTTTTTAAAAAAATTTAGATATTTAAAAAAAATAGAATTATTGTTAAAAATTCCTAAAAATTCTAAAATATCTATTAGCTATACCTTACGAGGCAAATTAATTACTAACCCTTTTAATTAACATATCACATCATCACTTCATTACAAGGTAATGGAAGTTAATGGATGAATTAATAAAATGTAACAACATGATAAAGTCTGTGATTATTACGTAATTTTTAAAGTTGGATTGCCAAAATATGTTTTTAACTATAGTTTAAAGATAATTTATGCAATTTATCCCATAATTTAATTATGTAAATTTCGCTAAGTTAAAAAATCAACTATTCTTGAATTCATGACACACTCGCAATATAGGTGAAAAAATCACGTGACAAATATATTTATTAGAAAATCACATCAAAATTAATTGATGTTTTGGTTATAATTGTAAAGTATATTGTTTATGATGCATGATGTTTCTAATTCAAATCTCATTATAATTAAACTTTTATTGATTTATTATATAAAAATCCTAATAGAAATATAACTTAAATTTGTATAGTAGAGTATATTTTAATAATTTCATAATTGAGTTGAAGTCCAGTTGACTTGTGGCATCAACTCAATAAAACGGATAAAATTATATTTTTTAATAATTTGTATATTTTAATAATTTCATAATTTCATAAAGATTTTAATTTTTTTAGTTGATTCTAAAAGCATAGACCAAAAGGCAAAATGCACTTGGTTGTAATATTTTATCACGCTATAATCTATATTATTATTTAAACTTCGATTGAGTTGATATTGTTATTCTCAATCGGGTCACCAACCCAATTAGGAAATTACAAAATATACTTTCGTAATTAAAATAAATTATATTATTTGAGCACTTTAGTTTTTTATTAAAAGAAATAAAACATACATATGATAAGATTTGAACCCGAACTAATTGTATTAGTAGATGCTTTAATTTATCACTTAGCTAAAGCTTTATTTTGAGATTTTTATACATTTTAATTTTATTATACACACTTTATTACTTTAATCAATTATATATGTATTTTATATTTGTGGTTTTCACATGTATACGTGTATGATAGAGTTTCTAGTATTACTTGATTGTTTTGTTAAAAATTTCATGAAAAACTTTGTGAAAAATCTTCATCGCCAACCTTATAATGGGTTAATAGTTTTACTCTTTGTATCTTCTCCAAAGCTTAAACATCTAAATATTGTCTGTATTCAACAAATTTTTAGGAATTGAGTTGAGAGGGTGAGTATGATAATCCACGTATGTATCACGTTAGTAAAATTAACAAATATTATTATTTTTATCTATTTTAGGTAATTTGATAAACTATACAAATTTAAAGATTAAAAAATAAAAAGTTTAATTGAAAGATTAAAGTAATTTTTAAAATAAGAGTGAAGGTTGAAATAAATAATTATAACTTTTTGAAATGTCTGTCATGGTGGAGAATCAAAGTCAAACAAATCTTACAAAATGAAACTACTTGAGATTAATAGACTTAAAACAACATATATTCGTAGCATGATTTTACAAGAAAATCTAGCTTTTCTTTTTACGTAATAATCTTAAAAATAGAAGGAATCGTGAGTTGTCGGAGGAATGAAGAAGTGAAGTCCGCCTCTAAGAAGAGACCAAGATGGAGATGTGACTGATTTGGGAGAAGAGATTTGAAATTCGAATGGTATGATTTTTGGAGGGATTCATCAAATGAACGTTGGAGGTGTTTATACGGCGGCCTGGGAATGGGCCCATCCTGTCTCCCCCTGCCGGTATCCCTCTTCCATTTTATCACCGTAAAAAGCAACCATATAAACTGTTATTTCTAGGCTTTTCAGCGCTACCCAATTTGTTCCCATCGTAGTCCGAAGCTTCACCGCTCCTTGTCTCGATTTTCTCACGTGCCTCTCTAAATTAGTCAGAATCAAGATTTTGAAATTTACTTGGATGATAATAAATAGAAGGGCCCAATCAAAAGTTGGCAAACTGTCTTACTTTAGTGTGTCTAGTCAATTCTTTTGCACTGCAGGATGGAGTAACTCGCGTTATAAATATATTTGTTGGGTTAAATAATACCAATTTTTTATTTTTAAAAAAGTTAATTACATGTAAATTCAACCTTCCCTTCGTTACTACAATCGTTAATTTAACCATTAAAATGAGTTGTCAAATCTTATGTGACACAATTTGAAATAAATTTTAAAAAAATAAATATTGTAAAAAAATGATTTTGAGATTTTGAAACTTTAACAAAATTATTATTCTCCTCACTTTATTTTTGGTTTTAATTTAAAAGTTATGCCACTTCTTTAAAATTTCCGTCATAATTAGTGCAATTAACTCTTTTTAAATAATATTTTGAATTCAAATTCTGTAAATAGATAAATAATATTAAAAATTCAATTTGGTTAAGCCTTAATTCAGTTTGAGGTCTGAACAAGTTTAAATATATATTATCCCAAAATATTTTAAAATGTAATAATAAAAATGATATAAAAACCAAGAAAATAATCACTTTCTAGACAAAAACAAAGAATCCTATAATCACGCCAAAAACATGAAAAGGAGTAACCTTGGAAAATGCATTCATTCCATTTCTACTTAATTCTGTTTATATAAAAATATTGTTTAGTGCTACTTAATTGATTGGTATTTTGTGTGACAACTCGGATCATTATTAAACTGCCAGACTGCCTTCATCCTCTTAAATGCCTAACCACCTCTTTCAAAATTTTATGTTATTTTCTTCTATATTAATAGATTACTATGTAGATCAAAGATATGAAACTGTTAACTAATTGATGCATGAAACACATTTTATAAGACATGGTTAAATTTATATTATATACTCCAATTAATCGCATATTATGTATGTATAGAAAATAAATTAGGCTTTTGTTTGAAATGGTGGAGAACAATTTGTTAAAATTATAGTGATTTAGATTTAATTTTCATTTTGCTTTTTTTTTCTATGTAAGAAAAATAAAACACCTTCAAATTACTATGATTTATTTTGTAAATAAATTATATTTTAAAAATATTAAATATGATAAACATTAAATGATATTTTTAAACAATATATGTTAATTCTATTCAAATTTAGCTTTATTTATTCCTTTTAATAGTACATGGACTAATTTGATCCAGTCCCTATAATATAAGGATCTATCTTGTACATTCTCCATTATTTAAGTCATTAGTTGAATTTTGTCACCTAGTGGGCATTGATTGAGTTGGATGAAGAAATCATGTTTTTAAAAATAAATTATATTGCTATAAGGACGTTGATGTCACGAATTAAGTAGATACTGATTTAATTAAAAATTATCAAAAATTAACTTTTTACAAAATAAATAAGTTGTATTATTGTATGAGTATTTTTGTTTTATATTTTATATAAAATTTATAAAACTAACTTATGATAAGATTTGAATTTAAAATATCATAAATTTTAAATTTTAAGTTTTCAATTAAAGGTTTATTTATTTTTAATTTTAAATTTTAACACATAGGATAATTTTTTGGAGTTAAAATTAAATTTATATAATAAATATATTTATAAAAATTAATATAAATAACTTCAAATGATAAAGTACAAATGTTATTAAAAATTATAAGGGTTTGAGTTTAAATATTAATATGTGTATTTATATATTTATTTTTATATAAAATAGTAAAATATCTTCAAAATAATATAATTTTCTTTATAAAATAAAAAAAGTATTTTGATCATTATGTAATTGAGTTGGTGTCAACGGACTCATGCTATCACTCACTAAAGAGTTTCATATTGGTAAAATACGAGCAAAATTAAAAAAATGATAAATTACACCACAAATCACTTTAAAATAGCGTCATTCTTATTTTGTCATTAATTTTTTCTGTTAATTTAGTCACTCTAATTAAGATAATTGCTCGAATTGATCACCGCCGTTAAAAATTGCGTTAATCCACTAATGGATTGCTGACATGATATTTTTTTTGACTCTTGATTAAAGCTATGAACCTCTCTATAATTATTCAAAAACACTTGATTTTATGTTTATTTGGTGACGAGGATCGATGGTTCTTATGTTGCAAATAATCCAAAGAACAAGTGATTTAGTTAAAAGTAAAAAAATGCCACGTTAGCAATCCGTTAGTAGATTAATGAAATTTTTAATGGCAGTCACCAATTCGAGTAATTATTTTAATTAGAGTAGGTAGTTTAACAAAAAAAAAAATCTAGAGTGACCAAAATAGAAACAATGTTATTTTAGAGTGATATTTGATGCAAATTATCCTTTAAAAAAATTTGACAAATATGTCCGGTTTTGATGCATGGCATTCTCGTAATATTATTTCAATCAGAAGGCCAAACACAAAATATCACAGTCGATAAGTTAAAATTCATAAAAAATGTTTAAAAACCAGTGTCCGTTACTAGGGAAACGTTTAATTTTTCAGTCCCTGTAATATTCTCATATTTTAAATTTAATCCTATGAATTTAATATCTCTACTATTTTAATTTAATACTTTAAATCTAATTGATAACAATATAAAAAAATTCATTAAATTATATTATTAGGTATTTTATAATAAAATAATAGTTATATGATCAATTTAAAATCATTTGAAAAATATCATTTAATTTTTATAACCCTAGATTCAAAATTGCAAACTTTATAAATTTAGAATTTATCATTTTATTCACTTATTTGGTATTTAATGTCTGAAATTCGACTATTAATTTTTAATTTAAAATGCTACAAAATTCAATTTAATGAAATTTCTTTGGTAACATTATTTATATTAAGTTGAAAGAGTAAAGAGATGAATGATTGGATTAAAAGTAGGAGAAAATTTTAAATATATAAAAAGTATAGGGACTGAGACAAGAATTAGGAAAAGAACTTAAAAACCCATTGCCTTAAAAAAAAAAAAAAACTTCAGACTTGAAAAACTCTTGAGTTCAACACAACAAGAGAAGACTCCACACAGAATTTAAAGCCTCGTGACCATCGAAGAGAGAGAGAGAACCAAGGGCATTACAGATAATGACTGGTTTAGTAATGGTGACAAAAGGGGGTGGTTGTGGTGGTGGCGGTGGGAAGGGAGGAGCTAAAGGAGGAGTTAAGAGCCGTGAGGAAGAGCAGCAGAACCAGATATCTGTCCTGGCGTTGCTTTTGGCTGCTTTGAGGAAATCCATGGTGTCTTGTCGTGTTGATTCCCGGGATGAAGTAATCTCTTCCACCCTTCAACATATGGAAATCGGGTGGCCAACCAACGTAAGACACATTACCCATGTTACCTTTGATCGTTTCAATGGCTTCTTGGGTCTTCCCGTCGAGTTCCAAGTTGAAATCCCCAATCGGGTTCCAAGTGCCAGGTTAATTCCCTTTGCTGTTTCTCTTTTTGTTACTTGGTTTCAGTTTTTTTTTTCTTCTAATTTTCTTTTGGGTTAAAGATTTCAGCTGGGTTTTGGTCCTTTTTAAAACTGTTTTAAAGTCCAAATGTTTTGTGTTATTGTGCAGTTTAGATCTCGAAGAGTGAAAACAGTACATCTCTAGCTGTTTTGAAGTCCCAAAATAACAGAGAGAATGAAACATCTGCATTTCTAAAAAAAATGGAAAATTTTGAAGAATTAAGCTTTTTATTTTGAAAACCATAACCCAGAAAATTCAAAATCTTTGACTTTCTCAAGCTCTGTTCATTTTGAAAACTTAAAAACGTTGCTAAACTGGGTTTATACTTTCTGCTTTTCTCTTCCTTAAAGCTCTCTGCACCCTAGAAATGGCAGTAAAAATTGGAGTTCCATGGCGATTTCCAGTGAATTTCATGGAGTTTATTAGCATTAAATCAGATTTTGTGGTAATTTACTTTTTGCAGCACCAACTGTCATTATTATTTAACCCTGTTTTCTGATGGGTGAAATAAATAATACCGTGTTCTTCATTAATATTTTTATTTCCAAAAACTTATTGCAAACCAATCTTCTTCGACAAGGTATTTGGGTGTTTAAAGAAGTATCCTTTAAATAATAGACTTACTACAAGTAGATAAAGTTAATGGTTGTGTTATGCAGTTGATGTAATTCATTTTTTCTTCTCACCAAAAAATAAAAAAGGAAGTTTCCTTTAATAGCTGTAACTCTAATTGATATATTGAAGTTATTTTTTTTACTGTAAGCTCATTGGATTCTTTGCTGTTTGTTGAAATGACACAATTTCCTGTTTATTGTTTTGCTCTGGTTAGTAAAAGTGGTCCTTTAATTGCAATTGTCCTTTTGTTTACAGTGCTAATGTGTTTGGGGTCTCAGCGGAATCAATGCAATGCTCATTCGATCCCAAAGGGAATAGCGTCCCCACTATACTGTTGTTGATGCAGGAGCGGCTTTATTCACAAGGGGGATTAAAGGTTTTTTAAAATTTCTATGCATATACATAGTCTGCATCCCCATGTATTCGATTTCGAAACTAAAAGGTTTTCCACCTCTGTGTCTGGTGATCTGTTTTGTAGGCGGAGGGGATTTTCCGGATAAATCCTGAGAATGGCCAAGAGGAGCATGTAAGGGATCAACTTAACAAGGGCATTGTGCCGGATAATATCGATGTCCATTGTCTTGCAGGCCTTATAAAAGCCTGGTTTCGAGAGCTTCCTTCAGGTGTTCTTGATGGACTTTCCCCTGAACAGGTTCTCCGATGCAATACGGAAGAAGAATCGGTCGACCTTGTGAAGCAGTTGAAGCCAACTGAAGCTGCACTGCTCAATTGGGCTGTTGGTCTTATGGCGGATGTTGTGGAGGAAGAGGAATCAAACAAAATGAATGCGAGAAATATTGCTATGGTTTTTGCTCCGAATATGACTCGGGTATGGGGGCATTACTTTCCTTGAAACTGTAAGAATTATCCAAGTGTTAGATCAGTAGAGATGAACTTGCAATGTTTCTGAAGTTGTTGATTACTTATTATAGTGTAGTTTAATAAAAAAAAAATGAAGCAAGCATTCTTAGTTTGATTTTCTGTTGAGCAGATGTCTGATCCATTGACGGCTCTGATGCATGCTGTTCAAGTGATGAACTTGCTGAAGACCTTGATCATCAAAACGCTACGGAAACGTGAAGAGACGGCAATGGGAGGGTATTCACCGATGTCGTCTCATTCATGTGACTGTCCTACAGATGAGGAGTTCGATAGTCAGCCAGAGATGGATACGAGTTGCGAACTGAGAGGGCCAACATCCGATTATGATAACACCCTTTACAGTAACTGTAGTGCAGATGAAGATGAAATCGAAGCTGAAGTCGAGTCATTGGGTGAAATAGAGGAATGCTTCGTAAGGCAACCGGACGAGCATAAGAGCATCACACATAGTTTCTTTGAGGAAGTCGTGGACGAGTCACAGAGAGACGATTCAAGTCCAAGAAGTTGCTCGGTTCGCAGTATCGAATCTGGTGTTTCCTTTACAGATAAAAAGAACAAGAGTTCTGCCTTGTGTATAGGTAATGGTGAGAACATTGGTGACACGGATATGGTAGACAAACTAGATGAGCCTACAAAATGGGACACATCGTCTCTGTCTATTGCTGGCTGACCGATGATTCGGCCTCACATTATTTAGGACAATAGTTGCACATTTTGGGTTGTCACCTTTCAACTATGGTTCAGCAAGGGCTGAACCTGAACTCTGTAGTTGTATTTTTTTTTTTAATTTTATGTTTAATTAGGACCTCAAAACTGTTGGAACTAATCAACCAGTCTTAGGTAGATCCAGCTTTTAAATTCAGGGAGGGTGTAATTCTGAAATATGGTTGAATTGCAAAGCTAAGGCATCCATTTGAATTTTATGAGTGCTGACCTGACCATGTGATTGATTTGTCTTATGTACTCTGCAAATCTGAGTTTGTCATCTTATGCTTGGATTCATCCTTGAAAGTTATCTTTTAGCTGCCATAACATTTATGGCGTTAAATCAGTTTTAAGAATATATTCTGATAAGTAATATATCAATAAATCATTTCTTGACATCAACCCAGGGAACATAGCAATTTAATATGTCAATATTCGTATTATTATTTTTTAAAAATGCAACCCACCTCGACGCAACTTAATGAACATAAAGGGCAGCAGAAAGTGAAACTAAAGAATAGTGACAATGACACGCCAGGAACTGAGGTATGGGTTTTTACTTTTTATTAATTTTAGTTCCAGTTCCAGCCAGTACTAGTTATGGTATATCTTATTTATTTTATTCATATACATAGCATTTTCTTGAGAAATGGGAAAAAATGGATAAGGTTGATAATTGATGGTGATTTATGACCCACAACTTTACCCTAATAGATTTTTTAATCACCACTTGGTGGATAAGACTAATAAATCTTTATTTTCCTCTGTCACCTACAATTACAAGGGACTTCCTATTTCTTTTTATAGATTAATAAATTAGATTTTCAAAATGACCTACTTTTAACTATTACATCACGTAGCATAAAAGGAGAGTAAAAACTGAAAAAAGCTTAGAAAATGCATGTTGGCGAGGGAGAAATAATTAACAATGGCAGTAAACAAATTGGAAACAATACACTTGTATCATGGATGTCCCCATAAGATTATACTATCAACAAATCATTTTCAGGAAAAATCAATAAATTAATAATTAGTGCTTAAATGGAATTTAATGATACACAGACTACAAATCGTGTAGGGCACGGATTGCGCCATGAATTACAAGTTTCTGGGATTTTTTTTTCTTTTTGATCCCATGAAGCAATTACAAGGATGGGTTGAAACCTATACAATCACAGGTTATCCTTAATCCATCCGAAATGCTGATACTGCAGTCAGTCGATATATCCAGGTTCCTTCGACCGCGTGTTCGTTGCCTTCCATGACTCACCTCCCGATTAATAAGGTTTGTTCTGTTTGTTGTCTCTCTTAAGCTGAACCTTCAGTTTCTTACCTCCTAATTGGCATCCATTCATCATGTTTATGGCATTTTGAGCAGCTGCCGGAGAGTCGTAACTTACAAATCCTGCAAAGACAGGGTTCTTGAGAGATAAAACTCCTTAATGTTCATATCAGATCAAGAAATAAAAAGAAAATGCACTTACCGAAACATTTACTAGCCCCCGTTGCTTTGTCAACAAAAACCTTTGCACTTAAAACCCTACCATATCCTTGAAAAGCGTTTGTCAATTCTTGGTCTCCAAATTCTTGAGGTATGTGATAAATAAATAGGTTTGCACCAGGTGGACCTAGGTCAGAGTATAGACTAATTAATTAATGACATGCCACCACCAAGAATCTAGTTTTAGAAAGACAATAAAATCAAGATGACTATAGATAGCAAACCTTCAATCTGACTTCCCGAGCTTGTACCGACACTGGAAGCTGATGAAGAGTTACTGCTTGTATTTGCTTGTGGTAGTGAACCAGGTGAACTGGTCAACGGATGGTGGCTAATAATTCCCCCAGGATATGCCATGGGGTACTGAACACCTTGCACAGCTGGGTAAGCGGAGCCAACATAACTTCCAGGAGGCACAGCATAATTTCTAGGTCCAGCCCTGGGAGCAAGGTCAGGTGTGATTCCTCGCAATCCACTTGCTTGATTTACTGGAGGAATCATGCTGTGAAATGCAGACTGATTCTGCATGGGTGGCATGCGGTACTGCATAAGTCCATAACTTCCTGGAGCCTAATACATAATGAGA
The DNA here is from genome assembly GCF_025698545.1 of Gossypium raimondii. Lineage (NCBI taxonomy): Eukaryota > Viridiplantae > Streptophyta > Magnoliopsida > Malvales > Malvaceae > Gossypium > Gossypium raimondii. The sequence continues at coordinate 52,454,415 of NC_068575.1, forward strand.
TGATGCATCAAATTTAGATTTAAAGTAAGATACAAAAGCTCTGTCAGAACATCATGACTAAAAAAAAGTAAGAAATTCCCCTCTTAGCCAAAAAGAGGAGGAAACAAAACCACTAATTATTCAAGCTAAAGCTATGTTTTTTTTTCTTTCTTTTTAAACACCTTCCGAAAAAATAGTTTCCTGAAAAGATTAACATTATCTAGTGGTGGGATGATTAAGCCTAAAATGTTTTCCATAAGTTATTTTCAGTTAAACAAACATAACAAAAGCTGTATTTGATGCAAAATATTATCTTATATAGTAACTATATTTGTTACAAAAGCATTGCTTTTTACAACCAACTATATTATATAATAGACTTAATAATGACCGATACATAATTAAAATTTAAAAATGTAATTACATCTATGAGAGTAGATAATAGCACATTAGACTAAAAGGGATAAATGAACTTAAGAAAAGTTTAAACATATTTATATTATTAAAAATATTCATATCTTATTATAAAACATTTATTACTATATATTTATTATTAAATATTAATATAAAGTTTTTTCAATAAAACATCAATGTTTTTAGACCAGACCGGTGATTGACCGGCCAGGCCACCTGTTCATTGATTCGACTGACTCGATTAAAAACTCATTAAAATTTTAGAAAATAAAAAAAATCAGTTCAACCGATCCTTACCAGTTCTTGGTCCAACTGGTTCAATACTATTCTCCAAACCAGTACCTTGGCTAGTTCCCAGTCCAATTGGTCCGGTTCAAACATCATTGATGTAAAACATCATTGAAATTTAAAAATATTATTAATAATAAATTTATTATTAAACTAACATTTTCATATTAAGTATTTTTATTAAAATAATAAAGAATATTAATTACATTAATAATTTATTATTAAGTATAAATATATATGCTTAATAATATAAAAAATTATAATATTAGAGATCAAAATCTTAATATTTAAAAAAATTAAATTTAAAATTTTATTATTAACACAATAATATTTAACTAGATTAAAGTTAATTTTTATATAAAATCATCTTACTCATAAGAGAGCTCCTTTTGGAAATTCTCTTATACTTTTCAAAAGGTGAAGACAAATTGTCAAGAAAAGAAAAATAATTTTTCATTTACCAGTATGTCATTTTTCGAAAAAACACAAGAATGCAAAAAGGATTTCTTTAAATCATTTTCCACAAAACAAAAACACCCATAATATGTGTTTTTGAAATTTTAAAATTGCTCCATACAGAAAAGGAAAAGCTACCTGATATCCATATCCATTGTATGGGGGAACATAACCCATTGGCAACGCTCCAAACAATGAAGGATGTTGTGAATCTACATTCGGTTTATTCAAAGCTTGAAATTGGGCTTTTTGAGCCCTTCGTGCTAGTCTTTCCTTCTCTGTATCTGCCCATTTGACAACGAGAGGGACACTTGAACCCTAAAATAGCAGAAGATAAAGACCAAAATATAATACACCTTCATTCAAGAATAACTACCACACTACCAGACATGATAAGAAATGACTTAACTCATATTTGGAAGGCAATAGGTAAACATAAGCTTTTGCAATACTTCCATATGCGTATATGCATTTTGGAACCCACTAGGGTATAGAAGGATATTCAGATATAAGACTTACGGTATGCTTGATTCAATGGAAAAGCGGAAGGAAAATGCATGCGCTTAGTAGGAAAAAGAATTGAAGTAAAGAAAATAGGAAAGATAACATTTTGTGATAACAAATCATTCCAAATTATAATAATAAGAGGAGAGAAAATGAGAGAGAGGTAAGTTAAATGTGCATGTTTACAAGATTATGCATTTCTCAAAATTTCCATTTTCTTTTCTCCCTTTCTCAACTCTACCAAGCAACCACAGAAGGAAACATACTTTTTTTTTTCCATTTTTTCATCATTTCTACCACGCATATACTAATGGAAAATCTATTTTTTCTCATCTAATTTTTCATCTTTCTAATTTTCTCTTCACCCTACCAAGCAAAGCCTTGGTGCATCCTGATTAAGATAAAATACGGGCTTCTAGTGAGAGACTATTTGCTTGACAACTGTAATACTAGATGCAACATGCAGTTAATCATAACAATGACATTCTTTCCATGGATTGCAATATAATGAAGATATTATCACAAAAATCATCTTTGCATCTTCAAATACCTTCCAGATTTATACGTGAACCTTTAGTGACTTGAGCTCCGAGACTAAGCTAATCAAGGACTGAGGGATAACGAAATTTTGATGTCATAACTTATTACTCCAAATGAAAAATGAGCATGTAAGATAGTTGATTAGTACATAAACATTTAAGTTCAATCGCATTGAAACATCTAATATCCGAAAGATACCATACAAAACAGGTTAGATACTAGGAAATCTGAACAATGATTTGGGTAATTCGTTGATTTTCAATAGCAGAAACATTAATGAATACAAACCTCCATTCTATGCTTTCCATTAACAGCCTGCAGCGCATCAAGGGCTTGTTCTTTAGTCTCATATTTCAGAAAGGCACAGCCTGCCATAAAGAAACGAATACAACTACAATTCAAATATTGAAATAAACTTAAGATTGGGGTTTTATAGTTTATACAATTAAGCAAACATTTTCATCTTTAAAGAGAAGGACATCCAAGTTAAAAGAATAAGTACCTTTACTTGTTTGTTGAGAACCTCTTATAATTTGTAGGTCCTTTATGGTTCCATATTTAGAAAATAAATCAGCAACTTCATCTTCTTTGACATTCTTCGGCAGCATGCCAACAAAAAGTTTGTGCTCTAGATCCCATCGGGCAGTAAAGGAAGAAAATAATTTGTAGTTTATTTAACAAATTGATTAAAAAAAACATCAAATAAGAATCGGAATTATAAGCAACTAGTTCACTGAAGTTACGTGTACCTAATCTTTCCAACTCGCCATCTGCATACTTCACTTGCAATGGACTAGATGCCTGAATTATACCAAAAAAACAGAAACTGGGTTCTGATCATGAAAACAATAAGACTCACAGGGTAAAAGACTCTCTGATACTCTCCACACAAATATACGACAGCAGACAGGTGATTGCAATAGATAACTTCGAATTGAATTGTCCCTGGACTTTTCATTAAAAATGTAAATGACAGGATCGAGACATCAAGTTATTAATCACTCTAAGTACTAGACCAAGGGATATGCTGTGTTGTATAAACAGGCATATCTTACATCACCACATCAGAATGCATGATGATTAATCACCCAAAAAAAGTACACATGACTTGCCACCATGTATTCCAACACTTAAGGGCTAAGGCATAAGTTAATCTATTCATACAAGTAATCATCTTAAGATAGATTGATCAACAAACTTGCTTTCGTTTACAATCAAATATGAAAGGTATTGACTGAAAAAATGTGGCAGAATGACAAATAGCAGGAGAGTGTTTAGTCTTAAGTGATTTCTTACAAGTACAACTCCAACACCTATGTTTGCTTAATAATTAGGAATTGAGACAAATTCACGGTTGAAATCATTAAATACCCTGTTCATTGCTCAAATTATGTTTTCTGGAACAATACCTAGTATAAAAAGCCCTAGCATCACTCTTTCACATGCTAATAAAATTACGGAAAACTTCTCATTTTCATTGCCTCTAAAACTCAAGATACCAATTTACTTCAAATGAGCTAGTATAAAAAATTATCAAAACTTACATTCTACAGTCTAGAACAACATTATCTGCATGTACCCTAATCAACATAACAGAGCAATAAAGGTAGTTTTAATGTATACTTGAGAACTATATTCTACATGTTGCAGGTTGTCAGTATCAGATACAGTACATACCAAAGCCACAACCGATGCCCGAAATGAAGTAATAATTTTGAACGTTCCATAGTTCAATAGTAAAATAGGGTGCTACATTTGCAGATTAGCTAAAGGTGATCAAAATTCGCTAACTACGTCCAACTTCGGAAGTAGCATGTAGATCTTCATAAGAGTAACTGACAATGTGGCGACGAATCACTAAAACGCAAGGCAAAACAAGGAAAAATAAATTAAAAAAATTGAACTAACCCCAGGCAAAGTCTTCTTATTGTGACAGGCATCGACCGCCTTATCGGCCTCTTCTCTCGACGGGCATATAACAAAGCAACAACCTTAATCAACATTAAAAAAAAAACACGAAGAATACCTCAAAATTAGGGTTATAAACACCTCAAATCTCACTCCAAACTAAACGAATCAAACAAATCACCAAAGAAAACCAACAGCTAAAGACAAAGAGAAATGTGAGAGATTTGAAACTTGGAAAATAAATATTGAATTTGTTACGAAAAAAGAAAAAAAGAAGAAGAAGAAGGAAGTGGAACCTCTAGAGGAAAGAGTAGCCTTGTCTTTGATGATGTTGACTTCGTCGACCAAAGCGAACTCTTCGAAGATTGAAAGAACTTGAGCTTCCGTCATGTGCTTCGGCACTTGACCGACGAACAGCTTAACGCTCTCTTCGCTTGTCGTGTTCTTCTCCTGTTTTCCCTCCGCCATCAATGCCTGCTCTTCTTCCTCTAATTTTTTCTCTTTTTCTTTTTTTTTTTTCCTTTAAAATTCTTTGGCGTCGTCTGGTGGGAAAAAATGGGTTTCTTGATGGCAAAGTTGGATCTTGAATGGATTTAATGTAATAAAAATGAGTGAAAAGTGGGGTTAATGTTTGGATTTATTTACGATACTGCCCTCACAGCTGTGCCAGTTCTGGGGTTTGAGCTGGAGGTCCTTTGAAGAAACGCCACTACTGAATTACGTAATTACCCTTCCATTTTTTTTTCTATTTTTCTTCGTCTTATTTGACCATATTTATTAAGTGATTCCCATCGACCTTTATGATTCGCGAAAAAAGAGGAAACTGCACTAAAAAAAAAGAAAGAATATGATAGGGTGGCCAGTGGATCAAGTGGGGTAAGTTGAATTTATGAGTGTATGGTGACATCAAACCTAAGCCCCTGTCAATTTATAATCTTTTCTTAAATTTCCCGTTTAATGCACACATGATATATACTGTCAATTTTAAAATATAATCTAAAATCATATTAGAAATAGGTAGAATCAGGTTGTGATTACAGGCTGAAAAATGTTTGAATGTAAAACTGAAATTTTGGCCTCATGTTGAAAGTAGGAATTCTTTCGGAAATTGGTTTGATTTGATTCCTTGATTCTCCTTTCACATCCATTTCCACTTTTATTTTCTTGCAAACCAATTTCTGGAAAAAGAAAAGCAAGTAAAAAGTGTTTGGAAATATCCCGTTCGTCAATCATCACGATACCAATAATACATATCACTTCTTTTCAACACCATAAAATCCATTTCATACTGCTTGATTTATTCACCCAATAATATTACAAAATTCATATATTTAAGCCTCCTATTTTTTATAACTTGCGTTTAGCAAGGAAAGTACGATATTGGGTTCCTATTAACTTTCCTCAAAAAGCAAACTCTCAATTATTTTCATATCAATCCTTATTTAAAACTCTGCTAGTATGTAGAGAAAATAAAAAAGAGAAATGGAAAGGAGAGCGGTTGACCAAACCAAATGGTCAATTTTTAGGTAGAAAAAGGAGTACGGAAGGGTAAGAAAGTAAAAGCGAAGGGGAAGGTTATAACAGTAAATTGCTCTGAAAACCGAGGTCCAAAATTACGCCAGACTGTCTTCTTCCCCTGGCTCTGCTCGTGTTTCCCGTTTGCAACTTGCACACTGGGTAAACCTTTTTTTTTCTTTTTCTTTCTAATTTCATCCTGGGTAAAGTATATTTACCACTTGTAAAAACTAAAAACTATACAGACCGGAGGTCCAAATTCATCGGTGACCTAATCACTTCAATTGATTGAATTAGAAAATTTCTAATGACAAATGCTGAAGTATGTTGTAGTTGGACATAAGTTTCTCTAGGCAAGTGTCTTGAATGTGATTATCTTATTATAGAGCCTTTTGATAACATAACTTCTCCACTATTAATAAGGCAAGCTCCTCATTGTTCTATCTTTCATATGATCAGTGATTACCCCTATAGGTTAAGTTTTTATTTTTCCTTTTATACTTATTTTAGAAACCCAATTATTTCTATAGAGTGCACGTCAGAGTTTTAATTTCATGAAAATTTAAAAACTTTTCAGTCATTTTAATTACTCATTTAATTTTCTATCCTTTTAGTTATTAAATTTATATTGTTTATCAAATCATTTCTAAAATAGATGAAAAAGTTAATGTTTGTTAACTTTGATGACGTGTATATCACATTAGCAATTAATAAAAAAATTTAAAAAATATTAATTGTTAACATGGCAATCAATGAATACGTCACATCATTTATTTTGAGTTGATTTTATAAACAATTAATGATTAAAATAGACGAAAATTTAAAAGAAGATTAAAATAATGTTTTTATAAAATTGAAGAATTAGATAAATTATTATGCTAATTTAATTTTAAAATCAAAATAAATAATAATTTTAAATATATTCATTTTGATTTGGATGACTTTGTGTTAAGAGAGAAATAACTAAAAAAGGCATGAAAACTGTTTAAGAGTGGGACAGGTTTCTGGCATCCCATGTTGGACTAGTTCCAAGGTCAAAATGCCAGAAATAGAGTGATGGTGACTTGTGAGTTCTGCGTGAGGGCCGAATACCAGATGGATTTATCTTAACCAATAGTAGCCCCCACTGACTTGCCATGTCATGCCACACTGGCGCAAATTATGAGCTACAGTCTTGTTTTTAAAATGAATGTCAAAAAGTTAGAGCCCCAAAAGGATATACAAGTCTTACCCTTTGTTCACATCACGCATGGAATAGGATGAAATTTTGTCACAAACTATCATTTTATATTTATGATTATTTTTTGGAAAAGTTTTTCAGTAACGATAATAAAAAAAAAGGGGAAAATTTTGTTAGAGGAGAAAACAACCAATGGTGAATCGATTTCTTGGGTTGATTATCATTCATGATTGAAATTTGAAAAGAACAAGAAAATAGATTTACCCCCGGGTTTGGTGATGAAGTCAATGGGGCTGGGTATGGGTGCATTTGAGGTTCATGCAAGGTGGCAGCAGCAAATTGAGAAATAATCATAGGGTGGGTGTGAACAAAAAATAAATAAGGGAAAAAAAAGTAATGTGGTATAAATATAATAAAGAAAACTTTGTGATAATAGGATTGGAAAGTGATCTTAAGCTTCTTTTCATCAGAATAATATCATATAAAAAAACATTGGGATTTATAAAATCATAGATGTGGGCTACGATATCATCCTATTAAAAAAAAGTCAAATGAAATGGTTGTACGTATATACCAGCAAATTTCACTTTGTGTGAAATACAAGAAAATTAGTAAATTATCATCAATCCTGTCAGAAAACCAAAAAGATTAAGAGCTCGTTTGGATGAGTGATGCGTTTACTTATGATTAGTGTAAAAATAATGGTAATGATAAAACTACTGTAACGATACTATAGCACTGAGATAAAGAAAAAAATTAAATGCACTGGGTAAATGCTTATCTAAAGAAACCCTTTGGATTAGTGGTACGTTTACCTACAGTTAATGTAAAAACAACGGTGGCTATGAAATTAGGTACTGTAACACGAGATAAAAAAAAGACTAATCACACCGCGCTAATAGTAAATGCTCATCCAAAAGGATCCTAAAGCTAAAAACATCAATGTGATGCCAAAACAAAAAAGGAAACTAAACATAGAATAATAAATTCAGATGAAACTACTAATCTTCCCATCAATTACCACAATTATAAGTAAACCATACTATTGGGAGAAAAATAATTGACAAAAAATACACCAAATTTGGAAAATAAGGGAAAAGTAACGAGCAATGCTATAATAACCATTTTAGCCAATGGAGACTCAATTCTAAATTTAATAAAAATATAATGTATTAATCCAGTTCTAAAGGTGGGTTTAGATGGACGGTATATTTATTTGCGATTAGTGTAAAAACAGCAGTGATGGTGGGATTTGATACTGTAGCATGAAACGAAAAGTAAGTTAAACGCACTGCACCGCACCCAGTCGTCCATCCAAACCCACCCTAAATGAGTACCAAGCAGTCGATATCTTGTTCCGTTTAAAATTTCGACGTGTTTCAACTGTTTTAATGTGTTTTGAACAATATCAATGCATATAAACTTGGTTGGTATGCAATTTTTTATTTTTTTTAATCTTAACCATTTTAATTTTTTATGATTACATTTGAAATTAAATTATAGTTACTAAATTGAGTAATTTAACTTAATTAATGATTTTAAAACTTTTTATTTACATGTAAATCCTTATATGGATGTAATTGAGATATATTTGCATGTGTATATAAAAGATCAATTATTAAAAATTATAACTTAGATTATAAATATACATATGCATGTGTGTAAAAAAATATTTAATAACATTGATAAACTCAAAATCGTATATCGAAATACACCGATACTAGTACATATCGATGTTAGGACAAAAACAATACATCGATCAATACAGTATCAACTACCTTGATATGAGCTACCATTTTCATCCTATTTTATCTAAAAAGTCGTAAACATCCAAAAACATGCCATTCATCACATTCTTATTTACAAATTTTTTGATATAAACTAAGACGAATATGATAATTAAATTACCAGTATGAGATTAATAAAATAGATACCAAAATGAGAAGAAAATTATTGTTCAAAGGTTAGTGGTGGATCTTGATATTAAGTTTTCAAAAATTTAAAAGATTTAATTCAAAAATTAAAAATTTTAAATAGCTTAATGAAAAATTAAAAAAATAGAAGTCTAATTATAATTTTTATAAAAAATTGAGAGGGACTACTTAAAAATTCTATAAATTTTAAAAAGTTCAATGAGATTAGAAAATATTCTTAATGAAAATGTTTCAAAATTTTGGAGGCTAAGGTCCCCATGGGCCCTGGCTCCAATAATGATCCGCCTAAACGAGGCAACAGTGCTATGACAGGAGGAATTTGTCTGAGTTCGCGTCGTATACAGTTGTCATGGTACGACGTCGTCATGCTGGTGCATCTTTGGTTTGTAAACTGTAATTGTAGTATCGAACAAGTACTAACCGTTGAATGTGAGGACATTAGCCAATCGCTACCGTCAGATATATCATCACGGTTCCTGCAACTCACCATTACAACTCGTATATATTTATACAACTCCGTGCACTTATCGAAGTTTCTAGAATCGGGTAAAATCATAAATCCCATTTCTGCTCCTCCTTCCCTCGTCTTCGAGCTAGGGTTTTCTCCCGTAGCGGTCAGCTCACGATTGCAACCAACTTCCATTCTGATATTTTCCCCCTTTTTTACTCACAGTCATGCCTCGGTATGGATCTCTTTGTCAATTTATTCAATCATACAAGAAAATTAACGTTCTCGCTACGAGAACATTTATATTAACATTCTATGAACATGTTTATTTGGATTGAAATTTGCAGGTATTACTGTGATTATTGCGACACTTATTTGACCCACGACTCTGTAAGTTCATTTTGTTCATTTATTTTTTTATTATATTTATTTTTCACCTGTCCATGCACTGTAGTCAGCTTATGTTTTGTCTCTAAAACAGATTTTTTGGTTAAATTGTCGAAAGTTTTATTATCTGGGTTGTTGCATTAGAAAAAAATGCTGATATTATTTATGTGGGCTTCTAAATTTCAGCCATCAGTTAGAAAACAACACAATGCAGGGTACAAACACAAGGTATTTATTAGAGAATTTTCTCTTTATATTTGTTTGTTTATTTATCTTGTCAATTATACATTTTTGCGAATTCTTTCTGGAATTTTAGGCAAATGTTAGGACGTACTACCAGCAATTTGAGGAGCAACAAACCCAGAGCTTAATCGACCAAAGAATCAAGGAACATCTTGGCCAAGCTGCTGCTTTCCATCAGGTTGGAGCTGCTTTCAATCAACATCTAATGGCTCAGAGACCTCGACTTCCTGTTCTTCCGACTCCTGTTATGCCTATTCCGAGGGGTGCACCTTTACCTATAAATCAACCAATGGTCCCTGGGATTAGGCCACCTGTACTGCCAAGACCAGTTCCAGGTGCTCCAGGTGAGATTTCAGACATATCTGCTTACCAGTTCGAGGCGCTGGCTTTTCTATTCTAGATCTCTATTGCATACACAGAGGATGGAAATTTAATATATATTTTTCATTTCTGGTGACATTGCCAGGTTATGTTCCTGTTCCAGGCATGCCACCAACGGTAGCACCACCTGGTGCACCTTCCTTCCCTGGTCAAATAAATGGCCTTCCACAACCTCCTACATTGGCTCCCCCATCAACGGTTACTGTAACTGCAACGACACCCACTTCTTCTAATGCAGCACCTACCATGGCAACACCAGCACTGTATCAGTCCAATCCTGCTGCCCCAGCGAGTGGAGGGTTTGACAATTTCAATGCCAATGCACAGCCTTCTGAAGCTAATCAGTAATCTGGTTAAACTGCCTGCTTTGCTTCCATATCTGAAGTAAGAACCTAAGTAAGCCCATGTATCTGTGCTATTGAATGTGAGGCTTTCCAATGAGTAAGGGTTCACGGTAACATTTTTCTTGAAGGATAGTTTGTTTATTAGACCCGAAGCATTGACTCATTTTGCTTTGATATTGTTTTTTGTTTATTTTTGGGATGAATTTGTCTTTTGGGAACCTTATAAAGTTTGGAGATGAATATCTGGTCTCAAATGTTTTAGGCCAATGCAGAAGTTCAAAGTGGGCTTATCTTTTCACCATTTGGGATTAGCAGTGGTTGGTTGACACAATTTCTATTGCACCAAAATAATGTACATATGTCATCATTCTTCACTCTTTTTTTTTTTTTTTCAATTTATATTTTTACTTATATTCTTTGTTATGTTAAAGTTTGCAATGTAACACAAAGGATCAGCTGAAGATATCATGTGAGATCCTAAAAATATCATGAGTTTTTAAATATAATTATTACTTTTTGATTGCATTATTCTCATAATGAGGGATCGTACTGTATATTTTATGAATCTAGGCCTAATGATTCTACCTTATTTTGTCTCTCTTTGATAACTTTTATCATTACCATACTCCATTTACAGGCAACCAGAGCCAGCTGGCATTCTTCGGAGTCCGATGATAATATTTCACTCAGCTTTCGTATTGGGATTTTTACGTTTAAATTGCTTAAACTTTTTGGGTGCTGAATGGAGGATAGCTTCGTACCACCATTAGTGTTTTTTAAAAAAAAAATATTAAGGTGAATTTTAGGTAGATTTTGATTGTAATGCAGTTGGAAGTTGCTGACAGCTTCTGTATGTGCTATTTGTGAAGAAATGAAATATGTACTAGCTGCTCCATGATGATTTGTTTATATATGCATCAGAAATATAATGCGGCAGTTGGAACTTGCATCTCATTCTACTGTATTTAGATATAATCTCATATTCTGTTCGGCCTAGATGTGAACCTATCTATCAAGGTCAAAGGGCTTGAGAGAAGGCACACATGCTGTTTCAGTGGCATTTATGAGATTCCTTAGAAATTCTTATCCTAATCCTGATAATTTTCGAACCCTGTCCGTGAAACTTGGATGTTAAAATGATTTTGGAACTCTTAAGTTGGTAGGGTGGAAAGAAGGGATACAAAAAAAAAAGGAAGATGAAAAATAAATTTATTTTTTGTATGTGTGCTTGGTTAAAAGAAAAAGTAATTGGATTCTAAAAAAGAAAATAAAACATTTGAAAAATATATAATTTTGTACTAACATATATTCTTTTATTCATCATTTCAACTTTGAAAGATTGATTTTTGTCATATGATAAAAAATATTCTCTTCCGAAGTTTATTTTATGTTTATTTATTTTATTCTCTTTTATCATCTTTAATTTTTTCATTTAAACAAGTATATCTTAAAGATCTCGTCTTCAAACAGTTTCTTCGCTAAACGCAAACTTTTTTGCCTTCTTTGGTCAGTAGACGATGGATTCCTCTTGCTTAAGAAATCGGCTCTCCATGACCATACTGATGACTCTCATGGAGCTCCTGTTAGCATTGGATTTTCCATGATGAAATCGAAATTATCATTTTCTGGAAATCTAATTTTTTTAGATGATAGAAATTTAAACCGAAAAGGTGACAAAACAATGAAGTGGAGCTTTGTATGAGAAGAGATAAATAGGATTTATAAAAAATAATTTTCATCTTATATCTATGAGGGTATTTGGTTTAGTGGTATAATTCTCCCTTAGGTGCGAGTTCAGTTCTTTTTACTCAATTTTTTTCATAGAAGAATGAAATTTTGACTTATTTTACTCTATGGATCATAGGCGGGACCTCATAATAAAAATAAAATGGGGACCTAATCGGTAAAGCCCAAACAATCCTTGGTAAAGTTGAATTAATGTCAATGCAATGCAATGCTGTTGCTTATAACCTGAGCTTCGATTGAAGCTTGTTTAATGTGAAAACTGTAGAAATATATAATTTGCAAACGATATTGAAAGGTGGAACTTCAAATGCAACAAGGGTTAGTACAATCTTTTATCATTCTGTGAGTTACATCCCTTTATTTCTCTATAAAAAACTAAGATTTTTTGGGTTAATTCTTTTGTCCAGTTACCAGATGCTACCCACTTTGGTTTTTAATGAAAATTTCTTTATAATTTTTGAAACTGGAAGAAGTCAAAAGAAGCAAAAGAAAACATTTCAGTAATCCCATGACAATATTACCCTTGCAATTTGACCAACCATTTCTATTTAATTACTAAGGCCTCTTGGTTATAGTTTGCTCACCTTACTTTCCCCTTCGCTCTCAAACACCATAATTTCCCCTGATATAACCATGTTCAGGATTGCATCAAGGTTTGTTTCTTCATGTTTTTTTTTTCATTCAGAGTATTTGGTATTCTTCTTCTTCTTTTGCGAATTCAAAGTCATTTTTTCAGTTACAGGTTCATATAAAAACGCAAACCCTGTTTATACAGCTCCTTCATTGGTTGGACTCTATGTCTTTTAAATATATATATATATATATATATGTTATGCATATATGTGGAGATAGAAGTGCAGCTTATGTTTTGTTTTGGTACTTTGGAAACAGAAAAAATGTGTTGGTGTGTAGAGCTTCTTCACTTGCTCCTACCATTTTAAACAGGGAACTATCTACACAAACTGGAAGGTATGGCAAAGGTTTCCAAACCTTCTTCTTTTTACATCATATTTTTATTACAATGATTGTTTGTTATATAATCTTTATAGCATTGCATTTCCATGTTTCAAAAAAAAAACCTTGGGGAGTTATCCAGACACAAGCTGTGGAAGATGCCCCCACACCATGTCCTCCCAAAATCTATTAAAAAAATATATTTTTCTTATATTTCCAAAACTAAACAAATCACGTCAGAGCTTTGGAAGATACCCCATGAGACGATTAGGTAGCTTTTGTTTTTTCTATACAAAATTCTCTCTTGTTGGTTTGTTAGTAAGAGGTTTGTTTTTGTTTTGTTCTTTTATAAGAGGTGTTTGTCACCCATCCTTTTTCTGCCATTTGTATATTTCAACCAAATCCCACCTGGATGCCACTAATCCTACCACTACTTTCCAAGATGATTCATACAAAAATGATACTAATATCTTAATTGCTTTCCCTGCAACTATTTTCTTGTAATTACTTTGCCTTCATGTATGGGACCCTTTCCAAACTAAAACATTCCCCAGGGAGGGAATAGCAGCACAAGTCATTGAGGAGAGACTGAATGCATAAAATGAATAGCTTGGTCTCTCAACACACACTCTCATGGTTTTATCCCTAACTCTGAGGAGAGATTGAATGCGCTTCTTGACTCGCTAAAGAGTAATGCACCGTATAGATCCTTTATATGTTAGAGGTTTTAGATTCCATGTGCATTGCTCTGGGGCAATATCTTCGGCCACTGCCCCCAGTTTTTTTCATTTTTTGATTTGTGTGATATCTGATGTTTTTAATTACACATAAAGTACTGTATTTAAATTTTTTTCCCTGTAATCTGCTGTAATTAAAATATTTTCTTATTTGTATATTGCTATCAAAGGAAGCTAGAACGCAAAGTAGCATTAATCACTGGGGCAGCAAGCGGTATTGGAAAGGCAACTGCGGAAAAATTCATCAGTAATGGTGCCAAAGTTGTCATTGCCGATATACAACACCGTCTCGGCCAAGAAACTGCGAAACAACTTGGACCCAATGCCACCTTTATTCCCTGTGATGTAACAAAAGAATCGGATATCTCTGATGCTGTTGATTTTGTAATCTCCCAACACAAGCAATTGGATGTGATGTACAACAATGCCGGGGTACCTTGCTACACTACTCCAAGCATCGCTGACCTTGACCTTGCTGTTTTCAACCAAGTCATGGACATCAACGTGCGAGGAGCCTTGGCCGGAATCAAACATGCCGCACGTGTGATGATCCCTCGTAGAGCTGGCTCCATTCTCTGCACGGCTAGTGTCACAGGAATCATGGGCGGACTAGCTCAACATACTTATAGCATTTCCAAGTCTGCTGTTCTAGGAATTGTTAAGTCCACGGCAGCAGAGCTATGCCGGTATGGAATCCGCATCAACTGCATATCACCTTTTGCGGTTCCTACTCCTTTTACAATAAACGAGATGAGCCGGATTTATCCACACATTGACGCCGAGCAACTTGCAAGAATGATACATAAACTTGGTGTGCTAGGCGAAGCAGCATTGGAACCAAGTGATGTTGCCGATGCTGCAGTCTATCTTGCATCAGATGATGGAAAGTATGTTAGTGGGCATAATTTGGTGGTAGATGGAGGTTTTACATCATTTAAGAGATTGGAATTCCCTGCACCAGGTCAGGTGTTGTAACATTATTGCTACTCAAAGGATATATAATAAGATTCAGCTATATATAACCATTTACAATAGAAACTACTTACACAGATCATATAGTCATCCATAAGATGCATACAAAGCAAGGTACTTTATGTACTATATATATACATATTTGAGGAAATTAATGGGAACACCATAAAAACCAACAGAAGAAAGATACTGTCATTTTGAGCAGTGGGTTGCTGATTTCAGAATTGTTCCATTACTAGTTTTCTCATCAAGTCTTCAGGAGCTGCAAAGGATCATAAGGTTAGAAATAACGCAGTTATGCTGCTATTTCAGGCAATTTTAACCGGAAACGGGACAGGAGATGGAAGAAGAATGTAAAGTGCAATGTTGTAGAGGTAATTAAGGAAGATTATTATTATTACCTGAGCCACCGGTGAACAGCCTGAATTGGCCAAGAGCTTGCCTGACAAACATCTCAACACCACTCACAGTAGTGACTCCGACCTCTGCAGCTTCCTTCAAGAGTTGTGTGTTTCTCGGAGTGTAAACCACATCGAAAACCAAGTCATATGCTCTCAAAGCCTCCTTAATAAAACATGAAAACATGAAAACATGAAAACATGAAAACATGAAAACATGAAGGATATGATGATGAATCATGAATGAATTTGACTTGTATAACGAAAAAGAGAGAAACACCTTGGAAACAGGACTTTGATGTGAATTTGGTTCCATTCCAATGGCAGATGCGTTTGCAAGGATCGCCCCTGTCTCCGGGCGGAACATCTCTAAAGCTTCATACAGCAATGCTTCCCCAGAAACCTCATCAGCGAGGGCTTTTACTCTCTCTGGACAAGAATCGTCATTAAAAGGATGTCAAAGCTCCACAGAAACAAAAAAAGGATTGGCATGAAGGGGAGACTGGTAACGTAATCTTTACTGTAATCGCGGTTGAAAATGACAATTCTGGCCCCTTTATATTTAGCACCAAAAGCTAGTGCCCTTCCTGCACCTCCTGCTCCAATCAAAACAAATGTTCTTCCGGATATCAAGGAAGAAGTACTATTGGGCACTCCTTTGCTGCTAACCTTCCTATCTGTCCATGCCAAGGAAATATGAATAAGCGACCTTTATCGTAACTGATTATCTCTGAAGCTCTATAGGCCGTACAATGGGCAGTGAAGTATTAAAGATACAATGTGTCATGTACCTGTTAGTGCATCCTCTATAGCAGAGATAGCAGCTTCACAGTCTGTGTTATAACCAATTAGCTTCCCATCCATGGGCCTCCTTACTATAGTGTTCACTGCTCCTATAGACTGATTCACAAACGATGTTGCATGCCGTCAGAATCTCCATTGGGACCAAGGCATACCATAGATCAACATTTTACCCATTTGTTTACCACAAATCTAAAGCCAATACAATGAGAAAATTTTTTGGACCTTTGCTATTGGATGGACCTCATCACAGCACCTGATTGCTGCTTCCTTATGTGGGATTCCAACACTGCAAAGTTCAAGAATTGGCAAATGTTACTTATATCATACAGATCTGTCCTGCTGCTCTTCATAGGTTAACATTTGTATATACCTGAAACCTGCAAAGTCAGAGCCTGAATAGGTTTCAAAGAACTCCTCAATATCATCAACAAGCATAGGAACGTAAATTCCATTATATCCCATATGTCTGAAGGTAGGGTTGTAAAGAATAGGGCCTTTACTATGAGCAACTGGATTTGAGACGAGGCCAAAAACTTTCGTATCCACATTTGTATATTCGAGCTTATAAACTTGTCTAAGACTGACAAGAGAAGGTAATCCAGGGACTGGTTTTCCTCCGAGAGATCCATATACTAAAAAACCACCGAATTTTGGTCCTAACAGTTGGCTTATCAGACCACTGTTGCCAACTGCCATAGCAATCAATGGCACCTGGTGAAAAAAGATTCATAGGTTTCACTCACCATTGAAGAGAGCATTCCTTATTCTAGTATGTCATATTGAAGTTGAATGCTGAGTACCTGACAATGAGTGAGAACTGTAAAGATTGGTGCTAAATCTGTAATGTAATCAACACAGAGATCAAGTTTGATAACATCTGCTCCTGTGGCTTGCATGCATGCAATTATATCGACAAGCTTTTCTACTGAAGGTCTCCCATCATTTACATAGTTGGATACTATGATTCTGGTATTTGAACGGTTGTGCAAATATTCTGCCATATTCACCTCACAAGCTACCTGGTAAAAAAGTTCCAATTCTGTCCACTCAATTGCATCGAAATTAGAACTTTCTTGTTCAACAAGTTATTACGCAACAAGATGGCTTATGGGTATGTAATAAAATGTTGATTTTATCATACGGTGCAGAACAAGCAATATGAATAGATGAATAATACCTCATAGTCCATTTCAACGAATTCAACATCAAGCTCTAGTGCCCTTTTCAAAACTTTCAGGCAAGTGTCATAGCAACCTCCCTTGCTCAAGGTCCGGGATGATTTGAGCCTGTAACTCAAATGGTAAACTTTTTTTTTTTTTGGTACTCTTTAAGGTAAAAGGACCTCTTTGCCCTTTCAATTTTGATATTGAGCAAATTGACCCCTCTAAAAAGATTAAAGCAATTTAATCTTTGTCAATTTCAAAAGTGAACAATTGACCAATAATCATATTTTTTTATTGGTATAGTAACAAATTTAACTCTCAAAGTTTACACATTCTATCAATTTAATTTTAAGTTAACAAATTTAGCCCGTAACATTAAAACATTCGACAATATTTATACAAAATATATAAAATATGGAGAGCTAAATTTGATATTATACCAATCAAAATTAAGTAGGGAAAACACTAATATTATAATTAATCATTTTTAATTACTTACTTGATAATAATTAATTTAATCTAACTTTTTTTAAAAAAAATATCAAAATTAAGAGGGGACCAATTATCCTTCATGTTGAATGCGTCGTCTGGAGGCTTCAATGGGAAAGCAAAGCGCTTGTCCTTATTTAATAAGTAGCTGGGGTGTCCTTGTTTCGTTTATTGTATGTTGAAATTTGTCCAGACACGTCTGCATGTCTCATTCAACCCTAGCCCTCTGTTTCTTTAGTTGAAGGGCCAATGGCAAATTGCATGTGCCAATTCAGCGTTGTACTATGATACTATAATCATGGAGTTTCCTTTTTCCTTGCTTTTAAAAATTTCAACTTATATTCTGACGATGATAACTACAATCTATGCATATATAAAGAATCCTTAAAATTTCTATTTTTCCCCCTTAATTTTGAATTGCATTTATTTTCTAAATTTCGCTTATTCTTTCTCATTCGACTTCCCGTTTGAAAAGTAGAAAGGTAATTGAAAAAAGATCCACTATTGTAATTATTAAGCGAGTTTGAAAATATTCTTAAAAGTTCACAACTTATCTCATTTTTTTTAAAAAGAAATTTGTAATAATAAATAAACTCCTAGAGGTAGAGTTAGAAGAAGGGATTGTATAAAACTGTGATTCCCCATTCCTTTTTCAATAGAAGAATGACAAATCAGATTTTTCCTCCTGATTTTTAGCTTTTTTAGTTAGATTTGAATTTTTTTCAAGAGGAAAAAAACAGAAAATCAGGAGTAAAAATTTGATTTGTCATTCTCTTATCATAAAGGGATAAGAATGATGTGGAATCATAGTTTCATACAATTCTTTCCCGTAGGGGAGGTGCTAGGCATTCACCACTAAATTGAAAAATTGTTATTCTTTTTTAAAAATTATAAAGTTTTTTTAAACCTCAAGTTGTGATTTATTAGTTAGGTTTTCATGTTCTTCATAAATAGTTTGGATTCGAAATTTTCATAAATTTAATGGTACAAGTATATTTGATTATTTTTAAAATTTAAAATTCAATTCTAGCTCGTCAAGATGGAAAGTTTATGGTTTAATCTTTAAAATTTATAAAATTTTATATAAATATAATGAGAAAATTACATTTTAGCTCTTCAAAAAATTTATAATTCAAATTTAGCTCTATGTTTTCTTCCGTAAAAGTATCATAGAGGTCTATGTACTAAGAGTTAAATTGCATTTTACTTATTTTACTAAAAAATGGACATATTAGTCCTGTACGATAAATTAAAGAGTAAATTGATCATTTTGTTAAAAAATTCATTCAATACTATTGCTAAAAATTGGTATAGTTGATGGAATAACCAAACAATTAACATGACACATACCTCATACGGACATACATGAATCAAATTTTAATAGTAAAAATAGATAAAATTGTTAACAAAAAATTAATTTACTATTTGATCAAATGTATAAAAATTAATTAATTTAGTCGAGTAGAAAAAGTAAAATGTATTTCGAACTTCTATTGTAAGAACTCGACAGTACGTTTAGCTGTTCTTCATTAGATTAGGTGATAACTTTTTCTTGGTTAATTAAATATTATATATATGGAGAAGCGCATATATTTGTTGCTGGTTTGTGTAGATATAAGAAAACCGCAACAAAGAGAGACACCATCGTGTGTTTGGATTTTTTGGGGTTTGCATCCGGGGATATATATATATAGGTAAAGAAGATTTAGTTACCTGAAGGAGACAATAGCAGGAAGAGTTTTTCGTTCAAGAAGTTGGTCAACTACTTGATGAGAAAGGTAAGGGGCTGCCATGGACGCCATGCAAAGTTCCACAACATCTGCACCTTCAGCCTTTGCTTTCTCCATGGACGCCACCATTTCTTCCAAGCTCTCAAATTCCAACGGGGTGCACACCACCACATCGTTCTTCACGTCCATCCCAGAAGAAATCAAAAACTTGCTAGCTAGCTAGAATGTCAGTTATGGCGTGTCCCTAAAATAGGCTACTAAACTTTGTAGGTGGAGGGAGGGCGGAATGTGTTTGGCAAGCACAAGCAGCCTTTTTGGGGAGAAGAAATGAAACCAGAAAATGAAATATAAGCAGAAAACAGTGAGCATGTGTCAGTACTATCATTCATTCATACATACATGGTCCCTTTTCCTTAACTCTGTGTGACTCGATTCCTTAGATCACGGAAGAACTTGCTAACCTGTCGGTGCTTGTGCGTTTTTCATTTATAAAGAAACAAGTATATATTATAGAATTTATATTTTATGTATTCACAATGTATAGTATTATGCATTATCAATAAATTAATTAAATTATGTGACACCAATAAAAATAAAATTGAATTGAATAATTTTTTTTTATCATAGGTCAACATTTAATTAATTAATAGTATATAAAGTTATACACCATTAATATATCAAATAGAAATATTAAATAGATTAAATATAGGGGCTAAATTGTTGATATATGTTGATTTTTTAAATTGACCTTTTAGGCCTTTTTTTTTTAAATTAGGGAAATAGACCGTTTTCGGAGAGAGAATAAAAGTGTGTCTAGTTAGGAGCGCTTTCACACTCTCTTCTCGGGTTTTTAAATTTTTTTTAAGATTAGGATTTTTTGTTAGGACTTAGGGTTTAAGGTTTTAGGAGTGAAACTATGAAAGTTTAGGGGCTGAGGATGCGATAATGCGTCTCAAAACACATACATTTCATAGGTCATGTCGGGATAGGACCATTATCTCAGAAACCCATCCTATGGAAGTCAGGTTTCAGGGTGACAATTCTTGATATAGTCACGGGTCGAAGTCTAAGTGGAGGTCCCAATTAGCGGTCGTGATGCGGTTACAGGTTCAAGTATAATCGAGGGCCAATTGACGGCCGTTATGCGGTCGCGAGTTCAAGCTTTTTGGAGACCTACAAATGATGTTTTATATATGCCATACATAAGATTGGTGACATAATCAGAGGAAAAAATGAAGGGTTTTCCAATGTAATCAACATAATTTTTTTCTCTATTTCTAGACAACCGGTATCTTTAACCTTTCATTTTCATTCGAAGGCTGACACCGAGGTGGACATAAGAGGGCTTTCAGGTGGAGAGCAGATGTTCAGGCATAATAGAGGTCAAACTCGGGTTGATGCGACGACGATTGTAGTTATTAATGGGTTGTTTAATAAAGACAATTGTTGTCACCCCGAAAGGAGCATCACTTTTACTGCACCGCAACAGCTGCTACCTACTTGAGAGTTCTCTTACGTCTACGGCAGTGCCGACCTTCGAATAAGAAGGAAGGTTAAAGATACTGACTGTGTGGAAATGAAGAAAAAAATTACGTCGATTATAACGGGAAGCCTTACAGTTTTTCCCTATGATTATGCCCTCAAACTTCTGTATGATATTATAAGGTAAAATCTTCAGGTATCCGAAAAGTTTGAGCTTGTGCCCGTATAATGACTGTCAACTGGCTCCCCTGTTATACTTTGATCCATGACTTCATAACGGTTATTGATTGAGACCTCTACATAAACTTCCACCCATGACCGTATAAAACAAAATCACTCTGGAACCTGACTTCCATAAGATAGGTTTTCGAGGTAACGGTCCCATCTCGGCAGAACATATGAAATGTGTGTGTCTTGGAGTAATATCACATCACCGACGATTTAAGAATACCTCAAACCGAAAATTTTATTAGCGATGGAAATTTTTAACACTAAAGCGGGGAAAAAAACCGAGGGAGAGAAATATTGTAAAGTAGAGGGATGGAGGTTGGGAGAGATGATTGGTTTAGGGATGATGGAGTATAGAGGGGGAACACCCCTTTTTTAGGCACGAGGGAGGGGTGAGATTGCAAAGGAAAAAATTCTTGTGGTCGAAAACGCGTCTCATGAGAGACTTTTTCATCGAATAGATGGGCGAGCTTTCTTACCATTTCCATTAAAGGTCTTTCAAAAGTATCCTGACCTTGGGAATCTCAAGTAAGAATCATAAGGAAAGTTAGAGGTTCGAGCCGGGGAAGAATTTCGAGCTTAAGCTATTTGATGTGAAAGACGAGCTTGAGCTGGAGGTGGTCATATCATCGCACTACTCAAGTGGAAATGCTATAACAGAGTTGTATGTGAAGTTTGCTGAGGTTGATGGAGCTGGCCCATCTTCGACCACTGTTGCGGCTAATGCGGGTTTCGAAGTAGAAGTGGAAAGTCTTACTACATGGTTGTGTGGTGGGTTCACTAGTTTGTTATAAAGCTCCTATTATGATGTCCCTAAATCATTAATGGGTAAACATTCTTTGGTTTCAGGAACTGATTTCAACTTCGACGATCACTATCAGTTGGGGTTTGAGCGTAACCCAAACCTCGACACCCAAACATGACATTCAGTTAGTGCATTCAATTTCAACTTCGGTGGTTCGATATCTTGGGGCGAAAGCACTTATACCAAGGGGATATCAACTTACACCAGTTGGCAATCCGGTGTAGATTTTACCGAGCACATTCGGTATAAAAGAACTGATGACTTACTCCCTACGATCAGGTCTGACAAGGGTATATTGAACCCTTTGATTAAAGATGACAATGAAGATGCAGTTGAGGAAGAAAATGTAGTCGAAGAAAAAGAGGTAGTGAATGCTGTTGATGGATCAGAGTCAGACCTCGATCCAAATATACAGTCCGGTCCAGATGGTTTGGAAGTAGCACTTTTTTCTGAATAAGAGCATGTTCCAACTAAGCCAGAACCTTGCAGCTTTGACAATGATGGTTCGGACAATGCTCCAGATCTAGATTCATGATTCAGGGCATATGAACCTCTGCCCCACATGACCAATATCAGCTTCTCCACTGAGAGTGGTTTAGAGTTTCGACAGCTCCCGTATAGAACACCTGACCATGCAAGCTCATCGTCAAATGTCCAGGTATTGGAAGTTGGCATAGAGTGCCCTAGCAAAAATGCTTTTCTTGTTCCACTGAAGCGATACAACTTCAAGAACGGTGTGAACTATCACGCCACAAAATCTCATTTGGAGAAATTCAAGGGCAAGTGAGCAATATGTGACAGGAGGGGCAAATGGAAAATAATGACATCTTTTCTGTAACACCTCCAACCCACATCCAAATCATATCAAAACATACATCATAGGTGTCTAACCAATGTATCCTCATTGGTACCACAATTATATAATCAAATCATATCATCAAAGTATCATTCAAGTCTAATTTGTAAACATGCCAAATTCAATCTATTTTTCCTATTTCATGTTCGTTTAAACATTAACTTAAACATGCCATAATATGACCTCAAACATAAACACATATTTATATGTATATAACCAACCAATATTAACTTATAATCTTATTTACAATCAATCCACAAAATGGTTAATAGTTAGACACCCCAGGTACATGTCGATACAAAAGGATAAACATCACCACGTTTGAGATTGGGACCATTGTTGGATGTTGAATCGACGATCAAAATTAAGTACCTAACTTGCGCAAGGAAAACAAAACTGTACGCTAAGTAAAAACTCAGTGGCATTTCTATAATCCAAATATTAAAGACAAGATAATATCATATGCACAATTTAATTATAAGCACATATTAATTTTTATTATTACAACAACCATATCATATTTCATTTGTTTCACAAATATCTCAATTCTCATACTTGTTATATAAATAAATTTTCACAGTTTATTTCACATTTCATTACACAATTTCATTATTCATTTCATATTCATATAACTCATATATTACTTATATTTGCAACATATTCAACATTCTATTTCCAATTCACTATTTCACTTCCATTTTCCATACCATGCCATTTCAATATCAATCATAAAACTTTATTATTCATTTACCCCTATTAACACGACTCGGACTCGGACGGATACATGGATCCAACCAAAACGCACCAGTTTGGCACCTAGTGTATCATCGGATAATTCGAAGAAATAATTTGACACCCAGTGTCTCATCGGCTAAACCAAAGTAAATTGGCACCCAGTGCCTCATTGAATTAATCCGAAGTAGTAAATTGACACCCAGTGTCTCATCGACTCGAAGTCGAAGAAATCCCTGAACTCTTCCAATCCTATGGCATGCCATCTATATCCAACTCAGCCCGATACAGTTAATAGGGTTCCAATTCACTTTTCAAATACAACCAATATTCATTTCAATTCAAATAATCAATATATTCAATATATATATACCCATTCAATCAGTATAAATTCAATAAATTCATCACATACTAAATCAATCCATTTCAATTGCAAAACACAATAATTCTCACCTCAACACTTACCATATACATTAAATTGAATTATAACAATTAACAACTAAATTCAGATTATATAAATACAAACTAGAAATTTCGAGCTATTCCTCGTCGACTTTATCTTTTCCCTTTTTAGTCGAGGGTTCTGGTACGACGTTAGCTACGGAATTAAAACAATTAAAAATCATTAATACAACACAATTCAATCACATATTTAATATTTTATTTTTTACTCAATAGTTACCTAAATTCCAATTTAGTCCCTAAATCGAAACTAACTTTATTTCTTCACATCCAATTCTATATTTTCATTCAATTTCCACTTTAAACTAGATTCAACTCCCTATTTTCACATAAATTCTTAAATTTCAAATTTTTCATAATTTAGTCCCTATTACACAAAATTTACTATTTGTTCTACAATTTAATCATTTTCTATTTCTAACTTAAAAATCTATCAATTTAGTTCCTAATACTAAAATTTTTCAACATAGACAGCACTTAAAAACTGAATAATTTCTAAAATTTCTACATGGGTCGAGTAGTATTTAATACTGGGATTCCAAAAACATAAAAATTACAAGAAAATGGACTAAATTAACTAACCGATTGAGCTTGAAACTTCGAAACCCTAGCTTTGGTCTTTCTCATTTTCTTTCCTTTTTCTTTCTTTTTCCCTTCTATTTCGTTTGTTCTTTCTTTCTTTTTCTTTTCTTTTATTATTATAATATGATATATATACTTAAATTGTAACACCCTAACCTATAACCGTCGCCGGAATAGGGTAAGAGGCATTACCAGACTTTCAACTCAGTTCAGATCGATAATTCATCAAACATTTAACAAATGTCATTTCATTTCAGTAATTATCAATCATTCATATTCATAACATGCTTAAATCAAGTATACAAAGCTTAATTCATACGTTTGGGACTGAATCGATAACATATAAAAGTTTTGAGAAAACTTAGAAAAAATTTCGAATAAGGGTCACACGCCCATGTACTCAAGCCGTGTGGCATGAAATAGGCTTGGTTTAAGCCACTTTTCACACCCTAAAACACATGTACCTAAACCATTCATATAGTACTAAATTCACAAACAATATAAGCAACTATAAACAACCATTTCAATGCACATATATGCCATTTTAAAACCAATCATTTACATTATCAAATCAATACCATTTGTTCATTTAAACACATATCAAACTAATATGATTCAACCTCATACCTATCCTAATATCAAATAACATTCAAGCATTTTTCAATCACCAACTCATCACATACCACTATTATCATATGCATCAAATCCTTCATAAGCAAACTTGCCAAAACATATCATCTTATACACATTTGACCATTATAACAATTAAGCCAAATCTCATGGCTTAAGAACATCAAAACACATAACTATACAATAAGCTAAAGTAACCAAAAACATATTCCCATAAACTAGCTTATACATTTCATATAGTATCCCCCGCCGGAATCGAGTTACGGAGCATTACCGGAGATTACAGATCAAACAGACAGAAATCTCAAACATTTTATATCATCAAAACAAGTCATCAAAGCATCATTTTAATCCAAATTATATACTCTCCAAAATAGATTTTATAACTTCATTTACAATCAAACCACAAAATAACTAATATTTAGACACTCTAGGTACATGCCGACACAAAGAAATAAACATCACCATATTTGAGTTTGGGATCGCTGTTGGATGCTGAATCAACGATCAGACTTAATTACTTAACCTATGCACGAAAAACAAAATCGTACGCTGAGTAAAAACTCAGTGGTATTTCTATAATCCAAATTTTTTAAAAAATAAAACAATAAAATATGTATAATAAAATGTTAAGCACAATTGAACATTTAAAATCACACAATACTCAATTGTCATCACTTGCTATATGTAATACCTTTCCATAATTTATTCACGTGTCATTTAAACAATGGCACTATCCATTCCACGATCAATTTATGAATATATAACTCGTGTATTCCATGTATTTACAACATATTTCACATTCTATTTTCAGTTTACTATTTCATATTCTTAGCCCAAAGTAGATTTTATAGAACACACTGGATATACGGAACAAATACAGAGGTGCATTATTATGCATTAATGAATAGAGAGCACTAAAGTGCTAAACAGAGAGCACAGATGTGCTAAACAGAGAGCATTGTCGTGCTAGTAATCAGAGAGCACCAATGTGCTAATAATCAGATAGCGCGCTAAAGTTCCTTAATGGCATGCCACTAATATCCCAGTAGTTCTAAATTTCGTCTACTTGGGCATTAAAACTGAATTTTATACATATAAAAAATAATCCAATTATCATATTTGCACAATTTCACATTTACACACACATATATATTCATAATATATATATTCCAATTCAGTTAAACTAATATAATTTCATCACATATCAAGACAATCCATTTAAATTGTAAAACACAATAATTCTCACCTCAATCACTTACTATAACATTTAATCAAAATACAAAAATTAATAATTAGATTCAGATTATAGAAATATAAACCAGGAATTCTGAGCTATTCCTCGTCGACTATATTTTTTCCCTTTTTAGTCGAGAATTTCAGTACAACGCTAGCTACGGAATTAAAACAATTAAAAATCATCAATACAACACCATTCAATCTCACATTAAATATTTCAAATTTTACTCAATATTTGCCTAAATTCCAATTTAGTCCCTGAACCGAGACTAACTTTTATTCTCAAAACTAATTTCATATTTTCATTCCATTCCCACTTTAAACTAATTTAACTCTCTAATTTCACCATAAATCCCTAATTTTGAAATTCTCTCAATTTAGTCCCTACTATTCAAAACTTATGTTTTATTTTACAAATCAACCTTTTACTAACTCCTAACTTGAAATTCAATCAATTTAACCCTTAATTCATCAATTAATTCAACATGAACAACATCTAAAATTTACTAACTTTCAAAATTTCAACATAAATCAAGTAGTATTTTGTTCTAGGATTCCAAAACATCAAAATTATAAGAAAATTGACTAATTTGACTTACCAATTAAGTCGGGAACTTCAAAACCCCAATTTTCCTTTTTTTCTTTCCTTCTTTCCTTTAAGCTTTCTGTTTCTTTCTTATTTCTTTTCTTTCTTTTGTTTTATATATATAATAATATAATAATAATATTTTAACTTTGAAATATCTTATACTTAAATAATAAGTAAATTATACATTTTATTTCAAATGTATGTATATATTTTATTACACATGTATTTTATTATTAGCACACAAGTGTCACATTTTGGTTTATTTACTAATTTAGTCCCTTGATTTTTCTATTTCATAATTAAACTTTCACAATCAATTTAATTTAGTCCTTTTAATTAATTAACCTTAATTAAGTCAAACTCACCTATTCAAAACCTAATTAACTACACAACTAGCTTCGTAAATATTTATTAAAAATATTTACAAATTTGATTTACCGGAACGGAGTCCCGGGAATGAATTTTAAAAAAAAAAAATCACATTTGACTCGTAAATATTAAATAATAAAATTTACGAACTTACTCGTCGAATTTAGTGGCCTCAAACCACTATTTCTGACACCACTAAAAATCGGGCTATTGCAATACGTCCTCATAACACATATCATATTTCATCTATACAATTCACAAAGATCATATTCCATTTCATTCTTAATCATATAATCGGTAACAGTATAATGCCCGTTGAACCTAATGAAACATCGAAGGATACTCGGGTGATACACGCTATGTGCATTAATCGGTAATCTGTCAATTCATTATCATTTCTGCTCTTTCCAGCCATGATCGATAAGCTCATTCCGAGCTGAAGAATGGTAAGCTCAATCGAGCTGAAACGGTAAGCTCATAAGAGTTGATATATCGGTAAGCTCATACGAGTTGTGGTGAGTCCGCAATAAATATAGGAGCTCGACCAAAATGGTAACCCTAGTGACCTCTCACTCGTATCCTACAATTTCTTATAGTTCAAATAGGGATCGATATTACTCAATATATTTCAAATTAAGCAATTTAATATCGTTTATTTCAACCATTCAATTCACACACACATATATATATACATATTCATTTCATACAATTGCAATTAAATGAAAGTTTGATTCTAATTATATGAACTTACCTTGAGTTGCTCGGATGGAAATTATCGACTATTCGTTCACTTTTCCTTTTCCCCAATCTAATCCCAATCTCGACTTATCTTGATCTATATATTATCAAAATTAGCTTAGTTAATCAACTATTTATTTAATTTAGTCCAAAACACATATTAGGGCTATTTTACACATTTTCCCCTAAACTTTCACATTTTTACAATTTAGTCCTTATCACATAAAATTGCAAATTCATGCAATTTAGTACAAACCCATGCTTAACCGAATTTAATACATGTTACTAGCAGCCCATATTTTCAATTTATTCACACTTTTAATCACTACATTTCACATTTTATCAATTTAATCCCTTTTTGACATTTTTTTTGTCAAAAATCACTTTACAAAACTTGTATATCTAACATTAAACCTTCATAATCTATCATTAAACACCAAAGAACACATAAGCTCATCAATGGCAACTATCAAAATCTTTAACATTTTTGAAATCGAAGACACGGGCTAGCTAGTACTAGATGCAACGATCACAAAAACATAGAAATAATTAAAAATGGAATAAAAATCACTTACCAATTGAGCTTACAAGCTTGGCCAAATATCAAGCTTCAAAAATGTCTATTTCTTCTTCTACATTCAATTTTGGTTGAGAAAGAAAGATGAAAGCTTTATTTGTTTTATTTATTTTAACATTAATTACCTTTTTACTAATTTAACCTTTAATAACTTTAAAAATTACACAAATGCCAAGCCATTAAAATCCACTATCAAATCTAATAGGCTAATTACCATGTAAGGACTTCCACTTTAAAGCTCTATAGCTATTTAATACCTTTAGCTATTAGGACTCAACTTTTACGCTTTACGCGATTTAGTTCTTTCACCAAATAATTCTATCATGCTGTAAACTTTAATATAATAATAAAATTAATATTTTAACTTCAAATTTGTGGTCCTGAAACCACTGTTCCGATTTGACCCAAAAACGGGCTATTACATAAATGTTAAGTAAATATATTTTATTATAATATATATTTAATTTTACATATATTTTTACTTATGGCGCCTCATTTATAAGCAATGGCATAATTGCTTCTTTGGTTCCTTAAATTTTTCTTTAATCTATATAATTCATCTTTTACCCTTTATGCAATTTAGTCCTTATACCTAATTACTCTTAATTCATGCAAATTCACTTAACCAAAACCTAATTAACCACACAAATAACTTCGTAAATATTTCAAATAAATATTTACGAGTCTGATTTACAAAAATAGAGTTTCAAAAATACATTTTTCGACAATCATGACTATTGGGTCATTACATTTTCGGAACAAGACGGGTGTAACACCCCTAACCCTTTTTCGTCGTCTGGTTAAGGTCACGAGCATTACAACCAATCGAAATATTTAATTACATCGCAAGCAGTAGTACAAGCCAACTGATATCATCATAACATACAATGGTAGATCGTGCTAATCTAAGACTTGCATAGTAGTGCCTTGCAAGGAGCAATATATGCTAATATAATATTTCCATAATAAAGTCTTATACAATCAAATAACTAATCATGCTATGCAATGCTAAACTTGGTCTTCCACTGTCTACACTCTTAGCACTATTTATCCCTTCTTGAATGTTAGAAGTCGATACATACAAGACTATTCCAATTATTAGCATTAGAGTATAGGTCCATACTCCGACTATTTATTTTCTTTATTTTCAATGATGTTAGTAGAATGCACTTAATTTAAGTTTGCAAATACATTCCAATTCAGAGTAAAATTTACTCTTACAGCTCATATTTCGAGTCTACGGGCCCCTAAAAATAGTTTAAAAACATGTAGGGACTAATTTGGAAAATTTTGAAAGTTTAGGGTCATTTTTAAAAATTTCTAAAAGTAGGGGACACACGACCGTGTGGAAAGCCCCAGGCCATGTGACTCTCGAATTTGGGACACATGCCCGTGTCTCAGCCCGTGTGTGGCACACGCCCATGTGCCAAGCCGTGTGCACCTAAAAGTAGCTTAAAACTCAAGTTTATCATTTCCTACTTGCTTGGACATTAAACAACTAATTAACCAAACGTTTAATCTATTCAAAACACAATTAAACATGCTCAAAATACACCTAAATCATCACCTAATATGCCTAACCAATATACCCTCATTGGTACCACATTTTATATGTTCAAATACATCAACAACACATCAAACATTCAAGACTTTCATTCATATCACATTTACCATATTTGAACTAATTTTCAACTTCTGAAGTTACCAAATTTGAAGCTAAGCACATACCAAGCATTATGCTAAGCCACCAAACTTTAAACTATCACATACCAAAATATAAACTAGGCTAACATACCAACATAGCCTCAACCACAACCATATACACATTTAACCATAATTTAACTAGCAACTAAGATAAACACCTTATCAACAATATCAACAAAAGACTCCCTAGGTACATGCCATTACAAAATAAGATATCACCACACTTAAGCTTAAGATTTGTTGTTTGATGCTGAGTCAGCGCTACGTCAAAAAAATACCTAGCCTGCGCACCGAAAACAAAATCGCAAGCTGAGTATATCTCATTGCTATTTCTATAATCCAATAATATAAACTTGATATAAGTATTTAAAATGCAATATGCAACAAGTCAGCTATGTTCAAGAGTTTCAATTCAATAATATAATTTTGCTCATTCCTTATTCACATCTACTAAGATTTTCACATGTTCAAACATATATTAATGGCATTTCATATAGCATTTGCATATTACAACTCATGCAATGGCATGATTCATCTCTTTGTTCAATACTTGTATTCTTTTCAAGTTTCATATCTCATTTTATCATTTTACATCTCATTTCTCATAATTCAATCCATATTCACAAAAATATACTATTTCATATTTCATCTCTCATCATTGCCATTTCAATATTTTTTCAACTCATTTCCATTTCTCAACCATGTCATTTTAATATCGAACACAAATTTTATCGTTTATTTTCCCTATTAACACGACTCAGACTCGGACGGATACACAAATCTAACCAATACACCAGTTTGGCACCCAGTACCTCATTGGATAAATCCAAAGTAATAATGCGCCCAACACTATATAAATTGACACCCAGTGTTTCATCGGTTAAACCAAAGCAAATTGGCACCCAATGCCTCATTGACTAAAGGTCGAAGTAATCCCTAAACTCTTCCTATGCTATGGCATGCCATCTATATCCGACTCAGCCCAATACAGTTAATAGGGTTTCATTTCAGTTTTCAATACAACCAATGTCTCAATTTCACATATATACATATTATAACATATAAACATATATTCAATTCAATCTTCATATTTTCAATAAATTCATAATATACCAAATCAATCCATTTCAATCGACTATGAATTCAATTCAATTTCAAAGTACAAAGGTACTCACCTCAAATGCTTACCATATGCAACAATTCAAAATGCAATAATTTATAACTTAATTCAGATTATAGAAACACAAACTGTGAATTCCGAGCTATTTGACGTCGATTTTATCCTTCCCCTTTTTACTCGAGGATTTCGGTATGATGTTAGTTACGGAATAAAACAATTAAAATGCATTAACATTACACAATTCAATTTCACATTAAAATTCAATTTTCACACTTTTCAATTTAGTCCCTAAACCGAGACTAATTTTAACCTCTACATTTAAACTCAAAATTTTATTCTAATTTCACTCTAAGCTAAATTTAGCTTCCTCTTTTCCAATTTAACCCCTTAATTTCAAAATTTTCACAATTTAGTCTCTATTGCTCAAAATCAACAATTTATTTCACAATTTAGTCCTTTTCCATTTTCAACTTAAAAATCTATCTATTTAATCCCTAATACTTAAACTATTCAACAATGAAAACATCTAAAATCTTGAACAATACTAAAATTACAACATCGGTCAGGTAGCTTTAGGCACCGAGATTTCGAAAATGTAACATCGGTCAGGAAACTATGAGAGCACAATATCCTCATCTCTTCTCAGGTAAATTTTGAGGACGAAATTTATTATGGGTGAGAAATGTAATGACCCAAAATTCACAGGCACCGAAAAAATGAGTTATATGGCCTCCGTCTTAGTAAACCGAGTTCGTAAATAATTATTATGAGTAATCATAAGTCTAGTTGAGTGTTTAATTAGGTTCAAATTTGGTGAATTTAGCTTAGTTAATAGATATTAGGAAAAAAAGGACTGAATTGAATAAGGTGTGAAAGTCTAATTATAGATTAAAAGAAGATAATGGGGACTAAATAGGCAATTAATCCTATTCTAATGAATGAGGCGGCAAAGCATAAAAATGTTTGATTTTATGATTGTTTAATCATACAACATATTATTATTGTTATTATATTATAAATTAAATTAAGAAAAGGCAAGTGTAAGGTAAAAATAAATACAAGTGTGTTAATTTAAATGAGTACATTTGTATTATTTATATATAGTTAGTAAAAAGATATTTTATTATTTATTATTAATTAGTAAAAGATTTTTATATGATAAATAAATTGAAATTATGACAAGTGGATGGTGATGATAAAATACAAATGTAAAATATATATGTGTACATTTGTAATATTTATATTTGTTATTAAATAGATATTTATTATAGTAATAATAATTATTTTATTATTATTTAATTGATATTATATTATTAGATTAATGAACAAATTAATAAGTTGACAAATTGTATGGTGATAGAAAGTACAAGTGCAATAAATCATATACATACAATTGTAAAATACACATTTATTTACTTAATATTTAAGAAATAATAATGATTAAACTAAAGTAAAATGAAAGCATAAAAAGAAACAAAAAGAAATAGAAAGAAACAGAATAGAAACGAAACAGGGAGAAAAGAAAGAAAAGAAAAGGGAAAGAAAGAAAGGAGAAATATGATTTTTAAAGCTTGGGGTTTAATTTGGTAAGTCAATTTAGTCCATTTTCTTATAATTTTGATGTTTTTGGAGTCGTAGAGTTGAATATTATTGAATTTAAGTTGAAAATTTGAAAATTACTAGATTTTTAGTAGGGTTCATGTTGAATAAATGATTGAATTAAGGGTTTATTTGATAGAATTATTGATTAGGATTGATTAAATGATTAAATTGTAAACTAGGCTATAAGTTTTGTGTTGTAGGGACTAAATTGAAAGAAATTCAAAATTATGATGAAAATTTGATAGTTAAATTTAAGTTTATATGGAATTTGGATAGGAATAAGATATAAATTGTAATGGAAAAATAGATGAATTTAGTTAGGGCTGAAATTGGAATTTAAGTGAAAGTTAAATAGAAATTTAGTATTTATTGTAAATTAGTGATGTATTAATGATTGTAAATTATTTTATTTTTCGTAGCTAACAAAGAACCCGAGACATCGGCATTGAAAGGAAAGGAAAAAGTTATCGAGGAGTAATCGCGAAATTCAGGTTTGTATTACTATAATTCAAGTTATTCATTATTAAATATTATGTTGTGAACGGCCCACCAATGCAGCAGGCTACGGGAACAGCCAATACACAGGCTCCTAGAGGAAGCACTCGGCCCAGAACGACTCCTAAATGGCTGAAAGATTTTCTCAAGTGACACCTCAGCTGGGTTGCACGTGGAAGGGAATAACGGCTCACACTTCCATCATGCAGCTACCTTTTTAAAGAGGAAAAATACCAGAAAATCGTTAGTGTAATAGCCAATTTTGGATGGCCCGATACAGATAATAAATAAAACCAAAATAATAAGCCCCATTAATGTCCATTTACATCTAAAACCCATACCCAAATACATAGCCCAAATCAATTTAATCTAAACTAGACTAACCCAAAAGACCCAACTAAAACCCAAACCCATTAAGCCTAGCCCAGCAAACCAACTCAGCCCAAATCCCAACTCGATTGCAGAAACCCTAGCAGCAAACAACTTCTAGTGCCACAGCCACCAAGGCCTTCCTCCGCGCGTGCCGAGCCTTTGCCCTCGCGTGCACCTCCGTACTCTCCACGTCACCGCGCCTCCGTACGGCCGTACCTGCAGCACGCAGACAAAGAAACAACATAAAAGAAAGAAACAAAAATAACATAAAAGAGGACTTTGTATTTTTTTTCTTCTGTATTTTCGGCTATATAAGCCAAGATTCGAGCACTGCATTTTTTTCGGAGATTCGATAATGAAAAATACAAAAACAAAACAAAGGTAATTTTTTTTCTCTTTGATTCGGTTCTTAAGTTTTTTTTTTGGTTTTTTTTCTTCCGATCCTTTATTCTTGTTCTTTATTCGTTTACTCATTAAGAAAAGAGAAACTAAGGGAGGATGATTTACCTGTGTATTAAAGCCGTTGAATCCCTATCTTCTTCGCTGTAATCGGAATCTAGACGGGGATGACGAGGCGTGTGGCGGTGCCACCTGCCAGTAGAGAAGGGGGCTAGGGTCGGAACCCTAGCAGAGAAATACTCAACTTTTTATTTTTATTTTTAGGGCCACAACTATTTTTTTAGAGAATTTAGTTTAAATAGTGCCATCATACGACACCGTTTTGAGCAAGGGCTCATAAGCGCTGAAACGAAGCCGTTTAGGCTATAGCCCGCGCGCGACCCGACCTGAGGGGGAGGATCTGTGCGTTTTGTCCCAGGGGTCAATTTGCGCGAATGGTCCTCTCTCTTTTAAGGTGTGTTCAAATCAGTTTTTGCCATTTTTTTTATTTTTTGCCCTGCATTTTGTTTTGGTTTCATTTTGGCCCAGGTTGAAATGCTTCGTTTTGGAGGGATGAGAATATTTCCTATTTCAGTCCCCCATGTTATTCGCGCATTGCACATTGGCCCTTATTTGGCTTTATTTATGTTTGTTCCCTAGAAATTCTGTTTAGGTTGCAATTTAATCCCTTTCGTATTTTCTTCATCAATTAATTTAATAATATTACTATTATTTATTAATCATATTATTATTTGTATTATTATTAAACTTTCCATTCATATGTAATACTTATTTAAATTAATATGTGTACATTATGTTATGAATTTTGATTTTCTTCCAAAAATGAATTTAAATACTATTATTTATATAGTGTTTATTTTATTAACTTTATTTTGAATCTATCATGAACTCATATATATTTATTTTAAAATTTAGTGCTTATAATTTATTGACTATCATTTCTTCTCTTGTTTTCTATATGTCTTTTAAGGTTGATTATTAATGCCTCGATTTTTGAATGTTGTATAATGTGAGACGATTGCTATTATGCGTATTGTGTTGCATGTTCCTATTATTTGATTATTTGTCATTTATTAGTATACATTGTGGCTTATGAATTATTATTTTGCGTCATCCATTTTCAATCTACCACACTTTATTCGTTTAAAAGGGTATATCTACTATCGTTTAAATATCAAAATCATTTCATTCAAAAGCTTTCAAGATAACGTAATGTTCGGTATTTGGGATCTTCGAAAGAATCGGGCCCTAACGTATTGGGTTCTAATTTTCCTCGTTGAGTCTAAATAATTGAGAATATTCGCTAATCAAAACGTAAATAAAAATCTCCCTCTCGGGAATTTGATACGTTGTGTCATAATGTATTGGACATGACATGTTGATTTTTCGAGATGAGAATTTTCCAAAAAATAATAAGGGCAATATTTAATGCTCAGAATTTTGAGAAATTATGCCCTAACGTATTGAGCTTCGATTTTTCATCTGACTTAAAGCAATTGAATATCCTTTTAAGCTTCACCGCACGAGTTTTGAAAATCAAAAGACAAGCTTATTCTCGAGGACTAAAAATGTCGTATCCTAACGTATTGGGTGTGGCATTCTATTACTCTGAGACAAGAAGGTCTTTAACATCCGCTTCGATTTATCCAAGCATCTTTTATAAAATTAACATTAATAAAAAATGAAGGATCATATTTTTAAAATCTTTTCAAATTCTCGACACTAAGACATTAAACAATCAATTCAGTACCAATTTTGGGCGTTACGAGGGTGCTACCCTTCCTCGTGCGTAACCGACTCTCGAACCTATTTTCTCAAAATTTGTAGACCTAAAATCGTTTTCAAGGTGATCCGATCACGCCTCTTTAAAAGATCTGTGGCGACTCCCATTTTTGTTTTTAAGTCGACAACTAACAAATTTGTTTTTCAAAAAGATGGTTTTGACAGTTAGGATTTCAGCAATATGTTTTATGTTTCTTCTTTCTCTCATCCCTAAGACTATAATTTCTTCTCTCATATCATATTCTTTGTAAATTTACCTTGTAAATCATTATAATTCAGTCGAATACCAGCCCATTTCCTTTCTATATTCATTGTTCCATTGGCATTTCTACTTCTTGTATTGTGACTGTGTCGCTTCAGATCAAGTAACTATTTCTTCGTTTTATTTTGACGGTGCCGCTTCAGATTGGTATGACTGAATGCATAAAAATCGACAACTTAAGGGCTGGCCAACGTTTACAGCTGCCATATTACAGTGATTTTGTTCTCCGGATCTGGAGGAACCCGAAGGGATTTTGGCAAAGTTGCAGCAAAGCTCCACCGTGGCTCATTATCGCTCTCAGTTTAAGGCCATTACAAATCGCACTGTGCACCTTCTGACCCAGTTCTTGACCTATTGTTTTATTTCCTGGCTCCGCGCTGACATTAAACATTCAGTTTTGGTCCATAAACCAGCCACTTTGCCTGAGGCCATGCATTTAGCCCAGCTTTATGAACAACGCATTCAGCTGGAACGTGGGTTGCTTAAGCCCAGCCTGGGTGGTTCCTAACCATTGTTACCAACTCCCAAACAATCTCTTGGTACTTCAGTATCTTCTCCTTCCACTCCAATGGCAACCGCAAGTTTTCCCGGTGGTAACCGCATTCTGTTTCGTCGCCTTACTCCTGCTGAGGTTGCCCACCACCGTGCACAGGGCCTTTGTTATTATTGTGATGAGAAGTATGAGTGGGGACACAAATGCAAAGTAAAATCCTACTTGTTACTCTTGGAGGAAGAGTCTGAGCCACTTGATGCTCTCGCGCCCGAATTTTTATTGCCATCTTTACCCTCTGTTATCGATTCTACCACACTTGACACCATCTTACAGCTCCATTCCTCAATTTTTTACAATGCCCTTGCTGGAGGTTGCTCTTCTTCTACTCTTCGATTTGAGGGTACAGTTCATGGCAAGCAAGTCCAAGTGTTTCTCGATGGTGGGAGCACACATAACTTTGTGCAAACCTGTGTGGCCAAGTATTTGAATCATCCAATTACTGCCTCTCCTAGTTTCTCCATATTGGTCGACAGAGGAGAGCGTTTAATTTGCACTGGCATTGTCAAACAGGTACCATTGGTGATTCAAGGCTATGAAATATGCATTGATTTCTATGTCTTGCCATTGAAGGGATGGGACATGGTCCTTGGTGTTACTTGGTTATCTACAATTGGACCAGTAATGATGGATTATGAGTCATCCGTTTTTTAGTTCAAACATCAAGGTCAGTCTATTCGATGGACAAGAGAAGCTCCCTCTTCGGTTCAATCGATGCAATTTAATGGGTTATGTCGCATTCATTAAATCAATGATATTGTGGAGTATTTTCATTTGGAATTGGTTTCTTTTTAACCTGTTAATTCCATGCCCTTTCCCTTGGAATTGGAACAGCTGCTTGCTTCATTTGCTGATGTGTTCCTCAAACTGCAAGGTATACCTCCTATCCGTGAGTGTGATCATGCGACACATTTTTTGCCTAACAGTGAGCCAATCAATGTTAAACCTTACCGTTATCCACATTTTTAGAAGTGTAAGATTGAAAAATTAGTTGCTGAGATACTTCGGGATGGAATTATTCGGTCAAGCACTAGCCCCTTTTCTTTTCCGGTGCTACTTGTTCGCAAGAAAAATGGTACGTGGTGATTTTGCGTTGACTATCGAGCCTTTAATGCTATTACCATCAAGGATCGATTTCTGATTCCATCTATTGATGAATTCTTTGATGAGTTACATGGTGCTGTTTATTTCTCTAAATTGGATTTGTTGGCCGGCTATCATCAACTTCGAATCCGCATTGGGGATGAGTGCAAAACTGCCTTTCGGACTCATGAGGGGCATTATGAATTCCTCGTAATGCCATTTGGCTTGACCAATGTGTCATCCTCCTTTCAAAGTCTCATCAACAATATTTTTCGGCCTTACTTGGGGGATTTTATGCTCATTTTCTTCGACGATATCTTAATTTACAACCCTTTTTGATAGGTTCACTTGGAGCACATCTGTCTTGTGTTCTCAGTATTACGGCAACATCAATTAGTGGCAAAGCAGCCCAAATGTATTTTTGGCCAAACTTCTATTGGGTATTTGGGGCATATCATCTCTCGGCAAGGCATGTCCATCGATCCGAAAAAAATCGTTGCAATTCTGAAATGGCCCTTGCCCTGTTCAGTTAAGGAGGTTCGCGGGTTTCTTGGTCTCGCCGGATATTATCAGCGTTTTGTTTGACAATTTACTTCTATTACAGGGCCCCTTACTAATCTTCTTCGCAACGATAATTTTCTTTGGATAGAATCTGCTAGCAATGCTTTTGTCAAGTTGAAAGAGGTTTTGAGTTTAGCCCCTGTTTTAGTCTTGCCGAACTTCACGAAAACCTTTATAGTTGAAATGGATGCTTCAAGTACCGGGATCGGAGCTATTTTGTCCTAAGACAGGCATCCAATAGCATTTTTTAGCTAGCAAATGAGTCTTCGCATGCAACAATCCTCGACGTATCAACGTGAGATGTATGCGGTCACTCAAGCTATTTCGAAGTGGAGGCAATACTTGTTGGAGAGGAGATTGACGATTATCACTGATCAACAGCCACTTAAGAACCTCACGAATCAAGTTATACAAACCCCCGAACAACAGAAATGGTTGAGCAAGCTTATTGGTTACGACTTCGACATTATCTATCGCCTTGGAAAGTTGAACGCTGCTGCTGACTCTCTTTCTCGCATCCCTTCCTCTCAATTGCTTACTTTATCTACTGTGCAATTTGATCTTATTACTTATCTTCGTGCAGCCAACTTGCACTACACTAAACTTTTCGATATGCAGCAACGAGTGCGCGCTGATCCTGCCCAGTTTCTTACCTTTAGTTTCTATAATGGGCTGTTATTCTTTCAAGGTCTACTAATGATTCCAGCTGATTCTCCTCTCCATTTACAGCTCTTTCATGAGTTTTACGCATCTTCCATCGGTGGCCATTCCGGTATTACACGCACCTTTTATCGTCTTTCCTCTAATTTCTTTTAGACTTCTATGCGTCGGGATATTAAGCAATATGTAAAATAGTGCCAGATCTGTCAACAAATGAAATCCTCTTCTTTGAGCCCTAGTGGTTTGCTACAGCCATTGCCGATCCCCAATTTGGTTTTTGAGAGTGTCTCTATAGACTTTATCACGGTATTACCTTCTTCCAAAGGTAAAACTGTTATCTTCGTTGTCATTGATAGATTATCCAAATATGGCCATTTCATCGGGTTGCTTACTAATTTCACTAGCATTTCAGTGGCTGTTATTTTTGTTCAGTAGATTATTCGTTTGCATGGTGCACCAGTGGATATTATTTCAGACCGTGATCCTCGATTTCTTAGTGAATTTTGGAAGGAAATCCATCGATTGCAGGGTACATCTCTGAGTATGAGTACCGCCTACCATCCACAATCCGATGGCCAAACCGAAGCATTGAATAAATGTGTTGAAATGTATCTTCGATGCTATACTTCGGATCACCCCTCGACTTGGATAAACATGTTGCCATGGGCTGAATTTTGGTATAATACGACATATCAAACGGCTACCAAAATGACACAATTTGAAGTTTTATATGGTCGTCCTCCTCATACTATTATTCGTTATATGAGGGATACTTCTGGTAATGCCTTGGTTGAAGCTCAACTCATGGAGCGTGATCAAGTTCTTCGGGTGTTGAAGGAAAATTTACGGCAAGCACAGAACCGGATGAAGTTGCTGGCTGATAGGAACCGTCGTGAGGTGACTTTTGTCAAGGGGGATTGGTTCTATGTCAAGCTCCAACCGTATCGCCAACATTCTATTCGTTTGCAACGCCACTACAAGCTGAGCAGACGTTATTTTGGTCCTTATAAGGTAATTAGTTGTGTTGGCGAGGTTGCTTATAAATTGGAGCTGCCAAAATCCGCGCATATCCATCCCGTATTTCATGTTTCTTTGCTCAGGAAATGCCTCGACCAACCAGATCAACAGGTAACACCCTTTCACCTTGCTGATTCTACTTCTTCTCTTGTATTGCAACCGGCTGCTATATTGGAGACAAGGTCTATTCAGCAAGCTAATTCCTTGATTGAGCAATGGTTGGTACAATGAGATGGCTCATTTGTTGATGAAGTGACTTGGGAAGATAAGGCTCACATGTTGAAGCTGTTTCCTGATCTCAACCATGAGGATAAGGTGTGTCTCGATGGGGGGTAATATTGTGAACAACCCACCAATGCAGCAGCAGGCTACGGGAACAGCTAATACACAGGCTCTTAGAGGAAGCACTCGGCCCAGAATGGCTCCTAAATGGCTGAAAGATTTTGTCAAGCGACACCTTAGCTGGGTTGCACGTGGAAGGGAATAACGGCTCACACTTCTATCATTCAGCTACCTTTTTAAGGAGGAAAAATAGCAGAAAATCATTAGGATTTCAGCAATATGTTTTCTGTTTCTTCTTTCTCTCATCCCTAAGACTGTAATTTCTTCTCTCATCTCATATTCTCTGCAAGTTTACCTTGTAAATTGTTATAATTCAGTCAAATACCAGCCCATTTCCTTCCTATATTCACCGTTCCATTGTCATTTCTATTTCTTGTATTGTGAAAACAGAACACATTAATTTTAAATTTATTTAACTTATGACAAGTAAATATTGAGGTAAGTAACTTTATTGAATTGAAATTGGAAAATTGAATTGAATAAGAAATATGTGTTAGTATTGAATTGAATTTTGATTAGTGAATGAAAAAGTGAATTTGATATTGAAAGTAAATTTTGAAATGAAAGTGAATTTGAATTGAGAATTGGAAACCCTATTACCTAGTCGGGCCGAGTCGGATATAATTGGCATGCCATAGGATTAGAAGAGTTCAGGGATACTTCGACCTTGAGTCGATAAGACACTGGGTGTCACTATTTTACTTCGGATAGATTCGATGAGATACTGGGTATCACTTTACTTCGGCTAGGCCGATGAGACACTAGGTGTCAACTTTGCTTTGAACTATCCGATGAGACACTGGGTGCCAATCTGATGTGTTTGGTTGGATCCGTGTATCCGCCAAAGTCCGAGTCTGTTAATAGGGGTAATTAATTGAAAAGTTAAATCGAATGAAATGAATCAGTTGAGCCATTGAAAAGAAACATGATTGTGGAATATAATTTGAAAATGTGAATTGAATATGAAAATGTGAATAGAAAGCATGAACTAAATGTTCATGAGATAAATAATGGCTCAATGTGATAGTGCATGATATTAACTATTGAAAGCCAAATTGAATTGTAGATATTGAGAAAAGAAAGTTAAATAAGAATTAGTTTGGCAAATTTTTAAAGTTAAATGATTTAATTTACTTGGTTATTATATTATAATTTGAATTATCGTAATACCACTGAGTATGATATACTCAGCGTACGGTTGTTTCCGTGCACAGGTTAGTAGAAATTAAGGTTCCGACTCAGCATCTAGAGCGATCCCAACTCCAGTGCAAAATTTGGTGATGTAATCTTTCTTTTGGTAAAGTGGCATGTACTTAGGTGTTATATTTGTCACTTGAAAATGTCTTATGCTTTTGGTTGAAAATGATACTAAAATGATATTTTGATACTTAGTGTCATGAAATGGAAATAGAATTATCATAACATATTTGGTATATTTGATAACAAGTTGAAATAGAAAGAATGAAGTTTATTAATTTAAACAATATATGCGAATATTTATTTAGTAAATTACTAAGTTGATGTTTAAGATATGTTTAGGTGTTTTGAATACGAAATTGTATGGATTATGATATTAGTTTTGAATTGGTTGCAGTTGAAATGGCGGGAAGGTCAAATATTTATAAAAGGGTTATGTTGAGTTTTTTTAAATGAAGTCAATTAGTAATAATAAAATATTTATATGAAATTATGATTATATTATAATATGTTTGTTATTTGTTTAAGAATTATTTGTAGATTGTCTGATATGTCCGATAATGCCTCGTAATCCTGTTCCAACGACGGTTTAGGGTTAGGGGTATTACAATTTATGAGAATGAATAGTAAAACATTGGAGATGAAAGACATATATGAAGCAACAGGATTCAAACAAATACTTTTTTTTATAAAACAAATAATTATATTTATATTGTTAAAATATTCATGTGTTATAATATAAACCTTTTATTACTAAATATTTATAAATATATATTTATTATTAAAATTTCAATATTAATTTTTATTAAAATAATAAGTTATATTAATTATTTATTATATGATTAAATATATACGTTTAATAATATAAAAATAATGTTTATGAATTTAAAAGTACTCAACTTTTATATAAATTTCAAAGTTTTATTTTGAATATTTAGATTTTTTAATATTTAAACTTTGTAATATATTTTTAATTTTATATAATTATTATAAATTATAAATAATTCATTTTAACTTTTAGAATGACTTGATATAAATAAATACATGGAAATACTTGTGTAGCTTTTTTTGTTCTAGGTGGCAGCTTTTAATTGGACAAAAGAAAAGTTATAATTTAATTACCAACAATGTCCATACAGCCTTTAAAAACAAAAAATTAACTTTCGGTGTTAAACATTACTATAAAGATTGTTAAGATTGTTAGTCTGTTATCAAATCTGTTAATTAGTTGGTTAAGAGCAGTTATTCTCATATGAGTATATAAACTTCATGAATGTGTTCACTCAATAGAAGGAATACTGATTAAAAAAAATTACTCTGTAGTTTTATCTGTTTCTCTATCAATTTATTCATACATGTTGTATAATATCTAACATTCGGTTCATGCAGTTTGTTGCACTGGCATTTCTTCCTCCCTATTGGAAAGCACTCAAAGATAAAGAGACTGATGGCCAATCAACAAACCATACTCATGATTTAAAACACTTCATCATAAGGCGCCATTAGTGAGCTCTGATTCACCCTTCCAATTTCTTCCTTCGGGTTGATCAGCATCCTTCGGACCTCATTCTGAAATTTCCTGCAATTCCAATGAGACATGGTTAAAATACATTTTTTTGGGTGTTGTACTTAGATGGAATTTTTGTTTGGTTTTGCACTTAACTGCCATGGGTAATGATCTCCAATCATCCTCATCTCCCCTTCATCATCAGTAAAGGTTACATGCCACCCGCTGCTTCCATCAATCAATCGTCCATTAAAATCAAACATGCGATCAAGCTCAGAGATGAGGTCTTTATATCCGTCAAATCTAGTGATATCAACTGATCTTCCAAGAGCAGTCCCATGCTTGAGTACCTATAAGAGAAAGGGTACGTTCTTAGAATCAATTTCTGGGAACAATCGACTTCAACAATAATTCAGGTATGCCAAAATGAAAGTATGACCTTGGTGCAACTCCAATTGCTAGCAGAACAGCAGTTGTCACACTGCTTGCTAGATGTACCCTTAGAAGGTTTCGAAACAGTTGACTGAGAAGTTGGAGGAATAGAACAATGACTTTCGAGCTCGCTAGAAGTGACAAGTTGGGGTGAAGGGGGCTCCAGTGGACCGTTAACTAAATTAACTCCAAAAAGCATGCAAGCATGTCCCTCATTTGGTTCGCACCATGATGTTTCATTTTCATTCCTTGGTTCTGAAATACTCCCTTCCTGAGAATTAACATTTGGAACTGAAATTTTTCTGCTAGCAATAGCATCTTCATGTACTCCATTTGAGGAGGAGAATGTTGTGGACCAACTATTATGAAGACCCAAACTTTCTACTTGTCCACCAGAAAAGGGTGCTGCACCAATCTCTCGTTGGTTCTGTATTGGCTGTTGCATTGAGTCCCAACTGTGATTTAGTGGGAGGCAATGTGGTAATGGTTGTCTTAGAGCATCGGGTTGATTACCATCTGTGTCACTATCTTCTTGACCTTGCAAGACCCCTGAGCTACTTTGAGATTCGTATTTAATGGA
Source organism: Gossypium raimondii (assembly GCF_025698545.1). Lineage (NCBI taxonomy): Eukaryota > Viridiplantae > Streptophyta > Magnoliopsida > Malvales > Malvaceae > Gossypium > Gossypium raimondii. Next base: position 52,498,883 of record NC_068575.1, read on the forward strand.
ACCACTCCACATGCCTGGTAAAGAAGAAATTATGATCAGTAGCTGCAAAGTCTGCCAACGTTTATTATAAATGCAAATCATGTTGAATCCATACACAAGTATAGTTACCATCCATTAGCAGGGTAGAAAACCCAGGGGATGATACATCATCAGTACGAGCCTTCTTTTGGTTATGTAGAATGGAGGGTCTCTTCTTGATTCTGAATTCCGTTGGTTCAATGTTCCAAGGACAAACTCTTTCAGGATGAAAATTTTCACCTGCTGTGGGATACCATTTCACCTATGAAATTGTACAACCATGAATCTTTAGCTTCAAACCACATATCAATGCAACCATGCATTTGAAATTAAACACAGTTACCTTCAGACATCTCCATTCAGAATTAGGCCACCTAGTATGATCCACATCTTCAATGCTTATGATAGTGCCAGAAGGCCTGTTTTTGAGGATAGTGCATTAAATTTGAAGGGATCCGGGATATAAAAACATACTTCAATATATCAAATCACATATGCTGGGTTTTGAAATGATAACCTTTGTTCCGCACATTCTTCACCTTCTAATCGCATCCTAAATCTTGTCCCGATGCAATAGTCAATTTGAGCCGACTTCATATACCGATCTAATGAGATGATAAATTCAGAAGAAGTAGACCTGCAGAGGTGCAAGAATGAATGCCTTCCTCTTCCAGTTCCAGTGTGACAAGTTGTATATTACATTGAACTTTATTACACCTTACCAAGGACGGTAGTTGACATTAAACATGCTTCTAGTAGAGAACGCATGAAAAGCACTTGCTAGTATGCCATGACGCATGCTATGACCAGATATGATGGATGTTGATGTATATTTCAGAACAGTCGTTGCTCGCCGAATTCCGAGACGGAGCTCTCCTTTTTCCCCTCTAGAGAACAATAAATTTTCTTGAAATTATTTGATTTATTCATCACCTAAGATATACTACTATAAAACCAACATTCTAGTAAAAGAAAAACATTGAATCAAGTGCATGTCTATGCCTATGTGAAACACAAAAGAGAAAAGTTTGTGCAGAAACATGGACACAAATAATTTTTTTGGGGAATTGGCAGAGAAAGAGAACCTAAGAAAGATAAATTCATCCCCAGCAAGAAGCTTCTTTGAAGTCAGAAATGTACTCCAGCCGCTTGTAAGCAAGTGCCTTTTTGGCTGACCTACATTTGAATGGGAGCAAATTCCATAAGGAAACTAACTATATAAATAGCTTTTCTAAAGAAACAAAGAACAGTGAAAATTAATCCTTTTACATAAACATAAGCTCATTAAGACAAACTGCATGGTATACTACATTACTTTAATACGTGGATGTCTCGGAGATATCTAAAATTACTTTCATGGTACAATGAGCTGATCATGGTAATGCTTAAACGTAGATCAGTGCAAGATAGATTAAGGTACCTCGATAAATATGTCGAAAGCGCCATTCAAAACCGTGCAAGTCTATTGCGACCAATTCCTGTTGTGGGGTTTGCTGAGACATGTCCTGTAACAATATGCATAACTTAACAGATCAGTTAAGACTTCATTGATGTGGTAAACCTGGCACAATATTTAAAGAATCTTCCAAAAAAACCATAAATTTATGTGTGTTTGTGCCTTAAGACAGAAAGACACTAGCCTGGAAATTTACATTATCACAATAGTTTAATTAAAAGGAGGGTTGGCAAGTTCCAGTTTCCGCACCCTTTATTAGTTTGAAGAACAAGAAAGCCCTGAGCTTAATATCTAATCTTCAAATTTTCAAAAGCATTCTGTTTTGAATATAAGTGCACTAAAAAGACAAAAGATCACATAAAGGTGTACCAACCAGGGGTGGGAGACACCCATCATCAACATGTCGCTTTGGGATAGAGAATCCGCCATGTGTGCTTGTATCTGATGGAGTGAGTTTCTTACTAAAGAACACTGGATAGGCTTTCTGGGGTAAAGGTTGATAATTTCTATGCTCCAAACTTTCCTCATCTTGCTATTTGAGGCAGAAAAGCATTTAGGTAAAAGATAATAGGGAGATTCTAAGGCAAAGTAAATGAAAAACAATTACTCTAAGCATTTCAATATCTAACCTCTGCTTCTGGAATCAGTGTTATTTGTGCAAAGACCTCATCTGTGCCAGGTTCAACCTGCAATATGGCAAAGACGCATCAAAAACAACAACTTATGATGAGCTTTGCATTTGCATATTAACCTCCTGAAAGTCTAATCTCTCCATTGTTCCAATCAAAGTCATTAGGAAACAATTAAAGGTACATTTATAGCGGATACCTTAAGCTGAACATGCATCACCCTGCAAAGGATCTTAGAAGGCAAATTGTAGATAGGCATTTCCATTATCCCATCTTGATTCATACATGCATCCACCTGTGTCAAAAGCTCAGCCATCAAACAGATGAATGCACAAGCATATATTTATTCATACAAAATGCTTTTTCTTACTTTCCTTCTTTTTTTTGAATAAGAGAAAAAAAAATGGGGTTAATTAATTATTTGATTTAATTAAGTAGAGTAAAAGATTTGCTTATACCTGTTCTATGTGACCTTGAGGGAAATACAGAACCTTTTCCCCAGCGCGCGGCACATAAACTGAAGGACCAGCGCATGCATGCCATAGTTCAACATGTAGATCATCTTTTTCTCCTGGTTTCACACACAAATTCAAGCCATAACACTTAAAAACCAATCTAAATGAAACAAAAGAAAAAAAAGTTCTGATAATCAGAGATATGAACAAATCCAAACATTTGGGACCCATTCTACAGACCAACAGAGCCAAGAATTAGGACAAAAACATAAATGAGATGATTGATTGGTTAATTAATTTCCAATGTTTGTCGTGTACTACATTGCATATAAGGCTGAAAGTTGAAACGAAATACAAAAGAAATAATCTTCGACCAACAAGTTCAAGCGCAAAAAAAAAAAAAAAAACATAGATACTACTCCGTCATCACATCATTCTACAATAAGCAGATTTTAAAATGCTAGCAGTACTCAAGTTTATCAAACATGTTTGATACTTGATAAGCGAGTGTTGGTGCCAGAAATGAAGATATAAAACCTTGATTGTTCGGAGGAAGCAACGGCAAGCCATAGACGTTGATACGTCTTCTGGGGTGAAATGGGACCTTAGCCTTCAAACCATTCCGTTCACCGTCCATTTATCTTCCGCTTTTTCTCTCTTTTCTTAACCCAAAAGATGGAGTATATACAAAGAAAAAAGAAGAAGCTTCTTTCCCGGAATAAGGAAAGATGCAGGAAATAAAACGAGAGTGGAAGGGGAAGGCAAAAGGGTGTGTGTAAGTAAAAGTTATGTAGAGAAATTAAAAAGGAAAAAGACAAAAAAAAATTGACTAAAAGGAGTACGTACACCTCGAGAATCAGGCGGCTAGGTCGTGTCACCATAGAAACAAGCTCTCACTTTCAACAACCTGGCCCCCTCTAGGCTCTATTGCCCCCCATCTCTTAATGCAAAAACGTTTTTATCGTTTACCTCAAAGTGCATGCAATGTAAGAGAAGACAAAAAGGTCTCATTTTTGAAGATACATTTCCTGTAGAGTAACGTAATTAAGTATAAAACTTTTCAACTATGATTATTATGGTTTTAACTTTTAAGATACATTGTTTAACGTCAGTAATACAGATTTTGTCTTGTTTCTCCCTTTGCTTTGTTTGGAGGGTGGGTCGTTGTCGTTGATTCCTGGCGATATTTGCTACTTTAGGCATCGATGTGTACTACGTGTTTTTTTTTTCCCATTGCCCTTTTCATGCAAATGCGCTTATCCCCTATTGAATTTCATGTCATTCTCCGCCTCTTCTTTTCAAACCTTTTCCAATGTTGAGTAAAATTCGATTAAGGCCTCGCTACAGTACTTCTCAGCTTTAAAAGTAACGTCAAATACGTGGGTTTTGGAGTTAGAAATGTTGTTAAAAAGAGTTTTTCCAATTTCACTTTTGTATTTTACAAATTAATATTTTTATTTATATTAATTATTTAAAAATTTAGATCAGTATATATTTTATTTATTATTATATTAAATTATCAACTAAAACAATAATATCAAGTGACCTATATGCTAAGTGAGCTTGTGAATCACATGGGGGGGGGGGTTTCTCTTTCATTGTGATGGATTCACTGAACCACGCCCTTGCCCTTGGCTTATCTGCAATGGTGGGGTTAGATATAAGTGGCTTAAGCTTTTACCATTCAAGTGTACGATGTGATTTGTGAAGCATCCATCCAAGGGTTGCTAGCTTGCACTACATATAGAGACCTAGCTATATCCCTTAAAATCAATGGGATTTGATCAAATTCATACACATATCTACATATATATGCGTGTATATATCTGCAAGGTTTTTATTTGGGCTGTAATGGAGTAAACAAAAAAGGACAAAAAAGCTGGAGCAGTTACGGAGGGGAAAACGACACGTCTAAACTCCAAAAACCCACAATCAAAGTGAAAAGAAGCTAAGGTAGGCAAGGCGACAAAAGTGAAAAGACAGTGTTCCTACTACATCACTGTTTCGCGGTCTTGGCTGTTAATCACATGGATCTCCGTTAAACCGCAACGCTGAGAACTGAAATTGAAACGTAAACAAACGGGACCGGACTGTGTTTAACCGGGTTGAGGAAAGCTATGCTGGCTGCAGGTGATACTGTGGATTTGGCCGGCCGAAAGTGGCTGCAACTAAACAGATTAGTTTAGAGGATGACACGTGGGTTGTGGGCCCCCAATTAGGAAGGTGTCAGGTGGAAATAGTTTCAATTAATAAATAAAGTGAGAGATTAGAGTAAGCCACGCCACTAGACAGCTTTTGCAGTGGCCTAGCTAGGCCTACGCCTTCTTTGCCTTCGTTGTTCCGTTGTTCATTTAAAATAAATTCAACTTTTTACAGAATTTAATTCTCATATTTTTTTTTTTAAACATTTAGTTTTTTTTATTTTTTAAATTTTAAAATTCAAGTTAAATTGTTAACATTATTGAACTCGCTAGTGTAACATTTTGAAATTTAAAAAATATAATCACTTGGCAGTAACATAATTAAAAAATTAAGGTTGCTAATAGTTGAACATGAATTTTGAATTTTAAAAAATAAAAAGCATAAAAACTAAATTTCAAATTTACGAAAAGTGCAAAGGCTTATGATATATTTTAACCTTTAATATTAATATTTTGTCAATACTGTGATGCAACATTGAATAGAATATGAAAGAGAGTATGGTGATTGTCACGAGGCCGATCACCCAGACGAGGCAGAGAGTTGGGGTGTTCACAGTTCGGTTAAAACTGAATTAACCGATTTAACTGATCTAATTTGGTTAATCAGTCGTAATCGAATTTAGTTCGATCAAAGGTCTGTTAATGATTTTTTAGAATTTCGGTTATCGACTAATTCGATTCAAAACCGAGAAATTAACCAAATTAAATAATATATTTTATATATAATAGATTTTTAATATTAGGAATGTATTTTTTGAACTATTATTTTTATATTAATCGAAATAAATAATATAAATAATATATAATATATTTTTTGAACTATTAAAAATGATAATGAACATTAGTAATTTATTTTTTATATGTTTTATACTTATTTTAACTAAAATAAAAAAATATAAATTTCAATTAATTCAGTTAACCTAACAAATTAATTGAAATATTTTGGTTCGATTAATGTATTTAAAAAAATCGGTTCGATTAACGGTTAAAGATTTTTACATTTCAGGTGATCCAGTTAATTGTAATTCAGTTTGGGTTTTAACTGACTCAACTGCTTAAACAACCCTAGCAGAGAGTCTGTAACACCCTCACTCGATCCATTCGTCGGATCCAAGTACGGGTATCACAATCAAACTGGTTTGTTGTTCAGACTAAAATCTCACTAAGTTAAAACAATTTGTAGTACCTATTAAAATAACTTACAACAAAGTCTAAATTTTAATACAATGTTTTCGGTCCTAACTTTGAACTCGAAGAAGTTTAAACAAATACACTTAATCGCCCCACTTGGCGAAGTCTACAAAGGTGCCCCTCCTATATGCATGACTTTATTCTAACGATAAATCCTTGATTTCCATACGATCTGACTTGGTTCCTTCTCGATTTCCTTATCTTGTATATCCTGCAAAATAGAGGCCACACTTTGGTAAGTTCAGGTGAACTTAGTGAGTTTCTTTGATACACAAAATGTACCCCACTTGTCGAGGTTCAATTAAATAATAATACAATAACTCCTTGCTTGTTTGGGACATTCCTCTAAAACCATCATAGTGGACTTCTCCTATTCTCAAACCTATCCACTTGAGGATAAATCATTGAACAATTTCCTTCTGGTCATTCTATTGATCTTCAATCAGCCTGGACAGATTCTCTAATCGCTTCGCCATCTCAACGGACTCTATCTTTCCTTTCTCCAGTTTGACTAACAAATCTCACGCTATCCTGGCGGACTAAACATTACTTATCTTAAACAGGGGTTGAATTACTTGTTAATCCGCCTTAATTATGTTTATCTTACCCTCCAGCGTAGCACAACTTCTCACTACTGGCCATTAAGGTTTGAATCACTTAGTCACCGTTTTTGAGTTCATCCGCATTCACAAGTTTCCTCTTTTACTGTATTATCGCCTAACTAGTTGTTCTAGTTATATTTACCTTGTTGGTTCTCACGGAACAACCCATTTAGCAGATACCATCACGCCAATTCTTCCCCATTGGAGAGTAATAGTCTTGACAAACAAGTCTGTCACTTTAAGGCTTCCCCCTTTTTGGGGTCCCATATTATCATTAGGGTTCTGGTTAACCCTACCATTCCTTATGGATTAGTCAGCATACTTTCGATCGATTACAAGCTGGTTGGGTTTCCTAAACACTCTAGAAAAATCCTTAATGGTGAATCCTCAACCACGATCCTTGGTTTAACCATTTCTCATACGCTTGAATGTTAGGCACCATTGGTTCTTCGACTTTCATGACTACTTCCTGATTAACATTTCTTACCCCTCTGGTTTACACGACTACTATTTCCACAGTCCTTTCTTATTCCCATTTAGTTCACATTTTTTGGCGGGTTCCTTCAGCCCGTCGCTCATCTGACACTTGTTCATACTCTCATTTCCTTTCAACCCTTTTTTCCTATTAGCGGGTTATCTTATGATCATGTTCTGAATTCCTTCCCAAGTTTATTGTCCTGGTGGACTTTCTCTCTCTCTTTCCCTTTGTTGCTATAGTTCAACTATGGTCTTCGCAAGTACCTCTGTTTAATGTCATAGCAGACTCCATCAGTTGTCATGGTCTGACTATGGCTTTCCACTTCTGCCTTCTCGTGTATAGAGTCCCATCGAACTATCCCGTATTTAACATCCCATCGAACTATCCTGTGTTTAACATCTCGTCGGACAATCCCGTGTTTAACCTTCTATTGGACAATTCCGTGCTTAATGTCCTGTCAGACTATCTCGTATTTAACGTCCTATTGGACAATCCCATGTTTAACGTCCCATTGAAAAATCTAGTGTTTAACGTCCTGTCGGACTATCTTTGATGTCATAGCATCTTTCAACTATGGTCTTACTCTCTTTACCATCAAATCATCTTTTGTTGCCATAGCATCTTCTAGTTATGATCTTACACCATATCACATGTGTTTATCGTTTCGGTGGACTACCTAGGTTGCCATAGTCCAACAATGGTCTTACATATGCTTACCATGATGTCATAAAGTTTTTCAATCATGGTCTTACTCATTTCCATAATGATGTCATAACGTTTTTTAGATATGGTTTTACTCATTGTAGGCGTATAGCCTCTGATCAGTCTAATGGTCTCGCCATGATCTTTACTCTTCCCACTTCATTTAATCTATTCCTCTATTTTACCATCCTATACCTTGATGCTCGAACACCATAGTGTCCTCTCCGCAAGGCCCGGAGCTTCGCTAATCACAGGTGCACACAGCAACACCGTATTACATAAAAACATCGTATTACAGGTGCACGCAGAATCATCTCTCTTTCCCTTTCCTAACTCCATCTAATCCATCGTTAATTCTCTTTCATGATTTCCTTTTATCATGCATTCTAATCTAAAATGACAGATACTCATGAATTTATGAAAACATGCATCATTCTTTTACAGATATGGGCTTGAGTATTGAAACTCACCTGATGCTTCATTGCCTCATCAACTTAGCCTTTCCTAGCACTAGAGCTTTCATTCTCCTAGCAACTAAGCAAGACAACCAATTTATATGTTAAACTCAATGTTCATATTTTTTAACCTCAATTTTTCAAATACATGCAGAACCCTTAAAATGGTTCTAAAACCCTTAATTTTTTTTCTGAGTCTTACGTATACCGAAGGGCTTAGAACCTTACCAGTTTATTGGTTTCCCTACTTTTCCAACTTAAACCTCCTAGTCATCGCTCTATATAGAGCTTTCTATGACCATCGCTTCCTCGAAGCAGCCATGAAGGTTGAAGAAAAAGAGAAAAATGAAAGACTGAAAGGAATTCGTCTAAGGATTCATTTCTTATTTATTTATAATCTTTCATACGCGGTCTCCAACCGCATATCAACCATTCATTCATTATCATTTTTTCTCCCACTAAGAGATCGGCCGATTTTAATCCAACCAAACCAAACTTGGTTCTCAACCATGCTCCACAAATGCGTAGGGTAGATATCTTAGATGGGACGAGATTGTCTGTGATAGGTCAAATCCTGTGATTTTTACTTGATGGTATAAAGCAGTTGAACTCACGAGGTATTTAGTAGCCAACAACATTACGTTTCTAACGGAAGCCTAAGGGCTTGGGAGGGCTTGTACTTGTCCGGATGGTGGAGGCAAGAGGTGAAACTTGTGAGTGATCTTCCGATTAGTTGCTAACAAGTTTTGCTGCTTGGGCGGTCTTTCAACTTGCCTCATGTACTTATTTGAATGGGGTATAATAATATTTGTGTTTAATTTATTTAATAATCGAGCGCCCAAAACTTTATTCTTATTTATTTATTTAACTTGATAGAAAAATATAAACAAACAAAACACAGAGTGATGATCCAACACTCTGTTGACTTACAGCCTAATCAATTTTTTATTTTACTTGGAAAATATTTTATATTTATTGGATTTATTTTAACACAATAAACACAGAAAAATAAATAAATAAATCCGAAAAACAAACACACCGTGGGCTGAAATTTTATGCGGACAGCCTACTTTGGTTTTGGATTTTTGAAACTGGACCAACATTTTCCATTTAAAGGGAACAAAATCTCTTCCAGAAACATTGTTTTTCTCAATCTATTGCAATGCTATCAACTTTCAAACCAAATAGGACAAGGAATATATTTTCTTTTCTTCATGCCTTACATTTGTTTATGTGAAGATATAATGAATTTTTTCACATTTTGAATGTCTTAATATTATTAAAATTAAAAATTTTAATTTCAGGCATAAAAGTAAATTTGGTCTTAATATTTATTTATTTTGGTCATCAACTTTTAAAATTTAGTTAAATTGCTTACTTTTGGATAGAAAAACTGCCGAAATGTTAAAACTTTACTAGCATTGACGTAGTAGATCATATGGTATTTTACATGTATTTCATTGTTAACATGAATAAAATTTCTACAAGTTTTATGAACTTTTAGAAATTTATTGATTTTCAAAATATTTTGAATTTTATGGATTATACGAGTGGCCACATCAATGATATTAAAATTTTAACAGTTCAGCTAGTTTTCCATCCAAAAGCAAACACTTTAACTAAATTTTAAAAAATATAAGAGCCAAAATTAAAAAAATAAGTAAATACTTAACATCTAATATAATAGCAACAAGTCATGTTCCTTTTGTTTTGAATTTTTTAAATAAGAGTAACTAGTAAAAATTATATAAATGCTTTAATCTTTTTATATTTTAATGTGCTAATTGAGTTTGGATTCCTTTTATTTGGTCGAAATTAAAGTACTTGTATTATGAAATGTGTTCCATTTTAATGGGTAAAAATTGAATCCCTGACCTCATGATTAAGTGATGATGTGAGCAACTACCGAATCACACCTTTGAATTAACTAAATTAGAGTTACAAGTCAATTTAACACCAGTTTCATCTACTTAAAAACTGATTTCACTATTTTTAAGTTAAGAGTCTTCTTTTTGTTTGGCAACACCTGATGCTTTTAGCTTTTACTATTTTTATATAAAATGCTTAAATAAAACAATTAAAAATAATATGCATAAACCTGAACAAGACTAATTTATAATTACTGTGCCACTTTACATATGATTTAATTATTGAATAAACTTTTATAAGCATAATTTTGATAGTAAGTTTTGTTTTTCCTTTCACTCATGCTGTGTATATGGCAAAACTAGTAATATAAAATATCCTAAAATTCAAATAGAGGAAGCTGCTCAAAATCATAGCAAAAAGTTCCAAATTTTCTCTCTTTCCCATAAAAATGAATTGTTGTTATTTGTGAATTTTCTTCTGCCTGTCTCAAATCACATAACAATTATTCTTCTAATCATTGACCATTATGATGAAGCATCAACTTTAAATCAATCGCTTGTACCCACTTTATATATATATATATAGGAGCTTTAAGCTCCATTTCCAGTTCTATGCTATCATGACTTAGAAGCTTCTTTATTAGGTTTAGTTGTGTATATGCTAAGAACCAAAACTGAAGCAAAGTGTCACGGATGACAATTACATATATAATATAGTACAGGTATTGCCAAGAACAATGAAAATGGAAAAGAAAAAAAAAATTAAAAGACAGCCCATTTTCATGTGCTCCCGCCCCAACAATTTTACATATCCACATTGTCGTGTAGTCGATCAGTGGAGCTGTATTTTACCATAAAAATTTAAGTTTGCCAACCATTTTTTGTCGACATACTTACAGCTCTATCTCTATACCTCTTTCTCTAAGTCCCCACCATCACTTCCACAGCACTGTTTTTTCTTTAAGCCTTAATCATCAACCTCATCACGTTCTTCTTATACACCTTTTTGCATACTCTAATATTCTCTCTCTCTCTTTTCTTTATATTCGTTTATTGAACTTTCATAGTTGGTTACCAATCTTTGATCATTTAATGGCTACCCTTTGGTCAGTCATGGTTTTCATGGCTTGTTTCTCTTCACTAGCTTTATCTTCGTCTCAAGTCCATGCAGTTCAATTCTCCAGTATATCAGCTGCCCCAGCATTCTTGCCAACTGCTCCTCTATCTTCTTCTCCTAGTTTACCCCCAGATATTGAGCCTTTACTTCCTACTCCTAAAGGTATGGCACCTTCCCCTACCGAGTCATCATTCCCCACTATTCCTTCAAGTCCTAGCCCTCCTAACCCAGACAGTATGTTGGCTCCTGGTCCTGGTTTTGCACCTTCACCATCTGGGTCCTTACCAGCATCTACTGCGGTTTCTTTAGCTTCAGCTGGAGTTCTAAATTCGACATTGTTTTTTGGGTTGCTTGTGGCACTATGCTTATTGCAGCAGCTTTCTGGTGTGTAAGGTACTGTTTTGGTGGCAACCCCCAATTATTGTGCTTAGTGGAGTACTGGTTTCACTTTTCTTTTTCTTTTTTAATGTTCTATATATTATTTCTTTCTTTTTGTTTTCTAGTATATATTACTTTAGTTGGATGTTAGTTAAACCAAGCGTATGGCATTTGCCCCAAACTATTTTTCTTGAAACTGAATAAAGGTTTTAAGGATTAACTAATGAGTTCACAAAACAAAACATTTGCTATTCATATATTACCTAAGTTGAGTTCAAAGTGCCAATTTACAACACTTACTAATCCAATCTGCTGTGTTCCTATAGGATATACATATGCTATTTGCTTTGATGTACCTAACTAAAACTAGAGAGCAATAAAACTCGCACTGCTGAATTCAAAGGGACTCCATTTCTTGGTGGTGGTTTGTTTCATAATACACTTCTTGAGGTCCACTTTCTCATCCTTGAGCACTTGGACAGCCAAACTGAGTTGTCTAATCACTTCCATCTTCTCTTCATCTTTCTGCATCAACTGAGCCTTCTGAATCTCGTTCTCTTCTTTCAACCTCTCTATTTCTTCTCTCAACTTCGTCAATTCATCTTCGGATACCTCATTTGAAACTTCATCCATTACTTGTTCATCAAGTAAGGTTCCGTCTCCCTTTGCAGCTTCTCCCTCTGTTTCATGTTCGGGGTCATCAACTTCAGATGCAGCATACGAACCAAATGACTCCGAGTAACTGTCGTAGGTTTTATCCATCACATTTATTGTCTTCATGGATGAGAATGGGGACACTGACGTTGTTAGGAGGCGAGTTCCAGGGTCTGTCTTAACTTGATCGTACCGCTCGGCAAGTGAACGCTGGGCTCGGTAGAGATCTTCAACCAGACAAATCAGTTCGGGCCGCTTCTTGTAGTACATTTCTGCACGTTGCGCAAAGGAATCTGCATCTTCCTCTATCAGTTTCAGCATCGCCTTCGTCTTATGGTCCAGTTCTGACATTGGTATAAAAAACCATTTCATCATTTAAGCAAATGGAGGGAACAGAGAAACTAAACATTGTAAAAGAAATTTTGGGGAATTTAAAAAAAGTGCCAAATTTACTGTTTCTCCCTGGCAATCTCCTAATGGTATGATCTTTCAATCAAACAACAATGTTTCAAGCAACAAGAGGGGAAGGAAATAAATAAATAAATCCAGATTAAAAAAATGAGATCATGGTCCTACCCACTTTGTTATTTAGAATAATCCTCTTGTAGTTAACCTTGATTGCAATGGATGCAATTCATTATTAGCTTATAAAAGACAGCTTTTAGAGTCCTGATGAATTGCGCTGCAAAGGTGAACGCTTGTTGGAGAAAAGAAGAAGTCGGAAAAATAACAGAACTTGGAGGGATTTTCAATTTCAGAGTCACATTTCTATACATCGAGGGTTACCCGTATGTGCATACCAAATCTTGTCGGCTCTTTGACTATAGAAATTAAAAGCTTTAATGATGCCACTAGTCCCTGAATTCTTAAAGATTTTTGAAATTTTATCTCTCTACTAATCAGATTTGAAAATTAATAGACTTCAGATATTAATGTGTGTGTTTTAATATTAAAGAATTTAATCTAAAAATCAAAATTTCATTGGTAACATATGTTTAAATTTAATAAAGGCAACTAAATGAACTTAAATTTTTTAACCAAATAAATAAAGGACTAAAACTGCAAAAAGAATTAAAAGAATTTTAAATTTTTAGAAGTCCAGAAAATACAGTGAATGGGGACAGGATATTAGATAGAATAAGCATCCAACAAAGGAAGCATAGCATAGGTCACGCAGCTCATCATGCCAATTGGTTAGGGTCCAGTAGCAAGCATATTCCAGGTTGGTACCAAGTCAACCTCTCCAGCTTGTGAGCTCTCTAATTTCAAAAGTTGAATCATGAATCCTATAAGTTAGAGTTAGACCTATAAATATTCACTCTCCAAGCCGGTGAGAATTTTCGGATAAGTGTTGGCAGAGCCTAATTAAAATTTTTAAAAATTTTGTGAAAATTTCTTTAATAAGTTTAGAAATAATTAAAAAAGTATATGAATAAATTCAAAATTTTGGAGGGGTTTAATTAAAATTTTCATTTTAGGGGCAGGGGTTTGGCAACCTTTTCGACCTTACCTACGAAGTGATACTGTGGAGATAGCAATTCAAAGAAACTTTGAACTATAGCAAGAAACATGAAGAAGGCTTCAATAACAAAAAAAGAAAAAGAAAAAAAAAAGAAGCATTGTACTCCAATGGCTAGCACAATCTATATGAGCGAAAAGTGAGAAGGGTTTTTTTACCAGAAATAGTGGATTGGAGCCATGGAGAGCGCTTTGATCCATTCTGAGGAGTATCAAACCACCAGCATCGTGGTGTTTCCATTTTCATCGTTTGCACCATTTCTCTCCCTTGGCTCCTCTTTAAGATCCAGTGAAATTTCCAGTAAGAAATAAGAAAGACAAAAATGAAAGATAGGAAACAGAACTACCCCCTCCTTGTGTTTATATGGGAGGAAAACGGTAATACAGGCAATTTAGACATAAAAACAAATTGGCGGTTTTTTCAATATTCAATATTCAAACCTGACATAACAAAAAAAGATTTATATGGAAAGAAATCTAACACTTCCATTTTGTGTCCCCTTCCAAAGTAAATACAGATTACTGGATACCGTAGATTTTGGTGTTTGGGATCATATTTTTAATTTGTTTTATTTAGGTATAATTTTTTGTAAATTTATCAAAATATATAAAGATATAAATACTTTGGTAATTTCACACTGACACTAATTCCTTTTAATAAAATATTGAACATTCTTATCATTGTGTTTGTCTTTCATCATTTTTATATGAAATGTTTAAATAAAATCATTACAAATGTAATGTCTAGCATATTTAAAATAAGGAAGGCTTATAAAATTTTAATTTACATAATTATCTTTAGTTTTATAATTTTGATAAATTTTTAGAATTTAATTATTATATTTTATGGTTATTTATAAACACTGGTTGTTGTTAATTTATTTATATAAATCATTAAGCTATTAATGTTTAAAAATGAGGTTCTCAATTTAGCAGTTTAGTAGTGTTGGTTAAATTTTAGGGATGGAATTTTAATAAACTAAAATAGAAATTACCTTATCCTGAGAGGAGTTTTAATTTGAAACGCTTTTTGGACCTTTTATGTAATTCGCCTTTCACTAATCATCTTTTGCCACGTGGTGCAAATGCCGGCATAAAATATAATTAAACATACTAGTAGAACTTCTTCTTTTTTAAATTTTAAGTAATTACTTAATAATGATTTTCATTTTTTGAATTAATTATTAAATATTAAGTTAGTTATAATTTTTTGAATACGAGAGTTATCACTACGTTTGGTTTACCTCGAACAATGGAAACTTGAAGTGTGATTAGCTATGAATTGGGTAACTATAATAAATTAAAAGAGAGGATGAAATTATCGATGTTTATAACATGGCTGAAAGATTAATGGTTTGTTATTTTTATTTTGGGCGGTGTAGGCGGCTTTCATTAAAAATTTCAATTCCTCATTTTTATTTTTGTGGATGGGATAATGATCAACTTTAAAAAAAAAAATTAAGGGTCCGTTTGATTGCCAGTAAAATGTTTTCCGTAAAATGATTTCTGGAAAATGTTTTACATTTCTGTAAAATAATTTACTGGAAAATATTTTCTGATGTTTGATTGAATCATGTAAAATATTTTCATTGTTTTTTGTGATTTCAAAAATATTTTCCGGAAAAGTTATTTTTACATATATTAATATATATTAATAAATTTTATATTTTAAATTATTTTTACATATATTGCAATGATTTATTTATAAATAAATAAATCTAATTAAATATATAAGAATACTCAATTATTAAGCTATAATATTAACCGTCATAAATTAAAAACAACCAAGTCAAATAAATTATTTGTAATTGTGTTAAAAAATCAAGAACAAGGGTTGAATAATTATAAATTTAGCTTCCAAACCACAAATAAAAAATACTAATCTATGCATTTATTTAAAACATATAAGATGTATTTACTTACCAATATGAAACTTTGGATCTTTTAAACAGATTCAGCAAGACCAAAATGTTAAACAAAAGACGAGACATACCAAATCCTTAAATTGTTATAGATTGTGTTTGGCATAACTGCTTAAGTGCATTTACTATCAAATTGCTAGCCACTTACAACTAAAAAAATGGCAATGTCTGCTGCCAAAAAGCTTGCTGGGTTCTAATCAAAACACACAAAAACCAAAACTTAGCCTAAATAATCTAATCATAAAACACTACTCCGACTGTTAGCGTTTCATTAACTGATTCACCATCTGCTATCAAATTGCTAGCCACTTGCACCTTTCTTTAATAAGACTTTGATTACTTCTAGATGGGACCCTTGAACAGCATAGTGAAGTGGAGTGAATCCCTTGCGATTAGTGGCTCTCACTGAAACTCCTGATGAAAGCAGAGTCCCTTGCGATTAGTGGCTCTCACTGAAACTCCTGATGAAAGCAGAGTTCAGACAACCTTGATGAACCGCAGAACCTCTCCTTCTGGATATTGACTCAATTCTGGATCAACATCAGTATACCTCAATTAGAATTAGGAGTTCAATGAGCTTGGACTGATGTATTTACCAAGTAAAACACTGGCAAGGCTGTTATTCTCCAGATATTCGTAGACCAAGGCCCGATGGCTGTCTTCAACACACCAAATATGGAATCGAATGAGATCACAAAATTATAAGAGAAATAGTTGACAATACCATGTGTCCGAAATAGAAACAAAAACAGGGAACCATTTGAGATAAATACTTACGAATGGTTACAATACTAAAAAGTGAAAAAAAAAAAAGAACCTATTGTAGGCTACGCTCAAAACACAGCTTGCCATGTAGAGCAATGGTCATAGTTTATGCATAACTATAAGAAGACAATGCAGGGTATTTTATGAAACAAAGCGACCAAAGAAGAGAGCTTTAGATGCACCTACGACTTTACAAGGAACAACAAAATAAATGCAATCGAACCTTGAGCTTGTGTCCAGTCGGGCTATACCTTCCTTTGAACCAATCAAAAATCCAAAGCACTTACAACTCATTGCAAACACCGACACTATTAAAGATCTTATAGTTGCATGACTTATCCCATATAATTAAACCGGATCTCTTATCCAATTCGAAATCACCAAAAGTCAAACTCTTTTTAATTGCTCATAAACCAAAAACAAGCAATATGGAAGTTACCTACAGAAGTAGTTACAAAAGCGAACAAGAGAATACTATCAAATTACATGCATTGGTAATTCACCAACTTACCAAAGCCCGAAAGTCAAATTTAGTATATCTTCCGGGATTTTACAATCCTAATCGAGTTGCAAGCAAAAGTATGCTAAAAAAGGGGTGTGGGTTGGTTGAAGAAGATTCGAAAGAAGCAAAGACCACGGTTTAAATGTAGCTTTGAGAAAGCCTAGAAAGGAAATCAAGGGAGACGGAAGGAGGATTATTGGTGGGATTTGCGAGGATAAGATCTTGTATTGCAATGACTTTGAGAAGGTTTTTGTATTTGTCCATCAGTTTCTCAAACGTAGGGTCCCTAAATCTTGAAATTACATCTTGATGAAGATGTTTTGAATCGACTACCAATGACCCGACACGGATTTTGGTGTTTTAATATGGTTTTGAGGGTGAGAATCGGCATTTTGAAGTAGCTTTTATAGTCTCCTAGTTGAGAACTTATGACAAACACATAACAGCAAGAATAGCGAAAAGTGAAATCAAAGGAATTTGATTTGAGAGATCGTACTCTTTGCCAAGACTAGCAAAAAATCAAGTAATTCGTAAGAAACAAACAAAGAGAATATTTTCATCCTTAATTGAGATTGAGATATAAAGATTGGCTGGAGGAGTATGTAGCGATACAAATATAGTGCTAATGTCTGAAATGATGAAACAGAAGAGTAAGAAAATTAAGTAAGGTTTACCGGTTTCACTTACAAACTGCAGGAAATGATGAAACAAAAAGGATTGAAGAAAAGTAAGAAAGTGGAGAGGAAGTGCTGGAAATTAGTGGAATGGGAGGAATTAGAAAGATTTTTCATTGTTAAAATACAGAGAAAATTCAAAATCTTTCCAACTCCTCTATTCCAAAAATTTCCAGAAACAGTCTCTCCTTTTCCTCCTTCACAACAGTCTAAAAAATTACAAGCCACAGAAAATGATTAGAAATGAAAGTGGAAATAAAAAACATACCTTTCTAAAGAAAGTCTGCAAAGGAATTTTTGAAGCTGAGACGATGAAAGTGTAGAGAAGGGAATGGAAAATGTCTTCCGGAAGAAAAATTGGTAAGACGTTTTCCAAAACCAAAGAAATGATTTTACCCGTGTTTGTAAAAGGTTTTACTTGTGGAATTCATTTTCCACCAAACAAACGCCGGAAAATTTGCAAAACAATTTCCGGAAAATCAAATCCCACAATCAAACAGACCCTAAAATTTTCATTCATTTTTCATTTTTTAATTAAATTTATATTATTTGTTAAATCATCCTAAAATGAATAAAAAAGTTAATATATATTAATTTTGTTGATGTATGGCAAATAATTGATTTTTTAAAAATTATAATATTTCTTTATACTTTTTAATATTTTAATTTGCAAGTAATTTTATATTTTTTAATTTTTAAAATTTAAAAAAATAATTAATTGTTAACATCACATCCATCTATTTTGGAGTGATTTGACAAATAACGCAAGTTTAAAAGCTAAAAAGAGGCGAAAATTTAAAGGAATAGCTAAAATAACTTTACGGATTGAAAAAAGGGTTATCTTTCTGTGATATTTCACAACCGACTCAATTGTCAGATCCAAATGTGTGACATCACACGTTGCCGAAGCAACTCATATCAAACATATACAAAATTTCATATGAATTAATCATACAAACACATTTTTGAACATACAATAATCAATTAAAGATTTACCGAGGTTTAATACAAGCTTAGGATTTGAAGCCAAACTCTATCTATCATTTTTCAACATGACGTCTCAAGATAAACTTCATTTTATTTTTAGTATTTTTGGTTTGAGGCAAGCATGTCTCGAGACCTTAAAGGTCTTGTCTCGAGACTGGCCTCCATTATGTCCCGATTTTAGCTTCAATATTTGAAAGTCTTAAGACAAGGGGTTGTTGGAAAAATTACATTTTTATGGGAACTTTGAGGCATATTCTCAATAGGTAAAGGTGAAGAGTTGAATCATAAAATTATGGTTTTATATTCTACTCCACGAGACCTTTACAACGGTATATCATATGCTTAAAATGGTTGAGTGATGAATGAGAAATTGATGCTCAAAGTAAGTTACTTGGAAATATTGTTGAGGAAAAATAAAGGCTTAGATCCCACATTAGTTAAATAACAAAGTGTGAGATGTGTTTATATATGTGAACCCTCTTAAAAATTAATTGAATGATTAAGCTTGTAACCTTGTTTCACGCGCAAGGGGGTGCAGGTCCAAACTCAACGGGTTAGGGGGCACCCGTACGATGTGGGCGACGTGAAATATTCAGATCGGTTTGGCCCAAATCGGCCTACAGATATTTTAGCCTAACACAAATTTATTTTCTGATTTCGAAAAATCGAAGCAGTGGTTTCGAGACCACAAATTCGAGGTCATGCAATTTATTTTAATATTATTTTGTGATCTACAGCATGATAGTATATTAGTATAAAAATTTTGTTAAGAAATTTTACCATTTGCATGTTCAATTTGATAAAAAGAATTAAATCGTGTAAAGAGCGAAAGTTGTGTTCTATTAACTAAAGGTATTAAATAGCTATAAAACTTTGGTGTGGAAGTTCTTATTTGGTAATTAACCCATTAAAGAGATAGTGGAATATGATGGTTTGACATTTTGTGTAATAAATAATGTGTATAAAGGTTAATTATGTAAATTGGTTAAAAATGACAAAACAAATAAAACAAAAAGGCAAAGTTATCATCTTTAACCTTTATTTATCCGAAAATTGAAAGAGAAAGAAGCCATGGAAGCTTGAACTTTCGGCCAACCCCATTTTGCTTGCATGTGGGTATCGTTTGTCCCGTTTTTAATAATTTTTATGTTTCTGGGATCGTGTAGCTTAATCTAGCTAGCCCGGGGACTAATTTGTAAAAATATTGAAGTATTTGAGTTTTTCCATTGATGAATATGTTAGGGTTTTGAAGTTTAATGGTATAAAAATAATGGTTGTTGTTAGATAAACAACTTTTATAAAGGAATTTTTGATAAATTTGTCAATTAGGGGTTAAATTGAAAAATGTGAAATATTCATGGTATAATTTGTGAATTAGTGAAATAGATGGGCTGCTATAAGCATGCTTAATATTTTTCTAGGCTTGGGTAGTGATAAAATTGAATGAATTTCATTTTCCGAGCCTAGGGACTAAAGTGCAAAGAATTAAAAGTATAGGGGTGAAATGGTAATTTTGTCAAAATTGTGTGTTAGACTAAATTGAATGTGTTTAGTATTGATTTGAGTGAAATTCATTCATTTAGATCCGGTTAGACCTCATACGGAGTTAGATCGAATTAAAGAGAAAATTTCAGATTTAATCACCTTCGAATCTACGTAAACTCGTCGAGGTAAGTTCATGTATATGAATGGTTTAATTATTATGTATAATTATTGAACTCATAACCAACGTTGTACGAAGAATACCGAGCCCCGTTTGAACCTTAAAAATTCTAGGATACACATGACATGTCATTAGGGTTACTGATTTGGTTGAGGTACTGCATATGTTGCGGACACACCACAGCTGGTATGAGCTTACCGATTTGCAACTCGTGTAAGCTTACCAATATTCAGCTCGGATGAGCTTATCGTTTATTGCTCGTATGAGCATACATATACAAGAATTGACGGATTACAGTTCAGTACACCTCATGTACTACCCGCGTATCTAACCATATTCTAAGTGGTTCAACGGGTATAGTGTTATTACAAGATTATTCAAGTTTGATACGAACTAGTACAGGTATTTACATAGAAATGGTATATATATGATATACGGATACACGGTATAAATGTTACATGTACATGAAATTTAATAATTGCTGAATTCATACATGATTCTCGATTTTTATATGAATACATGGCTAACGTGGTTATTGATTATATGTTAGGCTTTTGGGCCAAATTGAGTTGTGATATGCCTTGTTTCACTTACTTAAATTGTGGTTAAACGGGTATGTAAAGAATGAAAGATCAGGAAATACTTTAATTGGAATTGTTATGAAAGTATGGAAAGGTATGATTTTTGGATAATTGAAATATGTTTAGCCATATACTTGAAAATATGAATGCACAAAAGTAATGTGTACTTATGTTATGATGTTTTGAAATGATTTGCGAATTATTGTAATATTTTACAATTGAGAGGTTATTATTGTTAGGCTATGGCCAAGACATATTGGATTGACATAAATGGATAATGCTTATAAAATGAAGTAGTAAACTTTATTTTTAAATTACGAACTTACTAAGCATTCCATGCTTACTTCATGTAAATTTCTTTTGTGTACTTAGATATCGAAAGCTCGTTCGAGTTGGAAATTTTTTGAGATTTCATCATACTATCTATCGGCTATTTTGGTACTTATGGTTTTATAATTTTGGTTATAATGGCATGTATAGGTTATTTTGGCTAATGATAGCCTACATGTTTTGTTATGTTTTAGCCATTTGAATTGGCTTGTATTTTGGTATATCTTGTTATGCATGTATAAATGGCCTTATCATATTTGAAGTGTGGTTTGGTAAGGTTAATATGCATTATAATATGGAATGATTTAGTGTTTGTTATGGAAAGTACATATGTGAAATGATGATAGGTGTTGATTGTTTTGTATTTGTGTTTTGGTGTACAAGTTATAAGTGACTTATATAACAAATTGATGCTAGAGATCAAGTACTTAAATAGTATTAAATGTTATGTTTTGATTTATGAACTATATGGTAAGTTTTGATACAACTATGTATTTAAGTTAGTTAAACAATTGGATAAATTGAATGCTTAGATTCACGTGTTATGAATCGCCATTTGAGGTGCCTAAGATCATATTGGTTGTATGTAATGATATTACATGTTTTAAGCATGATTTTGGTTGTTTTTTAATGCTTATTTATGTCATAGTCATATGCAAATTGTTGTGTTTAGGTTGGTACAAATTTGGGTGAGAAATGTGGCTTGGAAATAGCCTATTTTTGTCTACACGGGCAGAGGCATGGACGTGTGTCTCAACCGTGTGTGACACACGGCCTGGCACACGGGTGTGTGAGGCCATTTCGAAGGGTACACGGCCTGGCACACGAGCATGTGAGTTGGCCGTGTGACACAAGTTAGAGAGTTACTATAATAGCCCATTTTTAATGAAATCGAAATAGTGGTTTCGGGATCACAAATCCGAGTTAGAAAGAAAATTTATTTTAATATTATTGCATGATCTGCATTATGATAGGAAAGACGTATGAAAATATTGATAAGAAAATTTTACTGATTTTTATGTTTAATTAGGAGGAAATGACCAAATTGCATAAAGTGAAAAAGTTGAATTCTAATAGCTAGAAGGATTTAATAGCTATGGCGACTCATCCATGGAAATTCAAGAAAATAAAATGACTAAATTTGAGATTGAATTAATTAAAGATGAAATAAACTAATATCATCTTATTTCATCATCTTCCCAAATTAAAAATACATGAAAACCCTAGCTAAGAGAAAATATTCAAGCAAGCTATTTTGGCTTAATTGGGTAAGTAATCTTGTCCGTTTTAGTAATTTTTATATTTTGATATCGAATAACCTAATCTAGCTATTTTGGGGATCAATTTGTAAAGTTATCAAATTATCAAAGTTTTGCCATGGATGAATATGCTGAAAATTTGAAATATATGGTAGAAAATGAAAGATTGTTGATAGATAAACAACTTTTGTAAAGTGAATTTTGATGAAATTATGATTTAGGGATTAAACGTAAAGATGTAAAATTCATAGAAAATTTTTAATTTTTGTGAAATACATGGGTTGTAAATGCTATATGAAAATTTCGGTTAGGCTTGGAATAAGAATTAAATTTGCATGAATTTTATTTTTCGAGCCTAGGGACAAAATTAGAATTTAACAAAAGTAAAGGGGTAAAATGGTACTTTTGTCTAAAATGAGAATTTGGTTGAATTGAATATGAATTGTATTAAATTGAGTTAAATTTACTCGTATAGATCTGGATAACTCAAATACGAAGTTAGATCGAGGAAAAGAAAAAATGTCGAATTAGTAGATTTCCGTATACGAACAAGTGACGAGGTAAGTTCATGTAACTAAATTATGTATGTTTACATGTTTGATTTGAATGTTGTATATATGAATTATGAATTTGTTATGTTATTGAAGACAATTATTGATTCCACAAAGCCCGATGTGTGATAAGTCTCGTATGAATAATAGAATTCGATGGATACTGGATTTCCCGAATTGGTTGTAGTCCTGCATATGTTGTGGACACACCATAGCTCTTACAAGCATCCTGTTATTAGCCCTCTCGAGCTTCCCGTTATATAGTTCTACGAGCATCCTGATCGGTAGTAATTCTGCATGTGCTGTGGACTACCACAGCTCTTTGTGAGTGTCCTGTTTGTGATCAGTTGTGATCCTGTATATGTTACGGACACAAAAACAGCTATTTGTGAGCGTCCTGATATAGCTCGTTTGAACTTTCTGATATATGGATATCCGGAGCTCCCGTTACACGACTCTTAGTAAGCTTCTCGATAGGCTCTTCGTCAGCTTCTCGATTAAATGTTCTTTGTGAACTTCCTGATTATGGGTCTTATGAGCTTCCTGATATAGCCCGAATAAGCTTCCTGTTACATAGCTCACATGAACTTCCCGTTATATGGCTCGAGAAAGTGCTTCCTGTTTAAGTGTTCTCATGAACACTCCAGAATATGAATTGACGGATTATAAATTAGTACATTTCATGTGTATTATCCAATGTCCATCGATATTTCATAAAGTTCAGCGGGAAATACATGGAACATTTATATGATGAGCTCATCTTTATTACTTGAAAAGTACTTAGAAATTCATAACTAACTTGCTTGATTGAGTGTATGTGATTAGGCATTTGGCCAATTTGCTTGGGATGTATGTTATTTATATGCTTACTTAAAATGAACATGATTGGTAAGTTAAATTCCTGTTATATGAACTTACTAAGCATTAGATGCTTACTTGGTTTTCTATTCTCTGTTTTATAATGCTCGAAAGCTCATAAAGGTTGGAGTTCGGTCGGAGCATCATCACACAATCCTCCAGCTCATTTTGGTATAAATAGAAAACTTATTTTGGTATAATGACATGTATAGGTTAATGTTGACAAATGTAGGTATGTAAATGTTTTGGTTGTATTTAGCCATTGGAATGGCTAGTGATAGTATGTTTAATGTATATATGCATGAGGTTATATTATGTTTGGTATGTGAGTATGCTTGGATTAGTATTTTAGGTATAATCATGTTTGGGTAAGTATATGATTAAGAAGGTAAGATAAATACTTGAAAGTATGAACAAACATGTGATGCATAAAACTTAATTATTGCTTGATTTATATGCCTTAAATTGGTTGGTGAATATGTTGAAATTTTAATGTAGGTGGAAAACAAGTTGGTGAGAAATAAGGTTTAAAAATGACCTTATTTTGTCCACACGGGGAGAGACAATGGCGTGTGTTTCAGCCGTGTGTGACACACGGCCATGCACACGGGTGTGTGGTTTGGCCGTGTGTCCCCTGCACCTAATTTTTAAAAATTAAATTTTCTACACGGCCTAGCACACGGGCGTGTGGCTGGCCATGTGACACAAGTCAAAGAATTACACGAGTAAGGACACGGGTTGGGGCACAGCCGTGTGCCTCACATCGAATGCCCACACGGCCTAGGACACGAGAATGTCAGTTGGCCGTCTGAGCCACATGGCCTACTCACACGGGTGTGTGTCCTCTATATCTAGGAAAATTTTTGAAATTTTGTAAAAAATTCTATGAGTTCTCGATTTAGTCCGACTTGTTTCTAATTCATAAATTGGGCATTGATGGTCCATTTAAGAGACAATATGATAGAAAATGTTTGATTTTGGATATGAATAGTAAATGATATGATTTAATTATATTTGATTTGTAAACTCTGGTAATACTCCGTAACCCTGTTCTGGTGACAGATATGGGTTAGGGGTGTTACATTTATTAGTATCAGAGCTACGGTTTAGCCAATTCTCGGACTAATGTAGTAAGTACAAGTTTAGCTATACATGCCATTATATAATTTGTGATAGTGTGATATCTCCTGACCATTTTAAATATGTTTTTTATATAGTAATGTCGTCCAACCGAGCTGAATCCAAGGAAGCTGAAAGCTATGCTCAAGCTTCAGTTCAAAAAGCTGCATCAAGTAGTAGATGGCCTGTATTTGAGGGTCGAGGTGAGGAGGCTAAAGAAGCCTTCTTTCAAATGATGAATGAATGGTTTACTGAATATTTAAGGACAAATCTCGCTGTACAACAACCTCCCCCTCCTTTTCCTCAACCAGAAACTGATATGCGACAAGGTACAGAGTCTGTTAGAACTGGTAAACCTCCGGTAGATAAAATCTGTAAATATGGGGCAGAAGGATTTAGGGCCACTGCTGAGGATGATCTGGAAAAGACTGAATTTTGGCTAGAAAATACCATCAGGGTTCTGGATGAATTATCTTTCACCTCAGCTGAATGTTTGAATTATGTTGTTTCTCTGCTAAAAGACTCAACCTACCAGTGGTGGAATACCTTGATTTCTGTTGTGCCGAGGGAAAATGTTACATGGGAATTTTTCTAAACAGAATTTTAAAAAAAAGTACATTAGTCAGAGATTCCTTGATCAGAAAAAGAAGGAATTTTTAGAGCTTAAACAGGGGAATATGACTGTGTTCGAGTATGAACGAGAATTTGTTCGGTTAAGTAAATATGCTAGAGAATGTATCCCGACCGAAGTTGCTATGTGTAAACATTTTGAAGAGGGATTGAATGAAGATATCAAGTTATTGGTTAGGATTTTAGAATTAAAAGAATTCGTTGTACTGGCTGACCGAGCACATAAAGCTGAAGAATTAAATAAAAAAAAGGCTGGCAGAGATGGAAACCCAAACTTCGAGTAAAAGATTCATGGGAAAGTCACAATCGTTGGTTTCAAAGAAATCAAAGAAATATCATGATCGTTCTATTACATCTACGGGGAATTCTGGTAAAGATCGAAGTATTCAATGCTCTAATCCGAGATCTCTGGCCCATCAGTAGCAAGTGCTGGAAGTGTTCGAACCCCAAACCAAAATGTAAATATTGTAATAAATTTCATTTCGGTGAGTGCCACATGAGAAGTGGAGCATGTTTTAGATGTGGTTCCCTTGATCACTATCTTAAAGACTGCCTAGAAAGGTTTGAAAAAGATATTGTTAAGACTTCAAGACTGGGTAACCCCGTCTCGAGAGGTAGACCACCTCAAAACCCCGATAATATGAGTGGTAGTCGAGGTACAAGAAAAGATTCAATTGTCAAACCTGAAGCACGAGCGCCGGCAAGGACATATACTATTCGTGCAAGAGAGGATACCTCTGCACCAGACGTCATTTCTGGTACATTTTATCTTCTTGATACTAATATTACTGCTTCAATTGATCCTGGTTCAACACATTCATACTTATGTTTGAATTTAGTGTCTGTTAAAAATTTACATATCGAGTCCACTAAATTTGTGATTAAAGTTTCGAACCCTCTGGGCCAGTATGTGATGGTAGATAAAGTTTGTAAAAATTGTTTTTTAATGGTACGGGGTTATTGTTTCTCGGTTGATTTGATGTTATTACCATTTAATGAATTTAATGTAACTCTGGGTATGGACTGGTTAAGTCAGCATGATGCAGTGGTAAATTATAAATAGAAATACATTGTGTTAAAATGTCAGAATGGTAAATTGCTCTGTGTTAAATCTGATAAATTAGATGGGTTGTCTAATGTGATCTCAGCTATATTAGCACAGAAATATATCAGAAAAGGGTATGACGCTTATCTTTCATATGTGTTAGACACTAAAGTATCTGAATCGAAGATTAAGTCAGTGTCGATTGTTAGTGAATTTTTTGATATGTTTCCAGAAGAATTACCTAGTTTACCACCAGACAGAAAGGTTAAATTTTCTATAGACCTTGTTCCAGGAACAACACCGATATCTATAGCTCCATACAGAATGTCCCCTACAGAATTAAAAGAGTTGAAAGTACAGTTGCAAGAATTGATTGACAGAGGTTTTGCTCGACCTAGCTCATCACCTTGGGGTGCACCGGTTTTATTTGTTAAAAAGAAAGATGGATCGTTGAGGTTATGTATTGATTATAGGTAGCTTAACAAAGTTACAATCAATAATAAGTATCCACTGCCTCATATTGATGACTTGTTTGACCAGTTAAAAGGTGCCACTGCATTTTCAATGATTGATCTTCGTTCTGGTTACTATCAGTTATAGATAAAAGAATTAGATGTACCAAAGACAACTTTCAGAACCAATACGGGCACTATGAGTTTCTTGTGATACCGTTCAGTTTGAAAAATGCACCTGTAGTATTTGTGGATCTGATGAATAGAATTTTCAGACTATATCTGGATAGATTTGTTGTGGTATTTATTGATGATATCCTGGACATATAGTATCTGCTGAAGGCATTAGAGTGGACCCGAATAAAATTTCAGGAATTGTTAACTGGAAACCACTGAAAAATGTGACTGAAGTTAGAAGTTTTTTAAGAATAATTAGATATTATCGGAGGTTTGTAAAAGGTTTCTCGACGATAGCCTTTCCAATGACTCTTTTATTGTAGAAAGATGTGAAATTTGAGTGGTCTGATACATGTCAGCAGAGTTTTGACAGACTGAAAACCTTGTTGACTGAAGCACCCGTACTAGTTCAGCCTAAATCGGGTAAAGAATTCGTAATTTACAGTGACGTGTCATTGAATGGTTTAGGTTGTTTTTTGATGCAAGAAGGTAAACTAATAGCCTATGCTTCTAGACAGTTAAAACCACATGAAAAGAATTACCTGATACATGATTTAGAGTTGGCAACTATTGTGTTTGCATTGAAAATTTGGCAACATTATTTGTTTGGTGAAAAATGCCATATATTTACCGATCATAAAAGTTTGAAATACCTGATGTCGCAAAAAGAGTTAAATTTGAGACAGCGCAAGTGGCTTGAGTTATTAAAAGATTATGATCTGGTTATTGATTATCATCCGGGAAAAGCCAATGTGGCTGCTGATACTCTAAGTAGAAAATCTTTGTTTGCTTTACGAGTGATGAATACTCGGTTATCATTGTCAGATGATGGTTTAATCCTAGCTGAGTTAAAAGTCAAATCGACATATCTGCAGCAGATTTGTGAAGTTTAGAAAAATGATGATGAAGTACAAGCTAAACGGGTTCAATGTGAGTTAAATTCTGATTCAGTGTTTTAGATTGGGTCTAATGATTGTTTGTTATTCAGAGGCAGAATATGTGTATCGAAGAATTCAAAACTCATACAGAAGATTTTGAATGAACCTCATAATGGTACCATGTCTGTTCATCCAAGGAGTAATAAAATGTATAATGATTTGAAAAAGATGTATTGGTAGCCAGGAATGAAGCGTGACATTTTTGAATTTGTGTCTAAGTGTTTGATATGTCAGCAAGTTAAAGCTGAACACCAGATGCCTTCAGGATTATTACAACCAGTTATGATACCGGAATGGAAATGGAAATGGAAAAGAGCTACCATAGATTTTGTATCAGGATTATCCCTATCTCTGAAAAAAATACCATTTGGGTAATCGTTGATAGATTGATGAAGTCTGCACACTTTATACCGGCACGTATGGATTTCTCCTTAGACAGATTGGCTGAGTTATATGGTTCTGAGATTGTTAGACTACATGGGGTACCAGTCTCCATTATTTCTGATAGAGATCCCTGGTTTACATATCGATTCTGGAGCAAGTTGCAAGAAGCATTAGGTACACAGTTACATTTTTGTACCGCATTCCATCCTAAGACTGATGAACAATCTGAACATGTTATACAGATTGTAGAAGATATGCTTCGGTGTTGTATTTTGGAATTCGAAGGAAACTGAGAAAAGTATCTGCCTTTAGTTGAATTTGCATATAAAAATAGTTATCATTCAAGTATTAAAACGGCATCGTACGAGGCTTTGTATGGTCGTAAATGTAGAACTTCGTTATATTGGATAGAGTTCAGTGAGAAAAAGATACACAGAGTTGATTTTATCCGTGAGACTGAAGAAAAAGTGAAAGTAATTCGGGATAATTTGAAAGCAGCCTCTGATTATCAAAAGTCTTATGCTGATCTTAAATGAAAAGAAATAGAATTCAGGTCGGTGGTAAGGTATTCTTAAAAGTATCACCTTGGAAGAAAGTTCTTCAATTTGATCGTTAAGGAAAACTGAGTCCACGGTTCATCGGGCCATATGAAATTATTGAAAGAATCGGACCTGTTGCATATCGATTAGCATTACTGTCAAAGTTTGACAGAATTCATAATGTTTTCCACGTGTCTATTTTGTGACGGTACTGATCAGATCCTTCACATGTTATTTCTCCAACAAAAGTGGAGATTCAATCTGACATGACTTACAGTGAAGAACCGCTAAACATTCTGGCACGAGAGTCGAAAGAATTAAGAAATAAAAAGGTAGCTTCAGTAAAAGTTCTTTGACAATGCCACAGGATAGAAGAAGCTACCTGGGAACCGGAGGAAATAATGAAAAAGCAATACCCAAACCTCTTTACTGGTAAGATTTTCGAGGACGAAAATTCTTTAAGGGGAGAGAGTTGTAACAGCCCATTGTCAGTGAAATCAGAATAGTGGTTTCGGGACCACAAATCTGAGTTAGAAAGAAAATTTATTTTAATATTATTACATGATCTGTATTATCATAGGAAAGACGTATAAAAATTTTGATAAGAAAATTTTACCAATTTTATGTTCAATTAGGAGGAAATGACCAAATTGCATAAAGTGAAAAAGTTAAATTCTAATAGCTAGAAGGATTTAATAGTTATAGAATTCAAAATTTGATGTCCTTATATGATGATTAGACCATTAAGAGAAGTTAGTAGATATTTATGGTGACTCATCCATGGAAATTCAAGAAAGAAGGGACTAAATTGGAAATTAAATTAAGTAAAGATGAAATAAACTAATATCATCTTATTTCATCATCTTTCCCAAATTAAAAATACATGAAAACTCTAACTAAGAGAAAAAAAATTCAAGCAAGCTATTTTGGCTTAATTGGGTAAGTAATCTTGTCCCGCTTTTAGTAATTTTTATATTTCCAAGATCGGAATAGCCTAATCTAGCTATTTTGGGGATCAATTTGTAAAGTTATCAAAGTATCAAAGTTTTGCCATGGATGAATATGCTGAAATTTTGAAATTTATGGTAGAAAATGAAAGATTGTTGATAGATAAACAACTTCTGTAAAGTAAATTTTTATGAAATTATGATTTAGGGATTAAATTGTAAAGATGTAAAATTCATAGAAAATTTCTGATTTTGTGAAATACATGGGCTGTAAATGTTATATGAAAATTTTGGTTAGGATTGGAATAAGGATTAAATTTGCATAATTTTATTTTCCGAGCTTAGGGACGAATTTGAAATTTAACAAAAGTATAGGGGTAAAATGGTATTTTTGTCTAAAATGTGAATTTGGTTGAATTGAATATGAATTGTATTAAATTGAGTTAAATTTACTCGTATAGATCTGGATAACTCAAATACGAAGCTAGATCGACGAAAAGAAAAAGTGTTAGATTAGTAGATTTCCGTATACGAACAAGTGACGAGGTAAGTTCGTGTAACTAAATTATGTATGTCTACATGTTTGATTTGAATGTTGTATATATGAATTATGAATCTCTTATGTTATTGAAGACAATTATTGATTCCACAATGCCCGATGCGTGATAAGTCCCGTATGAATAATGGAATTCGATGGATACTGGATTTCCTGAATTGGTTGTAGTCCTGCATATGTTGCAGATACATCATAGCTCTTATGAGCATCCTGTTATTAGCCCTCTTGAGCTTCCTGTTATATAGTTCTGTGAGCATCCTGATCGGTAGTAATTCTGCATATGTTGTGGACTACCACAGCTCTTTGTGAACGTCTTGTTTGTGATCGATTGTGATCATGTATATGTTATGGACACAAACGTAACTCTTTGTGAGCGTCTTGATATAGCTCGCTTGAACTTCCTGATATATGGCTACCCGGAGCTCCCGTTACACGGCTCTTAGTGAGATACCCGAGAGGCTCTTTATGAGCTTCCCGATTAAATGTTCTTTGTGAACTTCCTGATTATGGCTCTTATGAGCTTCCTGATATAACCCGAATAAGCTTCCTGCTACATAGCTCATATGAGCTTCCCGTTATATGGCTCGAGAGAGTGCTTCCTATTTAAGTGCTCTCATGAACACTCCAGAATATGAATTGACGGATTATGAATTAGTACATTTCATGTGTACTACCCGATATTCATCGATATTTCATAAAGTTCAACGGGAAATACATGGAACATTTATATGATGGGCTCGTCTTTATTACTTGAAAAGTACTTAGAAATTCATAACTAACTTGCTTGATTGAGGGTAAGTGATTAGGCATTTGGCCAATTTGCTTGGGATGTATGTTATTTATATGCTTACTTAAAATGAACATGATTGGTAAGTTAAATTCTTGTTATACGAACTTACTAAGCATTAGATGCTTACTTGGTTTTCTTTTCTTTGTTTTATAGTTCTCGTAAGCTCATAAAGGTTTGAGTTCGGTCGAAGCATCATCACACTATCCTCCAGCTCATTTTGGTATAAATAGAAAACTTATTTTGGTATAATGGCACGTATAGGTTAAAGTTGACAAATGTGGGTATGTAAATGTTTTGGTTGTATTTAGCCATTGGAATGGCTAGTGATAGTATGTTTAATGTATATATGCATGAGGTTATATTATGTTTGGTATGTGAGTATGTTTGGATTAGTATTTTAGGTATAATCATGTTTGGGTAAGTATATGATTAAAAAGGTAAGATAAATACTTGAAGGTATGAATAAACATGTCATGCATAAAACTTAATTATTAGCTTGATTTATATGTCTTGAATTGGTTTGTGAATATGTTGAAATTTTAATGTAGGTGGAAGAGAAGTTGGGTGAGAAATAAGGTTTAGAAATGACCTTATTTTTTCCATACAGGCAGAGACACGGGCGTGTGTCTCAGCCGTGTGTGACACACGGCCATGTGCATTGACGTGTGGTTTGGCTGTGTGTCCCCTGCACCTAATGTTTGAAAATTAAATATACTACACGGCCTAGCACAAGGGCGTGTGGCTGGCTGTGACACAAGTTAAAGAGTTACATGGGTAAGGAAACAGGCTGGAACACGGTCGTGTGCCTCACATCGAATGCCCACACGGCCTAGGACACGGGCATGTCACACGGCCTACCCAGACTGGTGTGTATCCCCTGCATCTATGAAAATTTTTTAAATTTTGTGAAAAATTCTATGAGTTCTCGATTTAGTCCCGACTTGTTTCTAACTCATAAATTGGGCTTCGAGAGTCCATTTAAGGGACAATATGATAGAAAATGTTTTATTTTGGATATGAATAGTAAATGATACGATTTAATTATATTTGATCTGTAAACTCTAATAATACTCTGTAACCCTGTTCCGGTGACGGATATGGGTTAGGAGTGTTACAGTTACACGGGGTCGAACACGGTTGGGACACGGCCGTGTGTCCCTATTTCAAATGCCCACACGGCCTGGACACACAGGCTTGTCTCTCCTGCACTTTGAAAAGTTTCAATGTTTTTCTAAAAATTTCTTAAGTATTCGGTTTAGTCCCGAACCATTTTAAGGTCTATTTTGGGCCTAGAGGGCTCGTATTAGGGACTATATGAATGATTTTGAATGAAATTTGATTTGAATGATAATTGAATATGAAATGTATGATTGTTTGTGTAACACCCCTACCCCGTATCTGTCGCTGAATTTGGGGTTAAGAGGCATTACTAATCAAACATAACTCAAAACAGACATCCGATATAGTTTAATAATTTTCAGAAAATTATTATTAAATATAATAAGCAAAGTCTAATATTAAAATAAGTATAATATATAAATTCTACTTTGATCATTTTAAACAGAACATAAGATTTGAATCTAGTTAAACTATAAGAAAATAAGCCATATTTGTATGGCTATTAATTACATATACTGTACATCAAGTACGACTTTCAAAATATTATCCAGTCTATACATGCCATAAGTTAAAATTTTAAAACATTTAATACCGAGACTGTAGATAGAGTGATGATCTTACTGACGATCCCCGAGCCTGAAACTTGCTCTTTAAGTCTATAAAACAAAGAGACGAAAACAAAGTAAGCTTTTATAGCTTAGTAAGTCTATAGCATAACTAAAATACTTATAAAAGAATCATATAATTCCTTAAGTAAAATTGTTAAGATCACAAATATCCAATATAATTATTGTTCAAACACTAATATCTTAAGTCATTTTGTTGATATCTAAAAGAATTTATATTTAACTAATACATATAAACGAACATATGTATATACATTATATGCATATAACCGAGTTATTAACATTCTCATTAATTTCATATTTTGATTACTAGTGTACTTATCACTTGCACTTCTTGAATGCATATATATATATATATATTATTCAAATACATATGCCAAAAGCAAATAATTATACTTATCAACCACATGTGCCGAATGCACATATATATATATCTACTTATAATTCACATATGCCGAATGCATACATATATATATCCAACAATTTCATGATAACCAATATATATATATATACTCACCAAACACAAAGATTTGAGCTTTTGTATGCTCATCAAAAACATAGAAACAGATGTTCATATATTTATCCAATACAAATAACCAAATCATATACATATATACCCAATGTATATAATCACTTAAATAAGACAGATTCACTGGCACTTAGCCTGCTAGGCTTAAAGCCTGATTCAGATCACCGGCACTTAGCCTGCTAGGCTTATAGCCTGATTCAGTTCACCGGCACTTAGCCTGCTAGGCTTTAAGCCTGAATTGATTCACTGGCAATATACCTACTAGGCGTTGGGCCTGAATACGCAATTCACATCAGATATAATTCATTTTTGAACTATATTTGTATACAAAGTCCATGCATAAAGATTTAGCTTAAATTTCATAACTTATATCATTGATACACATGGTTATATAAAGTTCAATCACCAATTCCAAACTTGATAATTCAATGATTCAACCGAATACATTTATATATATATATATATCTTTATACTATAGATTCAACTACTACCATCATAATATTTAACTTCTTTTATACTTAAATAATATACATTTCACATTCGAACATATTAAAATAATCTAAGCTAACAATTTCATACTTTTGATTCAATGCAAATCTTAAACATATATATATACATTCGACCATATATATTAATATATAATTCCATACATGATTTCAATACAAGAAATTATACTTGTACGTATATATATACATATTCAATTTATCATGTACTTATGTAAATTCATACTTAAATTCATAACAAGAATTGATACATGTATAATGCATAATCAAACCTCACACATTTAAATAATAACATATCTAAATTCAATACAAAAACATACGCATGTATATTTACATGCTTAATCGAATTTATTATATATTTTAAAACATACATATTATAAATCAAATACCAAAAGTTTACCATGTATATACTTACAAATTCATTCAACCCTTTCAGATATATTTATGTTATTCAAACTTTTGATTAAATCAATAATTTATACATGAATATACATACATGAACTTGAATCTTGTATATACATATAAAACTCTCATAATTCAATCATGATCAAGAAAATTTATAAATATATATACTTATATACCATTCATACTTTAACCGCTTGCAAAAATTTATATAAGTATAAACTTATATGTTCGAACATTAGAAATATATATATATATATAAATCATCCATACTTTAAATATATTAAATAGATATACTTTAAATTATAGTTCTACAAAAATACAATACATATACATGTATTGTAACACCCCTTACCCGTATTCAACACCGGAATAGGGTACGAGGCATTACTAGAACACATACACTTGTAAACGTATTTAACCGAGTTATAAAACTTCATCTAATTTAAAACTTTCAAATTATTAACATGCTTTTAAAATTCTTCATAATATATCCTCAAAATATTATATTCATAATAAATAGGACCTACAAGACCCGATACATATTCATTCAGTTTACAAGTCTTAATAAGTCAATGCTTCATTTCCATTTCATTCAATTCACAAATTTCTCATGTTCACAATCCAAATCATTAAGTTCAATTTTAATACGTATTTACCATTTAACTCAACGTTTATCGATTGTACCATTCATTTACACATTTATGAAATTCTCAATTTTGCAATGAAAATATCAATTTAGCTTAAATAACAACATCAATTCAACTCATCATCCTAATATAAATTCACTACCACTTATCCATTTACTATAATTCTTTTGGGCACATTTGTCATTTACCATCCTTAATTAAAGTAGGGAACAGTTACGGAAAATTGAGTACTTCATTTCCACTTTGCCATAGTATAACTATGGTCTTGCGTATGATCACTTAGCACTTTCCGAAGTCATAGCCCTGCCATGGTCTTACATGGATCACATTTATCACTTGTCACTTGTCACTTGTCACTGATCAGATAAGTGTAGCTAAAGCTACCACTTATCACTTGTCACTTGTCACCAATCAGATAAGTGTAGCTAAGCTACCATTTATCACTTGTCACTTATCACTGATCAGATAAGTGCAGCTAAAACTACCACTTATCACTGATCAGATAAGTGTAGCTAAAGCTATCACTTATCACTTGTCACTTATCACTGATCAGATAACTGTAGCTAAACTACCACTTATCACTTGTCACTGATCAGAAGTACTCAAATCTGATGTTCTGCTTAATTTGATCATTTATTCGGTTTTCGCATTGTTATTTTATTCTCAATTCATCAACAAATATATCTCATCATACAATATATAATTCATGAAATTAACATGTAATCATTAAATTTCAACCATATAAACTTAATATTTTATTACCTTTTTACACTCGTTTCCTATGCATATCACACAAGATATAAACATATCATTCGACCATAGTCGTAAGCTAGTGTATTTAAACATAACTATTTTTGGAACTAACCACATGATAAACCATTTCACTAGAGATTACATAATTTAAACCTTACCACTTTTTTTTTTATGATCACAAGCATATTTCCAATTAGGCACTTACCATTTCAATGCATAACTTATAAATTTAACGTGGCATAATCCAACCACTACTTGGCCAAAGCCTAAGCATATACACCAAATATGTTGGCCAAATACACGTATAGCATAAGCATTATAAGCATGGATGAACACAACATTTATTCATGTATCACGCTTACCAACATGTGTTAATTCATAAACCATTCATGACATTACTTCATGTCAAATCATATACCGAATATACCATACATACATACTATGTAACTTTATTTTCACACATGAGCTTAAACCATGACCAATAATGCACAAATATAAGCATCATTTCTATTTCATCGTTTATCAATTATAATCAAGCATATGACCAATTATACACAAATCATTCATATATTTTTCCAATTTTCCTCCTCCTCCTCTCCATTACACATCCTTAATGTGTGTAACACATTTAAACAACATTTTTCATACTATCACTATTTTCCTGTATGTAAATTCAAGTTGTCTATCTGAGTCAAAGTCACTAATTTATTTATATCTCGAGCTACAGAGCTCCAAATTAAGATCCGTTAATTTTTCCTAAAACTAGATTCACATTTCTTCTTACCATAAAATTTTCAGAATTTTTGGTTTAGCCAAATAGTAAAGTTTATTCTTTAAAGTTCCCCTATTTCACTGCTCGATAGTTCTGCTCTCTCTTCACTAAAAATTAAGCATCTCATTGTACAGATTTCGAATATTGTTTCAATTTGTTTCTCTTGAAAATAGATTCACTGAGGATTATAAACATATAAACTTTATCCCATAATTATTTTTGTACAATTTTCCAAATTCAGAACAGGGGATTCCGAACTCATTCTAACTCTATCTAACAAAACTTCAAATATCTCAAAATACATAACTCTTTTGCTTGCTCTATTTCTTTTATGTAAAAATAGACTCATTCAGCTTCAGTTTCATATATTATTCAATCTCTAATTCAATTTTGACCATTTTTGGTGATTTTTCAAAGTCACACAACTGTTGTTGTCTAAACTGTTTTGTTGCTAAATGTACTCTTTCATAATTTCACTTTTTTTCACTTTTCTTTTTATCGATCAAGGTCAATTTCTCATCTTTCTTGATTTATAAAAATACATTTAACTTATTTAACACTCACATTATTTAATTTAGTTCAAAAATCACTATTTTGAAAAATTACATTTTCGCCCTTAAACTTTTCATTAATTCCTATTTCATCCCTAGGCTCAAAAAATGAAATTCATGGAATCAAATCCCCTTTTCAAGCCTAAACGAAATTCATATGTATTTATAACAGTTCATAGATTTCACAAAAATTAGAATTTTTCCTTTGAATTTCACAAGTTTACCATTTAGTCCCTAAATCTCAATTTCACCCAAAATCACTTTGTAAAAGTTGTTTATTTACTAACAACCTTTCATTTTCTACCATAAATTTTCAATTTTCAGCATGTTCATCCATGGCACAGTTTCCATACCTTGATAACTTTTCAAATAATTCCTCAAAATAAAGAGAACATGTTATCTCGATCTAAAAAATATAAAAATTATTAAAAACGGGACATGATTACTTACCAATTTATGCCAAGAAAGTCTCTTCTCTCTCTCCTAGGGTTTCCATGTAAATTTTGGGGAAGAAGATGATAGAAAAAGATGATATGTCCATGTAATTAATTATCATCTTTTAATTTCCCCAAATTCCAATTTAGTCATTTTCTTTTTCTCAAATTTCATGGATGATTCATCCATAAAAATCTACCATCTTTTGATTGATAGTCTATTTACCATATAAGGACCTCTAGTTTTGAATTTCATAACTATTTAACCCTTCTAGCTTCTAGAATTCAATTTCTACATTTTATACAAATAGGCCATTTCCTTAATTAATCACTAAATCGATAAAATTTTTATACCAGTATTTTCATGCAACCTTCCTATCATAATGCAACCCATGTCATAATTTTAAAATAAATTTTTCCTCGTCGGATTTGTGGTCCTGAAACCACTATTCCGACTAGATCCAAAATCAGGTTGTTACATGTATATATATTAATTTAATAACATTTAATAGCTAATAGACTTACCTCGGACGATGAAAAGTCGAAACCAGACTTTTAATCGATAATTTTAGCTTTTCCCCGATCCAACTCCGATTTCTTTGGTTCTTGATCTAAATATATTCAAAATGATCTAGTTTAAATATAATTACATTCAATTTAGTCCAAAAGCACATAAATGGGAAAATTACTATTTTGCCCCTGACATTTACACTTTTTGCAATTTAATCCCTATTGCATAAAACACAAAATACACAAAATTTCCCCACATTATACAAGGGCCGAATATCCCTAATGCTCATACAAGTCCACACATTTCATTTATTTCACATTTTAGTCCCTTAAAAATTTAATTTCACAATTTAGCCCTAATTACTCAATTTCACCAAAAATTCAAAGACAAAACATGTTAATCTTCCACATATCTTCCATATTTCATCATCAACTATTACAAAGCTCAAGCATTCATCAATGGCATATCACAAAATCAACATAGAATTCAAAAATTAAAGCATGGATCTTGTAGTATACAAAGCAACGATCTCAAAAACATAAAAGTTATCAAAAGCCGAAACAAAATCATACCTTAATCAAGTTTGTTTTGTGCCGAAACCTAGCTTGGTTTTTCTTTCTTTTCTTTTGTTAATATTCGGCCATGGAAGAAGATGATAGCTAGTTTAAATTTCATGTATTTTTAATTACATATAATGTAATAATCAGCTATTTACCTTACTAACCTTATTTACTAAATAATATATATTTAAACATTAAGGTTGGTCTTGTCCACAACCATCCACTATCTATATAGTGGGCTTATTGCACTTTTAAGCCTCCTAATTAATAAGACATCAACAAATAGATGCTTTTAAATTAGATCCCTAAGTTTTCATTTTACACGATTAAGCCATTTTTATCAAATTGAGCACTCAAACGATCAAATTTTCATACGAAATTTTCACACACTGAAATTCACATACTGTAAATACTAAAAATAACTTTAAAATATTTTTTGACTCAGATTTGTGGTCCCGAAATCACTTTGTCTGATTAGGGTCAAAATCGAGCTGTTACAGTTTGAGTTATAAGTCTGGTAATGCTCCGTAACCCTGTTCCGGCGTCGAATACGGGTTAGGGGTGTTACACATATAAGGATACTTATCTTATTGATTTGATTCCAATAAATTTGATTAAAAATTTTAATGAAATTAATTTAATGGCAGATTTTGTGGATATTTTTCCCAAAATCCCAACATTCTCCATGCTTATAAAAGGCCATGATTTCTGAAGGGTTTTACACAAGAAAGTACTCTATGATATTTTTATTTTACCGAAACTCTGTTGCTCTCAAAACTCTTCATCTTCCTCTTCGTATTTTCAAACATTCTGGTGATAGAAAAAGGCATTATGTGTTCGTTGATCATTGTAGAGATACTGCTACTGTGATCCATGTTGTTGTTGTATCTTGGGAGACATTCGACCAACATTACTCCAAGTACTGTAGGAGCGGTCGAATCTGCCTTAAGGAAACTGTATTACACAGGCCTCAACGTTTTGTAAAATCCCTATTCCTCCTTCTGATTTAAACTCTTATTTGATTTTAATTTTGATTTTTCTTTCGTATTTGATAAATTAAATATAAATTATTCTATCTTTATTTTATATGTGTTTATTTATATTTAATTTATTTTGTTCGCTAACGTGTTTTGTCTAATAGGGGTTATTGTCTCAAGACTTGGAACAGGGCAAAACTTATTTAACTTTGACGTGCCCTTGTCTCGAGAACTTGTCGAGATTGTCCCAAAACTAACTTGCTTGTTGGTCTCGAGACATGTTCTTCCTATCTCGAAACTAAATGACAAAAAGACATATAATACATGTTTTTAAGTAGCCAAACCATACTAAAATGTACCGAAAACATACCCAAACATAGCACCAATGCAAATCCAACAATTCAACACAAGTAAACGCAACCAAACAATATTAAATCATAACATCCGATTTATCAAGACTTAACCTACTAACAATTAAAAGATGAAATTCAACCTTCAAAAAATTATAAACTAATTTTATCATAACATTACTTCAACACCAACCACAACCAACCTAAGTATATGTCATTTAACTTAAAACACACATATACATACAAAATAGGCAACTAGTTGTTTTTCGAGTTGAGTTTTTGAGTTAGAGGCTTGATGACCTTGAATCTACTCTAACTTTCGTCCGAGACCTGCTCACGAAAACAAAAGTAACTGTACACTAAGTAATGGAAACTCAATAATGCTAACAAAATTCAAATTCAATTAAAATCATAATAAAATTTAGTAAACTAACTACTTAGAAAAATTAAACAAGTTAATTATTATCCAATTCAAATATTATCAATGTTAATATTTATACACCTTTACAATTATCAAATTTATACCATGTCTATATCCATTCATCGTATATTCATATTTTCATCAACCTTATGCTTGCTTTCAAATAACATAACTCCAATGTACTCTTACGAAATTTGCATTTGTTTTCCCATATCAAAATCATATATCATATTAATATTATTACCTCAATTCAATTACACACATACTCATCAAGCAATTTTACATTTTATTCTTTATTAACAAAATTAGATACAATAACTAATATTCGGATCAATCCACCACCACACCAATATTCACATCAAAATATTGATCATGCAGAAATGCATTGATCCCGCTAACCATACCATAATACGCTCATACCCTCAGAAAATTAAGCTTACGATACATTTTCGACCTTCAGGGAACTCGAGAATTATTGCAATATATATACGCGCATAGCACTGAATCTCCCACCTATCAAAATAGATCTTATGACATGTCAACTATACCCATGACTTTATCTGACAACATTAATAGGGCAATTTCATTATTAAAAATTGTATATCATCAAACAAGCATATAAATATATAATTAATTTACCAAATGATCGCAAATAACATAGTCGGGTATACACATACCTTTTAAATACAATTACATCGACAGTTTACCATTTTCGAACTTTTAACGAGTCAAACATATACATATGGCTATTTAATGAACATGAATTATAAGAGCACAAACCAGGAACATAAACATATCCACGGATAGCTTTGGATTTCCCTTTATCTTGGGATGGTCCTACATTGTCTTTAGCTACAAAATTCAACCAAAATACAGAAAATTCATTAATCACACAATTTAAACACAAATCATAACATTATAGACATGAATGCATTTTATTCATTTTAGTCCCTATAAGCCTAATGTTTGAAACGCTCGCAACTTTTGGTTTTCTTTATCGAATCGAAAACCAGTTGCATATTTCTTCATTAAGGGCCTCTACCTTTCAACAGTTACATAATTTCCTAACAAACTTCAATTTTTCAATGAGGTTCCTTTATTCAATTAAGTTCTTAATGTCAAAAGTTAACTATATAACTTAACTTGTAAATCCAAGCTAATTTCACTATCTTCCAACAAAATTTTAATATAACCTAAGCTTATCATTTAACTACCCATCACTTTCAAGCTTTGAATCTAACAAAGTCCTTAATGGAAAATTAATAAATATCTAGCAACTGAAAAATCTAAATATGGGTAAGTTATAGTACTAAACTTAGATGATCATAATTCTTTAAAATTATCAAAAAAAAAAATCCTTCCTTGCCTTGAAGAATTTGGAACGCGAATGAGTAAATAAACTAAAGAAAATTCTTTTTCTTTCTTCTAACTAGGGACAACAAACTCGAAGGGAGAAAGATGAATATGTTTTCTCTTTCCACTAGCCATTTATACTTAGATTAGTGGCTTAATTAGACTTAATGAAGGAATTAATCTTATTTAATTAGTTAAATGAATGGTCATGATCTTTATTTAATAACCATAGTGGGAATGAATGGTTTGGATCATTCTTTCCCACTAACTCATATAATTGTAGTCCCTTAATTAATAGTTAATTAAGCTCTCGTGCATTTATTAATTTAAAATTTAATAACAATTGTACTTTTACGTACCATAATTAATAATTATTTTAATTTCCAAAATTTCATACTTGATTTTTAATTATTTGGTTCTAATTTTGACTAATTTAATTTAATAAATTCAACCCAAAATCGAATTTTCATTGTTAAAATTTAGGTTGTTACAGTTTTCATCTATTTTGAAATGATTTGATAAATAACAAAAGTTTAAGAATTAAAAAGACAAAATTAAATTAAGGGCTAAAATAACTTCGCAGATTGCAAAAAAAATTTATTTTTTCGTCCATTTTGAGAATAATGTGACAAGCAACATAAATTTAAAGAATAAAAAAGACAGAAAAAAAAGGTTATTTTAATTTTGGGGTGTTAATATATCCGAAGGTACAAATGAGACGGCTAATTATAGACGGAGATTGAACCCTCAACTTAATTGTTAAAGGATGGAATGAGGAACCGTCATACTAAATCCTTTGATTTGTGTGTATTGTTTTATATTATTTAACATAAAAATAAAATGTTTTGATTTGTATAAATTTTTGTTTGACACAAATTCATCTCATTTCTACCTAATAAAACATAAAACAAAACGTATACAAATATTTGGTTAAGGTGGAGGCACTTGTAATTCAACTTAATTTGTAATAATAAATACTCTAAAAGCGTCAGAATTAATTCAACATCGTTGCATTTTTCTCTTTTGTCGGGAGAGTTCATTTTGAAACTTTTTTAAATATTTGATAAAATTCTTATACTTCATTATAAAATTGAGTAGAATGTTTTCCGGGATTCAGATTTTAATTATACCTATGATTATTTATTAAAGGCTTATTAATATTAAAATAATTATGATTGTAGTTATCTTTATTTTAATTAAAAATATTTTTATAAAAGTTAATTTTTTATTAAATTAAATGAAAAATTATAATTACGGTTCTTATACTATGTTTAAATTTTAGAATTAATATTTATACTTTAATTTGACATAATTTGGTTCTTCTATTTTTAGTTAGTCAAAATAGTGATTATTTTTGGGTATGTGTTAGAAAGGTGTTCTTAAGAA
This sequence comes from Gossypium raimondii, assembly GCF_025698545.1. Taxonomy (NCBI): domain Eukaryota; kingdom Viridiplantae; phylum Streptophyta; class Magnoliopsida; order Malvales; family Malvaceae; genus Gossypium; species Gossypium raimondii. The sequence continues at coordinate 52,542,171 of NC_068575.1, forward strand.
AATTCATGACAACATTTTAATCGGTATTAAGTATTTAGATAAACTAATGTCATTGATAAAGAGATGATCAAATCATGTCAAATTAAAATATAGACTAAATCCTAAACTTTAGCAAAGTAGAGGATCAATACTAAAATTTTACTATTATCTTATAGGGTAAAAGAGAGGAAAAAGACATGTGTGATGACAAAATTGCTTAGGACCTTCTTTCTATATAAATAACTAATGGAATTATAAACATTGAGGGAACAAATTATGTAAAAATAAAATAAAGTATGAAGATTAAATCTTAAATTGAGCATTATATAATGACCAAAATTAAAATTTAACCATTTATATTTATAATGAAAAAAGAGGAGAGAAAGAGATAGCATTGAGTCTATGAAATTCAAGCGAAATTGAATTTTGAACATTTAATAAAATAAAAGGGAACAAAATTGAGATTTACCCATTTGTGTTTATAATGAAAAAAAGGGAGAGAAAGAGATAGCATTGGACATGAGTCAAAGACGGAAAGCCTTAGGACCTTCCAGGATAAACATCATAAAATCCATTTTTATTGAGAAGGAAAAAGAAGAAGAGAAATATCATGGCTCAATTTGATTGGAAATAGAAGAAAATAGAAGAATCATGTTAACCTAGTAAGCTGTATTTCACATTTTTTCCAACTTATTTGCATTTGATGGATCTGGATAGATAGGGACAAAACCATTTGCACTAATCATAAATTTTGATTTCTGGAAGATTAATAAAATTTTAAAGGCAAGATTTTTATAGTGTACCTATTATAGCATTTGAAGTAAAAACCTCTAAAAAACCCGTTTCTCCAGGTTGGAACTTATATGCTCGTCCTTGGGAGAATAAAGCAGACCACACTATTTTAGTGTACCAATGTGTGAATTCGGCGAATATATTAACCCGTGGCTCATATTTTTGGAACCCGAATCCGAGCGCATATGGGTGAGAGTGAGACAAAAGGGGGCAGTGACAGCATAGGATAAGGAGTAGAGGGGACCCACTCTGGGGGGGCTGGCATTCACACTCACAGTGAAATTCTGGTCTCGTCTCTAAGGTCCTTCACACATCACCACACAAAAAGAAACCGCACCAAACCCAACTAAAAACAACACCATAAAGCCAACAAAGCCCTAACCTTTTCCTTTTCCCTTTCCCGCACCTGCATCCCTCTTTCACTCTGCCCAAGGCCGACCACCTTAGATTTCATCGGTTCCACCCATGATCCGAATACCCGGTTCTTCTTGATCCGGATGTTCTTCCTTCTGCTTTGATCTCTCTCTCTCTCTCTTTAAAGGTTTGATGAATTCACAATTGTCTCCTTTCTTATTATCTGTTAGTTTTATGGCTCTTGGTTGGTTAGGATAAGAGGAGAGATCTGCTGGTGTTCGTTTGAATTTTGTTGATCTTTTTCACTGCCGCCTTTCTGTTTTCAGCTATTGCTAGATTTATTGGCTGAAGGGTAAGTTTTGGTGCTCAGTGTTGTGTCCTTGTGTTATTTTCTTAGATATCGGTTATGGCAATCTGCATTGTTTTGGAGGAGAAATTGTGATTAGGGGCTGTGGAGCCACTTCTGTGACTTTTCGATCTTATCAGGCTTCTGGTTCTGGATCGTGTTGTTTAGTGCTCATAGCTTATTTCTGTATGAATTTTGAGAGTTTTAACTGCGAAATTCGAATCGTTAGTGTTTATTCGGTTATACTTTCTGTGTTTGTGAGCTGGAGGATGTTAGGTTGTAAGTTGTAGTGATTCGGAATTGAATGTTTTTAGGTACATTCCTTAGTTACTACAAATTGTAGAGGTGAAGTCCGTTGTTAAGTTATCATTGGGTTTTAGAGGATTAGGAGGCATCGATGTCGTTTAAGAGCATTATCCAGGAGATGAAGGGAGAGTTTGGGAGTATATCGAGAAGAGGGTTTGACGTGAAGTTTGGGTATGGCATGAGATCGAGGTCACATAGGGTAGTTCAGGACAGCTCAGTTCCAGTTGATGTGTTCAAGCAGAGTTGTTGGGCAAACATGCCGCCTGAGCTTTTGAGGGATGTGTTGATGAGAATAGAGGCATCAGAGAGTACTTGGCCTCCACGAAAGAATGTGGTTGTTTGTGCTGGTGTATGTAGGAATTGGAGAGAGATTATGAAGGAAATTGTGAAAACCCCAGAAATTTCTTGCAAGTTGACATTCCCAATCTCATTGAAACAGGTAATAGATGTTTGCCTATTCCTTTTTATTTGATTGAATTTCTTTCATTCAGTGTTGTATTTGGTCTTAAAGTGATTCTCTTATACTCTGGCCTTGAATCTTTTATCTTCTTTTTGACAAAGACATTTCATTAGCCAACTGAAATAGCATCCAAGTCAAGATAAGGTATCAGCAATGGTGGACCATTCTCGACTCATACAAATTCACCGCATAAGGATAAAGCATGTGTGGCTAAAGAATGTGCTACATTGTTCCAATCCGTCTCAAGAAATGACCAGGATATTGAATTAAGGTTACAGGTCAAAGAGATAGTTCTAAGGCCCCTGTTGTAGATAATCTAGCCCCTCCCCCCTTAAGCTCCATTTAAACTTGTAATCAGTTTCGACGATTACATTATAAATGGCTATATCTTGAGGAAAAACTATCCATCCGCTTATAGCATGAACTTCCAACACAAATACATTAAAAGTAGGATTTGTTTACTTAGCCGTAGCACCTATGATATGACCATATGCATCTCATAACATAGCTCCCAATCCTGCTACCAAAGTGTCCTTTCCTGTGCAGCATCTAAATTTACTTAAAAAGCAGCAGTAGGTGATGACTTCACTTGGAGGGATGCACATTCTTGTTCTTCTTGTTTCTTTACTGGTGGGATACATTTACAAAATTTGTGGCATCCCTTGGTCCAGTTGTACTCTCTTTACTGGTTTGATGCTGCTTATAGTTGAGTAAAATGAGGGCAATATATTCTCTCTGCTGATTTGTTTGAGCTGAGATGTGTTTCGCATTCTAGGATTGTCTTCTGAGGAAGTTTAAAATCTAAAACTTAGAAATATGTCAGGTACTGTTTTGTTATCGTGCTGCATGACAACTGGTTCTTTTTTCTTAGGTTATCAAATCATAAGTTTTGAATCCTAAATTAGATATTCTCCTCAGATGAATTGCAAACTTGAGACTTGTTTCTCAGTATAATTTTATTGAAAGGTACCTGTCTAAGTTAATAAAGAATATACTATAAGCACTCTGTTTGTACTTGGAACAGCTTCTATCGCTCATTAATCATCCACGATAAGTGAAAAGTTAAGATACATGTTCACAGTCCTTGTTTTTTGTTTCTGCAGCCTGGTCCAAGGGACTCCCTCCTTCAATGTTACATAAAACGTAACCGTAGCAACCAAACATATTATCTTTACCTTGGCTTGAATCAAGGTGAGCTGCTTTAATTTATTTGTGTTTCATCTAGGGTGTTGGAGAAAGGGGCTGATGTTGTGAGCTTTACTCTTATGAATGGTCATTTGTACTGCTTGGTGCTTTTGTATTCTGACGTAGGATTTTTCTTATATTTTTTTAATTGAGTTAAAAATATTAAGGATATGTTATGTAATTAGATTCATAGAAAGTTATTGCCTTTACAATGATGTGGTGGTTGGTGAGTGCCTTGTTTCTCTTTTGGTATCTTCTCTTAGTTGTATATATGAAACTGTTTTGCTTTGGGTATTGACTTGGCAGCTTCCAACGATGATGGAAAGTTCCTTCTTGCTGCAAGGAAGTGCCGCCGTCCTACCTGCACAGATTATATCATCTCATTAAATTGCAATGATGTGTCAAAAGGAAGCAGTACCTACATTGGAAAGTTGAGGTATTGTCAGCTGGTTTATGATTTTACTGATGCATCATACATTAGTCATTTCAGAAATCTAAACTTACCTTGATTTGTTTTAACAGATCCAACTTTTTGGGGACCAAATTCACAGTCTATGATGCACAACCTCCAAATGCTGGAACAAAAGTTACTAAAAGTTGCTCCACCAGGCTAATTAATATGAAACAAGTTTCTCCTCGTGTCCCAGCTGGCAACTATCCTGTAGCCCACATCTCTTATGAGTTGAATGTCCTGGGTTCTAGGTAAGGTGTATCTTGAAAGTTGCTCTTTCTATCCCTGTCCTTGTATCAGGGGTTGGTCATTGTTTAGCTCCTTGTTTTTGTATGCTTACTGAAATTAACATATTCTGCACCGTAGAGGTCCAAGGAGAATGCACTGCATCATGGATGCCATCCCAGCCTCTTCTATTGAACCTGGAGGTGTTGCTCCCACACAGACTGAATTCCTACACAGTAATCTGGATGCCTTCCCATCACTGCTGTTCTTTAGATCAAAATCAACCCGTGCAGAGAGTTTCCAATCTGGACCTTTGTCTGACCAGAAAGATGGAATGCTAGTATTGAGGAACAAGTCACCGAGGTGGCATGAACAACTCCAGTGCTGGTGTCTGAACTTCAATGGACGGGTAACAGTTGCATCAGTCAAAAATTTTCAGCTGGTTGCATCTCCTGAAAATGCAGCTGCTGGTCAGGAGCATGAGAATGTCATTCTCCAATTCGGTAAAGTGGGGAAGGATGTATTCACTATGGATTATCAGTATCCAATCTCAGCTTTTCAGGCATTTGCTATATGCCTTAGTAGCTTCGATACTAAGATCGCTTGTGAGTGATATGCAAACAGGTATGTGTTTAACCTAACATTTGGACTTTTGACAATTTTGAATCTCAATAGAGGCAATGTTTTTTGTCAATGCCCTCTTTGTTTTCTGGATTGTGACAAATAATCAAGCAAGGTTTGCCATATTTCATTATAGCAAATTTTAACTTTGCTGTAGTCTGTTCATTAATTTGTTTGTTTACGCCATTTTTGGCCTAGAATTCTAGTTTATGTGCTTTAAGAATCTAGATATTAGATATGATACTGTACTTATAGAATCTATTGTGTAATTTTACCAAAAAAGAAAAAGAATCTGCCGTATAACTTGGTCAGCAGTATAATTGACTTGCCAATAAGCACCTTCAATCAGCAGATTTATCTTTAATTCTGCATCTACTTGTGGATTGTAAGTGGTTAAAGCTCTTGGTTTTGAAACGCAGGTTGTGCGAGATGCAAAGTAGTTGGTTTGCAGGTATGGATTTGGCATGTTCTGCTACAAAGTTGCTTGGTACTTTAGTGCTTTTCTGTTTCCATATGAGAAGTTAGGATTTAACTTTTATTTTAGTTCTTTGCTGTACATATAACCGTTTGTATTAAGAGCGAGACATGGCCGTTATGTTGGTTGTGCGCTTTGTTAACATGATTGTCTCTTTGATTGTTGAGCGGAAAAAAAGATGAACTAAAAACTGTTGAATGGTTTCTTGAATTTGTTAAGGGAGCTCCCTTGTAGGAGACTGTTGTCCATTTTAGATGTGCACTTCCTCATTTCTCAAACTGTGCCTCTCAAATGTTAATCTGAAGTTGTTGTTGGCAAATTATTGATATTTACATTTCAAGTTCTGTAAATATTTTGGCCGTGTCAAATAGAGCATGAGACTGGGTCATATGTAGGCAACAATAGATTTTGCACAACTTATCCAAAAGAACATTCAAATACCTTTTTGAGTTATGAACATCTGAGTAAGGGAAAACATTTTGTGGATTTATTTGTTTTTGCTTTTGAACAAAGAATTGGACTGTGTCATTTGGGCATGCTAAGGTGGATGTAAAGGTTTTCTAGAAAAAGAAAATGACCTTCCCTAATGGAAATCAGTCACATTTATTACTTTTGATAAAAGTTTGGATGGTCATAGATGAAAATAGTGGCGGAAGCAAGAGCAACGAAAAAAAGCTTAAAACTAGATTATTAAATTTATTACAAGGCACTACAGAAAACACATGTATAGCAACAGCAGCCAGCAGATGATTAGAAAGGGGGAGGACCATAGCCAGGGCGTCGACCAAAGCAGTCTTGTAGTAGCCAACAACAGCAAAGACAGTAGAAGCTGCAATCCCAATCAAATTTAACCTCAATCAAACCGCATTTAACTATACCGGAATTGAGTAAAGATTTGATTGCTTACCAGGAAGATATCATATTGCACAAACCATCTGCAAAGCCGCCAAAGAACCCACCAGGCCAAAAACCAGGACCTCCAAATCCAGGGCCCCAGGGACCTCCAGGTCCCGGACCCCAACCAGGACCTCCAGGTCCCGGACCCCAACCAGGACCTCCAGGCCCAAATCCGCCAGGTCCTCCGGGGCCAGGACCCCAACCACCAGGTCCTCCTCCCCATCCTCCCGGTCCACCAGGTCCTCCCGGCCCTCCTCCCGGTCCACCAGGTCCCATTTTGCTAACTTGTTACTTGGCCTTCAGTGTTCACCACTTCCACCACCAGGAAGACGTTGCCGGAGAGATAATCCGAGTGTTGAAACACAGGTATGTAAGAAAGAAGCTGAAGAAAAATAGGAAAGGCGGATCCTTGTTTATGTAGGCGAAAGCCTTGGAAGTGGTTATTTGCACGCATTATGTAGTTATTGTGATGATAAGTGTTTGATCTGTGCTTACTAGTCAAAACAAGAAGCCTACTAGTCTAATTCTAATTTATGTACTTAAAGTTCAAACTACTCTTCTTTGACTCACCCTTTCAACTACCATTCAACGCCATGCGCAAAAATTCACACTTTTACCTCACAAACGGTAAGAACCCATCGCCCAGCTATTGTTGAATCAATACAACTTTTTATTCCTTTCATCCAACCCATGCGCAAAAATATCTATTGTTGAACCGGTGGAGCGGGTTTGTAGATCAAACCTTGGTTTTGGATATGGATACACTTGCTCGAATTTGAGGGGTTTTTTATTATTATTTATTACTTTGGAGAAATTCTTTTAACAAATGTAAACTAGTCATCTTTCGAGCAATTTACTATCCGAAATTTTAATCTAAAGTAAACTAGTAAAATAAGTAGTAAAGATCTAGTAGTTTGATATTAATTTGGTTAAATTTAATCTTCGTATTTTTTTCATTTTTGAACCAAATGGTTAGGTTAAATTTTGGTATTAGTTTCATATTATGCATAACTTATGAATTTAATCATTACTCTTCAATCTCATCATATTTAATCTCTATACTTTTTTGAATTTTGAAATTTTAATTCATGACTAGCATCTCATTCAAAATTAAAATTTTAGATTTTAAAAAATAAAAGCAATTAAATTAATGAGTAATAATAGAATTAAGTAATTATATAAAATTCTTAATTCATTTCAAACCAAATTTTAACAATCCACATTCAAATATTTAGTTTAAAAAGTGAAATAATGATTTTACATTTTATATAATTAAAAGCTCTTTTCTTATAATATATTAGGTAAAAATATGGATTAAAATTTGCAACTGTAACGTGACATATCGAATGTTGGTCCATGAATGGAAATTTTATTATTATTTTAAAATGCAGAGACTTACCATACTTTTATCATATTACTCCTTTTTCTTTTTTACTTCTTACCTAACCAATTTGCTTCTTCTGTTTTTATGGACCATTAAAATTATAATAATACTAATTTAGTAGCTCGCGTGATGCTTCATAAAAATTTAAAAAATATATAAAAGATTAGTACTAATTTTAAAATGGTTCGTATTTAAAAAAGAAAAGAAACTATCTACATCAAGAATAAGGTACTCACACAAATTACCAAGTAAATGAAGATAAAATCTTAACAGATCAGTTTTTTGTCAAAAAAAACAATTTTGTTAAAGTTCATGAAAGTTAGGATCGAAATGATAAAAGAAAAATAGGATAAAAAGAATAAATGTTAAGAGTTATGCTTAAAAATATTTATATATTTTAATCAATGTCTATAGTATATGTTTGTTAACGCAAATAAATAAACCCAAACAAATAAAACAAAAATAAATAAAAGTTAAGTTCATTTACAAAACCTAAACCAAACCCAATGTTACACAAATCCAAGCCCACAGCCTCCAATTTTTTTAGAAAACCTTAAAATCCTAAGTCCCCTTTCGCGCCGCACCCCACCACGTCGGCATGCTCACCGCTAGAGGCCTGATGCACCCTCTACCACCATTGCACCAAAATGGCAAGGCATGGTTACCCAACGCCGTTGACCTTGCCGTGAACACCTGCAAAGAAAAAAGAAATGAGACAAATGACAAAAATGACATAAACAACAAAAAGGAAAATAAAATATATATGTAATAGGCTATAAAAGCCATAAAATTGAGATGTATTTTTTTTACGGAGAAGCAAAAAAAAGAGAATAGAAAACTACAATAGTTTTAACAGAAGGTAGTTCTTTTTCTTTGTTTTTTTTTTTTGAATCACGCATATATTAAAAAATTAATTAAGTTTTTTTACCGTTGCCGCCGTCGTTGGTGCCTCATCTGGTCTGAGAGGCTGTCGAATCCTTAAGGATTCGCCTAAGGCCGCACCGGAGGAAGACCAGGAATCGAGAGGTTCCATTTTTGTCACTGAACTCCGATTGAGCTCTAGGGATTTTGACCCCAGATATGGATTCTCGAGAAGAAGGGATAAAAATGGTCTATTTTTTGCAATCTCTACCTACCGGAGGCGGCGGTCTCCGACGTCGATGACCGGTGGCCATGGCGGGGCAACGACGGCTCCGTGGCCGGACATAGGGATGTCTGAGAGAAAAAAGAAGAAGAAAGGAAGTTTTTTTTAAAAGCAAGAGATGAAATGAATTTTTTTCAGAAAAGTTTAACTTAAATAGGGCACTAGTACAACGTCATTTTGGACTGGTTTCAGAAACCCCAAAATGGCATTGTTTTGGACAAGATTCGCCAACCCGACCCAACCTCCCTTTAGATCCACATGTTTTTTAAGGAGGGATAATTGTTGCCCAGGTCCTCCCACTTTTAAACGTGTCTTGATAGTCCTGATTTAGTTTTTTTTTCTTTTTTTAAATTTTACCATTTTATTTTATTTTTATTTTTATTTTGGTCCATTGACTATTGACCATTTTTGGAAATGGACACCCAGAATGGCGTCGTTTTGACGCAATCCAAGGACCCAACCCGAGTACCATCAGGATCCCCGTGTTTCTTGAAAAGAGGTCTAATTTCTATTTTAGTCCTTCTGTATTTAGGCTTTCTTGCAATTTCGCCTTATATTATTTTTTATATTATTTTATTTTTGTGCCTTTTATTTTATTTTCTTATTATTCAGTCCTTTGACCTAGCGTTGACTTGCCAAGGGAATGGCATGTACTGGGGTTTGGAATAATTATCTATTTGGTTCTTGTACATTTCTACATTGTTTCAATTGGATCCCTTATATTTTTTCTTCTACGATTTATGCCTTTAAGTTTTTTTTATATTCAATTCAGTCCTTGTACTCTCGACCCTTTTGGAATGACATGTGCTAGGTCTGGGATTATTTACCCCCGAAGTCCCTAAAGTTTTATACTTAATTTTAATTTAATCCTTTACATTATGTTTTCTTATAATTTAGGTATTAAATTCTGTCCTATTATCAATTTAGTCCTCTACTTCCCTTTTCTTCATTTATTTTACAATTCGTACTTTAAGTTTTGTTTAAATTTCAACTTAATCCATCATTTATTTAATTTTACCTTTTATTTACTATATATTTTATTTTAACACTTAAAATTCATGTTATTTATATTTTTATGTACATTTTATTTTATCCTTATATTTATCATTATTATTTTTATTATTCATATTAGTACTATGATAGTAATCACGACACGATTATCGCTATTACTACTATAAAATTGATGTTTTATTATTATAGGTGCTTTGTTATTATCCACTATCATGGTATTTCTTTATTTCATCTTTTTACTTTTCTTCATTTATTTATTCATTTGCTTATCATTTTAGTGTCATCATTTCATTTTATCCACTACTATTTTACTTCATTTTGTTAATCACCACGTCATGTATCGTGTTAGAATATATTTATCCATTTTATTACTAGGCCTAAACAAATTAGAAAGTATATTGTTTTAAAATTTTCATTCGTTCTACCCAACGTATAGGAAACATTTGAAACCAAGGTAATGTTCATTATTTTTGGGATTCGAAGAGTCGTGCTCCTAACTTACGGATTATGGTCTCTTCCTAAGACCAAAGTAATCGAATATCCTATTTTAAAAAAAAATATAATAATAAAAACGATATTAAGTAAAGATCAAATGGTGGCTATTCTTGTTTTTGAGTATTCAAAGCATCGTGTCCTAACTTACAGGGCATGATCTCTTCTTCTCGACTAACTCAAAATAAGGCCTTTTCGTAAAATTTAATTTAATTAAGTGATTTTAATTAAAAAGAACATCATGCAAAGAGAGATCGTATTTTAATTCTCTTTGAACTTTCAATTTTCGACATCAAAACAACAAGTAATCAACTATGTACCAATTTTGGGCATTATGAGGGTGTTAATCCCTCCTCATACATAATCGACTGCCGAACTTATTTTTTGGACTTTGTAGACCGAAGATTACCATTTTAGTAAACCCAAAGTTTTATTAAAATAACCGAATTTTGAGGTGATCTGATCACACCTAAATAAAAAAGGATTGGTGGCGACTTCATTATTATTTTAAAAATAAAAAGTCGATTTTCAAAAAAATTTCGACAGTATATATATTTAAAAAATAATATTTCAGAACCCATAATAAAATTTGGAGTTGTTACATCCATGTAGTGCTTAATTTCAAAATGAAATTAATTTTAATGGAAAGAAAGCGACTATAGCACATTAAATGCATATTAAAGTAACAAGTCGAAATTTGAGTAGTTGAGGGCTGGGCAGGGGAATTGCATGATTAATTCTGCTACGCCACTGTTGTTGTCAAAATAAATAGGAAGAGAGAGAGAAAAACAAATATGGGTCCAAAACCAGCACAACATTTTTATTATTTGGTTGCTTGATTTGATTTTGATATAATGTGTGACAGATGATATTTAGCATCCATCATTAAATGCAAATTATTCAACAATAATGCATGTTATTTTTATTCAACATATCACTTATTATATTTGTAGTTGGTAGCTTATTGAAATTAAATTTTTGGACTTTGGTATTGTAAATATATAAAAGTTCGATTTTAAAACTAATCCATTTAAACCAATTATCCTTGAACCCCTTGGATTGTGGAGAACAAATCAGATTACATTAAATATACCATTGAAGAATGAATCTCCAATCGTATACTTTACATTAATCTCTAGTAACTGCTATTATTAAGGGGTTGGATTGTAATTGATCTCTAGTATGTTAGTAAGTCTAAAGAACTTCTATATATTGAAAGATTTGTATAGGTTTATGTATTGAGCTTAGAGAGCACCTTATTGTTCATAGAGGAACTTATTTTGTGAGTGTATTTGAAGTGTAAACAAATTGTGTTTACAACCTAAATTCTCAATCGTGAGTGTTTAAGTCTTTATATACAAGAGTGAGGTCTTTATACTTGAAGAGTGATAGAGTTTGATTTACTTGTTGTATTGTAGATTAAAGATAGTGGAATTTCTCACCAATATAGGCTCCGCAAACATAAGAAAATCGAATTGCGTAAACAACTCTTCGTGTCCTTTATTTACTCTATTTTAGTTGTTCATCATAGTGGCAATCGAAGTGGCCGCTACAACTAAGCACTTCAATTCAAACACTTACACCACGTTTGATTGGGGGTAATAAAATATAATTGTAATCAGTAATTCAATTATTTTGTTAAATAAAATAGAATGGAATTGTAATAGTATTCTTGTGTTTGGTTGAATGGAATATATGTTGTAATAGCATAAGGAAAAAAGACTTAAATAACCGAGTACCCTTAATGAATTTTTGTAGGTAGATGATTATTGTTATTAAATTTTAATAGGGTTATTATTAAATATAATTTAATAAAAATAATTTAATCATAATTTAATCTAATTATTATTAAATACAGTTTAATTAAAATAATATATAATTTAATAATATTCTTAATAAAATATTATTAAAATATGAATTAATAAAAATCATAATATATAATATTAGAAAAATAATATATAACTTACTTTATTATTTTTAAACTACAATGTATATTTAATGTGTTAGAATATAATTAGCGAAACAAATAATTTTATCTTCTAAACTAAAAAGCAAAAATTAGAAGTAATAAATAGCTTGATAATTATATTTTACATCCAAACATAATATTGATACATTAACAAAAGTTAAATAATGCCATTAGCTTATATGCCATAATCTATATATTAAATTTTACAACATAAAAAAGTTACAACAGTCTGTGGCATTCTATCATGTCATTATACTATCCAATTTTACATATACAAAAAGTTACCAAAACATCACTAACACAACCATGATTTTTAACAGGTAGAAATAAACCTTCTTACCCATTCCAATTGCACAGAAGAAGGTAGGCTAAAGAAAACGAACATTTGTGTTGGATAGTTTGAAATTTCGTTCAATGCACGAAAGCGATCATCTTCAGTTAATCCTTTTACTTCACATAAGGCTAAATATAATTTTTGGGCACTTTCTTGAATGAGCATTTTTTACTTCCCTTGAATTAGCACTTCGGAGGCAATGCTCCTACTCAATTCAAGGCCAACAGTTCGTATGTTTTCCCCCAATAATGTGGTAGCATTAGTAAGTGAAGTAAAAATTTGTTTACTTTCATCAGAAATCTATGTTTTTTTCTTATTTGAAAACTTGGAATCATTTTGGTTTGGCTTCGACGGTAGCAATTGTGTACCTGAAACATCCATCTCATCCAATGAAACATCATCTTCGCATCTATGGTAATTGCTTCCTACTTCAAGATTCTTTGCAGTAGCTAGGGGTGAGCAAAACTCAATTCGACTCAAAAAAATAGAAAAAGATTTCGAATTTCGAGTTAAATGAATTGAGTTATTCGAGTCAATTCGAATTTTTTTTTTGAATTTCGAGTTCAAAGCGAGTTTAATTTTTAAATTTGAATAACTCGAATAATTTGAATAAACCGAATACCAAACTATAATATTTTATATTTTTACCCCAAACTCTCAAACCTTTTTACTTTCTCCCAATACTTTTACTCCCTCCCATTCCCCCCCCCCCAAAAAAAAAAAACTTTTACTCCCCTCCCATCCTACTCCCCGTTTACTTTCCCCCCAAAATTTTACTCCTTCAACCCTCAAAACATTTTATTTTCCTTCCCAACTTTTATTTTTCACCCTTTATCCAAAAAACAAATCATCCAAAAAATCCCTAAACTTAAATAATAATTTTATTTATATCTACTATTTATATTATTAAATTAAATTAAATTTCACATTTTGTACTATTTATATTATTGAATTGTTTAATCATATTAAATCTTTATAAATTTCTATTAAAATTGAATTATTGATGATGCCATAAAATATTCATGTTAAAATTTTATATTGGTATCAATTTCACATTTTATCTTTAAGATAAATTTTATTAAAAACACATTTTATATTTAATATATTTTTAATTTCAAAACATAGTGACAAAAATTAGAAGATAATTGAAGCAACTAAGCAAGCAAAAAAGCTAACTTGTATATAAAAGATTAATAAATAAATTATGAGGAGATGAAAGTTAATAACAAATTTGATTACGGTGGGTGACAGTGGTTACAAGGACCCAAAATCATTTTTTTTAATTTAACTCGAAAAAATATATTCGATTTGAATTCTATTTCACTCGACTCGGTTCGAGAAAATTTCAAATCGAGTTAGGATGATAAAATAAGATTCGTCAACTAGATTAACTCAAATTTTTTTATTCGATTCGATCCGATCGAACGCTCATCCCTAGTAGTAGCTACATCCTCAACATCTATTTCTTCAGCAATATCAACAGATTTTTAAGCATTTTTCCTAGTGGCTCGATCTTTTGCATATATGGAAGTAAGTTTGTCATAATAAGGAAAACTGTTATGTTTGAATTGACAGGCTTCTTTATGACTCTATAGAAAAAAAAGAATCCACATTAGATACAAGCTTGGTCAAAATAAGATAATAAAGACAGTAAATAATTCTTACACTTATATATGAGTTCCACACAGCATCTTCAGTAACAACCATCTGCCTATGCTCGTCCTAACCAAGCCACTATTGTCTTTTCCTTTGAGTATGTCGTAAACGATTGCCCAATCATTTTTCCATGTCTTAATCCTTGATTCAAGATTCTGTCTAGCCTTCAGTATAGCACGAGGTAAAAAAATTTCTAACATTATTTCTAACTCATTTAAATAATCGGTCTTGACTTCCGTATCTGCATTAAAAGTTCCGACATAGTGCAAGTCGACCATACAGGCAACCAACGTAACATCGTCTTCTAGAACCCATTTCCTTTTATTTCCTCGATAATCTTGGGAAGAAGTTGCAGTTGATTGTGTAAAGCTTGGCATAACTATCTTAAGAAAAAAATGCAAAATAAAAGTAAAAACCTAAAATGTAAATAAGAGTAACAATTCATATTTCTGTTTTGTTGGGTCATAATAAGCCATAAAAGTAACATGTTTTTAATCCCATTCTTGATGTGTTTTTGGATGATTTATTATGTAAATTAGTGAATTTGATGCTCTTAATCCTTTAAATTCATGTTTCTATACTTAGGTGAGCAAAATGAGCAAAAAACAAGCCAAAATCGAGTAAAAAGAGTTGTTTTCAACATCCACACGGCCTGAGCATTTTCACACGGGCTGGCCATACGCCTCTGTGCTAGCCCGTGTCGGTTTCACACCCTGCTTCTCTTTTACGCGAAAAACCTAATTTTTAGAGTTTCTGATCATTGTAAAGTTTATAAATACATATTAGAAGAGGACCTAAGGGGGAACACAGAGAAGAACGATAAAAAGACTCGACGAAAGCCACCAAATTCAACTCAGAAGCGGATCTCCTTCAAGATTGAATATCTCCTTTTAACTTCTTTCGAAATTTATTTGAATTTCTTTATGTCTTGCAGTTTTTCCGACTTCGAGATGTTTCTTTTTTAGATTATGAACTAAATTCCCTAGATATCTAGGGAAGATAAAACCTATAATGAATCTTATTATTTGATTTCTAAATTACATGATAAATACTTGATTCTTGTTCTCAATTATGTATGCTTATTTCGCGTTTTAATATTTTAGGGATATTAATTCATGTTTAATGTTCTTATTTCAGTGGAGCAAAGCTCCCTGTTTAAGGGTAGATCTATCATAATTGAGTGGAGTTGTATGCAATCCTAGAAATAGAATGACATAAATCTACCGGATTAGAGTCAAATCAAATAGAGGAATCCATAGATGGAGTGAATGCGACGATAGGGGTTTTAATTAGAAAGAGATTTCAATTAATCAACCTAGAGTCAGTTGTTCTTACTCCCGAAAGAGATATTAACATAATTTAGGGATTTTTACGAATCAAGACACAAGTGAATGAATCGTTTAATTCAGATTCAAAATAATAGGTAAAGTTTAGGTGAATTCTTTCCTGGGTATAATCTTTCTCATTGGTTGTCTTCAGTTATTTTTCCCAATTCATTCTTTGTTGCGTTCGTAGTTAAATTTATGATTAGAGTATCGAACCCCTTAGGCAGGTGTGTTTTGGTTGATAAAGTATGCAATAACTTTCCATTGATTACTCGATATTTCTATTTTTCTGCCGATCTGATGTTGTTGCCATTCGACGAATTCGATATAATTTCGGGTATGGATTGGTTAACATTGCACGATGCTATTGTAAACTGCAAACAGAAGACGATTGGTTTGAAATGTCAGAATAATAAGATTATCTGGATTGAATCAGATGATTTGAATGGTTTACCAGTAATGATTTCTTCGATGTTAGCTCGAAAATATGTGAGAAAGGGTTGTGAAGCTTACTTTGCCTATGTACTCGACTCTAAAGTGACCAAAAAGAAGATTAAATTAGTACCAGTTGTATGTAAATACCCGAATATGTTTCCTAAAGAGTTACCAGGTTTTGCCACCGATCAGAGAAGTTGAAATTGGTATTGAGTTAGTGCCGGGAACAATACTGATATCGATAGCTCCGTACAGAATGGCACCGACCGTATTAAAAGAGTGGAAAGCTTAGTTGAAAGAATTGACAGATAGAGGTTTGAAATGTCAGAATAATAAGATTATCTAGATTGAATCAGATGATTTGAATGGTTTACCAGTAATGATTTCTTCGATGTTAGCTCGAAAATATGTGAGAAAGGGTTGTGAAGCTTACTTTGCCTATGTACTCGACTCTAAAGTGACCGAAAAGAAGATTGAATTAGTACCAGTTGTATGTAAATACCCAGATGTGTTTCCTAAAGAGTTACCGGGTTTGCCACCGATTAGAGAAGTTGAAATTGGTATTAAGTTAGTGCCGGGAACAACACTGATATCGATAGCTCCGTACAGAATGGCACCGACCGTATTAAAAGAGTTGAAAGCTTAGTTGAAAGAATTGACAGATAGAGGTTTCACACGACCGAGTTATTCTCCCTAGGGTGCACCGGTTTTGTTTGTGAAAAAGAAAGACGAAACTATGAGAATGTGCATTGATTATCGACAGTTCAATAAAATGACCATCAAGAATAAATATCCTCTGCCACGAATAGACGATTTGTTTGATCAACTGAAAGAGGCTACAGTGTTTTCAAAGATAGATTTGAGATCAGTTTACTATCAGTTGTGAGTTAAAGAATTTGATGTGCCGAAAACTACTTTCCGAATGAGGTACATGCATTATGAGATTCTAGTTATGCCTTTCGGACTAACGAATGCACCTACTATTTTTATAAACCTAATAAATCAGATCTTCAGACCGTATTTGGATAGATTTGTTGTTGTGTTTATAGATGACATCTTGATCTATTCTCGTGATGAATCTAAGCATGTTGAACATCTGAGAATAGTGCTACAGACTTTGCGAGATAAACAACTATTTGCAAAGTTTAGTAAATGTGAGTCCTGGTTAAAAAAAGTTGGTTTTTTGGGGCATATTGTGTCAGCATCGGGTATTCGAGTCGATCCGAGTAAGATTTCAGCAATATTGGATTGGAAGCCTCCGAAAAATGTATTCGAAGTCTGAAGCTTTTCAGGACTCACCGGTTATTACAGATGATTTGTAAAAGGTTTCTCAATGATTGCAACTCCGTTGACTAGACTACTTCAGAAGGATGTTAAGTTCGAGTGGTTGGACAAGTGCCAGAAAAGTTTTGATCAGTTGAAAGCTCTTTTGACTGAAGCTCTAGTGTTAGTACAGCTAGAATCGCGTAAATAATTCTTAATCTATAGTGATGCATCATTGAATGGTTTGGGTTGTGTTTTGATGCAGGAAGGCAAAGTCATATTTTATGCCTTGAGACAGTTGAAACCGCATGAAAAGAATTATTTGACACATGATTTAGAGTTAGCAGCCATTATGTTTGCATTGAAGATTTAACACCATTATTTGTTCGGTGAGAAATGTCATGTGTATTCTGATCACAAGAGTTTGAAATATCTAATGACTCAGAGAGATTTGAATTTGCAACAACAAAGATGGTTAGAATTGTTAAAAGATTACGAGCTAGTGATTGACTACCATCCGGGAAAGGCTAATGTGGTTGCTGATGCTTTAAGTCAGAAACCTCTGTTTGCTCTACGTGCGATGAATACTCAGTTGGCTCTATCTGATGATGGCTCGATTATAACTGAGTTTGAAAGCAAGATCGTTATTTATGTAGCAGATTTGCGAAGCTCAGAAAGTTGATAATGAATTGTTAGCAGAACGGGCTCAATGTGATTTGAATTCTGATTCAGAGTTTCGAGTTGATGCTAATGATTGTTTAATATTTAGAGGCCGAATATGTGTACCGAGAAATTCAGAGTTGATTCAGATGATATTAAATGAAGCTCATAGTAGTCGTTTGTCTGGTCATCCGGGAAGCACGAAAATGTATAACAATCTGAAACAGTTTTATTGGTGGTCTGGTATAAAACGTGACATCTTAGAGTTCGTTTCTAAATGTTTGATTTGTTAGCAAGTTAAAGTTGAACATCAGGTACCATCTAGTTTATTGCAGTCGATTATGATTCCCGAGTGGAAATGGGATAGAGTGACTATGGATTTTGTGTTGGGATTTCCCCTATTTCCAAGAAAGAAAGATGTGATATGGGTTATAGTTGACAGATTGACGAAATCAACTCATTTCATTACAGTACGAACGGACTATTCGCTTGATAAGTTAGCTGAGTTATATATTTCTGAGGTTGTGAGATTGCATGGAGTACCTATTTTTATTGTTTCGGATAGAGATTTGAGGTTCACATCGCTGTTTTGAAAGAAATTGCAAGATGCATTGGGTACAAAGCTGCACTTTAATATTACTTTTCATCCACAGACAGATGATCAATCTGAGTGAGTTATACAGATACTCGAGGATATGTTGAGATGTTGCATTCTTGAGTTTAAAAGTACATGGGAGCGATACCTACCATTGATTGAATTTGCGTATAATAACAACTATCAATCGAGTATAAAAATGGCACCGTATGAAGCTTTATATGGTCGTGAATGCCGAACACCTTTGTACTAGACTAAACTTAGTGAGAATAAGATTCACGGGGTTGATTTGATCAAAGAGACTGAACAGAAAGTGAAAGTGATTCGTGATAGTCTGAAAGTAGCGTCAGATCGTCAAAAATCGTACGCAAATTTGAAACGAAAAGATATTGAGTTTCAGATCGGGGATAAGGTGTTTTTGAAAGTCTCTCCATGGAAGAAAATACTTAGATTCAATCGTAAAGGCAAGTTGAGTCTGAGATTCATCGGACCGTATGAGATCATCGAGAGTGTAGGTCCAGTGGTATGTCGGTTAGCTCTACCGAATGAGTTAGAGAAAATTCACAACATTTTTCATGTGTCGATGCTTCGACGATACTGATCTGATCCCTCACATGTGATTTCTCTTTCTGAGATTGAATTACAGCTTGATATGACGTATAATGAAGAAACGATCAGAATATTAGCTTGCAAGGTCAAATAATTGAGAAATAAGAAAATTTCTTTAGTGAAAATCTTATGGTATCGACACGGGGTTGAAGAAGCTACTTGGGAAATTGAGGATGCTATGAGAGAGCAATACCCAAACCTATTCACAGGTAAAATTTTTGGGGACGAAAATCCTTAAGGGGGAGAGTTGTAACAACCCGTTTTTGGGTCAAATCAGAATAGTGGTTTTGGGACCACAAATCTAAAGTTAAAATATTAATTTTATTATTATATTAAATTTTATAGCATGATAGAATTATTAGGTGAAAGTTTCGTAAAGAAATTTTACTGTTTGGATGCTTAATTCAGTAAAAAAGACTAAATTGCGTAAAGCGTAAAAGTTGAGTTCTAATCGCTAAATGTATTAAATAGCTATAGGGTTTTAAAGTGGAAGTCCTTATGTGGTAATTCTTCCATAAATGAGTTAGTGGAAGATATTGGCTTGGCAATTTTGAAATTTGGTTTAATTTTAAAGGTTAATTAGGTAATTAAGTAATTAAAGTTATAATAAATAAAACCAAACAAATTGTCATCTTCGTCTATTCTTTTTCAACCGAATATCAAAGAAAGAAAAACCATTTTTGGAAGCTAGGGTTCAGCAACTTTCAATGCTTAATTGGTAAGTGATTTGTGCCTCGTTTTTAATGATTTCTATGTTTTTGAAGTCGTTGTAGCTTAACCTAGCTAGTTCGTGTCTTCGATTTCAAAATTGTTAAAGATTTTGATAGTTTCCATTGATGAGCTTATGTGTTCTTTGATGTTTAATGGTGAAATATGAATACTTGATGTTAGATTTTCATATTTTATAAATTGATTTTTGATGAAAATGCAAATTAGGGATTAAATTGAGAAAAGATGAAAATGTGGGGTTAAAAGTGTGAATAAATGTGAAATATGGGATGCTAGGGGCACTATGGTAATTTAACCAATCATGGGTTTTATTGAATTTTATGAATTTTATGTATTTGTGAAATAGGGACTAAATTGTAAAAAATGTGAAAGTTTAGGGCCAAAGTGCACATTGGCTTAAATATGTGTTTTTGGACTGAATTGAATGATTATATGATTAAATGAGTTAATTTTGAGTACATATAGATCAAGAAAGAAAGAAATCAGATTTAGATTGGGGGAAATTGAAAGTTGATAAGTAGTCGATCCGATTCGTTCGTTCCGTATCCGAGGTAAGTTCATATGCAAATAAATGCGTTTAAATTGTGTTAATTATGTTTGATTATCATTGAATTGTATTAAATGCTGAAAAGATGAAAACGAGCCAGAATTAACAGTGTTACGACGTCCAAAAGTCCCGTACAAACCTTAGGAATAGTATAGGATACAAATGTCATGACATTAGGAATCCCGATGTGTGATTTCATGTAAAATCATGTCTGGGACATTGGCATCGATATGAGATTACATTTAAGACCATGTCTGGGACATTAACATCGTATATGATTTCATATAAGACCCTGTCTGGGACAGTGGCATCGATATGTGATAACATGTAAGACCATATCTGGGATATGGCATTGTATGTGATATATGTGTTTCCAAGTATCCTTAACGATTTCGAATGGTTCAACGGGCAAAGTCGATACGATACGGAATGGGTATAAAAGATAAACGATTCAGGTATGTGTGAAATTGATATGAACTTTGAAAGAAAAAGGTAAGTGATATTGTTTAATGAGACAAAGTGAAATACACTAGAAAAGTGTTTCTATATGTGTTTGAGACTAGTTATATTCAGCTTAATTGAAATAGACTATGTATGTTTTTATGACAATTTATTTGCTTATGACTTACTAAGTTTTTGAAAGCTTACTTTGTGTGTGTTCTTTCCCTTTTTTTTAGATAATCGAAGCTAGCTCGAGCTCGGGGATCATCAAGAATCATTGTCACACTATCGATCATCATTTTGGTATTTTTGAAGCTTGTAATTATAGTATATGGTATGTATAGGCTAGTAATCACGTGGTATGTTTTTGGGTTATGGTTTTAGCCATGTAAGTTGGTTTGTAAATGGTGTAGTTGTTGGAAGTTAATTTGGCTATGTAAATGAGCTTATTTTGTGAATTGACAAATGGTAGGTGATGTTTATAATCTATCTTGAGATTCGGCAAATTTGGTATAGTCATGTAGTTAATTATTCGGTTAGATGTTAATGTTAGTATGTGTTCATATTTGCTATGTGATGACTATGCTATGCCATGTGAATTTGACTATTTGGTGTGAATTATTATTAACCTATGTTTTGATGTATAAATTGCCTTGTGAATTGGTTTGTGAATGATAAAAATTTATTTGGCTCATTTTGATAAGTATGAGATTTTGGTATATGGTATGAATATATATATGTTTTATGATGATGTACGCATTTGGCCAAATTATTAGAGATATCTTGTTGTTTATATGGTTGATATTGTGAAAAATGAATTTGGTATAATTAGTATAAGATATAGTTGAGGTTTAGGTATGATTTGATTTGGCATTTGTGTTTAGTATTGGTAGTTGCTAATTAGGTGAGACTAACATACGAATTTGGTATGTTCAGTTTAGGCTAAATGTATTTAAAAATGGTTGCATGATTATGTTACGAATTGAGCATATATAAAATTAGTTTTGGTTGCTTATTTGAATGAGATAAATGGTATCGAAATGTGATGTTGAAATGGTATTATTTGTGTCATGGTCATTGATGTTTAAATGTTGCAGATGTATGACTGAATGCCTTGTGATGTGTTAAATTAATTATGTTTATTTAGCTGTAGTTTTAGAGTGTTTAATAGCAGTATGCTCGTTTTAAGTATGTTATGAGAGTATTTTATGAAATTAATTATAATGTGATAATTGTCGATAAATGTATGTATTGAACCGTGTTATGTTCTGTAATGCCTCGTAACTCCTTTCCGGCGACGGATACGGGTTAAGAGTGTTACAGTGTCAGTTTCGCACCCTGCTTCTCTTTTACGCGAAAAAACCCAATTTTTAGGGTGAGCATTTTAAAGTTTATAAATACATATTAGAAGAGGACCTAAAGGGGCACACAGAGAAGAACGAAGAAAAGACTCGATGAAAGCCACTGAATTCAACTCAGAAGCGAATCTCCTTCAAGATTGAAGATCTCCATTCAATTTCCTTAGAAGTTTTATTGGGTTTCTTTATATCTTGTTGTTATCCTAACTTTGAGATGATTTTATTCTAAATTATGAACTAAATTCCGTAGATACCTAGGGAAGATGAAACCTATGATGGATATTTTTATTTTATTTTTGAATTATGTAATAAATACTTGATTATTGTTCTCAATTATGTATGCTTATTTCTTGTTTTAATATTTCTAAGATATTGATTCAAGTTTAATATGCTTATTTTAGTGGAGCAAAAGTCTCTGTTTAATAGTAGATCTAGCATAATTGAGTGGAGTTGCATGCAATCCTAGAAATAGAACGACATAAATCTACCAGATTTGAGTCAAATCTAATAAGGGAATCCATAGATCGAGTTAATGCGACAATAGGAGTTTTAATTAGAAAGATATTTCAATTAATCAACCTAGCGTCAGTTGTTCTTACTCTCGAAAGAGATATTAACATAATTTAGGGATTTCTACGGATCAAGGCGCAAGTGAATAAATCGTTTAATTCAAATTCAGATTAATAAGTGAAGTCTAGGTGAATTCTTTCCTGGGTATTGTCTATCTCATTTGTTATCTTTGTTTATTTTTCCCATTTCACTCTCTGTCGTGTTCTTAGTTAATTTAGATTAGTAAATTTAGATTAAAACAATTCATTCAATTTATCGGCTAAATAATAGAAAAACAGTAATTACTAGTACTTTTAGTCCTCGTGGATATGATATTCCCTTCTCACCATAGTTATACTATTGTTTGATAGGTGCACTTGCCTTTGTCGTAATTGTAGTTAGTTTAGTAATCATCAATTAGCATGATTTGATCACGATTAATGGCATTTTGAATAGGTCTAATGGCTGGTAAACTGATTGTTTAGTGTCCAAGAAATCTTGAAATGGTAAACTTGATGTTTAGGGTTCATTTAGGTGCACACAGCCTGGGAGACGGGCTGCCACACGGCCGTGTGCCATACACGGTCTGCGACACGGTCGTGTGCCATACACGGTCTGCGACACGGCCGTGTGCCATACACGGTCTGCGACACGGCCGTGTGCCATACACGGTCTGCGACACGGCTGTGTGTATCAAGTCTGTGAGTCACACAGTCTGCAACACGGCCGTGTGTATCAAGTCAGAGAGTTACACAGCGTGACACACAGCCTACGACACGGCCGTGTGATCAAAGTCAATGAGTTACACGGTTTAAGACACGGGTTGGGACACAGCTGTGTGT
Source organism: Gossypium raimondii (assembly GCF_025698545.1). Classification (NCBI taxonomy): domain Eukaryota; kingdom Viridiplantae; phylum Streptophyta; class Magnoliopsida; order Malvales; family Malvaceae; genus Gossypium; species Gossypium raimondii. Next base: position 52,565,605 of record NC_068575.1, read on the forward strand.
CCCAACTTCGAATACTCACACGGCCTGGGCACATGGCCGTGTGTCCCATATTTTTGAAAAAATTCATATTTTCCTGAAATTTCCTTACTTTTTTCAAATTTTCCCTTAAGGGTTTTAAGATTATTTCTATAGTCCCTTAAGCTCGATTTAAGCCTCGTAAATGTAAGTTATTATTGTAATTCAATTACTTTATGATATTTGAGAAATTATATTGTAATGATCATGATTTCACCTGTTTATTTTTGTTAACTTGCTGAGCATTCTCGTAACCTTATTTTGGTGACGGATATAGGTTAGGGGTGTTACAACACTTCTTGCACATTTTTTTAAGAGTTTTATTCTTTTTTTTTTGGGGTCATTGCAAAATTAAAATCTTGTTCAATTTATGATATCCATGGAATTAATTAATTATAGATGACCATCTACTTAATACATAATTTATGGAAATTAATATCATTCTATTTAAGCATTAACACAAATTACATACAATATTTCATCAAAAACATTTCCACACTCAAAATACATTCAAGCCTAGAGTTGTGCCCGAGGTGTGTTGTGGGGTGTACCATTGAGGTGGCCTTCTTTGCCGTCGGGGGTGAAGGTTGTTGTCATCATTCTATAGTAGGGACCATGGAAAAAAAATTAAACTATTTTGGAAACACCATGTGAAGTGGCGGCACCAAAAAATTCCAAAAATAATATTTGTGTCACCATATCTCAAGTAGTCATTAGAGAGAATTTTTTTACTTTTTTTTACAGATATTGGTCACTACATGGAAGAAGGCGGCACCAGAAATTTTTTTAATCCAATTTGGTGCCTCCATTAAGAGAGGCGGCACAAGAAATAATAAAAAATATATTTTATTTTTTTCGATTAAATTTGAAAATACACGAGAAAATATGAAAAATTTATACGGGTTTCGCCAGCACTGAAAAATGAATTTTTTTTCATCCTATTAGTTCTGTAATTATAAAGTAATGATTGAGTCACTTTTTTAGGGTGGTGCTGTCATGGGAAGTGGAGGCACCCTTTGATATTGTAAAAACTAGGTTAATTTTCTAAATAATTTAGTACTAGAGTCATTTTCATAAATTTTTTTTTATTTTTTTGGATTTGTTATTAAAGAAATCCAATTTTTGGTGATTTCCATATTTTTTTTTTGAATTTCTATTATGACTTTTCTTTCAGTGTTTGACTTGGGGGGTTGAGATGTGTGTAAAAAGTTGAGGCTGAAAACTCACATATGAAAGGAATTGTTCCAAGTTCTTGAGATTTGGTCCCTAGGTCTTGTGACTTTCCAAATTCTTTCAACCCTAAATGAAGGGTAAGTAAAATTGAAAGGCATACTAGTAACAAGCATACCGCCAAGTCCAGGAGAGATTCCCGGAGAACCATATTTCTTGTATCTCATTTAATCACCCTCAACCTTCAGCTTTACGTGCATCACAACTCATCTTTCTTATTGAATTCGATTATATTAAGCAATTTACCGTCTAAATTTCCGTGTTTGCAGAAATATAGTTTATCATATCATTTTAATATTCTATTTTATTTCCTCCTATACACTAACCTTATGCAGTTGGATTTTAATTTAAATTTTAGACAAGATTTCCCTTTTTATTAATTTTAAAAATATAATTAAAATCACGAATCAAGGCCATCCCAGGTGAGCCCGATATTTTTGAATGACGGCTATGTTAACCAGTTTCACATTAGATCCTTCCTCCTCCTTTTTATTTTTAATTTCGTACCCATTTCTAGAGGTCCCCGCGATATACCATCCCTCTGATCATCCAGCCCTGCACATCATCACACTATATCTATCCCCCACTCCCCAATAGTTCCTCCTCTTCTCTCTCCCTACCCGTTTTTCTGCGGCTAAGTTTCGTCGCCGACGGATAAGATCGTCCCTCCCCAACCCATCCTACGGTCCATATCTCTCATTTGACACGTGTAATCATCCTATACGCCCATCAGTATCCCCACGTAAAGAAGATTGGAACCCCTCCTAGCTCGACTTCTTTAATCATGGTTAGAATCTAACCCTTCTTCTCAACACACACACACACACAAAAAAAATAAAGAAAACTCCTTATCCTATCATGTATCTGTCTTTACACTTCACTTTCTCCATCTTTAGCTCCTTGTATGCTTCGTTAATGGTGTTTCAGATCTGAAAGCCAACTCTAGAGCTTTACAGAGTTAAAATATCGTCGAAACCTAAAAGCATTAAGAGAAACAAGTTTAAAGTCTTTCCAATCAACAGGTTTCATCTTTGTTCCTGCGTGCATTTTTTTAATTAATGCAGAAGGAAATGGCGTATTCGTTCCCAGATGAGGTGCTGAAGCACGTCTTCTCGTTCATACAATCAGATAAAGACCGAAACGCGGTGTCACTGGTGTGTAAATCGTGGTACGAAATCGAACGTTGGTGCCGGAGGAAGGTGTTTATCGGGAACTGTTACGCTGTTAGCCCTAGGATGGTTATCAGGCGATTCCCGGAAGTTAGATCCATTGAGCTGAAAGGGAAACCACACTTTGCTGACTTCAATCTGGTGCCAGACGGTTGGGGCGGTTACGTTCTTCAGTGGATCGCGGAAATGGCTGGCGCCTATCCTTGGCTTGGGGAGATTCGACTTAAGCGGATGGTAGTTACGGATGAAAGCTTAGAGCTTATCGCTAAGTCGTTTAAGAATTTCAAAGTGCTGGTGCTTTTTTCTTGTGAAGGGTTTTCAACTGATGGACTTGCTGCCATTGCTGCTAGTTGCAAGTTAGTTTTATGAACTAGTTTCATTTCTCTTTTTTGTGTTCTTATTTCTCCTTTTATTTGGTTTTGTAGTGAGAAAAAAAAGTTAAAAATTTGTGTCTTTGCTGGTGTTGAAGTAGCTTTGCTGCTATTTGCTTTTCTTTTAACTAGATTTTTCACAATGGAGTAGTTTTAGTTCTATTTTGGCATGTTCCTAAAAAGATGAATATTTGTTTGCGTTAAATGTTACGTAGGATTGTAACTTGATTGGGGAGAACAGCTTTTGAATCCTTCACTCGTAGATTCGAAGCTTGGTTTCTTGTTTTAGTTGTCTTCCTTCTATTTTTAGGCTTTTACTTTACTCAGATCTGAGCTGCGCTACTTATTTTTTTAAAAGAACATCTAAGGTGGAAAAACCAGCGAGAATTACTTTGTTCTCTTTCATTCTAGTATACCTTGTTGGTTTTCATCAAGCAGATTCGTTTTGGGGTTCTTTCCAGATTTTGGATGTTTAATTCCTGTGAACTGTGGACTTCTTTTTGCACTTTAACTAGATTCCTTTTCCGTTGATTTATTGTTATTAATGATGTTTTCTTTGTCAACTTTTGTTGATTTATGTTTGAGGCGAATAATTTTCCAAGCTGGGTCATTATTTTTTCTTTCCTTTTTCCTGGGTCTTTTTGTTTGTTTGCTGTAAATTCCATCTTGGGATTCTTGCAAGTTCAGTTGTAAAAAAGAAAGTAAATATAGCCTGGTAGTCTAGTCGTTTTCAATGATAATGACAGTAGTGAGCTTCTTGATTTCCTATGTTCACATTTAGGTGGTTTTTTTTTTTCACTTTCTTCTGTGTCTTGTATGCTGTTTTTATGAACCAGTCTATTTACTAATGCAGGAATCTGAGAGAGCTGGACTTGAGGGAAAGTGAAGTGGATGATTTGAGTGGGCATTGGCTTGCTCAATTTCCTGAGACATGCACGTCCTTAGTGTCCCTTAACATTTCTTGCTTAGGATCTGATGAAGTTAGTTTCTCTGCCTTGGAGCGCCTGGTTGATAGATGTCCTAACCTGAGGTCTCTTCAGCTCAACCGTGCAGTGACCCTTGATAAGATTGCCAACATTTTACGCCGTGCTCCACAGTTGGTTGATTTTGGCACCGGTAACTATGCAGCTGAGCTACAGCCTGATGTCTTCTCAAACTTGGCTGGAGCTTTTTCTAGTTGCAAGGAGCTAAAGAGCTTGTCAGGGTTTTGGGATGTGGTCCCAGCTTATCTTCCAGCTCTTTACTCTATCTGCCCTAGATTAACATCGCTGAACTTGAGCTATGCTACCATACAAAGTCCTGATCTCATCAAGCTTGTAAGCCACTGTCCAAGGTTGCAGCGCCTTTTGGTAAGCTTATTATTAGGTACCATTGGTTTAATTATTAATTAATTTCTTGTTAGTTTTTCTCCTTTCCATTTGACTTGCTAGCTAACTATAGTGAAAGGATTAAGCACTGCTGGGATAGAATTCCAATCCTCAACATGTTGTGAACATTAACTGGTTTGAAGATTGCATTTAAAATAAGCTGTTCACATAACATATTCTGATAACTGAATTGAATCTTGTTTCTCTGTACTTATGGTCTGAATTTCTGATTGCTGAAGTTTTTAATCCAGGTACTTGATTATGTTGAAGATAGTGGCCTTGAAGAACTTGCTTCTAGTTGTAAGGACCTACAGGAGTTACGTGTGTTCCCATCTGACCCATTTGGTGTAGAGCCAAATGTATCCTTGACAGAACAGGGCCTTGTTGCTGTTTCTTTGGGTTGTCCTAAGCTACAGTCAGTTCTGTATTTCTGCCGACGGATGTCTAATGCAGCGTTAGTCACCATTGCCCAGAATTGTCCGAACTTGACCCGTTTTCGTCTATGTATAATTGAGCCTAAAACACCTGATTACCTGACCCTTGAGCCACTTGATGCTGGTTTTGGAGCCATTGTTGAGCACTGCAAGGATCTCAGGCGGCTTTCCTTGTCTGGTCTCCTCACAGATCATGTGTTTGAATATATTGGGACATATGGGAAAAAGCTAGAGATGCTGTCCGTGGCTTTTGCAGGAGATAGTGATTTAGGACTCCATCACGTGCTTTCTGGCTGTGAAAGCCTCCGTAAACTAGAGATTAGGGACTGCCCTTTCGGAGACAAGGCTCTTTTGGCCAATGCTGCAAAGCTGGAGACAATGCGATCCCTTTGGATGTCTTCTTGCGCCGTGAGTTTCGGAGCATGTAAGCTGCTAGGTCAAAAGATGCCCAAGTTGAATGTTGAAGTTATAGACGAGACAGAACCTCCAGATTCAAGACCTGAAAGCTACCCAGTTGATAAGCTGTACATATATAGGTCTGTCGCTGGGCCGAGATTTGACATGCCTCCTTTTGTGTGGTCAATGGATGAAGCAGTGAAGATTCTGCATTGAAGCTTTGCTTGAGACATCACCTGTGAACTAGGCACTATGTGAAAGAGCTTATTTGATCTCAAGAATGAATGTATCAGGTACATGCTCCTACTCATTGTTCTGGCTTGAGCTCGACTGCCATTCCTTATACTCTTGGCTGAGCTATCAATTACAAACGTAATGGTGAATAAAGTGTATTTATTTGTTTTCCAGTTGTTACTACCATGTATACTAGTTTTAAGACATTTGGATGTTTATGCATATTTGTATTTCCCTTTTTAATTATTGTGTCAATGCTTATTTGACTCTCGTGGTTGGTACCTAGTATTTGCACTTTGGTTGCTCTTACTTACGATCAGGTTGTCAAAGCATGCATTGAGGAGGATATTTAATAATTAAAAAGGAAAGGAAAGCCCTGCTTAAAGACGACTGCTTTTTGCGGTATCACAACAGTTCCCATCTTTTGATCAGAAAACAGGTTTTTTGCATTCAAGACTTTTTAAACATGTTGTACGGAGCAATCATTATATAAAACGATATATAAATCTAACCTCATCCTAAATTTGATCATAATGGAGCAATCCAACGCTACTCGCTCATGATTTATTCTGAAAGTAGAATAAAAAGAAAAAGGGTAGCAATAGCATGGTGGTCTCCCTCCCAGGCTAACAGTCGAGGTAAGGTAGCTTTCACCTATTATTATCGTTTCTCCCAAGTGTATGAGGCTCCTCGACTGTTGTGACACGTGATAGATTCGGTGACATTGACTAGCGTCCACAATGTTTGTTTCTTTTCTACATTTCTCATCTGCTCTCTGATCACCACTCCACCCCGCTTCGGCTTTTAATTCAAACGTGGATCATCAAAATTAACTCTTTTATCAGGTGTATTATGTTATTATGCTCATTTTCTAGAAGAAAAACTTTTTTTTTTATATATAAAATTTTTAGAAAATCAAACATTTATAACTGTATTTGTTGAGTACGTGTAACACAATAATGCTAAAACGAAATCGAAACAACCGTAGCTAATCATAATAAATATAGTTTGAAGTTAAAAGACATTAGAAGCAACAAACGGAAATGGCTCAGCAAGGGATGACGCCCGATGAGTGAAATGGTGGGTGCATGTATTCAAGATGGATCATCAAAATCATCATTAATATTCTATGTTGTGTTGTGTATGATTATTGGGGTAGCCGATTTCATCTCTCTCATTTATTTACATTTATATATCTATTACTGTTTAACATCCTCATCATGATATCACACCACAGGGTCAAAAATTCTTTAATTCTTGACGCTACACTGTCTCCACCAGGTGAGGGTTGAGTTCCGTAAAAAGTGATGATCCCCCAGTTCTCTTACTCACAAATATTAATTGAATAAAAAAGCAAAAAAGAAAAGAGGTAGATGACCCTTACTACTGTCTTTCTATTTAATAAATAGGAGCAGCATTGAAACAGAAACGACCAAAGTTGGTGTAATTAGAGAATCATATGATTGTTGAAAGTGGCCCCTCAGCTGCAAAAATCATTACTACTACCATCAATAATCAGTGACAATGATAATGCCTCTGCTCCTCTCTGTTATGCCCTACGTACGTGAATTTATCATTTTAGTTGCCTTTTTGCACACCCAAAGCTGTCCATTTCATTATTTATTTACTCCCATTTATTTTTGCTTAGTTTCGTGCGTCCAGTGACAATAAATTTGTTCAGCTAAATCACCTTAATTCAAAAATAAGTCTACGGTTTGTATTTAAGTTTTTAGCTGATACCTATTTCCAATTCAATCTTTGGACTAGTCTTACAAAATAATAAATAATAAAAAACAATTTTTTATTTATGAACCAAAGAAAAAAAAATTGAGAATAAACAAACAATTGTGACATATTAAGAGAGAATTACCCTGAAATATTACAGATAAAAGTTGATACAGGTAAAATAGTAAATCAACATTCGCAGTGAGCAGCTAAATACTCGGATTGGCTGTGAAATATGGTATACAGCAGCATGGAGTAAATCCCCTGCTTTGGGCAATTGTACTGTTGCACATGTTCTCTACTCTCAGCTACTATAAGCACTAATGAAGATCAAAACAAGAAATAACAAATTCTAGATCACTAATTTGTATTAACTGGAAGCACTAGACGAACCCTGTATGGACTGCAAAAGATGCTGGATTCTGTATTTCATTACAGGCTGACCATGTCGTGTCTTTTTGAACATCTCTTTCCTTTCTACCTTCCTCTGAGCTTCAGCTTTCTCTCTCTGCTCCTTCTTTAATTGCATAGCTGCCTCTCTCTCCATCCTTGCCTTTTCTTTCTCTTCCCACTGCTTCTCGTACACTTGTCTCAAACTCTGTGAACCATTCTTCTTCTTCTTATTGTTCATGTTGTTTGCCCTACTACCGTTTATGTCTTCATTCTCATCCTGTAACAATCCTCGCATATCAAACTCGGTCCTTTTCTATGAAGACTATGTGTAGTAGCATGCAAGGATATCGATCTGGATTCGGGTTATATGTTTCCAACAGAGCATTTCATAGAATATGAAGTAACTTTTGAACTAATCATTCAAGGAGCAGTTTTAGATTTTGGAACTAGATCATGTATAGGCTAGATGAATCAATATGCCATCGAATAGAGCTCCAAATTAGAACTCATCTAATGAACTCCACAAAACAGATTTCCAATTCTCAACATATTAGGCCTCAAACCAATTTAGAGCTACTAAATGCCTCGTATAATATAAACAGAAAAGGAAGAAAAAGAAACGAATTAAATGAAGACAAACCTCTATGGTTCTTTGGGCTGAAGGAAGACTGTTTTTCCCCTGATTTTGTTGCTTTAATGACTTCTTATACTTGTTAACATACTTAGCATTTTTATAGAACTCTTTTTTTTTCTCTGGGAAAAGCAAAAGTTGCGAATAAACAAGGAGATAAAAGTATAAAACCCAATAATAAAAAATTGAAAGAAAAACTACAAAAGACATACTAATTAAGGCGGGATTGTAGTGATTGCTAGTGGATTTGGCATTGGCAAATGCTTGAAGCGAAAGACCAGTTCCACTTCCTCCCAATCGATTCATGTTCTTTTTCTTCTTCATAGTCATCGGCTTTGGGCCATCCATTGTGCTTCCTTCGCCGTTTCCATTTCCTTTGGGATTCCGATTCTTCATTGCCGAAAAAAGAAAAGAGTCCAACACCAAGAATTGCAGAAAATTTTAATTTGTTCTGTGTTTTTGATTTTGGAATGAAAACCCTAATTCCTATTTTCTTTTTCCCATTTTTAGTTTTTACAAAGTGAAACGTCGAGGGCACAAAACAAGAGTCCCCAGAGCCGAATGGTGCCCCACATGTCTTAGGTCGCAGCCCATATTGTTAACTCTATTCTCCTTTTTTTTCTCACTTGGGCCTATATTCTTCTTCTTAATCTTAACTCCATCCAACGCTATTATTTTTACGGCTTTATTCACTATTTAACTCCTAAATTATATCTATTTTTTACTTTGATACTTTAAATTTTTTTTGTCCTATATTAGTACCTAACAGTTAATGGAGTTAAAAAAAAAAAAGGTTGGCCAATTAGAACGCATCACATCATCGATGACATGGCAGATTGATAAATGATGTGGCATGTAGATCAAGTTAATTGGACGTTGATCACTTGCTGATCCGCGTTGTATGACGTTGATCAACATTGATAAGTTGTTAATTGATAAAAATATTTAAAAATAACAAAATTTCAGAAATTATAAAAATTAGAAAAAATATTTTAAAACTTCCAAAATTTTTATTTTAGAATATATAAAATATATAATTTTAGAAAATTTAAAAGATGTAAAAATTCTTTAAAAATATAAAAATTAGTAAAAATATTTAGAAATCTTTAAAATTTATTTTTAAAAATAAAAATTATTTAAATATATTAAAAAGTTGTAAAAGAATTGTTAAAATTTTAAAAATCATAATAATCTTAAAAGAATTATAAAATTATTTAAAATTGTAAAACTATAATAATTTAAAAAAAACAAATGTAAAAAATTAACCAAAATTGTTTAAAAATTATAATAATTTTAAAAATAATTGTAAAAGGTAGTTACCAAAATTTCCAAGCATTTTATTGAAAAATATTTTAAATATTTTTAAATAAAATTTAAAATTATGTAAATAATTTTTACTATTTTTATAATTTTTACAAGTTTTTTAAATGATTTTTTAATTGACCAACAATCGATCAACGTAGGCCAACAACAGTTGAACGTTGGTTGACATCGATCAACAATTGGTCAACACAGCCAATGCCGATCAACGGTTAATCAATGCCGATCAACATGCCACATAACCAATCAATGTGCCACATCAACGGTCAACCTACAATGTCATCGGTAACATGGCACATTTTGATTTGCCAACTCTATTTTAATGTTGTTGGTTGTTAGGTACCAAAATGGGTAATGGTGCAAAGTTTAAGTACCAAAATAGAAAAAAAAAGTTTAAGTACTAAAGTGGGAAAACAAATATAGTTCAATAGCTAAATCGTGATGAGTCGCTATTACTTAGTATTATCAAAACCAATAATTAATTAATTTGGAATGGATTCTCTTTGTGAAAATTCTGGCTCTGGGAAATCCATTGTGGAGGAGTTGATTCCTAAAAAGGTTAGATTCAAAGATAAAGAGGAGGAGACAAGTAACAGCATGATGATTGATCTGCCCTCTGTTCAACCTACCTCTTGGAGAGATAAGCTCGTCGGCCATTCAGTAGAGGATGTCTTCATAGGCTTGAAAGAAAAAGAAACTATTGATATTTTGGAAGAGGACATTCAGAAGACATTTGTGAATGGCGTACCTTCTATAACCTTCTCGGACTAGATTCATCAAATCATCATTCAGGGTATGGATAATACTGTGATTTTAAAACTCCTAGGTCGCAACATTGGATTTTCGATTTTGCAGAATAAAATTTACAACATGTGGAGACCCTCAGTACCTTTGTACATTATGGATATTGAAAATGGCTATTTCTTAGTCAAATTTCAAAACAAGCTGGATTGTGAAAAGGCGCTTTCGGAAGGACCGTGGACTATATTTGGTCAATATTTGACTGTTTAGCCTTGGACGTTGGCTTTCAACCCTACATAGGATTACCCAAGTGTAGTTATGGCGTGGATCAGATTTCCTGCTTTACCTAGCTATTTGTACAACCGTAAAATCATTACAGAAATTGGGGAACTGGTTGGAAAAGTGGTCAAGCTAGACATGAACATCGACAATAGGGCGAGGGGATATTTTGCTAGAATGGCGGTTTGTGTCAATTTGGAAAAGCTTTTGGTTTCCCAGATATTGATCAATGGTCGATTACAAAAGGTGGAATACGAATCTTTATCTACTATATGCTTTCACTGTGGGAGGTATGGTCATGTGGAAAATCTTTATACCTTTAGAAAGCCTGGCCCTAAGGTTGAGAAAAACAATGACTCGCCTGAAACGACACCAGAAAATCAAAATTTGGTTGAGGAAGGATCGGCGAAGAAGGATGAAAATTATAGGCCGTGGATGATTGTTGAAAGGAAATTAAGGCGAAATCTAGAGATAATGTTCAGAAATCTGATGAAAATCAAGAGAGGGAAAAGGAAGGATCTCGTTTTAGTGGCCTAAATAATAGAGATTTAAACAAAGGTGTAAATACACTCAGAGGAAAAATTCTATTATATTGCTACTGCTTTAGTTTACAGCTTTATAAAGAGAAAAATAATCATTTTAAAGGAAATAAATCCTAATCCCTAAGAATCAAGAATTGATATCGTAATTTCCTAAGAATCGATGGCGAGATTAGTTTCTATTTACAAGAGATCACAATGATTTCTATCCTTAATTATAGGGATTCCAATACCATCGATTTCTATCCTTAATTATAGGATTCCAACACTCCACCTCAAGTTGGAGTGTAGATGTTAATCAAACCCGACTTGCCACTAAGTTCTTCAAACATGTTTCGTTCAAACTTTTGGTTAACATGTACGCAACTTGTTGTCTAGTAGGTAGGTAGATGATGCATACTTCTCCGAGTGTACTTTTTCTTTTATAAAGTGACGATCTATTTCCACATGTTTGGTCCGATCATGATGCACGGATTATGTGCTATCTTGACAATGACTTTGGTTGTCACAAAGACATCTTCATAGGTGCAGTAAAAGGCACTTTTAGTTCTCCCATAAGTCTTTGTATCCAAACTCCTTCGCATATACCATGAGATAGTGCTCGATACTCGCCTCTGCACTGCTGCTGCGTGCTACCACAGTTGTTTTTGCTCCTCCACGTCACGAGATTACCCCAAACATAACTACAATAGCCGCTTGTAGGCGTCTATCATTAATGAAACACCTTGATGCGCATCGATGTAGACTTCCACGCTTCGGTTGATAGTCTTCTTGAAGTCTGTGCCTTTACCAGAGTTCCTTTTAGGTATCTTAGTATTCTATATGCGACTTCCAAGTGCTTCTCCCTCGGGCATGCATATCTTGGCTAATAACACTCCCATCAAGGCTATGTCGGGACGGGTGTGAGATAGGTAGATGAGCCTTCCTACTAGACGTTGATATCTCCCCCTGTCGATTTCTTCTCCATCCTCATTAGTTCCCAATTTGAGGTTAAACTCCATAGGAGTTTCGGCTGGTTTGCTGCCCATGAAACCAACTTCCGACAGTAGATCAAGAACATATTTCCTTTGGGAAATAAAGATACCTTTTTTCGACCTTGCTACCTCCATACCAAGAAAATATTTAAGACTCCCCAAGTCTTTAAGTTCAAACTCTGTACCAAGAAATTTTTTCAATCTCAAAATTTCGCTCGAGTCATTTCCTGTTATTATTATATCGTCAACATAAACGATAAGGATGCAGCATTTACCCTCTTCCGAGTGCTTGTAGAACATGGTGTGGTCTGCCTATCCTTGAATGTAATTTCTGTTAGTCATAGCTTTTGCAAATCGGCTGAACCACGCTTGTGGAGATTGTTTCAGCCCATACAAGGACTTTTTCAACTTACACACTTGGTCCTTGTTTTCTTCAAACCCTGGTGGAAATCCATATACACCTCCTCATTTAATTCCCGTTGAGAAAAACATTTTTACATCCAATTGAGTCAAGTGCCAATCAAGGTTGGCGAAGAGATAGCAGGACCGAATGGTGTTTAGCTTGGCAACCGGTGCAAACGTCTCGTTGTAGTCGAGACCATAAGTTTGGGTGAATCCCTTAGCCACAAGTCGAGCTTTGTATCGGTCAATACGGCCATCGGGTTTAAATTTCGTAGTGAAAATCCATTTGCACCCTACGGTTTTTTTCCCTTTAGGCAGATCCGAGACTTCCCATGTTTCATTGTTTTTGAGGGCCTTCATTTCTTCCATCACGGCTTGTCTCCACTCAGCTGATTCAAGAGCCTCTTCTATATTTTTTGGAATTTTTACAGAATCAACATTAGTCACAAAAGCTTTGTAAGACTTAGATAAATTTCCATAGGATACAAACCGAGAAATAGGATGTTGAGTGCAGCTCCTTGTACCCTTTCGAACTGCAATTGGAAGATAGATGGATGGTGACGGAGGTGGGACTTCTGCTTCAGAACAGTCCTCGGTTGGAGATGTAATTGGCACTGCTGTATCAGTTTCAGGAGAACGATTCCGTCGGGAGTAAACCTGTATTTGCTGTTTTCCTTGATCAAGTGGCTGTTGTACTTCGGTGGAGGTATTGTCATTGGGAAGGACGGTGTTAAATTCTTGCTGTATAGGGGAAACAACTAAATCTGGGATAGTAGTAGTAGGATCAGGCGGTATAATGAGGAGAGTATTAAGGGTCTCATCTTCATTAAAATCTCCCCGAAGATGAGATCTTTGCAAAGTATGGTTCATTTTCAAAGAAGGTAACATCTCGAGAGACAAACATTGGCGCAATGTTGGTGAGTAACACTTATAGCCTTTTGTGTAGGGAATATCCAATGAAGATACGGTGTGGGCTCGAGGATCAAGTTTGGATTGATTTGGTTGATGGTTATGGACAAAAGCTTTACAAATTAGAATATTTTGGTGGAAGATTAGGGACATGAAATAGAGGAAGGCCTTTAAAAGAGTATTTAGAGGTGTTTGGAAATTGAGGATCTTTGATGGCATTCGGTTTATGAGATATCGAGCGATGAGGACGACTTCTCCCCACAAGTATTTTGGAACATTCATAGTGAACATTATGGCTCGAGCCACATCAAGAAGATGACGATTTTTCCTCTCGGAGATCCGTTTTGTTGAGGAGTGTCGGGACAAGAGCTTTGGTGTATAATGCCTTGGTCGAAAGGTATGGACTTAAGACAGAGTTGAAGTATTCTCTCCCATTGTCGATGACGGAGGGTATGTATGGTAGAGTTGAATTGGGTTCGAACCATTGAGTGAAAATTTTGGAATACTTTGGGTGTTTGATTTTTCTTTGAGTAGATAGACCCAATGAGACCTAGTATGATCATCAATGAATGTTATAAACCATCTAGCCCCTGTAATATTTTTCACTCAGCTGGCTCCCCATAGGTCACTATGGATTAACGAAAAAGGTTGGGACTGAATATGTGGTTTTAATGGGTATGGCACACGGGTATGTTTAGATAATTGGCAAATTTCACACTTCAAGGAATTAATACTTTTATTTGAAATAACAATGGAAGATGTTTTTCAAATACACAAAGTTTGGATGTCCTAACCTACTGTGCCATAACATAATAGTGTCCTCTTTTGCGATGGATAGAGCCAATCCCCTTGTGTCTTGTTTTTATTCCAAATATATAGTCCATCATCAACTTTAGCAATGCCAATCATCCTCCCGATTTACATTCTGTATCACACAACCAATTGCGAAAAATTCAGAAGAACTTTTTCATCCTTAGTAAGTTTACTAATTGAAAGTAAATTACAGGACAAGTTTGGAACATGTAGGACTTTATCGAGAAAAATTCTCATCATTTGTACTTCTCCTATTCCATACGGTGAGTAAGAACCGTCGTACTATGCGGATTCGGGATTTGTTATGACAAGGAGTGTAGGTGTGAAACAACGTGGAGTCACCTGTCATGTGATCAGAGGCGCCCGAATCGAGTATCCAAGGAGATTGATTATTAGATTCAAAAGCAATGTTGAGGGCAGTACCTTGAGTTGCTAGAGATCCATGAGTAGTGGGAGTACCAAGTATCTTATGGAGAGTCTCAAGCTGTGTTTTGGTTAAGCGAACATCAAGAACATCATCAGCAGTAGTGGAGGATAACATGGCAGTCTTATTATCCTTCTGTTTTTTTCAGGATAGCCATGGAGTTTGAAGCATTTTTCTTTTGTATGACCAACACGATTGCGTGACTACACCATGGTCTTGTTGATCCGAATCATTTCCAAAGACGTTTTGTGGTCATGGACCTTTGGAGATGAGAGCAGAGGTTTGATGGGACGATTAGAAATTGGAGTCATAGGTTTAGGTTCCTTTGAATCTCCCATCATGACAAGACGACGCTTTTCTTCTCTTCTAACTTCGCAAATGCTTCACCGATCGTTGGAAGAGGTGATCTACCGAATTCACCACAGACCTCATCTAACTCACTTGTTCAGTCCTGCTAAAAACTCATAAAGACGTTCATTGTTGAGATGGACCATAAACCTGTTGTGTTCTAAGCCTTCACCCCAATCTGCCTCATAATACATATCTAGTTCTTGCCACAAAATTTTCAAATTGTTATAGTAGTGAGTTACCTCGAGTGTTCCTTGTCGGATGTCCTTTAACTTAAGCTTGATTTCAAATACTTGGGAGGCGTTTCCAAGATCTGAGTAGTTTTCTTTGACTGCATCCCACATGTCTTTTGCAGTTTTGAAAAAAAGATAGGTGCGGCTTATATGGCCTTCCATCGAATTGATTAGCCAAGCCATTACAATTGAATTGTTGAGTTCCCAAGTGGCATAAGTAGGATCACCATGGTTGGTCGTGGGATTTCTCCATTGATGTACCCTAATTTGCCACGACCACGAATCACCATAAGAACCGATTGAGACCATTGCAAGAAGTTCTTCCCATTTAGCCGATGATTGGTGATAATAAGGAGAATTAATTTCACCTTGAGTGATTCCCGATTGATATTACGAGTTATTTGTGATGTCTCGGTTTAGAGAAATTCTCATTGATATCACCCATTGGAGGACTAAACCACGAAATTTTAGTAAGGAATTTAGAGAAAAATAGGATCGAGTGAATCCTATAGCCACGATGCCATGTAAATACACTCGGAGGAAAAATTCTATTATATTGCTACTGCTTTAGTTTACGACTTTATAAAGAGAAAATAATCATTTTAAAGGAAATAAATCCTAATCCCTAAGAATCGATAATTGATATCGTAATTTCCTAAGAATCGATGGCGAGATTAGTTTCTATTTACAAGAGATCACAATGATTTCTATCCTTAATTATAGGATTCCAATACCATCAGATTTCTATCCTTAATTATAGGGATTCCAACAAAAGGAATTTATGATGAAGATTTGTCTAACTTTCGGAGTTATAAAGAGAAAGGAATTATTAATGGAAATCAACATAGAAAGGAATTTGGGTCCTATTATAACGGCCAGACAAATTTAAATAAAAATAATAATAAGAGCAAGTTTAATGAGGTGGGCCCTAAAACTGGTCTAGGCCCGATCATCAAAGATCATGCTGGATCAAATGTGGGTTCTAGTTTGGTCCCTAACCGTGCTAATGAGATCTTAAAAATTTCTAAAAATCTTACTAAGGGTTTGGGCCTTGGGGACATTTCAGCTAACCAGGCCGGGGATCTGATGGATTAGGATGGTCTGAAAGGAGTGGCCCAGCAATGATATGCTGTCACTGGTAGTTGTAGTCGAAACCTAGCGACGGTAGAAGTGGCAAGCGACACCAAGGATGGGGTGGTCCTCTAATTCGAAGGTGAGTCTTCAGCTTATCGTCCAACCTTGACACTAAATGGGTGCGACCAAGGAAAAATGGTGGTGGAAGTGGGCAGCCTCGACTCCGGTAAGCAGTCGGTGGTGGTCTTCCCTGAAAATAAAAATGAAATTAACAAAAGTAGGGGTTCCTCTTCAAATAATTCTTTGGGTTTGATTCTGGTGGGGTTTTCTGGCCCGGGAAAAAAAAATAGAATAAGAGGCAGAAGTGCTATTAATAAGCATAATAAAATTCTCCATGGCAGCAATATTCGATTCAAAAACTCTGGATCTCATCGTGTTTCGCTGAAATAATCCATAGAACAAATTACAGAGAGTATTTCGGCTCTTTCTAAAGTCAATTTTGATGCTGGGATTTCTACTAGCAATGATGAATAGAAGGAGAGGGTTAATATCCCTGGACAATAAGGCTGAAGCTTTTAGTTTGTTTTGCTTTTCATGAGTTTTATTTTTGATATTTGGGGTTTATTATATTATATTTTTATTTTTCTTATCTGTCATTTAAAATATTTTTATGGAACCAAATCTTAAAATTTTTTCATGGAACTGTCAAGGGTGTGCTAACAAGAACTTTATTCGAGCCTTTCGGGAATATACTGCAGAATATAGACCAGATATAGTTTGCTTGGTTGAACCAAGAGTGAGTGGTAAAAAAACTAATTTTATTATTGAGCAACTGGACTTTAATTATTCTCATCGGGTTGGAGCTGTTGGTTTTTCAGGTGGTATCTGGGTGGGATGGAAGGATTCTGTACGAATTCAAATTATTAGAAGCCATCCCCAATTTATTTTTCTTTGTGTTGATAATATTATTCTTAATAAGTCTCTTATTATATCTTTTGTGTATGGTAGTCCAGACAAGTTGAAACGAAAGCTTCTTTAGGAGGGGTGAAAATCGGTTTCCCCAAATCATTCTATTCCTTGGCTAATTGTGGGAGATTTCAATGCCATTCGTTCACCCGCGGATAAGAGAAGTCCCTTTATCGTAGGTAAACACTGTGAATTATTTGGTAATTTTGTTGATTCTTGTGAATTGCAGAACTTAGGGTATAGCGGACCCTCTTTCACTTGGCAACGAGGTGGTATCTTTGTCAGATTAGATCGGGCTTTAGCTAATGACGAATGGATGTCAATATTCCAGCAATGTTTAGTCCAATATCTCACTCGTATTAAGTCTGTCCATCGGCCTTTCTTACTGTCTACTAGACCTGATCTTGGTATGCCTAAAGGAAAGCCTTTCAGATTTTTAGCAGGGTGGACGCAACATAATACTTTTCCCACCTTTGTCAAAGAGAAGTGGAATTTTGCAGGTAATATGGTTGATTCATTGACCAATTTTACTTCTTTTGTTAAAGATTGGAACATGAATGTGTATGGCTTTTTGGGTACCTGTAAGCGACATCTCATGAGATCGCTGAAAAATATTCAAAAGGCCATTGACCGCTCCCCTTCTAGCCATTTAGCTCAGAAAGAGATGGAAGTTCGAGATGAATTGGAGAACATTCTTAATAATGAAGATTTATTTTGGAGACAAAAGGCTCACTGTGACTGGATTCACTTGGGTGATCGAAACACGAAATTTTATCATAGGTGTACGATCATGAGAAGGAAATTCAACCATATTATAACTTTACGTATCAGCAATGGAGAATGGTACTCTCAAGATATCTTACAATCTAAGGCGGTGGAATTCTTTGAAAGGCTTTATGGTGAGGCTTCCCCTACTTTGAGAAGTATTCCTAGTTTTGGTTTTCCTAGTCTTGTAACACCCCTTACCCGTATCCAACACCGGAATAAGGTATGAGGCATTACCAGAACACATACACTTGTAAATGTATTTAACCGAGTTACAAAGTTTCATCTAAATTAAAAACTTATAAATTTATTAACATGCTTTTATAACTTTTCACAATATATCCTCAAAATATTATAATCTTAATAAATATGACCTATGAGACCCGATACATACTCATGCAAGTCAATGTTTCATTTCCATTTCATTCAATTTGCAATTTCTCATGCTCACAATTTAAATCATATCACTAGCAATTTTCCATTTAATTCACGTACAATTCAATGTCACTAAGTTTAACACTAATACGTAATTACCATTTAATTCAATGTTTATTGACTATACCATTCATTAACACGTTTATGAAATTCTCAATTTAATAACTTATTATATTTCATATCTAAACCTTACAACATTAGTTTTTAGTAATTATTTCACATTCATTTCAATTTCCCATTCCATTTTAATAATTTATCCATCATCAATTTCCATTATCAATTCGTTTTTTTATAATCAATTTACAATTAGAGTCTTTAAATACTCACTTCATACACTAAATCCATAAATATTTTTCAATAACTTGTATTCAATTAAATCCAAATATTATTTCACTATTTCAAATTATTTCATTTTCACTTCTCATTTTTACATCATTTTATATTATCAAAATCTATTTCATAAAATTTATCATTATCGACATTAAATCACACACATACTTTTCATTACAATTATCACTACTAATAAACAATTCAATCTTTTAATATTATCAACTAATTATATATAACTAGAGGTGCTCATGGTAGGGCAGCCCATAAAAAATTCGCCAGTCCTAGGCAGGGCCCTACCGACCAAAATATGGGCCTAAGATTTTGCCCAAGCCCGGCCTGGGGAAAAAATCATAAGCCCGGGCCCGGCCCGGCCCATTTTTATTTTAAAATTTAAAAAATTAAAAAAGTATTTTAAAATTAAAAAAATTAAAAAAAGTATTTTAAAAATATTTTAAAATTAAAAAAATTAAAAAAAGTATTTTAAAAATATTTTAAAATAAAAAAAATTAAAAAAGTATGTAAAAATATTTTAAAATTTAAAAATAAATATATTTATTATATCGGGCAATAAAGGGCCCGGCCAAAAAAGTGGTGCAGAGGTCTGCCCGCTTTCTAAACGGGCCTCGTTTTTTTGCCCAAGCCCATATTTCGGGCCTATATTTTTACCCAAACCCTCCCATATTTCGGGCGGGCCGTCGGGCTGGGCCGACCTCTATATATAACTATCATTCTTATTTCTTTATTTCAAATTTCACTTTTCACATATGTCTTATCGTTCAGATTTAGTTTTATCAGTAACTTTATTTCATTTGCCCCTATTAACTTGACTCGGACTCGACGGATATACTGATTCCAACCAAACACACCAAGATACAAGATGTCGATGCAGTAGCGATAATGATATTCAACACACAAAGTCTTGAATCACATGTGATATGATAACGATGATTCGACACAAAAGTGCCGAGTTGGTAATGATAATAATAATGATATTCGACACACAAAGTGCGAATCGATGAATAACGATGAGTCGGCACATAAGTGCCTAATCGATGGTGACAAATACCCGTACTCTTCCATATCCTATGGCATGCCAACTATATCCGACTAGCCCGACTAGTTAATAGGGTATTTAATTCACTTTCAATATAAATTTCCATCTTAGTTCAAGATCAATTATAATTTCTTATTTCAATCGGTTTCACAAGATTGCGAGAATTCATTATTTCATATTTTCACAGTTCAATGCAAGATACATAACAATATTTAGTATTAGTAATTGATTCGATGTCGGTCTCACATATCAATTTCCACTTTCTCGTTTCAATTCCAATAAAATCCATATCAATCACCAATTTCAATATTCCAGTTTAATTCAATAATTCAATTCAAACCATTTCAATTTCTATTCAATAATCACATTTCAATGCAGAACTTATAAATTTAACGTGACATAATTCAGCCACTACTTCGCCAAAGCCTAAGCATGTATACCAAATATGTTAGCCAAATACACATATAACATAATCATTATAAGCATGGATGAGCACGACATTTATTAATGTGCCACATTTACCAACAGATGTTAATTCATAAACCATTCATGACATTACTTCATGTCCAATCATATACCAAATATACTATTCACACGTACTATGAAACTTTATTTTCACACATGAGCTTAAACCATATCCAATAATGCACAAATATAAGCATTATTTCTATTTTATCGTTTATCAATTATAATCAAGCATATGACCAATTATACACAAATCATTCATACATTTCCCAATTTTCCTCCTCCTCCTCTCCATTCCACATCCTTAATGTGTATAATACACTTAAACAACATTAACTATAATTTCACTATTCACTCACATGTATATTCAAAACTGTTTATCCGAGTCAGAGTCACTAAATTATTTTTATCTAGAGCTACAGAGCTCCAAATTAAGATCTGTAAATTTTCCCCAAAAATAGATTCACATATCTTCTTACCATAAAATTTTCAGAATTTTTGGTTTAGCAAAATAGTACAGTTTATTCTTTAAAGTTTCCCCTGTTTTGCTGTCAGACAGTTCTGACCACTCTTCATTAAAAATTAATTGTCTCACTGTACAGAATTCAGATAATGTTTCCATTTATTTCTTCTAAAATAGACTAATTAAGGATTCTAACCATATAAATTATAACTCATAATCATTTTTTTACAATTTTAATGATTTTCCAAAGTCAGAACAGGGGAACCTGAATTCATTCTGACCTTATCTCACAAAATCCATTATATCTCATGATTTACAATTCCATTGCTTACACTATTTCTTTTATAAGAAACTAGACTCAATAAGATTTAATTTCATATTTTATTCATCCTCTAATTTAATCTCTACAATTTTTGGTGATTTTTCAAAGTTAGACTACTGCTGCTGTCCAAAACTGTTTTAGTGCAAAATGTTAATTTCTATTTTGCCCCAAATTTCACAGTTTATACAATTCAGTCCTTTCTCAATTAACCCCTCAATTAATATAATTATCTCAATTAATACTTTACCTAGACATTATAAGTTATTTCACAACTATTGAAATTCATAATTTCCACATATAGCTCTAACTTCAAACTTTTTACTATTAGGTCCCAAACATTCACTTTCTATTCAATTCTTTCAATAAAATCAGCATATGAACAATTTAAAGCTCTAATTTCATGCTAAATCATCATATACTTCCAGTACATATTCATATCAACTTTTAACTTCTTTCATAAAATCAAAAACTAATGAATTCAACAAGTGGGCCTAGTTGTAAAAGTCATAAAAATACAAAAATTTCAAGAAATGATCAAGAATTGAACTTACTTGCAGTAAAAACATGAAGAAACAGCTTGAAGAAACCCTTCCATGGTGTTTTAGCTGATGAGAATGCAGAAAAAATGAAGAGAAATCTAGATAATTCCACTTTGGTCCTAACTTTATTAAGTAAATTTTGCAATATTCCAATTTTACCCTTAATTCTCCTGATTTTTTTGCCTTTGCCGTCCAGCCCAAATAGATCTTGGGTCTATTTTCCTTTTAAGCCCTCTTCCTTTTATCATTTATGCTATTTAATCATTTACTATAATTTTGCATTTGTTACAATTTAGTCCTTTTTGTTCAATTAATTATCGGAACTTTAAAATTTCTTGACGAAACTTTAATACCAACTTTTTAACACTCCATAAATATTTATAAAAATATTTATGACTCGGTTTAAAATCTCTGAGGTCTCAATACCTCGTTTTCGATTCTAATTATTTTAATATTTATTTCTAGTGCACTATTCACTATTTCAAAATTTTTCCTAACTTCACATTTAACTTATACTCACTAAATTAATAATATTTTCTACTCATTTGTCGAATTTAGTGATCTCAAATTAACATTCCGACACCTTTGAAAATTCAGGCCATTTTATTTTTTCTTCCTCGTTGAATTTGTGGTCCCGAAACAACCATTCCGACTAGACCCAAAATCGGGCTGTTACAAGTCTTACCGCTTCGGAGATTATTTTTTTAGAGGCTGATATCACAAATGAGGAAATGAAAAGGGATCTTTTCGATATGGTGCCTCTGAAAGAGCCTGGTAGTGATGGCTATCATACTCATTTCTTCCAAA
This sequence comes from Gossypium raimondii, assembly GCF_025698545.1. NCBI lineage: Eukaryota > Viridiplantae > Streptophyta > Magnoliopsida > Malvales > Malvaceae > Gossypium > Gossypium raimondii. The sequence goes on from NC_068575.1 coordinate 52,587,772, forward strand.
GTCAGTGGGATACCCTTGGTGATGATGTGTGACAGTAGGTTAAAGGTGTATTTGTTGGAAGGTCGATCGAGCAGGAGTTGAATAACACGTTGATTGTTCTAATTCCCAAAAAAGAGAGCCCCGAAGATTTTAGCCAATTTCGGCCCACTAGCTTGTGTTTTGTTCTTTACAAATTGGTAATGAAAGTTATTGCAAATCGGTTTAAGCTGATTTTTCCTAAACTGATCTCTCAGGAACAAGCTGGTTTCATAGCGGGCCAAAACATATCTGATAACATTATTCTTGCGTAAGAAGTCATTCATTCTATGCGTTGCAAGCGGAAGAGGAGGAACTAGATGGCTATTAAGTTGGATTTGGAGAAAGCATACGACAGAGTTAGCTGAGAGTTTATTTCTACTGCTTTGAATGCGGCTGAGATCCCTGTCTTTTTACAAAAAGTGATTATGTTCGTTATATCTTCCTCCTCTATGCAAATCCTTTGGAATGACATGCCTACTCAGAAGTTTAAACCAGTTAGAGGAATCCGTCAGGGATGTCCTTTATCGCCTTATCTCTTTGTTATTTGCATGGAAAGGTTGGGACATATTATTCAGGATGAAATGAATATCGATAAATGGGAACCAATTCAGTTGTCCCGTACTGGTCCTGCTGTCTCACATTTGTTTTTTCCTGATGACTTGGTGATCTTTTGCAAAGCACAGTTGGATCAAGCACGGCTGCTGGATTCCATTCTCAATCAATTCTACAAGAATTCAGGGCACAAAATCAGTGTTAGGAAGAGAAATATCTTCTTTTCCAAGGCTACTGGAGCTGATATCCGTAATCAAATTTCTCAATTGTTCAGATTTAAGGAAGTTCAGAATCTTGGTACTTATTTAGGTGATCATCTTCTTCATAAAAGGGTAACCAACAATACTTTGAGTTTTGTTGTTGATAAGGGAAGGCGAAAATCGTAGAATTGGGATGCGAGGAAGTTATCTATGGCAGGGAGAATCACCTTGGCTCAATCTGTACTTCTCTCCATTCCTAACTATTTTATGCAGTCTTTGATGATTCCGAAAGGGGTTTGTTCAGATATTGAGAAATTGGTCAGACAATTTATTTGGGGGCGTATAGATGGTCATTCTAAGATGTCTTTAGTGGGGTGAGACTCTATTTGTCAGCCACAGGATTAGGGTGGCCTTGGTTTTAGACACTTGAATGACCAAAACACGAATTTTCTTTTATGAAGATTGGTTTTAGCCTTGTTTCTAAAAGCAATGTGCTTTGCGTTCGTGTCCTTCGCTTTAAGTATGGATGGAAAGAACAGCTTCCAGACTCTATCTGTAATGGCCCAAATTCAAGGTTATTGGAATAGTGGTTTCGTAACCACAAATCTGATTTAAAGAGAAATTTATTTTAATATTTTTGCATGAATATTGATATGATAGGAAAATCGTATGAAAATATCAATAGAAAAATTTTACCGATTTAGTGGTTAGTTAGAAAAAAAATTATTGAAGAAATTGAAAAAAAAAGTATTGAGACCTCGATCTTGTAAAACTGAGTTGAAAATATTTTTATAAATATTTATGAAATGTTAGTAATATGGTATTAAAATTTCGTTAGAAAATTTTAATGTTTGGGTAGTCAATTAAGTGAAAAGGACTAAATTGAAAAATGTGTAAAAGTTACTAGAAGGATTAAATAGCTCAATTGTTAAATGAGGAGGGACATAAATTGCAAATAAGCCAAAAAGAAGATATTTTGGGAGGCATAAGCTGAGAAAAATCAGGAGAATTGGTGAAATAAGGGTAAAATGGGAAAATAACAAATTTTACTAACATAAAAATGGGACCAAATTGGAATATCTAAAATTCTCTTTATTTTTCTGCATTCTCATCAGCCAAAAACATCCTAAGGGTTTATTCAAGCTGGTTTTTCATAATTTTTGCACCAAATCCAGAAAATTCAAATACGAAGCTAGATCGAGGAAAAGAAAAAGTTCGGGATTAGTAGATTTTTGTTTACGAACAAGTATTGAGGTAAGTTCGTGTAACTTGAATTATATTCTTAAATGCTTGAAATATTTGATATGAATATGATTTGGATGTTTATTGTATGATAATTGATGAAGTATTGATATTCTTGATGAAAAGAGAAAATAAATCCCGGTTGAATGAAAGGAAAATTCGATGGATCTCTGAAAAGGAATTGACGGTAAAAAGGATCTAGCCCGGACGGGTGATCCAATTCTGATATAGCCCTCCTGAAAAATATGTGGAAAATGGATTTAGCCCGGACGGGTAATCTGAATTAGGGTATGAATTTAGCCTGGACTGGTAATTCAGATCCAAGCTCATTAGAGTAATTGTCGTTGCAGGGGATTTAGCCTAGACTGGTAATCTCACTGTAAGGATGAGGTTCGCGAGAGTGTGCTCTCTGAAATGGAAATGTGCGTACATGAATATGAATTGACGGACCTGGATTTGTACACTTATGTGTACCCCTGAAAATCCATCGAAATTCCAAGTAGTTCAACGGGATAAATATGGAAAAATAACAAGGGAATGGAAATCATGGAATTGATGAGCTCATCAATCATGGTATATATTATTGATACATGGAAATTATTGGACTAATTTGAATGTTGAGTTTGTGCATGATAAGGGAATAATGTATTGAGTGGGTGTATGAATGTTTATTGCATTGTATTGAAAATATTAGGTAAGTATAATTCTTGTTACATGAGCTTACTAAGCACAAAGTGCTTATCCTGTTTCCTTTTCCCCTGTTTTGTAGTGTTAAGAGCTAGGAGGTCGGATTTGGTCAGAGACGCATCACACTATCAACCTCAAGATTTCAGTATATAAAGAAACTTTATTTTGAAAATCAATGGCATGTATAAGCTAATAAAGTAAATGTTAATGTGAAATGAATGTATGGTTAGCCATTGGTATGGCTAACAAATTTTGGTTTTGGTATGTGATGAGGTTATCTTATGAATATGTTAAATCTATCTTGAAAATATATTGAAATGGATTGGTTGTGTTCGATTGGTCTTCGTTTAAAATTGCAAGGAAGATTAGATATTTATAAAGAGGTTATATTGAGTTCAAAAAAAAAAACTTTGGGATTTTGTGAAAAAATTATTCGGTAAAATCTTGTAATGCCTCATACCCTATTCCGGCGACGAATACGGGTAGGGGGTATTACACTATCAGCAGGAACCAATGCTCCCATTTATGGAGGTCTCTTTCTAAGATATGGCCGCTACTCCGTGAGAACTTAAATTGGTCTATTGGAAATGGCGCTACTGCCCGTTGTTGGAAAGATTCTTGGATTCAAGGTATGGGTTCTTTAATCTAAGAAATTCCATATTTTACTAACCTTGATTTGGATTGTTTTGTTAGAGAGTTTGTCAATTCGGATGGAAGATGGAATTTGGACCTGTTTCGTGTCTGGTTACCTGAAAATGTGATTTATAGGATTACTAGTATCCCTTCTCCACATGCTGATTCTGGTCTAGATAGGGTGATATGGGCTCGATCAACATCAGGAGCCTTCTTTATTCGTAGTGCTTATTGGACTTTAAAGGAGCCCACTTGGAATTCTCGAAATAAGTATTGAAAGTCTATTTGGAAATACTCGGGACCACAAAGAGTAAGAGTCTTTCTTTGGCTAGCTTTTAAGCAAAGACTTCTCACTAACTCGGAGCATGTAAGAAGGGGAATCAGTTACAGAAATTCGTGCACCTTGTGTGGGTATGAAGTTGAGAATTTGGCACATGTTCTTTGAGACTACCCTTTCGCAAAGAATGTGTGGATGCTTGTGCTTCTAGATCAGCTTAAACAAAGGTTCTTCTTTGCCTCATTTCTGGATTGGCTTTTACTTAACCTTTGTTTTCATGAAAGATTGCAGGGTAGTGGCCTCACTTGGTCATCTTTATTTGGTGTAATCGCTTGGCACCTATGGAAGAAAAAAAATCTTTTTATCTTTTAGAATATTTCCTGGGCAGTAGACCTGTCCATGGGTCGGGCCGGGTCAGGCCCGGAAAAAAATTTCGGCCCGACTCTGAGGCCCAGGCAGGGCCCGAAATATGGGCCTAAAATTTTGCCCAGGCCTGGCCCGAGAAAAAAATAATAAGCCCGAGCCTGGGCCGACTCGATTTTTAATAAACACAAAAAAATATTTTAAAAATAAAAAAATAAAAAAATATTTTTAAAGTATTTTAAAATTTAAAAATAAAAATAAAAAATATATATTTATTATATTCTAAGTAGGCAAATGCTCGAAAAAAGTTGAGCCCGAGCCCGACCCATTTTTTAAAGGGGCCTCGTTTTTTTTCCCAAGCCCATATTTCGGGCCTATATTTTTACCCGAATCCTCCCATATTTCGGCCCGACGGCCCGCCCGGCCCATGGACAGGTCTACTGGGCAACAACTGAAATGGTTAAGGTCTCTAGCTGCTGGGCTCGGCAATACGATGCACATATTGGTCGATGCAAAAGAAATAATCTAAATGCGAATTCAGTAAATAATTCGGATGATTCATGGGTTTATTTATCCACTGATGGAGTTGTGGCCAGAGATTAGGGATACGCTGCTACAGGAGGAGTGGTTAGGGATCATGATGGAAATTGGATAGTGGGATTTACTCGTTTCTTAAGAGTATGTTCTCTGTTTGAGGCTGAAGTCTAGAGCATCCTTGATAGAATTTTTATTCTACTAAATAAGGGTTACAGACGGGCCATTATTTTGACTGACAATGTTGAAGTCGTCCAAATCTTGACTAATTTGAATTTAGAAGATTCTAGGATTACTGTGCTCAGAAGGACTCAGCGCATCATGAGGGCAGAAGGGACGTGGAAGGTTAAGCACATTCCAAGAAATCGTAATTTGGTAGTGGATCGTCTAGCTAAACTTAGCTTGAGCTGGAAATCAAGTTTACAAGTTCTTAATGAGGCTCATAAAGAAATAATACATTTATTACAAGAAGATAAAAGAACATGGTTGTTTTATGTAGTTGATGTTATTCATTTTCTTTTTCACCAAAAAAAAAAAAAGCTAAATCGTGATTTCTTTTATAATAAAGAATAAATTTATTTTAGCAAAATTGCCAGTAGCAAGTAAATTTACAGCCAAAATTGACTAGTAGAAAAAAAAGTGAAAATTATAAACAAAAATGCAAACCTTAATCTCCCCAAAATATTTCAAGTTTTAATAAATTGGTAAAGTACCCAGATTTTGGATGAAAGAAAGAAAATTTAAACCTAGATTTTGAAAGAAATGTACAAAAGAAGAAGAAGAAGAAATCACCAAATATACCTTAAATTTGTTGTAAATGTACAGTTAGGACACGATCTTTCACGAGAATCATGAATGCCAAATATTTTGGAGTTTATAAAATAGGACGATTTAAATACTTTGAGAAAATCAAAATAGATATTTTTAAAAGAGATGCTAAAAGGGTTAAGGCATAACATGAAACAAATACTCTAATCTAAGACAAATATGAATAAATATTTACAAGTATATATATACAAGTACACTATATAATTAAATTTACAAATATGCGTACACATGTATTTAACATATGTACAAAGATACACATAAAAGATGAAGTGGAGTATATCAATCAAAATATAATAAAAATGCATGTATGTATTTGGAAATCGTGAAAATAAAATAAACATAAAAGCATGTACATGTGAATATATTTACGAATAAAAATATATATGTGTATGTATTGGTAAATCATGAAAATACGATATGTATATTAAAACACCTATATATAATATAAGTACAAATAACGGTGTACATTTAGAATAAGAGAAATATTTATAATAACTAAAAAACGTGTATATATATGTATAATATAAAAAATGTATTTTGAATTGTAAAACACGAGGAACATGTGTGTTTAAAATGCGTATGTATACACATATATATGTGTTTCAAAAAGGTGAAGAAAAAAAATCATAGGTATACACATATTTATGAAAGTAAAAAAACTAAAATATAATAATATATATATAAAGGTAAAAAACTGCACGAAATATATATATACAAGCACGTATATTACATTGAAATGCATGTATATATAATTATGCGTACTTTAGAAATATAGAAATAAGGATAAAAATAATAAAGGGAAAAAAAAGAATGGGCCAAATTGAATTAAAACGAAAAAATGAATTTAGAAAAATAAAAAAATATAAAAAAATAAAATCAGGACCAACTTAAATGCGCGCGTAGCAGTGGAGGACCAAAAGGGAAATTATCCCCTCCTTCCAAAACGTCACAAGACAAGGGCCAAATTGAAACAAAAATAAAATGTGCGGCCCAATTTCTAAAAAAACAAAACAAGTTTAATTGTAATGCGCTGCAAACAGGAGGGGCCAATTGCGCAAATAGACCATGTGACGTCAGAGCGCGTGGATCCTCCCCTTCGGGTCGGGTCACCGCGCGGGTCGCACCTGGTTAAAACGACGCCGTTTTGATTTGTTATTTAAAACAAACTTTTTTTCTCTAAAAAGCATTTACCTGATTGAAAAGAAAAAAAACAAAAAGGAAACTTCTATGGTGCTCTGCTAGGGTTTAATCCCTAGCGTCCTTGCGCCGCCGTTTAGCCAGTGTCGACGATCCGATTGCGACGGAGACGGCCACCGTTCGGCGTTTTCGACGAAAGAGGTTAGATTTCCCCTTTTCCTTTTTTGTGTTATCTTATTATTTTTTTTAAAAAAATCTAAAGAAAGAAAATAACGAAAAGGGAAAAAAAGATTAGAAACCCGATTTCACCTTCAAAAGTGCTGTATTCTCCTTTTTCTCCCTTCTTTTTCATACAAATCTAGGCTTTTATAGCCTACGAAAATACATTAGTTTACAATCTTTTTCTTTTGTGGACTCTTAGTCCGTTTTTATTTGCAGGTGGTTGTGCGAATGGCGCGCGTGGAGGGCCTGATCTCCGAATCCTCTGGCGCTTAGAGGGTTTCTTTGGAGGCGGGGAACTACTTGCGGCTAGGGTTTTCTTTTAATTTTAATGTGTTGGGGCTGTTAGTGCTGCCGGGTTTAGGGTTATTGGGCCACTTATTTGTTGGGTCGATCTTGTTTTCTTTTGTATTTAAACCAGTGCCAATTGGGCCTTATTACAATCGAGTTGATGAGATCGCCGATTAGGTCGCCGGTAAGGGAGAGAAGTCGGCGACAGTTGAGTGAGGAGAGTAAATGTTTATAGAGGTAACTTCTGGGATTTAAGGGCTGGTTGCTGTAAAGTGACTTACCAAAAAAAAGTGGTAAGTTGTTTTACGAGAATAACACCCTTTTTTCTCTTCACTTACCGTACATTTTTCTTTGACTTTTTTTAACCCTTATCAAACATTTGAAAAGTTAAAAATTATTTTTTGAAAAACTTTTTGTTGTTTAATCCTACCTTACTCATATTTATATAATTAAATATTCATATTTTATACTATAAAGTATTTATTATTTAATATAACTTATAATATATATTTAATATTAAAATATTAATAGTTGATTAAGTCTTAGTTTGATTGACATTGACATTTGTTACTAGTGCATGAGAATGTAGGTTTGAGCTCGCTAAAATTGTTTATCATAAAATATTACTATAAATGTTTTTCAATAATATATTAAGAATACTAATTAAAATTTAAAATTATTGTCAATCCAATAACAAATTCGAGTAAGAGAGATTACATTTGAGCACATAATCATCTTTTGAAATCACATTCATACAACGCACTACAACATTTCTATTATACATTTATAGTTCATATTACACTACCAAACCTAAGTATATGTCATCTCTAAAATCCAAAATTTATGTATATACCAAAAAAAGAAACTTAGTCTTGTAGCTTGGATTAGTGATGTTATTGTTGAAGTAGCAATTTTACAAAAAAAGTTATCCACATACTTTCAATCTACTTTGTTTCACCTACATGTTAAACAAATGCGTTAAGTTATGTGAATAGTTTAGTAAGTACTCAATTGAATTCAATCTTACCTTTTATATATATAATTTTAGTAATTTTAATAATATTTATTCACACAATTTCTTTCAACGATATACTTAAACTTTTAATTCATTTTCAAAACATAAAATCATTTAAATTAACTTTATAACTTATAGTTTTTACTTTAACACGTATAGTCACTAATCAACTTTCACATTCACATATTGTTAGAGCTGTGTGACCAAAATTCTTGTTAAAATAAAATACAAGTGGCAAGATAGGAGGATCTGCGAGGACAAAGACCGCACCCATGCAGATCCCCAATAAGCAAAATATTGGATTAGGGTCGCAACTGAGAGTGCGATGTAACACCCCTTACCTGACCCGGATGGCGGACTTGAGCAAGTGATGTTATGACAATGCTAGATCATTGATAATCACTTTATTATACACAAAACTCTAATATTTAAAATATCAATCACATGTAAACTAATATATATAATTAAATTTTAGAATTCCAAGAGGATCGATGGTCACTAAACTAACTATAAATACGACAAAGGCAAGCACACCTATCGAATAATAGTATAGCTATGGTGAGTAGGAATATCGTCTCCACGAGGACTAAAAGTACTAGTAATTACCGCTTTCTTATTATCTAGCCGACAAATTGGGGTGATGTGTTTTAATCTAAAATTACTAAACTAATCAAAGATAACCAATGAGATAGACAATACTCAGGAAAGAATCAACCTAGACTTCACCTATTATTATGAATATGAATTAAACGATTTATTCACTTGTGACTTAATTCGTAGAAATCTCTAAATTATGTTAATATCTCTTTCGAGAGTAAGAACAACTGACTCTAGGTTGATTAATTGAAATCTCTTTCTAATTAAAACCCCTATCGTCATATTAACTCGATCTATGGATTCCCCTATTAGATTTGACTCTAATCTGGTAGATTTATGTCGTCTTATTTCTAGGATTGCATGCAACTCCGCTCAATTATGCTAGATCTACTATTAAACAGAGACTTTTTCTCCACTGAAATAAGCACATTGAACATGAATTAATATCCCGAAAATATTAAAACAAGAAATAATCATACATAATTGAGAACAAGAATCAAGTATTTATCATGTAAATCAGAAATCAAATAATAAGATTCATCATAGGTTTCATCCTCCCCAGGTATCTAGGGAATTTAGTCCATAATCCTGAATAGAAACATCTCAAAGTTAGGATAACCATAAGACATAAAGAAACTCAATAAAACTTCAAAAGAAATTAAATGCAGATCTTCGGTCTTGAGGGAGATCCGCTTCTGAGTTGATTCCGGTGGCGTTCTTTGAGTGTTTTCTTCGATCTTCTTTGATTGTCCCCTTCTCTATTATTCTAATTTGTATTTATAGTCTTTAGAATGCTTAGAAATCCTAAAAATTGGGTTTTTCTGCGTATTTGGGAAGCAAAGTGCGAAATCGACACGAGCTGGCACATGGGCGAGTGGACAGCCCATGTGGATCCTGAAAGCGACTCTTTTGTCGATTTTGGCTCGTTTTTGCTCCTTTCGCTTTCAAATGCTCTCCTAAGTAGAAAACATGAATTTAAAGGATTAGGAGCATCAAATTCACTAATTTGCATAATTAATCATCTAAAAATGTATTAAGAATGAGATTAAAATATATTACTTTTATAGCTTATCGGGATCTATTTATGAACTTCAACAGTATAATAGAATTAAATCTAAAAACAATAAGTTTTAACACTAAAATGAAACTTTCATAGTTGATATCGGTACCTTTATAAAAATCGATACCAAAATTCAATTATGTTTTCCTTGAAAAGAAATGGTATCGATAATTAGTTGGTGGTATATATATATTTTATGAAAAGTATCGATACTCAACTGAAAATCGATACCATTTTGACATTTTGTTTTATTTGGATACTGTTCATTTGGTCAAGTATCGATGCCAAATGCCAAGGTATCGATACTTATCCCAATAATGATAAAAATCTTATCTTAGCAATTTCAATTCATGCCAAAACTCACCTTACCACTAAAGACAATAATTTATCCATCTAAACACTTAAATAACTAATCAATGTGCCTGCATTGACACTACAATACAACACTTTCACATTTCATTTCCTTCACTACAAATACAAGTCACAAACATGCTTCAAATGACTCACAATAAATCCCAAAATGTCATACTTAACTCAAGCCAAACTTACCATATCATATTCAACTCAACATGCCATACTTCATTCACGACCAACTTACCATTTCATGCTTGACCATTTATGCACAAACTTAAGATTAAACATGCATATCTTAACTAGTTGCCCAAACCACAATATCAAATGCACAATACATATACCTTACAAATACCTATGAACTATTTCATAACATGACCAATGGTCTGTTACATGCCATATAAGCCAAGTTAAATTCAATAGGGTAGACTTGAATTTGAACACTAGAAATTTCAAGACTTCACACAACTAATACCTCAAATTTGTAATTTTTTTTGGTATAGTTAAGGTATCGTTCATATTCATTTTATGGTCTATGAATAGGATAAATTTTTTTAGGGGGCCGAAATTAAAATATAATTTTTACGATAGTAAAAAGGCAATTTCACAATTTTAATAGCCTATATCTTTATCATTTTTAAAGGATTAAATCAAAATTTTATCATTTTTAGAGGGGGCCAAAGTGCAATTTTACCTTTACTAATTTAAAATTTTAAAAATTTTAAAAGGTCTAAATGGAAATTTTTTCCATTTTAGGCGGGGGGGGTAGGGCCCTTGCCAGTCCCCCTAACTACGACCCTGTCTATGAAGACCCTTTCAAGCAGTGGCGAAGCCAGAAAATTGTTATTGGGAGGGACGAAATTAAATTGTATATTTTTACGATAATAAAAATACAAATATAATCATGCGTACTTTAGAAATATAGAAATAAGGATAAAAATAATAAAGGGAAAAAAAAGAATGGGCCAAATTGAATTAAAACGAAAAAATGAATTTAGAAAAATAAAAAAATATAAAAAAATAAAATCAGGACCAACTTAAATGCTCGCGTAGCAGTGGAGGACCAAAAGGGAAATTATCCCCTCCTTCCAAAACGTTGCGCAGCAAGGGGCCAAATTGAAACAAAAATAAAATGTGCGGCCCAATTTCTAAAAAAACAAAACAAGTTTAATTGTAATGCGCAAAAAGCAGAGGGGCCAATTGCAAATAGACCATGTGATGTCGAGGCTGCGGATCCTCCCCTTCGGTCGGGTCACCGCGCTGGTCGCACTCGTTAAAAGCAGCGCCGCTTTTGATTTGTTATTTAAAATGATTTTTTCTCTAAAAGCATTTACGATTGAGAAGAAAAAAACCAAAAAGGAAACTTCTATGGTGCTCTGCTAGGGTTTAATCCCTAGCGTCCTCGCGTCGCCGTTTAGCCAGTGCCGGCGATCCGATTGCGATGGAGACGGCCACCGTTCGGCGTTTTCGACGAAACAGGTTAGATTTCCCCTTTTCCTTTTTTGTGTTATCTTATTAGTTTTTTTAAAAAAAATCTAAAGAAAGAAAATAACGAAAAGGGAAAAAAAGATTAGAAACCCGATTTCACCTTCAAAAGTGCTGTATTCTCCTTTTCTCCTTCTTTTCATACAAATCTAGGCTTTTATAGCCTACGAAAATACATTAGTTTACAATCTTTTTCTTTTGTGGACTCTTAGTCCGTTTTTATTTGCAGGTGGTTGTGCGAATGGCGCGCGTGGAGGGGCTGATCTCCGAATCCTACGGCGCTTGGAGGGGTTGCTGGAGGCGGGGGGAACCACTTGCGGCTAGGGTTTTTCTTTTAATTTTAATGTGTTGGGCTGTTAGCTGCCAGGTTTAGGGGTTATTGGGCCACTTATTTGTTGGGTCAGTACTGTTTTCTTTTTGTATTTAAACCCAGGCCAATTGGGCCTTATTACAGCTGCCCCTCTTTGCTCATTGTCGTGTAACGGGAATAGAGCAAAGACTACAGGGCCCAATTGTGCCTGGTCCTGCAGAGCCTCAACTTCTTCAACGCTTCTCTTCTTTAAGTAGCCTCGTTCCTTCCTACTGCATCTTCAGAGGTATAGGAACTGGTGTTCCAATCTACCCTACTGGAATGTCGGGGAGATAGAATTCACATTTTGTAGCTTCTCAGAAGAACAAACTTTGCCATCTTTGATCTACTCCACTGCAACTTCAGGGAGATAAGTCCCATAGCTTCAACTTGTTCTGCTACAACTTCAAGATAAATCTGATGCGATCTGCTTTACTGCAACTTCAGAGAGATGAGATCTGCTATTTTAATCCACTCCATTGCAACTTCAAGGAGATAGGATTGGTATACTTCTGTCTGCTCCACTGCAACTTCAGGGAGATAAGATCTGTAATCTTCAATCTATTCCACTGTTGCCCAGGGAAATAGAATTACTGGTTTCAATGTACTCCACTGTAATCTTAGGGAGGTAAAATCCGCCATCTTTGATCTGCTCCACTACAGCTTAGGGAGGCAAGATCTGAAATCTTCAATCTATTTCGCTGCTGCCCAGGGAAGTAGAATTACTGGCTTCAATGTACTCCACTGCAACCGCAGGGAGGTAAAATCCGCCATCTTCGATCTGCTCCACTACTGCTTAGGGAGGTAAGATCTGAAATCTTCAATCTATTCCGCTGCTGCCCAGGGAAGTAGAATTACTGGCTTCAATGTACTCCACTGCAACTTCAGGGGGGTAAAATCCGCCATCTTCGATCTGCTCCACTACTGCTTAGGGAGGCAAGATCTGAAATCTTCAATCTATTCCATTGCTGCCCAGGGAAGTAGAATTACTGGCTTCAATGTACTCCACTGCAACTTCAGGGAGGTAAAATCCACCATCTTCGATCTGCTCCACTACTGCTTAGGGAGGCAAGATCTGAAATCTTCAATCTATTCCATCACGCCTGAGGAAGTAGAATTACTGGCTTCAATGTACTCCACTGCAACTTCAGGGAGGTAAAATCCACCATCTTCGATCTGCTCCACTACTGCATAGGGAGACAAGATCTGAAATCTTCAATCTATTCCACTGTTGCCCAGGGAGATAGAATTACTGGCTTCAATGTACTCCACTGCAACTTCAGGGAGGTAAAATCCGCCATATTTGATCTGCTCCACTACTGTTTAGGGAGGCAAGATATAAAATCTTCAATCTATTCCACTGTTGCCCAGGGAGATAGAATTACTGGCTTCAATGTACTCTCATCGCAACTTCGTGGAGGTAAATCCGCCATCTTGATCTGCTCCCTCTTGCTTAGGAGACAAGATCTGAAATCTTCAATCTATTCCATCTTGCCTGTGGAAGTAGAATTATCGGCTTCAATGTACTCCATCGCAACTTCGGGAGGTAAAATCGCCATTTTCGATCTGCTCCACTCTCGCATAGGGAGACAAGATCTCAAATCTTCAATCTATTCCATTGTTGCCTGGGAGATAGAATTACTGGCTTCAATGTACTCCACTGCAACCTCAGGGAGGTAAAATCCACCATCTTTGATCTGCTTCGCTGTCTATGCAGAAAGGCAAGATCTGTTATCATCACTGATCTGTTCTCTGGGGAACATGACCTGTATAATGAACTTTATGAACCTAATTATGCCTAGTGATTAGGATGTCATGATCAGAATGAATCAAATGCTCCTAACTAGACGTGTATGAATGACATTTGAATGAATGCAGAATGTCATGTTTTGAGAATGATCATTCTTTATCACTTGGGTTATCATTACTCAAAGTTAAAGTTTCATCGCTAATATGTTATAGTGTCCTCTTGCTCGGCTGGCGTCTCTAAATAAACACTTGACCAGATTGCCCCCACTGTAAACCTCCAAGTTTGATCTATTGGGGAGTAAAATTTGTATCATCCTTCTCCCGTTGTAACCCAAAAGTAAAAAGATTTGGCCTTTTCTCAATCTTCTATTATCACAATTCGAGGATACAGGATGTGAAACTCTTTGGTCTCTTACACCATTCCCAGGGTGTCCTACCAAATGCTCATGCACAAATGAAGAATTTTTTCTCCAAGAACAACTTCTTATTATTATTCGGTGATCACTGCTTGCTTGTTCATCTAAGCTTTGTCACCAACATGACATATTGCCATTTTGTTCAATCGATGTTTTAGACAACAAAATTCAAAGAGATAGTCTTAATTTAGACTCTTCCTTATTAGATTTCCAACCTTTGAACTTGGTGCGTTCTAAACAATAGTCCTGTTTAAGGCTCCTATATTATTTAGAAACTTCTAGAGTAATATGCAAAACTTCCCTTCTGAAAGTTTTATTAGTCTATTAATCATTACTCTAATGCAACATACTTGCAAAGAGAACAAAATGATGGATAAAATTGAATTGGTTCTGAGCCTAACTCGAAATGAATAAATTATCAGAGATAATAAAGATGGATAACAAAAACATTGATTTAGGAATGCGTATCTTGGAAATGAATAAAGTGTTCTAAGAATAACAAAAATAGTATAAGGATTAGGTGCCCCAGATATCGCAGCTTGAACTTTACTGTACAGACTTTCTGAAGACCATTCTGAGTTTAACATGTGTTTAGGAGTACTTTGTCAATGCCCCAAGATGTCGCCTACCCTTTCCTATTGATTCAGGTATAGCAAGATCACTGCATGCCCTGTTCTGATCAGTATTTGAGCTGCTCCGATAATCTCATGCCCCATTCTGATCAATATTTGAGCCGCCCTTTTTGGGTTTTCAACTCAAATCCCCTTTGGTCTAAGGCGCCCTTTGCGGGTTTTCACCTTAGCCTCTCCTCCTTTTTTTTTTTGGAATCAAAGCGCCCTTTGCGGGTTTTCACATTGGTTCCTTCCCTTCTTCAAGTAAAGTATCTCTTGACCGAATCTGAATTTACTGGATTAGGCAAGTTTCTTCCATCCATTTCAGCCAGGATTAGGGCTTCTCCCGAAAAGGCCTTTTTTACAACGTAAGGACCCTCCCAATTCGGCATCCATTTACCCCTAAAATCTTTTTGTAGAGGAAGAATTTTTCTCAACACCAGGTCTCCTTCGTGAAATTCTCTGGGTCAGACCTTCTTGTTGTAGGCTCGCATCATTCTTTTCTGGTACATCTGACCATGCTGAATAGCCTTTAGCCTTTTCCTTCAATTAGGTTCAACTAATCGTGTTAGGATTGGATCTTCATCTTACTTTAGCTCAGCCAAAACTCGAAAAGAAAGAATTGCAACTTCAATAGAAAAAAGCGTGATGAACTAAAGAGAGAGGCACTACTCCGGTAGAGTTTTCACTGCATCATTCATGATATTAATCTTGAACGTACTGCAAATTTCTGATATCGTGCTGTTGTTCAGATCAATGACAGTGCTTAACCTGGGCAATCCTGGTATCACCATGCGAAGGCATCTTTGAATGCTTGAAGTAACCCAACAACGTATTACTTTTTCGGTCATGCATGTTCCCTCAAGGTCAAAGTCTCTATTGTCTCCCCGTGAGGTAAAATTTCCTTCCTGCTCTACCATCTTTAATAAGTCCAGAAATAAGCTACAATCCATGTCATCTTCAAAGTTGTGAGATCCTCTAAACACATGTCTCACTCAAGAGGAGATTCGAGTGCATATGATGTCACTCATGTCATTGATATTTGGGGACCCATAGTGGGTACTAAAGAATATACAAAAGAATGTATGAATAATATGAATGAACGAATGAATGATTTGGCAGAAAAAATCCAAAAGAAAGAAGAAAACGTAAAGACTGAAAGAACATTTGCTCAAAGATGATTGCAATAATGAATTTATTAAAATAATAATATTCAGACGTGAGCCTATTTCACAAAGAAATTCTTATTGCTTCTAGGCTGAAAGCAACAAGTGTGTTCTAACATTACTCTAAGTAAGCCCCAGATGCTCTGAGATTTCTTTTACAATCCTATTATTTAGACGCTCTCAAGTTTATAAGGGTGGATACCTAACAAGGTCCCTTTTCAAGTGTGTCTTCATATACAGCATTGATATGAGTGCTTTCCAACTCTTCTTCATATGTCGTATTCATCCCATTATCAATGTGATTGGGTAGTGAATTTTCTGCCCTCAATGAGTCACCAAACTTGACAACACCCATGTTGATGAGTCTCTCAACCAGCTTCTTGAAGGCAGTGCAATTCTCTATTGAATGTCCTGTAATTCCCGCATGGTAGTCACATTGTGCGTTCGCATCATACCATTCGGGATACGGAGGTTGTAGAGGCTTCACATGAAAAGGGGAAACAACGTGTTCATCAAATAAGCCTTGATATAACTCTCTATACGACATCGGTATGGGTGTGAACTAAAGCCTTCCTGTATTTGTTCTCATGCAAGGCTCTTGCTTTAAAGGGGCCTGATGGTTGGTGGTCTTTGTCTCTGGCTGCCCCACAATAGTTGGTTTTGAGTAGCCCCTATTATACCTGCATGCATTATCCACTTTATTCCCTTTATTCCTTGGGGCTTTTATAGTATCTGGGCGCTCTACTCTTGCCTGCTTTGTTTCTGCTGGGTCATTAAGGGCAACAGGACTAGTTAGATTGCCTCTTAGATTACAACCTGGGCCTGTCGAGTGATTCATCAGTGTCGATGTACCAGTCTGATATTGTTGAGGCCTGATAGTAAAGAGTGCCCCTCGTGGGTGTGCATCTGGCTGGATTTGAACACTTATTGGGATAAATTTTGAGGGATAGGCAGGGTCCTCATTATTATCCCCAAAGTGAACCGCTGGACTTTTCCCTTTTTCTAACCATTTACCCAATAACTGGGTTAATTGGCTCATCATATCTCTTTGGAATTCTAATAGCTGATCTCTCATATCTTGCTGAAATCTGGTTAATTGTTCTTGTATCCGCACTTGCATTTGCTCTAATTTCTCCAACCTTTGGTCCATTTCTCTAGCCTTTGCTTGGGTGCCGTAAGGGTGTTGGTTTTCCAATTTAACTGAAATAATTTCACTCAATTAGGCTCTTTCAATGGATTTTAATGCATATGATGCTATGTAATGCAAATGCATGAGATGAATGCAAAAAGAGACGTTGATTCTGATTCGATTCCATTTAGAAAACTTTTCTAGAAGACAAATTTCTTTACATAAAGCGGATATATATATACCACTTTGCCCTCATACTCCAAGCGAGGACATCTTCTCCTTCTTCATCTGGATGCTAAGATAAATCTTGCGAATTCTTCAAAAGGGGTATCTCCTCTACCTCTTTTTTACTTGATCCTGGTTATAATCCAACGTCTGCCCATCCCCGTAATGCTCATCAACTTCTTTAAGGTAGTTGGAATGTCAGAAACTCTTGAATAATCAGCTTGACCTTGAGGCACGAAGTAAAGTTATGTATTCCTCTATCACCCTTCTCTTATCACATTTTCTTGGTCCATATTCGGACAACCATATTGTCATCCACTTTATCAAGAAACCCATTTTCTTATGACAAGCTCTCTATTTAGTAATCGAACTCGAATCAACATCTCTTTTCTAAGATGCAAATGCAATGCAATCATGATGTCATGCAATCAAAACCAAATAAACCCAAGTCAGTATCCAAAAAGATATAATCCAATACAAACATGAAATAGCAAGAACATTTATTCAGGAATCCACTAGGGTTTGGTATAGCCCTACCTAGGGTAAATTCCTAAGGTTTACTATATGAGGGTTAGTTTCTAAAGTAAGGGTACCCGAACCAGCAGATTCCTCGATCCTCTCTCATTATAGGCTCATGTAGATCGAGTTCAGTTCAGGGGGATACATTTCCCTATGGCTGCACAGAGATGAAAATCTCACGAAGACATAGGTACGGATGTATCCCGGAAGCGGTCCACTACCCTGCACGGAGGTGAAAACCTCACGAAGGACTAGTTTCTCGCTCCCACTTAAGGGTAAAACTGACCATGTAATGCAAAAATGCAAATGCAAAGTTACCAACATACCATGGTAAAAAAATGAGTATGAAGGGAAATCATGAATTTTGTAAAAACTTTTGATTTTCGACACAAAGACAAATATAATCAGTTTATGGCTCGACTCTCTAAAGTCCCCAGCGGAGTCGCCAAGCTGTCGAAACCGCTTTTTTGAAAACAAAAATTTAGTGTCGACTTAAAAAAAAACAAAAATTGGAGTCGCCACCGATCTTTTATTAAGGTGTGATCGGCCCACCTTAAAAAATAATTTTGGTTTGCGAAATTTGAAAAAACAGGTTCGGGAGTCAGTTACGCACGAGGAAGGATTAGCACCCTCGTAACGCCCAAAATTGGTACCAAATTGATTTTGTTAATGTCTTGGTGTCGAAAATTTGAAAAGATTTTAAAAGGAAACTCTTCATTTCATAAATAAAAAAAAAGTAAGCCATTCATATTTCAAAGAAATAAAACACCACACCCAGTGAGTTAGGACACAATGTTTTTAAATCTCCAAAATACCCGAATATTGCCTTTTGCTTTTGAAAATTCTTATATCGAGAAGAAAATGTCATGACCAGTAAGTTAGGACCCAACATTTTGAATTCCCGAGAATAAGCTTTTATTTAAAATTTGTGAATTTGTTGCAAAAAAAATACTTGGCTTTCTAAATTCATCGAAAAATAATCGCGATCCAGTAAGTTAGGACACGATCTTTCACGAGAATCATGAATGCCAAATATTTTGGAGTTTATAAAATAGGACGATTTAAATACTTTGAGAAAATCAAAATAGATATTTTTAAAAGAGATGCTAAAAAGGGTTAAGGCATAACATGAAACAAATACTCTAATCTAAGACAAATATGAATAAATATTTACAAGTATATATATACAAGTACACTATATAATTAAATTTACAAATATGCGTACACATGTATTTAACGCATATGTACAAAGATACACATAAAAGATGAAGTGGAGTATATCAATCAAAATATAATAAAATGCATGTATGTATTTGGAAATCGTGAAAATAAAATAAACATAAAAGCATGTACATGTGAATATATTTACAGAATAAAAATATATATGTGTATGTATTGGTAAATCATGAAAATACGCATATGTATATTAAAACACCTATATATAATATAAGTACAAATAACGTGTACATTTAGAATAAGAGAAATATTTATAATAACTAAAAAACGTGTATATATATGTATAATATAAAAAATGTATTTTGAATTGTAAAACACGAGGAACATGTGTGTTTAAAATGCGTATGTATACACATATATATGTGTTTCAAAAAGGTGAAGAAAAAAAATCATAGGTATACACATATTTATGAAAGTAAAAAAACTAAAATATAATAATATATATATAAAGGTAAAAAAACTGCACGAAATATATATATACAAGCACGTATATTACATTGAAATGCATGTATATATAATTATGCGTACTTTAGAAATATAGAAATAAGGATAAAAATAATAAAGGGAAAAAAAAGAATGGGCCAAATTGAATTAAAACGAAAAAATGAATTTAGAAAAATAAAAAAATATAAAAAAATAAAATCAGGACCAACTTAAATGCGCGCGTAGCAGTGGAGGACCAAAAGGGAAATTATCCCCTCCTTCCAAAACGCTGCGCAGCAAGGGGCCAAATTGAAACAAAAATAAAATGTGCGGCCCAATTTCTAAAAAATAAAACAAGTTTAATTGTAATGCGCTGCAAACAGGAGGGGCCAATTGCGCAAATAGACCATGTGACGTCAGAGCGCGTGGATCCTCCCCTTCGGGTCGGGTCACCGCGCGGGTCGCACCTGGTTAAAACGACGCCGTTTTGATTTGTTATTTAAAACAAACTTTTTTTCTCTAAAAAGCATTTACCTGATTGAAAAGAAAAAAAACAAAAAGGAAACTTCTATGGTGCTCTGCTAGGGTTTAATCCCTAGCGTCCTTGCGCCGCCGTTTAGCCAGTGTCGACGATCCGATTGCGACGGAGACGGCCACCGTTCGGCGTTTTCGACGAAAGAGGTTAGATTTCCCCTTTTCCTTTTTTGTGTTATCTTATTATTTTTTTTAAAAAAATCTAAAGAAAGAAAATAACGAAAAGGGAAAAAAAGATTAGAAACCCGATTTCACCTTCAAAAGTGCTGTATTCTCCTTTTTCTCCCTTCTTTTTCATACAAATCTAGGCTTTTATAGCCTACGAAAATACATTAGTTTACAATCTTTTTCTTTTGTGGACTCTTAGTCCGTTTTTATTTGCAGGTGGTTGTGCGAATGGCGCGCGTGGAGGGGCTGATCTCCGAATCCTACGGCGCTTAGAGGGGTTGCTGGAGGCGGGGGGAACTACTTGCGGCTAGGGTTTTTCTTTTAATTTTAATGTGTTGGGGGCTGTTAGCTGCCAGGTTTAGGGGTTATTGGGCCACTTATTTGTTGGGTCAGTACTGTTTTCTTTTTGTATTTAAACCCAGGCCAATTGGGCCTTATTACAATCGAGTTGATGAGATCGCCGATTAGGTCGCCGGTAAGGGAGAGAAGTCGGCGACAGTTGAGTGAGGAGAGTAAATGTTTATAGAGGTAACTTCTGGGATTTAAGGGCTGGTTGCTGTAAAGTGACTTACCAAAAAAAAGTGGTAAGTTGTTTTACGAGAATAACACCCTTTTTTCTCTTCACTTACCGTACATTTTTCTTTGACTTTTTTTAACCCTTATCAAACATTTGAAAAGTTAAAAATTATTTTTTGAAAAACTTTTTGTTGTTTAATCCTACCTTACTCATATTTATATAATTAAATATTCATATTTTATACTATAAAGTATTTATTATTTAATATAACTTATAATATATATTTAATATTAAAATATTAATAGTTGATTAAGTCTTAGTTTGATTGACATTGACATTTGTTACTAGTGCATGAGAATGTAGGTTTGAGCTCGCTAAAATTGTTTATCATAAAATATTACTATAAATGTTTTTCAATAATATATTAAGAATACTAATTAAAATTTAAAATTATTGTCAATCCAATAACAAATTCGAGTAAGAGAGATTACATTTGAGCACATAATCATCTTTTGAAATCACATTCATACACTTTTCTACAACATTTCTATTATACATTTATAGTTCATATTACACTACCAAACCTAAGTATATGTCATCTCTAAAATCCAAAATTTATGTATATACCAAAAAAAAAACTTAGTCTTGTAGCTTGGATTAGTGATGTTATTGTTGAAGTAGCAATTTTAAAAAAAAGTTATCCACATACTTTCAATCTACTTTGTTTCACCTACATGTTAAACAAATGCGTTAAGTTATGTGAATAGTTTAGTAAGTACTCAATTGAATTCAATCTTACCTTTTATATATATAATTTTAGTAATTTTAATAATATTTATTCACACAATTTCTTTCACTGATATACTTAAACTTTTAATTCATTTTCAAAACATAAAATCATTTAAATTAACTTTATAACTTATAGTTTTTACTTTAACACGTATAGTCACTAATCAACTTTCACATTCACATATTGTTAGAGCTGTGTGACCAAAATTCTTGTTAAAATAAAATACAAGTGGCAAGATAGGAGGATCTGCGAGGACAAAGACCGCAGCCCATGCAGATCCCCAATAAGCAAAATATTGGATTAGGGTCGCAACCAGGGGTGCAGATGTAACACCCCTTACCTGACCCGGATGGCGGACTTGAGCAAGTGATGTTATGACAATGCTAGATCATTGATAATCACTTTATTATACACAAAACTCTAATATTTAAAATATCAATCACATGTAAACTAATATATATAATTAAATTTTAGAATTCCAAGAGGATCTGATGGTCACTAAACTAACTATAAATACGACAAAGGCAAGCACACCTATCGAATAATAGTATAGCTATGGTGAGTAGGGAATATCGTCTCCACGAGGACTAAAAGTACTAGTAATTACCGTTTTCTTATTATCTAGCCGACAAATTGGGGTGATGTGTTTTAATCTAAAATTACTAAACTAATCAAAGATAACCAATGAGATAGACAATACTCAGGAAAGAATCAACCTAGACTTCACCTATTATTATGAATATGAATTAAACGATTTATTCACTTGTGACTTAATTCGTAGAAATCTCTAAATTATGTTAATATCTCTTTCGAGAGTAAGAACAACTGACTCTAGGTTGATTAATTGAAATCTCTTTCTAATTAAAACCCCTATCGTCATATTAACTCGATCTATGGATTCCCCTATTAGATTTGACTCTAATCTGGTAGATTTATGTCGTCTTATTTCTAGGATTGCATGCAACTCCGCTCAATTATGCTAGATCTACTATTAAATGAGACTTTTCTCCAATTGAAATAAGCACATTGAACATGAATTAATATCCGAAAATATTAAAACAAGAAATAATCATACATAATTGAGAACAAGAATCAAGTATTTATCATGTAAATCAGAAATCAAATAATAAGATTCATCATAGGTTTCATCCTCCCCAGGTATCTAGGGAATTTAGTCCATAATCCTGAATAGAAACATCTCAAAGTTAGGATAACCATAAGACATAAAGAAACTCAATAAAACTTCAAAAGAAATTAAATGCAGATCTTCGGTCTTGAGGGAGATCCGCTTCTGAGTTGATTCCGGTGGCGTTCTTTGAGTGTTTTCTTCGATCTTCTTTGATTGTCCCCTTCTCTATTATTCTAATTTGTATTTATAGTCTTTAGAATGCTTAGAAATCCTAAAAATTGGGTTTTTCTGCGTATTTGGGAAGCAAAGTGCGAAATCGACACGAGCTGGCACATGGGCGAGTGGACAGCCCATGTGGATCCTGAAAGCAGCTCTTTTTGTCTGATTTTGGCTCGTTTTTTGCTCCTTTCGCTTTCAAATGCTCTCCTAAGTAGAGAAACATGAATTTAAAGGATTAGGAGCATCAAATTCACTAATTTGCATAATTAATCATCTAAAAAATGTATTAAGAATGAGATTAAAATATATTACTTTTATAGCTTATCAGGATCTATTTATGAACTTCAGTCGTATAATAGAATTAAATCTAAAAAACAATAAGTTTTAACACTAAAAATGAAACTTTCATAGTTGATATCGGTACCTTTATAAAAATCGATACCAAAATTCAATTATGTTTTCCTTGAAAAGAAATGGTATCGATAATTAGTTGGTGGTATATATATATTTTATGAAAAGTATCGATACTCAACTGAAAATCGATACCATTTTGACATTTTGTTTTATTTGGATACTGTTCATTTGGTCAAGTATCGATGCCAAATGCCAAGGTATCGATACTTATCCCAATAATGATAAAAATCTTATCTTAGCAATTTCAATTCATGCCAAAAACTCACCTTACCACTAAAGACAATAATTTATCCATCTAAACACTTAAATAACTAATCAATGTGCCTGCATTGACACTACAATACAACACTTTCACATTTCATTTCCTTCACTACAAATACAAGTCACAAACATGCTTCAAATGACTCACAATAAATCCCAAAATGTCATACTTAACTCAAGCCAAACTTACCATATCATATTCAACTCAACATGCCATACTTCATTCACGACCAACTTACCATTTCATGCTTGACCATTTATGCACAAACTTAAGATTAAACATGCATATCTTAACTAGTTGCCCAAACCACAATATCAAATGCACAATACATATACCTTACAAATACCTATGAACTATTTCATAACATGACCAATGGTCCTGTTACATGCCATATAAGCCAAGTTAAATTCAATAGGGTAGACTTGAATTTGAACACTAGAAATTTCAAGACTTCACACAACTAATACCTCAAATTTGTAATTTTTTTTGGTATAGTTAAGGTATCGTTCATATTCATTTTATGGTCTATGAATAGGATAAATTTTTTTAGGGGGCCGAAATTAAAATATAATTTTTACGATAGTAAAAAGGCAATTTCACAATTTTAATAGCCTATATCTTTATCATTTTTAAAGGATTAAATCAAAATTTTATCATTTTAGAGGGGCCAAAGTGCAATTTTACCTTTACTAATTTAAAATTTTAAAATTTTAAAAGGTCTAAATGGAAATTTTTTCCATTTTAGGCGGGGGGGGTAGGGCCCTTGCCAGTCCCCCTAACTACGACCCTGTCTATGAAGACCCTTTCAAGCAGTGGCGAAGCCAGAAAATTGTTATTGGGAGGGACGAAATTAAATTGTATATTTTTACGATAATAAAAATACAAATTTACCATTTTAATAGTCTATATCTTTATAATTTTTAAATGATTAAATCAAATTTTTATCATTTTTGGAGGGTCAAAATGTAATTTTACTATTAATAATTTAAAATTTTATAAATTATAAAGGGGCCTAAATGAAAAAATTTCTATTTTAGAAGGGACCAAGACCCTTGCCAACCCCCTGACTTCGCCACTGCTTTCAAGTTTCATGGTTATCTCTCCCAACTATATCATCTCCAATGTTTGAACCTAAATTCTCTTATTGGGAGTGCAATATGCCTTATTATTGTACCTAAGACTTGTGGGTCAACCTTGCATGTTTTTAAAGAATAATATTTGATGCACCGGAAGTACATAAGTTTCATACACCATTAATAAATTACAACATGACATATCATCATTGGGTAAAGCAAAAAATAGTGGACTTATAAGTAAATACTAGTATTTAAGCATAATTAAACATTAATTATAACTATTATATTTTTATTCAGTTTGAGTTTATGATTTATATCTAGTTTTGGGTTTTGAATTTATATTTAAATATAGTTATTAGTATTTATTTATAAGCTCTCTGCTATTTTTATTTTATATTTTACTAGTGATGGAGTGTTGTATTATTATTTAGTACTGATGATATGTAAGACTCATACATTGACGGTGCATCAAAGATTCATACCAATTTTTTATGAATTTAAATATTCATACCATTTTTAATCATAGAAAAAAGAAAGAGAGGATAATACTGCCCGGTAACTGCAAACTATAAATGATATTAGTACCACTTTTCATTATTTCCAAAATCAGATCTCTAAAATGCATAGTAATAATCACTTTGATAAGTTAATGAAGCAAAAGTAGGTGGCATTATTTGCTCTCAACCGAGTAATAGGCAGTCACCGTTTTGTCATCGGATACTCCATTGCATTGGTTAGCATCTAAATCTATTGTAAGGCATGTAGGTGACGATATGCGCTGGCTGCTGTGCTGGATCGATCCCTGACGCTGACCACCTGTATCATGGCGCAATTTAAGTAATAGATAGTAATAATGGACTTGCGAAATCTGCTTTGATGCTGGTGTTACGTACCAGTACCATAATTCTTAAACACCAAATTCAGTATTTCACTCTACCTCCTTTAATGCATACATATAATATGCTCCAGTTGCCTTCAATGCACCCTCAACTTCCTCCTTTATTCCAACTTCCACGCCATTAACTATCCCAATCCTTTGTAACATCTCCATATTTCACTTTTTTTTAACCCTTACAACAAGTCTTTGCATATAGTACCTCAAAACCCCTTCTTCATTCACTGAACTTTTACCTTGCTTGTTTTGAGATTAACATGGAAGGAGTTGGGAGCAACTTGAAGGTGGTAGAGAGTTCAAGGAGAATTAGATACTGCGATGGATTATTGAGGGTTCTGGGGTTACTCCTTACGTTGGTAGCAGCGATTTTGACGGGTGCCGACAAGGAGACCAAGACGATTCCTATAAGTATCACCAAAACTTTGCCCACTTTGCACGTCCCTGTCACTGCTAAGTGGCACTACATGTCTGCCTTTGTGTGAGTTTTCATATTTTCAGTTCCATCGTTCAAGATTATATATGTATGTATATGTCCCTGTGACTGCTGATGTTCTTTCCTGGTAAAAAATTACTTCCCAATTTCTAAGTAGTCAAGTTAAAAGAAAGTAGACTAGCCCAATAGATCATCTAGCATATTTCTTATATTAGATCTCAGTGTTTAGTCATAAATCTTGATGATCTTATTAGGTAAATGTTATCAGCATCACTGTCAACATTCTAAACTAAACATTACTCAAAATCGGAAGTTTCTTTAAAAAAAAAAAATCCCATAGGATCTCTTCAATGAAATTTACATATTTTCTCCTCTGGTTGACCATGATATCCATGAGGAAGCTTCCAATAAAAAAAGTTTTTTACCATCTTTTTTAATGCAAATTAATAATCACTCCTGTTTTGGCTCACTCCACATCATATATAGAAACTCCATTCTGATAACAAACCTATATATATATATATATATATATATGCCTGACTCAGCTGTATTTCTTTTTATTAGATACTTCTTCGTATCAAATGCCATAGCATTTTCATACGCGGCAGCATCACTGGTAGCATCAATGGCAGTCCGAACATCCAAAGACAAGACAGGATTAGTTGTCGTCATTCTAGATATGGCCATAATGGGGTTGCTCTTGTCTGCTAATGGGGCTGCAATCGCTGTTGGTATCTTAGGCCAATATGGTAACTCGCATGTGCAGTGGAGGAAGGTGTGCAATTCGTTCGGTGGCTTCTGTCACCAAATGACTGCTGCTATAATCTTATCTTTGGTTGGATCTTTGGTTTTCTTTTGGCTGGTGGCAGTGGCCCTTCTCAACCTTCACAAGAAATCAAGGTAGATGAAGGGAGTGAAGGAGGTCGATGGGGAGCCATTACTGGTATTGATGTTAATTAGCATCCACATGTAGCTTTAGCATTAACTTTTAGTAGGAAAAAAGTTGGTTAGCTAGCTGTAGTACATGCGTATTTAATTAGCTGTGGATGGTTTTAAATTTGAAGCCAAGCCGGTTGGTGTAACTCATTAGTTATTACAGTGAGTGAAAATGGAATATTCTAAGTACAAGACGCACTATCTCCCCCAACCATTCTTTATTTGCATGAATGTCATTCTAGAAAGGATCCAATTCGGCAATATGTAATGCATAAATACTGCTTTGGCCACCAAAAATATTAATAATAAAACAAAAATTCCGCAATTTCTATAATCAATTTAATCCTAGCCCAAAGTATTGATTTCTGTCTAAAACTTCCATAAATTGCTACATTGAGTAGAAAAGCAACACACTATTTGCATGTCAAAGTAAGAAACCTGCAGGTGTACCTTTGTAAAATGTTGTGAAGTGACCATTCATGCAATGACGAACACAAATCGCAAAGATGCGAGCTCATCCAAAGTTGTGAGCTCACCAAAGATGTGAGCTCACCTAAGGTACGAACTTCGTTAGGTGAGCTTATACATGCGAGCCCTTTATCTACAAGTTGCCAACTTGCTCTGAAATGATAAAACTTTTTGACAAGATGATTTGGTTGTTGATTAGACTAAAATCAGCCAATAGAGAGGCAAGTTGTAATGTACAAGTTTCAAGACTTGGCAAGTTGTAATTATTTAATATTATTTTTAGCTTATTTAAGCATCACTGTACATGTAAACTATAAGTCAAGTAATGAAACAAAAGATCATAACTTGTTTTTGCTTTTTGTCTTAATCCATTTTTCATCAAATATCCAACAATTGGTATCTAGAACCAGTTATCTTTGAGGACCTTTGTTTTGTTTAAAAAAGAAAAAACAACCCCTGTTTCTATAAAAATATCTTCAGCAAGCTTTCCACTACTTCCACCCCCTGTTTTCACAGGTGAAAACTACCATATTTGGGTAGTAAAAATGAAGACTTATCTTCAAGCCTTTGATCTTTGGGAGGTCGTAAATGCTGAAGTAGTACCACCAACCTTGAAAGAAAATCCAACACTTTCTCAAATGAGACAACACAATGAGGAATGTGCAAAAAAGCATAAGGCAATGTCTTGCTTGCCAAACGATGTTTCAAATGTAATCTTTACAAGAATTATGGCTTGTGTCACTTCTAAACAAGCTTAAGATAAGCTCAAAGAGGAGTTCCAGGGTTAGCAGAAGACAAGGCAACAATAGTTGATCAATCTTAGACGAGATTTTGAAAACCTCAAGATGAAGGAAGCTAAGATTGTAAAGTAATATTTAGATAGAATCATGGCAGTGGTGAACCAGATAAGATTGCTAGGAGACCAGTTCGCTAACAGTCGAGTAGTTGAGAAAGTGATTGCCACACTTCCCGAGAGATATGAATCAAAGATATCTTCATTGAAAGATTCGAAGGATCTGTCAACCATCTTACTGTAACACCCCAAACCCGTATTTGGAGCTGGAATAGGGTTACAGAGCATTACTGGATTTATAAATCAAACAATTATACATTTCATGTTCATTTCTCAATCAAATCAAAAACCATTCAAATTCATTCATATAGTCCCTAATACGAGCTTTCAAGTCCCCAAATAGACATTAGAAATAGTTCGGGACTAAATCGAGTACTCAAGAAATTTTTTTGAAAAACATGTAAAATTTTCAAAGGTACAGGGGACACACGCCCGTGTGGCCAGGCCATGTGGACATTCGAAATGGGGCCACACGCCTGTGTCCTTGCCCGTGTCCTAACTAGTAAGCATACGGACTTGGGTCACACGCCCAGGCCGTGTACCCTTCGAAATGGCCTCACACGGCCGTGTGCCAGGCCGTGTGCTAGGCCGTGTGAAAACTGGAGGGTATACTGACTTGTGCCACACGGCCAAGCCACATGCCTGTGTGCTAAGCCGTGTGAAGCTACTGACTTGTTTTCTAAAGAAGTTACAAGGGACACACAACCGTGTCACCTGGCCGTATGTCACACATGGCTGAGACACATGCCCGTGTCTCTGCCCATGTGGACAAAAAATAGGCCATTTTCTAAGCCATATTTCTTACCCAAATTGGTACCAACCTAAACACAACAATTTGCATACAACTATGGCATAAATAGACATTCAAAACCAACCAATATCAAGCTTATAACTTGTTAAAACATCACATACAAGTATGACACTAATAGACACCTCAATTAACCATTTTAGAACTTGTCACTTATGCCTCCAAAATCTACCTAAATGGTCAAACACATATATACATCAATGTGCCTAACTTATCATGCATGCCACTTATCCATTTCAACCATTTGGTACCCAAAATACCAATTCACAAACAAGGCATTCACATGGCAACCATACACCACATATACAAAGGCTATTTACATATTTACATAACAAAAATATGTTCCCAAAACAAACCAACACAAATGGCTAAAACACCATAAAACATATAGACTACTATTAGCCAAAATGACCTATACATGCTATTTAACCCAAAATATAAAGTCCAAAGTACCAAAATAACATTTGATAGTCTAATGAGATCCCTGACGACTAACAATCTGAGTGAGCTTTCGAATCACTATAAAACATGAAAAAATAAACAGAGTAAGCAAATAAGCTTAGTAAGTTCGGATATCATAGAATTAAGCTTAGCATAACACAATTCAATATGGCCAAAGCCTATCGCATAATCAATAACCAAGTTAGCCATGTATTCATATAAAACCGAGAATCATGTATGAATTCAAGAATTAATAAATTCCATGTACATGTAGCATCTATATCGTGTATCCATATATCATATATATAACCATTTCCATATAAATACATGTACTAGTTCATAATGAACTTGTATAATCTCATAATAACACTATGTCCGTTGAACCACGTAGAATATCGTTAGATACGCAGGTGGTACACACAAGGTGTACTGAACTGTAATCCGTCAATTCTTGTACATGTATGCTCATACGAGCGATAAATGGTAAGCTCTTCCGAGCTGAATAACGGTAAGCTCATACGAGCTGAGTATCGGTAAGCTCATAAGAGCTGGAATCGGTAATGCTAATGACATGCCATTTGTATCCTACAACTTCCTAAGGTTCAAACGAGTCTTAGTATTCTTCGTTTGTCGTCGGTTATGCACTCGATAATTATACATAATAATTATAAAATCCACATACATACATTTCAATTAAAGCATATAAATACACAATTTAATTAAACGAACTTACCTTAAATTCGTACTGAGAAAAACGATTGTTTAATCGATAACTTTGTCTTTCCCCCGATCTAATTCCATACGTTGCTTTTCTTGATCTATATAATCAAATTTAACAAATTTAAACCTCACTCTATTCAATTCAATCCAAAATTCATGTTATGGAAAAATTACAATTTTGCCCCTATACTTTTGACTTCTTTACAATTTAGTCCCTAGGCTCGTAAAATGAAATTCATGCAATTTCATCCCTATATAAGCCTAGCCAAATTCTAAATATGCTTATAGCAACCCATAGATTTCACAATTTTACATATTTAACACATAATTTTATATTTCTTAATTTTAATCCCTATTTGACAATTTCATTAAAAATCACTTAACAAAAGTTGTTTAATTAACAATAATGATTCATTTTCTTCCATTAAACTTCAGAACCCTAACATATTAATCAATAGCAAATCTCATACTATTCAATAGTTTTGCAAATTAGTCCCCTAGTTAGCTAGGTTAAGCTACAATGATCCCGAAAATATAAAAATCACTAAAAACGGGACAAAAACACACCTACATGCAAAGGAAGAAGTGGTCGAATGTTTGAAGCTCCAAAAAGTCTCCCTTATGCTGTAATTTTCGGTTGAAGAAGAAGCCAACAAGATGATAGCTTTAATTTTGTTTATTTTTATCTTTAATAACCTAATTACCAAATTACCCTTACCTAACTTTAAAATTTTCATAATTGCCAAGCCATGCACATCCATGGAAACACGAAAATTTCTGTGTTTTTACATGCCCTTTTTAACTTAAAATCATGCTATTTCGGTTAAATTCTTGTTGAAAAATAATTAAATATTATAAAATAATTAAATTATGTTAAAATTATGAACATGATGAATTTTAATTAATTTAATAGTTAATTTTGATTAATTTTTACTATTTTCGATAGATTCGCACAAAGGGCGAAAATTGGCTCGGCAGACAATGCTCGAAGAATAAAATCGAGAAACAATTTGAAGCATCGAGACAAATTTATTTCCAGCCTAAGATGGTCCAAAAATATGTGTTAATTCATAATATAATTAATTTTAATTTATTTCCAATTTAATTTGGGCTAAATAAATTATTATTAATTAATTATGGAAAAAAAAGAGTCCAGTTGAACCGCATTGGTTGAACCGAATCTAGTGAACCGAACCAATCACCAATTGGGCTCACAACACCCCTTACCCAAGACCATTTCCGGAGTCGAGCATGAGGCGTTATCTAACTTAACTTACTAGTTCGGAGCATAAAAATTTGCTTTTAGAATTAATTTCACTATTCACAACAAAACTGTCCACCTGCGCGACCGTCACTAATTTAATTATAACTCGAGTTACAAAACTCAAAATTTAAATCCGTAAATTTTCCATGAAACTATACTCATATATATTCTTATCTTAAAAATTTTAGAATTTTTGGTTTAGCCAATTAGTACATTTTATTCATTGAAAACTCCCCTGTTTCACTGTCCGACGGTTTTGACCACCACTCACTAAAAATCAATTATCACTATGTACAGATTTCATATGGTGTTTCCGCTTGTTTATATAGGAAATATATTCAATAAGGAATCTATACATATAAATTATGACTCATAATTATTTCTGTAAAATTTTTAATGAATTTCTAAAGTCAGAACAGAGGACTTCAAAAACTATTCTGACCCTGTTTCACTAAAATTAAAATATCTCAAAATATAAAATTCCTTTGCCTACAACGTTTCTTTCATGTAAAAATAGACTTGATAAGATTTAATCATATATATCATTCACTCTCTAATTCCATTTCTACTATTTTTGGTGATTTTTCAAATTCACATCACTGCTGCTGTCCCAAAAACTGCTTCTTTGCAAAATTTTTACTTTTTATAGTTTCTTTGTTTTCATTACCATTTAAGCATACATAACACCAAAACATATTCTTTACTAACCATTTCAATAGCTAATCTTTAGCCATATCATATGAAAATAATCAAAATGAATAAGTCTCTATACATGCCATAACTTTAAATGTTTTGAAATCACCTAATACCGAAATGTCTGTTGATAGTGTGATACGAGGCTCCGACGATCCCCAATTCGAGCAAGCTCAAAACACTATAAAACAAAGGAAAGGAAGAAAGGTGTAAGCTACTAATAGCTTAGTAAGTTACATGTAAACAATAAGTACTCGTTTAATAATTAACATTTTTAACATATAACTAACCAATACGTTTCTTAGCAATTTCAATCACTTACACATGCACAATCTTACCAATTCAGTTGCACATACATTTATACACTTAACCTTTATCACATATGCTCATTCTTTCAAATGTACCTGCATATACACTTTATTTCATGTTCACTTTAACTCATTATTAATCACGTTGAACACTCGGAATATACACGGATACGTAGAGAATTAGCACATAAGTGCCACACTGATATGTAGCCGAAGCTACCACTGATATGTAGCCGCAGCTACCACTGAAATGTAGCCAAATCTACCACTGATATGTAGCCGTAGCTACCACTGAATTGTAGCTGAAGCTACCACTGATCAATAACACTAGAAATGTCCACGGGCCTGCTCATACAAGCTGTCAGGTGTCTGCAACACATGCTAGATCACCCAGCACCCGGGACTCACTGTAACACTGGTCTCTAGTGACATGTCACTTGTATCCACTTCTATTCCTAAGTTCAACCGGGAATTTACACTTAACACTTTATTTTACACTCAGGTCTAGCATTTCTAACACTACCCGCACTCGTTACAGATGTAGCCTAGGGTTTAGGACTAGAGTGTCTCGCATCTCTATCTCTATTAGAATGCCCTGCAGAAACAGTAGGGCGATAGTGATATTCTTTAGATTTCTTCGATGCTGATCGATGAGACTTTCCTATAAATATCTTTCTCGAATCTCTAGCTCCTCGACTTTATATGCTCTATCAACTAACACAAAAAATTATTTCAGTTCAAGTATTCCAACTAAAAGCTTAATGTCTTCATTCAACCCATCTTCAAACCTTTTACACATAACCACCTCGGTTGGAATGCACTCACGGGCACACTTGCTCAATCTGACAAACTTTCTTTCATATTCAGATATGGTCATACGACCCTGTTTCAGCTCTAGAAATTCTTTACACTTTTGATCAAGGAACCGTTGACTTATATACTTCTTTCTAAATTCTGTCTAAAAGAATTCTCATGTGATCTGTTCTTTCGGTATTACAGAAATTAACGTGTTCCACCACTGATATGCCAAATCTTTCAAAAGAGATACATCACATATGACATATTCTGTTGGCATACAAGACAGTTCATATGAAACCCTAATCGTATTCTCTAGCCAAAATTTAGCTCTCTCCAGATCGTCATCAGCAGTAGCCCTAAACTTTTCGGCCCCATATTTGCGAATTTTATTAACTAGCAGTTTGCTCATGCATATAGGTTCCAAAACTTTAAGAGCTATAGGGACCGGTTGGGGAAAAGGCGGGGGTGGAGGTTGCTGAGCAGTCGGATTAGTTCAGACAAACTCAGTGAACCATTCATTCATCATATGAAAAAAAGGCTTCCTTAGCCTCTCATCCATGACCCTCAGATACGGGTCTCGATCCAGAAGAAGCTGCTCCGCGAATGGAGGCTGACGCGTTACTTTCAACATCACCGGAGTCTGCTCGATTGGAATCCATTACTATATGAAAACATTATTTAAACTATCAGGAGACATCACACTATCACAAGTTCTAAAATGGCATGTATAGCTAGACTGCCAAACGCTACGTTTGTCCGAAAATTGACTAAACCCTAGCTCTAATACAATAAATATAACACCCCTAACCCGTGTCCGACGCCGAAATAGGGTTACAGAGCATTACCAGACTTATAAATCAAACAATCATACATTTCATGTTCATTTCTCAATCAAATAAAAAACCATTCAAATTCATTTATATAGTCCCTAATACGAGCTCCCGAGGCCCCAAATAGACATTAGAAATAGCTCGGGACTAAACCGAGTACTCAAGAAATTTTTTCGAAAAACATGTAAAATTTTCAAAGGTACAGGGGACACACGCCCGTCTGGCCAGGCCGAGTGGACATTCAAAATGGGGCCACACGCCCGTGTCCTAGCCCGTGTACCAACTAGTAAGTATACTGACTTGGGTCACACGGTCAGACCACATGCCCGTGTGTCAGGCCGTGTACCCTTCGAAATGGCCTCACACGCCCGTGTGCCAGGCCGTGTGCTAGGCCGTGTGAAAACTAGAGGGTATACTGACTTGTGCCACATGACCAAGCCACAAGCCTATGTGCTAAGCTGTGTGAAGCTACTGACTTGTTTTTATAAAGAAGTTACAGGGGACACACGGCCGTGTCACCTTACCGTGTGTCACACACGGCTGAAACACACGCCCATGTCTCTGCCCGTGTGGACAAAAATAGGTCATTTTCTAAGCCATATTTCTCACCCAAATTGGTACCAACCTAAACACAACAATTTGCATACAACCATGGCATAAATATACATTCAAAACCAACTAATATCAAGCTTATAACTTGTTAAAATATCACATACAAGTATGATACTAATAGACATCTCAATTAACCATTTTAGAACTTCTCACTTATGCCTCCAAAATCTACCTAAATGGTCAAACACATATATGCATCAATGTGCCTAACTTATCATGCATGCCACTTATCCATTTCAATCATTTGGTATCCAAAATACCAATTCACAAACAAGGCATTCACATGGCAACCATACACCACATATACAAAGGCTATTTACATATTTACATAACAAAAATATGTTCACAAAACAAGCCAACACCAATGGCTAAAACACCACAAAACATATAGACTACTATTAGCCAAAATGACCTATACATGCCATTTAACCCAAAATATAAAGTCCAATTTACCAAAATAACGTTTGATAGTGTGATGAGATCCTTAACGACTTCCAATCTGAGCGAGCTTCCGAATCACTATAAAACATGGAAAAATAAACAGAGTAAGCAATTAAGCTTAGTAAGTTCGTATATCACAGAATTAAGCTTACCATTTAACCACAAGTTTGGTAAGTAATTCAAAGCATAACACAATTCCGTATGGCCAAAGCCTATCACGTAATCAATAACCAAGTTAGCCATGTATTCATATAAAATCGAGAATCATGTATGAATTCAACAATTAATAAATTCTATGTACATGTAGCATCTATACCGTGTATCCGTATATTATATATATAACCATTTCCGTGTAAATACATGTACTAGTTCGTAATGAACTTGTATAATCTCGTAATAACACTATGCCATTGAACCACTTAGTGTATTGTTAGATACGCGAGTGGTACACACAAGATGTACTGAACTGTAATCTGTCAATTTTTGTACATGTATGCTCATACGAGAGATAAACGGTAAGCTCCTCCGAGCTGAATAAAGGTAAGCTTATACGCGCTGAGTATCGATAAGCTTATAAGAGCTGGAATCTGTAACCCTAATGACATGTCATTTGTATCTTACGACTTCCTAAGGTTCAAACGGGGCTTGGTATTCTTCGTATGTCGTCGGTTATGCACTCAATAATTATACATAATAATTATAAAATCCACATACATACATTTCAATTAAATCAAATAAATACACAATTTAATTACACAAACTTACCTTAAACTCGTACCGAGAAAAACGATCGTTTAATCGATAACTTTGTATTTCCCCCGATCTAATTCTGTACGTTGCTTTTCTTGATCTATATAATCAAATTTAACCTTTAAACCTCACTCTAATCAATTCAATCAAAAATTCATGTTATGGCAAAATTACAATTTTCCCCTATACTTTTAACTTCTTTACAATTCAGACCTTAGGCTTGTAAAATGAAATTCATGCAATTTCATCCCTATATAAGCCTAGTAAAATTCTAAATATTCTTATAGTAGCCTATAGATTTCATAATTTCACATATTTGACACATAATTTTCATATTTCTCAATTTTAATCCCTATTTGACAATTTCATTAAAACTACTTAACTAAAGTTATTTAATTAACAATAATGATTCATTTTCTTTCATTAAACTTAAAAACCCTAACATATTCATCAATAGAAAATCTCAAACTATTCAATAATTTTGCAAATAAGTCCCCTAGTTATCTAGGTTAAGCTACAACGATCCCCAAAACATAAAAATCACTAAAAACGGGACAAAAACACACCTACATGCAAAGAAAGAAGTGGCCGAATGTTTGAAGCTCCAAAAATTCTCCCTTATGCTATAATTTTCGGTTGAAGAAGAAGCCAACAAGATGATAGCTGAAATTTTGTTTATTTTTATCTTTAATAGCCTAATTACCAAATTACCTTTACCTAACTTTAAAATTTTCATAATTGCCAAGCCATGCACATCCACTAACTCAATTAATGGTGTAATTACAATATAAGGACCTCCATTTTAATGTTCTATTTCTATTTAACACCTTTAGCGAATAGAACACAACTTTTGCACTTTACGCGATTTAGTCTTTTTTCACAAATTGAGAATACAAATAGTAAAATTTATTAACGAAATTTTTATACTATAATACTATTATGCTGTAGATATTAAATAATATTAAAATAAATTTTTTGGCCTCAGATTTGCGGTCCCAAGACCACTGTTCTGATTTCACTAAGGGCTATTACACTTTCAAAATTGATCAATGCTCTGTATGCTTAAGAACAAAAAAGGCAAGTAGAGAAAAGGGTCACATTGAAGGAGCTTTTCTGGCAAAAGGCAAAGAAATCTCAAGCTTCTCAAATCAGATAGGAAAAAAGAGTAGGTTAGATAATAAAGAAAAGTCAAAAAGAGACAGTGGAAAGAAAAAATATCCACCGTACTCGCATTGCAAGAAGTTGGATCACCCTAAGAGAGTCTGTAACACCCTTAACCCGACTCAATTTACTATGTCTGGATCTCGGTATTACTACACAAATACTTATCAAAATTTTCAAAATAAACGACTTGTACTTTTGACTTGAAACTTATCTCTTATTATTTTATTCAATGTTTATCATTAAAGAAACAAATAAAAGTATTTAAAAATAAAATAACACAATATATTAGATTAGTTACATCTTCTTACAACATCAAAATTTTGCTAAGGACAGACTCACAAGGCGTTGTCCTATTATATGCCACTATCCGAAAACGTCTACTATATACTTAATAACACGGATTGTCGCTTCCTTTGCGTAGTCTCTCTTGGCGAACTCATTTTTTCAATAATACCTGAAACATAAACATAATATTTGTAAGTTACACGAATTTATTGAGTTTGAAATACAATTCACCTTTAAACCTTTCATGCTGAATTATTCATCTTGAACATTTAGATTAACAAATCTGTCATTGGTTGATACCTTTGAATCGTCGTGCACACATACATATATATATATATATATCTATGTGCCACTTACCATACTTAATGTATCATTCTTAACTTTCTTCGGTTATTCCAGAATAATTAATCATAAGTACTATTCAAGGGCGGATACTTACACATTTGGTGGATTTCCACACTGAGTTGAATACCATTAGTTTACCAATCAATTCATGTTTCAATTCAATACCCAACACAAGCTCATACCGAAAATGAACTAATTACATCAATCAAAATAATTCTTCATAACTCTTGCTACAAAGCATGATAATACCCAAATTAACAAATAGCGCAAATATCATATAATTCTGGAATTGAGACCTGATGCTATTCAGATGTGGCGGATACTAGATAACTTACAATCCAACTCTTACATTAATGCAAACATTATCATATCATCGTATACTAATATCTTTCATAGTTACGAATTCTCCCATTTCCATACTAGTGGATTACTATATCGGACACCCTCTTAGAACATACAAATGTATACTTCCATTAAAACTCATTCCATTATATCATAAAACTAATCAAACCAAAGTACTTTAGACTAATGATATCCTTATCATAAAGCTACTTAACATAGGATACTCAGAACATACCTAGAATCTGCTATAAAGACCGTACATAATTCACCACAAGGGCCAAACAGAGTACACCATAAGGGCCAAACACAATACGCCACTAAGGCAACATATAGAATCATGTGTTTACAGTCCCAACGGACTTTTGCAGAAAGTACCATGAGTTTCTCCCTTATGGATTTATACTTAAATTCATGTTATGATCTGCCAGTTTGATTACATATTATTGAAGGCTTCACCATGAACATTCATATCATCATATCATATTATGCCATGGGTCTCAACTACATGGGCTTCCACACTTTCATGTCGTGATCTGCCAGTCCAGTCTTCGTCTTACTAGAGGCTACACCATGAGTGTTTTCATAACATTCATTGCCATGGGTCTTAACCACATGGTCTTACACTTATTTTCATATCGTGATCTACCAGGCTGGTTAGCAATATACCTATCCTACCAGAGGCATCAAAAGAGTCACTGTATCCAGAACTTAGTTAGATTTGTTCACACATAGCTGATCGATTCGTACATTCCTTATATGAAATTTTACCCGCATACTTACCAATCACTTTTTATTTATATAGTACTTCATACATAACTTCATTATACACATATAACATATTTACTATACTTTACAAACTTACTCATTACTTGAGGTCTTATCATTAAATATCTGCATTTACTTGAACAATTAACATGCAGGAAACAAAACAGAGACTACCCTGATACTCACTTAAACTATAGCTTGAAGCTCCAGACTTGAACATCCATCTCGACCCAGCAACAACCACTGCTTAAAGAACACAAATTTACCATTTAAAACCTATTTTCATACAATTTGCTAAAATCTCAATCATAGATAACCTCCATGAAAGATATTGCATTCATACTTATTGTTCCTACAACTCTTAACATATTTACTTCCCAATCATAGAGCTATAATACTTATCAGGAGGTAGAACAACCATTGATTAAATCAAGAACTTTAGCTTCCAGCTTAGTGAGGAAAAGATAATATTTAGATTTTAGAAAAAAAAACTATAACGACTCAGTTTTTAATTAGGACTCATGAAAGGGACTTATATAGTAGATATACCCTTAGTTTTTAAGATGGCTGATTAAGGAATTGAAATTACATATTTTTATTAAAACATTAGTTAAAATTTGATTATAAAATTAATTTTAGTAATTAAAAGAAAAAGATGGTAATGGAATGGGAGAGAAAAAAAATGATATTCCCTTTTCATCTTCATCAACTGAAGGGAGACAACATTAGTTTTCAACAGATAGTTTCTTCATTATCTCTTAGTCTTATGAGAAGGAAAGGAGAGCCACGGCTTGCATGTTGCGGCAAACCTAAAATTTCACTTCTTTTAATGGTAGATTCTATAACCCTTATGGTTTGTATTTCTATAACCTGAATTTTTTTTCAATTGATGCATTTACGAACTACGCTGCATGGTAATAACAAAAGGTAAGTTGGAAATAATAGAACGAGCTGAATTGAATCAATTTGAATTAGTAGTTTGTGATAAGGATTAAATTGAGTAGTTTGGAAAATATGATATAATGTTACAATTATGCAATTGAATTCAATTGTGATGAGTTATACTATTACATATGTGAATTGATGATTGGTTGATGAATTTATGTTGTGGATTT
This sequence comes from Gossypium raimondii, assembly GCF_025698545.1. Taxonomy (NCBI): domain Eukaryota; kingdom Viridiplantae; phylum Streptophyta; class Magnoliopsida; order Malvales; family Malvaceae; genus Gossypium; species Gossypium raimondii. Next base: position 52,627,459 of record NC_068575.1, read on the forward strand.
GAGAAATAGATTATTATAAATTGAGATGAAAAGGATATAAAAGTTTGATGATTCAATGAATGTGAAATAGTAGTGAAATGCTACATATTAGTACTTTTGTTTTTTTGGTTAATAAAAGCTATGAAGAAGTGGGAATTTATATGTTAATTTGGATATCATCCATTACTTCTAACTTATGCATTTGAATATACTACCTTATGATTTAATGTTCGGATTATAAAAAATACCATTGAATTTACTCCGCGTGTGGTTTTGTTTTTCGTGCGTAGGTTAGGTACTTTACGTTTCGATAATCGAATCAACATCTAGTGGTAATCTCGAACTTAAGCATTGGTGACGTGTTCATTTTGGTCTGGGCATGTACCTAAGGTGTATTATGGCTATAATGATCATTTTGTATTTTGTGGTAATTGGAGATTATTTATATAATGTTTAAGCATGTGATGAGAAAGGTTATGCTGTTAATGTCTTGCTAAAGTAATAAGGTTTATGAGATTCATAGGATAAATTTTGATATGATATTATGTTAGGTGATGTGGTTAATTGGTATTTAGTTGAAAGTGATGAATGATATGTTATTTTTGATCTTGTATCGAATGGTAAGTTTGGTCTATGATTTGTGATTGAAGTTGAGTGGTTCATTAGTTATTAAAAAGGGTATAAAAGCATATGTTTAGTTGAACTTGTTGAGGTGCCTTGAATGCATATTGGTTAGGTATTAGGTTCATTGTTAAAATGATTTTTTGGCATGTTGGAATTGAATAGGTAAGTCTTAAGTTTATGGTTTTTATGTTTATAATTGTGTTTATGAGATACCATTTGAGCTTAGGTGATTTTAGGCTTAGCTATTGATATTTTGGCAATTGATATGGATACTTGACCATATGAACAATTTTAGAACAAATAAAATCATTATTTGGTATCATTACCAAATAAAGTACCAATATGGTATCGATACCAACCAATTAAATATCGATACCAACTTTGAAATTTTGAAATTTTACAATTCAACCCTATTTCAAGCCTGGATTTCACAGTTAGGTTCATATAGATTTCAAATTATCATTATTTTAATCAGATGTGAATTGATGATATTTAATTGAGTTTCTGAATCATAAATTGCATGATTTTTTTTATTTTTGTCCGTAGCATCCTATTACTTAGGTTCGACGACCAGACTGGGTAAGGGGTGTTACAAAAATAGATAGTAATATTGAAGGAAGAAGAAACTCCCTTACAAACACTTCTCACCCATATATATATAACGAACTTCTTTTATTGGAACTTAACAAGTGTCAACTGTATCCAGAATTTGTCCTTCTTAATTATCTACAGATTTTGAAAGAAACATAAATGAGCATACTATATAATTGATATTTAACTAGACCGTCTAATTGGCTCTTAACCAGTTCACATTACGAACCAAACCAACACAATGCTTAAACAAACTAGGCGTACTACGCATACGGAGGTAACTCACCTGACTTATATGTCACTAGATATACCATTCTCTTAGATAACAGAATAAGAATAACTTAAAGCCTTTATTCACCTCTACGGTGTTTATAATATGCCACAATCCAATTTGCCAGAAGACTATAACCTAGCAAATTCCATTACGCCAAATAGGTAACTTCACGGTTCCATGCCTTAACTCAAATTTTCCAAACTCGGGATGTGAAAGAGTTTGTTGGTTCAAGCATAATGCTTAAAGCAAAAATTGCAAGCAGTTTGGCCATGAAGAAAGAGTGTACAAGAATAAGGGGTAAGCACATCAACAAGATGCTCAGGCACAGACAGCAGAAACAAATCAAGAACTTATGTTCACTGCCTCTTACAAAGTCAAGCTCGCTACCTCATGCGAAGGCCAGTTCGCTGCCTCATGCGAACCCTCCAGCAAAGATAGAAAGAACTGACTTGTTGACAATGGTTATACAAGTCACATGACTGCAGATGGAAACATCTTCAAGAGTATTGACAAGAGTTTCAACTCCAAGGTGAAAGTTGGAAATGGCTAGTACATCAAAGCAGTAGGAGAGGGAGATGTTTTGATTAAACTCCATCAAGTACTAAACTTGTTACAGATGTTCTGTTAGTTCCTAACATAGATCAAAATTTGCTAAGTGTAGGTCAGCTACTTGAGAAGAAATAGTCTATGGTATTTAATGACAATAAATGTTTAATTCTTGATCCTAGTGGATGAGAGCTCATATCAACGACGATGACTAATAGAAATTTTGTTGTTAATTGGAACTTGGCAACTTTTGTAACTTATACCAGTTCACTAGATGAAACCAAATTATGGCACAGGAGAATGAGACATGTGGACTATAGATCCTTAAGTCAAATGTCCATTAATAATTTGTTTGAAAAATTATCAAGTGTGGTTGATCATGAAGATGTATGCGAAGTGTGCCAGCTTGAGAAGTAGGCGAGGCTTCCATTTCTTTCGAACAAAGCATGGTGAGCTAGTGAAAAGATATGCTTAGTACATACTGACATTTATGAACCTATGAAAACAAGTTCGCTAAATGGAAGTAGGTACTTTGTGTTGTTTATTTATGACTGTACAAGGTTTTGTTGGGTGTAATTCATGAAGAACAAGTCCAAAGTGGTTGAAATCTTCTTCAAGTTTAAAGCTATGGCTGAGAATCAAATTGGTTGCAAGCTTAAGATGATAAGATTAGATAATGGGGTAGAGTACACTTCAGAGAAATTTCAAAAATTCAGTGAAAAGGCTAGAAGCCATCATTAGTTGAGCAACGTGTATACTCCACAAAAAAATGAAGTAAGTGAAAGAAAAAAATAAAACAATATTGAACATGACTTACTGCTTGTTGTTTGAAAACAAACTGCCAAATGTTTTTTGGGCAGAAGCAGTAAACACTGTTGTTTACATGCTAAATAGACTGTCAACTAAAGCTGTTGAAGGGAAGACATCATTTGAGGTCTGATTTGGATTTAAACCCTCTGTTTCTCGCCTAAGAGTGTTTGGTTGCACCTGCTTTGTTCATGTTCCAATAGAGAAAATAAGCAAGCTCGAAAAAAGATTGCAGCCAGAGATTTTTGTGAGATATTGTAGTGTCAAGAAAGGTTATAGAATTTATGACCCTTTCTCCAAGAAGCTAATTATAAGCAGAGATGTGAATTTTGATGAAGGGTGAATCTGGAAATAAGATGCAACAAAGGAAGAGATGCTTGAACAGGAAGAACATAAATTAGATTTACAACCCACTGGGATCAAACTGAAAATGATGCAGTTGATGGCTATCTAGTGCGAGGGACCAGGTCGATCATTGAATTCTATCAAAGGTGTAATCTATAAAAGTTGGAACCAATCTCCTTCGAAGAAGCATCTCAAGAAGTTGAATGGAGAGATGCCATAGAGAATGAAATGTGATATCCTGAAATAAGGCCTAATCGGAATAGTGGTTTCGTAACCACAAATCCGAAGTGAAATAGTTTAATTTTAAAAACTTTTATTAATTACTGATTGAATGAAATATTGTGTGAAAATATGGATAGGAAATTTTAATGATTTGGTGCCTAATTTAATTTTTAGGACTAAATTGAGAAAATGCAAAATGTGTCTAATTAGTGATTAAATGACTTAATTGAATTATTGCATCAAATTGGTAGTGTTTATGTGGCAATTAGACCATAAATTAGTGTTATGGACACAAAAGAGTAATTCTAGAAAAATATCTAAGTAATGAGTCAAGGGCATTTTTGTCCAAATTAAATAAAAGACAAAATAAAGAGAAAATAAGTGTCCATCTTCTTCAAAATTGAAGAGTTGCTGCCAAAAATTTCATGTTCTATAGGCTAGGGTTCTTGATTTTTCTAAGCTCAATTGTAAGTGATTTCTTGCCCTGTTTTTAATTATTTTCGTATTTTTATGCTTATTGAAGCTTGAATTTCATGTTTCTACCATTTAATTTAAATGAAATTGAAGTTTAAAAATTGACCCATTCATGATATAATTGTAAATTGATTAGTGATGTTAGATAATGAATGTTTGAAGTGTTAATTACAAGTTTTACTAGATGAATTTCGATGAAAATGTTGAAAAGGACTAAATTGTGAAAGATGGTAAAGTATGCATAAAGTTGTGATTTTGTGAAATTGAGGGCTGTTATGAGTATGAAATATGATTTAGTGAAGTTTGAAATTTAAGAATTTAGTGAATTTTATTTTTATGAGCTTTGGGACAAAAGTGAAATTTTGAAAAGTTATAGGAAAAATGTAAGTTTGCCAAATATTGTGTATGAATTGTATTTGAATGGAACATTGATAAAATGCATTAAATTGTGTTAATATAGATCAAGAAAGAAGAAATAGTGGAAGTGATTGGGGAAAAGAGAAGGTTATTGACTAAATTACAAAAATAGTCGTTTTGTATCCGAGGTAAGTTATGTGTAAATAATAGCAATATATTTTTATAAATAGTGAATTTTATTTGATATGTGAATCAATATTGAATGTGGAAGGAAAATTGTTCATGAATTATTCAAGTGATAAAGTGTTGAAAATAAAGTGTTAAGTCTAAATTCCCGGTTGAACTTAGGAATAGAAGTGGATACAAGTGACATGTCACTAGAGATCAGTGTTACAGTGAGTCTCGGGTGCTGGGTGATCTAGCATGTGTTGCAGACACCTGACAGCTTGTATGAGTAGGCCCGTGGACATTTCCAGTGTTATTGATCAGTGGTAGCTTCGGCTACAATTCAGTGGTAGCTATGACTACATTTCAGTGGTAGCTTCGGCTACATATCAGTGTGACACTTATGTGCTAAATCTCTACGTATCTTTGTATATTCCGAGTGTTCAATGAGATTAATAATGAGTTAAAGTGAATATGAAATGAAGTGTGTATGCAGGTACGTTTAAAAGAATGAGCATATGTGATAAATGTTAAGTGTATAAGTGCATGTGCAAGTGAAATGGGTAAGATTATGCATGTGTAAGTGATTGAAATTGCTAAGAAATGTTTGATTAGTTATATGAGAGAAATGTCAATTATTAAATGAGTACTTATTGTTTACATGTAACTTACTAAGCTATTTGTAGCTTAGACATTTTCTCCTTTCCTTTGTTTTATAGTGATTTGAGCTTGTTCGAATTGGGGATCGTCGGAGCTCGTATCACACTATCATAACCATCTCGGTATTATGTGTTTTCAAAATTTTTAAAACTATGGCATGTATAGAGTATTAATCATTTTGAGTATGTTCATATGATATGGCTAAGATTAGCTATTGAAATGGTTGGTAAAGATTATGTTTTGGTGTTATGTATGTTTAAATGGTAGTTAATACAAAGAAGCAGTTTCTTTGACAGCAGTAGTGACGTGAATGTGAAAAATTGCCATAAATAGTAGAAATGGAATTAGAGAGTTAATGATATATAGAATTAAATCTTATCAAGTCTATTTTTACATGAAAGAAACGTGTAGGAAAATAAATTTTATATTTTGAGATATTTGAATTATAGTGAGACAGGGTCAGAATGGTTTTGAAGTCCCTGTTCTGACTTTAGAAAATCATTATAAATTGTACAGAAATAATTATGGATGATAATTTATATGTTTAGATTCCTTAGTGAATATATTTTCAAAAGAAACAAATGATAACATTATATGAATTATGTACAATGAGATAATTGATTTTTAGTGCCAAGAGGTCAGAACTGTCGAGTAGTGAAATAGGGGAGACTTTAATGAATAAACTGTACTAATTGGATAAACCAAAAATTCTAAAAATTTTATGGTAATAAGGTATATGAGTCTAGTTTCAAGGAAAATTTACAAATTTAAATTTTGAGTTTTGTAACTCAAGATATAATTAAATTAGTGACAGTAGTGCAGGTGGACAATTTTGTTGTGAACAGTGAATTTAATTTTAAAAGCAAATTTTTATGCTCCGAATTGGTAAGTTAAGTTGGATGACATCTCGTACTCGATTCCGACGATGGTCTCGGGTAAGAGGTGTTACATAAAATCAACATGATCAACAAAAATGAAACATGGGAGCTGGCAGACAGACTAGTTCGTAAAAAGTAATTGGAGTTAAATGGGTGTTTAGGACTAAGATGAATCTTGATGGTTCAATCAACAAATACAAGGACAGATTGGTTGCGAAGGGATTTAGCCAGCAATACAGAGTGAATTTCACTGAAACCTTCGCACCTGTAGCGAGGTTAGATACCATAAGGCTACTACTAACTCTTACAACTTAAAAGGGTTGGAGAATACATCAAATGGATGTGAAGTCAACTTTTCTAAATAACTTCCTAAAGGAAGAAATCTATGTTGACAGCCTCAAGGATTCGTAGTACCTAGATGGGAAGCGAATGTATATAAACTAAACAAAGCTTTTTATGGTCTAAAACAAGCCCCAAGGGCAAGGTATGAAAGAATCAACAATCATCTAACAGAGTTGGGATTTGAAAGAAGTGTAAACGAACCCACACTATATGTGAAGAAGGCTGGTAATGAAACACTTCCTATTATATCATTATATGTTGATGATTTACTTGAGATTGACAGCAACAACGAACTGGTGGTTGACTTCAAAAAGAGAATGCAAGTGAAGTTTGAAATGTCAGACTTGGGAGAAATGACATACTTCCTCGATCTAGAAGTAATTCAAGTTGTGATACATTTTTTATAAGCTATAAAAGTAACATATTTTAATCTCATTCTTAATGCATTTTTGGATGATTAATTGTGAAAATTAGTGAATTTGATGCTCATAATCCTTTAAATTCATATTTCTATACTTAGGAGACCATTTGGGAGCGAAAGGAGTGAAAAACGAGCCAAAATCGGGCAAATAAAGCTGTTTTCAAAAGCCACATGGCCTGGGCATTTCCACACGGGCTGGCCACACGCCTTTGTGCCAGCCTGTGTCAATTTCGCACCCTGCTTCCTAGATACGCAAAAAAAAAACCCAATTTTTAGGCTTTCTAAGCATTCTAAAGACTATAAATACCAATTAGAAGAATAGAGAAGAGGGCGATTAGAGAAGATCGAAGAAAACACTCGAAGAACACCATCGGAATCAACTCAGAAGCAGATCTCCATCAAGATCGAAGATCTCCTTTTAATTTTTTTCGAAGTTTTATTGAGTTTCTTTATGTCTTGTGGTTATTCTGACTTTGAAATGTTTCTATTCTGGATTATGAACTAAATTCCCTAGATACTTAGGGAGGATGAAATCTATGATGACTCATTTTATTTAATTTCTATTTTTACACGATAAATACTTCATTCTTATTCTCAATTATGTATGTTTATTTCTTGTTTTAATATTTCTGGGATATTAATTCATGTTTAATGTGATTAATTCAGTGGAGCAAAAAGCCCTGTTTAAGAGAAAATCTAGCATAATTGAGTGGAATTACATGCAATCATAGAAATAGAACGACATAAATCTACTGGATTAGAGTCAAATCTAATAGGGGAATACATAGATGCGATGATAGGAATTTTAATTAAAAAGATATTTCAATTAATCAACCTAAAGTCAGTTGTTCTTACTCTCGAAAGAGATATTAACATGATTTAGGGATTTCTACGGATCGAGACACAAGTGAATAAATCGTTTAATTCAGATTCATAATAAAAGGGGAAGTCTAGGTGGATTCTTTCCTGGTATTGTCTATCTCATCAGTTATTATTCGATTATTTCCTTGATTTTTTCTCTGTTGAGTTCTTAGATAAATTAGTTTAGTAATTTTAGATTAAAACACATCACCCAAATTTATCAGCTAGTTAATAAGAAGACGGTAATTACTAGTACTTTTTGTCCTCGTAGATACGATATTCCCTACCCACCATAGCTATACTATTGTTCGATAGGTGTGTTTGCCTTTTTCGTATTTATAGTTAGTTTATTGACCATCAATTTTTTTATAAACTAAATGGGGTTCAAGATGAAGATTCTACGAAAATACTGTATGGAAAATTGCGAGCCGACGAACACCCCCATCATTCAATGAGAGAAGTTCACAAGTAATGAAAATGTTGATAGAGTTGATGAAACAAGCTATAGAAGCTTGGTTGGATGTTTGCTTTATTTGACTATATCCAGACCTGACATAATGTTCGTTGTAAGTATCTTGTCAAGGTACATGCATTGTTCCAACGCAAACCACTATAGAGCAACCAAAAGGGTTCTGCGATATATAAAAAGAACTCTAAGCCATGGAGTGAAGTTTATGAAGACTGAAAAGCTATTTTTTCACTCTAAGATCAAGTGCTTTTTGTTGGAGCTCAAAGAAGCAGGAAACATGAGCACAATCAGTCGCTGAAGCAAAGTATGTTGCAACCACAGCCGCTGTAAACCAAGCCATTTGGTTAAGAAAGCTGTTGAATGATTTGAATCTAAATCAAGAGGAAACAACAAAGATAAAGTGCGATAATCAGTCTGTTGTTGCAATTGTAAAAAAACCTAGTGTTCTATGGAAGAACAAAACACTTCAAAATGAAGTATCATTTTGCGAGAGAAGTGGAACAAGCTAAGGAAGTAACTCTGGTTCACTGCAGTTCGCAAGATCAATTAGCAGGCATTCTAGCAAAACCTCTTGGAAAGATGAAGTTCGAGAAGTTGCATTATGATATTGGGGTTCGCAGTATGGAGACCGAAGAGGAGTGTTGCGAAGTGGCCATCCATGCAATGGTGAACACAAATTGCAAAGATGCGAGCTCATCAAATGTCCGAGCTCACCAAAGCTGGGAGCTCTGTTAGGAGAGCTTATACGTGTGAGCCATTTCTCTGCAAGTTGTCAACTTGCCAATTTGCTCTGAAACGATAAAACTTTTTGACAATACGATTTGGTTACTGATTAAACTAAAATTAGCCAATAAAGAGGCAAGTTATACTGTACAAGTTCCAAAACTTGCCAAGTTGTAATTATTTAATATTATTTTCAGCTTCTTTAAGCATTGTTGTACATGTAAACTATAAGTTAAGTAATCAAACAGAAGATCATAACTTGATTGCTTTATTTTTTTATCTGTTTTTGCTTTCTGTCTCAATTCATTTTTCATCAAACATCCACCCAAAACGTCTGTTCTTTTCCTGTTTTGAGCTCGAACCTATATTGATTCATACATGATGTGCTTAGCATATTAATTTGTCTTGTTTCGAAAGACTAAAAATTGGAGAGGTTAAGAAATGTCCTTATATTGACAATATAATACTACGAGTGACTGTAATTTTATGCAATACAAACTACGGATGATTTAGCAAATCATATTAAAGAAAATATATTGGAGGATATACAAGCCCTCAAGTTTTACAAAATAAATAACGTTAAAATCTATCCAGTCTAGAGTGTCAACAAACTACTCGATCTAAAGGCTGGCTCATAACGCTTGGATCCGTTAAGACTACATAAGCCACTAGATAAGTAGTTTAATATCTCTTTCTTTTTTCCTATTAATAGTTAATAATACAGATTAAAGATGTCATAAAACAGAACAAAGAGTGAAGCAATACCTCGTAGCGTGAGATTGCAGAGTCTCTCTCTCCTGACTATTTAACTCATGGCAGCAACCTTTGAACGAGCTGATATGGTTCCAGCTGGACCAATTTCATGCTGGAGCAATTTCATGCTGTAGCTGGTCTTCAAGACTATCATTCACATGTATAGTCCCACTAGAGTTTAGATGTTTAACAGTGAACTACATATAATGAAGTATACAATATAGACATAGTTATCATTCATATGCAAAGGTGTAATATATATTAGTTAGATTTAAATGTATTAAATTTCAAAGGTAATTTGCACGAAATAACATCATCTTTTTCTCAAATGAATTTCGTTCATCTACTGTACAATCGTAGTTTATACAAAATGTGGTTTTCAAATAGCCTAATTTTACTGATAGGAGGATGGTTACAGAGGGAACAATGTACCTGAGAAATCATGGTTAAAGGCGGGATGAACATGATTTTCAAAAGCAAAATCAGACAAATACAACTAGAGGTATAATTGTGAAAAGCTAGATCTTTTTTCCACTAAAAAGTTGACAACTAAGGAGCATGTTTATGGTTTAAAGAATAATACACCCGCATGGATTCAGCTTCTGCATCTCCTGCTTGCTCTTTTCTGCAGTGCACCAAAACAGAAGGAAGATTATACAAGGAGAGATTAATGGCAACAAAGTTATAAACTCATTCACATCTTTATTTAATAAAAGAAACTCCATTGAGCGTGTCCTCTACAGATTGCATACCAAAACTTTTTGGGGGATGATAAGGCAGCTAGCAGTTTGATCGTATAAAGGCAATTCTTGAAACGGTATAAAATCTTTATACCCCGGGTTAACTCAAAATAGGAAAATCTCCAAAAGGTTTTATGATAATGCTAGTATTGAGAAGAAAAGAAACACTCAACTACAAATAACTTGCTCTTCAAAAGAAAACTATATGAAGTAAGATCAGTGTCAAATATTAAGTAAAAGAGTAAAATATACCGTGAGAAAGATTTGTTGCTTAGTAATTTTAGGCACGAAGAAATTAACTAAAACGAATAAAATCTCCTAGATTGTCATGTGAAATTCCAATATTGACAAGTGTATAATGTTCTTTCCAGTGCGGATAAATCTCTTTAATATATATATATATATATATATTATATCCCGTATTCTCTTCTTGAAAGTGTAATATAACTTATCATTGCACCAAACATATGCTTGTTGATCCAGTATTGATAAAATCGAGACTCAACTAGGACTTGTTTGCATGTTTTTTTTTTTTTTGTTTCTGCCATTTTTTATTTCTTTTTCTGGATAAAAACTAAGCAGGAAATGGGTGGAGGTGTTGTAGACAGATTTATATGAATTCAACAAGGATCTATATAAAATCTTGTGCGCGACGAAAATTAAGAAATGTTGTGCTTTCAAGAAAGAGAACTTGATGAACCTGTCTTCTGTTTTGCTTTAGAAGGCTGCACTACCACGTGCATGGTAATAACACCCAAAGGGAGATCACCAACTGTTATTCTGGAATCAGCCAGGGTTTTGTTGTTTTCCAGAACTTTACCAGCATGTATGAGTTTCAAATCGTGTATCGACTTTGGCGTGACTGTTTTGCCTGAAAATACAAGAAGATTGATTGAAGTTAAATTCCATTACGAACATTCATAAATTAACTTGCCCCAGACATATCTTTCATATACAATGGCCAACAACAGCCCAGCCCTTTTCCCCGAGCTGAATGGCAACATCAAAATGAAAAATTGCCTACTACATTTACATATATAAACACTGTGTCTAGAACAATATCATTCAAATGAAAATGAGTCAAAAGAAGAAGAAGAAGAAGGAGAAGAAGAAGAAGAAATGTAGAAAATCAACTAAACGCAAAAGATCGAAATCAAACACATGACGCTCAAGTCATGCTGAGCTCCCAAGTCATTAATTAGAAAAAAAAATATATGGAACAACAGTAACAAACACAATCAAACTGAGCACCTAAGATCTTTAATCCAGTTACAGAATTCAGATAGGAGTAAGTTAAGAGGAGGAAAGAAGTAAACAGAAATAGAATATAACCTTGAGGCCACTCAGCAATAATCCTTTGCTTAAGAGTTGAGACAGTCATAGACGCCTCGTAAGTGCCGTGTGCTATATCTATCCCATCATAAATGCGGAATCTAAGCTCAATAAGCTCCTCGCCCTCGGCCATGGTAGTAGTTTTTGCTCTCCGTTTCCCAGCTTGCATGTTGAAGTTGAATGTCATAACAAATGACAATTTTAGTCCCGGAATTAAGTCTCACCTCACTCACCTGCAAAAAAAGGAAAAAGAAAAATTATACTTGCAAATATTTCATAACCAACTGAATTACATATCCTAGTTAAATTAAGCAAGAGAATAAAGGACTATAAATTTTCAATCATACGTTCAGCTAGAAAACGGAAAATGAAGAACTTCTTGTATCATTTTTGTTTTAAGATTCTCACATATTTCACGGAGAAAAATGCATACAATATTTCAAATTGCATTAAATTAAACTAACCTCAATTAATCCTCAGAAATTTGTATGGTAAGAATGCATGTTAATCAACTTCCAGAACCCCGCCAACAGAGTGAGCACTTCATATGATGTCATAACTGATAATGTTCCTGGCCAATAGCAAGCTCTGAACCAAATTAAACCAAAATGCAGCACTCGACCACAAGAACCATACGTCTAATAAAATAATATCTAAAAATTCTTCTATATTCAGATTGGAGAAGAAAAGTTACATAAAACAACAAGATTTCTATTGAATATTTAATTAAGCAACATGAAAAAGAATCTGAACAGAAATGTAATTAAATATATAAAACCTAATGAGATGAATTTCGGTAACATTTCCAATTTTCCGTTCATCTTTTTCTTTTCTTTTCTTTTCTTTTTATCAATTCATATGATGAAACACCGAAACCACACGAATCACCGTTTCTTTCTCTAATTAATAATTATTTTCGTCCATTTTTTTCTCATTAGCCATATGGAACATGAGAGAATTAGGAAAATCATCGATAATGATAAAAAAAACCTAGAAAAAAAATTCGATAGAGAATTAGAGAACTACCTGATCACAAAGCCATTGATGGAAATCAGTGAGAGAGAACCGAATTAAACAAACAAAAAACAAATTCTGGCTACCGTATCGGTGCTCGATATAAAAATGAGAAAGAAAATATGTTTTGGACGTTTGGTTTCATTGTTTGGTAGTTAAAAACAACTTTCCATTTTTATTTTCTTTCCCCGAAAATCTGTTATAAGATGTCAAAATCGAATTAGATACAATGACACACAGTGGAAGGAACCACCCTCCGGAACTTTCAATCGTCTGTTTGCCACGTGAAATCAAATATTTACTGAAATGACTAAATTACCCTAATTCTACACGTGGCGTTTCATAAATGGTTGCTTGTGCAATTAAGGCGGTTGCCAACAAACAGAACCAAGGGAGGTCGTTGCTGATGGTTAATAACAGGTTTTTCTTTCTATTTTTGGTCAGATTTCAAGCCACAGAAGCTTGCAAGGTGAATCACATGTATTTAGTAAGCATCACACAAATTGTAGCTTGAATTTCGTTTAGCTTGGCTATTCCTACAAAGAAATTTAAGTGTAATAGAGTGTGAAAATGATGTTCGGTGAGTTTTTTCAATGTTTAGGGAATCCACCCAATTTTAGATTTAATTGAAGTTTAATGCAACTATTAGATAACACTCGAAAAAGAAATTATTGATTGCATGTTGCATGTATAAATGAGAGATTAATGGTTTAAATAAAAATTCTATCGCACACATATATGTGTAGAAATTATATACTTAAATCACAGATATTAATTTAGCATCACATACAATAAATAATTAAATGTAGGATTTGAAATTAATTAATATTTACATATGAAATACGTGCGATATTAAAATGAAAATTAATCACGTAAATACATTATATTATGCACTACAATTGTTTAGCATGGTACTGTCATATATCTTGTGTTAATGTTGAGTTGATTTGTGATAATGATTCAATCAAAATATTATCAATATATTCAATTGATAGGTAATAAAGTATGCATAATATTATTCAAATATAAATATTGTATTAGATTAAAGCATTATGTAAATAGCTCAAATCCAACCATATACAAATTTTTATTGGTTTTTTCCAATAAAAAACTAAAATACTTTCAAATGATATAACTTTTAAATTATAAAAAAATATTTTTTTGTAATTTTCCTAATCAAATTAATTTCAGGTTGACTTGTGACACCAACTCAATCATGAACTTAAATAAAATAATGAATTTAGTTGTTATACACTTATATTATATATATTTTAAAATCTTTACAAGTTCGTAGATTTCGGTCTGAAGACAACATTTGGAGGACGGTGTTGAACTTGATAGTTGAGCCTTGATAAACATGAGTTTTGGGCATTAGAGTTTATGTTTTCAATACTTAAGTTAACAACAGTAAAATTGAAGTAAAGAAACAGGAAAGCTTAGGCTAATAGTAAATACAAAAGTGTGATAAGTGCTAAAAGTAATATGTTTTAACCTCGTTCTTAATGTATTTTTGGGTGATTATTCAATGTTAATTGTAATTTTTATGCTCTCAATCCTTTGAATTCATGTTTAATACTTAATAGAGTACTTGGAAGCAAAAGGAACAAAAGATGAGTGAAAATCGGAGTTTCGGAGCAAGCTGCAGGAGTCACACGAGCTGAACCATTCCATACGGCCAGACCATACTGCCATGTGACTCACACGGGTGTCTAGAAGGTCATGTCGGTTTCACGGAATTGCACACCAAACTATGGAAAATCACATTCTTTTAGCTTTTTTGGGCATTGTAAGACGTAAATATGACAAAAATAAAAAGATAGGAGTGAGCCGTCAGAGAATACTCAAGAAAACAATTCAAAAAATACCTCGAAAAATACCATTGAAGCCGACTTTGAAACAGATTTTCGTCAAGATTTAAGATTCCCAGTTGATTTCTTAGGAAATAATCATGAGTTTCTTTATTTCTTTCGGTTATACTGTATTTTGGATGTTTCTATTTTTAAGCATGAATTAATTTTCTAAATACCTAGGGAGATGAACCCTATGATGGATTATGTCGTTTGATTTTTATTTTACGCAATAAATTTTTAGTTTCTTGTTCTCAATTATGTGTGCTTAATTCTTGATTTAATATTTCTAAATTATTAATCCATGTTTGATATACTTAAATTGGTGGTTGAATAGACACTGTTTAAAAGTAGATCTTGCATAATTGAGTGGAGTTGCATGCAATCCTATAAATAGGACGACATAAATCTACCAAATTAGAGTCAAATCTAATAGGGGAATCCATAGTACGAGTTAATGTAATAATATGGGTTTTAATTAGAAAGAAATGACAATTAATCAATCTAGAGTCAGTTGCTCTTATGCTCGAAAGATATATTTGCATAATTTTGGAATTTCTATGAATAAAGGTGTTAAGTAAAAAAATTGCGTAATTTAGATTGATAGTGACAGATGAAATGTAAGTGAATTTTTTCTTAGGTATTGTTTTGCTTCTTGATTGTTAATCGATATTACTTTCGTGTTTTGTTCTTTCTCGTGTTGGTTAGTTAATAAAATTAGTTAATTTTAATTTTAATCAATCACTCGAATTATTCGATTAAATAATAGAAATGAAATAATTACCCATACATTTAGTCTTCATGAAAATAATATCTTTACTCACTATAATTATATTAATTAATAGTTACATTATCATAATCAAATTTTTCGTTAGTTTATATTTAAAACTGGTAAAGGATTGCCATGAGACAGTTCATTGGTCGGTCGTCTGGCTGTGTAAGTGAGTCGGTTTGCCTATTGATCATTTTGTTGGTTTCGAAATCTTAGTTGCTAAGGACCCGACCTGACAAGATTGTTTATCTTAAGCAGCTATTTCTGGTTACAATTGATTGGCAGCCATAGCTGGACAAGTGGATCACCTAATTATTATAAGCTGGTGTATAACAATATTAAGACAGACTATTAATTAATCTTTTAACGTTTATGAACTTAAAAAGTGGTAGGTTATAACTTTTATCCAACTCTCATAGAGAGAGAGAGAGAGAATAAGTAGTGAAGCGGTCCATCCTCTCTTCTTGGTGATCAAAAGATTCAAAAACACAGTGAGAGCATATATGATTAAGACTGGGTAGATTGACTATTATAAAGCTGATGATCAGTTCCAATATTTTTTTATTCCAATCCTTTTTCCACCTTTGCGGATTCTACCTTGACACCATTCAATATGCTCCTCTCCATATACAATGGAGGAATCTACTCACAACAGCATATTCACTTTCTTTTTCCTGCTGGAATAGAATAATGCAATCTCTGAAACATTAATAGCCGTGTAAACGGTCAGTTCAGTCAGCAAGATAACTATTCCATTTTTTTAATCTGTAATTTTTTTCTGAAATACGTGTCCAGCACTTATTAGGATATTGAATTTAGTTTACTAAAAAAATTTGACATAATTAATTACATTCATGTCAAATACATATTCTATCCCACATTCATGGAGTTCAGTGGGAAGGGGGAACGAGTCAGCTGAAACTCGGTGCTTGTAGGATTTGATATAAAGATTTCCTGATTTTCCAACCTTCATAATTGCTATCTGCTTGTTTAGAATATTAATTCTATTATATTATATTCAAGCTGCCATCGACATAGTAGTTTAAATGAAACTTTCCAACCATAGCTGTATATAGACTCCATATAATATATACTGCATCTTAACCTTTAAGACCACCTCTATAGCTTCCAAGATCTTTGCAAGTTTGTCTCACTTCTATTTATCCAATATACTAAAGGGGGAATGTTGTAGTAATATTAAATTCTTTATAGCTTAGGTAATTGAGTTAGACTCCAAACTCATCAATCTTAAGAAAGCATTTCACGCCTAATCTACTTTTAATCTTCTTAATTTTCTTATTGGCCACCACAAGTTTTCTAACATATGGCAGGTCAAAATTGTTAACTGCTGTTGAGATATGCTAGCAAGGTTTCTAATATATAGCATCAAATTACTGGCACCTGTTGAATTGCGTGATCAGGAGTAGAATGTGCTTTAAGTAATATTTAAAGTTCCAGCCTTTTAAATGAAAAAAACCAATGCTGAGAGAGTTTGTGCACTGAAATAGAATCCGAGCTGGCTCGATAGTCTGGGCCCCTCGTGGCTTTCAAATAGAGGATCAAAGACAATATATGTAGCATCAGATTTTTACCAAGATTTTGCTGCCAAGCCTGAGGTGAAGCTTTTATGCCATTGATATCGACAAGACACCAGTCGTCCACCATTGCAGAACCAAATGTATAAAAAGGCAAGGAATGTAATACCTTTCTTTATCTAAAGTGGAAATAAATTAATAAAATTGATTATACTCCTTTTCAATTGTTCATGGGGTGCGCATATGTAAAGACTATATTGATCATCAGGAATTTTTTTGATGATGCTTCAATGTAAAAAGCCAAAACCACTTTATCACACATTTTATGGGGATCTCAGAATTCAGTGGGTTTCTGTGGACCATTAAATTAAAGATGCCTAGCATATTGCTTTGCAGAAACAATCATAAAATAATTGATGTTCATATTTAATAATTAATTTACATGAAAGCAATAATCGCAAAAGTTGGAAAGCTGAAGAGTATATAAAGTTTGACTTCATTTAAGAAATAGAAACAGGTTACAAGCTATAATTGAAAGCTACAAAGCACATAAGACATAGAAAGCTACACAGACTACACAATCCACATGCCGCTCCTCAAAGTGATCATCCCCCCTTTGATTAATTTGAGCCAATTTTATTCAACTGTTTTTTACTGATATAATTGACGTGCTTAAATTTTAACACATAGAGTGATAGGGCCTGAGCAAAGGTATTAGCCCTCCACTTAGATGGAGGGACATGACTTCATTGGTGGAACCCACCAGCTTTCCACCAATGAAGACGGCTGGAACTGGGGCGCTGCACCCCAACCTCATGAGCGCCCTCTCCATTTCTCTGCCTTCGGCGTCTTGGTCCAGCTCATGAACCGTTGGGGTCACCCCAATCTCTTGGAATAGAATTTTGACTGCATAACACAGGCAACATGAGCTCTTGCTGAATAGCACTAACCCATTCTCTGAAGCCAATCTCGTCACCTTGTCCATGTTGAAAATCCTGCTTCACAATGTTTGCTAACAGGGGACGAAGAAAATGTTTCAATTGGTTGTCGATTTCACTTAAAGCTTAAAAGACTAGGGGATCCAGTTGAGAGTGCAGACGATGCAATGGCGGTGTGGAGAGGTTGGACTTCGAGAAGGTGAAGTGGGAAAAGAGAGAAAAGGGTTCAAAGCTTAAGGTTGTTGCAAATTAAGCTCCCATGCTAGAGTATTTATAGGGACAGCATAGAGTAGACTCCTTAGTTTGAAGAAGAACATTCAAAAGAAAATGGATGCTAAAACTACTAAAGTTACTTTATAGGATGGGGACTACTTATTGCATGGCGTCACGACCCGACTCAACCCATTGAGTATAAGCCATGTTGTATCATTAGTTGAAATTATCCTCTTTGAGCATTTAAATGTAGTTAAAAATTTTATCACTTTAATTACGTTTTCAAATATTTGAATTATACCATAACACAAATCCATACATTTTATAGAATAAAAATCATCAAATCCGTTTTGTAAAGTGTCATCATTTATATGTTGTGATATGGATTTAAATCTATAAAGAAAATGTGACAAGATGGTTCAAAATAATGACAAAGTAGAAAGAATATGGGGGATTGACATGTTTAGCCTACTAATTTAACCATGTATTCAAGTATTTCCTTTTTGATGTATAGACATAAATACATTCTAATTAATTTCTATGAACTTGCAACAAAAGTAAAAATTTTGTGAGGCTAGCTAGTCAATTTAAACCAGATTCTCACAATCGCCTCTTTTTGAATCCTTATGCAGAAAGATTACGAAGGAGATCGCGAATGTGATGGCTTTCGGTGCTTCTTTCTATTTGCGCCCACCAACTTGTGTGATTCTTCCCACATGTGAGCGCACATGCATTGCGCCTCACTTTCTCACTTTCATTTCATGCAATATATATTGCTCAAATTTGTGCTGTTTGTTTTTGTATTATGAATAAGGGGTGAATTAAGTTCAGTCGATTTTATCTTATACTTTAGGAATTTTAATATTTTAATTATCGCTATCATTAAATTCATTATGTTAAATTCTATAATTTTCAAAATTTTATATGATAAATATATTATTGCATGAATATAATGTCATATCATTTTGCTATTTTTACATATTCACCAAAAGTAATATCATTTTAGTTAATGGGTTTAACAATTACCGTATGAGTCAAAACTAAAATTTTAAATTTTAAAAAATATCGAAAGTAAAAATAATTAAACTGCAGAATATAGACTAAACCCACAACTTACACATAATATGAGACTAATAGCATAATTCAACTGCTATCATTTGAATCTTTTAGTTATGCTATTTGTATGTATAAGGCCCCCTTTGTAAGTAAGATGAGTTTTTCCTGTGTAATCGCACCACAATCGTTCCTTCCTTTGGATGATATTAACTTTGTTCCATGGAAAGCTTTCCACTGCAGTGGTGCTTTGGAGCATCAGTTAAAAAAAATACACGTGCCATGAGGTGAGGTGAGTTTTCCCCACTTTTAACCTTAATAGGTTTTCTAGTATTACTTGCATTTATTGACCGAGGGTTTGGGGACTAATGTTGTTTTATTTCCATGGGGTGTACTTGATGGTGTATCATGTATGTTTTTCTTGTTCTATAAATAAAGTATTATTTTTCAATATTATAAGATAAATATAAATTTAGTCATTATAAAAATAAAAATATAATAATTTAAAATTAATATATAGTAATTAAATAAATTTCATTTTATTTTTGTATAATGATATAAAATAAATTGTAGACTTATCATCATAAATATATTTTTAATTATTCTTTAATATAAACAAAGGTCATATATATATAATATAATAATTTATATGGATTAATCATAAATAAGTAGATATACTAATAATAAAAACAACAACCATATTTAATCAAAATTTAACTATTTATTAATAAAATTATCATTTAACATAAATATAAACTTAATATATATTTTATTATTTAATTTGAAATAAAATTACTCATTTTACATATATAATATAATTCCATGTCTTTAATAGTAATTTTCCAACTTCAACAATATAATTACACATAACCCATCATGAATATTAATCTTAATGCTATTTCACTTAATATCACCACTGATTCCAACAAATCTCACCATCCATTTAAAGTAACCTAAATGCTTGCATGTGACTGAGAATCGTCCATGCAACTTTTTGGCCTTTTAGAGGGCATAAGAAGTTCCAGCATCACCTTTTTGTCTGTGAAATAAGACCATATACACACATGAATATAAAAATCATTAACTAAACTTGCTAAACAGATAACTGACATCTCAACCGTATTCCAAGTGTCTAGTCGTCAATGGAGTAACAGGGCCTGAAACTGAGGAACTAACTAATTTGATGCAACTTTTAAAATGAAAAGCGCATTGAAAAATATTGCAATACCCTCAAGAATTGCATCAGCTGAAAGTTGCTTTTGCAAGTATAGTCACAGGGGATAGGCTTTGAAATGGATCAATATATATTATTATTCTTTCTATCACCAGAAAGAACAGTCAAAGGCATTTCTGGTTCGTGAATAACTTTATTCTATTCTATTATACTACTTGTTATTGCATTATTAGAGCTTTTTTTATTTTAAGGCCATACGTTGACGTCTGTTTCCGATAGGAAAGAATCCCACAAAGTGAAATGCTTCATTACATATCATTAGTCTCTGTTTCCTTGTATATGTTTTAATATCACATCCATGGGAATGGAATAAGCACGCACCAGTAAATTTTCAAACATTATTATCTTTTTTTAAAATTATTGTGTTAGGCTGTTCATGTTTTATCATATACAGTGTATTGAAGGAACTCAAGAAAAAAAAAAGCAAAGCCCCTAATACAGACATTTTCTTTTGTCTCTTTGTATTTGGATTTATTTTTCACGGTAGTTACTAAGTTTAATTGCCAATTGAGTAGGCAATTATTAAGTTGTATCCAGTGCTAGAACCATATGGCCTTTGCATCCATGAGCATTTGTTTCAGTGATCCATCTACATGAAGGGATATGACATCTTTGGCTGAGCCTACAAATCTTCCACCAATGAACACGGCTGGGACTGAGGGGTCACACCCTAGCCCTCTTAGAGCCCACTCCATATCTCTCCCGCTAGGATCATGGTCGAGCTCATGGATAGCTGGGCTAGCACCAAGCTCATAAAAAAGTGTCTTGATGCTGTAACACATGTAGCATGAGCTCTTTGTGAATATCACAGCAGCCTTCTTCGATGCCAGGTCTCTTACCTTGTCCATTACCACAAGCTGATAGCGTTCTTTAATGCAGCTAACAATTTAATGCAGGCACCTAAAAAGTAGCTAGCAAAAGAAAGATGAAACGGGCAAATAAGTGAGCAGGCTTAGGGTTTTTGGAAGCTATACGTATGCGTGTGCTAAGGCTTAGCTGTGGTGGAGTTTGAGATTTCATCATCTCTTATTTATAAGGCGTGGGGGAGAGAGAGTTGGATATAGCATTAATTGTTTAATGCATAAATAAAAAGCTAACATAATAATTAAAAAGAAGGAACTTCTTTAAGATATTTGTTTGGATAAGAAAAAGAAAATCAAGATTTTGTATGATCCCGACGGCCCTGTGTGCTATAAACATGTTGAAAAGTATCAATCATATAGCTAAATTAATCAAATTTCCTGGATTGTCCGTACACTAGGAATATATATAGAATAATGATGCTTATTGAGTTGAATTATAAAAATTCGACATTCATAAAAGAAAATTTACTTATCTACTTATTCTAAATTTAAACCCAATAAATTACTAAATTCTAAAAAATTAGAACATATTATATAATTAGAAAAACCTTTCGGCTGTGGCTAACACTAATAACTATAAAGTATATGTTACAAAAATGATTTAAATGCAACAAGGGAGACAAGAATAATGACACTTTATTGATATCAAATATTAATTCATGGCACTGTAGTCAATACAGAATGTCAATGACCTGGAATAGAATCGAGTTCAAGAAATTTATGTTATCTGCAATTTTTTTAATTAGCATGCAGCAGTGCTGATAACTAACTCCCACCATTAAAATTCCAGTTTTTTTCACCTGCAAAGTACTCCTTTCATGGATTATTTGCATTTTAAGTTCAACTTTTTTGATGAAATTAGTAGCAAGAGCATGACAGATATTAAAACAGCCTTTTTTTTTTTTTTTTCCTTGTTTTGGGTTTCATGTAGTTTATCGTGGGTTGGCTGATGTGGAGAAAGATAAGAGTTTATCCAATTTATACTAACTTTTCTGCATTGGTCCCCATCAATATTCATTTCAAAATTCATGCAATATCTAGTGTAGAGTAATATTAAGTTGTTACATGAGGAGTTGTAATTAAAGCTATAACTTCAAATTGGAAAGAAAATAAAAAGATTTTACACTTATTTTCGTCCTTGTATTGTACGTAGTTTGGTTTTCAAGAATATTATTGGTCATTTATTTCATTTTGGATTTTCTGAACCAATTAAATAATAAGACATAACAAAAATTGGAAAAACTTTAATAATAATATCAAAAAAAAATTTGAGTGTTTACCTTTAATCGGATTAATTTGAGTTAAAATCTCAATTTCAATAAAAGAAAATTCAGGAAAAAAAAGCATAGCAAAAACAATTCCCAAGAAAATTCTAAAAATATCACTAAAATCCTAAAAATGAAAATTTTCTAAAATATTTTAACAATAAAGTACTAGGTTTTATATTATTATTTTTAAAATTATAAAAAATATAAAATTATTAAAAAATATATATGTCTAGAATGATTTGGACAAATGGACATCTAAATTAATCTGCGTTTAGATGATCATTAATCTAGATTTATTTTAGATGTTATTCTTTTAATAATTATATATTTTATAATTTTCCCAATTTTAAATTTTTCAATTTGTTTTGATGGGATGAATGTGGATGTGCACATGTCATGCATTTTAAATAATTTCATTTGCTATTTGTTTTCTATTTTCAAGAAAATAATAATTTGAAATATATCAATTGCATTTTTTCGAATTTTATATATTTTTAAAATCTTTTAGAATTTCATGATTTATTTAGAATTTTTTGTTATTTTTAATTTTTTTAACGGAATTGTTAGATGGAGTATCGAGATAAATGGAGCTAAAGTACATGTGCCAAAGTGACAACTTTTGAGGTACCAATTTGAGAATTTGTACATGGACAAAAGCCAAAGTAAAATGAAGAACACAACCAATTGGCTATGTAGTTCAGATCTAATCTTACGTTTGTGGAGTCTTACTAAGAGAGTAATTCACTACAACTTCTTTAATATAAGAGATGATTTAAACTCAACCTCACTCATGTTCATTGTAATCTCACTTCAATGCAATTATGATAATTGAACACTCTCACTATGATTCTTTCATGTGAAAGCTTAGCTCAAACTATTACAACAATTTGATTGCAAAATAAGCTCACTTACAAATGTTCGTAGCAATGAGCATATTGTGTTCTTTTTTATTTTTTTTTGCACTCATAACATATAAAAACAAGTCTCCATTATATAAGTAGTTGTAGACTTATGAACCAATTCTAGTGCAGCTGGAATTAATCAATGAAATTTTGATCTGGAATAAGATAAAGTAGAAATATTCTTTAATTAAACTTTTTAATTGCATATCTCAATTAAGGGAAAAAAATCACAGTAAATCACTTCAAGTTATATTTTCTTAATTGGATTTCTTCCTCAAATTAACCAAAAAATTTGGTGCATGAAATCCCTTAAAAATATATACAAAAATGGTCACATAAGACAATTCAAAAAAACTAAACAAAATAAACAAGTCTTAACAAGCACAATCATCACAACTTGTAGCGCCAATAATTTCTCCCTTGACATTTTTGACCAAAAACCTTGCAACAAACTTGAATATTCAAATAAAAAGGAATGTATGAAACTCTCCTTAAATATTCAAATAAAAACTCTCCTAAAATATCCTCATCTATGAACAAAAGTTACCAAATCATCATAGCCATACCAATAAAATAAAAATATTCATCATCCAAACAAAAGTATATATCATCTATAAGTTTTGTAACACTCCATACCCAACCCAGTCGCTGGGTCTGAGCTATAAGATGTCACATCTGTTGTTGGAGCAATTACGATCAATTATAAACACAATGCAATCATCTATAAATGCAAATAAGTATATTAATAATTCATAATATGTTACATAATCATTTTCGAGTCTTATACGAGCATAGAAAAGCTCTTTAGCTAACCTGAGGTCGAATTAGGACTAAACTGTAAAGTTTGTGAATTATCGGGTTGATGCCACGACATGGAGGATTCCTCATTGCGACACAACTTACTGACAATTTCTTGCCGTGATGACAAGGGCTCGATGTTGCAACGTGACTGTTTGTTTCCAAAGGGTCTAAAATGGTACCAACTTGTACCACCTAGAAAGCAATTTCAATACAACCATTCACTCTTTCAATAAAAAATACCATACCTAAATGTTCATTCCTATCATATATCATCATAAATACATTTGTATTGCATAAACTTATATTCTAAATTGAACATCTATAGCAATTTTCCAAACATTTACCAATTGGTACCAATTCATGCCATTCACTCTATTAACACTTATATATATACCAATATCATTCTAACTTCAAACAACCAAATTCTAAAACATATTGATCTGCCACAATTCGTTGTAGTAGATTAGGCCCAATTCTATACTTAATGAATTGGTGTTATAGCAAACTAATATGGTTTTTATTAAGTTCCCCTTTTTAGGACCTAGTGAATAAAATGAGCATTTTTAATGTGTTTTATGACCTTCTAGGCTAATCTGGGCCTAAGGGAATACTAACATGTTGATTAAGTGTGCAGGACATCATTCGAGGGCAAAAAGATAGTGGATTGCTCCCGATGTAGCAACACGGAACTAGGATGTCGTAACACATCAAGTAGATTACCTGAGGAGCAAACTACCGAGGATGTTGCAACATAGGCTAGATGGTGTCGCGGCACAACCCTGAAGACACTAAGAATAAAGCAAAATGCCTTCGATGTCGCAACACAATTGCGATGAGGCCAATTTAATGAGCAAAGGTGTTTTCGTCTACACAACCTAAATTAACATGCTTATTCATTCTTACTTGACCTAATTAGATCATAATACATGTAATCTATAAATACTTGCTCAGAACAACATATTATGGGGGACTTTTCAGAGGTTTTTATTTTGTTATTAGTTTTTACTTAGTTTATTTTATGTTCTTGTAATAGGAAATAATATTCTATTCCAAAGTGAGACTTTCGTGAGTGGAAATTGTTCCGGAGCCATGCTTTCATCGATAAATCCATGAACATCTCTTTCCTTTATTATATTCTTTATATTTCTTTCTTTAACATTTTTAATTCAATATTTGTGTAAAGATTAGAATCAATTAATATTTTATACATATTTCACATGTTTCAATTATACTAATCTAATTAATGGATTGACAAATAGATTTCAATTTGGATAAGTTAGATCTGATTGAGTGCAATTAAACCCTAGGATTGATGAACCCAAGAAGTCATTTGGGTAGGAATTAACTCGAAATCAGTATTGCCTATCAAGTATCACTAATTAGCAAATTAGTGGTTAGGAAAAGAAGAACTTAAACCCTAGGCTTGACAACCCAAGGAAGTCATATAGGTGAGAATTAACTCAAAATCAGTATTGCCTATTTATGAAAACCTTACTCTGCCCCAGTCTGAACTGTGTCATCAAGAGGTGAGTAGTTCTTGTCGACTAGTTAGGTTAGTACAAGGCTGAGAAGCCCTACTAGGTTAATTAGTAACGAACTATTTAGAACCCTACATCAATAATTATTCAGGTAAAACAATTGGATCTAAGCTAAAGGAGCTCGCGTAGTTAAAACAAGGGATAAGAGAAGTCGATACATAAATTTAGGAATAGATTTAGATTTAATTCAATTTATTTGGTTATTATTATCATCTTGCTTCCAGATCAACACTACTAATTTATGCCTCGAGTAGATTAGTAGTTATTTTCAGTAATTGGCTTAATAGCAATTTTCCCCAAACTACAATCCTTAGATTACGATCCTTAGCATACTTACCAAGTGTTTCATTGTAAACAAAAATTATATTATAACCTGACTCGTATACTTGCGGAAGCCGCCTAACTTTTATATTTGGTTGCAGTATTCACACTTTAGATGTTAGTACGTCCGGAAGCGATCACATATGCCATACCATTTGACCATATCATTTAAACCATTACTAGCTTTGACATTAATATAACTATACATTATACGAAATTGACTCGAAACCTAGGTACATGCCATATATTAAACAAAAAAGAACTATACAAACATTTCTAAGTCGAGGGTCACTTTCTGGATATTGGAATCACTTCTCGTAACCTCGAGATTTACCTATACTTGCACACAAAATGAACAAACCATACGCTGAGCGATAAAGCTCAGTGGTACTTCCATGATTCATGTCAATTAAACATCAATAACATTATTTATACAACATAACTCATTGCTACAACTAGTTCCAACCAAAATAGTTACAAATCATATACCAAAATTGAGATTATACACATTCACATATTAATACAATTCCATAATCAATTACTTAGAGCATTTCAATGTAACATATCATACCTTTCCATCTATTTATCAACAATGCATTCAATTTCAATTCAATACCAACCATTATTTCATTTCATTTTTGAAATTCCATATCAAATCCATTGATTTGTCATCGGTCTTCGAGCTTGTATAACCGGTTCGCATGGTCTTTCACATTCTATCGATATTCATATATCGTAAATATGCATCTGTAGTGTCATTACTTATTATCAAATCAATTGGGTCGATCTAAGACTAGTCCAATTTATTGAGCTTACCTCTTTTGTTTTAAATAAAAGAACTAAGCTAGGATATTGAATTAACTAAATAATTGAATATTCCTCCAAATTAATTGTTAATTAAAAATTAATTTAATTATTTTATTATAATTAAATAATTTACACAATTTTATTCTAATTTTGTTAAAATCATGACGACTTTATCGTATTAAAATTTATGTGCAAATTTGTTTAATTATCGAATGAAATTAAACTACGATGACTACATAATTTAAATTTTAATTTGGACTTAATTATTTAATTTATTCACCCAATTAAATAATAATCCAAAGAAATTAAATTAATCCTAAGTTATTGCTTGCCTTATTAAGAAAATGCATTTACTACATATAGTATTCCATGCAATCTATTTCTCATCCATCGTTTGTCTTCATTCATTCAAAGTTCTTATTATGCAATCCATTTAAAGTTATATGAGCTAGTGGAGGGATCAATTGGATATATATATAACTACGGCTAAAGTAATTTGTAATTAAGTTTTGACTTTTAATCTATTAATTACAAATTTATTTAGTTATTGAGTCAATCCACTAAAAGTACAATAGTTGAACTCTACATTATATACCAATACAATATGTGTGTTACTCTCATAAGATATCCATAATCTCTTTAGGTTAAATTTTCTCACCTAATCCAATCCATTTCTATCTTATGGTCACCACTGTATCTTCAAAAAGAAAATGATTATTACTTATATTAGTAATGATTAAATCATTTGTCTCGGACAAATGACTTATGACCATGTTCCACTTTCATAAACCCTGCAATACCAATAAGAATATATCATTTACACATTTCTCATGCTCAGGTATAGGTGGAACTTGAAGTTCTGAGAGGTGATTTCAGCATCGAATTCGTGACCCTCGACTTGGCAATGTCAGTATGGTCCCTTTTTTTGTTTAATACATGGCATGTACCTAAGCTTTGAGTCAATTTTGTACATATATAATATAGTCACATTGATTTTTAACCTAGTAAAGTTTAGCTTATTATGGTCAATTGGTATTGAAAATGTCGTGTCGAGGTTGTTGGAATCGAAATGTCATATTTTGTTATGCTAAATGGATTGGCTTGATATCAAAGGTTTAAATGCTTCAAAATGGTAGAAATTGTCATATGATTCAATGTAATGAATGATATATTGAATTATGTACATGTTAAGTGTTGTTTTATGGTTAGAATTGAGTATATGAATTGGTATTTCTTAATTAAAATAATTGGTTAGGTGCCGATATGGCTGATTAAATACCAAATTGGACCTTGTTAGAAATAGAGGTCATGTCGCGATGTCGGACCCTTAACATCGTGACAAGTCTAGTCAGCATGTTGTGTCGCGACGAGGAACCCCCAAAGTCGCAACGTCAACTTGATATTTTACAACCTCTACATTTTGGTCTTTATTCAACCCGAGTCACCTTAAAAGCTTTTGTAAGCTTGTAAAAGATCCGAATATGAGTATTTATCATATTATAAATGAATGTATAATTGTTAGCACATACAAGGTTAAATTGAATCGTTATTAATCGTAGTTACTTCTACAACAAATATGACATCCCCTAGCTCTAACCCGACGATCGGATCTAGTATGGGATGTTACAAACTTGCAAAGTAATATTCTTTCCTGACTTAACTTTGCCCCTTTTGGCTTCCTCTAAGTTTATTTCGAGCATTCAAAGACCCAATTAACTCATCAATTTTCATCGTGATAATGTTCTAGCCCCTTATATGGTTGTCACTTTGATTGAAAAACAATCTAAGAGAGATCTCAAAATTTTGTGCACAAGCTTTACATTCAAGTACTCTTCACCAAAAGCAAAAGCTTAGTTAAAAGTGTCTCATAATTTAACATAATAATCAAAGTGTTTCTTCATCTAACATTCTCAAATTCTAAAACCTAATGTTAACATCTAGATTTTTGACTATTTTATAATAAATGTCCATTCATGAACAAGTTCAAGAATGGTCCATGCTTCTCGAGCAGTGGCGCACTTGAAGATTCACTTGAATTTCTGATATCCATGCCATTAAAGATTGATTTTAAAGCCTTGGAGTTGTAGTTAACAACTTTTTCCTCTTCAGTAGTCCAAGTGATCTTAGGTTTAGGAATACAAACACCATCAACTTCATTCACTGGAAGTTCCCAACTTGTTAGGATTGCTCTCCATGTTGGGTTGCTTTCCATGCTTTCTCATCTATGGACTTTATAAAAGCCCTCAAATGTCCTTCTAGTAGGTAGAATTCAACCCATTGAGCATAGGTAGTTTAGAGACCAAACTTCTTTCCACGATTTAGCAAATCAATAGTTTGGACTTCAACAAATTTGTCTAGTGTCTAGCACTAATATCAATTGTAAGTGTTAAATTGTTGGTTAAGTTATTACATAAGTTGTAACTAAAGAAACAATTTAAAACTGAAAAAGTAAATCGAAGAACACATGCAATTAGTTACGTAGTTCAAATCCAATCATGTGTCTATAGAGCCTTTCCTAGAGAATAATTCATTATAATTTCTCCAGTACAATAGATTATTTAAGTTCAACCTCACTCACGCTCATTGCAACCTCACTCCCATACAATTATAATGATTGAACTTTCCCATAAAGATTTCCCTTGTGAAGACTTAGCTCAAACTGTTACAACAATTTGATTACAATATAAGTTCATACACAAATGTTCCTAGTAATGAACAGTTTGTGTTCTCTAATTTTTGCACACATAACACACAAAAGGCAAGTCTCCATTACTAAAATTTTGCCACAGTTAAACCTTTCATTATGAAATGAGATAAAGTAAAGATCTCCTTGAATTAATTTGTTTTGTTTTTTATCATATATCTTAATTAAAGAAAGACAATCACACTAGATCACTTCGAGTTGTCTTTAATTAATTGGATTTCTTCCTCAAATTAATCATGAAATTTACTCCATAAAATCTTTTTAAAATGCAAAAAATAGTCATATAAGACCAGTTAAAAGATGCCAACAAAATAGATAAATTTCTATCAGCTCAATTACTAAGTTACAATTGAGTGCTACAACTTGTAGCACCAATAATATACAATATCTAGAAATTAGATGAAGCTGAATTTGTGAAAAGCAAAATCTCTTGATTAACTTTCTCAATATATTTTGTACTTTTGAAAGATTCTCAAATGAATCAGTTAAAACTTGAAGAAATTTATGACATTACATTCTTGTAATTCATTTTATCAGCTTCCATAATACATTATTTTTAGGGAAAAAAAACATAAATGGATTAGGCTTGTGGTGTGAGTTAGGAGGGGGGAATATTTTGAGGCTTATCCATGCCTATAAAATTGGAGGATAAATGGAATTGTCCTTGCAAAAATGGCAAAGGCCAATATACTTTAGCCACAGTTGGAATGAAAAAAGCTAAGGAGAACAAAACTAGCTAAGCTAAGGTACCTACTTTGGCCCCTCCATAACCATCCGAATCTCCACTTTGGCTTTACACAATAGGCAGCAGTATGAGTTGGTGCATCTTCTCCCACTACGTCATTTCTTTAGGCTTTTTAGCAGGCAAGAATCCTAGCCTTGTCTTTATGTTCTCAGTCTCAGCATGTGAAATCTCCTCTCCCACTTCACGCTCCGATTCTTGCATTCCATCCATCCGATACGTTTACATCACCAACATGCTAAAATACGTGCATTGATTCTCATACATACATACATTCAATCTAAATATATATATTTGTTGTGCCTTCAACCAAATGGGCTCGAGGTCCAAATCAAGCCCAGCCACCAGACAAGATTGAAATAAGAACACTCAACCCAACTTGGGTTTTATTTTCTTTCAGCGGATGTTTATTTTCTAACTTATTGTCCTCTTCAAGTTTGCTGGCTTACACGTTTCAGAGTACCAATTTCGGTGCCCCTCTGACTTTATTTGCAGTTTTATCATAGCGTTTTAGCATAAAATTATCATTTTATAGCATTGGGATAAAAATACAAAGCTTTGATCATACATACATACATACATACATACATACATACATACATACATGAAAAGGTTCTTTAAGCAATTTCTACGATGATATTATCATCTGAAAAAGGAAAATAAAGCTTCTCAAATGGTCTAGAGGGAATCAGGTCGAGTTGAGCAAGCATGCATGCGGTGGAACAGTACAAAAAAATGTTAAAATTGGATGGAAGACAGCAAAATGGAGCCTAGCAGAGCCAGCTTTTGGGCTAGTCTTCCTAATTTACCTATCTACAAGTTTTAGCCCAAAAGCAGCCCAGTAGAAAGCATGCAAAGCAGAGCGTAGAGCGATAAGCAGATAACAGAAGGAGCGATAGAGTTAGAAAAGGGTGAAACAAAAGAACAGGTGCAGAGCAGTGCCAGGCCAAAGGCGAAGTCCATCGCTTTCACATCAGGAAAAAGGAAAAGAATATGGAATAGTGAGTCACGTGGTCGAAGAAAAGAAAGAAAGTAAAACAAGTGCTGGATTGGGTACAAATTTAGATATATATGCCCCTTGCTGTCATCCTCCGTCCCTCCGAATTTTGGTGACACTAAGATTCTGCTTCAAGATCAACATCGATTATATCTATATTTACATATTGAATTAACTTAGTTTCATTCATCAACAACACTGACAATATCATCATTCGTTTTGTAATGTGTCCTTCAATTTGCATCTTCTTATTATAACTACTTGGAAAAACAACTGTTATAGAAAATTTTCTGATTTGCTATCTTAGGCGTAGCTCCAAAAACAAAAGCATCAGCGGGCGGCGCCTGCCCTTCCCCCATAAAAATGGTGGAGTTATAGTTTGGTCTTTCCAAAAATTATAAAATTGTAACTTGTATGTTAATGTAACGATACTCCTTAAAAATAATTTATAATTCAATTTTTACTATTTATATCATTTTACGCAAAATATGCAACTTGAAATCAATATCTCATTTTCTCGTAACATTAGAATAGAGCACATTCTGAAGGATCACAAATTAAATCATTAAGTTGAAAAATACTCATTAATGATTCTTAACAATAATTGTTTTAAAAAAATTATAGAAGGATTCATGGATCAAGTCGACCCAAGCTTAAGTGTAATATTAACACATTTTATGTTTCCTCAAATCTAACCTAAAAAAAGGCTAAAATGTTGTTCAAGCTTGCTATATTTATAAATGGCTAGCCTAAACTCATTTTAAGTTCAACCCAAGATTTTTAGAATCGAACCCGATTAGACCACCAATTCTCAATTAATCCGGTTTAATTAAATAGATTATTTTAAAATTAAAAATATATATTAAAAACTTGGTTAATCAATTTTTAACCCAATTCAGAGTGATTCGTAGGTCAGCCGATCTAGCCCCTCTCTTCGAACTGGTACCCCAACCTGTTCTTAGTCCACAGTTCCAATTCAGTTCAAACAACATTGGTCCGACCATATTTTTTTTTAATTTTCTAAATATTTATATCATTTTTAATATAATATTAAATAGTTTTATATATTTTTCATTTATTTTTATACATATTTTTCATTTATTAAATTTGTATATGTAGGTAAATTAATATGTTTTAATGTTTACATTACATTATTATATATTACTAAATAAATTTAATTTTTATGTGTACTAAATTACATAATATATAAAAATAACATAATATCTATATACTATTATTTGAGTCTTTAACTGAGTTGGTGTCACGAATCAATCAAAGATCGACTTGGTTAGGAAATTATGAAAATATGATTTTTAATTAAAACAAGTTATATTATTTTACTTTAATATGTTTATTTTAACAAATACTAGTAAAGATGCATATAGTGGGATTTGAACCCACATCAATTGAATTAGTAAAACTTTAAATTTACCACTCAATCAAAGCTTCATTTTAATGTTTTTCATACATTTTATTAATTAGTTTCAGATCATATATTTTATTATTTATTATATGTTATATTCAAACATGCCGTTGTATTCTAAGTATGTAGTTTTCACACGCATATGCGTGTGATAGGTATATTAGTATTAATAATGTTGGTGTTACAAGTTAACTTCACACCAACTCAAGTTTGATGACAACATTATGATAAATAATTGTACTCATTTAGTATTCTTAATTTGATGTATTTATGTGTTTAAATTCGTTTTACTCACAATTTAATCTAATTTTTTATTTTAATATCATATATATTTCATTTATTATTAATTAGTTTCAAACCATGTATTTTACTCTTTATTGTATATTACGCACATTTGTATTCTAAACACGTGATTTTCACACAAAATTTTTAATAATATATTACAAATTTAAAAAACAAAATGAGCTTAGCCAAGCGGAGTTCATGCCTTGCTTGTTTGAACTTAAGCATGTCCCATATTTCAACCTATTTTAAATCTAATTTTTTATTCTAAATCGAGTGAATTTTACAAAGTTGGGCAAGTAATGAGTTATGGTTACAGTGTCTAGACACTTCGCATTGTTCTCCTATTTTTTTTCGCAGATGATTCCACCAAAGTTGACATTCCCCAACGAGTTCCAGTTTCTTTGCCATATATATGCACTTCTTGTCATCCTTGTCTCCCTCAATCTCTCTTTCATGCACATCAAAGAAATTGCGAGTTCGAATCTCAATTAGCATGCACAAGTACGTCCTTTCCTATATGTGTGTATATATATATTCAGATATATGAGTTTTTATATATAGGTCTATATATAAACATAATGTGTAGTGAAGATAGATGCTTAAATTGGTGAAGTGACCCTGCCCTTTCGCCTTTCCTCGAGCCAGGGTTACGCAAGCCCTATTTACTTTTTTTTTCTTTTTGGTGGGAAGCAATTTTGTCTGCCTATTGATATACGTGGTGATATCTGGTACTCAAAGATTATACATACGTACAATGCCTTTTTACGCTAAGAAAAGAAAAGCCAAAAAGAAAGTGAGAATTTTTTATGCTATCATCAGACAAAGAAGAGAAGCATATGCATCATACTTGTGATTCAAATTGGTGGGATTAAAAGTTCCAGGATATATAATTTCAGAGCATGGATCCCAGTTGTTCTTACCTTAGATAGAGAGGTGATATTCTTTTTAAAAATAATTATAAATATATCATTGTCTATTTTCCGGAATATATTCTGACTCAATAAACTAATACTTAAAAAAAAACTATGCAGAGAGATATAATATAATCCCACACATCAGACAGATGATGATGAGATGAAATCCAATACCCCACTAGTTCTCCCATTAGTTCCTTGAAGATCTCTCCTATGGAAAGTCAGAGGAGTTTTAACAAAAACAAGCACTAATTTATTAATAGACCTGTTAGTGTCAACACATTATTTTAACTTCATATGTAATCTATTTTTTTTTTAAAAGAAGTATTATCTTCATTGATTCTTTACATTCAAATCTTTTGATAACATGGAATTTGGAACAGAAAGAGCAACACACAAAGTGGCATTTATCTATAAGGATTGGGTGGCATTGCTTTAGATTTTTTATAGGCTTATTTTTATCTCCCGATGCCCACGAGATTTCGAACTTTCAATATAATCAAAACTGAAAAAAAAAAAAAGAAGATAAGGAAAGCTAAGTGGAATACTAAATTTGGCATGAGTTCAATAGCAGATAATTGTGGCAAAGATATTTTAAGAATCCTAAGCTGGCGATTAGCCAACCCTTTGCTGTTGATTGATTATATACGCAGGTACTGCAAATAGTATCGTTGTCTGCATGCAATAGTATATAGGCTTTTGGGGGGCACAGATGGGTGTTTTTTCATATAAACGTTGTACTAAAACCGACTTTCGGATGCTGAATTACTAAAGTTAGATCCACACTTTTTTTTTCCATTTTTCAATCCAAATCATATGGCTATTACTGTTATAAGTATATGGGCATATCCAACAGTTTATAGCACTAACAATGGTGTTCCATTTGATAGAATATCTCAGCTTTCTTTCTTTCTTTAATTCCTTTTCCAGGAAAATAATAAATTATATGCAATCAACCAATTAATTAATTAATGATTGTGTTGAGGAGGAGTTAGATAATGCTGTGGGTCCTCAAGGCATCTGATCTTCTTCTTCCTTATTGTACGGACATTACGTTTGGTTTTCTTTTAATCCTTCAATGCTATTAAGGGCAATATGTAGCTTTATAGTTAGCATCTTTCCAATTTCCTATCTCTATGCTTGGCTTTCGGTTAAACTTGTGGGAATCTTGTTATGGGGAAAAAAATTTAAAGTTCCATCCAATTGGATAAACCCAACTTCTTTTTCCACTTCAGCAGAGATGCCACAAAAGATAGATATAATGTATAGATAGTTCTAGGATAGCTGGGAAACTACAATGCACAAAGAAAGAAGGACCAAAAAATTAATTACCTGGATGGAATACATTTAAATTCCTTTTCTGTAACTTTAGTTACCTTAGAACTCAAACTAAATCTTGAAAAGCAATTTGTTTTAGTATGGCACATTAGATTGGTTGTGATTACAAGTTCTTCCATTTTGGAGGGTGTCTCATGGCTCAATCATGCATGGTAACAATGTGGGTTAAGGATAGTGAAGTCATTTATAATGTGTTTATTGTCACATGTTGTGCATTAGCATACTGTTATAATCCAACTTGTTATTAACTCAATTTAACAAGATAGAGATGTCTTTATCAAGTAATCATCAAGGGTAATATAGGAATGATAAAGAATTTTATTTTATTTTATTCCTTTTCTATATTAATATCTCTGTTCAAAGATAGTATAAATAGGTGTTCAGGGTGCCTAGGTTCCTCATGAGACTGAAGCAGATTAAACATTCAAAGTCCCCAAGAAGCTCCACAGCACATTCACACATTTGAAGGTACTTTTTTTTTCTCTGTTGCATAATAATGGAAGCAGTTACAAGGATGGTAGCTGACAGACCAGTGGTGATCTTTAGCCGGACCACATGTTGCATGAGCCATACCATCAAGACACTGATAAGTGGGTTTGGGGCAAATCCAACAGTTTACGAGCTGGACGAAATCCAAGATGGGCAACAAGTTGAAAGGGCACTGCAGCAGATGGGATGCAAGCCCAGTATACCAGCTGTTTTCATAGGGCAGCAACTCATTGGGGGTCCCAATCAAATCATGACCCTCCAAGTGAAGAACCAGCTTGTCCCAATGCTCATGAGAGCTGGTGCCATATGGATTTGACACAGGCATGCCATAGCTTTCTATAAACAAAACTCAAATAAATGATATGGCTTTGTCTGTATTTCCTATTGGTTTCTGTAGTATATACAATGAAAATACTGTCAATGTTTAGATACTTTTTGCAGAGCAACCCTTGTACACCGTTTTTGGGGCTGGCCAGGATTATAGAGTCATAGTATTTTCCTTGGTACTAAATTTAGGAGGAACTTGTATTATAACTTGGTCATGTAATATCATCCCTTGTCTATGTTAAAATAAAGCTATAAAAATATATCTGCTATTGTATGCTGCAGCTAGTGGCTTCAACCTTGGACTTTGAATTACAGTGCTGAGCTCTTTAATTGTGTAGTAATTGGAATTTGACAGATTAACTAAGCAGATCAAGTAATCCACAAAAGAATATATATGTGTATATATATTAATTCAGCAATAAACAACAATTACTGGGGAAGTCGAGAAACAGCAAGGTTTCCTGGGTTTTTTCAAGGCCAGTAACTCAAAAAAGGAATTGTAAAATTACAATGCTGAGAAAGCAAATAAAATGGAGGCTCAAGGGCTGCCGGATCAATCTTGAAGGCCTAAAAGATCAGATCAGGCCATAGCATTAGCAGCTCATTGTGAAGGGTCCTTCCCATTTTAGCTGGAACTGCTAGTGTTTTGTCAGACTTTGTTTTCCCCCTCGAAGCAGGGCGGTCCTTGCCTGTAATAATTTTTTCTCCATATATGCAAGCAGCAAGCCTATACCAACGCCATGCTACAAAACCATAAATTTTATAGAGAACATTGCTTGGTTTTTTGGTCATCATTTACGTAACTCAGAGAATGCCATTGCTAAGTAATTTCCGAGTAGCTGGCCCGCCTAAATCACAGTAGTGAATAGAAGGGGGTATAGATTTTCTTAGTCTTGAGTTAATTGATTCAGGTAAGATTAATAACTACAGCTGTAAAATTAAAATAAGTGATGAGATAAAATGGTCATTTATACCTTGCAATAAAATTTGTCTAGATTAAAACATGCAGTACCAGTGAGGTGTACGTTCTCACTTATAGTGTGCCAAAAGCTGCTGTTGTGAGATCGGAGAAAAATCTCCTTCATAAAATGCCAAAATTCCATAGCACCAGCTGAAGTTAAAGGTGTCAAAGGTTCAATTATTGGATTCAAGTGGTCTATAAATTAAATTCAATGAAGTTCCTTATTTACCGCTGATGACAAAAAAAAGTAATTACAAGTTAAATCCCGATAACAATAAATGAAAAGATGTAAATAGATTAGAGGTCAGTCATTGGACAATTAGAGGCTGATGTTAATGGAACTCTTTTTTTATACTTAAAAAGAAATAGAAAATCCAAACAAAAAAATGCTTCCAAATTAAGCCGTATCTTTAAACGCAAAGCTGTTCGTCAAGATTATTCTCCAATCACAAACCAATGACCTTGTTTGCCTCCTCAGGTTGACACCTATGGGAGTTGATGAATTGAGAACCATAACAATATGGAATATAGGAAGGGAATCGATTGATCTGATAAAAGATGAAAGCAACTTTCAATGTCTTTGAACATCCACCCTAGCTCAGGTGTCTCAACATTAATGGAGCCACTTCAAGGAGATAAAAAGAAGGAATATCTTTTCATATCATACTCAATCTTGTCTAACATTTTTTATTTTACTATAGCCCCTTTGTTTCTGAGAATTTTGGACAAAGAAAGATGAGCCATTTTGTCATATATTTTGATCTATCAATTTTATTTAGTGAATTTGGAGGACAAGGATCTAGCATCAGAGAGCGCCCCCGGCCCCCCACCCAAAGTTTTGCCCTATCTAGTGATTAAACCTGGAACAACTGTTCAGCTACCTAATCTTCATTAACGTAAAGGAAAAGTGCATTTGTTGACCGTTTGAGAGCTATACGGTGGCGTAATATATTTACAATTTATAATCTTTCAAAAACGCCGTCTTTTTTGTTCTATAATTACATTTCTCGATCAGTTCACGAGCCGTATCTTTTGCCTCGCGAATTTTTTCGGCGGATAACTTGTGCTCAGCGATGATTCCCAGGTTGTAATAGCCTTGATTACAGTGTCTATTTCTTGCTCCAATTGCTTGAAAAGATCAAGATGATTCAAAATTTTCAATCTCGGAAACCCTAAAGGGGGGGTAAAGGATAATGCAATGCAAAGGCTGGGTTTTGAAGTACCGGAAGAGCTCCAGGATGGGTTGCGCAATTGAGAAAGAGGTACGCGCATCTTATGCGCACCGGTTCCATCCCAACATTGAAGCGACCATCAATTTCAGCGTGACGTTTGGATGTAAGGTAAATGAAATACAGCGTTTTCTTTTGAGTTAATTCTGACAGAAGTCCCCAAACTTTTTTCTCATTTCAAATTAGTCCTTATATTTCAAAACATTCATTTGCTAACTATGGAGATTATATTAATCAGTACATTT
Source organism: Gossypium raimondii (assembly GCF_025698545.1). Taxonomy (NCBI): domain Eukaryota; kingdom Viridiplantae; phylum Streptophyta; class Magnoliopsida; order Malvales; family Malvaceae; genus Gossypium; species Gossypium raimondii. The sequence continues at coordinate 52,665,782 of NC_068575.1, forward strand.
CATTACAAAAATCATTAAATTTCTCATTAAATAATATATCAAATTTTATGTAATACAATTTAAAATGAAAATAAAAAATCAAAATGAACATATTTAATAAAAACTAAAATATTGCCATATTTAAAAAAATAACAATAAACTAAAACTTGAAAAGAAAGTTGTTTATTTTGTTTTTATTTTAAAAAATTATATGACAATATTTTAGTTTTTAAATTTTCATTTTAAATTATGTCATAAAAGATTTAAGGCATCATATAACAATTAAGTAAAGATATGATTCATAGCTAAGTTTAAAGACTAATTTAGAATAGGATAAACTACATCATTAGTCACTCAACTACGAGCAAATTTTGGTTTTGGTCGCTTAATTAAAAAAGTTACAATTTGGTCACTAATTTTTTTTTAAATTGTTTTTTGTCACCCAATTGTTAAGTGACACTTTTTAGTTTGTGTAATAACAATTTCAGTCTTTAGTTTTTATTTTTTTATCAATTTGACCATGATTATATATAAAATGATTAAAAATATTTTTTAATTTAAAAATTCTAAAAATTAAAATTAAAATTGAAGCAATAAAATTTTAAAATAAATAAAGTGAGAGAAAATCATTTTAGCCCTCTAAATTTTCTCTCTATAATATCCAATACTCGTTCTTTTAAAAAAACATATAAAAGTTAAAGAAAATAAGCAAAATTATTGGTTGTTTATTTTTACCTATTTTGTTTCTTTATATAGCTTTTTCATTATAAGAAAAAAATTCAAAATATAAGTTGTTTTTACAATTTAGGTTTTGAAAAATAAATCAAATGAATTGAAATTTTGAATTGAGTTTGGGAAAATATGTGTATATTTTATATTTCCTTGGTTAAAGAAATGGCATCAAAGGCATGGAACTTTACTTGAAGATATACTAATTTGGTTTTGAGAAATAATGAGGAACCATGTAATGATTTAACTTTTATTGATTTTGCTCTATTTTTAATTTGTTATTAGATTCTATTAAATGATAATTTTCTTTATTTCTCATTCGTACTTGTTCTTCGATAACAATATTTTTGAGATTTTAACTTTTAGAATTTTTCTATAGAATTTTTATTTCTTAAATAAGTTTTATATAGAATCAATGTCAAATTGACAAAAATATAAAAGTTGAGGACTTAAATTTGTCATTATACCAACTAAAAAGTGTCACTTAATAGTCAAGTGACCAAAAGCACAATTTCAAAAACTATAGTGATCAAATTCTAACTTTTTAAATTAGAGATTAGTGTAATTTACCCTTTAAAATAAGGATTATAGTTTATGTGGAATTAGCCCTTTTTATATTGGTCGTGTAACTAATTTTTTAAAAAGATGTGCAGTGCAAATGTACAATAACTTATTTATCTATAATATATTTAAATTTTAAATGAATAAATATTACGAATCAATTAGATATGGGAAATGATTAAAATCATATTCTTTTATAAGATAACCATTATTATATGAGAGTTTTTATTTTTATCTTTATTTTATCTTTTATATTAAATTAATAAAATAAATTTACCAACGAATATTGGATACAATAGTAAAACATTTTACATTTTCATTAGAAAATTCAAATTCAAATCTTAACAACGATATTATTGAAAAGGAGTCATTAATTCGGGTTTGTTTAGTATTAATTTTAAAAAGTACTTTTGAGACAAAAATATCTTTAAACAAAAATATTCCTAAACAAGTTACTTTTTGAGAGAAAAATATTTCCCTAAGCTAAAATGTGGCTCAAAAACACTTTCTTCAAAAATTGAAAATTTTAATTTTTCCCCAAAAGTGTTTTTGAAAGTAAAAAGTATAGCACACCTGTTTCTTTTCTAATGCTATTTATTTTTATTTATAACATTTGACATCATACATGCAAAATCAAGGAGTGAGATTGGAATTAGGTATGATATTTTGTTTTCTAATCAAAGTAATTATTTATTAGTATGGTATATAATGAAAAATATGAATTTGGTAATTTGGTATTAAATAGAGTATCCACTTTTTGCCCATCAAATCTATATGAAAACAATTTTTATATTTAAAGTGTTGGTAATATGTTGAATTGTTATCTAGGCTAATACTGATTGCATGATTGGTATCTAGCTCATTATGAAAAATTATAGTACTTGGGAATAGTATATTAGTGATTGCATTGAACCGAAATTATTCATGAAAATCCTTTGGATCATAGACTTTAGATTCGGTCGTGATTCCGTTGGATGGGTTGCCAAGAGTCTATATTTACATTATGTGTTATTGTTACAATGTATTATATTTATCGTATTGTTTTATTAGTGTGATTGATATAGATCTTAATATGTAAGCAAGTCTCAAAACTAAGTCTATATATTCGGGAGACTTGCATAAGTGATTGTACTAAGAGATTTAGGCACTTAATCTATTTTTGCGAGAATATTATTGTACAAGTGTTATTTTGATAGTAAAACCTTGTGGCTTTAGTTGTTGAATTCACAAGAGGTTTTAACGTTAAGAGTATCGGGTGTACAAAGTACAAGGGTAAGTAAGTTCACTTCATATGATTGTTGAAGAGATTAAATATTTCTCACAAAGCTAGTTTCCACAAACATCAGAAATCGAACTACGTAAATAACTCCATATTTTGTATGTTTACTATTTTACATTTGGTGATTGAAGAAGTGCCCACTAACTTAAACACCACTACACCTAAACGAATTGATTCTTATCGTTAGGTGTTTCAATATATGTAACTTTCAGTTTGCTATCAAATATCTAAAAGAAAATTGCTTGTATGAAAAGTAAATGTGTAGATTTACATAAACTCTAATTATTCCAACCTTTACATGTTGCCAAGAAGGTTTTATATAAGTGAAGAAAATTTTGATGGCTTAGTAGCTTGTCTGCCTACTTTCATTCATATACAGGTTATCACAGTCGCACATTTGCCAAATAACTATCACTGACTTAAAAGACACAAATTTAGACTGTGTATGCCTGGCTTTGCCTCCAAACTCTTCTTCAAATGTTAAGGCAATGATTTCAATGAACTGAAGAAAGCAACCCCAGAATCCAACACTCAAATCCCACACTACATACAATTTCGGTTTCAGTGTTTTAGACCTTTTTACAATGGTCATGATACTGAGTAACGCCATCTCCTATGGGACAAGAACCGAGATTCTGAATTTGCTTTACTCCCTGCAGCCTTCATATTGTTGATCCTGAACAAGGAGTTTAGCTTTCTTAGTTTCCTGGTGATTGATTTGAGTAACTTGTTAGTAGGATGGGATCCCACCATCTCTTGTTTCATTGACACATGATCTTTTTCTAGGTCGGTTAGCCTCATTCTCATCCTTGCAACTTCGAGTTTCAGTTCCCGGTTCTCTCTTCTCACTGATGCATAGTTATCTCTGGGTGAGATGGCTCCACTTCCCACGCCACTGCTCGAACGTTGAGGGAACTGACTATTGGTTGCACCGAAGAAAAATGGATTGTGGCCTCCACTCATTGCGTTCCTAAGCCTGATTTGCTCGAAATATAACACTTGGACAGCCATTTGCACCGGTAACCTTTCATTCTGTGCTGCATGGCTACAGGCTTCTTGAGATAGTTTCTGACAGTCTATGGTTTTGCATAGTCTGTAGCGTTCGGTGTCCTTCATGTTTGGATGAACCTGTAAAGGGGAGCAGAAAATGGTTTTAAGAGCCTGCAAATGAAATTTATGAAATGCCTAAAGATAACTTAGCTATGGAACTACTTAATGCTTTCATGTGAGAGCCTCACCTTGAGGAAAACATCGACGGCTCTGTATAATCCATCGCTAACTACGCGAGCATGGTCTGGAAGTAATTCTGTGAGTGCTATAAATTTCAGTGGCGACAAGTTTGTGTCTAGTGCAACTTCAGCAAGGTAAGTGTCTAGTAACTTGGATACTTTGAGGATTGAACTTTGTTTGGGAGACCTTGGGCTGTCAAAATCATATGCCGTATCATTTTCATCTCTCAAAGGATCTTCCTCATCCTCTTCCTCATCCTCATCCAAGTTCAAAAAGATGGAGAAGATCCTTAGGATTGACTCTGTATCATACATGGCTGTATGACTGTTTCTGTGTGAATTAGCTGGTATTAGGATGTCTTCAAGAATTGCTTGGTCTAGTTGCAGACCTATCCGCCTCTCCAAATCAGATTTGCAAGAAGTGGATGCGGATGAGGCTATTGCAGTTTTCAGTAAACTGGAGAGAAATGCCATGGGAACTGGGCTCTTCCTTGATTGAGTTGGCAGTAAGTTAACCATGGCTTCAACGACTACCCTTTGTTTCCTTTGCAGCTCCAAATCGAACATGCTTCCCTTTACCAAGTGAGGGTCCCTGACAGCCAATCCTTGAAGAGAATCATGGGTGTAATTTATCAAAATTTTGCTGATCATATCCTGGTTTAGACCCTTGGACTTCACTGCTAATATAACTCGTTGGAAGAAACTGAGGTTAAGAACTGCCAGAGACTTTCCCCACCAATCAGATGGCGTTTCTGGTGCCACATTCGACATAGCTTTTGATGGAAAGTTGTGATCAAGTTTCAATAAGCCTGAAGTGAGCTGCTCTTTGCATGCGTTGTTCGCGATTGCATTGATGAGCCTGTTAACAAGGTTGATCTCTTCAGATATAGGCAAGAGGCTTTCACAATGGTGAAGAACTGATATCGAGCTTGATATGTTCGGGAGTACCATGTCCTTCATATAAGCTTCTGTACGAGCTTCCAGGTTCTTGTCAGCAAACTCTTCTGTCATTTCCAGGAAATTTGATGCACATCTTAACATTGCAACGTTTGATAACATAATCTCGACATTTATTCCGTAGCAGAACTTCGCAGCTAGCTCAAACGCTTCTGATCCACCCGGAATAGAAGAGAGATTTATGTGTGAAATCTTTGAATCCTTTGTGTCCACCAACAGCTTCTTGATTCTTCCACTCCGAGAAACCAGAGGGAACTGAAAAGAAAATTTTCAACTACATGAGTAAAGCTTCTATTACAATGGTGTAACCAGTTTCTAGGCCACAACAAGGTAAAGATCTTTCAATTTTGTGAATGCATAGTAAAACATTGTTAAATTTTGGACTTTGCACAATCACAAAAAGGATTCCCATGTTTTTGTGGTTCAAAGGAAGCATAATACTATACTTGTAGGCACCATGATAATTAAACATTTGCTGCTAAAAGATGCCAAAACAGATTTCAACATACCTTGTGAAGTGCAAAGCTTGATGCTCCTACCTCAATAGTAAGATCACTGGAAACATCAGAAATAGGCCTACAAGATAAGATAACTAAGATTAAATGATGCTGCATAGAGACTAAAACCTAGGTATAGCAAAGAAAAAAAGAGAGATATGAAGGCATTTCTACATGTTTGTTAGTGCCAATAATTTAGATGTCAAATTGTTGCTTTTGCCATAGACTTCCATTTCCATGCTTAAACCCATAAATCTCCTCTTACTGGTTTAGTCAGTTGTAAGCTCGTTTGATATTCATTGGACATCTCAACCTATCCAAGGTTCAACATGAAGGGCCCAGATGGGAAAACTGACAATAATAAGGTCACATTGCTATTAAAAGGGTAAAAACATTGAAAAGCACACACACTGCTGAACTGGTTTTTGTTTGGAGATGGAAAACTATTAAGCTACTTTACTGAGTTGCATCCATCCATCCATATGGGACCCTTTGATTTTTATTGGATATTTGCTGCAGTAATATGTGAGAAGCAAGAAGGTTTGTCAGGCTGAGTTAACTGTTGTATGACTTTGTGATACAAGTTTGAGGGACTGTTGAAGGGGGAAATCAAGAGGAATTATTGTAGGATAAGAACACATCCCCCCATTCATCCGGCATAATACGGACGACCCTGGTGGGGCTGTTACTTTTTATAGAAGACTTCAAAGCTGAAGATCACATCTCAAAGGGGTTCATCTGTCACATTCGACCCTGACAGCTCTGTAATCCAGGCTTATCAAGCAAGTGGTGCTGTCTAAATTTTAATTTACTAGAGGGACCTCAAATACTAGCATTTATTGACTCCATGTTAGCTACCCAAAGCTCCAAAGCTCAATAAAAAATAGAAATAAACCCTGATTATATATGTTATGTCAGTGTAAAAACCACAGTGCAAAACAGAGCTATACTTTTGGCATACAAAAAGCAGGAAATAAGAAGAAGAAGAAGAAAGTTACCATTCAGTGGCATGCCTGATACTGGAACTTTGACGAAAAGATCTCTTTCCTGACATACTGGGTTTCAGTTCAGCAACAGTAACAACACCCATCTTTCTTACAAACAAACCTGACAAAATCCCAGATTTCAGCCCCACCAAGATGTTCTTTACTCCTCGGAGAATCCCAACTGTTGTTGGTGGAACATTTTTTAGCAGCCCCAAATATCTCTCTCTGTCTCTCTTAGTTCAAATGTTGAAAATAGTTCATGGTTCAGATGCTGACAGGTTGTTTAAGGACACACTAATTTCTCTCACTCTTTCTCCTTGGGATACCAAAGGCAGGAGTGAGGTATAAGTCACACATGAATGAACTCATGCAGGATTAAAGGGTAATGATGACTTTGAAATATATATATATATATATAAGCATACTTTTAATGAGTGCTTATAATAATGTGTGCTTAATCTAAAGTCAAGAATGTGCTCGAGTGAGCTTTGCACTTTTCGGTGAGAGTGGCCTTTTTTGACATGGGTTTTTGTTTAATTGCAGGATTCCTGTTGGGGTTGCAATGCTTTTAGGGGATGTAATCATTGATAGCGAAAGTAAATCCAAAATAAAAAAACCATAGCTTAATTTAACTCCACTACATCACTTAATTACATTATACTTATATTATAGCCTATTTACGCCCCTAAAGCCTAGGCCACAATCACTATGACATTACCTTAACAACTACAATTTCTTGTCAGATTCTGTTCCTTTTGCCTTAAAACTTTATTGCCAACACTTCTAGTTTCGTACTGTTGATTTTGGGCAAACATTTTCCCTTTCCCACTTTATATTCTTTTACCTTAAAAGGAGAGAGGAGAAGAGTGTTTATGATATTAAGTATGAGAAAACTAAACACTGGTTGGAAATGTTCAGACCACAAAAACTGAAACATCCATGCATGTAGATGTAAATGGTGTCGGATTAATTATAATGTCAAGCTCCACTTTACCTAACTCTTCTTTAATATGTGTTTGTATGGGTAGAGCGAGTGGGTATCCTTTAATTAGCCACAAAGTTTGGTGATCTAATACTAAGATGATTTGATTTCATCATTTCCTCCTTTTTTAATATTTTCTTGGTTAGGCTTGATAATTTTTTTTTTTTTTTTTGGCTCTCCTTCCCTTTGTCATGTATGACTGTAACCAATCCGGGGAAATAAATGTTTTAAATAGTTTGCATAAATTTTGAAATATTTTTAAATATGTATGTATTGTTTCAATAGTTACAAACGATAGATAACAAGTCATTAAAATTAATTAATAAAGAGCTATAACTATTTAAAAGTGATGAACTATGTATGTTACTAAAAATTATATTATAGCTAAGATAGTTTTAGGGATTGTATAAAATAATATTTTTATTGAATAAATATTTTGTTGATAATAAATGTTACTATTTAAATAGATATTTATTAAATAATTATATTTTTATGCAGAGAGATGAAAACTTTTGTAGTTAAATTTCATTTGTAGGCACAAATATGAATAAAATTTCCTTTTGTTCTATAAAGAATAACTGTAGAAAATATTTATAGAAATTGTCTTGTTATATATACCATGGTCAATAAACTATTTTTGTCATTGCAAACACACAAATAGTCATTAAATTTCATTGTATTCTCGAGACCCATTTACTTATAGTTTATTTGTACACCAAAGAAATGAATAAAACCATAAAAAAAAAAACATAATTGCAGACCTTAAAACCTTTATTATTTTCTCATAAATTCATCTTTTTAACATCACACACCAACATTATCTCCGCATCATGAAGATGTTATATTGTAACAAAAGACTTTTTCATTTTGCTTTTTCATGCCATTCCTTTTGAGCAAAGATTTAAATCATATATGTTTGAAACAGCCAAGCAGGTGTTAATGCCTATTGGCAATGAGGAGCCACATCAAAGGGAAAGCTTAAAATATTTGGAAACAACATTATTAGACGGCCACCTGAAGAATTAATCATGAGACCGGCTTCTAGAAAGGTGGCAATATGCCATAAATATTAACACACATATGACACATCACGCTCATTCTGAGAGTTACCTTACCACTTCCTCAACTTTTGGCTTTCTGAAATATTAACAATCATAGTTGCAAACCCAAGGCTTTATCATGTACAGAATCTCGATTCTTTTATATTTATGTTTTTACTAACTACAAGTACTCAACATAAGTATAAATAAACAAATAAAAGAACTTTGTTTTTGGAAAGATAGCATCCACAGTGAGGCAGAAAATCTTTTTTAGAAATAAAAAATTTTAAACCTTGTTTGTTCACTCGACCAGCAATTTGGGAGTATGCCTGGACATTGCTACTACAATCCAAAAGGGAATTTCTTCTTTTCTTTTAGTAAATTAAAGCAGCTTTAAATCATCAGTGTTTGTGAGGAAAGGTTGTGACTACAATTTCAAAGACAAAAAAGAAATTCTAACACAATTCAATTCATTCATACTATTATTTTTTTCAACAATGTTGGTTCAATGAATTTGAGATTCAAAAGTGTGAAACCCTTGTGGGCCAACAGTTTTAAAAGCCATTTGCATCGAATTAATTAAGGATGGGGTGATCGTGTGGGTATGTATATTATTAATTACGATCTTACCATTATCATTCTCATTTTGCCTAACCAACAAACATAGAATGAATCCAGTAATATGCATTTATTGTTTTGAAGGCAACATGCATTTATTATTGTTTGTCATTGGAGGGGTTACCTGCATATAATTGAATCTGGGGATCTCGCACGGTTTACACGTGGGCTTGTTCATCATAATTAATTCCTCTACCAGCCCAATTTCTTGGCATCCAAGGCTACTACTGCCTACTGATTACCGAGTGCTTGAGAAGGATTGGGTGAAGGTTGGCTTTTCACTCGTCATTTTTATTAACCAAAATTATTACTACTTTCTCTACAAGTAATCTACCATTTATAGCTGATAAGAAGCCACTTATTATAAGCTTGATCTATTTTACACGTGTTTTGCAGGTAAAAGAGATTAATACAAACTGGTGGTTAGAAGATAATATTCTTCCTTGGTCACAAATACAAGGGCCAAACACAATAAGCCATAAATAAATTGAAGAATCCAAAGCAAAGGCAGGATGCTACTATCACGGACACTGGCATAGGGTACAAAATTATAAATGCATTACTCATATTCGAAGCTCAATGGATTGCCTGGACTGACTTCTCCAGCAATTTTAACTAATAATAATAAAGTGATTATATAGGTTAATCAATGAAGCAAAATAGATAGAATCTTTACATAAGTTTCCCTGTATGCTCTTCAAGCTCTTCCCACAAAGAACCCCAGAAATGAGGCAAAAACAGCATCCTTTTACTCCCAATATCAAAAGATAAACATTTTAATAGAAAAACTGAAGCGACTAGAAAAGGGATGGGAAGAAGGGAAATTAACAGCAGTACAGGGAACTGACAGAATCCTTTATCAAGTCTTCACTGCAAATTGATGAGTACAGAAAACATCAAGTTGAAGGTACAGTAACAGGCTAACCTGATATATTGGCTTTCTGTCGTGATTATTCAGAATTCAGAACAAAGGGGTAGTATTTCATACAATGTTTGCTACAGAAGCTTATTGCAGATAATATTGATGGTAATGAAAGGACAAGCTAATCATAAGAAACCATCGGTCCTATTGTGAGGTAAGGCAGATCGGTTGATAACCCTTTGCTGCTGAGAAATGTAACTTTGCACTATTGACTATAATTTACTGAGATCTATTAACAGAAAATATATCGTGGTTGGTAAAACCACATCTGCAAGATAATGAAGAATGGCTCCAGCATTTTATCAGTTTGAGCGATGAACCTCACCACCCTGTCTCGTGCTTCTGGTACTGGATAAAGGAACAGAATTCTGACTTGAATGCTGCAAATCAGAAAGGGGAACAGAACCTGTCTGTGAAAAAATCAAACCAACTGAACTGCTAGATGTGCTTGAAGAAGGAATTCTGCTCAAATAAGAATCCTTCTTAGACCCTGAACTCAACTCAGGCCGTAACTCGGAAGAAGTGGAAGAAGGGGGCAATGTAGCCAGCAGAGATCCAACTGGATAGGGAGCAACTGGCATATCAATGAGAGATGACAATGACGGACTATATCTCATTGTTCCTATTGGGTGATCGAATTTGCATGTGGACCCAAACTTGCAGCGCCCATTCTGCAAGTAGAAAGAACAAGGCTGCCCCCCCTGTTTAAAGGAAAGAATCTAATTAAAACAACCATTGAAAACAGAAACATAACGTATTAGTATAGATACCACATCTCAAAACATGAAATTGTAAAGGAAATTCACTAGCTGTTCAGGATAGCAATGCTAAAGCTGAACAGAAGAAAAAAATGAAAGCAAACTAGAACATAACTAAGGCTGTTCAAGAGAGCAATACTGCTTGAACCCAATATTCATTATGAAGCTCTGACCAACACAAACCATCCTGTAAGCAATAATCTGATTCCTGAGTACTGGAGCAAGCAAAAACCTTCAACACTAGTTTATTAGAAGGTTCTAAACTATAAAGCTGTCAAATGTGTATGAAGAAATCTCAAAATGATAACCATTACGGAAGCCCTCTCAATCCTACTCTTGAGCATTAAACTCTCGTATAATGAAGCATATCTAGCCTATATTTTAGGGAGGGAAATAGTTCCTCAAAAATAAGAAAGTAAGATTACTTAAGAGGGAAAGAGAGGGCCAAAAGGCTGTCACTTTCCTTCTTTCCCCCTCTAAGGAGCCAAGTCCATAACAGATTAGATACAGAATTTCATACTTCTAGGGCAAGCAACATCAACTCAGAGGTATTTAAAATATGTTAACCTGACTAAACTTACTTATAATGCAAGATCTATTAGTCAAGATCTATATAAAAGACAAGCTCATGTAAAAGCAATAATCATAACAGAATGTCATCTTTTACAGAGAAAACATTGATAAAATAATAACAAAGAGTTCGAGAATGTTCACATACTGAACGTAAAGGAAGTCCCATTGGGCTGAGGATGCAATTTGTCCATGGCGCAACCTTGTCTCTAGGATGATGATACCTACAAGACGATCCAAATTTACAGTCGCCAGTCCTCAAATAGTATTGGCATTCAGGCTCACCGGGTCTCTCTGGAAATGTTTGATTGTTCTGGTTACCACTTGAAGGGCTCATAGAAGAGGGCAAGGAAAGATAAGGTCCTGCATGTGAAGGTGTTGAAGAAGACAGCTGTGTTAGTCCATAGAGAGAAGTAGCCCCAACAGCAGGTTGCACACCAGGACAGAGTACTGAGCTTACAGGTGCCTGCACCAAGAAAGCAAAAAACATCTTCAGGAATCAGATTGACTTACGCACTATCTTAATGCAACTATGCTGATCATCCTACCGAGTAGTGACTCCAACCCGGAATAGGAACCACCCCAGGGGAAAACAGAACAGGGCCATAAGCCCCCTGAACATATGAACCAGGTAATATAGGAGGCCTTGCACTGGTGGATGTACCTCCATACTGTTCAGTTATAGGGACTGAAGGAGACTGCACCGGCTGATAAAATTGAGGTGCAGATGCTGGAATTGATGTTCCAGCTGGTTGAGGATGATGGAATTTACAGGTAGTATCAAACTTGCAGTGCCCCGTTTTCAAATAGTAGGAGCATTCTTTCTCACCCTGTTAATGGATAGAATACACACCAGATTGGTGGCCAGAAGTTCTAAGAATCCTGAAAATAGCTAAATACAAATTGAGGAGAAAAAGAAAACAAGAGAAATTCAAACCGGTCGTAATGGGTATCCATATATATTCAATGGAACTTGGCTAAAGGATTGATCTCCTTGTTTGGGATGGTGGAACTTACAGGATGCGCCAAATTTACAGGTCCCAGTTTTTAAATAAAACTGCAAACATGAAGGGAAAAGAAAGACTTAGAAAAACAAGGAAAAGGTTTTTGCAGCATTAATTAGCAAAGGGGTAGATTAGTTAAAACAATTTGGCATATTTTCATAAAACTATTCTTTCACCTGACATGTGGGCTCCCCTGGTCGTTCAGGATACACCCCTGTAGCTCTTACAGCAGCCTCAACCTAAATGGTATCACAAACAAATAAAGATGAGTGATTGAACTGTCACAAAAGGTTTAAAGGTGAGTACGAGAAAAGACTTATCTGAGTTTAAAACCAAAGACTAAGACCGAAGTAAATACTTTTACATCATCCTATTCTATCAATAGTGATCCTCAATTCATGTTAAAAAAGACTAGCTGAAGCAGGCAACTAACTTATTAGAATCATAGAATTCTCATGCCTGTGAAACAAAGACAGAAAACCTGAAGTTCACTTGTTAAGTCCACACTCATCCAAAGAAAACACAACTTGATGGTATACTGTCCCCTTTGTTTGCTTCACTTACCCACAGATTAAACAAAATCTTTTGAATAAATATAAGAAATAAATATCTATCACCTAGCCCACACATCAGACAGTTTGGTATGAATTAATTAGAGCCTAAGAAAGGAACCAAGCAAATTACTAAGTTTAGGGAAAATGTTGCATAAATAGCAAACTTAGGTGGCAGCTCATTTAAATCCAGAATAGAAAATGTCAAGCATGACATCTAAACAGCAGTACTCGATTTCTATTTGGAGCAAACAACACACTAAGAAATTGTGTCCACCAGAACCCTTATGATTTATAAGAAACAAATCTATATGAAAGAATAATCTGGGAAAAAAGTAATGGAATAACTAATTATAACAATAAAGAATAATCTGTAAAAAGAAAGTAATGAAATAACTAATTATAACAACTACCATACAATAGATATATAGATTATAACAGAGAAAGGTTGCTTCGATTATACATTACTATAGCATAGTAAGTTCCATTTCCTAATGGATTTCGTTCTTAAATTCTCTTCATATTAGGTTAAGACTGAGATCCCACTGTCACCACGAATAGGTAAAACTGACATCATCGTTTAATATCCTTCACTCCATTGTACATCAATCGATATCCGTTCAAAGCAGGATCAAACATTGCAAACAAACGAAAAAAGCAAAACTAAAGCCCCAGTTATCAAAGAAAACTAAAGCCCCAGTTATCAAAGAAAACTAAAGCCCCAGTTATCAAAGAAATTACAGAGAAATTTACCCAGGCAGGGTTGCGAGGATGATTGTAGCGGCACCTATTACCATATCCACAGAACCCGGTTCGCATGTAGTAAACACAGTCAGGTACCCCAGGCCGCTCCGGGTAAGATTCAGTGCCCCCCAACGACAATTGCCACATTGACTCTGCATTACACCGAAGAAACACTAATAAAAACCCCGATTCACTCTCCACATTGTAAAAACCCTAAAACCCCAAATAATAAGAAGAAGAAGAAGAACTAAACCAAGCAAACATTGTTACAATGCGAGTAGAAAAGCGAGAAAAAATATATGTTGAAACGAACGGAATTTACCTTCCAGGCCAGTCTCAGGACCAGCGGGGCTCCATTCGGACTGATAACCCGATTGAGACCCATTCCGTGGCGGGATGCGACTGTACAACTCCATCAAACGGATTCGGGCGGCCTGTACAGTAACACCTTAACTAATGCCTACTTTACAATAGAGAGAAGAAGAAGAATGGGGAGGTTCTACAGAGAATATAGGAATGTTTCAAAATGATCGGACAGAGTGCAAAATTGTTAAGAAGGGCAATGATGATGACGATGATGAAGAAGAAGAAGAAGAAGAAGAAGAAAGAGATTCTTTTACTGTAATTGAGCTTTTTGTTCTCTTCCTCTTTCCTTTTTCTATTACAGTACGGTCCGGGATCAGGTGCTTTTTTTTGGCATTGTTTGAATTTTCTCCTTCTCTCCTTCTCTTTAATCATTTTATATATTTTTTGTTTGGTCAAATTCTGTAATACATCCTTGTAGTATATGTTTTTGGCAGCCTTATATGTTTTTCATTAATATTCTTAAAAAATAACCCTTTTTTCATTAATTTTGTCAAATAACATTTAAAGGTCAAAATATGTTTTATGCCCCTAAGATCTTCATGTATTTGAAATTTTGTCACTATTTTTATTTTCGAAAACTTATTCCTACTTTTCCAATTTCAAAAAAAAAAAATAGTGAATTATAAGAGAAGGATAAAGCCCTAACATCAACACGAGTAATACAACTCAAACTCAAGCCACACTTAAGTCCATAAACACCCTAATTAATTTTTTCATTGACAAAAACAAAGTGTTGCAATAAACTTGAACTTAATAGATAACGTCACTAGTATTAATAATTAGACTTAAATTTTAAATTTAAAAGCACAAAAAATAAATTTCTTAAAATAAAAATCAGAAGAATAAATTTCAAATGTATAAATTACAACAAACTTAAAGTATATTTAATGTTTTTAAAACTGTACGATGACGTGACTTATACATATTTAAATGTGTTTTATAACTTGACAAATTCTTTGGAAAAAATAAAAAGCCTAATTTATATTTAATAGTAAGAAAAATTCAAAGTATACATCCCATATTACTATAGTGACGTCAAATTATATGATACAGTTACCAAAAAAAATTCGTAAAGCTGAAAAATACATTTAGAAAAGTAAAGAGATTAAAAATATCAAATTATAGTAAATAGACTAATTCGACAAAAAGTACATAGTATAGGGACTTTCTATGGAATTTGACTCCCTCTTTTTTCTCTCGCTAACTTTTCTTAGTTTTTTATTGGTTTCGTACCGCTAAATGAAGTGTAGCTGGAAATTTGGGAATGAAACCCGGGCTTTGGACAGGAACAGGTAACCGACACTGGTTCGAACTCAAATGACCGTTATAACCCTCTTATTGTGTTCGGGCATCGTTGTACCTTTTTTGAACTGTTTTTATGTTATGGTTGGATCACTTAAGCAGGGGGAGTAGTGTGGTAAAGGCTGATTGACTCTGGAGGGTAAATTTGTCATTCGACTATTAAGTGTACGAACTTTGCAATAAATTTGGGAAGCTCTGATTGAGGGGCAGGTCACGAGTGGCGATCTGGGAGAGTACTCATTAAAGAGGTTAATTCTGAGTTAGGGATGGTATATTGTATAATTCATTTCAATTTTAAATTATTTATTCTGAAAATATTCATTTCATTTGAAGAAAAATATATATTTTATTTTATTTCATTTGAACAATAATTAAAAATTTTATCAGGATTATATACATGTAAACATTAATTATTTAAGATACCGTATATTATTATAATTTTTATATATTGTTGTATTTGTATTATTTTAATTTTTCATTTGGAATTATCAAATTATAATTTTATATTCATGGTGATATTATTTTTGTATGGCATACGCATATGTAAATTCTATATATTACATATATTTTGCATTATGAGGACTTAATGTTTGGGTGGATGAGAGAAAATAAAAATATATACTCTATACTTTATAGTCTATCTTTGTTAGGGTTGTGTGACCCAAATTTTAAGAAATTACTTGTAAGTCAAGTTAAACAAAAATATATTTTCTTTCTAGAATATTTAGTATTTATTAATATAGTATATTTAGCATTTATTAGCATTGTTTATTTGACTAACTAATTTAGCCTATAAATAGGCTCTTTTACAACCTTAGGAATATACACCCATTAGATTAGAACTCATAACACATTTAGAGAATTTTGTGTTTACGTTTTGAGGGGGTTTTTTTCGAATTTTCGGGGTTTAGTTTTTATCTTCATCTTTTGTACTTTTCGTTCTTCTACCATTATAGTAAAATTATCTTTGCCCGTGATTTTTTATCCTCTTTGGAGAAGTTTTTCCACGTTAAATTTGTGTGTTTAATTTCTCAATTTCTTCTGCTATTTTTACTTGTTCATTGCTTAATCGGGTCGATTCCTAACGCTCTACATTCAATATAAATAAAGAGAGAAAGAAAATAGTTTTCTTTAGTGGTTTTGTTTTTAATAAATAGTTGTTCTAAAAGAAAATAACTAAATGCCCTAAATATATTTGGTCTTTTTGGCCGGTGACTGATATCAGTGAAGCATGACTTAGAGGACAAGTATTTTAATGACTTCTAAATTTTAGTTTTTTAAGAAGTTTTACCTTAAAGTTAGGTGCAAATCTAATAAATATTAAGATTAAAATTTTGGGATGTTGGTATCACTACTTTAATAAAATAAAATCACATTATCTAACTAATTCATAACACCAACCGAATTAAAAATATTTATATAATTTTAGTAAAAATATAATAGTGAAATAAAAATATTTATATTCGGGAATGAAAAGATATTTTGAAACGTTAACTATATATCATCACATTCACCTAATATTCTATATCTTAATAGAATTTTTTCAACAATGTTTACATACTTATGCGCCTCAGTTCTTAAATCTTTTCAACAATGTTTTCTAATATTTCACACTTTATTTAATTGCAATTTTAAATATAACATTATTACATCCTCTTTAGTCTTTACCATTAATTTTCATTATATTGTAATACATCACTTGTCTAACATAAAATCCTTTAACTCATTCATCCATTACACCGTATTTTTAAAAATACAAGACTTAATTTATATATTAATATAATTAATACTTATTTTTATATATTACTAGTCGGTGTGCATCGCGTGAATATAAATAATCTAAAAATATTAATTAGTTAGGAAAATAATCTAGAGAACAAATTATATATGAAAATAATTCGTTAGTGCTGCCTGACTAGCCCACGACACTATCACTTTTTCCTCCTAATTATGACTCAATCATCAATGTTGCTTGACACAGTGGCGTTACCGAACTGAAATGTGATTATATAAAACGTTCAAAGACCTAATGAAGCAATTATCCTTTTTAGATTGACCGGAAGAAGGATGTCGCCTTATTGTACGGGGCACCAAATTAAATTATTTTCAATTTTTGGTCCATTTGCATGTTAGGTTTGTTCCCTTTTAGAATTAAATATAAATAGCCTTTAAAAAAATATAAGAATAGCAAAAATAAACCCTTCTCATTTTTTTTCTTTAAACAATAAAATTAAAAAGCTATATAAAATTATTATTTAAATTACCCAAATACATCCCTCAAAAAATTCTCCAAATTTATCTAAATTCAAATATGCTAGGGAATGAAAATATTTAAATTTAGATAAACTTGAGCAAATTTTTGAGGGATATATTTGGGTAATTTAAATAAGAATTTTAAATAGTTTTTTAATTTTATTATTTTTTAAACAAATAAAAAAATAAGAAGGATTTATTTTTGTTATTCTTATATTTTTTAAAAGGTATTAAATTTAATTTTAAAAAGGAACAGCAAATAAACTAAAAGTTGAAAATTATTTAATTTGGTGCTGTCATAATGTGAGGCAGATCCTTTTTTTCATCCAATCTAAAAATGGTAATTATTTCATCAGGTCCCTAAACGTTTTATATAATCACACTTCAATTCGGTCGAAATTTTTTTTAAAACAATAACAATTGGGTCATGTTTACGGAAAAAAGAGAGGTAAGTTGGTCCGGTGGCATCGACAAATATAATAATAAACGGATCATTTTCATATATAATTTTTGTTTTAGTATATTTTCATAATTAATTAATATTTTTAAGTTATTTATATAAAAAAAACGGAAATGAACTATTACACTAATCAACGTTGAAGATATCATTAAATAGTCAAATAAGATTATTACAGAACATATATACAGATGTCGAAACCTAAAACTGGTTTTCCATCACTGAAATGTGAAATTCTCCACGTTACACGTACCTGTTTCTCATCACCAAAGTCTCCAATCTCCTTCCATATGTCACCTCCTCTGTAATCTCTTCTCTTCCTTCCCCAATCTCTTACTATATATTGCCCCATTCTTATCCCTTTTTCCTTTCGCTACTTTTGTCCATAATTTCTATGCTTAAGACTCTGGTACTCCGTTCTTCTTCTCTTTCCTTTTCTCACTTTAACCACTTCTCCACCTTACCCAGAAAATTCCCATTTTCCTTCACTCACTTTCCTTGTCCTTTCTCGACCGTTTTCCCTCGACCCGTTAACTCCTGCAGGTGCAAGGTCTTCGCCATGGCTGAACGGACCTCCACTTCAAGTTCCCACTCCCTTAAGTATACTAATCGTCTCGCAACTGAGCATAGTCCTTATCTTCTTCAACATGCTCATAACCCGGTAATTCTGTCTTATCTTCTTCTATCGTGGGATGTATGGGACTGATGGGTTTTATTTCTTTTGAATATTTCAGCTCAGTTGAGTTTAATAAATGATTGGCTTTATAAAATTGAGCCAAAAAGAAAACATATCAGTTCAATGAGTTAAGACTTTATTTTGAAGGTTGATTGGTATCCTTGGGGTGAAGAAGCTTTTGCAGAAGCAAGAAAAAGAGACGTGCCAATCTTCTTATCAAGTATGATATAGTCTTACTTATTGTCATTTGGATAATTTACAGTTATTGAAAATTGACAATTTGTTACTAATTTCGGTCATTTGGTCATTTATTTTTATGGTGGATTCTTTTTGAAGTTGGATACAGTACCTGTCACTGGTAAAAAGTCTTAACCCATTTGTGCAAATCGACATCTGGACTACATTATTTTTGTGAATCCAAATAGTGAAATGAGAACTGACAGATTCCTGTCATTTATGAAGGTGTCATGTGATGGAGGTGGAGTCTTTTGAAAACGAAGAGGTGGCAAAGTTGTTGAATGATTGGTTTGTGAGTATTAAGGTGAGTGAATTTATTTGATGTTTTTTTTTTTTTTTTGGTATGTGGTAATGTGCAATTCTGGCTTGGTAATGGTAAGTCATTAACTAACCTAGGTGTCCTTAAAGCGTTTGATCTCCCATACTCTTCTGACATGCTACTACAGGTGGATCGAGAAGAAAGGCCCGATGTTGACAAGGTAAATGAGATACACAGTAATTGTATAAGCTCTTTTGTGCAGTTACTCTGATTGTGATTAACTGATTATAACATCATTTTGTAAGCATAGCAGAGTGATTGCATAGTTCACACACAATGAAAGTCAGTATAAAAATTAATAGGTCATGGTCCACTGTTTCAAATATATTGTGCTCACAGAATAATTTTCGTTTTTTTCTAGGTGTACATGACATATGTGCAGGCTTTGTACGGTGGTGGAGGGTGGCCGCTGTCCGTTTTGCTTTCACCTGATTTAAAACCCTTAATGGGTGGAACTTACTTTCCTCCTGAGGATAAGTATGGAAGGCCTGGATTTAAGACCATTCTTAGGTTAGCATATATTCTTCCTGAAACACTAGTTTTTGTTTTCCTGTAGCTTCGTAATTCTTATCCATCCCTTTTCTGGTGGGATTGTAAGCACTGATTGGTGCCATCTGGATGTAGTTTTAAGATTTGAGTTTAAACTTTAAACCTTCTCCTTTCAAATTCATATTACTTCACTAATGCATGTTGTTTTTTCACTTTGCACAATTTATTCTTCTCCACCCGCACACTTTCGTTCTGCTATTACAGAAAGGTGAAGGATGCTTGGGATAATAAAAGAGATATGATTGTTAAGAGTGGAGCCTTTGCTATTGAACAGCTATCAGAAGCATTATCGGCTAGTGCAGGTTCAAATCAGTTGCCAGATGGGCTTGCACAAAATGCATTACGCTTATGTGCAGAGCAGGTATGCTTCTATCTTTCCAGAACTTGACATGGCCTATTCATGAACAACCATAACCCGATTCTAGTAATATAGCCTGGGTATAATTTAATCATTGAGTTTTATTGAAGTGCTTCATTGGTTCTTTTTTTTTTTCTTTTTTGCTGTGTTTGGCAATGTTGTAATAAGAAAAGCAGAATATTTTTTCCTTGAGATCAATGTTTGCTTGTTCCAAATAGATAAATGTTTCACTTTTCAGGAGTTATTAACTGCATTTCTTTTCAGCTGTCTAACAGCTATGATTCAAGGTTCGGTGGTTTTGGATCTGCTCCCAAGTTTCCTAGACCAGTCGAGATTCAATTGATGCTCTATCAGTCCAAAAAATTAGAGGAAAGCAGAAAACCTGGTGAAGCAAAAGAGAGTCTGAAAATGGTTTTCTTTAGTTTGCAATGCATGGCAAGAGGAGGTATGCATGACCACGTTGGAGGTGGTTTTCACAGATATAGTGTGGACGAATGCTGGCATGGTCAGTTTCTTTCTTTGTTTGTTGTTTTTGTCTCTACCTTTTTGTTTTAATTTCTAGCAGTTGAAAGAAAAATGTTTGCATGGAATATTATCTTTCTGATTGACATGATCGTCAAATATTAACAAATAATTCATTATATACTATTAATATTAACTGCAACATGTGTTTTTGAGCTTCATTTTGTCTGTTGTTCTGATGGACATGATTGTAACTTTTACTTCTCTTGCAGTTCCTCATTTTGAGAAAATGCTGTACGATCAAGGGCAACTTGCCAATGTTTACTTGGATGCTTTTTTCATCTCTAGAGACATATTATATTCATTTATATCTCGAGATATCCTTGATTATTTAAGGAGAGATATGATTGGGTCAGAAGGTGGAATCTTTTCAGCAGAGGATGCTGATAGTGCTGAATTTGAAGGTGCAACCAGAAAAAAGGAGGGAGCATTCTACATATGGACGAGCAAAGAGGTCATTTTCCATCATTTTTGACCGAGCATGTGCATATTTCATTATATTAGGATACTTTTGATTATGGAGGGAGAAAATAAGATATTATAAAGCATGGTGCTCATCGCCCTATGACGAGATTTTTCATTGCACTAGGACTCTTGTGCTTCAGTTGATATTGGGAAAAGAAGAAGATTTTATTTAGCATGATGCTCATCTTGATATGATTAGAATTGTCCTTTACATGGCTTAGTTTATTTATCTATGTTTTTGAGCTTCATTGTTGTGTCAAATGACCCTATGCCTCTACTATATAGTTTTACTTTTCGAGCTGTGTATGAAAACTGCACATACATTTGTGATTGATCATAATGCTTCTTATCTGGTAACATGTAGTCATTCCTATTATGAGATAATGATCGTTGTAATTGCCAGTTCCCTCCTTATCTTAAGTTTCTAAAGAATATGTTGATCTTCATGTTTAAGATTGATGACATTCTTGGAGAGCATGCTAGTCTTTTTAAGGAACATTACTATGTAAAGCCATCAGGAAACTGCGATCTTTCTAGCATGAGTGACCCGCACAAGGAATTCAAGGGGAAAAATGTGCTCATTGAAAGAAATGATTCTTCAGCACTGGCATCAAAACTTGGCATGTCAATCCAGGAGTATCTGGATATTCTAGGTGAATGCAAAAAGAAACTTTTTGATGCAAGGGCAAAGAGACCTAGGCCACATTTGGATGATAAGGTACGTATCTGACAGAAATAATGTTAGGCGACTCCTCTTATTACTTTTTTTCTTACTGGTGATAAACACTTACCTCAAGTACTTGCTAGGTGATTGTATCGTGGAATGGACTTGCAATTTCATCTTTTGCAAAAGCATCTAAAATCCTCAAGGGTGAACCGCAGGGCACAAATTCCAACTTCCCTGTTGTTGGATGTGATGTAAGATTTTAACCTTCTTCACTCATGGAAAGCAAGTTGATTTGTCATAGTGGCTTTAATTGGAAAGAGTTGCTTTATAGATTTTAACCATGCTCATGACTGGATTATGCTTTTAAAATTTATAGCTCCCAAAACCTTCCCAAGGATGAAAAAGCTAATGATATGATGTATGTATTAACTTTTACATAATACGAGAGAAGCTAGCACGCCATATATTGTGGCTGGCTTTGGTTGTAGCACAAATGCTTATAAGACCTGTTACAGCTAAGCCTAGTAGTAAAGTAAAACTGGTTTATTAGTGGTTTAGCTATTTCCCTAGGGCAATATGGTAAGCCAAAAAGTTTTGTCCTATTCTCTTGATTGGTAATTTTGACACTTGAAGATACTAGTGATCTAATTATATTTTTAAGTGATCTTCAAACTTCTTAAGTGGTCACCATGTTGATAGCAGGAGCGGTATTGTCCTGCTATTTTTACATTATTGCATTTTCTTGCCGGTTAATTCTTATTTGAGTAAAACAATTTTGCTATTTGATAATTCCAGCCTAAGGAGTACATGGAAGTTGCAGAAAAGGCGGCAAATTTTATTAGAAGACATCTGTACAATGAACAAACACGCAGGCTTCAGCATAGCTTTAGGAATGGCCCATCAAATGCACCCGGGTTTTTAGATGATTATGCGTTCTTGATTTCAGGGCTGCTGGATCTTTACGAGTTTGGTGGTAGCACTGATTGGTTAGTTTGGGCAACTGAACTCCAGGATATGCAGGCAAGGGCTATAGATGGTCTTCTTTTCACCAGGATCAGTTTCCTGTCTCCTTGCTAGTAGTAATTTTTTCATCTTACTTCCCAATTCTATGGTCCAGGATGAGTTATTCCTCGACAGAGAAGGTGGAGCCTATTTTAACACTCCAGGAGAAGACCCTTCTGTGCTTCTCCGAGTAAAGGAAGATCACGATGGAGCCGAACCATCAGGAAACTCAGTCTCTGCAATCAATCTTGTGAGATTGGTCTCCATGGTTTCTGGCAGTAAATCCGACCATTACAGGCAGAACGGAGAGCATCTTCTGGTTTGTCCTCACTTCAAAGAGAATAATTTTTCCTCGAATCAAATTTGCTTTCTACAAATAGCGACTTGGTTTTGGAACTCTGTGTGTGTTTGCAGGCTGTTTTCGAGTCGAGATTAAAGGAAATGGCAATGGCAGTGCCACTTATGTGTTGTGCAGCCGATATGCTGTCGATTCCTTCCAGGAAGCAAGTTGTGCTGGTTGGCCATAAGCCTTCAGAAGAGTTCGAAAACATGCTTGCGGCTGCTCATGCCTCATATGATCCGAACAAAACAGTAATAACACAAGACAAACAACACCTTTTATCTCCATTACATCCAAAACTTGACCCTGTCCTCATTCAATGTAACAGGTAATTCATATAGATCCAACAAACACAGCAGAGATGGAATTTTGGGAAACGAATAATAACAAAGTGGCTCTCATGGCAAGAAACAATTTTGCAGCTGACAAAGTGGTTGCTCTTGTATGCCAAAGTTTCAGTTGCAGGCCCCCAGTAAGCAGCCCTGAATCTCTACAACATATGCTCTCAAACAAGTCTGCCTCGTCCTCTGTTGTATGAATCTGTCATTGCTTTACTTGGTAGTGTATGATAAAAAAGAAAAAACATACGGCCAAAATCACATGTAATACTCTTGTATACGGTGAACCAATGATTTTAACACCAAACAATGGTTTGATAGAATACTCTTCTTTTTTTAATAATTAATATTGCTTTTTCGTATTTTTTTTTTCAATTTCTGGACAAAATAATCTGTATATTTAGATTCCTTATGCAAAGTTTTCCTTTTTTTCTAGTCAGAAGGGTTTACTAATTGACTAGTAATATCATTTAATCATTAAACCTGAGAATGTGATAATAATATGGTATTATGAGATTATGTAAGGTCATCATTTAATTTTTTAAAATTAATATATAATATGATATAATTTTAGAATTTTATAACATCACATGTCACAAAATTACTAAATTCAAGAATTAATTTAGATAAAAATAAAAATCTAGAAAAAAATATCAAAGGTTATCATTTCAGATGTGTGTATATTGATGCAATTATTCTCTAAACCAACCATAAAGTTGGTTTTATTAGTAACCCATTTAGTTTTTCTTAAATGTGAATTCCCAAGTTCCAAGTTATATTATCATGTAACTATAATTCTAGTGTAAAAGTTCAACATATTTGAGTTTAAGATTTTTTGTGTTCGGATTTTGAAATTCGAATTATTTTGAGATCGGTCTCAATCTCGGATTTAGTTGTTTTACATTTAATATAATCATATATATTTATATAATTTAAATGTTTAAATATTAATATAAAATAAAAATTTTGCTATAAAAATATATAAATTTATTTATTATATAAAACCAATTGTGTTAAATACTTTAAAATGATATATTACAAGTTAATCATGCTGATTTTTGAAAACCAATTAAACGAGTTTCTTTTATATATTTTATGATGAAAAGAATTTATGCTTACAACAAATTAAAACTGGACTATTACTTTGAAATCATATAAAATTTGAGAAGAGATAATGTTAAATAATATTATTTTAAATTCTAAAATACGTGATATTCTTATGTATTAGTATTTCATGACATAAGTTTAACCCTAAATTAAGAAAAAACATTTTATTATTAGTTGATGATATACAAATATTTCTTAGATCTAAACCATTTATTATCCTTATATTTCAAAAATTAGAAGCTAAATATAATGACAAATAATTAGACAAAGGAATTTTAAAATTAGATATTAATATCATAAAGTTTTTGCGATTGTGTAATAGTGGTAATCTCATTTTCTCCAAAATTTGCTATTTCATTATGTATAAAATAAACGGTTTATTTATTAAGAAAAAATTGTTTGAATAAAACTAATAATTAAAGTTTTTATAAAAATATTTAATTACAGGTTGATTATTTTATTTTATTACTAAATTTGGGTTCAAGGTAATTTTAGGTTCGAATTTGATAGGATTGGAATTCTTTAAGTTGGGATTTTTTTTGAGTCAAATTCTTGAGTTGAGGCCATTTTACCACCTCTAATAATATTCAGACTGTGTGTTAATCCTGATCCCAATCAAACTGACAGTAGAGAGGCTAAGGGAGCAGCAAAATTCAATGTGGCCAGGTTTGACTCGAATTTGTTGAGACCAAATTTAACCATCATCTTCACTGGAAAATAATAACAGAATATGCTTTAGAATTTTGGCTGTATACTTGCTAAATGGGTATTTTTTTAAAATTGGATTTAAACATAATGGTCTGTTTGTCATTTGATTTAACATATAGAGACTATTTCGTATATCTTTTGAATAAATATAGTAAGATGCAATTCGACTCCTATTACATGGGCCTTCATGATACTTTTAGCCTATATGTTTTTATCTTCAAATCCGTAATACTGCTATAACGAAGGTTTAGACTGTGTATTGTATAAAAGTATAATTATTAAGGTAATAGTTACAAAAATATATATTTTTATAAACATATCTATTATAATTAATTATCCCCACAATTCACTTACTTTTAATTTTATAATAATTATAAAGTGTAATTTGGATGCTCCATTATATTGAATTCAATAGGATCCATTAATTAAAATAGTTTACTAAACATGCCGCGTATATGTAATTACAAAATAGTTTACCAAACATGCTGCATAATGCATATGTGTAATTACAAGCAATTACTTTAAGATCCAATTACTAAGGTAATGTTTAGAAAATCGCCTAGTAATTGAATTTAGGTGTAATTGCTTGTAATTACACAATGATGACATGTTTGGGAAACCATTGTAAGTTATGGGTCCCATTAAATTGAGTGTAATTGGAGTACCTCAATTGTACTTTTCAGTTCTTAGGAGAGGGTAATACTTGAAATAATTATGCACGTAATTACAACAAATCTAATTTTTTTAAAATTATTTTATTAAAATTATAAAGATTATATTATAAGTATGAACACATATAAGTGTTTAAGATTGTTATAACAAAAAATTTATTATATATAATTTTAAAAATTATATTATATGTGTATTTTATAAAGCTATAGCAAAAAAGAAAGAAAGTATTATTTAAATCCTTAAATATTTTTGAATTTATGCGAAAAAGTTCATTATAAAAATAATTTACATATTATAAAATGTTATGATATATATATTTACAAAAATTTATGGCCAAGAATAATGAACATAACTTATTTATGTGTTCATGTTATATATCATAAAATAATATACTTATTTATAAAAAATTATAAAAAGTGTTACGAAAGTTATTGGACAAATTATAAACCTTATATATAAAGGTTATATATTATAATCTTTATATTATTATTGACTTAACTTACGTATTATAAAAATAATATAATCTAGCATAAGTCTCTCTCTAAATTAAGTTTATATAAGTTTTTATAGTTAAAGCTACAAACTATTTAGATTATGAATCCAAATATCTTTAGGTGGATGTTAATTATGCAAATGCAAAAAGTTTTCTTGCACTATATTGTTGGGTATGATACAAATTGAGATAATTGTGTCAGACACAAGCACCATAAACAGCTAACTCTTTGAGACATTTAAGGCTTCAAAATGTGGTTGAGAAGAAATTTACCGTTCTAAAAAAAATTTGCATCTTAATATTGTTACCTTAATATACAATAAAAAAAAATGAATCGTATTAGCAAGTTGCACATTTCATAACTTCAATCATATAGTCAACTATTTTTTTAGGCTAACATAATACATATGATGGTTTGATTTTAATTTTGTTATAAATTTTTTATCATACTAATAATTTTTATAATAATTGATGTTTTAAAAAAATATAATTTATATAATCGTGTAATTACAAACAGGGGCGAAGCCAGAACAATTTTTTAGGAGGGCCGAATAAAATTTTAATTTTTTATAGTCTATATCTTTATAATTTTTAAATGATTAAATAAAATTTTTATAATTTTAGGGGGACCAAAGTGCAATTTTACCTTTACTATTATATAAGTTTAAACTTTTTTAAAAGGCCTAAATAGAAAATTTTCATTTTAGGGGGGTCGGGGTCCCTGCCAGCCCTCTAGATTCGCCTCTGATTACAAATTGTACTACTAAACATAACATAGGGAATTACGATGTAACTATGTAATTATACTTTGTCAACCAAACCCGTTTAAGAAATTACAATTTTATTAATTACAATAAAGTGATAATTACCTAGTAATTACACTCTTATTCAATTACTCTGTTGAAAATGATGTTAAATTAATGTTTTAACATAAAATTAACATACAACCACAATGCATACAAAATTTTACGAAAAAATAATATAAAATTTCACATAAAATTTGATAAGGTTTTGATTGAATTAGTAAAATTGAAATTTTAGAAAATTATGATTCCTCATATTAAATCATTTTCTGTATTTTATATAAAACGAAAAAAACACTCTCAATATAATATTTGTTACATTGTAAAAATAAGAGATAATACATTTTTGGCCCTTGAACTTGGCAACTAGATCCATTTTGGTACCTTTATTTATTTTTGGTCACTTTGGTATCTAAACTTGGCAACAATGTCTATTTTGATCATTGAACTTAGATTCCGTCCAGATTTGATGATGACTAGTGTTCTTGGAACAAGACTAGATTGGTCGACCGAACCAACTGGATCGAGAATCGATTGGTATACTAGTCCAAACAAAGGTGTCGAGTCCATTGAATGGAAAACTACTTGAAACCAGTGAAAATAAAAAAAAAATAGGACAAAAACTAGTAGCCAAACAAGTTGAGCCGGTTTAATAAAATTTTTAATATTTTTATGAATTTTAGTTACTATTGGTTTAGCAATTAAATCGATTAAATAGATTGACTCGAGAACTAGTAGTTTGACTCGACTTATTAGAAGTTTTATAATAGTATCTACATGAATATTAATATTAAACTTTTAATAGAGTTGATATCACAAGTTAATCGATACTAAATCAATTAATAAAAATTAAAATTAAATTAAAATAGCATCACAAACTTATGAAAATATCAATACTAATATTAAACCCTTGACAAAGTTGACATTACAAGTTAATCGACCCCAATTTAATTAAAAAATTAAAATATCAAATTAAATTAGCATCACAAATTAATGGAATATGATATAAAGATAATTTAATAAGTTTTAAATATTTTTAAACAAAAGAAAACTTTCAAAAAAAAAATTCATGTAAAAAACTCGCCCACATCCTGAACTTAAAACAACTAATCATTTGCCAATGAGATATTGGCAGTATTGATAAAGACTAAGGGCACGTTTGGTTCGCTGTATTGGATTAGAGGTGAATTGGATTAGAGGTGTAATGGAATAGAGGTTTAATGGAATAGAGGTGTAATAGCAAATCAACTGTTTGGTTGAATGTAATGGAATAGAGGCGTAATAGTAATCCTGTGTTTGGTTGAATGTAATAGATGTGTAATAGCATAATGGAAAAAACTAAAATAACTAGAATACCCTTAGCATAAATTTGTTTGGGTAAATGATTATTGTTATTGTTATTTAAATTTTAATAATATTATTATTATCAATAATAAATAATTTAATCATATTTAAACATAATTATTATTAAATATATTTTAATTAAAATATATAATTTAATAAAATTCTTAATAATTAGCAGAAATTTATTTTGGTAAATTATTTGTTATTGTTATTTAAATTTTAATAAGATTATTAATATCAGTAATAAATAATTTAATCATATTTAAACATAATTATTATTAAATATATTATAATTAAATTATATAATTTAATAAAATTCTTAATAATTAATATTCTTACATGAATTTACTCAAATCATAATATATGATACTGTAAAATATAAATTAACATAATTATTATTAAATATGTTATAATTAAAATATATAATTTAATAAAATTCTTAATAATTACTATTCTTATATGAATTTATTCAAATCATAATATATGATACTATAAAAGAAAATTTGAAATAATTAATATTAAATATATTTAAATTAAAATATATGATTTAATAAAATTTAAAATAATTATAACTAATAAATTATATTTTATGAATTTGTATAATTTAAAATAATAAATATTACATATAATTTAATAATAATATATAATTTCATAAAATTCTTAATAATAAATTTTCTTATATGAATTTATACAATTTAAAATAATTAATATTAAATATAATTTAATAATGATATATAATTTCATAAAATTCTTAATAATAAAATGTTCTTATATGAATTTACTAAAATCAATATATAACTTGAGAATTATAGTCTGCATAAACATAATTAACTTATATTAAGAAAATGTTAGATGAAAATGAAATTCTACATCATAATCCATATGTTATATAGTTTTACAACATCAAAAAGTTTGAACATTGATATTTAATGGTGAGAAAGAAATCTTCTGACCCATTCCAATCGGGCAACAGAAGGTAAACTAAAGAAAACGATCATTTGAGTTGGATGATCGGGAATTTTACTCAAAGCATCATACCGCTGATCGTCGGTTAAACCTTCAATTGACCATAAGGCTGAATATAAATTTGAAGCTTTCTCTTCCATCTTTGATATTCTTCGACTTCTGAACTACCACCTCTGAGGCAATACTCCTCTCGATTTGATCGCCAACGGCTGGATTTTTCCCCAACAAAGTGGCGCCTTATCAAATGAAGAATACACATTATCACGAGCATCGATTTCTTCTTTCTCTTGTTTGAAGATGAGGAACCCCTTGGTCTCTATCTCGTTCTTGGCTCATGCGAAACATCCATGTCATCCAAAGGGATGTCACCGCAATCATAGAATGAGTTTCTTTCTTCATCCATACCTGTAGTACGAACATCCTCAGCATTTATTTCTTCAAGAACATCAGCAGCTATTTGAGCATCTTTCCCAGTTGCTCGATCTCTTGCGTATATGGTAGTAAGCTGGTCGTAGCAAGGGAAAGTACGATATCTGAATTGCGCGGCTTCTATGTGACTCTAAAAAAATGAGGAAATCATATTAGTCATAAGTTTGGTAAAAATAATATAATAAAGACTTGAAATAATCTTACCTTTAAATAGGACTCCCAAACCGCATCTTCAGCAACAACGAGCTGCCTATGCTCGTCCCAACCAAAACCGCTATTGTTTTGGCCATTAAGCATGTCGTAGACGATTGACCACTCCCTTTTAAGTAACCTAATCCTTGATTCAATATTAGGTTTCGCCTTCAACATTGCATTTGGTAAAACCGTTTGTAGCATTCTCTCCAACTCGTTCAAATAACCGGCTTTGAACCCGGTATCAGCATTAAATGTTCCAACATTGTGCAGGTCCACCATGCAGGAAACTAATGCTGCATCTTCCTCGGGAACCCATTTTCTTTTGCTTCCTCGAGAAGCTTGAGAAGAAGCATTTGATTCTGGAACACCTGACATAATGATCTTAAGAACAAAAAAAACAAATTATATTAATTACTATTTTAATATCATGATTCAAAAGGTCAACACTTTATAAAATCAAGGAATTAAGTTGAATATCATGAATCAAAAGCTCCATACCACAAAAAATTTAAAATTATAACACATGCTGAATTAGAAGAAATTATATTATAATTCAACAAGTTTAGTACAATACAAAAATCAATACAAAAGTTTTACAAAAGTTTCACAAACTAATTTCTAGATGCTTGCCATTCATCGAACATTTGGTTGGCTAGTTCCATACTCCAAGTAGCCCAAGCATCCGATGGATGAATATTTGTGATATTCGGTTCATCGTCATCCACCACATTAATTGTAGGTAATCCTTCTCCCACCTCCGCTTCAATGGGATCAATACTCATATGGGTTCGAATAAAATTATTGAGCAAACAACATGCAATAATAATTCTATTGTGCACCCTTACAGGATAGAACGATGGACTCCTAAGTATTCCCCATCTAAGTTTTAATAAGCCAAAGCATCTTTCAATAACATTACGTGCTGAGACATGTTTCATATTAAAAAACTCTTGCGGAGAACTTGGCTGATAACCTTGACGCCACTCATTCAAATGATATCGCTGTCCTCTAAATGGTGTAAGAAATCCCTCACAATTTGTGTATCCAGCATCAACTAGATAATAACAACCTATAAAATAATTTTTTTTTAAAAATGATTAATTCAGCACACAAAGTTTGATCTTAATGAATAATTCAAAGTCCTCTAACTATACACTTTACCATGAGGAACTTTTAATCCATGTCTTCTACTAATGGCATCTCGAAGAACCCGTCCATCGGCAACTGAACCTTCCCAACCAGGAAGAACATAAACAAATTGCATCTCAGGTGTACAAACACCTAGCATATTTATTGCTATGTCACCTTTTCGCGTTCGATATCTAGGTTTATCAACTGTTGGAACCCTAATCTTGATAGGGGTTCCATCAAGAGCACCTAAGCAATTCTACATGATATAAAACCTTGAGTTAGAATACTAATTTAAATCTAAATCAAGTAAATGTTGTTGAAGCTATATATAAAACTCAGTCCAATACCTTAAACCATTTCCACCTTGTGTCAGAAGAATCGGTTGTAATTGGCTCCGGCTTTTTAAATAACACATCTTGTAAGCGTATGACAACATTTAAAATACTATGAAATGCTCTGCTAACAGTTTCCCCGGACCTTCTAAAGTGATGCTTGATAACTCGATTTTTCAGGTGATGGGAGATGATATGTAAAAACATTACTACTTGCTCGTCAACAAGCATGAACCTTGTCGACTTCAATCCCCCTATCGATTCTAACATCTCACATAGTTTAAAAAAGGCAGCTCTATTCATCCTAACTTGTTCAATACAGGTCTCGTCACTAGCATATACAAGCCTCTTCACATAATCCCGTTTTGCATAAAAATCTATTGTATAGGACCTAATCCTTGGTCTATGTAGGCTAAGGCTGGCACCCATTCTAAATAAGAACCAAATCGCGATTCTACAGATTTCCAACCACATTGTCACAGCAATACCAATTCTTTTACGCCTCACACTTTGTGCAATTAAAGGCAGACGAGCCATTACTGCAAATCATATTAAAATTATAACACACTATCAAAGAATTGAAATTGCAATTACACATTATCAAATAAAAATAAACAGCACAAATTTAGAACACACGAAGCAAAAAAGTATCTATTAAATGATATCGTTGCAACTTTAATTTCATTTTTCCATCAATCACCCAAACAATAATAAAAGAAAAGATATTATACCTTATAATAATTCAAATCATATTTGTTCTACTTATAGCAAGCATACATGGAAAGAGGCTAATATTTGTTCTACTTACAGCAAGCATACATCGACAAATATCTTTTATTTTTATGTATAATGATAAAGGAAGTGGGTGTTTTATCCCAGCCTAGGAAATAACAATTGCAAATGACGCCACCCTAGGAAATTAAACAGGTGTCGAAACCTAAAGGAGATGGTAATGGCGACTTCTTACCTTGATTACAATCAATATTTTAGTACTTTGGATGAGATGAGACACAGTGTGGCTGTGGTGCATATTTTGATATGTGTATGAAGGAAAGGAACCGAGTTGCTGAGTTGAAAAGGAAATAGGAAGCTTTGAAGGAGCAGAGGAAACATGACGAAAAGAATAGAAACTTGGCTAAAGAAATGCAAAAAAAGAAAGAAGAAATAGAACAAACAGGAGAACAAGAACAAAAACAAGAAGGAGACGCAACAAAGAAAACTGCCTCTAAAAAAGGTATTAAAAGTTTTAATAATTTGTCTTAAAAGGTTTTTGTGATTTTTAGTAAATATTAGCACTGTATCTTGGTTTTCATTCTTATTTCAGCAACCGAAAATAAAAGATTCAAGCAAATGAGAAGCTTAAGAATCTGTACAAAGCTTCAGAATGCAAATGAGAGAGAGGTGATTGTTTTTCCTTTTTTTTTGACGAATGTGTTTCCGTCAACATGATAGTGAAGAGTAAAATGA
This sequence comes from Gossypium raimondii, assembly GCF_025698545.1. Taxonomy (NCBI): domain Eukaryota; kingdom Viridiplantae; phylum Streptophyta; class Magnoliopsida; order Malvales; family Malvaceae; genus Gossypium; species Gossypium raimondii. Next base: position 52,698,686 of record NC_068575.1, read on the forward strand.
TGTTTACGAACGAACGCATGTTTTCTCGTTGACTCAACTCATTTTACTAAAACAAACACTAGGAAATTATGAATACATTTTCCAAATGTATCAAAGACTCTTTGCTTCTTCGATATCATTGTTTTCACAAAATATTATTTGATCTTTTATTTGATTGTAATTTGAATTTTTTTGAGCTTATATTGTTTTCAATTGGATAAATTAATTATATATTATTTTTAATTTGATTGGTTTGATGATATCAATTATGCATCACTTTCAAATCTTACTTAAAAATAATAACTTTGAGAGCTTTTTGATGGCACTAACATTAATAACATATTGCTACCAAATTTGAGATCAATCTTCATATTAAGCAAGCGTAATGGGTTCAATAACAAATGTAATGGTCTTATTTCGCATCTTAGTCAAGCATTGGCATCTCTTTTATAATTATAAACCCACCAAAAATTTGTTTTCTTATTATTATTATTTTAATTCAATTAATTAAAAGTGGATTCTTTGAAATAAATACTATATGAGCAAAGTTAATAGACATTATTTATTCCTCCATTTTGAGATGATTTGTCCAACCACGCAAATTCAATGACTAAAAGATGTGAAAGATTAAATGTAGGGCTAAAATGATTTATTTATTTTTTGTAAAGTTAAAGGGCTAAGTAAATCATAATGCCTTCTTTTTAGGTTACAATAACAAATAAAAAAAGGGAGAGGGAAACCTTTACAAATTTATTATATATGATAAATCAGAAAATATCTATAAACTAGTGAATAAGGCCTACTGGAAGCAGAAAACGTTATTGGTAACATTAACTTGCTTACCAAAGCTAAATTATTAGTAACATCTAATTGCATAGACGTAAATTGGAGAACATCCATGACCTATCAACTATCTAGTACCATAGCGAAATCCTCAAGATACTAAATAGGTAAGGAGCATTAATGGAATTTTTGCTTAACTCCATACTGTGGGACTTCCAAAACTACAACATGACTCTTTCTTCAGTTAGTTTAAAATAGAAATGAATTAGCATCAAAATAGAAGCAGGGGGAACTTTTCTGCTGATAAAAGATCAACTTAAAAAGTAATTTCTCTAAAATAACACAGAGACTACTGCGACCAAGTTAACAAACATCAAATTATACATGAAAATAAATACTAATAAGAAGATTAGTATATGGGCTCAATTAATGTATTCAAAATTTACACAGTAAAGAATATCAGTAAAAATAAACATCATTTAGTTGTATAGCATAGAAATCATGAACAATAGCATAAAGCATTTAAAAGTGACTCATTTATCTACCAAAGTGTGGAAAGCTTCAAATGAAAACAGTACATATAAATACATAAGAAATGAATTTTCACGTGACAATGAACATTCAAATGTTATTTTACTCCTCCTTAATGACTACAAGGTTACAAAGCTAAATATCAAATACTGTGCCATCGAGAAACAAGTAATGAGCAATACAAAGGTCAGTAATGAGCAATACAAACATACAAACAAAACCATAAATACCAATGGAAAACTAACTCAGAATGTGCAAATCGGGACGATCTGCGATGAAGAAGTGTTGGAAGAAAGAACTCAGTAATGATAAAAGGAAATCGATTAAGTGTTGAGAGACAAAAAATCAATAAAGAGGATACTCGTTTGTTGAATTTAATCATTTAATAATTCCAACATTAAATCTGTTTTTGAAGTTAAAATATTCAACTGAAACCAAGATTGACTATCTATGCTACCCTAAAACAAATAAAATAAATAAACATAGGGTGAGGTCGACATGTAAATGAAATGCCCGATGAACCGATCTTGGAATCGGAGTTCATTACTCGCCTTCTGTAAAACTTTTAATGCATTGGATATTGGAGCTAAAGTTCTTTGAAAAGTTGTTCGAATTGGAGCAAGGAATGAAAAATTGATTTTATTACCATAAACAAAACAATATATAATTTTTATAGACAATTCTTTCTACCATAATGACATGATATCTCCAAAGTAAATCAACCAATTCCAACACATAAAACAAAAGGGATATTTCTACCAAATCAAAGCAATAAGGAACAAGAAACTAAACAACCCAAACATTCAGATGAAACATCAATGAACTAATCCAAAAGGGAAATAAAAACCCAAATATTCAGATTTGAAAGTTACAGAATCCACCCAAATAAACTTCTAAAAAATAGAAACAGGAAAAAAATGAAGAAAAGAAACTTACAAAGGCATTCTTGGAGCGTCGATGGGCAGACCTGCCAACAGAAAATCTGGAAAAAATACCAACCATGTTTTTCGTTACAAACAAATTGTGGGTAACCGATATAGCATTAGTAAGATTTCAGAATAGTAAAGATTATAATCGGAAAACACCCTAATTCCAAATCGGAAAATAATTCGAGCGAGTATTTAGCACCAAAAAGAAAAATAAATAAATAGAAGTAGCAGAAAAAGATGGGGATTCTGTAACTTTTAACCAAACTTTAAACAAGAAAATCATAAACATTTTAACCAAACGTTGATTCATACCTCAAGATTCAAAAACCAGACGTGCTCCGAGAGAAAAAATGAAGCAGTGGGAAATGAGAAGAGAAAAGATGGGGACAGAAAAAGGAGAGGGAGGGAGGGTAAAACAGAGACTTGGGACACTGAAGCCGGATGTAATAGGGAATCTGAGATTTGGGAAGGGAATAGAAAAGCGGAGATTTTGGGGGCTTAGATCCGTGTTGTAATAGCCGCGTAATACCTATTACAGTGAACCAAACGCTGGAATAGATCAGTAATGGAATAGGCGCGTAATCGGGGCGTAATGATTAGAGATTACACTGAACCAAACACAGTGTAAGGTGTTGGGCCATGCCCATGAGTATTTATATTCGAGTCCTACTATGTAGGTTTGGGCATGTGTAATTTCTTACTCCAAATTTTATTATGGTTTAAATCTCATCGCTACTGTATAAATTTATTCTAATTTAAGTTTGAATATATTTTAATTATCAATCAGATCATTCGAACATGTAATTTATGATTCTGGGCATAATTATATGAATATATTGATTGTAATTGTAATCTAGTTTGTGCAAAGGTATCAATCGAGTCCAATCATAGTTATACAAATTACTTGTAATAAATCGTATTGGTACCTTAAAAATACTCATTTACTACATCTTTACTTTTGCAACAACTTGAAGAATGTAGATTTAAGCATGCTTAAGCATGTAATATTTTCACCGTAAAAATTAGAGTTATACTTAACTTAAGCCTTGTATTAAAAAAGATTAAAATGTTCTAGAAGTCCCTATGTTTTTAAAAATTAAGAATTTAGTTCCTATATTTTTATTTCATGAATTTTTTATTTTCAGATTTTAAAATTCAGGTCCAATTGTTAACACTGCTAATTTTTTTGTTAAATTTGTTGTTATGACATTTTGAAATAAAAAATACTCACTTGGTAGCCATGTAATTAAAAAAATAACTTTGTAATTAATTTGAATTTAACAAAATGGATTTAATAATGTTAACAGTTGAACTTAAATTTTAAAATCAAAAGTAGATAAATTAAATTTCATGAAATAAAAGTATAGGGACTAAATTCTCAATTTTTAAAATTGCATGGACTTCTTGCACATTTTAACCTAAAAACTATTTCCTTCCTTTTTTTTTTCTTTCACAACAAATTCCGTCTTATCATTTTTTTTTTCCTTTGCATTCAAAATCTTTGGGTAGGTTTATAAGAACGATGGGTTTACTTGTGGTTAGTGTAAAAATAGTGGTGACGGTGAGATTAGATACTGTAGGCAACAATACTACAGCAAGAGACAAAAAAATAAGCTAAACGCACCACATCGCCCATCCAAACTCACGCTTAATCATTTATATATATTTCCATCATATATATTATTTTCAAGAGTTAGTTGCATAATATTGTTAAGATTAAAGTAAATTATTTAATGCATCATGTATTTTAACCAATAACAACGTAATTTTTTTATCAGTAATTATTAATTTAATTTTAATTTTCCCATCCAACATGCCATAGGAGTAGTGTAGAAGTGAAAATTAATGGGCGACCTAATTGACTCAAAGCATTTTCCAGGAGAGAATATTGTAAAACACCAAACAGGCTAACAACCATTGTCACTTGATCCACCCACGATGTGAGTTATATTAATTTAAGCGTCTATCACTTCTTTTTTCTCATTTATTTTCTTTCCCTTATTCTTGAAATTTCAGACGCCAGTAAAACTCTATTTAACTAGATTATTTTAAAATTTTAAATTAATTAAATTGAAGTACTTGAATTATTTAATTTTTCAATATATTTTCGAGTTTAAGTATAATTAGATATATAATTTAAATAATTGAATTTTAAAACTTGAGTAATTCAATTAATTAAAAAATTCTACAATAAATTAATGTAAATAAAATTTAAAATAGATTAAATTAATCTTTATAAAAAATACAAAATATTCAAAATAATATTCACAAATTTAACTAAAAGAATTTCTAATTTTTTAAAATTTTGTAAAAATTCTAATATATATAACTTATATAAAATTCTAAAAAATACTAAAATGTTAAATCATAAAATAATAAAAAACCCAAAATGATAAATTTGGTTCTTTAAACAAGTAAATTACCCAATCAAGTTTATTATATTAAATTATCTAATTTTTTTCCTCTTATTTTACTTTGAAACAATTTTCAAATATATATGGTCTCAAATTTATATAATATAAATTAATTTTTTTTAAAAATTTATTTCTCAATGTATCTATTGGAGCGGTCCAATAACAAATCCTCCGCATTCTATAAGTCCATTAAGAGGTAGATGCTAACCATGAATTTTAAAGCTGCTCCATACTCAAGATGAGGATCGAACCCTTGACCACTAGTTGATCTAATTTAAACTTTAATCATATTATGAACAATATTTTAATTTAGTCTGTTTATATTTTAAAATTTTCCTTAAACAAATTTATTTTACTCCACTTAATTTTAAAATTAAATCAAATTAAAATAACTCGGTCAACTAAACTATTTCGACAAGTTGTATTTAGTGTTAAGTGAAAAAACAGAGTTCTTTTAGAATATACCTTCAAAGTAATGCTTTAGTCCTGCTCGAGACTTCAAAGTTAAGAATTATTTTTGAGTTATACATAAGATTTAAAATATAGTATATTTTAATATTGTCAATACTTAAAGAAATTAATAACTTAATTAACTTCGCATGCCTTGCCTTTCAGGGAAACCCTAACTTTAAACAAGAAAAATAATCGCTGTTGGATTAGTACATATTAGAAACCATTGTTTAAATAATAAATACTAAAAATCCAAGAATAAACAAAGTTGACTACTGTAACAAGAAATCATTTTAGAGCTGTTACAGATCTTTTTTTGTCATTAATTAGATTTGCTTTCAAAAAAAAAAAACAAGGCTTAAAATACTCACTACTAACTTTCTATTTTACTCTTAAGAAAAATAAAATTCTCACTAAATTGAACGTTTTATACAAAATTACAACCTGAAAAAAGGAACAAACAAATTACAAATATGATTCCAAGACAGGAATATTATCTAGTATAAATTTGATTTTATTTATTTATTTTTATTTTTAAGTATTAAGTAAGATTATAAGATAGTGGAATTTTTATTAAAATATGCTAGTAAAATTAAAAGATCACATAATTAAAAATTAAATCATCAGACACATAAATTTATATAACAAGTGGGGCCAGGTAAGTAAACTTAAGATTTTCTAAAAGGAAGTAAAATCAACATACTACGTAAGGAAAAATAAAAAAAATGAATTATGAAAATTTGCAGACATATACTAAAAAGAGAAAAAAAAGAAAACGAATTTAGTATGTTAGGACAAGCTGGATTTTGCCACCTCACACGCAGGGCGGCCGAGGAGTTATCCAAACCCACGCGCTTCTGGAGAAAATGTCTTGTCTTGTCTTGTTCTGCTATAAAATTTCCAACTGTCTATTCTTTGCTTTATTTTATAAATCTTTAGCTTTTAAAATAAAAAAAGCATCAACTTTAATCAATTATTTTTATTTAAAAATCGTAAATTATTGAATTCTTAATAAAATGTAATATTTTAATCAATATTTTATCAAAAATTGACTCTTTTTAAAGAACAAAACTCAATTAAAAAAATTAAGAATAATTAAAGACTAAAGGCTAAAATAAAACAGTTAAAAGATTTTTCTTTAAATATTTAGGTAATGTGTTTAAAAGGAAGGCATTGAAAAACAAAATAATAGCCTCATATACATATATTTGTCTGGATGCCTGAATTAACTTGCCTTGTTTATGGAATTTAATAATGAAACAAATGTGATCTGCACGCGCTAAATGATCGTCATTTGTTGATCAGTCTTGGGACAAAAATGCTTGGCTTATTTAAATAAAAAGACAGATCAAATAAATGAAAAAGAAATATTTTTGCATCCATTAATAATATCACTCGAATGTAGTGAAGAAAGAAGGATATCCGAATTAAATTGATAAGACAAACCTATTTCTCTTTAACTACTTGTGACATAGCTCTATTTAGTATTTACAATGCCGTTTCTTTGCTTAAGAAAATTAGAACTAATCATTCTCAAATTATTGATTTTAAAAATTTAAAGCATTTCAATTGTCTTGATTTAATTATTAATTCAAATAAAATGGGAAGCGTACTTAAAAAAGTTTACTAAATTATAAATTCAACAAATGGAATTACATGATTGGAACCATAGTAATACTTTGAAGATTCGGTTAAAATATATTGAAATTTATGGAGTATGGACCAATTTAAAATTTAGAACATAGTTTGAGGATGTCTAGAGAAGTTAAGCCAGAAAAAATAAAAAACGAAAAAAACGCGGCTGCTCTGTACACCAAAACCAGAGGGAGTCCCTCTCTCTTTGTCTTCTCTCTTTCTTCATTTCTCTTTCCCTCTGAGCTAACCGATTCCAGCTAGAGAGATCGCAGCAAAACAATAAAAGTAAAAGCCCTAAAAAACAATAGAATTTAGAGAGATCGTGTGTTTTGAATCGCTTTATTTTATTTTTTGTTTATATGAAACTGTTTTAAATTTTTGTTTAGGCGTTCAGATTCGTGATCCAGGTTCCGTTTTTGATCGAAATTAGGGAAAAAAACCACCTTTGCCTTTGGTGGGTTTTAGGTAGCTTGTAAAAAATGGGTCGGAGAACCTTTTGGGCTTCGAATAATAGATAATTACGTGTTGAGAACTTGATAATTCCTGTGAGGTTTACTTTTCTTTTTTGTTGAATAATTTCGTTAGGTTGTCTAACGATGCGAGGAAGGGGCTAGGGTTAGGGTTTGGTGAAAGAGAAATGGAAGAGGCTGAGCTTGAAGAAGGAGAGGCTTGCTCTTATAGTAACAATTACGATGATTATGATGCGGAAAATGATCTATCTTCTCTCTCTTACATAGTAAGGGATTTTGACACTTCTTATTTCTCTTAACTGCTTAGCTTTTTTGATTTTAAGTAATGTTAAATTACATAGTGTTAGCTTGTTTTTTTGTCGGTTTTTTAGATCCAAAGCTATGATTTTTACGTTGACTAATTGCAATGTTGGATGTTGTGACTTCAATTTAAATGTATTTACTGTTTAATTATGTTTATTATAGAAATACAAGATATGTATTGGTAGTTTAGTGTGTTTACACGTTTAATTCTAGTGCTGCAAATTATGTTTGGTTTGTGATGGAGCTATCTAGAGAACTTAGTTTTTATAGGTTTATTTAGGTGAAGAGAACATCTTTTGTAACGCATCTAGCACTGTCATAAATGAAGCTTTTTTTCCCCTGGTGTGGTGTTGAATGGGTTTTGGGTTTTTTGAGTTGTTGGATGCGAGTTGGACACCTGTTTACTGAGAAGGCATTGTTCATAAATTGTTTCCATGTAAGGTAGGTGATGCTTAATTATGGTAATCTTGGCTGTAATGCTGGGGGTTTCTTAATCGGAAGTCAGGAGAGTAAGATTCAAGCGCATTAATTAGCTTATAGAGTCTTGGTGTGTTATTACTGCTTCCACAGGGTTAGCTGCTAAGGGTGCAATATGTAGAAGTTTTCCAATGTCTTATTGCTTGTCTTATGCTTGTTCTTAGTCGCTTTCCAGTTCTAATCTTTTAAGTGATATGTGGTTCCTTGAATGTTTTGAAGGATGAGAAAATTCAACATGTTCTTGGACATTTTCAAAAGGATTTTGAAGGTGGAGTTTCTGCAGAGAATCTGGGTAGGTGAAAAAAGAGAGAAGAGAATCATCGATACTTATGATGTCAACAGTCACCATAAATTTGAGTTCATAGTTTGAAATTGATGATTTTGTGATTCCTGACATATCCACAGGAGCAAAGTTTGGTGGGTATGGATCATTCTTACCGACTTATACACGTTCTCCTAGTTGGCCTCATCCGAAGAGTCCGCCCAAAGTTCAGAGTTCTGATGCACCTAGGTCCCTAAACAATATGTCATTGGAGGTAGAATTTTTCTCGTTTTTCTCTTCTACTGCCTTGGATATCTATTCCATTTCATATCAGGTGAAATCTTTCACAGGATTTTGGTTTCTTTGAGAAGTCCAAGTAACGTGAGCCCTTTGTTTGTTTTGTTATATAGGATGGCCGTCATAACTCAGCATATCGGGTAAGTGGTTCTGAGTCACTTAGGCCTGGACCACCTCTTTCAAATTTTGTAACCCTCCCTGCTTTGAAGGCATCGTCTGTGAATGATTCGATTCAACAAGAGGTCAGCTTAACATCCACTCATGATGATGAGCTTGCCTCTAAGTGCGATTTTGCAAGCAATAAAGCTGCCAATCTGCCAGACCTGAAGACATTGAAGGTGCGAATCAAAGTGGGTTCAGATAACTTGACACAAAAGAGTGCTGCAATATACAGTGGTCTTGGCCTTGATATTTCACCATCTTCCTCCTTAGAGGAGAGCCCCTCAGAAAGTGAAGGGATGTATCGGCAGATTCAAGATCAGATAATATTTGAATCTCCAACCGGTATTCTTCAGGTAAATCCTTCATTTACTATTATGTTATTCTGCTCATAAAAAGAATGTTTCTTTCTTGTATCTTCTTACATCTGCATGTAGTGATCTGAATACTTTTTCCCCCTGGATGCTTTGAGCAGTCTATGACTTCCTTTCCTGTACCTGGGGACACACTGCTATCACCTCTCCCTGATCATCTACTTAACTTGATTGTAAAGAAAAAGATTCCAGAAGAGAATAAATCAGATGCTGGAAAGGATGATGGAACATTCTTTGTTGACAATAAAGCAAAGTCAGTGGAGAAAAAAGATTTTCCAGTAGAAAGGAAGAGTAGCAGTAGCAGGGAAACAAGGATTAAGAATGGTCTTATGTTGAAGAAGGAAGTTGATATTGTTGACACATTGGCTTGCGAGGAGCTTGTTTCAAAAACACTGAAGCTTCCTCTCTTATCTAATTCATATTCTTCTGTTGACAAGGTAAAAAGTAAGGGCATGACAAGAAAAAAAGGTGTCCATGATGTTGCTATGGAGGATTCACCAGGGCCAATACTTACCCAAGAGATTGAGTGGGAGAATCCAAGGGCTGGTTCAGCTCGAAAGGTTTTGGAGGAACAAAAGACAAGTGTTCTAGATGATATTTCAGGCTATGCTAGGAAAGATGGGTATGATAAAGCAGACAAAACTTGTGATTCTGTCAAAGCCGACTCTAATACTGTAAAAGGTGGCAAAGCTCTAAATAGCGAATTGGTGGATCCTCCTAAGCAGAAGATCTGCCTGGGAGCTACATCGCATGAGCAAGATAATATGAAGTTATCTCCCACCAAGGAGCATACCTCTTCTGGTGGAAAAAGAAAACCAACAGGCAGTCAGGGTCATGGCAGTCTAACTACAGAGGTGCAAAAAGAAAGCTCGAGGGTTGAGTCTTCTTCGATTATTAAACATAAGCAGACTGTTAACTTGAACAATTATACAAACAAAAGAGATTCGGGAAACAAAAAATTAGAAAGGCCGTTTCAAAAGGCTGAAGATAGGGATAGAGATATTCTTGGTGATATTGGAGAATCTGAACAGGAAGAGAACCGAACAAGCTCATTGGAAATTCATTCTGAAGATCAGCTGAAGGAAGCTCATGAGACTGAAAAAAACACATCATCAATTAACAGTGCACACAATGATAGACTAAGTGGGAAGAAAACTGAGTATTTATTGGCAACCAAATCATATACTAGAACAACTGTGGATGGTGCATCCAACTCTGCCAATGCGAGTGTTGCTGGAACTTCCCTTGCAACTGCAGCTCCTACATTGATAATTGAAAATTGGGTTCGCTGTGATAAGTGCCAGAAGTGGCGTCTTCTTCCAATAAACATAAATCCTGCTGACTTACCTGAGAAGTGGTTATGCAGCATGCTTGACTGGCTGTAAGTTCTTTATCATCATCCCTTCTAAATCTGTAATTAATGATTCTGACTTTGAAGTTTTTTCATACATATAAATTGTTAAAAGTGTATTGGACTGAACATGAGACTATGGTTGTTGATATTTAAACCCTTGTGACAGGTTGTGGAAGTATATCTCTTCTCCCTCCTTCCAATCTGTAATATTGTTTCTCTTGTAAATGTTTAGGCCTGCAATGAACCGCTGCAATGTTGATGAGGATAAAACTACAAAAGCTGTTTTCGCATTGTATAATGTTCCTGCTGTAGAGAGTCGAACTAATCTGCAAAGTAATTCTGGCAATATTATGTCTAGATTACCCTCTGCCAATGCTTTGCAACCTGAACAAAACCAACAAAGTTTTGGTTCACATGTCATGCCACCTGCTGGAAGGAAGAAATACAGTTTAAAAGAAATATCAAATGCCACGGATAAAGATGGGCCAACTCCTATGAAGAAGAACATGCAGTCCTCAATCCAGTCTGGAAGCCTGAATGGTGTGATTCAATCTCCTGTGGTAGGTGAATCTGGTTTACAACATCCAAGTAAATGTGACTTGCCTGTCAAGAAACACAAAAATAAGTCGAAAGAGAAGCATAAATTGGTGGAACATAGTTCTGATGGAGGTATTCTTTTTAAACTGATATTTATTGTAATTTTATTTTATTTTTCTAAATTATGTGATGTATTGCTTCTATAAAACATGTAAATAGGTGATGCTAGAACTTCAAACATGAAAGGCAAAAGGACCACTGAGCAAGATTCTTTAAGGGCCTCCAAGAAAATTAAGGTTGAAAGTTCTCGTCTTGCCGATGAAGATTGGATGTTTGAGCATGCTGGTAAGAGCACAAGTAATGGTTTGCCTAATACATCAGTAGGAAAGGATCAACCTAAAAACAGCGAAGGATCTTCTTGTAAGGACTCAAAGTCAGATAAGGACAGGCAACAGGTCTCTGGTAAAAGACCAAAGACCAAAGTTGGGGTTCCCTTAACTGATGGATCACTGGATCTGGCAAATTGTGATGGTGGGGCAGTTTCAAGAAAGAGGGAAGTTGATGATTGTATTAATAGTCAATTGTATACAGACTCCTTCCAGAGTATGGGTAATCACCTCCAGGAAAACAGAGTATTTGTGAAGGAAGAGTTCTGCGAGAATGACTACAGGAGGGAAAAGAAGGCCAGGGCATCCAAGTCTGGAGGGAAGGATTCCTCTGCAAGTAAAAGCAGTGGTACACTGGAGAAAAAGGGTAGACACACAAAGAATCGCCAAAGTGGGCAAGATCTAGATATCTCTCTGTCCCAACAGAGGTTAGATGGTATGGACTCATTAAAAAGAGATTTTGGATCTGCTGAACCTTCTTTAGCAGCTACCTCAAGCTCATCTAAAGTTTCTGGCTCACATAAATCAAAACCTGGCTTCCATGAGACCAAAGGCTCACCAGTAGAATCAGTTTCTTCTTCTCCTATGAGAATTGCTAATCCTGATAAACTTCCTTTGACAAAGATGAATGTTGCAGGGAAAGATGAGTCTCGCAATGCTTGTCTTTTTGTTGCAGGTAGTCCTAGAAGACGCTCAGATGGTGAAGATAATGGTGGGAGTGAGAGGTCAGGGACAATAAGGAAGAAAAAACCTTCTGCTGCAGTTCAACAAGGGTACCTTGAGTCCTCTGTACTTGATATTCAGGATAAGGATGTTGATCAATTCGGTGTCAGTAAAGCTAAGGCACCAATTGAATCTTCTCATGATATCAGAAAAGGCGAGTTTATTAATGCTAGTGTTGATTATTTAGGTCAAGAGGTCCAATGTGCTGGTAAATCAATAATAATGGATGAACGCCATAATGACGAAAGTCAGAATGACAATCGTGGCAATCCCAATGTCTCTTATCCAAGAAAATCTGGCAAGGGGTTGTCACGGTCAAAGGACAGGAATCATAATTTTAAATCTGGTTCTGCTGATGAACAGCCAGATTGTGCTCCTTCCTGTGAAGTAAAATCTATGGATGGTAGAAATAAATTTCAGGAGTTGCCTGGAGTCAAGTCCAATGAAAGTGTGAATAGACTTGATGATGATAAGGAAGCTCTTAGAAAGTTGTCAGGTGAGAGTAGTAAAAGAGAGAATAATTCAAGTGTTGGTCAGTCAGATGCTAAACCAGATGCCTCTGGAGGTCAAGATTTAATGTCAACTATGAAGCAGAATCTTCTGCAGGAAAGCAATAGTGAAGGATATACAAAGAGGTTCCACACTGAAAAATATGATCGTGCAGAAATTGCTTCTGGGAGAGGGAACACGTTATCATTGCTGCCTGCAGGAGGAACTCAAAATGAGATGCTGACTGGTCGCCCCCGCCCAGTTTCTGGGTCCCAAAAGGGAAACAGAGCTGACAGACCACAAGCTGATGATGCACTGAAGGTACAAAAGCAAGTAAAGAAGGCTGATCATCAAAATGGGACTCAACACAATAGTTCAAGAAATACATCAGGTGGATGTAGGATCAGGGATGTTGATGCCCCAAGTCCAATGAGAAAGGATTCCTCAAGTCAGGCAGCTACCAATGCTTTGAAGGAGGCTAAAGATTTAAAGCATCTGGCTGATCGTCTCAAGGTTTTCCTTACTAACTTTATGTTGCATTTCTGTATTATTCTAGCCTCTAGCAAGCCTCTTCTTTTAACTTCTAAAACTTCCTCAGAATTCTGGATCAAATGTGGAGAGCACAGCACTTTACTTCCAGGCAGCACTGAAGTTTCTTCATAGTGCTTCACTACTAGAATCTTGCAACAGTGAGAGTAACAAACATGGCGATATGATTCAGTCCATGCAAATGTACAGTAGCACCGCAAAACTCTGCGAGTAAGTTAAATGTTAGGTGATCTAGTTGGTGTTTTTCTTCCTTCCTACACCTGTGTTGCCACACATCATTGTTCAAGTTTGATCTTTAATTAATTGAAAAAATTCCTGCTACATGGAAATCTTCTGTTATTGCACTTTGTTTTGGGAAGATTCCACTTTTGTGGCTCTTGAATATGTTTTTACCAACTAATATTCAGGTTTTGTGCCCATGAGTATGAGAGACTAAAGGACATGGCTGCTGCCTCTTTGGCCTACAAGTGTATGGAGGTGGCCTATATGAGAGTAATCTATTCCTCCCATGCCAATGCAAGTAGGGACCGGCGCGAGCTGCAGACAGCTTTGCAAATGGTTCCTCCTGGTATGTGTAGCATATGATTAGTTTACTTGCTTACAGTGCGTCTCTTTTTGCTTATATGCAGTGAATTTGTTTTTTGATATCAAAATCTGAAAATCTTTGGACAGAATGTTTTTCTGGTTTCATTTTGTTGTTTTTGGGTTGTTTTAGGTTCAGACAGATATTTGTTATTCTGTTTCTCTGGTTTGGGAGAGCTTGAGTTTGTAAATCATCAATATTGTAGTTGGTATTTGACATGATTTGCTAGTTTCTTCAAATTGGCATTCAACCTAAGTTTAGGAAGGGCTTTGTTGGTATGCATGCGTATAAATAGATATCTTCAAGCTTACTCATCAGTCTCTCCAGCCCCTTTATCATCTTTTTATTTCATGTATTCCTTTATGGACTTTGAATTTCTTTATAAATAACATTAATACTGCGTTGATCGAGGCAAACTGGTGAAGTTAATATTGGTTTTTGTTTTGAAATTAGGTGAGTCTCCTTCTTCCTCTGCCTCTGATGTTGATAATTTGAATCATCCTACAACAGCAGGCAAAGTTGCTTTTCCCAAAGGTGTTAGCTCTCCCCAGGTTGCTGGAAATCATGTTATTTCTGCTCGAAACCGCCCTAACTTTGTGCGGTTGCTCAACTTTGTAAGTTTAGTTCTGGTTGTATAGAATTTTGATTGTTTTTTTACATGGTATGAGAATGAAAGCATTATAGACCCCTCTCCCCTCCGCTGCCCCCCCCAAAAAAAAAAAAAAAGTGTCTGCCCTAGCAGTTTTGTGCTTTCAAGCACGAAAACTTTTGTAGTCTTGCCGATGGACTGTCTGTTTTCCCACTCTCTCTTACTGTTCTGCATCAAATGTCATTTTTTGCTCCATGGCTTGCATATCTTATTTAAGTTTAGAGATCTATCATTGCTAAAACCAAATGTGATGATTCGCAGGCGCAGGATGTAAATCATGCAATGGAAGCTTCAAGGAAATCACGAAGTACTTTTGCAGCTGCCAATTTTAGTTCAGGAGGGGCCGAAAGTGGGGAAGCTATAACTTTCGTGAAGAAGGCTCTTGATTATAACTTCCAAGAAGTGGAGGGAGTGCTTCGTTTGGTACGAGTGGCAATGGAAGCCCTTAACCATTAAGGGAAAAAATCTGGTTGGTAAGGATGGTTTTATACTAGGAGGGAAATTTCATTTTGATGGTTTATCCTTGGGTATGAAGTCCTAGAGTAGAAAAAGGAGAAGAGGTGACCAGCTCTTCTCGTGGCAATCCTCAACACTTACATTAGAAAACTGGCAAGTGCCTGCTTTCTTACACTGACAGGTAGATAAGTGCAATACAAGATAAGTTGGATTTTTAGTATATTCTTTCGCAAGCTTCAACTGCTTTCTGTCATGGAAGAAGCTCAGTTAATTTCTTTCTCAGGACAGCATTAAGGGCATGGGACTCATAAGGTTTATATGCAAGATGTTTCAAGTTGTATAAATAGGTGATTATACTTCAAGAGTATTGCGGCTGAAGAAATAGTTTTGTATAAGGATAGAGAAGACATCCATAGATAGAGGCAGATTGGTAAAATTGAAAAAGTGGAGTTTGCTATTGTTTTGGCATCATCATTCCCCGGAGGCTGTTTTTGTTCACCTGAGTTATTAAATTTTTGATTCTATTTTAGTTTGGAGCCTCTTAAGGAAAATACTGCGACAAAAAGCAGCATGTGCTTGCTCTTTTGCCACAGGGACTGCTGTTTTCTCAGTTCAAGCACTAAGAAGCAGACTGTAGCTGACAGTTTCAGGTTTGCTACTCTTAGACATGTCCTACTTTAAAAATCAAAATTGCCACATTTAAGTCGATTTTCTTTCCCTTCGATGCCCTTCTCCATTTTAATTTTTAGATTTCTTTCAGTTTCACCTTCCTTCATTTGTATTTGTCCAGGTCAGCTGCAGTAATACCTGTACCTGTCACAGTATATACCTATGACTCACGAAGATGAGTTGAAAGAATATAAGAAAAATGAGTTGGTGCGAAGTTACTGTGGTAGAAGTCCAGACAAATTTGCAGAAATTCTTTAATTCCTTTTTTCCCTTAAAAGGTTGGTATTTTGGAGTTCTTTCTGCTCTGACGTACCATTGCTTCTAACTATTATTACTTCTTTTGCAGCATATATACTTGTACCATAAACATATCTCTAAATGATTCTCATTCTGGAAAATGGCAAGTGCTTTTGTTTGTGGGAGAGACCATTGGTTCTATCATCTCCAAGTTCGGCATCTTAATGCTGATAGGTAAAAACTCTCGGTGGTCAATTTTGTTCTTTTATTGAATTGCGATTCTCCTCTCTTCTAAATGTCTTGCAAAAAATGTAGTTGAACTTAGGAGGCGGCGAATAATTGTAACTAACCCTCAACATAGTGGACTAAGAAAGCCCATTGCAAGTAATTGTTATCAGAGTTTGTACCATCTGCAAATAGTTGGCCTTCCTTTTAGGACTGTTTGCAAGTGCTACATTATCAAGTTCGAGCAGTATCTGATCTACATTTAGGCATTTACCATGGACATTGTGTCAATAAGTCAGCGATTCAGTTTTAGGAGGCATGAGCAATTGGGCATCATGTTCCTAGTTTGTATGTTCATATTCTAGGAAGCTCAGCCTTTAACCATGTATTAACACATGGTTGACTTATTTTATGCATCATGGGAGTCCTTTAATTATTGAATATGTGAGTTGCCAGTTAGTTGATGAGGATCGGCACATATCCTTGTTGAATCTAGCAGTTTATGTTTCCACAATTAATATCTAGTTTTTGTTTAGCTAATTATATGGATATCCTTTGATTTCAGGCTTAAATAATTTGGGGTGGTTGCGAAGCTGGCGACGGATTGACCTAGCATCGAAAATTGTTGGTAGTCCGCCGCTATTTCATAATTTGTCGTTATTCCTATGTATATAACAACACATTTATTCACAAGTCTTAAATCAATAAAGTTGGAGTCGATCTTGGTTATGAATTTTAAATAATTTTAGCCTTGAAAACATTTGATGGACTGTTGTTGACGGGGCATATCCTCCAATCGAACTAAGCACATCTGCCTTTGGTTTCCTATCGTATCCTTGTTTGTACCTTGGTTGAAAGTTAAAAGCTCTTTCATCGTCTGAAAGTCTTTACCCAGAAAAAGCAAAGCTATAATAAAGTATTATTCAACTCTCGCCTTGTTTGTAATAATTGTTGGTAACCGAGGAAGAAAAGAGGTGCAATGAAATAACAGTTCAATTTTAATAGGCCAAATTAAGAACTTCCATGAACTTTACATTACTCTAATTAGAAAAGAGGCAAAAAAACCAAAATGATTTTGAATCCATCTCCCTATAACAACCAACATTTACCAAACCAATGTCAGGCCAAGTATCGGAAGGTGTTTGGATTCTCCTTGTCTCTCTCCAGGTAGTCTCGTGTGATGAGATCTTCGATTCGTTTCTTTATGGCTTTAATATCAGGCTGCAAAGACATTACCACCACATCATATTAATTATATAGCACAAGATTTAAGAAATATTTTATTACTATTTTAAGTTAGGAGTAGGAATGGAGGTCAAAATTTCCACAAGTGGAGTTAAAAACCTTTTCTGGATGGTTTTTACTTTTTAGTATCATAAATGCACACAAGACATCTTCCTAATCTCACTTGTGGATTTTTTTTTTTTAACTCCAATAAAAGTGGACATGATAATTGTGCTTTTAAGTTCAGTTCATTTTTCTCACCCTACTAGGATAGTGTAGTCTTCTGAGTTTCTAAAAAGACTATTCTCACACGGCATGTGTTGTGCTTGCATGTCAGTTATGTAAACAAAAAACGGCATCTAAATAGGTCTTAAACTAGACAAAGAAAGGGGCTAGCATATACCTTGAACATGCGACTCAGCTGCTCCACACACTCTGAAACCAAATGTTGGTGGCCCAAAACCTTCCTACTCTTCATTATGCGTACAATTGCAGCATCAATAGCATAACGCCTATCTTTATCAACATCTTCAACTACTTTCTTCCTTTCATCCACTGGAGGGAGAGGAACCTAGCACAAAGATAGATTCACGAAGTTCAAATCTTTCTCATCCCAATAGATACATACTACTAAAAGTGAAAACAACATTAGAAAAAAGACAGCGCTAAAACTGTCCCAGACCTTAATTCTCCTCAACTTGTCGGTAAACTTAGAGTTGAACTCAAAGTAGTCGCTCTGGGAGATGGTTTTTGTGTTTGGCTCTTTACTTAGAATCTTATACTTGGCACATGACAGTGAATGTAGTAATCTGACCAAGTCATCATGGTTCAAATTCAACTGAGCCATGATCTCCGAATAGCTCAGCCGATCAGATGAATTAAAAAGCAGCAGGACAGCAGCCTGTTTACATAGCCAACTTGGAAATTAGATTCCACAATTAAAGTTGAACACCAAAACTTAGCAAGAGATGAACAAAAATCCATGAGAAATCACAGTTAAATGCAAAGTTCATGGTTCAGAGATTCTCTTCACCTGATAAGTTGAAACAATCAGTTCAATACTTTTCTGATCAAACTTGCCATTAATCTGACAAGTTCCCAGTGAGTATATCCATGTAAGCTTTCTGTGTTTTGTTTTTGTTTCATAGAACCCTTTGAAAACTTCCACACACTTGACCTGAAACAATGATATTAAATATAAATAACAGTTCTAAACACACCGTGGAAAAATAAAGTTAGTCCCATCATCAAGGAATATCATCTTCAATCATTACCATCTCGGCAGGGAGATTGAGGTCAAATGATTTATAACTTGGCCAGAATCCTGTTGTGAGAACAGTAACTGTCAAATCAATCCCAGGATGTGCAGCTGAGTTACTCCTAAGATAGTCCTCAAAGCTGGCTTGGTTTTCCCTTGCCAATGTCAGATCTGTGACCTATTAGGGAGGTAAACCACAATTAAAAACCACAACTGGTGTAGACAAACAAACTGGGCTAAAAACACAGGCCGACTCACCATGCCCTCCATCTTTGAGGTGAACTGACCACCACATTGCTGCTTTAGCTTGGTAAGAATGCTCCTTTCATGATCGTCATTAGCACTGCGGTCAAAAAGCAGTCGACGAGCAAGCTTCTTCCTGTCAATGTTTGCACACAATAAAGTTTAGGTAAAAAAACTTTATCACGTAAAACCATGCCATTATGATAAAATTTTTAACAAGCAAATGTGAAACTTAATTACCAAAAAGGAAAGTAGACTCACCTGTAAAATTCAGCAAAGAGGTCCTTGTCACTAATATAGGCAAGCAGCTTAACTACCTGCAGGAACCAACGTACAGTTCAGAATAAATTACAGATGAGATCACCATAAATTTACATCAAATGATGGAAAAGGCACCTTCTCAAGTGTTTCTTCAATGGCTTCATCACTTAATTTCTCACTTCCACCCTTCTTGAGGATATTATCACAGAAAGTTGCCAAAAGCTCTGCACTTGAACTGCCAGTAACAGTTTTGTTGCAGAATACCTCAAAAGCCTCCTTCAAAGCCTATTGAACATTTCAACAAAGTATGTTTTAGATGAAATCATTGAACACGATCCTTATTAAAAATTTAGGTATTAGAACACAAACCTTGTGGAAGAGAGTATGGTTTTGAAAACAGTCGGTCACATATGCCATATACTTGTCGTGCAGCTTGATTATTTTCCTTATAAGGACCTGATGAGTAGAAGATAATCAACATCCATAGTGATTTCAAGAGAATCCATAGCTGTAAAAGTTGGGATGTTTACCTGTTCCTGCACACCCGGAGCATTTGAAGCCTGTGTAAATGAGTGAATATCAGCACTTAGAACCAGAAGGTTAATATAAGAAACAATTAAATTATGCAGATTATCATCTATTCCATCAAGGGTTGGGAAAATCATAGTCTAAAGTAGATGGTGCATCAAAGGCATATCAAACTTAACAGTTAGGAGAATTGAACAAGCACAACAATAATGATGATAAATAAGAACCTTGCCAGCTTGAAATGCTTAAATACTACTTTGCACCCATTCTGTTAGTTTAAGGAAAATACTCCACCCCCTTAATAAATTGCTATCCAAGAAGAATCTTCATGACTTAGTTTAGCAAAGAAAAAAAAAAAAAACCATATCTACCATCCAGCAATCATACTTGCTATCATAGGACAACAACAAAATTAACATAGTTACTCACGGCATCTTCTGCCTGTTGAACCAAGGCTGTACCCTCAGCAGTGACATGCTGCAAAAAGGAAGTGCTTTAGGTTTAGGTTTTAGGGACATGAGAAAGAAGATCAATTGGTTTGCAGAACAGAGAAAACAAAATATTCAGACCTGCTTGAATACATTAGCAACGGGCTCCAAGCCTCGAGGTATTTTACAATAAAGCCTGTACATCCTAGAAAGATCCTCCACCTACAGAGTGTAAAGAAGGCCAAGTTAATATCTAACACATACATTTGTTGGAGCTAATAGCAAGAAGAGTAAGCATTGCTAGAAAAGAAAAAGATTGAACAATACCTTGTCATCTCTAAGCAAGGCCCTGCATCCTGAATGCTCCTTTTCAAGTAGCCGATTTGCATATGTGACCAACAACTCATGTTGCACTTTCTAGATAAAGAACAAACACTAATAAATAGAATGCTCTAGGAATTATAGAACTATCTTTATAAGAACTTATTGTTAATTCTTATCACATAATTCCATGTCAATTCATACGTCAAAAACATGCAATCTCAATGCCTAGGTAGCTAGAAGGAAACATATAAAACAACAACCAGATCTTTCCGCTCAAAGAGAATTCACGCAGCTTCTATTGTTACATCTAAGTGATTACTTTCATTCATCAAATACTATTCATCTGAGTGACTGTCTTTGAGCAGAGAATTAACGAAATTAACTAAGAAAAAGAAAATCACCTTCAAGCCAAAATTAAGCTCACAGAAAAAAGGCTCTTCATTAACCTATTCCAGCCATTTAACTCACCTCTAACAATTTTGTCTCACTGCTTGAATGCAGGTAATGAGACACTCTCTCCCTCTCCTTTCTCAGGCATTCTTCAGACTGCAATTAACATTAAAGTAAATAAAACAATTAGAACCATCTCAATTAATCAGAGTAAAAAACTTAAAACCTATAAAAAAACAAAAGCAGGAAAACTTAAGCACTTGCCTTCAACATGTACTCCGGACAAGAATCTTCCTCAATCCAGCTCGATGCCTTCCGTGAATAGTAAGCACTAGTATCTTGAAGCAAATCTTCTTCAAAATCATTTTCATAACGATCCATTTGTCCCATGCCAATCTCAACAAAAATGTCTAACACATTCTTCAATAACGCACGGTCTATCTGATCTCCCTCACGTTCTTTATCAATCTGATATGAAGTAACTATTCCCCTTAACTTTTTATTGAAAATGCGACCTAAATATACAATCAACTAAGAAGCAATAATGTGAACTTACAAGGGCAATTACAGCATCTTTGACTTTGGCACACACTTCCTGATATACCTGAAATTAATAATACAGATTGTAAACAATTGTTTAAAAGGATCTTTGAAGTAATTGGCAGCGCAAACTCTGAAAACCCAGCTCAGTAAATCATAATCAGATATAGGTGATACCAGAAGAATTAATCACAAACCAGATCGCGGAAGCAGGTCAGACCAACTTCATTAAGTGCAGGGAGTGATCTCCTAGCAATGAAGTAGCGATCAAGGTAATGGAAGAAGCGTGATAGCCACCTGACCATTACTTTATGGTTCCCCCATCTTTTAACAAGTTCCCTCAGCATGAACTCATCATGCTTCTCTCTTAAAGACGGCAAAACCTGATCCCAAAGAACGAGAGGAAATTTGAGACAAAAAGCACATTCACAACAAAAAGGTAAATGGATGCATAAATAGCTTCAATGGGGGGTTTCTATACAGGAGAAGACTAGTAAAAGAAGAATTTACAAAAGTAATAGACAATAAAACCATAGAGCTTATAAAACAACGAACAAAGCAAACTAGAACTATGATCTTTAAACATCAAACGAATACAACCGAAGTTCTTGGTACATAGACGCTTAAACAAAATAAATGAAACATGGCATCAGTTTCATCCCCTGGAATAGGCATTGTAAATTACATTGGGTAAAGATCTTTGTCATGAAAAAAAGAAAACATATGAGAATTTCAGTAAGATTTCACAAGAGGGGATATATACATAAACATCCTCAAAATCATACTAGAAAAAAAAGCCTCCAAATGAAACCAAGTTTTATGCACAACACTTATTTATCTAAACCAAACCATTAGTTGGCTACCTACTGATGGTGAGATAATACCAACTTCCTTACCGTTGAAGTAATATACTCTTCAAATGCCTCTCGGTACTTATCATAGAGCTGCTGAGAATAATCATAAGGCGGCTTTTGGGTACACATGTTGTATATGGTACTGTGATAGTCCAATAAAAGAATGATGATGAGAACCAAAATAAAACAGACAACTAAAAATAATAACTAACGGCTCAAAAGAAATCAGCAAAACTGAAGCTAAGTAATGAGGGGTACGTGTAAAGCATCATATATTCTTCTGAGGTAAACGGAGGCTCCGGAAGTCCTTCCAAAATCCTCCTTAGCTTTTTGATCCCCTTATGCATATAATCCCATCCCTGATCTAGTTCAATAGTCTTGCGCTCCATTGTTGTAAAAGAGGCGCTAAGATTTCTTCAGATTAAAATCTGTAAAAACACATAAACAAAACAATAAAAATCAAACAATCAACAAAACCCTAGCATGAGCATCGGCAAACAAAAATTCAGCAACTAAATGAATTCCAAGTAAATAAATACATAAACAAATAACCATATAACAACCGATGCAGGTCAAACATTGACGAATATAAACTAACAACAGTAAAATCAGCGAAATCATAAACTTCTAAACAATGCCACACGGAAATCAAAGAATATATAACATAGTCAAATAGTCGATCAAAAGATTAATTTCTTTATTTTTTTCCTTTAGAAAAGGAAGAAAGAAAGAAAGCCCTAGAATTAACAAGATTTCAAAGGAAACGATAAAATGACAGCGAAACTAAAGAAGTAAGATTACTTACAAATAGAAGAACACGCAGCGATTAATCAATGGAGTTGTGAAATAGAGAGTAGTTAAAGAAGAAGGAATCGTAGCCTATCGCCAAAGAAGGTTAGAATTGGAGAAAGGAAGGGAGGTGAAGTAATTATGGAGGCGAGGATTGATTGGTTAAAAAGAGAGACATGGACGGCATTTCTAGCTTCGCAAAGTGGTGTGCTTATGGCTTTAAATAGCGGGTAATTTTTAGTATTTTACAACCAAAAGAAGTAATGTTTTAGATCAGGATTTGTGCTATGTTTGGGTTTATTTGTAGTTTTCTTTGCTACATCTAATTAAATGCAAATTCTCCCCTTTTTCTTTTATTAAGATTCTACCGTAATTAACTTCTAAATTTTAACGGGATTTATTAAGCAAAGGTATTTATGTATTATTTAAAAAATTTAAATTTTCGGACAAATATTTTTATTAAAAATAAATTTTAAGAGAAGATGCCATGTGCTTAAGATTGTTTTTTAAGATAATTTTAAAATACATTGATCTAATATAATTCTAAGATAATTTTCTTGGTGACCACTAACCACTAGACCTGTCCATGGGCCGGGCGGCCCGGCCCGGTCTGACGGCCCGCCAGAAATATGGGAGGGTTCGGGTAAAAATATAGGCCCAAAATATGGGCTTGGGCAAAAAAATGAGGCCCGTTTAAAAAATGGGCCGGGCTCGGGCTCAACTTTTTTGGCCCAGCCCGGCCCGGCCCGGCCCGAATATAATAAATATATATTTTTTATTTTTATTTTTTAATTTTAAAATACTTTAAAAATATTTTTATTTTTATTTTTAAAATATTTTTTTGTGTTTATTAAAAATCAGGCCGGGCCGGGCCGAGCTCGGGCTTACTTTTTTTCCGAGTCAGGCCTGAGCAAAATTTCAGGCCCATATTTCGGGCCGGGCCGGCCCATAAACAGCTCTACTGACCACGTAATGCCTCTAAAACTAGAAAGTACAGCTTAAGCTTTAAAATTAAAAAGTTGAGAAGAAAAGGAGATTTAATACCTTTATGAGAATGCTTTTGTAAGTTCAATGTAAATTAATCTGTTGGGTCGAAACACATTAAATATTACGTGTAGTGAGTATAGTTAATTTACTCAACACATAATTGTATAGTTTCTACTTTGTAAACGTGATATTTGTTTATGTTTTTTATAATATTTGTATTTTAGAAATGTTGAATGTAGTATTTAAATTGTTATTAATTTTATAATATTATGTGAACAACTAACTAAACATATGGTTAATAAAAAGAAAATACTACTAAAAAATATTATTTCAAACGGAATTTTTTTAAGAGGATGACCATTTATTTAAATGGAGGAGATGACGTTTTTGCTTATGTAAGCTTAATTTTTTTTCTTAATTACATATACAGTAAAATTCAATATTATCAAATGGGTAAGCACACCAAACCACGAGCCGATATCGCCTGATAGCCTGGAGTAGGTGTGTCTAAAATCTTATGGGCATAACCTTCCGTTCGAAATAACTTCGCAACATAATCTGAATGTGTATTGTACCTTAACCCTCCATTGCCTTTGTAACATCGATTGAATGTGCTGCAACATACTAGAGCAATGTGTATCATCGAGGTCCTCCCCTAATACCCGCTATCCCACACCACTTTCTGCCCCTCATACACTACACGCAATTTTGCAAATAGTATAAGGACCACACCAATCCTTAAAGCCACAAACTCACATTCATTGAGCATCCCTTGTAACCCCTCCTACGACAACAACACCATCCCCCATGTCAATAGCAACATCGACATTCGCTATCACTCAGTCCTATGGTGGTAGTTGCCAACCAGTACGTTTTCCGCCATCAGTTATGTTTCAGCTCGTGCTCATCACTCGATCATACCTACCAGCCTAAAAGGTAAATCGATTCCAAGTTTGACGATGGTGCAACTTGCACTACACTCGAATTCTGATCACACCACTTGACCATCTTGTGCTAAATACAAACGATTGCTAACCCCTAAGGACCTTGTTTCTCATGGGATGTGACTACCTCCCGACGTACCAACGTAGGAAGTGAGAATATTGCAGCTAAAGATATGAATTAAGGTGGTTTCCGCAAGTATACAGGTCAGGTTGTAATATAGTTTGTTTACAAAAACACTTAGTAAGTATTCCGAGGATCGTACCTAAGAGATCGTACACTTAGATCAATACGTAAGTCACCCATTAAGCCCTTGCCCTTGTTATGTCCATTTAAAGCCAATTTGGCTCTCACTGTAGTTGAATCCGTACAAAAACTTTGACCATTAGTAGGACCCAAGTTATTTTTACTAATCTCACCATCATTATCTTTATCCCTATCTAGATCAACAAGCACATCAAACCTTGTACTCCCCGATCTTATCCCATTAGTGTTTGATCCCAACCCAGCATTTTTCACAAGTGACCGTTGTTTCTGCCGCTCCATTACCATCCATGAGTCAAAAGCCTCCTCCACCTTCTATTGCACCTCATTGGATGATCTAGACACAGTGCCATATATCAGCTGACCGCTTCTCTCTCCCTCAATCGCCGAAGGAAAGAGATATGAAATATCAACATTCAAGAAATAAAATAATATATAATTATCTCAACTTGACTGCAAATGTGACAGGTCAGTTGTAATATTTACAGTGTTACAATGGAATACTAGAGTATTCCAAGGATCAAATCCATGAGAATAATGGTTTAACGATTTATAAATAATGTGCGTGTAAAATAAAGAGTCTAACCAACTAATTGCAAAAAGTTATATTACGACAAATCATAAAATTAAGAGAAAATAATCTACTTTACTATCTAGCTAACAATGTGTAAAACATGTAAATTTACGAAATTAACAATTAAATAACAAACGGTTGTTGGTTAACATTGGTGTGGTTCACTAATCCTTGGATTAGGGATCCAAATCGTTTAAACTCCCAAAATGGCTCCATTTTATTCCTATGTCTCTATTTTACCAAGTTAGACAAATTAATTTAGATTATCTCTCAATCTCATCAGTTAACCTAAGATAAATTTTACCAACCCCCTTAAAAGTTTAACTACTCATGCTGAAAATAAAACTAACAACCATGAAAATGAAAAGCAAAAAAGCCATTGAAGTAAAGCCTGAGAAAAATATAAAAGTTGAAATTTTTATACAAGAAAACTTAAAAGGCATGTAAAGAAAAGCTTTCAATAAGAAAATTTAAAGCAATAAACATAAAAAGAACAAACTTTAACAAGTACAAAGTAAAAGAAACTGAATTACATTAAACTGAGTTTGAAAATGTCTTACAACCAAGGTAATAAGCCTAAAAGTGCAAATAAACCTAAGTTAAAGTGATAACTAACTTAACTAACACTGAGAACAACTAAAACAAGAAGATAATTTGTTGGGAAATGTAAAAACTATAGCTAAGGAAATGAAAATAAAAAAATCCTAGAAGAAGATAAAGAAAAGCTAAGAGAAACTAAAGAAAACCCTAAACTAAAACTCCTCTAATGTGGCCTCATTTTCTCTCAGCCAAATTTTGGCTAATATAAGCAGCTATTCTGACCCTATTCTTGTGCCAAACTTGAATGGGTTTTCAATGATCGGTGCTTCAGGTGGACAAAGACTACCTTTTTTTTGTCTAATTTTGTCCCCTAAAGATATTGTTATCGCGATACCTCAGACAATTTTGAACTTGGGGTTTTCTTGGAGGGTGGATATCGTGATACCCATAGTGGATGTAAAAACCCGATTTTGGGTCTAGATGGAACAGTGGTTTTTGGACGACAAATCCGACGAGGAAAAAAAATGTAATGGCCTGAATTTTCAGAGGTGTCGGAACGGTGATTCGAGATCACTAAATTTGACAAATGAGTAGAAAATCTTATTAATTTAGTGAATATAAGTTAAATGTGAAGTTAAGAAAAATTTTGAAATAGTGAATAGTGCACTAGAAATAAATATTAAAATAATTAAAATAAAAAAAAGGGTATTGAGACC
This sequence comes from Gossypium raimondii, assembly GCF_025698545.1. NCBI lineage: Eukaryota > Viridiplantae > Streptophyta > Magnoliopsida > Malvales > Malvaceae > Gossypium > Gossypium raimondii. The sequence goes on from NC_068575.1 coordinate 52,725,468, forward strand.
TCAGAGATTTTAAATCGAGCCATAAATATTTTTATAAACATTTATGGAGTGTTAAAAAGTTAGTATTAAAGTTTCGTTAAGAAATTTTAAAGTTCCGATAATTAATTGAACAAAAAGGACTAAATTGTAACAAATGCAAACTTATGGGAAATGATTAAATAGCTTAAATGGTAAAAGGAAGAGGGCTTCAAAGGCAAATAGACCCAAGGTCTATTTGGGCTGGACGACAAAGGCATGAAATCAGCAACAAAGTAAGGAGAATTAAGGACAAAATTGGAATATTGCAAATTTTACTTAATAAAGTTAGGACCAAAGTGGAATTATCTAGATTTCTCTTTATTTTTCTGCATTCTCATCAGCAAAAACACCATATAAGGGTTTCCTTAAGCTGGTTCTTCCAATTTTTACTGCATGTAAGTTCAATTCTTGATTATTTCTTGAAATTTTGGTGTTTTTGTGACTTTTACAACTAGGCCCACTTGTTGAATTCATTAGTTTTTGATTCTATGAAAGAAGTTGAAAGTTGCTATGAATATGTGCTGGAAGTATTTGATGATTTAGATTGGAATTAGAGCTTTAAATTGTTCATATACTGATTTTATTGAAAGAATTGAATAGAAACTGAATGTTTGGGACCTAATAGTAAAAGAGTTTGAAGATAGAGTTATATGTGAAAATTCTGAATTTCAATAGTTGTGAAACAACTTATAATGTCTAGGTAAAGTATTAATTGAGAAAATTAGATTAATTGAGGGGTTAATTGAGAAAGGACCGAATTGTATAAACTGTGAAATTTGGGGCAAAATGGAAATCAACATTTTGCACTAAAGCAGTTTTGGACAGCAGCAGTAGTATAACTTTGAAAAATCACCAAAAATTGTGGGAATTTAATTATAGGGTGAATAAAATATGAAATTAAATATTATTGAGTCTAGTTTCTCATGGAAGAAACGGTGTAAGCAATGGAATTGTAAATCATGAGATATAATAAATTTTGTGAGACAATGTCAGAATGATTTGGGGTTCCCCTGTTCTGACTTTGGAAAATCATCAAAAATTGAATAAAAATAATTATGAGTTATAATTTATATGATTAGAATCCTTAATGAGTCTATTTTCAAAGGAAATAAATGGAAACATCATCCAAATTCTGTACAATTAGATAATTCATTTTTAGTGAAGAGTGGTCGGAACTATCAGACAACGAAACAGGGGAAAATTTAAAGAATAAACTGTACTATTTGGCTTAACCAAAAATTATGAAAATTTTATGGTAAGAAGGTATGTGAGTCTAGTTTCAGGGAAAATTAACGGATCTTAATTTTGAGCTCTGTAGCTCCGGATAAAAATAATTTAGTGACTCTGACTTGGATAAACAGCTTTGAATATACATGTGAGTGAATAGTGAAATTATAGCTAATGTTGTTTAAGTGTGTTATACACATTAAGGATGTGGAATGGAGAGGAGGAGGAGGGAAATTTGGAAATATATAAATGATTTGTGTATAATTGGTCGTATGCTTGATTATAATTGATAAACGATGAAACAGAAATGATGCTTATATTTGTGCATTATTGGTCATGGTTTAAGCTCATGTGTGAAAATAAAGTTTCATAGTATGTGTGTATGGTATATTCGGTATATGATTTGACATGAAATAATGTCATGAATGGTTTATGAATTAACACATGTTGGTAAGCCTGATACATGAATAAATGTTGTGCTCATCCATGCTTATAATGCTTATGCTATATGTGTATTTGACTAACATATTTGGTGTATATGCTTAGGCTTTGGCCAAGTAGTGGCTAGATTATGTCACGTTAAATTTATAAGTTATACATTGAAATGGTTTATCGTGTGGTTAGTTCCAAAAAGAGTTATGTTTAAATACACTAGCTTGCAACTATGGTTGAATGATATGCTTATATCTTGTGTGATGTGCATAGAAGCAAGTGTGGAAAGATAATGAAATAGTAAGTTCATATGGCTGAAATTTAATGGTTAAATGTTAATTTCATGAATTATATAATGTATGATGAAATGTATTTAGTGTTGAAATGAGAGTAAAATAAAAATGCGAAAATCGAACAAATGATCAAATTAAGCGGAACGCCGGATTTGAGTACTTCTGATCAAGAGATAAAGTGATAAGTGGTAGCTTTAGCTACACTTATCTGATCAAGTGACAAAGTGATAAGTGCTACACTTATCTGATCAAGAGACAAAGTGATAAGTGGTAGCTTTAGCTACACTTATCTGATCAAGTGACAAAGTGATAAGTACTACACTTATCTGATCAAGAGACAAAGTGATAAGTGGTAGCTTTAGCTACACTTATCTGATCAAGTGACAAAGTGATAAGTACTACACTTATCTGATCAAGAGACAAAGTGATAAGTGGTAGCTTTAGCTACACTTATCTGATCAAGTGACAAAGTGATAAGTGTTAGCTTTAGCTACACTTATCAAGTGACAAAGTGATAAGTGTTAACTTTAGCTACACTTATCTGATCAAGTGACAAAGTGATAACTGGTAGCCTTAGCTACACTTATCTGATCAAGTGACAAAGTGATAAGTGGTAGCCTTAGTTACACTTATCTGATCAAGTGACAAAGTGATAAGTGGCAGCCTTAGCTACACTTATCTGATCAGGGACAAGTGATAAGTGATCATACGTAAGACCATAGTTATACTATGGCAAAGTCAAAGTGAAGTACTCAATTTTCCGTAACCGTTCCCTAATTTGATTAAGGATGGTAAGTGACAAATGGGCCTAAAAGAATTAAAGTAAATGGATAAGTGGTAGTGTATTTATACCAGGATGATGTTACTTTAAAGTGATGTTTTCATTGCAAAATTGAGAATTTCATAAATGTGTTAATGAATGGTATAATCAATAAATGTTGATTTAAATGGTAAATACATATTAGTGTTAAACTTAGTGACATTGAATTGTACTTGAATTAAATGGGCATTGGTAGTGATATGATTTAAATTGTGAGCATGAGAAATTGCGAATTGAATGAAATGGAAATGAAACATTGAATTGCATGAGTATGTATCGGATCTCGTAGGCCCTAATTATTATGATTATAATATTTTGAGGATATATTGTGAAAAGTTATAGAAGCATGTTAATTATTTTGAAAGTTTTAATTTAGATGAAATTTTATAACTCGGTTAAATACGTTTACAAGTGTATGTATTTTAGTAATGCCTCGTACCCTATTCCGGTGTTGGATACGGGTAAGGGGTGTTACAGTGGATATTGCAATACCACTGAAGGGTGGTCTCTAATCTTGAGTCTGTTGGAGGTATCGTGATTCCAAGGTTTGGATATCGCAATGCCCTCTCCTTTAGTGCTGTTCTCGCTCGTTTTCAGCCTCCAACACGTCCCTACATCCCTCAACCATATGTTAGGACCTCTAAATGACACTATTGGCCAATTTGGGTCTCAAAATGAGTAAAAGCGGAGCATTTACACTTATTAACTGAAAATTTAAAAATTACAAAAAACTACAGAAAAGATGTTACTTTACTTGAGAATAAGCTCCTTAACTATACCGAGAAAGCCTAATTTGCCATATCAAACTACGACAAATCACTGATATTTGTCCCACATTCGAGGTTTGCTTACCCTCAACCCTATTGAATAGACAAGCTTCTCACAAATGGTCATACCGACCATAACTATAGTAGATCATCAGAAGAGATTTGTATTTAACCCGTTGAATAAAATTTTCCACATTCACTTTCGAAACCAACAATTGGCTGAGATCAACCACCACTGTTAATATAGCAAAACAACCCCTAGATGCAAACATAGTATTCATATCAATCTTAATTAGCTTACCTACCAAAAAACCAATCATTGTTAAGAGGCTCATCAGGTAATAGATACTTGGCAGCCCAGGTAAACAGATCCATGCCGTCATATGTTGGGATAACACTCATCTGTTGAAAATCTCGTATTCCAAGGCTACACAACTAGATAATGGCAAAAAAACAACCAATGGACCTTTCGTTAACACATTCTAGAAGTCATCGCTCAACTTAAACCTCACAATAAAGTAGTAATTATCCAAGTCCATAAGTTGAAACAGCTAAATCAATCTCCAAATTTCTAACCCCTTGTTAAACAGAATGTTAAACCCAATCTTCCTTCCCAAGAACTTGACAACGACTATGTTCTTCATACTATCCTCCAACAGTTTGTGCACTTGCTTAAAAAATTTGATTGATGGCATACTATAATTGGCTCCCATCTGCACATCTTCAGCCTCTAACAAGACATCCTCCGCTACAAAATCATCACCATTTATACCACCTTTCTCACCAGACACGACCACCTTATCTAAAAAAGACACCCCTGACCAGGAAATGCCCTCGTCGTCGGGCGTCACTTGAAAACCAGGCGTAGCCTCCTCCAGAAAACATACCTTCTTACTTGCACAATTGACAACCTCACCACTATTCAGCCTCGCCCCCTTTGAAGCCCCATCCATCTCCACATCTAAGAAGTTTAATATTTACTTTTTTTTATTAACCATATGTTTAGTTTTTTTAATTTAAGTTATTTTTTTTGTTTTATTTAGTTTTTCTCATAATGTTATATTATTCACGTGGACTTAATGGTTTAGAAAAGAAAAATTCTACGTGTCAAATTTTTATTGGCTGATTTAGCAATTTACTAATGGTGTTAACACCAATTACCATAATAAAACACATATTAATAGTTTAGGTATCAAATTGAGCATTTCCAAAGTACAAGTACCACATTCAACATATTATGAAAATATATGTATTTAAGAGTGAGCAAAACTCGATTCGATTTGAAAAAATAGAAAAAAAATTGAATTTTGAGTTAATCGAATCAAGTTATTTGAGTTATTCAAATTATTCGAGTCAACTCGAATAAGTAATTCGAGTTTCGAGTTGAATTTTATAATTCAAGGAACTCAAATAATTCAAATAACAGATTGGTGTAAATACCATTTTGGTCCTTATCAAGTTTGAAAACGAGCAAATTGGTCACTCTCTCAACAAAAAATTACAAAAAAAATTCAAAAATTCAAAAAAAAATTAAATTCAGAATATTTATAAAAATTTTAAAATTTATATATATAAAAAATTCTAAATATTCCAAAAAAATTCTAAAAAATATAAAGAAAGTTAAAAATTAAAATTTTATAGAATAATAATTTTGGGACCTAAATAAGTTAATTAATTATTCAAGTTTGTCATACTAAAATAAATTTTTATTGTTTTGCTTTGAAAAAGTTTTCAAATATATATATGGTTTCAAATTTATGTGCTCCAACATGGGATTATTTATACTGTAACAAGATTTTAATTTGACACTTTTAATTTTTTAATTTAACTCAAACGTTTCGCTTGATTCGACTCGAATCAAATTTTATTTAACTCGACTCGATTCGAAAAAAATTTCAAATCGAGTTAGGATGATAAAGTAGGACTCGTCAACTCAAAATTTTTTCACTCGATTAAATTGAACGCTCACCCTTACAGGTGCTATAATAAAATACATATTAATAGTTAAAATATCACATTAGACATTTTCAAAATATAAATATGATATTAAACATTTTATGAAATTACAAGTATAAAATGTGATATTATCCCAACTTTCAATTAACAATCTCATCATCCTCTATGGTAGGTTCAGAGGTGGAAAATGGACTTTGGGCTTTTTCCCAAAACCCAAGGAGATTACCCATGAATTTGCAGTAATGGGTCTCGCAAGTTCCAGATGCCACAAGATTTTGAGTCTTGCTGGATGACTGTATTTTTCCTTATAATTTTTATCATATTTAATTATTTTATAGCATTAGGACTAAAATTAAAAAAAAATTAAACTCACGGATGCAACTAATTTAACTAAAGCAACTCAAAATTGGAAAATAAAAATGAAAAATAAATTAGTTGTGTAATTAACACAAATTCTGTAAAGGTGAATGTCCAATTCCTACGACTAGACAAAGATTTCAATATTGGGTTCCAATATTGTAAATGGAAATTCTTCTAATGGCTGAGGGTGGGGCACGTATATTTTAGTGAGAAGCAGTAAAGCAAGTTGAGAAAGCCAAAAAAAAAAAAGGAAAAAAAGAAAGAAAGAAAGAAACTTTTTGTTATTGAAATTGGATTAAGTATGGTTTTTATTGGAAAATCCCTTATTTGCTGGAGAAAAGAAAAAAGAAAGAAAAGAAGAAGCAAGAAAACAAAACCCAAAAGATGGTGGAAATTGAAATATCAAGATCTGAGTGTGTTGATGTGAAAATTAACTAGATCAACGATGGTGAAAATAAATATTTTGAATTTACTTTTGTTATACCTATTTAGAAGGGACATGTGACACCATGAGATGGCACTTGAGAGACTTCTGTAATGGCTATTTGCTTACCTCTCGGCATACAACACTTGGCATATTCTTCACCTAAGCATTTTGATAGTCTCCTACTCCTTGGTCACTAGATGACCAGTCACCCGGAGATCTTATCCTCCAAGCCATTCGCTTTTAGCGGGTGCACATCTACCTTCAAAGAGGGGACTACTAAGCATAACAACTTCGTACTACCTCAGCCAATGGAATGTCATAATAATACCGTGCATGAGGACCACTCACGTACAACGATCTTGCAACCTAGCCGACTGTATGATCACCATATCCTAGATTTGCCGATGACATGACCTCATTGAACACGAGCCCTCCTTCCTTATAAATATCTTGTGGGATGATAAATAAGGGAACAAACCTCTCCAACCTTTCAGAAACCTTAAGCACTACTCAACAATCTGTCTCCTCTACTACCTCCTCCTCCTCCTTACTTACCTCCTTTCTCTAGCTTGCTGCTTGCTTATGTGAACTAGCCTTCCTTGCACCACCACATCCACCTTCTTATCTCCTCTCTTGTTGACATTTGTATCAACAATTTTTATTAATTTGAAAATGAATTTTTAATGTTTTTCATTCAATGAAAATTAGAACTAGGTGAGTGGATAAATTTTTATAACTGTTTTATTTTTATATTAATTTTATATGTATATTTTGAAAAGAGAAGAATCCACTTATAGTGGTATAAAATTGCATTAGTTTTACATTATTTTGTATTTTTTGTACTATCAATATTTAAATGATCCAATCATCGTATTTCATATTTCATTTACGTAAACCATGCATGTTAAATTTGAAGTAAATTAAAAAATTTAACTATTTATTATATGTAAAAGAACTTTTAACTATTTGATAAATATTATATACATAGTATTTTGGAACGATGTGATAGAGATATCAAATTGATTTAGAAATTTACATGCATGAAAAATATAATTATATCTATAAATTTAACGGTTAAATTGTTAAAATGTTAATAGTACAAAATGTGTTTAGATTTTTAATATATATATATATATATTATTTTATAAAAATTCAAGTGATGATATAACACGATCTTATAATATCTATAAATTTAACGGTTAAATTGTTAAAATGTTAATAGTACAAAATGTGTTTAGATGAACAAACACGTTTAATGAAACACAAATTTAAAGAACAATTTAAATAAAAGAATTTAGATATCAAATTGAAAAAAAAAAATCAAATTCAATTTAAATGCACCCCAATGAGTTAAAATCTAAAATCCTTTCTTTTTCTACTGAAACACAATGGTAAGTGTAGGTGTTTGGCAAGACATCAGTCCAGCGGTATAATCTCACTAGATATTAAAAATGAAACTGGGTCAATCCAGTGGTATAATCGGTGAAGTTAAAAATAATGATGGTTGTAAGATTAATTATTGTAGTAATGAGATTAGATACTATAATAATAAAATTAAAACTAATGATGAGATGTGTGTTTGGATTTAAACGCAATTGTAACGATGAGATAAAAATAATCACATTAAATCAAATTGTGTATGTGTAAAATAAATGATAAAAATATTAAAATTCTATTTATGGTAATAAAATAATATATAAACCAAATTATATTTATGTAAATAATAATTTATTGATCCATGATGTCAATGGAAATGGAGAATTAGAGGGGGTGGCCACTTCACCCATTCTAGGGATAAGAGTTGAAAAAGTAGAAGGATTTAGGTAGAAGTAATTGAGAGCTTAGTATATTAGGGTTTTTGAGTGGGGAGGAGTCTCTTTTCTATGTGATATCTTAAAATATTTATAAAAAATAAAAAATGTTAATTAAAAATTATATAATATATAATGCCAAAAAGAATTATAATTTTTTATGATTTTTAAAATTTTTAATTAACAACGTTTTTACCATTTTTTAAGAATTTTTACAAATTTAAATTTCCAATAGGACTTTGAATAATTGGTAGAAAATTGTATTTTTCATTAAAAATTTGAGTACATAATTAATGTTTTTAGTAATTATTAGAAATTTACGGAAATAACCAGTCATCTTTCATGAAAAGGGCAATGAGGTTATCAGCCACAAGTGAGTTGAGTGGTAGAACATATTCTTCAAGATTCCATCTTACCATATAATGCTAAAATAGGATCCAAGGGAGCACTCTATTATTATTATTATTATTATTACTATTATATTTTTAATAATTTATTATGTATTAATATATTCATTTTAAGGTCTTTTAATAATATTCATTTGAATTTAAATATAACTAATTTTAATTTCACTACTACATAGGAGAGTAATCGATTTAATTGGTCAGTCTTTTTTAAACTAACTTAATTGATTTTAATATGAAAAAATTAATCTGGTCAACTTTAATTGAAAAAAAAACAGATCAAACTGAACCGACATTAATTCGATCAATTTAGCCGATTTTTGGTTAGCCGGTGTAAATTTTTTGAGTTGAGTTTATATAATAATATATTTATTATATATTATAAAAAATAAATATATTTTAAATAATTAAAAATAATATAAAAATCAAAAACTAATTGATTAAACCGAGGTTAAGACCGAACAACACATCTCACCCAACTAAAAAGAAACCAAAATAATTAATTGTACCAATTTTTTTCGATTAAAACAGAATATTACTCTCCCCTCAATCTCACCACACTAATAATTAATCTCATCATCATTCTTAAACTCGAAGGAGTGATACAAAACAAAGATCCTACAGCTTATGATTGCATTAACAATGCCTCCCCAACTGAGTCTTTTTAACCCTTTATTTTGTTTGTTTAATACGAATTGACGGTTGGCTTGCATGTAGTTGTCCGTTACAAAAACAAAGGATTATACGTTTGTGGTTGGTTTGAACTTTGAAAGAAAAATGAGTCTTTTTGGGGGAGTGGATACAAGGTTTACACATTGCTTTCCCTTTCCCACTGTTCATCATCCATGAACTTAAAAGGGTAGATAAATCGGTGTGGACCCTTTGAACCCTGTTTGGTACCTAGCTAATGCCAAATTGGCCATCTCAGCATTGTCACCTGGAAAATCTTCCAGGGAAGGCTGACAACATAGAATAACCAAAGAAAAACAAAAAACGATAGCTCTCAGACATCCCAGATGGGCTTTTCAATAGTTGAATCCCCATGCGAGTACTGTTGCTGGAAAGGGTTCATCATTGGCAGTCTTTGTTGGCTTATTGCTTCCAATTCCAACCTTTGTTGCAGATGCTGCTGTTCGTGCAAATTGGTCGGCCTTAACCCTCCGATTCCCATGAAATCAAGGGTCGTCATGTTACCTCCTCCACTGCTGGTTCCATATATTGATGGCCCCGTTGGCTTCCTTCCTTGGAACAAGTTATAAGAACTACCACTACCTTCATGTTCCATGTTCTTCATCAAGCCTTGGTTTCGGTCAACTCCATTGAGGAGCATGTTAGTCAACATTCCCATCTCGTTCATTGCTGAGCTTCCTTGAAAAAGTTGGGCGAATTCATTGGGGCTTTTTTGCATGAGTTGGTTGGAGAATCCCTCGCTGATTCCAACCATGCTTGACTGGTCAGTTTGTGATGGGAATTGATCATAAGATGTGTTTTGCTGCTGAATACCGCCAAAAGTTGGCGGTCTAATGGCCTGGTCAGGACCTGCCATGCTACTAGCAAAGCTTGTTTGCATGATGGGTGAGTTTATACTATTACTTGCAGTTGCACCCATTTGGGCTGCTTTCTGCAGCAAGGCTGTTGCAGACATGTGGGGCGACCCGGCAATTTGGCAACCTTTTTTGGTATCCTGCAAATAATTGAAGCCAGATGAACCGTTTGAACTGAGTTGTAGACTAGACGAAGCTGAAGAAATGCTTCTCGTGGTGCCAAATAGAGTGCCCGAGCTGCTTGAAAACGTGCCTCCTCCTATGTTCATGGACTTAAATGGCATTGGCACTAGCTCTTGGGGAAGGGATTTGAGTGGGGTACTTTTTGAGTCAAAGTTGTTGAAATCAGATATTCCCATAGATGTGTTGCCATTGCACATTGGCATTGATGACATGAGAAGATCTGGCATTTGGTTTTGTAAGTTTGATCCCGCGTTATTCATTAGCCCTTGGTTCACCTTGATGTTTTCTTCAGCGCCTATTGCATCGCAGAATGCTCTATGGGTGATGAAGCTGTCTCTCCTGCAGCAGTGGGGTCAAATTAGGGCTATTATTAGATTCAAATCTTGCTCAAAGAAAGAAACAGTACTTTTAAAAAAGAGAGAGCTATTTAGACGCATGATTTACTGCAAAAAGGCGTCAAAAAGAGCCTATCAATTGTCGGCCATTGTCTAAGTGATAACTAACGCATATGTATATTATAATCTAAATCATCATATGCAGGACAACAAACATCCAACATGGTAACTGCACTGCACCCGATTGTACCTTTTTAAAGGAAAACATATCTTTTGACTTCTCCATGCAAAATCATTTATATAAAGTATGTAGAGATAGATAAAAAAAAAACCTTGAAAAAATGGTTCCACAATCACATTTGTATTCCTTAGTACCACAGGTCTTCTGATGAGCTTTCCAATCCGATTGCACAGCGTATTTTTTGGAGCACTTGTCGCATTTCCATTTCTTTTCGCCATGCTTACGGCTGAAATGCTTCTTTATTCCAGTGAGATCCCCCAGTGCACGAGCAGGGTTGTGGTGGACACAAGTGGGCTCGGGGCATATGTAGACTCGTTTCTTGACTTCAGTGGTGGTCCTTTGCCTTAGCTTCCACGGAAGGTTGTGGCCTCTCCGGTGCAATTGTAGGTTCTGGTCCCTTTGAAATCCTTTGTTGCATATCTCGCATACGAACCGATTTGTCGCCATAAGCGTCGTCGGTGATAGAGCTATAACTTCAGCATTTGGATCTGGTTTCATAGAAAGTACAACAATTATATACTTAATATAAAAAAACAGTCGGAAACAAAAAGAGAAGTGAAAAGTGCAATCAAGCAAACAGTTGTTGGCAATTATTGTAATCTCATATACATATATATAGCAATAATTGAACCCGTTATATAACAGCTTAATCTTTTCTTAAAAATAACTGTAGCAAATGGTTCAAATCTACATATAAATTTAGCATAGAAATAGAAAGCAAAATCGAGAATGATGGTGGGTAAATGGAATTGCCTGGAGTTCCTGGTAAATTTCTCTTCCTCTTGACCGGTGGCTGTGGCTGTGGCTGTGGGTGTTGAGAGGAAGAACTATTGGTGTTGGAAACTAAGGCCGGTGGGGAGTTATTTTTGAGGAGCAGCTGGTGGACTTCCTCTCCAGTGTTACCAGAAGAGAGGCTTCCATCATCGCCTGAGATTTTTGACATTTGAAACTGAGAGGAAACCAAGAAATATAGTGATAATGTGGAAAGCTTGTCTGTTTCTTTAATTTTCATCCATGGCTCCAAATTCAAGTGTTAGTTTCTTGTTTTCGGTGCGGTAACGAAAGGTGGGGGCTTGTTTTTTTCGGTAAACATAAAATCAGGAACCTGCTATCTGTAAAGGAAGACAAAAACCAGGGAATTCTCCTTCATTTCTGGTGAAACGAGAGGGCTCTATCTGCCACAGTAGTACCATTGGAACCTGTTCTTCTTTGGCTTTATATAAATATGATATTTATGTTACAGTGTCAAAGCTTGATGAGGACAACGGCATGGGAATTGGCCCCTTAATTTCCTGATTATTAATTAATTGCCATTCCCTTCCTTCTATTTAAAAATATATATAAATTAATCTTGTTGATTTTCCAAGATGCTTTTCTTGTATAGAACTAATAATGTGATCATGATGATGATAATTAAAAAATATTGTTACCTAGTTTCCAACAGGTATATAGAGAAGTGGATGCATAAGTGGCAAGCTCTCGCTACTTGGAATAATAACATACATTATATTTTTAAAAAAGAAATAAGTTTAAACATTGAGAGGGACAATTACAAACCCCGAACATAAATCGCAAAATAGATATAAAGAATAAAAAATAAAAAAAATTCTTTTAAAAATTAATAATTTCATTTAGAATTTTTTCAAAAATTTAGAGTTTAATATTGGGAGAAAATATATATAATTACGAGGAATAATATATAGTAAGAATAAATGGTAACAGATTGAAAGAAGCTTATCAAACAAGCTAATGTACATAGAAAACGGTTGCTTGTTGGCTGCTACTAGAGGTGTCCATGGGAGGGTTCGGGTAAAAATATAGGCTCGAAATATGGGTTTGGGTAAAAAAATGAGGCCTGTTTTTGGGTAAAAAAATGAGGCCCGTTTAGAAAACGGGCCGGGCCTCGGGCACCACTTTTTTGACCCCGAGCCCAGCCCAGCCCGAATTTAATAAAAATATTTTTTTATTTTTTATTTTTAAAATACTTTTATTTTTATTTTTTTATTTTTAAAATTATTTTTTAGTGTTTATTAAAAATGGGCCGGGCAAGGCCGGGCTCGGACTTAGAATTTTATTCCCGGGCTGGGCCTGGATAAAATTTTAGGCCCATATTTCGGGCCGGGCTGAGCCCGAGCCTAGGAGGCGGGCCAAAAAAAATTTTTGGGCCTGACCTGAACCCAGCCCGACCCGTGGACACCTCTAGCTGCTACCTTGTTTTCTAGGTACATTATATAATTATATTATTTTTAGAGTAACAACGACAAGTAAATCTACTTACTAAAATAATAATTTATAATTTTCTTTGCCTTGTTTCAATACATTTTTGGTCAGAAAAAATAAAAATATTTCTCATATAACATTGTATAAGCCTATAAATTCCCATGATTCTTGATAAATGCCTTTTTGAAATTATCCCAATGGTTTTTTTTGTGTGTCTTTTATTGCTCCAAATTGAGGGTAAAAGACAAAGATAAATAATAAAAAGTGCATTAATTTTTTGGTAAATTACCTAGCTGGTCGCCTCTTAGGGTGTTATCATTTGGTCACTAAAAAAATTATTTTTTAATATTATCGGGATAAAAAAAATATTAATGATTAAGTAAAAATGCGATAAAAACTGAAATAATATTTAAAATTATTTGCTGAAAAATTTGGTAACCAAGTAATTTATTATAATTTTTTTTGGGGGGGGGGGGGGGGTTAGTAATAAAAAGTGCGTTAGCTCTTTACCTAACTGACAAGATGATAATCCTGAATTAATGGAAGAACAAAACAAAGTCTCCTTCATTTGCTCAATACTAGAAGTTAAATAGAAATGTACACTGTCCGAATTTTCAGTTGACAATATCATTAGTGAAATACTATTGCATATAAAAATACCATTATATCACTTAACTCCTACTTTTTATTCATTCTGGAGGCTCAAATTTGCTCTGTAAGTTCATATTTTTTGTACTTCAATGACCTGTAGAAGAAATTTCATGTAAAAAACACCAATCAAGAAATATTTTTTGTACTTCATGTTAATTATTAGCAGGGATTTCAGGGTAACAAGCATTACTTAAGTAAATATGAAAAATTCAGTATAATGGTGAATACAAATAGAAGTGCTTAGTTATGATCGAAGGAAGGGGGATCGGTATGATTTAGGAAGAAGCAAACATCAAACACCAACAGTGTGAAGACAAAGCAATGTTCCAACTTTACACTTAGAAATATATTATGGCAAAGATGGAATATACAGGAGGACCCCAAGCAGAGCATTTCAAGATGATGAATAATTTAGACGGAACTAGGTTGCTAATTGACATAGGCTAATTAACCCCATGGAAAAAAACAACGGAAAAGACGGCCACGGCCCTTATATTCTTTCCCTTCTCTCTCTCTCTCTCTATGTTTTTTCTTGGTAATGAAAATGATGTTTGATCGAGGTAAAAAAAATAACACTAATGAATATTCTATTGGTGAGAAAAGAAAAGAAAAAACTGTTTTTTTAACATTATTGTAAAGCGATAGATTTGAAAGATTTAATAAGTTGAAATTTTATTTTCTATTCAAACCCATTTTCTTCGAAATACTAGTCCTAATCTGACCTGGGAGCTAAGTAGGTAAGGGTGGACTGAGCTTAGAATGTGTAAGGCATCAATTGCAACCATTCAACATCATATGAAACTGGGGTAGATGTCAATCAATTTCAATGAATTTTTTAGGTGCCACTTTCCAATCCTAGCCTAGAATGCACATGCTTTTCATAGGGATTTAAGAGGAAAGTAAGTTCCCAAGGATGCTTGCTTTTCCTTTTTTTTTCACCTCTTTCTTCCTTTTTTTCTCTGTTGGGTAACATGCAAGCTAAGATAATTTTGACATTGTATTATGCTTTGATTAAACCTTTGCTTTCTGTGTTTTTTACTGGATGCAATTCAATTGCTCATTTTTCTTTTGCCTGTCATATAACTCTGATCTTTCAACTACTTGTATCCAGAAAAAAAGAACTCATATATCCTGCAATGGCAATGCCATCTTGTTCCCCATTTTGACCAGCACACATCAGTTAAGCTTCAATTTCGCTTTCAGAATAGCACATCTGCAACTAAAAATTAACACTGCTAATAGTAGGACAACTTTGTTAAATTGTAAATTGACCCTTTTATGAGGACATGTTTACATAGAGATAAATTAACAGTCACCTTCATTGGGATCAGATTTTTCAGCATTCAAACCATTTGCAAGCCAATAATATAGAAGACAGCAACAACCACCTGTGTCAATTGTTCCTATACTGAAAAGTCTCCAGTAAAGCTTTCGTTTCCAAGCCTCTCCTTTCTGAGATTATTACTCTGTACAAGACTGGCTTCATCTAACTTTGATTTTTCACTGGAGTCTCAAATCTGCAGCTGGTTTGGTCAACGGGGTCTTGGTATTTTACTAGTACAAAAAAAGGGAAATATTTGGCTTCCAATTATTGACCAGAAAAATCGAAGCCACCCAGAACACAACTGTTGTGTAGGACATCAGGGGGAAATGTGGTTTTTTCATGAGCAGCTTTGTAATAGTCCACACCTGTGTATCAGATGATTCAGATTCAGATTTGAGACTAACTGGGTATCTTTTTTGGCACTGTGCAAACTATCCTAACTCTCCTCCATGTTGGGGTTATTAGCACCATTTCTAAAAAGGGAACTAACAACAGGCCTCCCACGAACTCTTCGCAAGTTATTCTGTGGAGCCCCTGCAGCCTTTCTCTTCCTCACAGGACTGAAGAACCCACATTCAAGAGCTTCTAATGCTTTTGTGGTTAACGGTCGGTTCCTAGTGCTCTGCCTCCGATTGTGCATTGTAGTATGCTGATTGATCTCCGCAACTTTATCAGGACGCCTCAACAGCTCAGGCTGCACCATTATTTCAGATTGAAAGAACAATACATGTGGACACGAATTGTCACTATTTTGCACTGTCTCTGTAATTAATGGTCCATCAGATTCAAAACCTATTGAAACTTGAGGAACGTTTAAATCTATCAATGTATGTGACTGAGTTTTTGTTGAATATTCATCTCTATGCAGGCAGCTTTCAGTGACAATGCCTTCCTTTCCTTCATCGGCATCGCCTTTAGACAAAGAAGTCGCAGGTAACAAGTTCACGGATCCTGTTTGAAAAACCACATCTTGACAAGCATCAGGCTGGTTGAACCTACAGTGTGAATATTCTTCATTTGACATCCTATAAGAAGAAATGTTTCCAACACCACAGCTTGATTGTCCATCAGTTGAACTCTGCTGTCTAGTAAGAGGAGTCGTATATTTTGAACTGCTAGATGGCACCTTTTGTCTGGAATTATACTTCATAACATTTTCTTCATCATCAACAAGCAGACCTGTGTCATGGCTTCCATGGTTTTCCAGTGATATAATGCTGTCAGAGGCGCGGGGAATGCCAATATTTGAATTACTATTTACACAATCTGAGAAGTCCACACATTCTCCACCATCAACTATGGCCTCCGCAACATTTGAAGTACTAGTTTCTTCTGCTTCATCTTCTGAGTCATCAGATGTGTCCTCTTCTGAACCACTGGATGTATCAGTGGGGTGGGACAAGCTAGTAGCTTCAAGAGGTAAGCTTCTCAGCTCTCGAACCTTGGATTGTTCATCCCTTTGGACCAAACTAGTATCTACAATCATAAATTTCATTACATCCCGATTGCAACCAGAATTTCGTGGCTTGAGGTAACGATTGTGTTTATTTACCACAAAATCAGGAGCTTGATTAATTACTGGCTCCCACTTATTCTCTTTGTTCTCTCTGCTGGCTTCAGGCACTTTGATTTCAAGCTCAAGAAGCCCCGGTTCTGAAGCAACTTTATTAAGAACGTCAGTAACAGAATCAAAATAATGGTTCCCTTTCACTAGTCTCCTCCTTGAAAACTTCTTTACACCGGGTATAAGGAACACAAGAGAGTTCTTCAAACCAGCAAAAACCTGATCCTTTGGCTGTTCAGAGTGCCAACCTCTGGCTAACAGGCGAGGCCAAACAGCTTCCCAGAAAAGATCGCTGGATCTAGCTTTGCTCAACCTAAAATTTCCTGTTAAAAACTTGATAATATCTGCTGAGGTAAGAGCAGAACATGCTTTGCCAATTGGTATTTCGGGACGCAAGGAAACTACATGATTGGCTTTTACTGGCTCCATGGTAGTCAGGTCTCTCTTTCCTTTGCCAATACCTATAGCTTCTATGAGCATACCAAGGCCAACTGCATTCTTTATAATAAACACGTATTCCTCGAAGGAAACTTTTCCCTCACCAAATGTCTTAGAAACCTGCAATAACCAGAACTCGTAAACCATCATGATGAAATATTTTTGTCAAATCATAGACCAAAATTGCTGCAAAATTAGGTTCAATGGTTCAGTGTAACAAGAAACTTCAACATTCTTCAATAATCTGTTTCAACTTTTCTCCATCTCAAACCCTAAATAGCATCTATACTATTTTTTGGTTTACAACTTTATACTCCACGAAATCATCACTAATTACCAGTCTCTAGTATGCTTCTTTCCAAAGTGATCTGACTTCAATCACCCTGAAAAGTTGCACAATCATCGAAATACGCATACATGCAGTTGAAACTAAATTTGCAATTCTGCATGATGCAAATTTACACAAGCAACACTGAAATAAAATTCAGAAGATGACAAACCATGCTAATTAACAAAACTAAGGTCCCCATGAACATAATGTAGTGTTCCATATCATGTTTAAAGGAAACAAGGGAGAACCAAATAGACTAGGAAGCATATATGTGTGCACTTTACAGCACTCAAATTATATATAAGGACTAACTAACGAATTAAATATATGCCTAATTATTTAGAAAGATCAAATGAGTTGGGTTAGAAAAATACCTCAGACAACATGTCTTGACATTCTTTTGAAAGATAAGAAAATAATCTCGATAACAACTCCTGCTGCCGCCATCCTGTGAACAACTTTTGTCCATGAATGCACCTTTTGCTTCTTAACTTTCGGCATTCTGACCATCTACGGTATCCATCAGACCCGTAAAATTTTCCATAGTAGAAAGACAATATCTCTCCCATCTCTTTACTCCCAACAAAATCTTTCACAAGGATAAGATTTTTTCCAAAGATGTATAACCCAAGAAGAAAACTGTCACATTCGATATCCTTCCATACTTCATTTGAACTGTCCGGAAGAGGACAGAAACCTCTATCCAGCCGTTTCAACTTAGAATTTGGTTCCTGCAGAAAGAGTAAATCAACGTCCATCCTCGATCTGGTTGTAGGATGAAGTTCCATATACCCTTCCTTGTCTTTCTGATCACCTAGTGCAGAATACAGACTTTCAACTTTGTATTCTGCACATCCATGGCATGATGTAAAGCATCTCTCTTTGCTGTTTTCAAATTCGAATGCACCGTTTAATCTTTCAACCTCGGTCTTTGTCCAGAAAATAGGGATAGGCAATCCCATTGGAATAGGGTTTGGCACATTCACTATGTCTTTTGAATCAAGTGATTCCTTTACAACCTGTAAACCACGCCAATCTTCAACTAATGGTGGAACTTGTGCTTGGTATTGATATCCAACACGAGGAACCACCTCTGGATCTCCAAAAATTTCGTTTAAAAACGAACATGACGCAGGTAATTGTTCAGCAGACCCCTCTTCATTGCCCTCCATGTCTTTATCCAAAAGAGTGGTATCCATCTGCTCAAGAATTGAGTAAAAAGAACTAAACTCACCAAAAGAAAAGAGAAAAACACTGCATAAAAACAGCTCTGGAGTTGAAATTTACTTCAGAGGGTCCTGAATGCAAACATAGGGATTTTATATGGATGGAAAAATTATCATGGCAATTTTTCAACATTTTGAGATCGAAAAGAAAGAAAGCTTGTTCAGTCTAAGTTCATCAGCCAAAAATCATAAATTCTATAATCTTGAAATGCAAATACAACCAAAAGCTCCACAAATATTAAACCAAGCATAGTGAATAAATTTACTAACATACATCTCCAAGCAGAAAAAAGAAACGGGAGCCCTTAACTCAAGTATGAAGCTCAAGTCATTACTGACATTTATATTTTCTAGTAATCATGTGGATGCCGACATTCGAATTCCAGGCACAAATTGTTGACAAGCCCATTGAGCAGACAAAGAACAACATTAAACCAAAATCCAAAACTAATCCCAATTACATATAGCCGTCAATACATCAACATCAATCAATCTCATTGAAACTGTAGTATCCATTAAAATGAAATCAATCAAGAAAACATGTCACTCCATTTCATTAAAGTTATTACAAACTAAAAAAAGAGCTAGAAAACAGTGAGAAAAAACTACATTAACTAAGAAACTGTTGATAAGAAACGCATATAAAAATGCAAAAGAACAGATTTTAAAAAAGAAAAAGAAAAACACATGTCTAACCTTCATAGAAGAACTCGAACGTTAAAACCCACGTGCCAAAACCAACCTGGAAAAATGGATTTTCATTGTTATAAATCTTTGAACTTTGATTGTCAACTTTTTTTTCCAATATTTCTTTTTTCCTCTTCGCTCTTTTCTTGTTGCAAATAAATACAGGCAGAGCAAGAAAAAAAAACTGTGAAAAAAATAAAATTAAAAAAGAACAAATAAGACAAAGTAAAGAAAACTTTAGTTACCTTGAAAGAGAGAACTTAGCTTTCATGGATACGAAAAAGTTGAACTCTCGAGTACTTAACAGAGAGAGTTAACAATAAGAGAAAAGTTTTTTTTTTTTTTTTTGGTATTAAGAAGAAAAAAATGGAAAACCCAGAGAGAGAAGATGAAGGTTTGTGTTCGGTTTGATTTATGAGAGTTGAGACCACACGCGTTCGTAGGTGGGTTTTGATGCATGGGTCATTAAATGACCAAAAACACATGTCTATCTTCCTTTTACGTTGGCTTTCCACAGTCCTATTTTCGGTATTTCAGGGCTTCTTTTCTGGATTTCGTTTTTCAACGATTACATATATTTTTTATTGAAGAAATTTTCAATTTTATAATGAAAATTATTTAAATAACACATCATACATCATATTAACAGTATTTATAATTTCATTATAAATACTCAATTATAAGGTGAAAATAATTATTCTACTAAATATAGAGAAAATATTTAATACATTGTCAACAATTTTAAGCTCCATAAATAGAGTTAGAGGTTAACAAAGATTCTATAAAAATATAATAAAATATTTAAAAAAGCATGTGGCAATTTTTAATATTGCTTGTAGAATAAAAAATACAATATTAGTGACCAAATACTAACTTATAAATATAATTATTAAAATTTATATGAAAAATCATATAAAATTTTAGTTAATATAATAAAACTAAAATCTTAAAATTTATTATATGTTATGTTTAAATATTTTTAAATGATTTTTATACAAATATAAAAGAAAAAATCTAATAATATCATCTAATTTTATATAAAATAATTTTTATATCCGTTTAATAGTCTATGTTTGAGATTTTTGGTTGTCCTACCAATAATATCATCTTCAATATTCAATTTAGATTCTCCTTAAAAATGCAATGTGCATTACCATTACATTCAACTACTTATTACTAATATTTTATTAATCTTTTAATTAAATTTAATGTCAACTTCCTTACCACATCAACTAATAAATAGTTACAAAATCTAAAATAAGAAGTAAGAAATAATTACAATAGATTATGTAAAAGGGTTATTAAGCGAAGTAGAAGGTTATGTAAATTAGCTTAGAAAATGTACGTGATTGGAAAAGGAAATTATATGGGAAAAAATTAACAGAGTATTCGTCATTATTTGTTTATAATTTAAAATAATTATCGATTAAATTTTAATTTGATTGACTTGAGTATTACCGTAAATATATAGGAGAATGTGAACGTATTATCCTCTTATTTATAAGTTGAGAAAGAAGTATGAATAATTTTAAATATTGTATAAAAATAACAATATAATAAAATTGTTAAAAATAACATTTCATTGGTTACGTTAAATTGAATGGGTGTAGATATGATTTTCATATCATGAAAATGTTTAATATAAAGAAAATATTATCTCTCTCTCAAGTGTGAGATTTGATGTCCCACATTTACCAACTTTTACCATTTGAGTTTCCTTTTATTGAATAAAATAATATTTTTACACACACTAACCCATAGTTCTTTTCTTTTTCTTTTTTGGCAACCAATGGATTTTTAAAATAAGCGAAAAAGAAAAAGTTATATTATTCCGCCTTGGCTTGGCTTGGCTTGGCTTATGGTCTTTCTTTGCTACAAGTTTAAAATAAATAACGACTTTTGTACCAAAAAAAAAATATGACTTAAGATTCCACATAAATCTCATTTAACTAAATTTTGAGTCCCTACTTTACATCTTTACCTTGTTTTTACCCTTAAAAAAATGTTTTGACCTGTTTTACCATTTACTGACTGTTTTGATATTTTTATTTTTATAACTAAATTTAAAACCCATATTTTATTATTAAATAATCATTTAACTTCAACCGAATATATACATTTAAAATGAATATTTTAAGAAAATAAAATTTTATTAATAAAAACCATAACGGCCATTTTGTTTTGTTAAGAAAAATATTTCCTCTTATTATACTAATCATAAACAACAATAATACATAGTATAGATGATAAATAAAAACACTATCAATTGTATTGTTAAAACTATAGTTTGCAAAAAAAAAAACTTAAAATGTCTATAATTGCATCTTAGCTCTATTATTATCAACTCAACTCAACTCAACAACAAACTCTGGTCAACCAATTATCCACTACAATAAATCTTATCTTAGTGATGTACAAAAAATCAAGTCTCAAATGACTTATCTTCCTTATCATCTTTAATCCAATCTTACCATCATAATGCTTTATTCTGACAAAGTCCTTCGATAACGAATTCAAATAAATCTAAGGATGTCTTTGCCTTGGTAAATCACATATATACGTTAAAATACAATTAGAAACTAAAAAAAAAAAACTAAAATTAAAAGAAGAGAAAATTAGAACCATCATAACCATCAATTTTTCAAAAGATTTATCAGACTTTGGAGTGAATGATTTGATTAATTAATGACTATTCTATTCGATTCTTTCTTCAACTTGGAATCAATCTGACACAGCAACACAATTTCAAATAGTATATCGACATGAAGTGCTAGATAATTTCTTTCTTCTTCTTGCTTGTTGATGTATAACCAGGTATCATGCAATAGAAAATTCCTCAAATTCTTGGAGGTATTGGCTTGGGCCAAGAAACGGAAGATCGGGTAACTCATGAATCCAACGAGTTGGTTTATAATAATTCATGAAGGAAATTATCATATTTCCGCAAGTCAATTAGATGCAAAATATTAAAAATTGACTTTTTTTTGTAGTTGCACAAGAGGTTTTGTTTTATGTTGGAAGCCCTCTTTTTTTATTTTAAGGAATTGCTTAGTTATCTAGTAACAAGTATTATTTATTAGGAAGCTTTCGGTGCCCAATAAATATAAGGGCCCTTTGGATGGGCAGTGTGTTCACCTGTAATTAGTGTAAAAACAATGATGATAGTGAGATTATATATTGTAATGATACTGTAACATGAGATAGAAAAAAGAATTAAACGCATTGCACTAGAGATAAACACCCATCCAAAAAGGCACTAAATCGCCAGGAAAAGCACCACAAAAATGATCAAAAACTAGACTTGTGAAGAAACCAAAGAAAAGAATTAAAGATGCATATCTTTGATTAACGGTTAATAATAACATCTTAGCTTGTTATTGTCAAACTACTTAAATGACAAACATAGATAAATTAATTAGCCACTAGCAAGAGGTCTTAAGAAATCCCATCATGTTGGTGATGCACAAAAATTAAGTCTCAAATGATTTATTGTTCTTCTCATCATATCTAAGTCCAATATAGCGTTTATTATCACTTTGCTCTATCTTAACAAAATTCTCTATAATAGTTACTACCAAATATCAATAATGCATTTATCTTAATAAATATTGTACATGAACCAAAAACACAATTAAAAATAAAATTAAACCAAAACCCTAATTAAAAAAATAGGTTGAAACAAAAATTAAACTAAAAGAACTATAAACTAATTTCTACTGAATTCAACTCTTAACCTATAAAATACACTCAAATAACCTCTTTAACCATTATTGTATCCATTGATCTCTTTTGTTTTTATCACTTTTGTAATGTGTCACGCCACGGTGATTACCACGACATTTCTTCAAAATTTTTAAGATTTTATTTATTTATTTTAATTATTGAAGTTTATTATAAAAAGAATTCTAAAAATAAAAATAATTATTTAAAAAACTATAAAAATGTTCCCTCACATCAATATCAACGATTCAGTCCCTCCCTTTTCTCTCTCAATCGATACAACACTTTCTTTCACCTTAGGTTCCCTCGTATCATGTTCGTTTTTTCTTCTTCAAATTTTCATTTCCAGCTCTTAGCTAAACTTATTTTGGCATTTGATCTTCATTTTGTTATATTTTTTTCATTGTTTTAAGCTAACAAATTATCAATTCAAACACCAGTACACTACTAATTTCGGTTTCTTTTTTTGCTTAGGAAATGGGCGATGTCGGACGATTCTTGCTTCTCCGTCGAAATTGTATCCAGTAACATCATGAAGCACTTCGCTTTTTGTTGTTTCTTAGAAATGTTTGTGTTTTGTATTTTTTTTAAATAAATTTAAAATCTATATTACAATTATTTTATTTTATTTTTAAAAATTATTAATTTTACATATATTTTCAAAAAATTATTGAAACATGTGCCGTATTATTGGTTATCAATGTCACCTAATCAAATTCTAATAGCATTACTCAAGAGATATCTAACTGCAACAAAATCCAAATTTAGGTATGAATTAAAGTGAGCAAGTTAAGGTAAACCGAAAAACATAGTAGGATTATCATTTTCTCAAGCGTAGTTTATTCAATACGAGCTTCTAATATTTAAGACGTGGGCTCCATCTTAAGTTGACGACCCTGATCGACTATTAATATATATATATATATATATATAAAATATTAATTTAAAATTAATGATAATAAATTTTCTTTTAGTATTTTCTTTTAAATAAGTATGCGTAACAAACCATTAATAATATCATAAAAATATAATAAAAATTAAAATTTGTTCTACTTTGATAAAAATATAAAATTAAAACTATAACGCATCGTTTAAAATATAACTTTCATTTTCAAGTAAGGTTTAGGATGAATAAATTAATATTTAATTCAAAGTTGGGTGAAGGTTAAATTAATTTAAATAGTATATAGAATTTAGAGTTTGTTTGGATAAATTTTTTTAAATTTTGAGATTTTGAAAATACTAACATTTTAGAATTTATCAACTCAAAGTGCTTAGATTCGAAGTTGTTTTGTTAAGATAAATAATTTATTTTAAAAAATAGGTTCATGAAATTTTACAAATTAAAAATAATTATATTAAAATAAACAATATAAAAATATTTAATATGGATATCATTATATTTGTAAAATTTATAAATATTTTAATAAAATAAAATTTAAAATATATATTATAATTAACTAAAAATATTTTTTTAAGTTTAAGTTTAAGTTTAAGTTTAAGTTTCTTTATCTTATAGTGAGATCATGTGTATTAAATCAAATAAAATTACGTGAAAAAACACCTATTTAGGTGGAATTTGGAAAAAAAATTTAAGCCATTAAAATTCTCTTTAATTACTCACAATTTTGAAACTCTCAAATATATTTACCCAAGCAAGTAAATTCATTCTTAGAATTTTTAAACCCTTGATATTAATGATCTCTCTCTTACAAATTCCTCACTCAAACACACCATTAGAAGCAAATACTCAATGACTCCAAGATTTTGGTGAAGCTCAACAATGTGATCTTATGAGAAAAACATCTTATCTAAACATCATGTCATAGCAGGTAGATCCACACAATTTTTAGAAAAGATATGAGAAAGAATTCTTGACCGTACTTGTCAATCTATCAAGTCCTCAACCTAATGAACGCTTTGCCTAGTCTCTTCAACTCGACTCCAACAAAATTCTTGATTGGCATCCATCACTCTGCCATATGTACTAAAACCATTATACCACCTACACTTGAAAGGTAATGAACTCCTTGTCTAATCTCTTCAACTCGACTCCAACAAAATTCTTGATTGACATCCATCACTCTATCACATGTACTGCGACTTACACTTAAAAGGTAGAAAACTCAATAGCTGAGACCCTTATCAATCTAGCCTCCGTTTATAAATACTCCATTCCAACATCAAGGCACGCATATAGAAAACACACTCAACCTACCATACGATGTAAATCACTTTCCCTATATTAACTCTCCAAAATTTCTACAATATGAATTGTCATCATCATATCATTTTATATTTCGTACAACAATTTTTTAATAAGATTTATTTCACCTATAATATAATTGCAGCAGATACAAATTTAAATAGTTGGATTTACAAAGTCATAATCTATCTATTCAAGGATCAATGCTCGCTTATGTGTGTGTTTTTTTCTTTGAATCATCAATCCACAAGAGAAGTGAGGAATAAGAGTAAAATCATAGTAAAAAAGAGCCCAATAAAAACAGCATGGGCTCTTCATGTAAGCTAACACCCAATATATTTGGACCAACAAGAATTGCTGGATTCGCTATTGTAGTTATTAGATTCCCCCCCCCCCCCAACGTTACTATACGCCATTATGGTAGTGCTACTCCCATATATTTGGCGGAGGAAGAAAGAAAGTTTTAAATTAAGGGCATAATGATTATTTGGCCCTCCAACTTTCCATAAAAATTCATTTTAGTCCTTATTTAATTTTTCACTTCTTTTAACTCTTGAACTTACATTTTTGTCAAATCACCCTCAAATGAATGGAAAAGTTAACATTTGTCAATTTTGCTAATGTGGCATATACGTGGATTGCCACATGGATGGCATGCCAACATTTAATTAATTTTTAACATTTTAAAAGTATTAAAAATATTTTTTAATATTTTTAAAATAATTTTAATGATTTTTAAAAATATTTTTATATTTTTCTGAATTTTTAAAATTTCTTTTAAAAATAATTAAATGTTGACGTATCATCCACGTGTATGCCACGTTAGCAATGTGAAAAAAATGCTCATCTTTTCATACATTTTGGATGATTTGATAAAAACGAATTTAAGAGCTAAAAAACAAAAAAATTAAATAAATGGCTAAAATTATTTTTTTAAAGTTGAAAAGTTAAATAAATCATTATGTCTAAATTAAAACTAGATATAAAATTTATATTTGTAAAAGTTAATAGTTTACCCAAATAAAATTTTGATTGAAAATGCAGCGTTGAGGTTTCTTTTTTCAAAAAAAATTCTATTTATTCAAATTCAATCTTATATATGTTTTATGATTTATTAATTTTAAAAAAGTTTGTCATGTTAGTTGCCACATTATTATTTTTTCACGTTTGTTTTTAATGGCCTGTCAAAGGCTTTGACAAAAAAAATTAAAGGGTTCAATTAGGTACAAATCATAATTCAAATGGTTCAATTTTAATTGATTTGACAAAGAAAATTGACTTAATCGAAGGAGTCGGTTAAGTCAATTTTAATGAACTTAAGGCTCAGTGCATTTACCTGTGATTAATATAAAAGCAGTGGTGGCGGTGAGATTAGATACTATAGTGATAATGTAACGTGAGACAAAAAGAAAATTAAAACGCCCATCCAAAGGGGCCTTAGTCTCTTTCCCCTAATCACACTTACTCATGGGTGAGAAAATATTTTGAGAGAATAAATTAAAACTGAAATTTTTTTGTTGAAGTTACAAAAATATAAATGGAGTCAAACTAATTTACAAAGTATATGATTCGAACTTTAAAAATGAGAACCTCAACCTTGCTGACTCTTCTAGGGCCCTGTTGACTGAAATTTTAAATGTGTTGAGTACGTTTAATTAAATTTTTTAATTATAATTTTGGTAACCATTATATATATATAACAAAGAATCCTGGTCCTCCTACCACTGAGAAAAGTGTAACCTCTATTCATATACCAACACCTTGCCCAACTGTTGGCTGATCCCTTTGCATCTTCATAAACATTACTACAGGGCACAGGCTCTCCACACCACTACCGTGTAAAGCAGTCATTATCTCCACTACCAATTTACTCTCTCGTTAGCTTTTCTACTCTATTATTTGAATTTTCTGAATTTGCTTGCATACTGTCTTAACTAATTAATTATCTGTATTTTATTGTATCATAATATAATATTTTTTTTATTTTCTAGAATATAATAAAGCTCAAGCATCCCGTAAAGCTTTTATTTATTTATTTATTTAAAAAAGCAGTTCCTGCCAGTGCGGCACTGAAAGAATACAGACAACAATAAAATCAAGAGACGTAGAGTTGAAACTGAAATTTAAACAAAATCTATTACAAAAGCTTCATACTCAAATCTGCGGCTAAGATGCCCACTAGACTAGACAACAAATCCTAGAAAAATGCACAATGGTTATTAAGCATCCTCAAAAATCATGAAACACCATGGTTGCTGTGGCTGTCTTCGCTCTCTAATCCCGATTTCTCTTTTCATCTTCTCTCAATATTTTTAAATCGGATCAGTGATTGACACTATTAATTCGATTGATTTAATTAAAATATTATTAAAACTTTTTAAAATATATAAAAAATTAAAAATTCTAATTTAACCGTTGACTCAATCAATTTGATCCAATTTAAATAACATTCTTTTCTCCGCCTTTCACACCAACAGCTGCTAAGGTGACTTTGCAATTAGGGTTCCGTCAGGGGTTGGGTCTGGGCTCTTTTCTTTCCTAATACATTTTCATGGATGCTTTCACTAAATTTAATAAAATAATATCAAACACTTAATTTTGGGTATATTTCATTTTATTTTAAGCAATTTTTGGGTATATTTTAGTTTCTATGTTTTAGAGGTTGATTCAATATCACGGTTAAAATATGTTTTGCTCTTTACAAATTTGAAATTTAGTCTCTATTTTTAGATTTTAAAATTCAAGCTTAATTATTAGTATTATTTTTTGTTAGCGTAACATTTTGAAGTAAAAAATACTTATCTAATTGCCATGCAGTGTTAACTGTTAAAATTTAAAATTTAAAAATCTAAATTTCAAATTTGTGAACATATTTTAAACAAATAGCAGCCATCAGTTAATATAAAATGAGAATATAAATGGAAACAATTATAAGTAAAGTAGTGTTTTAAAATTAAAAGTGAGTCTAAGATGACCAAATAAAGTATGTTGTTTTTACTTTTGATTTCCTTTCCCCCTGCTTTTGTTCAACTTTGTAAGCATCCGAGTACTTTTCTTTTTTTTAATTACTACTAAATAATCATGGACCACCAAAATCATGTTCTCTTAACAGTAGTTTCAGGTTGGGAAGTACAGTTTGATGCAGAAGATTGGCTATGGGTAACCAGCAAATTCCATTTAAATATATATGAAATTGGGGAAAGGATATATTCTTTGACAACACATACACCTATTTGCTCTGAATATAGATAAAGTTGTGCCACAATATACATTTATTCAACCTCTTGCTTCACATTCTTCGCCACTATTCATTTTCAAACTTCTAATCTCGAAAATCTTTAATATATAAATTAATTATAATATTAATTCTTCAGTTAACACTAATCTCTTTTCTTTATTATTAAAAAACCTAATCAAAATTAAATTGATAATTCAAAGCATCTCTAATAATTGTCTTAATTTAATTAAGCAAATTTCGTTCGTCAATCGTTGAATTAGAACTTAGGCTCAATTTATTTTATTGAAAATGGTTTTCGGAAAATATTTTCTGCATTTTCCTATATTTGTTTCATGGAAAACAACTTAATCAACGGAAAATGACTTACGGGTCAATGGAAAATAAACCATTTTTCTTATAAAATGACCTACCTTCTTGAAGAGCGCAAGTCATCTTCCAAAAAAATTCTTTTATGGGTGATTTTATTTTTATATAAAAATTAATTAAGTCAAGTTTAACATTATTATATTATTAATAATTTTTATTTTAAAATATATAAAATTAATAAAATATTAATATAAAATATTCAACATTATTAAACATAAATATTTAATTATCTATAATTATTTTAATAAATTATTTAATATTTAATTTTATTTTAATATAAATTTTAAAAATAATTTTAAATAATCTTATTCATATATTAGTGAAAATATTTAATATCAATATTTGAATAACAAATATTTGTACAATTATAAATATATTAATAATAATGTTTTGTAGTATCTGATTAAAATATGCCATGAGTCTATGTACTCTTCACAAATTGAAATTTAGCCTTTGTACTTTTATTTTCAAGAATTTAGTCTTTGTATTTTCAAATTTAAAATTAAGTCTAATTGTTAACATTCTTAAATTCTTTTGTCAATTTCGTTGTTGTCACATTTTAAATAAAAATACTCGATATTATTGTAATTAAAAATGATGTTATAATGAACATGAATTTAACAAAATATTTTTAATAGCGCTAACAATTTGAACACGAATTTTGATATCTAAAAAGTTGGACTAACCCAAAAATAAAAATACATTGACTAAATTTCAAATTTATGAAGAGCACTAGGACTTATGACATATTTTAACCTAGTATAAAATATGAATGTTTTAATTATATAAGTATGAGTATTTGATTAAATAATGCTTAGCTTCATTTGTCCCTTACAACTTTAATGTGTCAATATGTACTCTCGATATGTAATATATGTAATTTAAATTAAGTTTTAATTATTAAGTTTATATATGGCATTATTATCAAATAAAAGTACATTGACTAAAAGGAAATTGCACTATAATATTCTATAACAAATATATTTATGTCATGTTTGTTTTACAAAGAACAATGTAAAGTATAAATTTATAGATATAACATAAACTCAATTAAATAATGAAAAGATAAAAAATCTCAAATGTATGTTTGTTTCATTGAAAACAATTGTTATGAAATATTTGAAGGAAATTAGTCAAATAATAAAAATATTTTACATAGATTCATTCGAATACAAAAAATAAATCATTTTTCAAAATTATTTTTCACGCTTATTACAGCAAGTTGCTTGAGTTAATAACTAAACTATAGAGTTGAGTTCTTGGTGTTGGGTTGGTGATATGGTTTAATAAAGCGTGATAAATAATGATGATTAACAGATAATGACTTCTTAATTATCAACTTAACATCAAATCATAATTTCTCCTGATTGTCTCTTGATCAAACCTTCCATCAGCTGCCACATGCAAACCCTATATTTTAAACCTTTAAGTGATCCTAGTGGGTTACGTGGCATTATGTACTAAATCCAGAATCTTAAGAGTACCCCCCACAAAATGATCTCACTAGAAAATATAATTATAAAAATATGTAAAACATATGATTTCTGTTGTCTTGTTGAGAACCAAATATAGTAATCTTATCATGCAAGTTAAAACCTAACTGGTAGGTAATCCAACTTTAATGTTATTGTTTATAATTAAATTGGGTCTCACTCTAGGCCATAGAGAGAGGTTGGTTTGCATCATCTTCAAGAAGCGTACAAGTGCATGTATTTAGTCCATAATTTTCAAATTCGCATAATTTTTTAAGGTTTCTCAATTGGAATTTGGAACTCTTTTGAGAGCACTAAAAGTAGCGAAGACCAAAGTGGGGGACCAATGTCTATAATTGACAATTCCGAAAGGCTTAAAAGGAAAATTATTTAAGGTTGACTGATTTATAATTTTATAGTTTGTCATGTTAAGTCGAATAAATTTTATTTTTATTGTTTATATACATTATATATAAATATTTATCTATATAATCGTGAGTTAGTAATCAGAAACGACGTGTCTGAACTTAAAAGGATATTTAATTTTCTGAAATGACGGATAAAATAGGGATTGATTCATATAGAGAAGGGCACAAGTACGACTTTGGTGGTGGTGGGGGTGGCTCAGGCGAGGATGGGTTCATTAAGGAACAAGATAGGTTGCTACCGATAGCCAACGTTGGACGAATCATGAAGCAGATACTACCTCCTAATGCAAAGGTGTCCAAAGAAGCTAAAGAAACCTTGCAAGAATGTGTGTCGGAGTTCATTAGCTTCGTCACGGGTGAAGCATCGGATAAGTGTCACAGGGAAAAGCGCAAGACTGTTAACGGGGATGACATTTGTTGGGCACTTGCAACGCTGGGGTTTGATAACTATGCTGAGCAATTAAAGAGGTATTTGCAAAGGTATAGGGAACAGGAAGGAGAAAGAGCTAACCAGCATAGCGCAGGGAACGTCCCTGAAGGAAAGGAAGAAACGTCAACTTACAGAGGCGAACTGCATAGCTCGCTCTCTCTAGGGCGTTTTGAAAGATGTAAAAGCATATGGTGATTATATTTCCCGACTTGAATTTACATTAACTATGTAGGATCATAAAGTAGCAGGGCTTGGGTTTGGGGCCTAAGCTAAAGCCTAAATGTGGTAGATGTTTTTTCAAAATTTCTGCTTCTGTGAGCTTAAAATCTGTGTGTTTGTTTTCTGATTGACTAATGTAAGCTTTAAGGATTATGAGAAGTGAAGCTAGCTCCCGTATGTTTCTTCCTTGAATTATTGAGTTTCTATTGCAGGTATTTTATTAGATCTCCAACAGCAGCCTAATTGGGAATTTTATATATGAAAATTTAAATGGTTTTGATTGCTAGTGGTACCCGTAGTAAACACTATTTCCAGTTGTAGTTAAAAAGATGAAATTGAAATTGAAATAATGAACACATAAATTATATCGAATAATTCATTACAATTCTTGTTATAGGCTTTTTCTCCCTTGCAAGCTTAGTTAGAAACAGT
Organism: Gossypium raimondii; assembly: GCF_025698545.1. NCBI lineage: Eukaryota > Viridiplantae > Streptophyta > Magnoliopsida > Malvales > Malvaceae > Gossypium > Gossypium raimondii. The sequence continues at coordinate 52,757,238 of NC_068575.1, forward strand.
AAAACATAATTAGCGCTCTCTAAAACTTGTAGATAAAATAGTAAACAAGTATTGGATACTTGTGAATCCCAACTAGTATGATAGCCATAAACCGCTGACATTTTGCCACAGTTCGACTTCTTCATTTAAAGTGAATCGCATTAGAAGTCTTCAAAAATCTTTGGAATATTTTCACCAATTATGATAACGTAAATTACAATCCAATATCCTTAAAAAAATTGTAAAAACAGTTAAAGTGATGATATTAAAATATGGAAATAAGATATTTTAAGCATAATATGCAAAATTTTCAAGATGAAACTATGAAAACGAATCAACAAACCATGGACAAAATAAAGTTATCACAACATCGAAGTACAACCACCATATTAAGAACATATATGGTAAAGAAAATAGTTTGCATCGTCACAGCAAGAAGAACCAAGCCAAAGCAATCAACGCTCACCTCCCCCTCCACAACTAAACTTTATCAAAATTCAAAAGGTTTCACAGTACACAAGCAAGAATATCTGGAAATTTATAGCAGACTGCACAACTCTTTTGCCTCGTAAGAAGCTTAATATGCTTCTTCAAATAGTCAGGTTGCTTGCCAATGCATGCAATTTTAGCATTTATGTGTTCTACCAATTTAGCATGTGGGGGAGCCAAAAAGATGGGGTGCTGGAATTTCATCATTTTAATAGTCTATATATTTATAATTTATAAAGGATTAAATCAAATTTTTATCATTTTGAAAGAGTCAAAATACAATCTTATCATTACTAATTTAAAATTTTATAAATTATAAAGTGCTTAAATTAAAATATTACCACTAGCCACTGAATTTAGCCTATCAAATTGATTCGAATACATATCCTGGATATTTTTATCAATCATGATAAGTTAAATACCAGTTTAATATCCTTAAAATACATAAAAATAAGGAAATAGTAAATCCTGCCACATCTAATGAATAACATATATATTCCAATTTTTTCGTTAAAAGAAAAGTAAAGAACAAAAATATGAAGAGCATAGGGAGCGGAAGCAAAATTAGACTATTTAGATATTAAGGAAGCTATTAGCATATAATATATGCTGATGATATAGTTTCACACATCTTACGCTGTTTCAATCCCATAATACAATAATTATTGTTCTACATAGATGTTTTAAAGCTGGTAAGTCATGCCGACTTTAAGCATGCGCTTGTGAGGAATATCAAACACTGCCTCACTTTGTCTCAGGTTTCTCCTCAATAAATTATAAGCATAATCAACCAAAATCCTCTTCATCACATTGGATTCTTTGCTTGCAATTACCTCGTTCTGTCCAATTAAATGAACAATACCAACTTCTTCCCATGCTTTCTCTACTTGTTCTATTTCTTGTTCCATTATCTCTCGAAGCTTCTCTTCTTTTGCTTGCTTCGCTTTCGAAATCTCGTTGTGTTCGATTTCCCGATCTGATTCTCTACCGGATTCAGTCATTTTTCCACCGATGGATAATGTTTGAATTTGCATCCAAGTTTCTTCTTGGATGAACTCTTTCAACCTTGTAATTAATGTCTCCTCAAAGGCCACCTCCCGCACATCGTTGTACCCGTATCGAACGGCACACTGAAAGGCAAATAGCGTTCTCGGTTCAACTCTTCGAAAAAAGTATCTTTCTTCTGCTGGAACTTTATTAACGTGGAGCGATTTCATGGAAACAAAGACAATGATGGAATGCAACGCTGGTACATTCGAAACGTAGTGCTCGAATATGGGTGGTATACCTTGAACCAACTCCGAATAGAACATTGCAAGCCCAGGAATCCTAGACATGTTTTTGTTCGTAAATATCTCGGTTAATCTTGCTGGAGAAATCATGTGGTCTAGCTCATAATGGTACTTCCTCCGATATACATTGTTCCAAACATACATTACAGTCATTAGGAAGGCCGAGAATGCCAGCGGCAAATACCCTCCCAAAGTAAATTTATAGAGAGCTGAACTCAAATACATAAGCTCCACAAACCCAATAGTAACAACATACAAGATTATCAAGAATATGTTAGTTTTCCATATCATGATCATGATGAGAACCAGTAAGGCTGATGTGAGTGTCATTACAAACACCACCGCAATCCCTGTAACAAATGGGAAATTAAATTAATATTGAAGAGATTTAAAGCATTGAAAATGAAAGAAGTAAATTTGGTACCATATGCATTGCCAATCTTTACAGTGGTCTTGAAACCAGAGGTGACACCAACACAAGCCAACATCAAAAAGTAATTGATCTCTGGGATGTAAACTTGTCCTTCATGATTTGCAGATGTGTGGACAACTTTGACACGTGGGAAACAACCTAGGGAGAGTGATTGATGAACTACTGAGAAAGTTCCTGAAATCATTGCTTGACTTGCTATGACTGAAGCCAAAATGGACACTACAAACATTGGCCAATACATAGGACCTGCATATATGCACACATATAATAATCGTAAGAGGCTACTTTAGTATATAAGAAGAAAAAAGACAAGACAATTTAATGTCCATGTCCATGGACCTGGAACTGATTTAAAGAATGCATCAGAAGCCGAATCTGGATGTTGACGAAGGTAAGCGGATTGTCCGGTGTAAGCCAAAATCAAAGCCGGGTACACCATGGAGCACATGCTAACTTGAATGGATCGAACCGAGAAATGGCCAACATCAGCAAATAGTGCTTCGCCTCCTGAATGAAAGCATTGAGAAAAGCTATAAAAACTTGTATGACAAAACTAACAATGGAGGAAGTATGGGGATGAAAGCGAACCGGTGGTGCAAAGAACAACTCCACCAAGGGAAACCCAAGCATCTTTTTTGTTCCTGATGAAGTATTCAACAATGTAGATTGGGTTGATGGCTTTAAGCACTGTGGTATCATGTTTTATGATGTTGTAGAAACCGATTCCACCGATTAAAATAAACCAGAGGCTAAGAATAGGAGCGAAGGTGTAACCCACTTTAGAAGTTCCAAATCTTTGAATCATGAAGAGGAACACCAATATCACTATTGATATCCCAGCTATCATATCTGTTTTATTACACACCAAATTTAGTCTAGACTTCATACATAGTCGACATAAGACAAAAATAATGAAATATATATACCTTGTGTCAAGGCAGATGTTGCTTCCTTGACACCCCCCACGGCAGATAAAACTACAACATGAAATATTAATTAATAACAATGTAAAGAAATAAAAGAGAAAGTATAATTAATAAAGGGATTAGTGAATTACCGGAGATGGAAGGAGTGAGGATACTGTCGCCAATGACCATGGAAGTACCGAGCATGGTGATGAGCAATAAGAAAAGTTTGGCAAATTTGCTCTTCTCTAAGCTAGATTTGAGAACTGATGCTAGTTTCAGCCGCTTGCTTGGCAGTTCCAGTGTGTAATTCGATACTTGGCGGTCTTCAGCTTGTTGATTGGGGATCAAACTCACTTTCGCGTAACGACAAATTAACGAATAAAGTGCGAACGTTCCTCCTAATTTTAGATTACACGTCCATAAAATTTATCAAAACCATATATAACTCTTCGTTTTGGCATTTTGATTTCTTTTATCATAGTGATTTTGTTATATTAATTATCATAAAATAAAATGATTGATTTTTCTTCATTTTGTTAATGCAATTGGACCCCCGCTCCCTCGATTAACTTGCTTGCGCCATTGTCTCTAGTATTTCATGGTTTTCCATTTCATCTAAAACTACAAGTAACTAAATCTATTTCTTCCATAAAACCTTAACCCTCTGTAAAATTCTTTTATTCAATTTTTTTTATATTTACTATAACATATAGTATTTATAATATTTTAGATTTAATAGTATAGTTTATTCCGATATTTCGTATTTATATTCCAAGTCTTTTTAAAAGATAGTTTAATTTTTCAAAACTTAATTTCCTTTTATCATTTTACTATTTATGTTCAAAACCATGTGTGTCTCTTCCAACAATATCGTTTTCAAGAAACTTATAAAACAACACTTGGATTATTGTCTAGCTTTTCTAATAAATATATGAGTTTTGATTTGATATAACAAGAACAAATATCCTATTGTTTTTTGCTTTATGAATATGTCATAATTCAAGTATATTATAAATATATAATATTAATACTACTCAAAACATAAATGCTGTGAATTAATTGCAACAAATTTTGGTAGAAGAGCTTTACTGGAAACTCAAAAAAAAGAAATTAACGTATAGGTTGGACGTACCTTCGCCATTATCGGTAGCTCGTAAGACAATAAAAACGTACTTAATCATAGGAAGGAGGGTAAGAGTATAAAAGACTAAAGAAAGGACTCCCAATACGTCATCTTTGTGTTTTATTCCATTACTGAAGGTGCTAGAGTAAACATAGAGTGGTGACGTTCCAATATCTCCGTAAACGATGCCTATGCTTTGAAATGCTAGATTCAACACCACCCACCACTTCGTATCCTTCAATCCAATATATATTACATTTATGTGTACGTAGTATGTAAGTGGAAATTGTAAAGAGTAGGAAAAACAAGGGGTGGAGCGAATTACCTTAGAGTGTCTGCCATGGTGAGGTGGGGTTTTGGTGGAGATGAGGTCCATTGAACCATATGGTTTACGCAATGGAATTGAAGGGGTGTTGGCTTTGAGCTGGTCATCAGACATTGGAATGTCGAGCCGTGTTTGGACAACGACACTGGCCATTACTTCAAAAACAATCAAATAATTAAATACTTCCTTTTGAAAACCAAGACCTTAAGACCATATGCACCACAGAATTTTATATATGGTGAGTCTGTTTTTTTTTCAAATATTGGGTTATCATTATCATATATTCTCCTAATTTTCTTATGCTAAAATCAAACAAATTTATCTCAGTTTATTTTTAAAATGAAAATTATCTGAATTTTAAAAATTACTTTTAAAAGCAAAAGTTATCCCAAATTATTGTATAAATTATTGTTAAAATGAAAATTATCACAATTTATTTTAAAATTACTTTTAAAAATTATCCAAATTTTTAAAATAATTTTAGAACATAAAATAAGAAATTTTATTATTAAAAATATATGTTTTTATATGATCATTTATCTTTTATTTTTAAATATGAAAATCAAAACAGAAATGTTTAAAAATAGATAGAATACAGTTTATCTTATTTTTAAATTATTGGTTTATTTTATTTTAAAATTATTTGTAAAATCATATATATTTTTAAATGGGATAAGTTACAAATCTGTACATAAACTATAGTTTAATGTGCAATTGTATACACAAAATTTTGATTTTATCCAATATTGAAAATTATTAACATAATTATTGATATAACATCATTTTATGTTTATATATTGCATACATGAATAATTATAATCATTCAATATAAAATAATTTGATGAATTTATTCCTTTAAATATGTACGATTAAATCAAAATTAAAGTTTCAAGTATAGATTTGAACCGCAATTAGAGTTTCACGTGTATAATTACACCAAATTAAATTTCATGTATACAATTGCACATTAAATCAAAATTCATGTATAATTCTGAGATTTATCCCTTTTAAATTTATGGTTTATCTTATTTTATTAAAAATAATAAATTAATTTTGTTAATATAAAATAATAAAGAAGAAAATGTTATGTGTCATTAAATAAGGGATATCACGTGTCCACATTTACTAGGATAAACTTAATCTCAATTCTCAAAATAATTTTTATTTTTGAAAGTTAACAAAATTATTATTTTACCTTTATTTAAACTCATAATATATGTTGAAAATATTATGATACTAAACTACACTTTTATTATAATTTAAAGAGAAATGATTCATTTAAACCGTGTAAAACTTGGTTTTATAATCTTCCATCATTTTTATAGTATTAATATTTTAACAATGATTTGAGGACTCTTTTATTATACTCTTCTATAACTTTTATAACTTAAAAGGCTGTAAAAATTATAGAGAAACTTAATTTAATTGGTGGGATAAAATTTGAACATTTTTTGCATATTTATGGATTATCATTTGTTTGAAGTTACCCAAAAAAACATAACTACAACTCATATCCTTATCATATATTCTCCTAGTTTTTTATGGTGAAATCAAATAAGTTATCTTAATTTGTTTTAAATTAAAATTATAAAAAAATTAATTACTTTTAAAAAATATCCCATTTTATTTTTAAATTAGTTTTTAAAACAAAATTATCCAAATCCTTAAAAATTTTGAAAAGAAATTATTAAAATGATTTGTTTTTATATGATCATTTATCTTTTATTTTTAAAATTTTCTACCATCCTATATTTTAAATAAATATTTAAAACTATTTTAAATATGAAAATCAAAACATAAATTTTCGTTTAAAAGAATAGCTTAGAATACAGTTTATCTTATTTTTAAATTATTGATTTATCTTAGTGTCCATTTTACGGTTCATATTCGGGATTCGTGACTACTCTCTTAACGACACATTGCATCCAACTACTTATTAATTATTTTAAAATTAATTTTAACATCATATATATTTTAAATTTATGGTGTCTTACTTTATAACAAATTTTAACAATAATAATTTAATTCAGTTAATATAAAAAAAATAAGGAAGAAAATATCATGCGCCATTAAATAGGGATGTCATTTGTTGTTAAAAGAGACTGCTCGCATTAGCTAAGGTCTTAGACCTTATACTATATAATATATGATATGATTAAAATGTAATAAATGATAAAATAATCTCAATTCTCAAAATATTTTTTTGGAAGTTAGTCTTTAATCATATATTCTCATTAGAATTTAATACAATGATAAAAATAAGGTCACGTATGTTAAAACATAATTTCAATTATCAAAATATTTTTATTTTTATTTTTGGAAGTTAACTTAAGGTATTTACATAAATTTTAGACAAATTTATTCTTTTATCTATATTTATACTCATAATATATATTGAAATATTATGATCTTAAATTAGACTTTCATTATAATTTAAAAGGGAGGATACATTTAAAGTTAAACTGGTGTAAAATTTAAGTGGTTTTATGCTTTTGGTAACTTTGTATACTATTAATATTTTAAGATATTTGTACTTTTCAATTTTCATACATTTAAATTTTTTAATCAATTTGATATCTCTATCATACCAATCTAGAATATTGTCTACATTAATATGTATTTAATGGCTAAGAGTTTTGTTTTACATAAAAGAATTAGATGAAAATTTTAATTTATGTTAAACTTAGCATACATGATCTATGTGAATAGAGAATAAATTATAATGATTAGTTTGTTAAAATATTACTCTTATAAAAAGTTACGAAATTATATGAAATCACTTAAATTTTACACTAATATAAATAGATCTCTACCAAACTAATATTAATTCTATTGATGGACAACATAAAAAGGCGTACACAAAAATATAATATAAAAAATAAGTTACTATAAAAACACATGAATAATTTATTTTATAACTAAAAATATTATGATTTAATAGATTGATAATATAACTAATTAATTTACATCAATTTTGCCAAAAATATTAAATTATTGAATAGTACAAATCTAGCATAGTTTGTTCTTAAAACATTTTCTTTTATACTAAAACTTAAAATTTTTCATAACTCTTCTTAACCTTTAAATAAAATAAATAAATGCAAACACACCCAAACTCAAATTATTTTTCAAATATTATAAAATATACTTCTTAATTATGATTTAAAATTAATTTATTTTTAAATCGAATAGTTTAATTATTTTAATAATAATTACTTAAATCAACTATATAAAATAAAATCATTTTATTAAATAATAATAAAATTATAACCACATGTTCACATGCACCATACTTAACATTACAAACTAGCCTATTTCCAAATACATACAATATATAGAATGCAAGCATAGAAAACGATTTTTTTTTTTAAAAATTTTCAGAACATCATTCCACCATTAATAAGTGAAAAATTAAAAATGATAGTTTCAATTTTCTTCAAAATCAATACGCGCCAGCCGATATCATTATGTTACCTAGCTTCCATGCCAAACAGCCCAGGCCAAGTGGTACAAGAAAGCAAACTGTATGAAAACAGTACTAAGACTAATTTGAGCAAGTTTGATCCAAAAAAATCAAAGGAATCATGCCACTTATAGCACCTGCCTTGAACAGTTGACTTTACAAAATTTGCACCATTACTAGGACAAACTTAATTCGGTGCACATAGGTAGAGCAGGAGCTCACTTTAGTCAAAATGGTACTGCAAATCTTGACCACCTGGTCGCTTTCACCAAACTTTACAAAATGCGCACCAGTAAATTTGGTGCATAAGTTAAGCCACTTTCACAAAGTGCCCACAATTCGAAGCAGGATCCAGCTGATTGCAAGGTCTCACTACTACCACTCAACAGCCTTTCAAGCTAGCTACATCGACTCATATAATAAATATGCTCAGGCTTTTGTATTTTTCGAAGCCTTGTCAAAAATTGGATTTTCAACTAATTCCTTTGCGGAAGGACGCCGTACTGGATCATGATCCACCATGACCTGATAACAATTATAAGACCCATCAGATGAAAAAATCAACATGGACCAGCCGAGGATGAACCAAAGAGAAACTTGCTCATATATATGGTATGGAATCTGTATGTTTCATATGTGATAGAGTTACACATTTGGGATTTATATATACCAATCTGACAAATTAAGATGCATTACATGTAATAATCCTGTCAGACTCTATATTGTAGTATAGAGCTTCTCTGTTTGACAAGCTCTTCCTCACAACACCAGATCAGTTTTGCCTTGCATTTTTTTAATTTATAACCACTGACATATTAGACAGGAAAATCAGGACTAAGTATCTCCAATGATGCTTTATAGGCAGTTAGGAAACAACATAATTAGCTAATTATATCTAAAACTGAAGAACTTTGAGCAGAAAATAGGATACCTTGAGTAAATTTTGAAATTGTAGGGAATACCCAGCAAGCAGTGGCAGCTTTCCTTCTCTAAGAAACTGAGGTCCTGATTCTGGCAAAGGTGATCCCCTAATAAGCTCATAAATAGTAACTCCTAAAGAGAAGATATCAACCTTGTCAAGATGATCATAGTTCTCATTTAGGATTTCTTGAGGCATATAACGTGCATCACCCTCTTCAACTGGCAGATTCTTATTTAGGAGAGTTGCACATCCAAAATCACCAAGCTTATAAACACCATTCTTCACATATACATTATCAGGTTTTACATCCAAATGAACTATTCCTTTTTCATGTATAAACTGCAGTGCCTTTGCCATCTGCAAACCTTTTCACATCAGAGTGGAAGATAGAAAATAGGGAGGAATTAAACATAAACATAAAAACATAAACAAAGAAACCTATTGACTTAAACAATGTGACAAGAAAATGCATTAAAAAGTACTGTGTACTAAGTAGAAGGGAAAACCATGGAGGATTGTGAGCAGGAAACTATTGTTTTGATCCTAAATTCCAAATACAACCATGTAAGCATAAGTTTAAAGGTTGAAAGGTATTATTCTCATTCTTTGTAGAAAATGAAGATCAGGTATAGTCCCTTAATAACCATGAAAGGTGAAAAGGGAAGATATCTTTGGCAATAATTATGTGATGTTAAGTCATAAGAAGGTGATTCGAACCAAGCAAGCTAATAAATGGGAACGAGACCATTTCATTTTTCAAAACATTATCTATACTTATATTTCTGCCCTTTTTTCTCAGATAAGGGTAATTAAATCCCCAGCCATTTTTGTTTGTAGGGATGCTGTATTTCCTCTCATGCTAACCTGATGCATGGCTCTCAGGAATTCTCCTTCTGTGAACAGTTGAGTAGACGATTTTCTAGACAAGCTGTAATCACATAGCTCCATTTGAATATAAAGTTGCTCGTTTTCAAACCAAGAAGAGTAATATCCAACAGTGTTTTCATGAGATCCTGCAAAAGATTGCTTTACTATCAATGCCTGAGACTACAATTCAAATTTTTTTCTTAAATTGAACAACATGAAAAAACTAAGAAATAGAAAAAGAGAGTAAATACAGATTTATACCTAATGCTGCTAAAGCTTGAACTTCCATCAAGGCTTTTCTCCTGCAAAACATTAACGTTATTTTATAATAAAATTTTCTTAATAATTAGTAGCAGAGAAACCTGTGCAAAAGAAATTGAAAAAAAAAACTGAAAGCTACCTCTCAGTTTCTTGATGCAATGGCCGTGTACTATGTTTCACAGCATACAAGCAACCATCAATTCTCTTTAAAACTTTGAAAACTCGACTGAAATGCCCAGTACCAATTTGCTGGAAAACAAGGCAAAAAGAAAGAGAATATAATAGCCTGGAGGTTAGACATTAATACATATATTGAAACATATGATTCCAAATAAATTCGAAAACCTATGGAATATAAAATAGGGATGGACACCTCAATCTCATGAAAATCTGTGTGATAGCGCGAAAGCCCATCTCCACCAATGATTGCAGGGAAGAAACCTGTATATTGTATTGATATATTATTAAAATCTTTTGGATAAAGAATTTTAGGAAGCGAAGAGTTTCTTCAAATGGGTATCTTCTTTCTCAAATCTTTGATCTTTACAAACTAGAATTGTACCTGCACACTTTGATCTTTGATTTCCAAAAGGATCAGTGTCAACTTCTGAAGCATCCTTTAGATATGGGTTTTTAATACAAGGAGGTGGCATAACCCGACATCGTAGAGCAACAGCAGATTGAGAAACATAATTTTTAGTCTTCTGTACTCCAGGTATGATTGCTTTTTCTAGGTTGCCTTCATCTGCATCAAAGTTGTCACTGGCAAGTTCCACTATCTGTTGAGAGCCAGATAATGTAGGGCTGAGGGGATTTACCAGGATACCATCTGAGAGAAGAATGGATATCCAGTTGAAATTTGTTCACAAAAACCACTTGTGTTCTTAAATTTTTGTACATAAATATAAAGAAACGACAAAAAGAAAGTTCTTATGCCTAAACTTTTGACAGGAATATGTGCTAACAGATCAGATATTAAATCCAGTCAGAAACACAAAATTTTAGGAAGAAAAAGAAAACTGAAAATACGAAAACTAAAACTATGATCTCAACTATTCCGTTAATAATGTACTCCACATGAAAATGATGAATAATATGACTAGTTTCTATTACCACTATCCTGAATCATTTCTAGACCAGTAACAAAGTTCCCCATCAGTTAAACTTCATGTTATAGGCTGGGCCACATTTTTCTACTCTTTCACCATGTTATATCATCATATAAAGATTATGGTTTTGGTCATTAAACATGTTCAATGACCTTAAGCAGGAGGGTCCCTATTTTAAATCCTATGATCTTTACCCAGCCACCAAATTTCACAATGAATATGCAAAATATCGTGTGATGACTAAAGTTACTAACTTGCCCTCTGATAAACAGCAGGGGACTGCCACAGCTTATCTTTACTGGTCACTTTAACTTATGAAAGTCGGATCAAATATCTCTTTCAAATGGAGCTCCATGTTGTCATATGTTGCAAGTAGATGTGGAAAAGCGAACTTGTTTTCATCGTTTCGCAATGACGAAGCTCCAAGTTGTGTATATGTATAAGGTAAAGCATCAAAATAAAAGATCAGGACTTTTCAACAACTACAAATCCACAATCCATCCTTCTAAATATTCTAGCTTTCATCAATTACTTGCATATTACCTTGTCGAGGTCTCTTGCTTTTGAGAGTATTCAGCTTCTCCGGCGACTTAGGGCAAGGAATATTTTCCTGTGAAATTGATAAGTAAAACAAAAACAATTTCAAAACTCAAAACAGAAAAAATAACCAGATATTCCTCGACAAGTTATGAATGATAGTAATACCTTGTTGCAATCAAAGCCGTTCATCAGGTTCTGATTATCAGGGGTGATATAATCAGGAGTGCTGCATCCATCATCAAAAAAAAATATTTGAAGAAGCAAAATAAGAAATTTAGAATAATACCTATTCAAAGTGTAAGAAGATATACCAGAAGAAGTCTTGACTGAGAATGAAATCTTTGTCATCGGCGGCGTCGAGGTCGGGAACGGAAGTGGAAGGGTCATCCTGAGATCCGAAATCTAGAAGGTTCCGGGTGAAGATGGAGGATGAGGTGGCGGAAGATGATTGGTGGTGGTGGAACTGAACTTGAAAGTGCTTCCCCAATGTCCCTTTCATCTTATTACTTGGCCGCTTCGCTCCTCTTCTCTTCATCAACCAATCTCTCTTTCTCTCCTTGGCACGCTCGTGCGGGATATTATATAAAATGCATTTTTCACAGTATTTTTTTACTTCTACTTTTTTGGTGGGTGGGAGGAGGGAGAAAATGAATTTGAAATTGCGCGGGAAATTGTCATTATTTGTTGGCAGAGTAATCGAGGGTAGTGGGGACTACAGTAGGATCATCAAATCGTTTAATCTTAACCGTACATACGAGACCTGCCAGACCTGAGATGTCGATTCATTAGAATGTCACAAGTTATGTTACAAAGGCCAAGCAAAACTACTTTATTTAACATTTTTTTACATTCACAAATCACAAGATTCAATCGTTAAACTTAAATACAAATATAATGTTGATGCAACCAAATCAATAATTGAATGTATTATTTCATTGTTTACGAAAATGAGGTCCATTGAACCATTTGGTTTACACAGTGGAACTGAAGGAATGTTGGCTTCGAGTTGGCCATCGGACATTGGAATCTCGAGCCATGTTTGGACAGTGGCATTGGTCATTGCTTCAATAATAATCTAATAATCAAACACCTTTTTTCCAAAAACCAAAAGCTTGATCGTATGCAGCACAAGACTATGAGGATTGTAAAAATATTTAAATTAGTTGGTTGGGTGAGATTCAAGGACTTTTTTGTAAATTTGTTTATTTCCATTTGTTTGATTTATTGACTCTTTTGCAGGTATGTGGATTCCAAACATTACCCAAAAATACTTGCTTACTTTTATATATAGCAAGTCCAGCTCATGCCTGTGTAACAAGCCCAAGTCAAGTACTAAGCCTAATTTATGCATGTTTAATCCAAAAATATCAAAGGAACCATGCCACTTGTAGATTCTTCCACAATTTTAGTTTAATTGATTGGATGAGATGAGAATCCTTTCACAAATTTGTAGATTCTCATTGTTTGGAGTTAAAAAGACAACATATTTACTTTTTTATATAATAACTACAGCTCATATTTGTATTTGCTTATTAAATTATACCTATCTTAGTGTTATTTAAGTATACATCATTTTTAAAATTTATTTGTAATTTGTTAAAAAATATTTGTTTTGATATTTTTAGTATTTTTGATGTATTATATATATTTAAAAATTATATAAAAATTAATACGGGTGGGCCAGGCCCGAGTTTTAGTATTTTTATCCGGGTCAGGCTTGAGCTCTAAAGACCCGCCCGAAAAGTGGGAGGATTTGGGTAAAAACATAAGCCCGAAAAATGGGCCTAGGAAAAAAATAAGGCTCGTTTTAAAAATAAATTGGGCATCGGGTAAGACATTTTTGCCCGAACCCAACCCGGCCCGACCCGAATTCACTAAATGCCAAAAAAAAATCTACTATTTTTTTGTTATTTTAATTTTTTTTTGTTGTTTTCTCCCTATTTTACTACCATTTCACTATTATATTGCTACTATTTTGTTATTATTGTTTGGATATTGTATAACAGTTGTTTTATTGTTAATTTTGTTATTATTTTAGAGTCATTTTCTTGTTAAGTTGCATCTATCTTATTATTATATAAGTATACATATTTTTTAAAATTTATTTTCAATTTGTTCGGAAATATTTATTTTAATATTTTTAGTATTTTTGATGTATTATTATATTTAAAAATTATGTAAAAAATAATATAATATAAAAAATTTAATATGGGCGGGCTGAGTCAAGCCCGAGTTTTAACATTTTTATCCAAGTTGGACTTAGGCACATTTTTTGAATCGGGCCAGACTTGAGCCTAACAAATGGACTTTAATTTTTGCTTGGGCCCAACCCGACCCGACCCATGATCACCCCTGCTTGTATCACCTACCTTGAACAATGGGCATGTTTGGTTCGCTGTATTGGATTAGAGGTGTATTGGATTAGAGGTGTAATGGAATAGAGGTGTAATAGCAAATCAACTGTTTGGTTGAATGTAATGGAATAGAGGCGTAATAGTAATCTTGTGTTTGGTTAAATGGAATAGAGGTGTAATAGCATAATGGAAAAAAACTAAAATGACTAGAATACCCTTAGCATAAATTTGTTTAGGTAAATAATTATTGTTATTAAATTTTAATAAGATTATTAATATCAATAATAAATAATTTAATCATATTTTAACATAATTATTATTAAATATATTATAATTAAAATATATAATTTAATAAAATTCTTAATAATCAATATTCTTATATGAATTTATACACTCATTTCCTTTTATATATTAATATACCACATTAACCGGTTTATATTTATATCAATGGCAAAAAAAATTTGGGAGAAGATTTTTGAGGACTGCTTTTGTTTGCAAATAACATCATTCATTCTGTGGGGAAAAAATTATGAATGAGCCTGCTTATTAATTACCTTTTTTGTTTTGTACTGAAGTAGTTGTCACTGGTTCAAAAGTCGATATATATGTAATATTATTAAAATAATATTTTTATTTTAATTATTTAAAAATATTTTTAATTAATGCGGTATATGAATATACACATTTAATTAGTTTTATTTTTAATAAAATTTTCTAATTTATTCATTCAATTTTAATCACCTTACAATTTATTCATTGTATTATATCTACGATCCAATTTTAATATATTGAATATTTGTTTTTAATCAAGTTCTTTACTTGATTATATCTAATGTTCCAATTTTAAAAATTGAATATGTATGTGCATGCACATTTATACCGAATACATATTGAAAGAGAGAATGTGTGAAGGGCAAATGGCTTGATACATAATAGAAGGTCAAACCGAAGATAATTAAAATTTATTACACATCATACTCAATCAAATGCTTTTAAGAAAAAATTGATTTATAACACACATGGACATGCATAAATAAATAAGCAAGGAAAGAAAAGGGAATTACTTTCTATCACTCAAAAGGTCAAAGAGTTTTCCACCATATATCTCAAAATAGCTAAGCCACAATTTAAATCTCATTGTGATAAACTGGTGATGCAAGAATCTAATGAGGTCTTGTGCACTCGAGAGGTAATGGTCGCATTGTGAACGTCTTGCCACTACGAAATAAAAATATATTTCGTGAACTGAAATTAGCAACAATACCACGAACCATGAACTGCAAAAACAAGGAGATGTGAAACAAAAGACTATAAACCAAGGAAAATAAGAAAATGACTATCATGTCTTAGGCTAATGTGATTTCTTTAGTTTACAATGAGCTTTCTTCTCTTTTACGAAACTAGTTCTTTTAGCACTAATTCTCTCATCGGTCTCAAATTACAAACCCAATCATATGCATCAATCTACTAATAATTCTAAATCTTCCAAATAGTTTCCTCCATTCATTTAAAATATCATGTACATCAATTTACAAAAAATTATAGTTCCAACTAGAATCTAATTTCTTCATGACTCTTTAAATTTGGGGTCTGGCAATGTTTCTAAACCAAAGCAACCATTCCTGGTAAGGCATAAGGGCACAAGAGTAAATGTAAATTGATGGAATATAAAATAAGATTGACGCTAAAAGGAAGTTTACACATTTAACAGCCAAAACTAATTCACTATGAAGTTCTGAGGATTTACAATGATTCAAAAACTACCACTTTAATATTCACGAAAAAGCTATATTTAGAAGAAACTGAAAGGAATAGATGGCTATACACCATCCAAGATGCATGTAAGCTTTGAGATTCAAAAATAGTAGAACTGCATGATGTAAACAATATAAACTTTAAGCAATCAACCAATGTGGAATTCTCTGGCTAAGTTATGTTCAGTGCACAATATAACCATACCTCGAAAAGAAGCTCAGATCATCAATAGCATGAAGATCCAAAAGGCCACTCAAAATCCCCTTGAACTCGGAGAATGGAACCCATCGATGTAGCCCGCCTCCGAACTTTGGGCGGTTGGTGTGTATGGCTCCAAACCAAATTCACCATTAAATTTGAGGTTCCTCATTAATTTGAATAGTCATTGCTTCTCTTGAGCAGATTCGCCTCATACCCCTACATGTATGTAATAGTAACTTCCTCATTACCTTGTCAATACTAAAATGATTTTTCCCACCAACTTCATGCAAAAAGGGAAGAAATTATGCATTCCATAAACTCGAATTGAATATAAATCGCGAAAAGGAATAGAACATTTCCCTTGATTAAAAGGTGATGGCAACAATTAAAAGTACATTAACCTAAATCAAATTGCATAGAATTATAGAAACAATAGAAACATAAACAAATAAAATACATGTGGTAAATTAAAAGCGGAACAACAAGACTGCATGAGTAGATTAGGAAGGAGGCGTTGGTCGATGCACAGAGAAGTCAAGGAGAGGCGGATCTTGCAATCCAATGATTGCAAACACCGTGCCATAACAAAGATCACCAACATCTCACCGGCGGGACCAGCATTGTTGAAGGACCCGCCGCCTCCAACGTGATCGTGAAAGCTGTCAGCAGAACATTGCATTCTCATGATCGGCCACCGTGTGGTACTGCGATCGCTTTTATGAGCCAATTTTTAAAATTTGTTTATCAACGCTACCATAAGAAAAGAGATCAAATTTCGAAATAATAATAACAACAACATCAATACAAAGAAAATAAGAACATAACTAAAAATTACTTACGAGGTGGAGAAAATCCAAAATTCAAGAAGATGTAAATGTATTTCTTGAAAATGCAATTTCAATAATTCGTGAAAATTTCTTAAACCTATCCAAGAAAAAATTACTCAAATTCACGCATTAAAATTATATAAAAAATAGTAGAAAAACAAATAAAATTACCAGATAATGTTGAAAAAAAGACAAAAGGAAGACGACGATTGAAGATCTACGAACGATCGAGAGAGAAATCAAATTATAAAAGCGAAAATAGTGTTTGATTTTATTTAATTTATTTGCTTTTCTCGAGAAATTAAAAAAAATCGATGAGAACTGAAATCAAATAGAGGGAAAAATTAAGATTCTTTGTATATAAATACCAGTGCCATGCCATGCCCACCACACGTGAAAAAAACCTATATAAAAAAGAGAGGTAAAAAAGAGAAGGAGAAGAGGCGATGAGAGTGGAGAAGAAAGCTAGAAGGAAGAAACATGAGACGTTGATTTTGAGTAAAACAGAAGCAGGAATGGGGAGGGTAAAACAGGGACCAAAACTGAAGCAGCGCCTAAACTGAGCTCAAAAGAGGGATTAGAAATTGGTGGATTTCACCGATTAGATCAGTAATGGTTTAGCCCCGTAATAGCAATACATTAAACCAAACAACGGATTAGAGGCGTAATAAGTGGGGCCCACTGATTAGGGGTGTATTGGTAGCCAATACACCCAACCAAACATGGCATTAGATTTTAGAAAATTTGCACCATTACTGATATAAGTAGAGTAGGAGTTCACTTTATTCATAATAGTACTGCAAATCTTGACCGCATAATTGGTTTCACCAAACTTTACAAAATGCATATCGGTAAATTTGGTGCATAAGTTAAGCCACTTTCAACAAATGCCCACAATTCGAAACAGGATCAGCTGATTGCAAGGTCTCACCACTTCCACTCAACAGCCTTTCTAGCTTGCTGCATCGACACATATAATAAATATGCTCAGGCTTTTATATTTTTCGAAACCTTCCCAAAAATTAGATTTTCAACTAATTCTTTGCGGAAGGCCGCCGTATTGGATCATGATCCACCATGACCTGATAACAATTATTAGACCCATCAGATGAAAAAATCAACATGGACCAGCCAAGGATGAACCAAAGAGAAACTTGCTCCTATATATGGTATGGAATCTGTATGTTTCATACGTCATAGGGTTACACATTTGGGATTTATTTATACTAATCTCACGAATTAAGATTCATTACATGTAATAATCCGATCAGATTCTATATTGTAGTATAGAGCTTCTCTGTTTGACAAGCTCTTCCTCACAACACCAGATCGGTTTTGCCTTGCATTTTTTTAATTTATGACCACTTACATAATAGTAACCGCTAAAGAGAAGATATCAACCTTGTCAAGATGATCATAGTTCTCGTTAGGATTTCTTGAGGCATGTAATGTGCATCACCCTCTTCAACTGGCAGCTCTTATTTAGGAGAGTTGCACATCCAAAATCACCAAGCTTATAAACACCATTCTTCACATATGCATTATCAGGTTTTACATCCAAATGAACCATTCTTCTTACATGTACAAACTGTAGTGCCTTTGCCATCTGCAAACCTTTTCACATCAGAGTGGAAGATAGAAAATAGGGAGGAATAAAACATAAACATAAAAACCTATTGGCTTAAAAAGTGTGACAAGAAAATGCATTAAAAAGTACTGTGTACTAAGTAGAAGGGAAAACCATGGAGGACTGTGAGCAGGAAACTATTGTTTTGATCCTAAACTCCAAATACAACCATGTAAGCATAAGTTTAGAGGTTGAAAGATATTATTCTCATTCTTTGCAGAAAATGAAGGTCAGGTATAGTCCTTTAATAACCATGAAAGGTGCAAAGAGAAGATATATTTGGCAAAGATTATGTGATGTTAAGTCATAAGAAGGTGATTCGAACCAACCTTTTCATTTTCAAAACATTATCTATACTTATATTCTGCCTTTTTTTCTCAGATAAGGGTAATTGAAATCCCCAACCATTATTTTCAATTAAAATTGATAATTGATAATGAGGCGTAAAGTGACATGCAATAATTGTCACATGCCATTTAACTACTAGACCGACACCAAATCATTGACGATGCTAAAAGGCAAATCCCAATTTTAATAAACGAAATGAAATTTTAAATATAAAAAATAATATTCTGAAAGTTTAGGTACCACAATAAAAAAAAATTGCTAAAATACAAGAGTTATAAATGGTATTATACCATTATCCTAGCTTCCATGTGTAACGGCCCAGGTCTTAGTGGTACAAAGATCAAATTATATGAAGACAGTACTGAGACTAATTTGAGCAAGTTTGATCCAAAAATATCAAACCTTGCCACTTGTAGCACCTGCCTTGAAAAGTTGAATTTTACTAAATTTGCAACGTTACAAATATAAGTAGAGCAGGAGCTCACTTTAGTCAAAATAGTACTGCAAATCCTCACCGCCAGGTTGCTTTCACCAAACTTTATAAAATACGCACTAACAAATTGGGTGCATCAATGCAAACACACTCAAATTCACATTGTTTTTCAAATATTATATAATTTAAAACTATTTTATTTTTAAATATAATGGTTGAATTATGTTTACTGTATGGAGTAAATATGTTGGGTTGGCTTATTTTGTTTTGCTTTAATGAGTTTTGTTTTTCCAAAAGAAATATTTTTGAAATAATTTTCATTTTATTTGTTTATAATCTAATTTGTCTTTTCGTGATTGAGATAGACACATATACCAAGAATTTAATAAAGCAGACTATTAATACATTCAAAATAATATTAAAACAAAATGTCATTTGATATCTATATTAAAAAATTTAATTTTACACTTATTTTATAATACACATTTAAAGTGTTTCAATCCACTTTTGTTTTCTTTTTCTATTTATATATGATTATCTGAATTTGTAAAATGGTTAGAGAAAACAATGCATGTAATGTTTTGATTTTAAGGATTATTGTTGTTTACTTTTTGTTATGAATATTAAAATTTAAAGCCACAGAATTATCAATCCACTCTTTTGTCTCAATTATCAAATTTCTTTTAAAATACTAAATTATTAATTATAATTTTAAATTTATATTGTAGGTAAATCCTTTTATGTGTAAAAAATTTGGATAAATTAAATATATAAAAAAAGAAGTATAATGACATTACGAAGCTAATCAATGTTGAATGTAGAATTGATGGAATAAATCTTGGTTTTCATTAAGGAAGAAATGAGAATATTGGGATGGAAGCTGGCGTAGGGACAAAGCGAAACTCGGCCGCTTTTGTCGATTCGCCTTCTCTAAACTAACGAATGCTTCATTCAAAACCCAACCCAACCCAACCCAACATATATGTATTTGTATGTCTAAACTGTTTTCTTTTTTAACTGTTGCCCCCCAAATAAACCATAACCACCAATCCAAAACAAACAACTGTCCTCCTCCTCCGATTTCCAGCACGACACCATCGTGATTTGCTCTCCCCTTTCTCTCTCTACCCATCTGTTTCCGTCCTCTTCCTCTTAATCATCCATATTTCGTTACTAAATCCTTCCATGGCTACCCTTTCAGCTAGCCCTAGCCCTAACCCTAACCCTAACTTCCGTTCCCCAACAGACCAAACCGACCACGACCCGGAATCTCTACCTCACATGGAGCTTCACCCTTCTTCTGACCAGGACCCCACCCCCAACTCTAACCCTAATTTCCACGCCGTTCTTCCGACTCCACCCGAGGCGATTGCTCCTGCAGCGGCGGCAGCGCCCTCTCTTCTCCACATCTCCTTCAACCAGGACCACGGTTGCTTCGCCGCCGGGATTGATCATGGCTTCCGGATTTACAATTGCGATCCATTCCGCGAGATATTTCGCCGGGATTTCGATCGCGGGGGCGGTATTGGAGTCGTTGAGATGCTTTTCCGGTGCAATATTTTGGCTCTTGTTGGCGGTGGACCTGACCCGCAATACCCACCCAATAAGGTTATGATATGGGACGACCATCAGAGCCGATGCATCGGCGAACTTTCGTTCCGTTCCGAAGTAAGATCGGTTCGGCTTCGGAGGGATCGAATCGTAGTTGTTTTGGAACAAAAGATTTTCGTCTACAATTTCGCGGATTTGAAGCTGTTGCACCAGATTGAGACTATCGTAAATCCTAAGGGACTCTGCGCGGTTTCTCAGGGGGTTGGGTCCTTGGTTTTGGTTTGCCCTGGATTGCAAAAGGGGCAAGTTAGGGTGGAGCATTACGCCTCGAAGAGGACCAAGTTTATCATGGCTCATGATTCAAGAATTGTGTGCTTCGCGCTTTCGCAGGACGGGCAGTTGCTTGCTACCGCTAGCTCGAAAGGGACGCTGGTTCGAATTTTTAATACTGTTGATGGTAGCTTGCTGCAAGAGGTATACCGTTAAATACTATTTTGTTACTTCTTTCTCATTTATTTTGGAACTGAATTAGGCAGATTGGGTGGGTTTAAATTTCTGATAATGCGATGAATTGTTTCAAAATTCTTTTAGTTGACTCGTGATACGGTAATCTTTTAGTCAAATTAATACGAAGACACATAATTTGTAAGAGATTTCATTAGAATGTTCGCCCAATGATGCTCAAACTAGAATTTTGTATGTTTTGCTGCATCTGCTCTATTTCCATCTTATTATGTCAGCTTGAAAAAGGTTAATATATTTTTCCGAGTTACTTGCAAATGCTAGCAAGTTGAGTTATATGTGAGAAACTGGGACCAAGATTAGGGCATTCTAATCGAACAGATGGGGGATACTAACTAGTTCATAGTTAAGTATGTGTCTAAGTAATCCAGTTTTTTCATGGTTTTCTACTAAACTATCATGTCATGTGTTACGAGTGTTAGATATTGTTCTTTTGAATTTTCTAGATGCAGTGAGTGCAGCATATTCACAAAATCATTTTAGTGGCTTTAGTGATTCTTACGGTTCTGGGCTACATTGAGATTCCATAATAATTATCTTACTTACTATGATTCAAAACATTTGCTGACATTCTGGAAGTTTTCATGTGTATAAATATAGGTAAGAAGGGGGGCAGATAGAGCTGAAATTTATAGTTTGGCGTTCTCTTCAAATGCCCAGTGGTTAGCAGTTTCAAGTGACAAAGGCACAGTCCATGTTTTCAGCCTTAAGATTAATGGTGGATCTCCAGGTATTGACAGGTCACAAAGTGCTTCCGACCCTGTTACATCACCGCATTCCTCTCTTTCTTTTATCAAAGGTACGGTGCTCTCTTTAGCCCACTACTTTTTCTATTGCCATCTATTCGAACTTGTAATCTTGTCTTAAAGCAATTAATTTATTCGAACAGTTCTCTTATCGATAAGTTTTTGTGCAACAAAATAGAATCTATTATAGGAAAAAATTCAATGCCAATTGCCCCTTAAAACTTCCTATTCGTGATTTTCTGAGATTATTGTCACCTTTGCATGAGAAACAAAATTACAAGTGTTAGTTGGATGCTGCTGGGGAATCAGCATTCTAATAATGATGAGCTCCTAGTCAATTGGTGTTTAAAATAGGGTTAAATCACTATTTGGGACCTGAACTTGGCAACAAGTTGGGGCCCGAACTAGGTAATTTTTTCCATATTGGGGCTTAAACTTTTTGTTGTTCAAGTTAGTCCCTGAACTTGATAATTGTTCCCATGTTGGGGCTTGGACTTGGCAATTGTTCCCATATTGGGTCCCGAACTTTAGGGTTCTTAAGGAAATATCAGTGATTAACTTGGACGCAAAAAGTTCAGGCCCTAATTTGGAAACACTTGCGAAGTTTTGGGGCTAACTTGGACAAAAAATGTTCAGGCCCCAATGTTAGAACAACTGCCTAGTTCAAGACCTAACTTGAACTAAAAAGACGTTTAGGCCCCAAAAAGTGATTCAACCCATTAAATAATGTCTTCAAATTTTGTGAGTGATATGATGAGCATCTAAAATGGGCTTTCTGTTTATAGGAGAGTTGTCCAAGTACTTCATCTAGCAGAGAAAGTAACCCACTTGAATAGAATGTGACATCGAACAAGATTGTGTCAAATATATTTACTTGGAATTATGCATTTGATTTTCTTCTGTTTGGTTTTTTGGGGGCAGTAAACCAAGAAAAGCATCTAAAATCCTAAATTGATTTTCCATTTGCAGGTGTGTTACCCAAGTACTTCAGTTCAGAGTGGTCAGTGGCTCAATTCCGCCTGGTTGAAGGTTCTCAGTACATTGTTGCTTTTGGTCATCAAAAGAATACAGTGGTAATTCTTGGCATTGATGGAAGGTAAGAAAAATCAAATACTAGTAGATGTTATTTAAAATTGCTTAGAGCATCTATCCATGAGAATAAAGTTTTCCATTATTTCTGTTAAATTGAGTTTATAATGCTCTGGTAAATCAACAATCTAATATATAGGGCGGCTATAGTTAGGTATTTTGTGGTTAATCAGTAACCTTGGCATAGGAGTGGTTGATCCGCCACTTTCCTAGAGTTAAATGTTTTTAGAAGCACAATCTTTATGAAATTTCATTAGTACATACATAGGAAGTTTCGTCGAAGCATCTGTATGTTTTCAAGGTGGTTTCTCTTGATGGCCAAAGACCTTTGTCTTCTCCTGTGTGTGTGTGTGTGTGTGTGTGTTAGATTTGTTGTTTGCTGCTGCTACATGTTCCTTTTGTTTTAGTTTCTTATTACAAAGGCCACTGACTAAAGTGTAATGGGGTTTTATGGATGAAGCTTCTACCGATGCCAATTTGACCCGGTGAATGGTGGGGAAATGACCCAGCTGGAATATCACAACTTTCTGAAGCCTGAGGCAGCTTTCTAATGTGCTGCATTTATTTATAATATTTTTCTATTTATCGGGCATATAAATATATTGTATATTTTAAGGTTCTACCACCTTTTCCCCTAATTTGCCTGATGTATTCTTAATTTGTAAATATACAAAGCTATATAGATTTGTATAGTTTGGAACGGCGTACCCAAAAGATATTATATATATAAAAACCTGTTCATTTCATTGTTTAATTTCCTTTTCTTTTAAGGGTAGGTACGTAGAGGCGGCATAGCAAATTTACAATGCTAAATCCTACACTTTAATAATAGATAAATTTTTTGGATCCAGCGCGTAATTATCTTTGAAATCTGGTTGTTGCAAAATCAGAAATTGAAAAACTCGACCTAATGTTGAAATGGTTTTTGCTTAAATTTCAAGGATGTTTTTTAGATAGTAAAAAACTGTTTGTATGTTATAAGTTATGCACAAATCAATTCACAAAGGTGAATTTATTTTCCAATAAAAAACTTAATATGGTAAGGTTCCTTTGGAAATAATTGTTATTTAAAATAAAAGAAAGAGCTTACCTTATTTCAACACAATAAAACAAAGTATAAAATAAATTTAGACCAGTGTAGAAGTCATAACCGAAAGCTGTTGATTCTCCTCGTATGAATAAATGTCCGAATAACATAATCTAAAGAACAAATCTCAAGATGATGCTTTGGTTTGTTATTTGACCATTTTTTATGCAGGGCACTGAAAACTGTGGTTTGACCAGACTCTGTCATTATATATTGCCAATAAATTATATAAATCATCCACTTAACATTTATTATGTATAATCAACGCTAATACTTCATTTATGTTCTTAATACATGATTATTACTAAGAAACTTCATGAGAAAAAGTAGGAGAGTAGGTTCTTATTTTTTAACTTTCTTACAAATACTAAATTACACATATATAATATATTATTACTCTTTAGTAAATGTGACTTCTCATTGATAGAAGTTTGATACGAGTGAAAAATATATTTGTTAAAATATTTATATAAAAATTTTGATTATAAAATATTAAAAAATTATAATAATATAAATTATGAATTTTTGTTGTACCAATTGTTGACTCAAATATTGAAATAATACATGGTTTAAAGAGACATTTTAACACTTTGTTTCCCTTGTAATTTGAAAGAGAATGATAAGTAATAAGATAGTATTATGTTGTGTGTTCATGCTCAACCAAGTTTTGTTAGAATTTTTTGTCCAACCAAAAACTATTGGTGAATAAATAAGACAATAAATATTGGTCCCTACATATATAGCATGTGGTTCATTAGTTATGTCTAAACACACCAATGGGAAGGTTCACCATAACTTGTCCACTGAGACTTCACATGCTAACACTGTCCATGAAACTTACCTCTCAAAGGAAAGATATACTTGTAGAAGGGAGAGTTTTTAAAGCAACTAACATCTTGGAAGGATACCTTCAATTTTTATAAGACATTATCAATTAAAGAAATGATATTTGAGTCTTTGATTAAGTTTAGGAATTCTAATAACGATTACAAAACTCATAAAGTTAAAAAAAAAAAAATCATCTTTTTATGGGTAGAATACATATCATCAAATCAATTTTAAATTTGATTGAATTACACATTTTATTAAATATTTGTTATATTGATCCCACTCAATAATAATGTATTACCAATTTGGGTTTAGGTTCAATTTTTTATTTTTCAAAATAAGGGTAATCAAAAAGCTTTTCAAGGCACTATCCATACAGTAGTCATCTATTTCACATTTGCAGACCTAGTATTATATAAAGACAGTTGAAGCTCCCTTCCTTTCACTTGCGCTCTTTATCTCTTTCAGCTTCATTGCTTACTTCTTCTCCTTTATTTACTTTCACACTCAAATCTCAATAATAATAAAATGGCCCTCAAGTTGTACGGGGCAGCCATGTCCCCCTGCACCTCTCGTGTGATGACCTGTTTGCATGAAAAAGAAGCTGATTTCGAGCTCATTCCAATCGACCTTTTTGCCGGTGAACACAAGCAGCTTCCTTTCCTAGCCAAGAACGTAAACCCGCAGTTATTCTTTTATTTTAGTCACTATATATTACGAGCATTTGATAGTTGCTTAGAGTTTTCATGGCTTCTTTTTAATTTTGTGAAATATATTTTGCAGCCCTTTGGTCAGATTCCAGCGTTAGAAGATGGCGATCTCAGTCTTTTTGGTAGGCTGCTGTTATCACTTTGTGGTCCAAATATTTGATAGAAAAAAAAAATAAACACTTGTTTTGATCATTGTTTTTTGTAATGTTTATGTACATCAGAATCTAGAGCCATCTCAGCATACGTGGCTGAAAAGTATAAGGAAGCAGGCCATGATCTAATCAGGTGCCAAAGCCTAAAAGAAGCGGCTGAGGTGAAAGTGTGGATGGAGGTGGAATCCCAGCAATACCATCCCGCAATTTCCCCAATCATATTCCAGTTCTTTGCGGCACCTCTGCAGGGAAAAGTCCCCGATCAAGCAATCATCGATGAAAACTTGGAGAAGCTAGGCAAAGTGCTGGACGTATACGAGGAGAAACTGAGCCGCACCAAGTACCTTGCGGGTGATTTCTACAGCTTGGCCGATTTGTTCCACTTGTCTTTCACTTACTATTTCATGAAAACCCCTTGTGCTAACCTGATAAATGAGCGTCCACATGTTAAGGCTTGGTGGGAAGATATTTCCTCCAGGCCTGCTTTCCAGAAGGTGGCTTCAGCCATGACATTCGGCGAGAAGGGGAACTAAACTGATCATCAAAGGGTTAACTTTTTTTAATTATTATGAAATTTTAAACAAGTTTTGGCATTGTTGGGACTTAGGGGTTGGTTGTTTTCACTTGATTGTTATGAAAATTTATAATAATTTCAAAATGTGATGCTTGTGCGTTTCTCTCTGGCCCTGATTACTATACTACTATCAATGTGACAATATATGCAGAAGATTCTGAGCTCATTGACTGTATATTAAACTGCTAATTATAGAGAACTTTGTTTGATATATTATGGGAGATTGTGATGCAATTATATCGAGGTGATCTGGCGTAACCCATGATGTTATTCATACGCTTCAGGAATTTAAAAATGAAAAATCTATGTACATATCATAATGCATACACTTGTGAAAGTGAAACCACGTGTCTTGATTGTTCATCTGAATTTCTGCTATATGTAATCCATAAAATCTACTTTCACGTTCAACATGTTTATATATAGAGTTCCCATTGCAAATCTGCTGTTTTGTCTCCCATTCAGAAAGGTGTGGAGTTAATCCACTTTTCAATTATACATTACAGTTTGAACATAAGAAAATCTTTGCTTGAGGCTCTTCGGTGCTAGAAAATGGTGATCATGTGGGATTTTCTTTTGAGTTTTGACAACTTTGTACTCTTTCCTACCTTTTTTTAAAAAATTTCGTCGTCCAAATCGGCTGCTGTAAAAAGTTTTCTATGGGCACTAATAAATTTGAAGATGCAAAGCTCAGTTATTTTCATCCACAAAATTCAAAATTAACAACTTTTGTCTAATTATACATGCGTTTGTCATCATTCATATTTTCATTACATCAACATTTTTTTCTACCTTTTACTTAACTCGCTTTAATGGATATCCTGAAAAATATATATTTTTATTAGAGATAGTAAAGCAATGAATCAAAATGAGACAAGAAGTGTTATAAAAAATCATTTTGATGATTACATATCCCAAAAGTCACTAGTGTTGAGGTTCAACTTTAAGTTTTAAGAGGTAATTTATCCACAATATAATTTTTAAGTCACTTAAATATATCTTTCGGAAAGAAAATAAATGTGTTGATACACCAGTTCGACTTGGGAACAACTTTCACTTTAATTTGTCTACATCTTAATTTACTTTGGTTGTGTAAGACTCCCCTAGTAGCTTAATTTCTGTATTTGCTAATGATAAGCAGGATAATGCCTTGTATCGGACAATATTTTAATTTGATTTAATGGTAACCGATTAAAAAAAACCGAAGGAAAACAATGGGACTTTCGATCTCTTTATATAATATATGCACCAAAATCTAAAAGAAGCTTGCATTGTTAGGTCAAAGACAAAGACTCAAATGTGGATGGAGATTGAACCCAACAGCTTAACTCTGCAACCTTCACCTAAGTTTTTATTAAGTGGTGGTTGTCTTTTGAAATTAGTCGAGTGGACCACGTTCATAATGTCGAAAACTCAACCTGAAATGTGGTAAAATTGCTGTCACAATGCATGGGGTGGAGTTCAATGGCTGAGGCAGAGCTGGCTGATCATAAAATATTGAGTTTGAGCTAGTTCCCATTATTTGTCTAAGGCTGGAAAGCAGAAAAACGAAAGCATTATTGATTAGTTTCTAGGAAAATGAGCATTAATTTCATGACTGCTCTCACTTTCTCAGCATCATCCCATTTCCCCATCTCTGCATACAAATTGAACAACACAATAAAGTAAGCGTTGATAGCTGGCTCCAACCCCGCAAGTTTCTTAGCACCAATCTCACTGCATTCCAAATTCCCATATGCTCTACGAGCAGCAAGCAGCATTGTTGTAAGAATAGGATAGAATTTTCAGTTTAACTGATTTAATCGTTATAAAATAAAAAAAATTATATTAAAAAAGAAACTAGGAGAAAACAAGAATAAATAATAATAACATAAACATTCAATTTGTAAATTATAATAAATAAAATTAAATATTTAAAATAACTTAAATTGGGTTCAAAAGATTTTATAATAGTTTTTTTATCCGATTTGACCAATTTTTTATCGATTCAATTTTCTTTTGATTTTAAAATATCAAGTAAATCGATTGGACAGATTATCAATTTTTAATTCAACTGAAGCATTAATATTGATCTCGGATAGACCTCTATGCTCTAACAGGCATACCCGGATAAATCTAAACCACCCAACGTGCCAAGAGATCAATGTATTATGCATAATGTTTTTTAGACCAGGCAAGAATCCAAACTTCCCTTGAACTAAACAAGCATAAAGCAGCCCAGCTAAAGTTACATCATCATTCTTAAAGCCTTTTTCTTCCGTTCTATTAATCAAACCACCAGACCAAAACCGTTCCACTTATATTGAAGGTTCAGCACATTAGTGTGAATTTATTGGAAGAAACCACAGAAGTGGGTCAAGCAAAAAAGGGTAGGCTTTCAAAGGTAAAGGAAATAAGTTCTAACATCTTATGTTATTTAACAGTGGTTGTTGGGCTGAGAGCAAAAATTGAAAATTAAAGTGAAGAAAATTGCGCATCCGGGGAATCGAACCCCGGTCAGTACCGTGGGAGGGTACTATGATACCACTACACTAGATGCGCTGGACCATCCAATGTTACCATACTTATTTATATAACTATAAAACTTAGTCGTTCTTTAATAGAGAAGGTAACCAAACCTGCGTAGGAAACAAGAGGTTCATTCAAAGGTTGAAGAAGAAAGGAAAACTGTAGAGGGAAAATGATAATAGTAGGGTTAACCGGAGGGTCGCATTGGTGAAGTCTACAGTTTCTTCCCTATTATTTTATCCATAGTAATTAGTTTTGGTTTTGCAGGATGCGTTGAAGAGGGGCACAGGCGGGTACAAAAACGTGGTGGCTGAATTTGTGCCGGACATTTAACTAGGTGATAGTCAAGTTGATGGTTTGAAGTTGGGCCAAATTGTCTTCTCTGATGACTCCGAACGTCAACTCCTTAGTCGATAAATGTTCTGTAATTTTCTCGTTTTGACGAGCTGGCCAGCTTAACATTGGGAATAGCCTTTCCAAGCAATGCTTATCTACTATTATACTACTATTGTAGTCTACTAGTCTTGGAGGTGGAACGTTTACCATCAAAATGTTTAATCGACCTTTTAGTGTAAAGTTTGTTCTTATTTAGTTTACTTAAATACTTGGCATACTTAAGTCATCCCATATGACCATTATCACTTACCTTGTCATGAAACTGTGGATTCTTTTGATTTGGAAATGTGGGTAAAGTTTGTTCTGACATCGTTTTAGAAATTCTGAAGCTTTGGATAGAAGGGTATAAGGTAATCGTTCTTGATATTCCACTGTTGTTTGAGGCGAAGATGGATAAGTGGACGAAACCCATTGTTATTTTATGGGTTGATCCTACCGTGTTGAAAAATGGCCAACCATGCTGCTGTTATGTTTTTGTTAAAGTACATGCTACTATGATGATTTTGTTGAGTGCATACAGTTTGTATGCATGCTGCAGCAATTGTGCATGTTGCAGCAACATATTTTCTGTTTTAGTTGCAATGTAATTTAGTTTGGTTGAAAATGAACTTTGATGTTGATGTTTTGATGGGATGATTGAGGTGATAAGTCAGCTTATCCATGTGTACAGGCAATGTTTTAATAGTCCTAATGCTGACTAGTGGGGTTAGTTGAATATTTGGTGATGTATTTTGACTATAAATGTATTGTTTTTATATTGAATGAGCAAGCATATCAATTGTGTAAAGCGGATTGTTTCCTTGCTGCATGTTTGTGAATAAGGCTTAGTTTGGATGGGCGGTGTGTTTACCTCCGGTGAGGTTAAAAACAGCGGTGACGGTGAGATTAGTTACTGTAGCGGTGAGATTGGATACTGTAGCAGTGAGATTAGAAACAATGGTGGAGTGTGTGTTTGGATTCAAACGCAATTGTATGTGATGAGGTAAGAATAAAAATGACTATTAAGGACACAGATTAGAATTGATATTTAATAGAAGTTTTTAAATTATTTTTCTTTTATAAAATTATTAAAATATGTGAATTTATAAATTAATTTAATAAAATATTAAAATGTATCTTCCGATATTTTATTATAAATATTTTAATAAATTATATAATCAATTTAAATTATTTAATAGATAAAATGATAATTATTTTTAATTTTTTATAGTTAAATATTCTTTTATAACAATGATAAATATTATTTTCACAAATAGTAACATTATACTTGGATCAAATTTTGAAGTATCTAAACGGATGGTTTTTAATAAAAAAAAATAGTAACATAAGACATAACAAGTTTCAAGGATAAAATGGTAAAATAATAAATAAAAGTATGGGTATTTTTGTCAATTAAAAATACTAACTGCCCTAGTGAATTTTAATTGCTGCAGAAATCTCCAGCTGATTTTCAGCATATCAGTGTGGTGAAAATGCATTTTCACTGAACTGTCATGCTGAACCAAACAACATAGCAGTGAGGTCGGTAGCAGTTATTTACCCCAACTGCACCTCATTGGCATTAAAAGCGAAACCAAATGAGGCTTAAGTAAATTGTTCTTTGTTTCTTCCTCCTTTGCCTAAGTAAATTATTCTTTGTTTCTTCCTCCTTTGTTCTCTGTATTGTTCTTTTCTTTTGCTGCTGTCACAAACCCAACATACCACTTCGAAGACTCGTGGGAAGAGATAATTCAACAGAGGAGGATGCCAGGAATAGGATCAATGCTCAGATGTCTCTAGATTCAAAGAGGACACTAGCAGACATGGTGATAGATAACACTAAATCACTTCACGACTTGCAGGAAAGGTTTGCCCTTGACTTGGACTGAGTTGTGGCTTTCGAGGGACGGAGCTTTGTCAGCATCAAGATATTATTCATCAATCCATATGTACTACGATCACAACCAACTTGAGGATTAAAACTGTTTATATCCGTTGACTATTCTTGATGGCGGGAAGTGATATTTTCGAGGTTTTATACGAGTGAAGAGAAGATAGACGAGACTTATGCCTGTCCAATTTTGTAAATAAGAATTCCATACTGTACCTCTTACTTGAGGTTATAGAACTTTATTGGTTTTCTTTTGATTGTTGCTTATAAACAACGAAGTATCTATTTGTTTAACAAAATCTTACTAACAAATAGTCATGTGTGTGTGTTTGCGTCTATTTGTCTCTATCATTTTAAGACAAAATTTTGGCAGTTGCCTTATGTCCAGCAGCAGAGAGATAGAATCCTTTGTAAATTACTAGGTTCTATACACAAATCAGCTCAGGCCTGTAATGACCTAAGGCATCAAAGGGAGAAGGTAAAATGGCATAGAATTGTATGGTGCCATTTTAATATTCCTAGACATTCTATTATTTACTTGGCAGAAAACTCTAAATCGGTTTCCTACAAAAGATAGAATGAGATCAACAGGGTTTGACATGCCATGTTACATGTCATGAGGAAGTGGAGAGTATGACCACATTTTGTTCAATTGTATGTATTCTGGGCAACTGCGGCAAGAATTATTAATGCTTGTGGCATAAGTAAAGCTGTAGGGAGTTGACATAACCAACTCACTACATAGCCAAATTTGTGTTATTAAGTGATGACAATAGTTGTACTTGGTGGCTAATTCCACTTAACTGTATTGGTCGCTTGTTTTGTATGGATAATCATGATTGACTTATTTATTTTTTAAATTTTGGATAATCATGATTTATGTATGGCCATTACAGGTATATTCTTTTCATTCTTTATTGGAATGATAGTTTTTTCAATGAGGTACTTTGTTTTTCTTTTTTTGAAATAAATACTATAAAATTCATTAATTGCAAAGAGAAGTACAATCAAGACTAGCAATATTGTTGGAACAGTGGTAGCAGCAGCAAGCAAAAACATTAACAGCAAAGCAAGCAAAAACAGAATGAAAAACAAATGCCAAAATGTAACTAAAGGAAATCACACATTTTCATTCAAAATTTGAAAATATATTGTGCTTACAAAGTTAATTGAACAGTTACCTAAACACTTAACTGCTCCCACTACTTTGTCTAATAGCTAACTTATGAAATACATAAAAACAAAGTTGATAATGTCAGCTATTACATCCATCAGATTCAAATCCAAAAATCTACTAACTTTAGATATCAAGTTACAAGCCAAATTGATCAAGTTACAAAAGAACTAAAAGAAACAAAATGACTAGGCTGCTTTTGGTTCAGTCTCGATGCTGGCATACTAGCTGAGCTGCTACTGCTGGTCACTTGTTGCATTGCAGGCCAATGTTTAACACTCCTCCTTGGACTGTATGAAGCAAACATCAATTGAATCTTTTAAGACTTCAAATCTTGTTGTACCAAGAGGCTTTGTCAAAATATCAGCCAATTGATTTTGTGAACTGTAATGAATGAGACTAACTTCTTTGGACTATTCAGCCTCTCGAACAAAATAAACCTTAATCTTAAAATGTTTGGTCTTGCCATGAAAAACTAGATTCTTGGCTATGGCAACTGTTGATTGGTTGTCTACCATGATCTTAGTATATTTGTGTTGCTCTTCATTTAGATCACATAACAACTTTCTAAGCCAAATGGCTTGACTGACTGCTGCTGCAGCTGTTATATATTATGCTTCAGCTGTTGACTGAGCAACTGTTTGCTACTTCTTAGAACTCCAACAGAAAACTCCCGAGCCAAGTGTAAAGAAATAGCCTGAGGTACTCTTCATGTCATCAATAGACCCAGCCCAGTCACTATCTGAGTAACCAATCAGCTTAAGCTCACTTCGTTTATTGAACATGACCCCAAACTTTAAAGTTCTTTTAACATACTTGAGTATCCTCTTAGCTGCCTTAAAATGTGTTGTGTTACAACAATGCATGAACCTTGACAATATGCTAACAACATGCATGAGGTCAAGTCTAGTTGCTGTTAAGTAAAGTAAACAACCAACTAAGCTTCTGTACTCCTTTTCATCAACCCTTTCTTGATTTCTAAAACTTGCCAGCTTCTCCTTTTGAGCCAATGGTATGCTCACTGATTTGTAATTTGTCATGCAAAATTTATTGCGAATTTTCAAAGCAAAGGCATGTTGATTGATAAAAATACCTTGATCAGACTGGTTCACTTCCATACCAAGGAAGTATGTCATGATTCCTAAGTCAGTCATGTCAAACACCTTTTGCATTTGTGTTTTGAATTCTTGGATCAAATCTTCCTTGCTTCCAGTCACCAACAAATCATCCACATAGATTGAAACAATCAGCAATGTCTCATCTTTAGACTTCTTCACATAGAGTGTTGGCTCACTCAGGCTTTTCTCAAATTCGAGCCTAGACAGGTAAGCATCAATCCTGTCATACCAAGCTCGAGGTGCCTGCTTCAGGCCATAAAGAGCTTTCTTCAGCCTATAGACTTTGTCCTCTTCTCCTTGGACTTTGAATCCATCTGGCTGCTTGATATATATCTCTTCTTTGAGAAAACCATTTAATAAAGCTGACTTAACATCAAGTTGATGGATTTTCCATTGCTTCTGTGCAGCCAAGGAAAACAGAAGCTTGATGGTGTCTAGTCTTGCCATTAGAGCAAATGTCTCCATAAAGTCAATGACATGCTGCTAGCCATACCCTTTCACCACAAGCATTGCCTTGTGTTTGTTCAATGATCCATCAACATTAAATTTGGCTTTAAAAACACACTTGACACCTATGAATTTCTTTTGATCAAGTCTATCTACCAGATCCCAAGTGTCATTTTTGTAGATCATATCAATCTCAGCTTCTATTGCCTCTTTCCAGTGCTTGTTTCTCACAGCCTCTTCAAAGCTTGAAGGCTCAACTATAGCCACATTACATCTTTGATAGATGTCAGCAATAGACCTGGTCCCTCTCACAAGAAGATCATCCACATTTGCATTGCTGAGCTCATTTTCTGTTGGTTCCAAGTTACTGTCAATTTGTTTTTCTTCAAACTGACTTGTATATGAACCATCCAAGTTCCAAAACTTTTCTTCATCAAATTTGACATCACTACTCACCAAAATTTTTTTGGTTGAGGGATCAAATACCCTGTAGCCCTTCTTGATGCTACTGTAGCCAACAAATATGCCAGGAACTGACCTTTTCTCAAGCTTAGTTCTTTTTTCTGCAGGTACAAGGACATAACACATACATCCAAATACTTTCAAATGAGAAACAGATGGCTTGAGTCCATGCCATGCTTCAAAAGGAGTCTTGCCCTTCACAGCATATGTTGGCAGCTTGTTGAGCAGATACACTGAGGTATTGACACCCTCAGCCCAAAATGTACTTGGAAAATTACTTTGAAATAGCAAACACCTAGCCATGTTCATCATTGTCCTGTTCTTCCTCTCACATACCCTATTTTGTTGAGGAGTATATACTGTGGTTAACTGATAATGGATCCCAGCCTGCTCACACAACTTTTAAAATATTTCAGACAAGTATTCAATGCTATTATATGTCCTCAAAGCCTTAATCCTGTAGTCTGCTTGATTCTTAACTAAAGCTTTAAATTTTCCAAAAGCTTTAAACACCTCAGACTTCTGTTTCAAGAAGTAAACCCAACAAAATCTGGTCAAATCATCTATAAATAGAACAAAGTACTTACTGCCATTTAGTGAAGAGGTCTTCATTGGTTTACAAACATCAGAATGTACTAATTCAAGCCTTTCACGAGCCCTCCATGCCTTGTTGACTGGAAAAAGTAGCCTGGCCTGTTTACCAAGCTGACATACTTTACAAACAGTCTCTCTTGCCTCAACCTTGGTCATGTCCTCTGCCAAATTTAGCTTGTGCAACAAATCAAGTGACTTGAAATTAGCATGGCCTAGTCTCCTATACCATAAGCCAGCATTGTCAGTTAAGCTTGTATAAGCCTTCTTCTCAAGCTGACTTACATCAAGCATAAAGCACTTATCTGTCATAGGTACTGAGACTATTTCCTGACCATGAAAATCTTTAATAACACAAGAACCATCCTTGAAGACTAGTGAATAGCCTTTTTTAACCAACTGACCTATACTAAGTAAGTTCCGATCTATATCAGGTACATAAAGCACATCTGAAATAACTTGTTACCTGAACTAGTGTTGATCACATCATCACCTCTACCTTTAGCTTCAATCAAGTTCCCATTGCCTATCTTGATATTTGAGGTAAAGCTTTTATCAAGGTCCTTGAACAAGCTTTCATCAGCTGCAATATGGTGTGAGCAACCACTATCCACAAGCCAACTGCATTTGACTTTGCTTGTGGTTGCAAAGCATAAGGCAGTAAAGACATGCTCCTCATGAGCTTGTAGGTCATTAGCAGTCTTAGCTTATATTTGCTACAGAGCTTGTGGCATCTCCTTGTTCTTGCACACCTTCTTATGATGACCATACTGTTTATAACTTTTACACTGAACATCTGGTCTGTTCCAGCAGTACTTCTCTAAATGATTAGTTTTCTTGTAGTGAATGTATTGTGGGAACCTCCTTCTCCCTGCATCTCTTCTTGATTTCTCCCTTCTATCAAACCAAGGCTTCTTTGCTTTCTGACTTGAGCCTGAGCCTTCTCTGGCTTTTGCTTGGAAGGCTCTCTCAGGGTGCTCTTCCTGCCTATTTGCCCTCCTTTGCTCAAGTGCATAAAGAGAGTTCACCAACTCAGATAAAGAAATGGTTGTGAGATCCCTCGAGTCCTCAAATGAGGAGATCTTTGACTCAAACCTCTCAGGGAGAGTGGTGATAACCTTCTCAACATCCCTTCTGTCACTGAAGTCTTCTCCTAGGAGTCTAATATTGTTAACAGTAGCTATGATCCTATTAGAGTATTGCTTGATAGTCTCTAACTCTTTCATTTTCAAATTTTCAAATTCCATTCTAAGGTTGATTACTTGTTGCTGCCTTGTCTTATCTGATCCCATTAACTCCTCCTTTAGCCTTTCCCATGCTTGCTTAGGTGAGTTACAAGCTATAATTTGAGTGGAGATTACATCAGTCACTCTATTCTGCAGGCAGGCCATGGTTTTGTGCTTCTCGGCTCGCTCCTCACTATGTTGCCTAATCTGTGCAATGGTGAGATTTGCCCTCAATGGAGGTGGTTCAACA
The DNA here is from genome assembly GCF_025698545.1 of Gossypium raimondii. Classification (NCBI taxonomy): domain Eukaryota; kingdom Viridiplantae; phylum Streptophyta; class Magnoliopsida; order Malvales; family Malvaceae; genus Gossypium; species Gossypium raimondii. Next base: position 52,793,795 of record NC_068575.1, read on the forward strand.
TCATTCTCAACTACACTCCACAAATCATGGCTTAGAGGTAAGTTTTCATCTTAACTACCCAAATGTGGTAGTTCTCTCCAGCAAACACAGGTGGTAGAGGTGGTGTGAAACTCATATTGTTGAAAACAAATTTGATAGCCTCGATATTTAAATTTGTTTTGACAGATAAGACTCAACAAACAATAGAGGCCCTCAAAGACAACAGGCTCTAATTACCATTTGTTGGAACAATGGCAGCAGCAGCAAGCAAAAATATTAACAACAAGCGAGTAAAAACAGAATGAAAAATAAAGGCCAAAATGTAACTGAAGGAAATCACACTTTTTCATTCAAAATTTGAAAATATATTGTGGTTACAAAGTTAATTGAACAGTTACCTAAACACTTAACTGCTTCCACTACTTTATCTAATAGCTAACTTATGAAATACATAAAAAAAAAGCTGATAATGTCAGCTATTACATCCATCAGATTCAAATCCAAAAATCTACTAAATTTAGATATCAAGTTACAAGCCAACTTGGTCAAGTTACAAAAGAACTAAAAGAAACAAAATAACTAGGCTGCTTCTGGTCAGTCTCGATGCTGGCATGCTAGCTGAGCTGCTACTGCTAGTCACTTGTTGCATTGCAGGCCAATGCTTAACAAATATGCAGAACTACCCTGGGCACCTCATCTACCCAATACAACAGATCACTAAGATCATGGCCACATTTTGCAAGATAGTGTGAGCCACTTGGTTACCATCATTAGGAGAGTATTCATAAATACAAGAGACAAAACGTTTCTCCTTCAATTTACAATTTCTAAGTGCTATGCCCATTTCTGAAGGGTCCCTAAGACCCTTGCTTCAGACGTTCAATTATCACGGCCTCGTCTTCTTCAACCATTATCTGCCTAAAGCCAAGATCGCCTGTAATGGCCCAAATTTGAGGTTATCGGAACAGTGGTTTCGGGACCACAAATCCGATGAGAAAAATTTTATTTTTCTTATATTTTTATGGTCTACAATTTCACAAAATGATTTCGTGAAAATTTCGTTCGAAAATTTCGACGTTTGGGCACTCAATTTAGTCAAAAGGACTAAATTGTAAAAAGTGCAAAAGTTGAGTTCTACATGTTAGAGGTGTCCAATTGTTATGAAACTTTAAATTGGAGGTCCTTATATGGTAATTATACCATTGGTAACTTGGTAGACAAAATGGACATGAGATAAGTGAAATAGAAAATTTTTAAGTTAGGGGCAATTTGGTAATCTAGTAATTAAAATGAATTAAAAGGAAAAAGATGGCAAAATCATCATCTTCTTCATTAGGACGAAATCAGCAAGGGGAAGCCATAGTTAGGGTTTTCAAGCTTCCAAGCTCCATAGTAAGTGATCCCAAGTCCCGTTTTAATGTTTTTACGTTTTTGAGTCCCGGTAGCTTAATTTAGCTTATTCTAGCAATAATTTAACCTAGGGTTTATATTTGGAAAAATACCCATAGGTGAAAAGTGTTTATTTTGATGTTTTATGATAGAATATGAAGCTAGAAATTATGTTAAACAACTTTTGCTAAGCGATTTTAAGTGAAAACGAGTAAAACGACATAATCGGTAAAAATACCTAATGTTCATAAGTACATGTTAGAGTGGGAATTTGATGTTTCCATAGAAGGTAAAAATGTTCAGAATGTTATAAAACATAAGAATAAGAGATGAAGTTTAATTTCCGTGCCTTGGGGCAAAAATGTAATTATGTAAAAGTTTAGGGGCAAAATTGTAATTTTAAAAAAGTTAGAGTCGAGGGCTGTTTTGATGAATGTGATTATTAAATAAGTTAAATTTACTATTTTAGATGAAGAAGTACGAAACTCGAGGTTAGACAAAGGGAAGAATAAAGTTGAAGACTAAGTTGGTGAATTTGGCTATAATTGGTACCGAGGTAAGTTTACGGTAAATAAATGCAATATTTCAATATTTATTATCAATGCTGTTATTTTCCAGCAACTATGAATTTATTTTATGAATTTATTTGATGATGATCTAAGCATGAAATGATAGAGAATTAAAATTAAAAGTCCAGTTGATACATAAGGATGGTCTTGGATACGAATGTCATGACATTTGGGTAAAGAGGTCCCATGTAAGACCTTATGCAGGACATGGCATTGGCACCGAGATGAGAGGTCCCATGTAAGACCATGTCTGGATATGGCATTGGCACCGAGATGAGAGGTCCCATGTAAGACCATGTCGGGATATGGCATTGGCACGAGATGAGAGGTCCCATGTAAGACCATGTCAGGACATGGCGTTGGCACCGAGATGAGAGGTCCCAGTAAGACCATGTCTGGGACATGGCATGGGCACCGATATGAGAACATCCCATGTAAGACCATGTCAGGACATGGCTTTGGCATGTTATTATCAGAAGAGACCCGAGTATCCTTATTATTCCAATGTAGCTCAACGGGCTTGTAAACGAATCATGTTCATGAAAGTTCAGTTTAAAGCATAAATGGCAAGCTCAGGTAAGTTATAAGAGTTAAGAACTTATTATACTATCAATTGATGTTCAACGATGCAGCAAGAGTTGAGTAAGTTATGTACACAAGTATTCTAAGTAAACAAGCAAGAGAACTAGTATGAGATTAACTAAAGAGTAAACTAGAGATATAGACATTTGAGTTTAATTATTTAAGTTAAATATTGTTATTTATTTGCTAGTAAACTTACTAAGCTTTATGCTTACTTCTTTTATTTCTTTCTCTTATAGTATTGCAAAGCTACTTCAAGGATCCTAAAGAAGTCGGAGATCGTCCACACTATCAACCACAACTGCTCGGTATTTTATATCGAAACACGTTTGAGTTATGGCATGTATAGGGATTTAGTTATTTTGTATGTTTGTGATTATGATTTTGCTAAAGAATGGTATGTAAGTATTTGATGATGTATGGTTATTAAAATGGTTAAGTATGAAGGTATTTGTTGTTATAAGAGTCTAGGTGATAAATTATGTATGGAAATCATGAAAGGATGAAATTTTGCAAAGAAACAAAATTCAGGCAGCAACAGTGACGTGACTTTGAAAAATCACCCAAGATAGTATAAAATGAATTAGAGGGTAAATAATATATGGAATTAAATCTTGTTGAGTCTATTTTCATGGAAAAATAACGGTGTAGCGAAAGGAATTTTATATTTTAAGATATGTGAATTTTCGTGAGACAGGGTCAGAACAGTTTTTGGTGTCCCCTATTTTGAGTTCAGAAAATAATTAAAAATTGTACAAAAATGGTTATGAGTTATAGTTTATATGTATAGATTTCTCATTGAGTCTATTTTCTGTAGAAACAAGTAAGAACTTCATATGAAAATCCTACAGTGAGAAAACTTATTTTTAGTGACTAGAGGTCAGGGCAGTCAGGTGGTGAAACAGGGGAGACTTTAACTAATAAACTGTACTAATTGGCTGAACCAAAAATTCTAAAAATTTTATGGTGAGTAGATATATGAGTCTAGTTTCAGGGAAAATTTACAGAATTAAATTTCGAGTTCTGTAGCTTGAGTTATAATTAATTTAGTAACTGCTGCGCGATTGGACAGATTTGCTGTAAATAGTGAAATGAATTTTCAAACCTAGTTTGTATGCTCCGAATTGGTAAGATAAGCTAAGTAATGCCTCGTGCTCGATACCGGCAACGGTCTCGGGTAAGGGGTGTTACATCGCCAGTGAACTGCAAAGCATGAAAGCATGCGCAAGCCTCAAACCATTTCTAGAGGGGACATATAAGGGAAAGGAACCATACCAGAATCCAACACCTCTCTATTAAAGTTTCGCACCACAAATCTAGCTGCTCCTCGTCTCACAGCAATACACAGAGTGATGGGTGCTGAATCCATCGTTAATAAAGCTTAAACCTAAACATAATATAAAATTTGCAAATATAGGGTTGAGTTCGAATTTCTCAAAATTAAGACACTTGTGGACAGTTTCATGCCCACTCGTCTTGCAGTCCTGCCTAAAATTAAAAGTGATTAAAGTATCATAAAATTAAATAAATAAAAATCGAAAAAAATAGTGAAGTAGTAAATAAAAAGTGATTTTAAAATTAAAAAGAATGAATCAAACTAATAAAAGTTCCAATTTTAGAAGCGACATCAGCCTTGATTTCAGAATTAATCACAGATTATATCCCTTTTCACTTATTAATAAGTCAGTTATAATGATCAAGAAACAATTTCAAGCCACCAATCTTTACTTAATCGTGGAAACAACTTTATGATTAACCTTTATCAAGTGAATAAATTTAAAATAGCTTTCATGATTTAATTTAAAATCTACCATTGATTTTAAAACAACTTATTTAATTGTCTTTTAATTTTCATAATTGCTTATTTAATTTTTCAATACAATATAGAACTATCCCATAAATATATGTTTCTAGGTTGCTTATTTAATTTTTCAATACAATATACATTTAAAATTTTTATTTATTCATTAATTTTATAATATTTGAACTTATATGTTGAATTTCTATTATGATTCAAGTAATGGTTTTTTGTTGTTGTGGTACATATTTACATTTTAAGAGAAATAATTGATTACATTCAAAATTAAAATTTTAATTATGTTTTTAATATATCTTAAGTTTTCCATAAAACATATTTTAGAATAATATAAAAAATTTAATAATAATAGTGTGCAACCCAATTTATAAGTAATTTTTAAAAAGCTTTTAGAAGGATAAATATCAAAACTATACATAAACTTTAATTCAATGTGCAATCTCATACATGAATTTTGATTTTGTGTGATTTTATACATGAAATTTTGATTTGATTCAGTTTTAAAAATCACTAACAACATTGCTGAATTAGCATCAATTTAAAACGGAAATTATATAAAAATAATTATATTAATTCAATAAATAAATAAATATATGATTTCATTTCTTTATTAAATCGATGCTTAAATTTTTAATAAAATAAAATATTTTAATTAAATAGTTTTAAATTTATATTAGAAATAGTATTTTAAATACAAATTATGAAAAGTATTTTATTTTAAAAATATTTTAATAAAAAATTTAGGAATTTTTTTATTACTAAATATTAGAAAGCATTTTTTGCATTAAAATTTATTAATTATAGGTTTTTAAAAAGAATATGAAAGTAGCGATGAATTTTGGTAACGAGTCAGCCTTTAAAGTTGAAATAAGTGCGATGTTGGAAGGATTATTCTTAGCTTGGGATAAAGGATTTCGGAAAGTTGAAGTTAAGTGTGATAATGCTTTGTTGGTTGAATTACTTTTGTTTGGTGGAGGAGCTAGTAGTAGTTTAGTGGAACTACGGATGTTACATCAAGTTTTGCATCGGAATGAGAGATTCGTATCTGACATATCCCGAGAACTCTTAATGGTGTTGCTGATTACATGACTAAATGTGCTAATATAGGTAGTTCTTTGATACGTTCATTTAGATCCCCATCAGCTTTGGTCATGAACTTGTTGGAAAGAGATCGCAGCATACCTATTTTTTGTTGATTAAGATTTTATCTAATGTAATCGCTTAATGCTGTCATTTTCTAAAAATAAAAAATAAAAATGAAAGTATATTGTTAAAAAATGTCTTTTTAATTTTTTTTTAAAAAGCAGATTTTCAACTGTTTTAAAATTTTATTTTACATTAAAAGTTTGTTATCAATATTTAATAATTAGTCCTTTTACTATTTTAAATTATTTAAAATTTAGTCTCACTACAAATTTATATTAGATTATTTTTTTATAAATTTATTCAGAGAATTAATTAAATATAATATAGTAAGGGCAATTTACCAAAAAAAGCTGTTTTTTTCAAAATTTACCGAAATGGGCTGATTTTTTGATTATTTACCGGTAAATTTTGAATGTAGATTGCCCAATTGGATGTAGATTGCCATCCACTAGAACTTGATGTTGTTCCCCAGTACGTATTTTCAGCATCAAACGTCGAGCCACCGACGTACATGTCTCATCCACCGACAGAGTGTTTTGCGGGGGATGTGCATTCGACACCGCTTCTAGAACATGGGTCATTCAGTATTTTGTAACCCGCTAACCGAGTGTCGGCCGAGGTCGTGTATACATCTCGAACACCGACGAAGTACATCAGTTGGCGACGTAAATTGTACATATAACTCAATATAAGTTGCTCCGCTAGCAATATGAGTCTGCACCATTGCCTCCAAGCTACGAGCACCTTTTATGTCGAACGAGTCATATGTCACCGGATCAACACAAGAACAAAATCGATACATGATTGACAGAACTTTCATTGGCGTCGTTCCGAAGATTTTACGCCTAATTCTTTTACGAAGTTCTATCAAATTTATGTTCTGGTTAAATGACAGTCGCACCGTATTCTTCGACAAAAAAACAACACCATTCTCGGTGTGGCAAACCTCACCATCGTAGTAAATAACAGCACTAATACGTTCACTCATTCTGAAACTCTAACTTTATTAGCCTCTCTAAATTGTTTCTGCTATGACTTATGCATTCTAAGAACATTTTCTGCCTCATTTATAGCCTCATTAAACTTGTTATCAGTAGCAAAATCGCGTCCACGAGGCGATTTCACAATTCTTCTCAAATAGCATCCCGGTAGAAGCGATTTTATACTATTTGCTCAAAAACGTTAAAAAAAATTATTTCTTACATGACCTACTGTAGCAAAATCACGTCCACGAGGGCGCGATTTCACAATTTCTTCTCAAATAGCATCCTGGTAGAGGCGATTTTATACTATTTGCTCAGAAACATCAAAAAAATATTTCTTACATGACCTACTGTAGCAAAATCGCATCCACGAGGGCGCGATTTCACAATTTCTTCTCAAATAGCATCCTGGTAGAAGCGATTTTATACTATTTGACCAGAAACGTCAACTCGAAATAATTTATTCCGGGACCTAAAAACCCTAAAAAGCCTGAACCCTAAACCCTAAAAGCCAAAAAAACCAAACGTGAAAAAAAAACGTCAAAATCGCGTCCCCAGGAACGCGCTATGTGGCAAGACATCGCGTCCACGTCAGAGCGACCTGCTGACGTGGAAGGAAATCGCGACGTGGATGCGATGTCCTGACACATACCCTGACATCGCGCTGACGTGGACGCGATTTCCCGGAAAATGGCCCATTCCGGTAAATAATCACAAAATCGGCCCATTTCGGTAAATTTTGAAAAAAGACGGCTTTTTTTGGTAATTTGCCCATATAGTAATTGATTTTAACAGTAAAAGTCTAATAATTATTTTTTAATTAAAGTCAAATTAATTATATTTTTAATTATATTTATTAATTATCTGGATGCATGTCCTTTAAAATTTGACGTTTTCTAAATTTTTAAGAAAAATTTTTACTTTTAAATATTGTTGCAATTTTAATTATATACATTTAAAATTTTAACAAAAAAATTATATATTTAAAGGCTAATATTAGTTTGCCCCCTAAACTTGTTCAAAAGTGCCTAGTTGATACTTGAACTTTTTTTTTATCTAGTTGGTATCTAAACTTGTATTCCATCACCCAGTTTGATACCTCCGCATTAACATTGTTAGTTTGTGCTGACGTGACACTAATGGCCAATTCTATAATGACGTGGCAACCTCTCAATATGACATGCGGTAGATATAAATTAAAAAAATTAAAAATATTTTAAAAGTATAAATTAAAGTAAAAAAGTATAATTTTTTGGACAAATTCAAGTACTAACTAGATATTTTTAGACAATTTCAGGGGCAAACTACGTGTTAATCCTTTAATATGAATCACAAAATATAAGTTAAGGTTATAAAATTGAAGTACCAAGTACATACTAGTGACACCAAAAGTTAGGCATCCTAGGTTTTAAAATTTTAATTCTAATAAGTAGAAATAACTGAAGATAATTACTTCATATGATTGAAATCATGTATTTTGTTAAAAATTATTATACTCTTTTGAAACTTATATTTTAATTTGAGATATTGAATTATTTTATTTTTTAGAAAATTTATTTTATATTTACAATTTCGAAACAGTTTATACTTTTTAAAATGTTTTTAAAATATAAATTTTGAATTTTACATAATTTTATTTATTTTTAAAGAAAAGGGCCTGATCCAAAAAATATAAATATGTTAAAAGCTAAAAATATTGTTTTTTCTTTTATAATTGCAAAATTAGACGAAGAATCAAATTTTTAAAATTAAAAAAAACATAGATTTAATATCTCATATCTAAACCTTTTATCCACTACACTTTTTTTTGTCAATATGTCGTATACTTTAAAAGGATATTCTATGTATTTTAATCCATAAGATTTTTTTCAGTTATCTTTCCGAAAGTTAAATCCAAATAATAGAAAAAAGCCTACAAAAGATTGCCCCTATTAAGTTTGGTACATTTGTAATTATGCTTCATTCAAGAATGCTTTGGACTTTGGAGCTTTTGGTATCCAACTAGAAGTCTAGAACAGGCTTTGCGTCATTTGGGATTTGGATGCTTGTAGTGTGATCGTAAGATCTTACGAAGCTTAGACCTCTTCTTCTATTCGGGCGACGTCATGGCGGTTCACAGGGTTCGGATTCAAAAATAAAACTGATTTTTTATCTTTATAAAATTTTAATGTTTAATTTTTAAAAATAACAAAATTTTAATTTAATTTTTTAAAAAAATATAAATATATAAAAAACTTTCTTTGAAAACATACCATTTAATTTCAATCTAAATATTTTTCTACCCCATATATCTCACATTAATTCCCTTCCAGCTCCAACCATTTTTCTTACACTTTTTTTTCTATAAAAGGCAACGGTGTGTTCGGTCATGCATGTTCACCCCATTCCTCCATCGATGGCTATTCGCACTCGCTTCTCTGCCTTCCTGCTTCTGCTTCTCCCATTGGAATTCATTGCTGTTATGGGGGTTACACCTCCTCTTCCTCTTCCTGAGTGCAGACCCATTCTGGCTGTCGATAGAGACCTAGTCCAATTCGCTTTAAACTTGGAATTCTTGGAAGCAGAATTTTTTCTGCACGGTGCACTTGGTATGGGGCTTGATGTCTTGGCACCTTCTTTGGCCCAAGGCGGTCCTCCTCCAGTTGGTGGAAGGAAGGCCAATCTGGATCCCATCATCCGTAGAATTATAGAGGAATTTGCTTATCAGGAAATTGGACATCTCAGGTTCCCCTTCACCTATACATCCCATATTTGCATGAGACTAACAAATGGAATTAATTATTCAAACATTAATTAATCAATGACGAAATCTTGTTACTTGTATATGTGTATGAAGTAGTGCTGTAAAACATTTAACTTGCAGGGCGATCACAGAGTCTGTAGGAGGAGTGCCGAGGCCTCGACTCAATATAAGTGCCGAGGCTTTTGCCGCATTTTTTAATCGAGCAATGAATACCACATTATCTCCTCCATTCAATCCGTACGCCAATTCCCTCAACTATCTCTTGGCGTCCTACGTTATACCTTATGTAGGACTCGTAGGTTACGTTGGCACTATCCCTAACCTTGTCGGACGCACCAACTGAGAAGTAAGAACATTAACTTCTTTGTCCAAAAGCTATGTATATTCTTCCTTAATTTCTGTATTTATGGTATATTACTTTGTGGTTTAGCTGGCTGCTTCACTGCTGGGGGTGGAGTCTGGACAAGACGCAGTGATACGGACATTACTGTACCTGAGGGCAAATGAGAAAGTGAAGCCATATGGAGTAACCGTGGCAGGTTTTACCGATCGTATCTCGGAAATAAGGAACAGGCTTGGCAGATGTGGGATGAAAGATGAAGGCTTGAAGGTACCAAAGCAACTTGGTGCAGAGAACCGAACTACCAGTAACATCCTATCGGCGGATGCTGATTCCCTTTCGTATTCACGGACGCAGCCAGAAATTTTGGGGATAGTATATGGAACTGGCGACGAGAGTAGGCCTGGTGGATTTCTGCCTGATGGTGGAGCTGGGAGAATCGCCATGCGATTCCTCGCTACTTGAAACTAAGCGATCGCGTATATATAAAATAGGGGTCATATATAATAACCACTTGTTAGTCACGTGAAACTCCCATGATGTTGTTAATTTATACTGAAGCTTTACAAAAATTAATGGGCTACATCTTATAATTTTATTTTTCACTTACATTTGTAACAATTTACTATTAATATAATAATACTAAATCTTAAATCCAATCCCTAATATTAACCTTAACTCGTCAATTTAAACTTTTTAAAAACTTTTCAACTTTAAAACATTATTCTTAAATCATGGGCGAAGGCAAAATAATTTTTAGGGATCGAAATTAAATTTTAATTTTATTATAGTAAAATGTAATTTCATCATTTGAATAGTCTATATCTTTATAATTTTTAAAAGATTAAATCAAATTTTTATCATTTTTAAGGGAGACAAAGTGTAATTTTACTTTTACTAATTTAGAATTTAAAAAAAATAAAAGGCCTAAATGAAAAAAAAATTATTTTAGAGGAGCCGGGGGCCCTGCTAGCCCTCCTGACTATACCCCTTTCTTAAATCTTTTGAAAATTAAACCTATCGTGATTTCAAAATCTCACGGATTTTATTATTCTATTCTTTTCTAAATTATATCATTGACAAAGAGTATTTGTTAGTCTCTTTTTATGTTAAAAAAATTAGAATATTTCGAAAGTGACTAGATTAAATTAGCCTCTATATTATTAAATAAATTAATTTAGCCTTTATATTATTAAAAATTAAATAAATTTAAATTGTAATAGAGTTAACTTTGATTGTATAAAATTTTATTGAAAATTATTTTTCCAATTGCGATTAAATTTCAAATAAAAGATTTAATTTACATAATAATAAAAACTTTTAAAATATTAAATTTATTAAACAATAAACAATATCTTTTAAATAGTAAATGTTAACAAAGATGATGCATGTAATAGTTTGATTTTATTCATAGTTAAACAAATGTATTAATTGTAATTGAGTCTAATTGTAATTATGCAGATTACTTATGATTGTGAATTGCACTTGTAACTTAAAAGAATACAATGTGAAGTCTCTTGAAATGTTATAATAAAAATTACCATTAAAAGCTTGCAAAAAATTATCATTAAAAAAATCGCGACCAATGTTCATTCCCTTAATGGACCTACAAAATGTAGAGGATTAATCATTGAGCTCTTTTCGGTGGATATTTGGGAAACCAAAAAATTTACCATTAAATTTAGAAATTTTAATTGAGGTTAAAAAATGGGATTTAGATTTTGGCTTGAATAAAAATTGGCCCCTAAGCTATGAAGCTTTTCCCATTTAGGTACCTAATCTTTTTTTTTTCTTCCAAAAGTGGTACCTAAAGATTGATTCCGTTATCACTTTAATATCCAATTGTTAGCTTCCATTAAAAAAAATCTCTTATCCAGTCATATTATGACATGTGTTATTTTAATTAAATAAAAAATTAATTTAATATTAAATCAAATGAATTAAATTATCATTTAATGAATAAAAGAGATAGAGGAGAAATATCATATTAAATGATAATTTAATTTAATTTTTATTTAATATTAAATTTATTTTTTTATTTAATTAAAAATTCTACATGTCATAATATGATTGGGTAAGAATTATTTTTAACGGAAGCTAACGGTTGGGTCAAAGTGAAACATAGTCAAACTTTAGGTACCACTTTTGACCTAAAAAGGTTTAGGTAGCTAAATGGGAATAATGTTATAGTTTAGGGGCCAATTTTTTTATTTAAGTCTTAGATTTTTAACTGTATACGAGTTAATTCCACTGTGCATCCCCAAACTATAACTTTCATTCTAAATTGGTCTTCAAACTTTAAAACATTCTAATTACATCCCAAACTATCGAAATTATATCAATAAGGTCCTTTTGCTAAAATTGTTAATTTAATTGTCATATGAGACGTTAGATCTTATATGACACGTTTTAAAATGAACATTTTAAATAAAAATTAATATTGTGAAAATGGATATTTTGTAAATTTTTGAGATTTTCAAATATTTTTAAAAAGTTTTATCGTTCATTCTCTCTTTTTCAATTTTATTTTAATTTTTAGTTTTTACTTTTCAAAGTTATGTGGTGTTTTACTTATCCCACATAATATTTGACATGTCATTTAATTATTAAATTAATGGTTTTAATGATAAAAGACTTGTTTGATATAACATCAATAGTTTAAGGATGTAATTAAAATATTTAAAAATTTTAAAAATTAATTTAAAATAAGAATCATAATTTAGGGATGTTTGGTGCAATTTCTATATATATATATATATATATTGTTTGGATATCTATTTGAATTTGAGTTAAAAAAAAATTGGATTTAGATTGAAATGATAATGTGAAAATTTTGGAGGTTTGTTGCCTTTTATTAAACTAGTAGGTTTTAGCGGTATTGGACCTAGTGTTATGAGACTAGAACTTTAGTCTCGTAATCCATGCGGTTTTAGGCGATTCATTCGCTTCAAAAATGCTTAAGTTAGCCTAACTCCCAACAATTGTGGATTCACATAGAATTCTTCTAAGGCACCAACGCAAAGCAAAACGAAAGCAACTTAAAAGATGAACGAACTCGAAAGAAAAGAAAATCCACAAAAAAAAACCTCCAAAATTAATGTTATGGCTAATAGTCGATAAACATGACTATTACATGGCTTTTCTTTATATGATTGTATTACCTTCATGTTTTATGTTTTAATGTTAAGTTAAGCAGTGATATTTGGTATATATGATTGTCGATGGGTTGCTTTGAACAAGATGATTACTAGAAATTCAGTCGAAATATTACCAGAAGTTCTCCTATCAGAAGTGTCATTGTAGCAAAAATAAAGAAAACAAATAAGTTGTTTCATTATTTTTAACCTCGTATTAAATGTAACAACCTCATTTTTTCAACTAAGATCTAAATCTCTCTCCACTAACCAAGTAACTCGCTTTCTTACAAAATACATTGACAATCATAATGAATTCTTAAAGAATAGATTAAGTGTTCAGCTCTCTTCTATTCAAACTACACAAACCTCTAATATATGGATAAAAATTAATTACAACCAAAATTTTACTAAAATAACCTCTAGGGTTCAAGAAGGATAGGGAATGACTTCATTCGATTTGCAATTTTTCAATGGTTTCCATGCTAGATTTTGTAGAAAAATTTCCCCACACAGTTTTTCAATGTTTTCCCAATAGCATTGAGCCATGGTAGGCATTCCAAAATGATGAATAGTTGACGGTAATCTCAAGTATCACTAACTCTTCTTTTTAATTATTTTCTCTGGCCCAAAAATAAAAAAGAGAGGAGTGAGAAACCTCTAAATTAACCTTCCTCCATAATTCTCTCCTCTACTTATTCTGTCTCATGCTCTTTGTTTTGCTACCTACTCTTGTGCCTTTATAAAAAACAATTTCTTTTACAAATAGGGTTATATATGCAAAAATCTTATCTTCATTTCTTTAAAATTTTTAATATTATATAAAATTATACATTCATTACTCAAACATACAATTTTCACTTTAAAATGGTGAGAAATATCTTAAAAATTTATAATTCTATTTAAACCATTGAAAATATATATATAACTTTCTCCCTTACAGTGTTGACAACGTGATCGCTTTATTTTTAGCAATTTGGCCTTTTTATTTAATATAAAGACATCTTTTAGGGTAATCTAAGACATCACCTTAAAATAACGTCGTTTTTATTTTGGTCATTTTAACTTTTTTTGTCTATTCAGTTATTGTCATTAGAAATATTGACCAAAATAATAACTCAACCATTAAACCCTTAATGAATTGCTAATTGGACCTGCAAAAAAAGAAAAAATTATTCTTTTAGTCCTTTTAAAAATTACAAAATTTCAATTAACACCATTGCTATATCCGTGAAGTTTTAATTTTTTATGTTTAGACAAAGAAAAAGACAACGATTTACTGTAGCTCTACCCTCTATGACGTCGTCACCATCTCTGCTCCATTATCTTTCATCCGAACAAAAAAAACTTTGTTATGATTTCCATTTTAAAGAAAAGTAGAAGTAAAGCAAATGAGGAAAATATATTGTAACACCGTAACATGTCTCAGTTACCAGATTAGGATTACGAAGTATTACGACACACATTCAATCAAATGATATCACGAAATCATTCAAATATTAATTTAAATATCTACATTCACTCCACACATTAAGCATAGCATACATACACTTATAGGCCTTCAATCGAGCTTACGATACCTTAAAAATAGTTTAGAAACAATCCGTGACTAATTTGAACAAAACAGAATAACATAGAAAATTTTGAAAAAATTTAGAAATAAGGGTCACACGGCCGTGTGATAAAGCCTAGACCATGTGGTTCAGAAACATGGCCGTGTGGCCAAACAGTGTACAATTCAAAATTTGGGTCACATGACCGTGTCGCAAATCGTGTGCCCACCAGTGTGCAAATCAAAATAAGACATAGGGTCGTGTGAGGTGGTCGTGTATGGCACATGGCCACGTGATAGCCTGTGTCCCAAGTCGTGTGCACCTAAAATGACTTCCAAAACAAACTAAATCATTACCCATTTCTTAGGTGTTAAACCAAACCAAAAACAAACATTCATATACCTTTAAAACACATTTAAACAAGCTTAAAACATACCCAAACATACAACCTAAGTGCCTAACCAATATGCCCTCAATGGCACCACATTTCATACACTAACCAATTTACATTCAAAGTTCACAAGTACCTACTTTAAGCACATACCAAACTTACAATTCATCTACTCCATTCATATCTAAGTCTACCATAACCTATTCATTCACGAGTAACCTAAAAAAAAAAAGAGCAAAACCTATACATATGAACCTTTACAAGCCAAAAGCCAAAGACAAATACAAGTGAGCCAAAATCAAGTTTAAACAACATTATCCATGTATAAGATGTATCACAAGTAAAAGTATCCAAAATATATACAAGACACACTTATTACATGCCAAATAACCCAAAAGTAAACATGTCAAAATATACCAAAAGATATCTAGATTGATGTGATCTAAAGATTGATCCAATCGTCCAATTCCACAAAACGTTATCTACAAAGAAACGGGAAAATGACACAAGTAAGCTTCAATAGAGCTTAGTAAGTTCAACGGTTGAAACGATAAAACTTACCGAATAAACGTAGCAATTATACATTAACATGACTAATAAACAATAATCATGTCAACCACAATCATTTAACAGGTGGGTTTATGTATATATGAGTTGCATAATCTATGCAATCACACAAGATCATTTGATATCAAGTCACGATAATATCAGACAATCATGCAAACATTTATATAATTCAATAACAAGTCATCTACCACTAGAAATTTGCCTGATGAATGATATAACATATACAGATACGCGGTTATCCACCCGAAACACGCCAGAAAGCTCAAACGAGATAAACCAACCGAGAAACACCTTGGCACCAAGTGCCTAGCACGTAGGCTAACATTCCTTATAAAACACACCTAGGCACCAAGTGTCAAGCCCGAAGGCTTTATATCCGCCCTCGATAACACGCTAGAATCACTGTAAATATAACACGGTAGTTTACAACAAATGTTGAACTCCGATATATTCAGTGGGTAATAACAAGTCAGGAATCATTATCTCATCACAAGTCAATCTCGTACAACATGCAATATAACCTATTGGCATGCCAATTGTATCCTATCCTATGTTCATCCGGGCTTGATTTACATAACCGTATAACAGTTTACATTTCAATCATTTTCTCACCAATTCAATCATAACATTTCAATTTATAACCAATGTCATCGAATTACATAATTTTAATAATAACATTACTAGAATACACAAAATAATATCGTATGAACTTACCAAGGTTAAAGTGCAGAAATAGCAAAATTCAGGTACTAATCAACAACTTTCTCTTTCCCCCGATTATCTACTGGTTCTTGATCTATAAAATAATTTATTTCAATTTATTAGCTTCAATTTCATGTAGTATTCAATTTAATACATATTTTTCCTATTTACAATTTTTCACAATTACCCCAAACTTTTACACCTTAATTAATTTGGTCCCTAAGACCAAAACAAGATTATTTTCTCAATTAATCCTTATACTCAAGTGCCAAATTCATTTACATCCAAATATAGTCCACACATGTTGGAAATTTTTCAAGAAAATTATGCCTATTTTAACTTATTTTCAATTAAATCCTAAACATAAAAACTAATGAAAAATTACTTTACAACTAGATCAAAACCATCATCAAGCTTCAAGCTCAAGAATAAACACCAAGAAAATTTCAAGAACATCAATGGCAAACTTTATAAACTTTGACAGTATTTTAAAATAATTTTGAGATAACTAAATTAAGTTATAACCATATCAAAAACATAAAATTTATAAAAATCGACAAAAATAACACTTATATGCATAAACTTTTGCTTGACCGAAACTTAAGCTTCTCTAATGGAGTTTCTTCCTTCTATTTTCGGAGAAGAAATAAGGTAAAGATGATGCTTACCCATTTTAACTTTTTTATTATTTTAATCATCATATTTTAATTAAATTATAACATATATCTAATAGATTAAGTTTGGTGACAACCGGCCATTAACAAATATATGGCTAAATTGCCATATATAAAACCATTATACTATGTTTTGTACTCTAACTATCCTTTAGCAAATGATTTTTTTACAAATTTTACGATTTAGTCATTTTTCTTTAATTAGCCAACAAAATGTTAAAATTTTTAAACTAAATTTTAATATGATACTAATGACCTCATAAATATTAAATAAGTAATTACGGACTCACATGTCAAAATTGTGGTCCTGAAACTACTATTTCCAACACCACTGAAAAATAAACTGTTACAAAATATGAGTTGGGTGGCTTGTCATGATGTTGAACTCAATTATAGTATACTATGATTTATGTCTGCCATTTTTTTGAGGTTTTTATTCAAGAACACACACCCTTGAAAGGAGGCAAGGCACGAATTTCCTGAAGAGGACAAAAAGCATGAGATACGGTCGTGGTAGAAAATTCCCTTTATTTTTAGAAAGTGACCTCCGTTTATTTTTTCTTCCTTTAATTTTGAAAATTCTCCAGAAAAAGAAAAAGTAAGAAACAAAGTGACAACATGATAATAAAACTACAACTAAGCATTCATTAGCACTCTGAAAATCATTAGAGTTTGAATTTCACTAATTATTATACTTTTTGATGGGTACTTTTAGAAGTAGAAGAAGAACCCCGACTACGGTCATGCTACTGAAATCCAAACCAAAGTCAACAGCGGCAACAATGGAGGAAGAAGAAGGTATTGAACCAATGATGATGTTTTCTAGGGTAGAAACCATGATAAAGTTTTCTGGTTCAGATGAAAGACGAGGGAGCGAAGATACTGACAACGTCATAAAGGGTGGCGCTACGACAAATCGTTGTCTTTCCTTTGGCCTAAGCATAAAAAATTAAAACTTCACAAGTATAAGAATTGTGTTAATTAAAAATTTTTAACCTTTAAAGGGACTAAAAGAACAATATTTTCCTTTTTTTTGCAGGTCCAATGGTACCATTTTGACTGTGATTAAATTGACAACAAGAAGTTAAAATGACCAAAATAAAAAGGGCAGGATGGATTCCGATGTAATTTAATTTTTTTAGTATGAAGTTAGTGTAGAAGGTGAATTTAATAAATTATAAGTAAAAGGAGTAGAATATATTAGTTAATTGTTAATTGAATCGAAACTAAAAGCAGTTATGTAGGGAAGGCGAATCAATTTTTATGTTTAGACTCGGACCATTCTTTTTGTTCTTTTCTTTTTCTATTGTTAAAATGGGAATATCAAGTCATTCAGTTAATATTCTTAATCTGCTCCCAAACATCCTTATCCACAATCAACATTCTCCTCCTCACTTTTTCAATTTTTACGATATTTAATTATAAAGAAAACTATAAATTAATCACCCGTTAATATTGTGATGGAAACATGACTTGACAGTATTAAAATTAATATAATAATTGTGTCAATTTTATCATAATTTTTAAAAATTATTTTCGATATTTACATATTATCTCAATCTTTAGCACATGAAAATATTTAAAAAATTCTAAAAAGTAAAAATTTTAAAAAATGAAATCTTTCAATATTTTTATTTTTATTTTTCTTTGCGCTTCAAAAGATTGGAGCTTACAAGAATATTTTTCCTTTAGAAAGAAAAAAAAATCTCATTTCAACGTTGATTGAATTAGGAGAAACTCAAGAGGTTTTAAAATTTTTGTTTTTGTTGTTCCTTTGGCTTTGTCTAATGGGATTAGAATTTTAGGTTGGTAACTTGTGCCACCTTGAATTTAACTTTAAATTTGCTTAGGTTAGTTTTACTCTCGAAAAGTGAGAATTTACAAACGAAATTTTTTAAAGTATCGAACTTAGCAGAAGCAAACTCAAAAGCAAATAAGCAACAACCGAATAGAAAAACCACAAAAAAGCAAATAACACGCTAAATATTTGAGTAAATGCTCTCAAATATATTATATTACACAATGATGAAATGATTACAAATGAAGAGCAAGAACTCTATTTATAGTTGGTTCAAAGGTATAATTTAAAATACGACTGAAATTAAAAATAATCTACAAGTTGAAATTCCTAAAAATTTTAGATACTTTACAAGATCCTTTTAAGATTTATAATATTTACATTGGTAAAATAAAATTATTAGAATGTATATATATTCACCAAACTAAATAAATGAGTATTGAATCTCTTCATCAATTCTGGCGGGCCAAATAACTTCAAGTGAACAAGATAAACTATCAAAATATGTTTGCATGCACATAGTGATGACAGAGACTAGTAGAGGAATTCTTGAATAATTAGCCTGCATATTTGACGAGGTTTTATAATGTTTTAGTTGCATCTTTTTTGAGGATTTGTAATTTTAAATTCGTTTAATCTATTGATGCAAGAGATTCGACTTTTTCTGTTCTTCCTAACAAAAAGTTAATCTAATGATTCAATTTTCTTAAAGTTGAGCCCAACTTAAAATTAAAATGAAGAAAATACCCCAAGTACTATAATAGTAACAAAATACCCCCAAGTTTAGCTAAAAGTGGAGAATCAGATGAGGTTTTGGTTCATTTTGTATATGCTCTTGCTGCGGTTTGGTAATAAATTACTTTGTTTAATTTGTTTGATAAAAGTTTACTGGGTCCGCTCTGTATTGTTATATGTTATTAAATATTTTTAATTTTAAATTTTCTATAACATTTTTAATAAGTTTTATTTATGCTTTTTAAAATGGCTTAATTGATTTTTTAAATTTGTTATTGTGTTTTATATATAAATATTAAATTTTAATAGAGATCCTATTTCACTCATTCATCTAATATATAAAAACTAATTTACTTTTTAATAGTAATTTTACCTAAACTTTTATATAAAGAGCAATAAGAAGGATTCTGAGTTTATTGGGTATGACTTGTATGGGTTTTTGGGTTTCCAAATTTATTGGTTTGTAAGTTTTAAACAATGGATTCAATATCGAGATAATATGCAATATAAATGTTGAAGTTTAAATTTGTTATTGTTTTAATTTTTGAATTGTCACATTATTTCTCTATCACAAAATTAATGAAAGAGTGTGTTTGAATATTTCATTTTTTAAGTGCAAAACTCTAACAGCAACACTACTCGAACCTAATGAACACCCTAACCATCAGGCTAACACACAAGGTCCATTATTTATTTCAATTTTTTAATAAAATAAAATATTAGTATTTTCTACATTAAATGATAAGCAGCATTTTTTTTGTTGAAAATTTTATATCAAGCAAAAAATTAAAATGACTATTTTATAATTTTCTATAATTGGATGACAAAAAACCTAAATATAAAATAATTGAGTGTCTTGCAATGTAATTTATCATTTTCTATATTAAGAGAAACAGCATTTTCTTTTTTGATCGGTGTCGATTTTCCAATTACTGATCGAATCTGAAATAGATCATATATCTTTTGTCTTTGCCTTCTTAGTACCCTCTTGTATTTTGTTTGGACACTACGCATGAACTGTTTTGTTCTTCTTTTGAAAATATCTCCCATTTCGACCACAGACCCAGTGTGCAAAGATCCTTTAAATAATCGTCCCAATGAATCCCCTCAGTCATTCGATGAATTTAAGACAATTATCCCTTGCTAATTAAATCATACCCACCTTAAACAAATCATTAATCTTTCATTATTCCCTTTTTTTTCTTTTTTCCTTTTACAACATGTGGATCAAACGCCACATGAAACTGTTGGATTTGACATCATTATTGCTGAAAGATGCTACTGCTATTCATATTATATATATTCCGTACTTTTAAAAGCAGTTTACGAGTCCTTTTCTCCTTTTTTCTCCCTTGTACCCCATGGATTTCTTTTGGCAGTGGAAAGTACAGTCATGACACTTCATGTGGTGAGGGGAGCGAGACGGACTGGGACAATATTTACTTTTCATAAAAGAAACTATATGCGTGTGTGTATATATATATATATGTATCTGGAACATTAATTAGGGTTTAGTGCAGGTAGTTCATACACTATATATAACAAATCCCTTTCGTTTTAGAGAAATTACCTTGTATACATATCACACTTGATTTGTGTGTGCCACAGTTTGAAGAATAAAGTGTGATTAAAATTTGTTTTGCGAGTTCATTCATGCAAGACCAATATGTGAAACACGACAGATTCCAGGCAAATCTGTCGAAAAAGCAAAGATTTGAAGGTCATATCTGGTAGCCATATTAGGCACCTCTTCTCCAATCCATCATTTCAAGCTGAAAGCGATGTAAAAGAAGAGGGGATGCATGCGCATAACATATCATAGGGCACGCACGCTAGCTGGAGGTAGAAATGTTGGGAGTAAATGGCTGAAGTTATGATTATGTGCAAAGAAGCACAGTGTTGCATGCAGGGATTTCAAACCGGCAGTGTGGGGCACATGTTTGAAGAAAGGCTATCCAGTACTGGAAAAGTAAGGGGGGGGGGAATGCTACAGCCAAATATATATAATTAGTTGAATTGCACAGTTGGATTTGATTGATCAATGGATAGGAATATATACGATTGTGATTGAAAGAAAGCTAAGTGCCAAATTATCCGGAAATCTTCGTCAAGAATAAATCATTGTGAGACCTTGGTGACACATGCTTCTCCCAAAATATCGCAATAAAGCTCATAGATCATGATGGACCATACGCTATGGCTGTATACATGCACATACACATACACATACACATGCATGCACTCAATAGTTAAAGGTTGTCACTCTGCCAAATGCTCTTAGCGGAGGAATCCTATAGAACGATGGATGCATGTTAAAACTTTGGTTATTATATTCTCTCTCCATATCATCTATATATATGTACCTAATTAAGGACTACAGTAAATCCGAAACTTTTGCGTAACCCATTAATGCTAATCCAATATCTTACTTCTCTCGGTTCTGATGTGCACGATCTCTTTTTGGTTGAAATGTTGTTGGAATCAAAATCAAACTGTTAGTGCCTAAGCGCCAATGAAACAAAGGGAAAATGGCCATTATCAGAGTGTTTTTCTTTTTGATGTCTTGTCAAATTAATGTTTCGTTGAAGAATAACTGTACAAAGCAGCTTTCCTATTCCTAGTTACCAGTACCATACGTACTGTAGAAAGCAGCTTTCCTATTCCTAGTTATCCAGTACCATACGTACTCCTTGGCAAAGACGTCTGGAAAGAAACTTAATCGCTTTATACTACTATACAACTACAAAGCACTTGGTGTTCAAAACACTTTTTCCAAATTATATATATAATAAAATTTTGAAGTTTAGTGCTCATTCACCTCTCATCCACTGTCTTTTGAGAAAATTACATAATCAAGCATTTTAATCAAAGAATGGTATGGAAAACTAAAGTTAATTATAATATTAATCTTTTCATGAATACACAAATAATATATGTGAGGTATTGGAGAGTAAGGTAGAAAACAGAAATAGTCAATTGCACATAAGATGAAGATTACATTCATAGCTATAGTCTGATAAACTGGGTCACCAGATTGCTTGTGATACAACCCACTAGAAACTATAGCAATAATTTAGCTAGCTAGACTGAGTGGACAAACTAAACCAAAGAAAACAAAGTTAAGATTCGTTTATTAGCCATTCAAGGGAACCCATTTGGGATCCCTAGGACTAGAGAATGATGCCAAGGCATGAGAATTAAGCAACTTAAGAGCAGTACTAGACTTGATGCACCTTGGTGTTTTGTACTGATTAATTGAGCCCCCTTGGCTGATGAACAAATCCATCAATGCCTCGAATGTCCCAGGCTCAACAACCCGTATCTCAAGTGGTCCTATGGTCTTTTCCTGGCTACGGCATTGCCTGTAGACATAATCGAGCTCTTCTTCCACAGTAACACAACATTCTTGTAGCAGCTTAGCATCAATGGAGGTGGCTGAGTCTACCATTTGAATTTCCCAGAAGAGTACGTAATGTCCAGGGACAGAGGATGTATCGGCATAGCTGGTGTACTCCACAAGCAAGGCGTTGTAGGGTTCTAACAATTTCTTTGCTGTGGTGATGCTTCTGTGAAGATCTTCCTCGTTGGTTTTGTCATTGTCAACGCTAAGCACAACATTCCTCCTGCATATGAATCGGAATTGTGGGGCTTGGTTGTGAAATCCAGTCACCTGGAGCACATCTCCGATTCGATATCTATAGAGACCTGAATCATTAACCAAGCATCAACTAGTTCAGATGGTGACAACAACGATAGCAACATGCAGAGACATATTTGTTTTCTAGAAGACTTGTTTAATTGTGATAAAATATTTTATCAGTAGCAAACTAAAGGAAACATGAGTTTTCGCGTAGAATTCATGTGAATTTGAAAGCTGACGGACAAAGAATTAATGAAATACCATTTTTGGGCTATTTAATTGTCTTAACAAGGTACTGCTCTTACCAGAGAAAGTAGTAACCACCAATTCATAATAGCTGCCAAATTTAACATTCACCAAATCAACAAGCCTGTCATTTGGCACTGCCTCCTCTTCATCTATGTCCATGGCAAGTGCTCCATTTTCTCCCAAAGGTAAAAATTCAAAGTAACCCATGTTAGGCAAGAGTGTAAATGCTACTTCTGCAGGGTCACATATTGGTTTCAAGTTGACACCAAAGTAACACTCGGATGAAGCATACATAGTACAAACCAAAGGCAACTTTCCTGCACTGTAATACTCGAGAGGTGGTATATACTGTGCCATGGAGCCAGTAACTACAGCCTCGATGTATTTGGCCCTGGGCCATAGGTGACACAGGATTCCTTTCCAAGATGGACGGCTACAGATGCTCTCAATCTCATCAGCCAGATCGGGGTTAGGTGATGATAGTATAGACATCATTGCTGACCGGCATGCAGGGTCTATTATCGACAGGTCAAGATGGCCGGTGCGGATATCATTGCATAGTTGAGCCCACTTACGCTCAAGAAAAGATGTGGCTCGGAGGAGAGCCGATGCAAATACAGCCCCTAATCTCATAACCTGGTGACGATGTACTAGACCAGCAAGCAACTGGCAGTACATGCTTTGGTTGCTATCATTGCACAAGATAGCCTGATCTGGGCTTGTAAAGTCATTAAATGGGTCTCGTGTTCGGCACTTGAAGTGCTTACTCTTGTAGTAGCTGGTGAGCACAGTGCGAAATGGCAGACCACAAGGTGTAGATAATTCAGCCTTGACAAAGTATAGATACATGGCCTTGCCGTCATCAAGACCGGGAATGTACCTGAAAATCAAAATGTCAATACAGGCATCATTGTAACCAAAACATCTACATTTAATTGGAGAAGACTTAGTGTGTGCTTACTGAGAAATTCATTATTCAGTTCTGAATATCTTTTACGATCATTATACTTGAGACACTATAATAGTGCTTTCATTAACCTCAATGCTACTATGCAAAAAGTCTGAATGCGGATGAGAGCAAAGTTCTTTTTCATGCATTACACGCCAACTTGCACTAATAACATCATCTAAATTCTAAAGACTGAGCAACTTGTGAGTGGATAAAAAGTTCTTTTACACACGCACACGCTCTCTTTCTCTCTAAATCAACAAAGGAGACAGTAAATTGAATTTCACATGCAAGTACTAAACCCTACACTTTTTTTTCTGTCAAAATAGAGAAAGAGGCTATGAGATCAGGGACTAAAACAAAATATTATCATACTATTCTGGCCCACCACGAGTCAGATGTTATACTAACAATGCTTTCGGTCTTTGGAGGGTTTTCTCGTGCACTAACCCCCGCATGGTTCACCAATATTCATTTTAAACTAAAAGTTTTGGTGGCTCAACTCAAGTAGGGATTGTTCCCACAAGTACTGAGGTCGTAGCAAATTCTTCTTTCAGTCTTGTTAAAGGATAGTAGTGCGTACAGTTTACCCTTCAAACACTATACGTTATGGCTTTTTCTATGCATCAAATCATATTCGTCCTTAAACATTGCTCAGAATGGAGAATCCAAAAACTTGTGGTGGATGGCACAGATGCAATAAAAATTTTTAAACAAAAATATGGAATAACATCTTCTCAAGAGCAAAGTGATAGAAACCACTTCAAGAAAGAATAAAGGATTAAAAAAAATACCAAGATAGTATTAAGCTGCTACCAAGTCCTAGAAACGACCAAACATGCATGCACAAATGCATACACACACAGTTATAATTGGCATGATGGAATCAACGGAAAACAATATAGAGAAAAGAATAAAGGAAGAAGGATATTGTAAGATAACTGGTTCATAATTGGCATGATGAGATTATAAAGAAAGGTCCGACGGTCAAGATCTTCTGCTATTGATGGCGTTAATTTAGGCTCTCCAGCAGATGTCCCCGAGCTGCAATTTGAGAAACATGTTTCAATTAACTTACAACATAGAACATAAAATATGTCCAAAAATAAAAACAAAGAACAAGCCATAATGGTATAAAGAGTTGAGATAATAAGAGAGAGGAAACCTGCACAGAATTTCAGTTATGGGTTGACCAGTGATGAGGGAAGAGTCTTCACCATTAGCAATTCTCTGGATATAAGGATAGATATTCTTGTAGGTAATAACCGGGACACAACTTTTAAACTGAGAAACATCTATAGATCCATTCATATACTTATTCAAATACTCAGTTTCTGCATTTCGCTTTAATATTTCTTTCAAGATGCCATACTGAACATCACCAGCTGTCGTCGTTAACTTTTCAATCTCCTTCAAGGCATCTTCACCCTTGTATTCCAGTTTCTTCCCATCCATGTTATGATTTAAAGGAACAAGTAGAGAGTTCACAAAAGAAATAACAAAAGCAATACTTCTTTGATCACAACTGACAAACTAGAGGTTCTATATATAACAAGTTTGGTTTGTCATGTGCCTGCTGAATAATAGACGTATTTTCCCCACATTTACAAGCCGATCATTAGAAGCATATGGTGCTGGTTTGGTTTTTTCTGTTCAGATAAATCAATATTCCGCTGATATGATCTGTACTGTAATGTGGACCCTCACTTGTTTTTCTTGATTAGAAAACAATGACCTCATCCAACAATATAGTGGAAATGGTCTTTCATGAATTATACAATAATTCAACTAATAGTCCATCATTTAATGTAATGATTTAAGACAGAAGATTCTAGTTTCTGTAGCAGCCATTTGAGCAAAAATGTTGAAGGATAAGTGTAAGGAACTAAGACGAGTAAAACAGCCTTTCATCAAATATGAAACTATGAGTTTGCATACCTTGAAAAGTTGTACTAAATGGTCATGATATTTTCATGTGCACTGCACAACAGTATATCATACTGATTCTTCAATTTGACTGCAACATGTGACATATTTCATAATCATACATGGATCGTATATTCTGGTCAGTGGCAAGGTTGTTGGTATCTGGTTCTAGTTCTAACATCAGTTATTGTCCATAAGATGGAACTTTTTCATATTTCTTTTCCCCATAAAGGGATGCAAAAGGCCAAGAAAATCAAACTCCTTCCGTTTAGTATCTGTTCTCTTTCTCCTTTTATTTATTTTCCCCATAAGTGACATGTATAGCAACAAAACTGGAAACCATTCTCCCTCTCAATAGCCACGTCTAATGGTTAACAAGCTGCAACGGAAGGTAATTCAGAACAAGTCAAGTTGCAGGTATAAAAGGGTCAATCACAACTCCCATTAACAAAAAGTTATTCATCAGTACCATATAAATGACATGGAAATGAAATGTAAGAAATTCCATCCTTGTCCTCAATGATAGAATTTGAACAAAAGCTCCTAAAGAAAATAAGAAACAATCTGTACCATTCAATCAAATTTGAGATGCTGAAGGGGATTTGCCATTATTAGGATCCTTATACGAGCGAGCCTGTATGCATTAATCAATACCTTTAGAACATATGCCATTCAGTAATATTGTGTCTGCATCATCTGTTTTATAGAATGGTGAGAGACACGTATGCTGAAGAAGTGCCAACAGATTCAATGTCTCTCCCACATGACAAATTTGAAACATACAGTGCGGCTGCAATAAAATTTTTATTTTTCCATATCTAGGAAGCTTGTGATAGTGCAGAAGAAAGTAAGTCTACTATGCATTGTTTTCCAATGACTATCTAATTGGAGCATAAGGCATAGCATCACTAAAAGCATGATCTCCTACAATATCCACTTGAAATTGAGTCTGTGCAATTTTAATTTCAGCAGACTCATCATAGTAACTCATAGAGTGCATCACCATCTTTTCTTCTGATTCTGAAACGATTTCTTTTCACAATCCTACGATAGTTTGGATATTTAGTGCTTTGAATACAAGCATATAGTTTATTTTATGGTCCACCACCTTTACTTCAAGAAAGTGCACGAAATAAAAAAAAAGATGTTGAAAGGAACCTTAAACTAAATACTTATAAGTAATTAAGGAAAAAAATAGTGGTATTACAATTTATATGAATTATAATAATTGGAGAACCAAAATAAATAGTGCACATTTCTTCTTGTTCAAAAGGAAGTAACATTTGCCAGAGATATAAATAATTTACCAAAGGAAATCATATCATTTCTTTAAACAGACAAGGTTTTAAATGGTTCCACTTCATTCTGAAGTCCTATCAAATCTACTCAAAGACAAAATGCAGTCATGGAGGATGCATGCATGAATGATCACTGTTACTGCAACCAACATTATTGAGCAAGACTTTGGACAGAAAGAAATATAAAAGAATATGCCAAATAAGATGTACAGCCAGCTTTGGAGGAAAGGTAGGTTTTTTTCTTTTTTTCTTTTTTGAGAAATATGTGAGAATGAAAAATGTCCCTCCATAAACCTTAGCTCATTGATCAAGGTGATTCATTTAACTTTTCTGTAATATGGTGAGACAGACACTGTTGGTTTCCAACTTAAATGGCCTTTAACTCTTTCGTTTCTCGGCGTTAATCGAATTCTCTACAAGCATAATAAGGGTCATCTCATCTCATGTGGAACTCAGTGGAAGAAATATCATGAAGCACAAATCCAAATTGATAGAGAGGTTCTTCTTTGACTAAGTTGTAAGGCAATTACAAAACCAGTATTCTGGTTGTCTGAGGTCACCACTCACTTCAAAGACCCATATTTTGAGAAAACGTCTAGATTTGAATCATAGAAGCTTCAATAAATGAATTTTTTGAAAATACCTTGTCTCACCATCAGACACGACGGTGCAAGTCTTTTAAGTCTCAAACACTGAGTTTTGTCCTTGAAAATGAATTTTAACTACCTATTTTAATTTTTTTACAAATCTTATTTATATTAGTAAATCTCATATACACAGTCTGGATCGGTTCAATTCTTTAATTAACCAAAGTAAGAATAAAATATCACCAAAAGTTTGAATGCTGCTTTTCTGGGCACTTTTTCCTCTTCTACCAGGGACAAAGGACTTGTCAGCATCTGATGCAATATTATTCTTGATGGTCAGTATCACAAACTTTCATTTTACTAAGACCGCTAATTTTTATCACTCCAATTATTAATTATTTCATATAGATATTTTCTTTCTTTTCTTTACGTTTCTTCTTGGTCTTAGGCAGCATCATAACTCTTCTGTAGCTCCAAAACATCATCATGAACCATTCTGGGAGGTATTGAGAATGTCTACGAGGGAGCTAAAATAATTCAGTATCATTCCTAATCAATGAATTGCTTTGGAGTGTGTTAATGTAATTTAAGAAACAGGTAATATTGAGTTAGTTTACCAATAGAGAACATGAGATATCTCAATAAAAGACGCATACATGATCAAAATTTGAGAATACAAAAAAGTAACCTACTAAGTTGAGAGAGGGTTCTCAAATTTCTAAAGCAGATACTTCGAAAGAAATTACAAGTAGTTGCTTTAAAAGTTTGAGGAGATATCAGAACAAAAACATTTTTATGCAAAGCAGAATTTAAAGATGAGCATAACCTGATCAAGCTTTTTACAGAAGAGTTGGACAGGTCAGACATAACTAATTGTGCACTGCATACATAATTGTTGTTCAGAACTGTATATCCTGGATTTATTTCTATGTAGTGCATGCCTCCTTTTGCCTATTTCATTTATTAAAATAGAAATTCTATATGCACTTCATTACGACCATTGCTCCAAGTACCACTGGTCCACACCTATCTTTTGTGTGTGACCTAACCAATGTTTCTTGTGTAATATCTGAATAGCTACAAGAGAATAGCCATACTGATGTGAGCATAAATTAGAGGTAACTTCTAATTATGAAAACTTCAACAATCCAAGAAAACCCATTGAACCGGAGTTGGACGTTTCCAAAAGAGAACAATGAAGTTACCGCAGCACATTCCCTTTCCATCCAAATGCTCACAGTTAGTTCAAGAGTGTGGCCTCTGGTAACAAGCTTGCCTGTTCCTGTTGCTGAATTTACGCAACAGGAATTCAAAAGATAATATTAACTTAGCTATGAAAGGTTTAAACCCCCAAATATTATTTCCCAATGGATGCTAGCCTCTTCATACATCGTTAAGAACAGTGAAATTTAGTATCAGGAATTTCAAATTTAGACACAAAAAATTTGTGACATCTATGACAAAAGGAAAATAGTACCAATTGGTCTTTTCACTCTCCACTACATCCACATTC
Organism: Gossypium raimondii; assembly: GCF_025698545.1. Taxonomy (NCBI): domain Eukaryota; kingdom Viridiplantae; phylum Streptophyta; class Magnoliopsida; order Malvales; family Malvaceae; genus Gossypium; species Gossypium raimondii. Next base: position 52,823,058 of record NC_068575.1, read on the forward strand.
CACAACACCCCTGTTTGGACTGATCATCAAGCAAGAAGATATCTCGGTGATCAAAATTTATCTGCTAATTCTAATTACACAGGTACCTTCTGGCAGAAGTAAAATTAGTAAAAGGAAAAGCATTAATTCATAGTTGGGTAACTTTTCACCTTGAGAATGGCAAACTTGCTGTTTTTTTAAGAGTTCCACTGTGAGAAAATCCGAATATAGCCAATAGGAATGAATCAGTACAACTCTTCCATCACATCAGTAATCTTACTTCCTAATCCACCAAACAGTCGACTGTCAATTGGCCAGAGTCATCAAAAGGCAACCCTATTTAATATACTTTTGAGCAATCTCTAAGACTCAAAAGCAGCGACGTCCCAATCATTAACCCCATCGCAACTTAAAAAAAAACATCACCTCAATTCCACTAACATGACCACCAAAGCATTATACAGAACATCATGTACGCGTCTTATATGAATGAGAGTAGGTGATACAAAAGAACTTCTATGTTGTTTCACATAGAATTAACAAATAATTTCTCATAGAATAGGTAATATAAATGTGGCAAATGCTTAAATATGAATGTTAGGGTGACAAAAATTCATTGAAAAAAAATAAAAGAGATAACAAAACAAAAACAGACATAAAATATCATCTATGAACACTCTAGCAAAAGGAGAAAAAGAAAGTTACAGCTTAAAAGCACCTACAGTTCTTCTGCAGGCCCCGTTTGCTAGGCCCGGACTTGATTCGACTTGAAAAATGAGTCTAAAAATTTGTTCAAGCTTGACCTAGATAAAAATATTAAAACATGGACCCGACCTGGTCCACCTATTTTAAAATTTTTATATTATATTATTTTTTACATAACTTTTAAATATATATAATACATCAAAAATATTAAAATAAATAATTTCACCTAAATAATACTAAATAAAATTAAAATAAATATTTTCACCTAAATAATACTAAGATAAATGCAACTTAACAAGAAAATATCTCTAAAATAATAACAAAATTAACAATAAAAAAAGTGTTATACAATATCCAAACAATAACAATAGTAAAAATAACAAAAAAAATAATTTCTTTTTTTTTGTAATTTAGTGAATTCAAGCCGAGCTCAGACAAAAAATATCTTATCTAATGCTTGGCTCATTTTTAAAACCGACCTTATTTTTTCACCAAACTCATTTTACATACCTATATATTTTTGTTCAAATCTCTCACTTTTCGGTCAGCTAGGCTGTTCTGATTTGAAACTTCCCCCACATTTTCAAGTCTTCAACAATTATATGTAAAACGACAACGTCTCAAGCATCAGTCAGCAGCGCCTAGAGTATGTGTGGAGTACTTAAAAAAGACTTTAATAAAATACAGTTGAGATAAAACTGTTTAGTTTGGTCGCGAAATCTGAATGGCTGTGGCTGCTCTGGCACTGAACCAGCAACTCCTTTGCTTTTCATACCCAAAGATAAGAGCAAAATCAAGGCCATGGTTCCCGCAAAAAACAACCCTTTTGAATTCTCAAAAGAAGCCTCATATCTTTATAGTTTCTTGCTCTTCCTCTCCAACTTCCCAGTCCCCAGAGGCCAATGTCCAGACTGCTGAGTCTTGTGTCAACCTGGGTCTGTCCCTCTTCTCCAAAGGACGCGTACGCATTGATCTCTTCTTGTTTTTGCAGTATTTTTAGGGTTCTATGGTGTTGATGTCTTCAATCTTGGTGATTTTTTCATAGAATTAGAGCCAAAAGTTTTTCTTTTCTTCTAGCAAATGGGTTTTCTTTTCCGTTGTTTCTTAAATGGTTCCCTTGGATAGTACAGGACAGTGATTTAGTTTGAATGTGTCTCTCATGGTCTGATATGTAGGACAGGTTTCTACTTGAACAAGATTGCATGATATCTTGTTTAAAGGTTGCTCCATTTCTTTTCATTCTTTTTTTCTTTTGGCTGCTTGGTATGTTAAAGAGCTTAATTTTATTGTCTAAGTATTAAATTGCTGAGCATTTTGCTATTCCTACAGTAGCTTGACTCACATTATAGTGCATAATTTAAAGAGCGAAATCATGCTGGTTTGATGACACGCAAATTCGTCCTAGCTCAATGAACAGCAAACTGTATCTAGGAAAATTTAGATTGAGTTCTGGATTGATTGGTTTCCATAGAACGATCCTCTAAAATACTCTTTTGAATTCATGAATTTATTGATCACTTTCTTCAGAAGTTCAGATTCTTAGATAGTTCATTGTTCTGCATTGCTTTAGATACTTGTCTCTACAAACCATACTTTTATTTGGAAATTCAAATAATATTTTTTGTAAAAAGTGCTTCATATGTCAAATGGATATTTCAGGTTAAAGATGCTTTAGTCCAGTTTGAAACGGCACTTAGTTTAGACCCAAACCCTGTGGAAGCCCAAGCTGCTCTCTATAACAAAGCCTGCTGTCATGCCTACCAGTAAGGATTTCTGATCCTTTTTCCTTTTTCTTTTAGTAGTTATTATTTCAAATTACCATGCATGATTCCAGAAATTCTCGTTTACTTTAGGGAAGAGGTGAGTTCTGAAATATAACTCCCTTCAGATGCATCTGTAAAGTATATAGCTTATGTATAGTATTCATAATCACACCTCCATCTGTCTGCCTAAGTCCCTGGATTCCTGTTATATGAAATCCGAAAGTTCTGAGAATCAGGCCTCATCTATGTTTTTGTTATAATACTCTTCTGCATCAATTTCAAGTAATGATTTAGTACTAAATGGGGCTGTTCTTAGTAAGAATCCTTTTTTTCTTTTTATTTGTTTTGTTTTTATTGAGGAAGAGGGGAAGCAAAGAAAGCTGCTGAGTGTCTCCGTACTGCTTTGAGAGACTACAACCTTAAGTTCGGTACAATTCTCAATGATCCTGATCTGGCCTCCCTTAGAGCATCACCTGAGTTCAAGGAATTGCAAGAAGAGGTATGTTGCTTAAGTTTTCTTCCAGACACTCCTCTTTCCCAATCCCCACCAAGATATCCAAGTGCTATGATTATGGAATCAAATGAAATTATTCATTCACATGAAGCTCAAATTACTAAGAGTTGGTATTGCTCATAAGTATTTGTTATCTTTCCAGGCCAGGCTGGGTGGAGAAGATATAGGCTACAGTTTCCGAAGAGATCTCAAACTTATCAGTGAAGTCCAGGCCCCATTTCGTGGAGTTAGGAGATTTTTTTATGTGGCATTCTCTGCAGCTGCTGGAATCTCGCTGTTATTCACTGTACCCAGGCTATTTCGTGCTATTAAAGGAGGTGATGGTGCTCCTGATATTTGGGAAACTGTTGGCAATGCTGGCATAAATATTGGAGGTAAATTGTGAGATGTGTTATATATATATATATATGTCATTTCATGTAATCTCGTTTACTTTCTTGGTGTGACCATCAAGCTAATAGTTTGTAACTGGCTTTTTAAAATGACTAAGTTCTTGAATCAGCTATCTACAGGTATCATTGTTCTTGTGGCGTTATATTTCTGGGACAACAAGAAGGAGGAAGAGCAACTCGCACAAATATCCCGAAATGAAACACTCTCTAGGTTGCCTTTACGCCTTTCCACCAATCGGATTGTGGAACTTGTGCAGCTACGAGACACTGTTAGACCAGTTAGTATTTTTTTTTTTCTTTTGGTTGAATATTTTTCCAAGTTCTTGCTGCTTCATGTTTGCAAATTTAGGTAGATAGTTATGCCTGTGTTGTCACTGTAAAAGTATATTCTTCAAAAATAATGTTGCTAATAAGCAATTTTTTTTCACCGTGACCATAAGCAAATTAAGAATTAAAAACCTTCATCTCATTTCATCGTGAGATAGAATTAGATTTCTTGCGCTGGATTTGGTAAACATACTTGACATGTTTCCAAAGTAACCAAAGTATTAAAATTTAAGCTTATAATAATTAATAAATAAAATGTTACAGCTCTATGAGAACAACCATAACAATAATCAGTTTTGTTTTGTTACCTCATTATTTAGTGAATGCTACTGCTCGGAGTGGTGATCGAGACAAAGAAGACGAGTTGGAAGGCAAAACTGAGACCTAGACCATTGGATCAGAAGTCTTTTACACTTACTATAGAAGACTATATTAGTATTGACTACTTTAGTCGAGTATGGCTACGTCTTAGTGCACTGTCTTTCCTATTTGGTCAACAAAATACATGCCACGCGCAACTTTTACTTGTATATTGCTAACTTGCATGTTGATGCATTATTTTATGCCTTCTCCTATCTATTTGGTTTTTATCATTACATTCTAATTGAAGGTTGGATTCAGGTTATTTTAGCAGGGAAAAAAGAATCTGTTTCTTCAGCTTTACAGAAGGCTGAGAGATTTCGAACCGAGCTCCTTAGACGAGGTGTTCTTCTAGTTCCTGTCATTTGGGGTGAAGGTAGAACACCGCAAGTGGAGAAGAAAGGTTTTGGTGTTTCTAAAAAGGCAGCTACTGCTCTTCCTTCTATTGGGGTAAACTACAAGTTTCTGACCTATTGTAGATTATTAGCCATATAAGGATAAGTCTTGTCCACTGATCATATTTTCATTGTTCCTATAGTTATTAGGACTTCTTATAAGTTTACTTTGTGGCTTATATGTGATGTACTATGCATGTGACTGTCTTTATGCTCTGGTGTACTTGTGCTGATATGCTGAATATACATTTGGTTGCTGTCTTATATTAATCAACTTTACATGGAATTTCAGCTCTGGAAATATTACTGCATGCACTAGGTGTGTTTTTTTAATTAAATTCCTTTCTCCAAACATTTTATCTATCACTGTCATGGCAGGAAGACTTTGAGAAACGAGCTCAGTCTATAACTGCAAAATCAAAGTTGAAAGCTGAAATTCGATTTAAGGCTGAGGTTATTTCACTGGAAGAATGGGAGAGGTCACCTGCTACTCAATAATTATTATTGTTTGTTCTTATTTTTCATTTAGATAACGAAGGTCTTTATTCTTGTATCTCTTCAGGTTACAAAAGTTTGACTGTTTCCAAACATTGATTATATTTCCAGTTACCAGTCATATGCTCAAATCTTCGTTCAACGTCTTTCCTTCTGTTAGCTTTACTATATATTTTTTTTTTACTGAAGATTCTTACTTACTCAGGTGGATCAGGGATCAACAAGAATCTGAAGGAGTTACCCCTGGTGAGGATGTCTACATAATTTTGCGCCTAGATGGTCGAGTCCGAAGATCGGGAAAGGTAAGAAAATTGTTGGAAACTTTTGCTGCCTCTTTTTGGCCTGAGATAATTGCAAATATCAATTATCAGAGGATGTCACAAGTTAGTATAGGAAGGGTTATGACTGATTGCTGTTTTCTTTTCTTTTCTTTTTTCTTCAAAAATTTGGATCAATTAGCGTTCCTTCAGCTGGTGGTTTCTTTTTTCATGGCTGCTAAATAAATCAATCTTATAATTCTCTATCTAAGATTTCAAATATCAGTAATGCAATATTGGAAATTTTTTTCCTTTGTTGTCATGGTAAATTTTTTCTTGTTTGCAGGGAATGCCTGATTGGTCACAAATAGTGCAGGAGCTGCCTCCAATGGAAGCATTGCTAAGCAAACTTGAAAGATAGAATTTATGTTACCAACCCTTATTTTAGTGCGCTACAAACTTGAAAGCTGATGGGAATCTTCTTTGTTTATCTATTCTTTAAGCATTGTATATTTATTACTTTGTACATCACAGCATGCAAGATTTTGAACACGATAAAGAACTTAATTTCGATAGCCTTTATTTCACTATTATTGAGCTTTTAACAATGTTTAATCAGTACCCCCTTTTCCTCTCTTTTTCTTTTATTTTCTTTTCAGAGGTTGGCTTTATGGTGTACTTTATTGGCTTACTATATAGTTATACCAATCACGCTGTTTCACTTTTCCATCCTTTGTTATGATTTGGTTGCACCAGCTGTTTATAACTCTCACCGCTTACCAACAGCTCTGAACTGGTAAAAAGAAAGAACCCTCTTCTTCTGGGATTTTCACATTACTATTTCTGTCATTTAGCTTGTATTAGGTATGGAAGAGGTCATATATTTACAGCTTAAACAAAGATTTCGAGGAAGTTTCTAAATAGCTATCCAGGCGAGTTTGACCTTTGTACAAGAGCCATTGAACATATCAGCTACCCGTATCACTGAATACATATTTTTGTCTTCCATTGTTGGGTTAGGTTCTGCTTTTTATTATTATTCTAATTGTTCTTGTATTAGTCAAGGGATTAGGACAGCCAAACTATTGAAGGTTGTTGGACAAACTAGCCTCTTTTTCTTTTCTTTTCTTCTTCTTTTTTTTTTTTTTTTGAAGTTTTAACCAAATTAATTATATCATATAAGCCTCTACCCATGACCCATGGGTTAACCATTTGCCGCCTCGGTGTGCTTGGACGTTAAACCATCATTATCTCTACATGTGCAAATTTACAATGTAGTTCAATGTAATCTGTCTAAATATTTTACTTTTAATTAATTCTTTGAACCATATTATTATCTATCCTATCAATTTAATCTTTTAAAACAATGAAAACAACAAACATAAATTCTTCGGTTTCAGCTTGTTACATTATCATATTCAGTATTACAAAGTTATTAAGTAACCATATTTTGAAGCTTTCTTTAGATGTTGCTCTTTGGCCTTTTCTTTTTTTCGTTTTTATATTTATTTTTTGGTTTAGTGGGGGTACTGGTTTGTTCTTTGTCTGTAAATATAAAAAGAACCTAACCACGGGGCCAATGTCATTAGTCAACGACTCAATGTCGATCTTCCAACTCTCTTATTTAGTAGCTTTAAAAACAAGTTGCCGCACCCTCTCTCTTCTTGTCCCAACTTAAGCAATTGCTTAATAGAAATACAAACGACAGCCAAAACAAAACGTCAACAACATGGCTAATCCCTCTTGTTTTCTCCTGCCTGTTTCATTGATCTTTGTGGCTCTGATCATGGCCTTGTCGACCGTCGACACAAGTGCTGAGCACCATTTGAGCTGGAGTCCAAACAAGTCTGGCTGCCAGGGCTCAATGGCCGAATGCATGGCTGAGGATGAGTTTGACATGGACTCCGAGATCAACAGGCGCATATTGCAGACCACACAGTACATTAGCTATGGAGCTCTGCAGAGGAACACCGTGCCATGCTCACAAAGGGGTGCATCATACTATAATTGTCAACCGGGAGCACAAGCTAACCCTTACAATCGAGGCTGCAGTGCCATTACTCGCTGCCGGAGTTAAGGTTTCCTGCTCTCCTCTTTTTCTTTCGGTGTCATTCATTTCTCTGTTTATGTTGTTGAAGAAGTTCCCATGTAATTCTTTTGACCTTTAATTTGCTGTTTTGGAATTTGACCTTCAACTTTAAATAAAAAGAAGGAACATGAAGTTGTATTCTTCTAACAAGTACAGATCATAACCAACTTTGAAATGCTATTTACCATCCAATAATAATCCAAGTTAAGTTGAAGCACCATCCATTGAATTCAAATTTTAATATGACAACATATGATTACGTCTGGTTCCGAAGCATTTTCCAGATGAAGTGTGAACTAGGATAAATGTCTTCATAAAGACAACTTTAGTCATAATCTCATTAAGTTCATAAAGCATTTCAAGCTCTGAAATTTGGGATGTTAACATAGATTGAGTATTGAGGTTAATAGCAGCATATTGTCTCTTTAAGTTTAATGAACAATCTTAAACTGTATTTTTGCTATTGCACAGTGATAAGAGATGAAATGTGAACAAGCCACTCATATCATTAATTCCCTCTACTGGTGTTAAAAGCAGATAATTATTTATCCCACTACAGAGAAGAAATACTTGATACAAATAAAAAAGGGGGAAAAAAAAAGGGACACTCAGTAATGTCCCTGGTCTCTGGCCAAAAGTAATCTCAAATAAAACAACATATCACCAAATTACAATCATAATTCATAGCCAACTGTTAAAAACACCCTTGAGGCCAAGCTTCATGCTGAGCCTTCCTCTTGCTTTGCTTCATCCAACTTTTGGTTCGATGGGGCTAATGGGGAAGGAGAGCCCTCCACTCCCATCTCTGCTTTTAGGTCATTAATGCTCTGCTCCAGCTCATTTACACGGTTTCCCATTTCATCAAGTGCTTTGGAGTTAAGTAAAAAATAGATGTCCCACAATTCACAATAATACTAAAGTAAAAAACTATTTGCATACTAATTGGTAATTAACTATCTATTTCCATTTAAAGTATTATTGCTATAATAGAGCAAAAACATAACAAAGTTCCAAACTTCTTAAAATCTGGCCAGCAAAACAGTTATTAGATACAGCTTCACATCAGTCTCGCGAAGCTTAACCTTTTAGCCCAGATTTCCCAATAGTCCAATAAGTAGACAAAAGAAACTAAAGCGCACATTGCTTTAGGTTCAATAAAGAAGAGAAAAGGATAAAATTTTCATGAACCTATCTTTCACTAATACTTCATCCATGAAGCAACTATGCGACATTTTATACATTTCATAAAGCTGCTATCTTAGGATTTAAAAAGAAAACACTTCAATGAACTTTAAGAACACGAGAAAAGGATATTCTTTGTGATAATGGAATCAGACATTGTTTGAAACCTAGATTGCTGCAACAAAATCTTTGTCAATAACAGAACAACATTCCAATAAGAGAATCCAGTTATAACTCACCATTTGTTGAAGAAGACTTTGCACCTGCAAAAATTAGACAAAGAAAACATTACTCCAGACTTATAAGAAAGGCACGTCAAAGACCACAATAAACAATTGCTGAATTACATCCAGTACAGACTATGATCTGGCTTGGCAATCTAAAAGTTTGGAATTAATGAAATGATACTAGCAGAACAGCAAACATTAAAAGCAGTAATGGTTCATGTTATGAAGAAGGGTTGATGAACTCACAAAAACAGTCATATCAGCAGTGCTTTGCTTTGAATCTTCAGAGCTATGCCCGTCCTGCAAAATGTATACCAGTCGGTACAAAGAACTAATCCCTAATACAGATTGTTTAACTCAAAACTGCAGTTTGATCAAATTGTCAAACATCTGGAAATTATAACCCTCTTCTAACTTAAAACAAATCAGTAAAAATTTGGGTTGGCTGGGGTCTCAAAACAACTAAAACTCTAACAGCAGCATTGCAAGCACGAACAATTTGAATCCAATGAAGCTAACAATTTCTTTTATAAAGTTAAAAATCAAACGAGAGATGAGACAGAAATGCATATTGTTGAGAAACCGTGAAGATTCACAAGTCAGAGAAAAACGGGTCTAAAACAAGTCGAAAACAACAATCTTTTTTTATCAAAACTTCATGAACCATGACTTGACTTTTGGATCGTAAAATTTATGGGAAATTAAAAGAAATAGAACAAATGATAGCGACGAAGATGAACAGCTCCAGAGTTTGGAGAATGAAGAAAATAAAAATAAAAGTAAAATTGACCATGCTAGGCAGTGGATCTTGGGTAGTTGATGACGCCGCACCTCAGTTGCTAACCGTAGCTTCGATTCGAAAACTTGGATGCGTCGAGGGAAAACAGAAGTGATCGCTGCGTGCTCATTTTAAAGACATGGGTCACGTTCAACGCCTTTAATTTACAAATATGCCACTCCCACTTCAAACTCTTTTTTTATTATTATTACATAAGATTCAACTTCCAATCTAGCTTTTTTATATGCTCTATTACAAATTTTTTGTGAATATTAATGAAGTTTGGATGATGGCATTTTTGTCATTGAGAATATTAATGCAAAGCCCAATAGGAGCGGCAAAGTACATTCAAAATTCAAATATTTGGGCTCAGTTACAACCTTGTGTGAGGCTTTCCTGCTTTTCATGACCGGACCGGACCAGACCAGCGAAAATAATCAAGAAAGTGTAAGCTTCAATTTTCTTTTCAGAAATAAAAATGGTCAATTTAAGAATAATTATTTGATTCGAATGAACTTAAAAAAAAGTTAAATAACTAATTAAGCACACCTGACAGTTTACTAAATATAATAATTCTTAACTTATGAACAGTAATCTAGTGGATCCATAAAGAGAAAATTATTCCCATGTTGTGTTTCCATTATTATAAAAAATAATGATTATATTTCGTAATAAGATTGCGTAAATATAAAATACTCTAAGCTTAAAAAAGTTTTAAGATTATGCTTGTTATCTAAGATACCTTAATGAATAAACCGTAATAAGATTACACTCTATGTTAGGGCATTTTAACACTATTTAAGAGTCTGATATTATAAGGTGACCAAAATATTGACAATCCAAACATTCCATAATATAAAATTACAAACCGTAATGTAAGACTCAGCCAACCAATAACAGACTTGTGAGCAGTATGATACGCTTTAAGATTCTCAAAGATGAAGTGAGAAAACAGAGAAAATGATGGTGATGAGTCGGAAGATGGTCGTCAACCCCCAACATATATGATCTTTTAATTGTCAATACTTCCGGACCATCCTCGTATGCACGTATCATATTTGCTAATAATATAAGTTATGCGGTCCACGAGTATCAGCCATTGAAAAGAATAAAGAAAGCAAGGAACTGCAGCACCCCTAATCTTATTCCTTTAAGACTCATCACCATCTTCCTTCTGTTCTTTCATCATTCTTATCCTAATTACTCTAAAAACAATGAAAGAGGAGATACAGAGAGAGACTAATGATATTGGTTCAACTTCCATACATCATCCCATCAATGTTACTCGCTTTCTTTCAAACTTAAAACCAGATTACATTTTTTCTTAATAGATGTCTGATTGATTTAAATGCTCTTTCTTTCTTTCCTTCTATCAGTAAGTAATTGTATCAGCTACTTACAACAATAAATGTCACTGCTTCATGATGCAGAGCAAGATATATACATGCATCGGTCTCTGATTGAATTACAATATAGCAATTTTCCTCTGGAAAGCATTTACAACTTTTAGTACCCAACATGGATAAGAAACAAAAGTATACTATTTCTCCTAACCTAAAACATAAAGTTCCCACTGCATACACAACATTTGAACATCATAAGATCACATATACAACCTAAGAAGAGGATACCTTAACCGCTTTAAAAGCTGGATGAAGCGATCTAAGTACATCTTTCACCTCAATGGGATTCCTGCTCCCGTTTCGAACTTTCTTCACCCTTCTACTAGCCAAAGATTTCTGAGTAAACCCATAAATCTGAAGAATCTGATTATCCCCAAAGTTGAATGCTCTATCCATCTGCTTCAAGCACCTCTCAACAGGGTAATTCCCCAACTTCCCACAAGGCTTACACCCCACAAAGTGAGTCACCAATGGCCAACGATGATCACCTAAACCTGGGTGATAAGTTTCAATCATTACCTCGTACCTATCAACCAAAAGCCCCCAATAACCATGCAAATAATAAGCATGCTCAAGGTAAACCTTATCACCCCACTGCTCCCTTTGAGTGGCCAACAAATAAACCATTGCAGACTGATCATCAGCTTCGAAAACAGGACGGTTCTTAAGTTCCCTGGTCAATACCTTCCCTGCTTCATCCCTAATCTTCCCTTTAGGACCCATTGGAGCCCAAGCGTCAAGAAGATCAAGTGCCCATTGCCCATTCCTCAACAAAAAACTCCCAGTATTTAACCCAATCCAATTCTTTTGATCATAAACCCTCTCATTCCAGCCATGCATAACCAAGTTCGAGTCTTTATACCTTTCCCAAGGAATCTCAAAAGCCATGTCGGTAAACATCGCGTCACTGTCCATCCACCACAGGAATTCCACATCCGGATGCGAAAGCAAAACCGTTCGAATCAACGGTAATTTGGCCCAAAACCCTGCCATTTCTGCATCTAACAGCGCCATATTGTAAAATATTTCTATCCCGTGTAACCTACAGTAATCTATCTTGTTCTTCGTTGATTTTAACAAGTAATGATCACCAACCGGGTTCTCACACGGCTTGGGAGATGAACCAGTGACTAAAAGAACCCTCGGTTTGTTTGGACCGATGAAATTTGGATAATCAGGATTTTCTTTCAGCCATTCAGATCGCTGCTTGTCCCAATCGGAGATTTTCGGCCCAAGAGAATATGGCTTGTCGGGATCGAGTTTCGAGTCATCGGATTCCTCGTCAACTAATACCTTATTTAACTCGAAATCATTGTAATTATTGGTTTCGGCGTTGGTGTCGCTGGCGACCTCGTTATCGGACGAGGTCGTTTGAACTTCTTCGAGTACGCGGTGCGTCCCAGCGCGTCTCCGGAAATAGAAATGGTCGCGAATCTCGACGAAGTCCTGCTCCGGAGTCCCGAATTTCCCGGCACCAATAGTGCCACGTAGAACGACTACGGTGAGGACGAAGCAAAAGACCGTTACCTTGCAGCGACGAAGAGTTCTGTGGATCTTTCTACACCTTTGAGCTCCCAAACACTTGCCTATCATCTTTCCGGTTGCTTGCCCCACCCGCTCTTGGTTCAACCCAAACAATGCCGGATTGGAGAATTGAGAACCCTATGATTTGGGAGATTCTGAGAATGATTATGGAAATTTTCTTAAGGACGCAAAAAAAGTTAAAAGAAAGATGTTTCTCTTTGAATCCAAAACGTCTTATTTGTTATCCCGACACAAATTTGAGAACAGCTGTTGGGTGATGCCGGGACCCACCGCGACGTAGTTGGAACGAAAATAATAATAATAAAAATAAAAACCCTTAATTTAGGATTTATAAGTCTGCGTTTGTAATAAACACTTAAATAGATAAACATTGTGAGCCGCTTGATCTATTTTTAGGTGGTATTTTACGAGTACGATAATTAGAAGTGGAATTTCTTTTTTTTTTTATGAAAACTAACATAAAGAGTTATTTAGTTAGTTTAACTTTTTTTAAAACAGCTAAATGTGGTTTGTTTTTGTTTTAAGAGATAAAGATTGCGTTTTCTGTTTTTTGTTTTTGTTTTTGTTTTAAGAGACAAATTTTTTATTAATTATACAACATATAAAATTATTTTTTCTTCATGAATGGATTAAAATATATTATATTATATTATATTCTTAAAAATTAATATAAAATTTGTAACATTTCATAAATAATATGATAATTTAAATTATAATCAATATGATCAAATTTTTAATATTTAAAATAAGCTTAAATGGATTGATATTACTCTCAATAATGATTTTAGTTTTACTCTTTAAGAAAAGTTAGAGTATAATTTAAAAATTAAAAGAAAAAAACTATGTAAATTAATTATTAAACAGAAAATATACAATCCGTAACTAATTTAATAAATTAATTATTATTTCTATAATATCTATAATATCTTTCTCATTTATCTATAAAAAATTATATATATTATATATGAAATTCAATTTTCAATAATTAAAAAAGAGTGCATGAATGGATGTGTAAATTTTAAATTTTACGGCCTTGAAGCACATATTTATATTTTCCAGTATTGGATATTAAAACCACATATAAAGACTTAATATTAAGAAAAAACATTAAAACGGGACTAAGTGTGTATGTATTTATATTTTTTTATAATTTATGACTAAATTAATTATACCAAAGATTATTGACATATATGATCTTTATCATATAAATAATGGGTATTCAATTTTGATATATTTTTATAAGAAAATTGGGTTGAAATAATATTCATTTTAAACTTTAGTCAATAAAAGCACGTGGCAAATAATTAGCACGCTAAATGGATATTTAAATGTATCACATTGAAATAGTTTCCTTAATTGCAACTTTAAACTACTATTGTCATTGAACTATTAGTAAGTTATGTTTTGGTCACTCAACTTTAAAAGATTATAAAATAGCCACTGAACTATTCGAAAGTTTTCACTTAAGTTATTGAACTATTCGAAAGTTTTTATTTAAGTCATTGGGTTTTTTTTTAAGTTCAATTAGTGAGCTCCTGCAATGATTTTATGATTAGTACGATGGATTCGTACCCATTGATGAGTAGAACATACTTTAGATCTAAGTCGATTTGACGGTAAGTGTCGCAATCAAAGGAGAAAGCTGCTAGGATTTTGGTTTGTAGATTTGAGTCGTTTAAAATTGTTTCATGAAAAAATTTTGAATTGTAGAAGAGAATTAGGAGAAGGGCTTCTGATTGGTATAGGCAATGTGAATGGGGAAGGCCATACAATAGCGATTTTAGTAGTCCAGTGACTTAAATGAAAACTTTCAAATAATTCAATGATTAATTTGTAACTTTTTAAAGTTGAGTAACCACAACGTAAATTTACTTTTTGAATGCTAAAATCGTTGATCATTTGGTATCGATTCTTTTGGTCTGTCCTCTTAGAAGGATTTTCCCCTTCACATGCATTGAATAAGCCAAGAAAAAGTGTTCAAATTATTCATATTAAATATATTAGAAAGGTAATTATTGGGTATACCAAAAGTGAACATTTTTATTTCACAAATGGGTTTGAGATTTTGTCACATCTTATTTTTAAAAAATTTTAAATACAACATAGTGACGCATGTCAAAATCTCAACTTTGTTTGTAAATTTAAAATTAAATTTAACTACACAAATGGAGTTCATCTGATAAAATTAAAGATATATTTTTTACCAATATCTCAGTCTCCATTATTTGTGTACTAAATGTGGTAACAAGAAATTATGTAAAAGGATTACTGTAAAAAAATATGCTCTCGTCTCCTTCGGTTTCTAATGTGGATAATAATGGAGAAGGTGATTCTCTTTCTGAGGATTCCAACACAGAGAAGGTCCGATTTAAGGAATCAGACGTGATTCTTGAAGATGTGATGGTTGTGGAGTCATCACCAACGCCTTTTCTTTCATCGAAAGATATGCTAGTGGGAAAGGATACTTTTGTGCAGAACAATACAAATGGTGGCCAATTCCTCGTTGATAAATTATCCCTCATAGAGTAGGATGTCAAGAAATCGTTTGTTGGTAGTGTTCCTTCAATCGATTTCTCGGAGAGAGTATATCAGCTCTTGGAAAAGGAAATGTAAACCTATGTGGTACTCAAGATGCTTGGTTGGAACCTTGGAATCACGACTTTGCATAATAGACTATATGGGATTTGGAGACCATCTAAACCTTTTCAATTAATGGATATAGAGAATGGTTATTTTCTCGCTAAATTTAAAAGCACTGATGATTATGATAAGATCCTCTTCTAGGGTCCGTGGGTTATTTTCGGTCATTACCTAACCGTTCAACCATGGACGATCGATTTTAATCCTAGTTTACCTTACCCTAATATGGTCCTCACATGGATACGATTTCCCTGTCTTCCTAGTCACTTATATCAAAAACAAATTCTAATGGAGATTAGGGGAATGGTAGGTAAAGTTACTAAATTAGATTTCAACACGGATAGTAGAGCACAAGGTCGTTATGCTCGCATGGAAGATTATGTCAATTTAGGGAGACTTTTAGTTTCTAGGATTCTCATTAATGGTAGCCCTCAAAAGATTGAGTATGAAAACCTACTTGTGGTATGCTTTAAGTGTGGTTGTTATGGACACATCAAGGAGAACTGTCGATCGTTCACATATTGTTCAGAGGAAAAAGAGAATGGAGAGACGTTGGAACAAACCTCTTCAACTTCTATGGTGACCGAAGATGGGGATTATGGTCCCTAGATGCTGGTGGAGCGGAAGAGCAGACGCAACACATTAGATGGGATAAAAAAGGAAACAATTCTAAAGGGGAGAAAATTATGGGATCATGATTTCAATCGTTAGCAGGTCTGGAGGCGAGTTCAACGGAGAAGGAATTGATTAAGGAAAATCAGAGAGATTTGAAGAAAAAAGGGAAAGCTACGTTAAATGATCCCCAAGAGAAATTTTTAACGGGTAAAAAATCTACTATTAATGATTCTAAAAGAGTGAATTTGGGTCTATCGGTGGGGAAGCTTTTTAATGGTCAGGCCCATGACCCTAAGACCAATACTCTCTCAAAGGATTATATCAAGGTTGGGTCTAAGACGGGATTGATCCCACAGGCTTATTTAGCTGCTAACCAGCAGGCTCATTTGGATATTAATCAGCAGACTTCTAGTAGTTATGGTTTTGGGCAGCAGCAACAGACCCAAGCTTCGAAGGAGGCTAGAACAGATCTTTCAAAGCTTCCTAGTGTCACACACGTTTCATTACCTAGTGCTGGAGAAAATAATCAGTCCCTAAATTCAAGTATTCCTGACTCCTTTTGTCCTTTAGTTTCAAATTCACATAATGTTTTTTTATGTAGACCAAGTGAAGATGGATCCTACTAATTTATTCTAAAAGCAAGTGAAACATGTAGTGCACTTTAATCCTGCATTTGAGGAGAGTTCGTTTGTTAATGTGGCGGTGAAGGAATGAGTGTTAGAGGCCAAAAACCATTCGGCAGTTGTGTTCAAAAAGAGCAGCATTCTGAAGCCTGTTAGCGAGGAGATAGGGGGTAGTGGTTGTCCGTCTGAAATTAAATTGCCTAGAGAGGTGCTTAAGGGACAGAATGCAAATGCTAAAGTAACTGGTTCTAAAGGAGGTTAGAAACTTAATAAAACCTTAAAGGGACCGTGTAACCATTTCAAGAACTCTGAAAATATTCGGGTTCACTTTCCTGATTCTATGAAGAGGGCAACAGGGCTTTTTGCGTTTGAAATTGATGAAAATTCTGCTAAGGATTTATCGTGGAAAAAAGGGGAACGATAGGAGTTTTCTTCTACCAGTCACCATTGAGATAAACTCATTTCTTTCTTTTTATTTTTTTAATTATGAATTTGTCTATTTTATTTTAAAATGTGCAGAGGTGTACGTCTGATAAATTTTTGTGAGCTTTTCGTGAGTATAACAATCAGCACAAGCCTGATATAATTAGCCTTGTTAAGATAAGAATCAGTGGGGTTAAAGCTGACACAATTATTGCTGAGTTAGGTTGGGATAAGTATTATCGAGTAGAAGCAGTAGGATTTTCTAGTGGTATCTGAATAGGCTGGAAAAACTCGATTGACTTGGAGGTGGTTGGTAATCATCCTCAATTCATCTAGGCTCGTATTTGCTCCAAATTGCATTCTCATTAGATCTTTGTTGCTTTTGTTTATAGGAGCCCTAACAAACAGAAAAGAAAAATTTTGTGAAACGATTTAAGTCGTTCAGTCCCACATGAGTATGATCCTTGGATGGCCATTAGAAATTTTAACGCCATCCTCTCTTCAGAAGATAAAAAAGGTGGTCATGTCAAAGGTCGTAGACGTCAATCCTTTGATGAATTTATGGATAAAGCTCATTTACATGACCTGGGTTTTCAGGGTCCTCCATTCACGTGACATCGTGGTAATCTTTCTGAAAGGCTAGATAGCTTTGTGGGAAATCACGCTTGGATGGAATCCTTTCCCAATTGTTTGATTACCCATCTCCCCACAATTAAATCTAATCATCGCCAACTTCTCTTAAATTTTTGCTATGATGTTAGTTGTGCTCCTAATCGTCCCTTCCGATTTTTAGCTGGCTGGTTGCATCACCAGAATTTCTCTGGTTTTGTTAAGAATAATTAGAGCTTCAATGGTAAAATGACAAGTGCAGTTGCTGAATTTACGGATAAGCTCAAAAGGTAGAACAAATGTGTTTATGGTCATATAAATTAACGGAAGAGTCAGTTAATGCATAAGCTTTCTAAGATTCAACATGCTTTGGATATCTCGGGATCTACTTCTCTTTTTCAGTAGGAAATGGTCGTTTGTGATGAGCTTGAAAATATTCTTCACATTGAGGAGATGCTTTAGAAGCAAAAATCAAGGTGTGAGTGGCTAAAATTAGGAGATCGTAACACTAGCTACTTTCACAGGCGCACGGTTCAAATAAGGAACTTCAATAAAATCATTGCATTGTGTAATGCTGATGGGGATTAGATTTTCGATCCTGGGGTTCTTAAGACGGAAGTAGTTAACTTTTTCCAGAATCTCTATTGGGGGAATCCAGGTCTGTTAAGGTCTCTACCTTCTAATGCTTTTCCAAATATTAGTCCCGAAGATGTTGATTTTCTTGGGAGAGGTGTTACGAATGAGGAAATCAGGATTGCCCTTTTTGTTATGATTCCCTTGAAAACCCTAGGTAGCAATGGTTTTTAAGCTGCTTTCTTTCAAAACCAATGGGATAATATAGGGGGAGCTATTTGTGAGTGGGTTAAGAAGATTTTCGAGTGAGAAACCATTGAATCAGAGTTCAATAAGACACTTATTATGTTAATCCCTAAAGTTTCGAACCCGAGAAACCTCTCACAGTTTCGACCTATTAGTTTCTACTATGTGTTGTATAAGCTGGTCATAAAGGTTATTGCGAATAGATTTAAGAGTACATTTCCGAAGATCATAGGTCAAAAACAAGCAAGCTTCATTGCAGAGAGAAGCATTATTGATAATGTTATTATTACCCAAGAAGTGTTACATTCAATGAAATCCAAGAAGAAGCTTCAGTGGATGGCAATCAAGATCGATTTGGAGAAGGCTTGCGATATAGCTAGATGGAACTTCGTAAAAGCTTCTCTTAATGCAGCAGGTATTCCTTCTCACTTGGTTAAAGTTATTATGAATGTTATTTCTTCATCCTCTATGCAAGTTTTATGGAATGGCGTACCAACACAAAAGTTTAGATCGGTTAGAGGTATTAGACAAGGATGTCCCTTGCCACCATACCTCTTTGTTCTTTGTATGGAATAGTTGGGCAATAGATTCCGTGCAGGTATCTCTTCAAGGGAGTGGAGCCCCATTCGACTATCATGCACATGACTGAATCTCTCATATTTATTCTTTGTAGATGATTTGGTGATTTTCAGTCGAGCTAACTTGACTCATAGTGGCCTCTTCAAGA
Organism: Gossypium raimondii; assembly: GCF_025698545.1. Classification (NCBI taxonomy): domain Eukaryota; kingdom Viridiplantae; phylum Streptophyta; class Magnoliopsida; order Malvales; family Malvaceae; genus Gossypium; species Gossypium raimondii. The sequence goes on from NC_068575.1 coordinate 52,841,925, forward strand.
ATTTTTTGAGTAAATTTTGTGACTTATCAGGTCACAAGGTCAATGTCAAGAAAACAAATATTTTTTCTCCACGGGTGTTAACGAATCCTTAAGGAGTGAGATCAATGACATACTAGGCTTTTAAGAAGTTAATGATTTAGGTCACTATCTCGGGGTTCCACTCTTTCACCAAAGGGTTACTAATAGCATTCTTAATTTTTTAGTGGAAAGAGTTAGCAGTCGGCTATTTAGTTGTGATGCTAAGGGATTCTTTTTTGTTGGAAGGGTTACCTTAGCACAATCAGTTCTGTTGACTATTCCGAGTTATCTAACGCTGTCAACTCTAGTACCTAAGGGGATTTGCAATTCTATTGAAGAATTAGCAAGACAGTTCATTTGAGGGGCTGCGGAAAGGAAAATAAAATTGGCTTTGGTGGGGTGGAATAATATTTGTCAACCTAAGTTACATGGAGGTCTTGGATTTCGGCATTTGGGGGATCAAAACAAAGCTTTCCATTATGAAAATTGGTTATAGCCTTATTACTAAGACTAAAGCTTTATGGGTTTAAGGCCTTAGAACTAAGTATGGCTTCCATGAGAGTTTGTCGAATTCTATTATGTGGAATAGGTGCTCCTATATGTGGAAAGCAGTTGCCAAAGCTTGGCCTTTGTTGTGCAGCAATATGATTTGGTATATTGGTAATGAGAGGTCTATTCGTTGTTGGGAGGATAATTGGGTTCCCAATATGGGACCCCTTAATCAGTACGTGTCGGGTCAAGGCAATATTGTTCTTCAGGGTAAAGTTAATGAGATGGTTTTAGACAATGATGATTGGAACCTTGATCTCTTCAGATTGTGGCTGCCAGAAGAAGTGGTCAATCGAATCATTAGCATTCCTCCTCTTTTAGACTTAGCAGAGCTTGATATTCTTTCTTAGTCCAGAACGACGACTGGTGTCTTTTCTGTGAAGAGTGATTACTATATACTTAAGGAGGAGTCTTGGAATCTAAAAGATGTGAATTGGAGTATTGTTTGGAAAATTCCAAGGCCTCAATGCGTTAAACAATTTATCTGGTTAGTTCTTAAGCAGCGACTTTTAACCAATTCTAAAAGGGTTAGAAGAGGTATTGTGCAAGACACTTCGTGTAATCTTTGTGGCCATTTAACGGAGGATATTCTTCATACTCTTAGGGATTGTTCTTTTATGAAGGAAATTTGGAAACAAGTCATCCCATATGATCATTTTTGAAGCTTCTTCACTGGTAATATTTCGGAGTGGTTGTTCTTGAATCTACAATCTTATTCTACCATTATTACAAGTAACTTCACCTGAACCTGCCTTTTTGGGATACTTCTTTGGCGCATTTGGAAGAACCGAAATTTGATCACTTTCAAGGGAATTATATGAGTCCTAAGGACATTATCAACGCCTTTTATAGTTGGGTAAATCATTTTTTCTCTATCCATAATATAGCATTGGATTGTTACCCAAAACAGACATTCGTTCATCAGAATTCAAGTATGAGTTTTTATCTTAATACTGATGGTGCTGTTCACTTTGTGTCTGGTTTCTCTGCTGCGGGTGGAGTAATACACAATGGCAAAGGAAAGTGGATCTTAGGATATAATCGCTCTTTGGGGAAATGTTCAGTAGCGGTTGCTGAGTTGTGAGGAATATTGGATGGCCTACTTCTCATTCTGAAACAAGGTTATGCTGAGGTCATTATTCAGTCTAATAACCTTGAAAATGTTAGCTCTATCTACAAAAGCAAGCTTGATGGCCCAAAAAGCTCTCTAATAATGAGGATTCAACAAATTCTAACATTTGAAGAGAAGTGGTCCTTGAATTATGTTCCAAGAGAGTCTAATCGGGTAGCAGATGCTTTGGCAAAAATGGCTTTGATGAGGGATGAAGCTTTGCACATGTTTGAGGAACCCCCTTCGGAGATTAAAGAGATATTGAAGGAAGATTGCACTTTTGATAATTTGTCTATGATCTACCCTATGTAATTTATTGTTCTATTTACCAAAAAAAAAATTATGTAAAAGTAATGAGATTTTGGTTGATTTGATAAAATTAAAGCTTTGAAGACTTTGATGTATTGAGTTAAAACATTTAAATTATTTTTTTATAAATTTTATATAAAAATATAAAAAGACCAAAAAAAACACTTATAATAACATTTGTTATGTACCATACGTACTGATGGACGTAGGGGTGTGCATAATTCGGGTAAAACCGAAAAAATTCGGTTAACCGACCGAATTCGTTAATCGGTCGGTTAACGAATTTTTCGATCGGGGTCGGTTAATTTTTATGATTTTTCGTTAACGGTTAATTCGGTTCAAACCGATCGGTTAACCAAAAAATTAATAAATAAAATTATCCAACCCAGCCCAAACTCAATTACCCAACCCAATTACCCAACCCAATAAAACTAAAACTAAAGTTTACCCAATTACCCAATCCAATAAAACTAAAACTAAAACTAAAACTAAAAGACAACCCAATTTACTAAAGTCTAAAACCCAATTTACTTTAATAATTTATAAATTTTTAAATTTTAAAAATAAAAATAAAAAATTCGGGTAATTCGGGTATTTTTCGGTAATTCGGTTAATTCGGTTAATTCGATTAATTTGGGTAATTCGGGTAATTTTTAACCAAAAATAAAAAATACATAATTTTCGGTTAATTCGGTTAACCGACCTTATTAACCGAAAAATTTCGGTTCGGTTAATTTTTTTTAAAAAAAATCGGTTCGGTTAACGGTTAAAATTTTTGGAAGGTCGATTAATTCGGTTATAGTAATTTCGGGTCGGTTAACCGAATGAACACCCCTAGATGGACGTACCGTTCTTCTACTGAAAAGCACCAATATCGGTTTATTTTAGTGTACCATTATGGATTTATCGTTGTTTTTGTAAAACATTTTATATATCTATTTAAAATGTATTTAAAAATATCAAATAATGACATTATTTAAATCTCAAATACTCATCAAAAATAAAACTTTGGTTCAAATAATAAAGAAAAGATTTTAAAATCTTGGTGGTGCAGATTCAAATCTCACCCTATGTAAAATTTAAGATACCAAAAAATAAAATAAAATACTCATCAATTATATAAAATATTCTTTAATAAGCTTCACAAATACAATACATCATTAAACAAATTCAAAATAATAAGCAAAAAAATATTTTATAAATAAGATTATCACATTCTATGCATATAACAATTCACAATACAACAAATCCAAATTAAATAATAAAAATTTAAATTTAAATTTAATATATAATTTTTAGATTATTTTTTTGGTACTAGCTGGGACACCATGTTTTGACTGATACGGGGGAAATCAATTGGTATAGTTTATATCAATCAAATTTGCACCGAAACGGAACCCAAAATTTATTGTTCTAGTTTACTATTAGAGCGAAACATTCCAACCAATACGTCGATACCACCTAAACAACTACCATACTTTAAAATATTTATCTAATTGAATTGATATTTGATTATTCAACTTAGATGTGAAATGTTTTAATATTATAATAAGTAATAGGATTAGCAAAGTTTTTATATCAATAATCCAATGGGCTAAAAACACTTGTTTCACGGAGAGACTCAAACCTTTACAATAAATTTCTAGTAGCGAATAAAGGTGTCATCTAGAAAGTTGAGGTAGCTTTCTGCTCCAAGCACTCACGTCAAAACCAATATTGACATGGTGCAAACTGTAAATCAACAAAAATGACCATTGAACAACCATATCAATCGTGTCGAAGCAAAACAAGAGAAACAATTAATCCCCTCTTACCTATGGAAATGAGAGCCATAAGGCAGGCGGCAGCCTCCAATACCATGCATATATAAAAACTAGGTTCCACCTTTTTTCTTTATCATCTATACTATTGTTATTGTTACTTTACATAATTACACCTTGTTAGTTCTTTTATTACACCGCCCCCTTTGTTGGTTTAAACATCGAAGAATATTTTGTAGTATAAGGTTTGATGTTATTTATTTAATCATCATTTTGTAAAGGTTGATTTTTTTTAAAATTTGATACTTGAAGTGTCAACTTCTTTTCTAATTTGGTACTTACCTTTTTTCATTTTGGTACCTCAATTTGTCAAATATTATACAAATTATTCCAATATACTAACAATGTTATTTTTATGAGATAATAAAATAATCAATGTATAATCTTCATGTGATAAATGACATGGTATTTGTCTTTTATATTTTAAATATTCAATTACTTTTTGTTTAATTTAATTTAATTTATTTTATTAATTTAAAATAATAAATTTATTTTATTTTGGATTTTAAAACTCTTATTTTATTATACAATATTAATTCATTAAGTATAATTCAATGCATAGTTTTTTTAACACAAATTTCCTTTAATACTAACAATATTTTTGTAGAATAACACGAATTTTTAACATTGTTAGTGTTTTGGGGTAATTTGTATAATATTCAACAAGTTTGGGTACCAAATTGAACCTAAAAAACTTAGGTACCAAATTATGAAAAGTGTTAAGTTTAGATACCAAATTAGACGAAAAAAAAACCTTAGATGTCAAATTAGGAAAATTGTCAATTTTAAGTACTAATTTGGGCAAAAAAATTTAAATACCAAATTAGAAAGAAGTGTTAAGTTTAAGTACCAAATGTTATATTAAACCTTTTGTAAAAATTCAATAATTTCAATTCAGCTCACAAGGCTAAACACTCAACCTCCATTCTAACTCGCTACAAAACGTAGTGTGGTCAATATTTTTATAAAGGAGAGTGGGTTGTACAGATTCAAATCTGAGATCTAATATCAACCAAAACTTCAAATCAACAGAAGTCTTTTGCCATGAAACTTGAATAGTGTAAATAGATATTAAGACCTAAAACTATACACTCTTCTTAGATTTGGATTTTAGTCTCATTACTTTTTTTTAAATTAAAAATACAAGTCCAATTGTTAATATCGTTAAAATTGTTCTGTTAAATTCAAGTTCATTACATCCCTTTTTTTTGTTGCATTACTACTAAGCGATTTTTTATTACAAAATGTCACACTAACAAATTTAACAAAAAATGACAGCATTGACAATTGGACCCAAACTTTGAAATATAAAAATATAGGAACTAAATTCCTAGAAATAACAATAGTTAGACTAAATTTAAAGTACATGAAAAATACAAAGACTTAGAACATATTTTAAATTTTTTTTAAAATAGTGTTTTAAATATCTTTAGTGGATGTTAATACACTCAATCCTCACTTTTTTTTAGCCAAAAGAGATTGATTAAAGGAGAACCGAGAAATATAAGTGATAACTCAGTGAACATGACAATTTATTCCCACCATCGCTAAAGAAGTACCTAGAAAGTAACAAAAGATAACCTACATTATCATGTGAGTTGTGTAGGTCAAAGTTAAACAAGAGGGGTAGGTAAGCCATCTTTATCCAAGATGAAAACCAGAGAATATGAGGATCAATCAACCTAACCTATCAAGCACATCTCCTTCAAAGAGTGTTTAGCCACCCAATTTGCTACACAGCTAGTAGTTCTCTTCACCAGATTAAACTTAACATCAGGTAAACTTCTCAGCATTTCATCAATTCTTTTCAGAACAAGGCCAAGCTTCCACCTTGAGCATTTTCCTTTCTTATGTATTGCATCAATCACTATTTTAAAATCTAACTCAAACATGACTTTCTCATACCTAATTTTAACTGGCAGCTTTACTCCCAACTTAAGTGCCAGAGCTTTCGCTACCTCTACCCTATTAGTTGTAGATTTCTTCCCAGCGCCGTCAATAATGAGATCTATCTTTGTTTCACACCATCATCCCTATTTGATCTGTCATAATTTGATATGTCAAATTAGGCTTCCCATTACGCTTAAAGACCTTGTTTCCAAGCAATTTATATTTTTTTGTTGTGTTTTTACTTAGTTTTCATTCTTTGCATTAATAAGTGAAATAGTGTGTTTTATGCCACTTTTGAGACCCGAAATGGTCAAATGCGTCATAGGGGACCTAATGGTTGATTGAGTATTGTAGGGAGTCATCAGAGGCCCAAACGTGAGCGAAAATATCACCTAGTAGGGGATATTACGATATTGAAGCCTGAAAGTTGTGATACCCTAAATAGTGTTGAATTGAATAGGATCAAGGCCAGCTATAGTGGTATCACGATACCCAACTCCCAGGGATTCTCCCAAGTCAAGACCGACATGGGTATCGTAATATCAAACCATGGGTATCGCGATACCCCTAACATGAAGAGACAAAAAATGACTGTAAGGGCAAACATTGTCCAACTTCAACACCAATATAAAACATACGCTAAGGGGCATTTGAGGCATAAATGTTGGGTCAGAAAAAATCCTAAAAGAGGCCGAAATTGGCTGAAAGAGGGACACAATTCACATTATCTAGTTTTACATTTTTCTCTTTATTTTTTAAGGTTTAGTTATTCTTCTCCATAACTTAAGGTTTATTTCTTGTTCATTTTTTGGTTTTTCTTAGTTCTATAACTGGTAGTTAAGTTAGTTATTACTATAGTTAGGATTTATTTACTTGTTAAGCCCTTCAAAATTTCTTGTATTTGTAATTTAATCCATTAGTTTATACCAATAAGCTTTGTCATATTTCCTCTATTAAAAATATTGTATTAGGTGTTCTTATTTATATTCTTGTTGTCATTGTTGTGTTTCTCAAGCTTTTGCAAGAAAGCTTGAGTCTGTATCGTTTTCTTTTAAGTTAAGTTAATGGAGTTTCTATTTGATTTCTTGTTGTTAATGGGTTCAAATATGAGTATGAGTAGCTAAATCTTAGGTAGTTGGTTGATGGAAGTGATGGGTTATTGACTTTTGGGTTTGTAGACTAAATCACAAAAATCAAATTAAATTGAATAGACTTTAAAACTTAGGATTGATGATCCTAAGAGAAAATTAATATAAGTAAGACCGAAAGGAGATCTTATCGAGCATCAATTTGATAGTCTCAGGTTAGTTTGGTGAGGTCGAGAGATAAACCAGACTAATTTTTTGAAATTGGTAAAGTTGAAGTCGAGAGGTAAAATTGAACCAATTTAGAAGTAATAGCGATTTAGATATCTAATTCTAAGGTTAACTAACCTCATGGAAATCAACCAACCACTGTCTGTTATCATATTTGTCTAAATTTGTTAGTTTCATATTTTGTTTTATTTACCAACTGCTGTCTGTTAATGTTGATCCAGCCCTTTAACAGTTTCATTTCATAGCTCTCATGGTTGCCTGGTGGCTAATTGTGGGTAGCCACGAAACCTTTACACCTTCCACTATCATTTGTCATTTCCATTAAATTACCAAGAACCTCCACTAAATCTCCAATTAAGCATAAACATGTATCATTCCTAACCTGCCTTCAATGTTTTTTGAATATTGAGATCTTGTTTTTCTTCACTCCCTTATTCATATTAATTATCTCATTTCACTCTTTCTTCTCCTCTTGCTCTAACCCATATCCACTCATATCCATTTGCTTCTTTTTTTCCACACCATATCTCCCTCTCACTCATTTTCCAGATCCATGTTCAGATTTAACCTCTTAACTCACCAAGCAAAACCATATTCCCAATAACCTCAATCCCCTTTTTCAGTTTTTGAGACTCCCTCTCTTCTTCATCCTCTAGTATTTCAACAATATAAGGACAATATAACCTTACCTTCTCACTTTCAACAGTATTTGTCTTATTGGCTACTGAAATGCTCAATTCCCCCTGTTTCTGTAAATTTGGGTTTTGGTTTTCTTTGCATGGTATAAACAAGGCCAAGAAGGTATCATACTCAAGCGAGGGTAAATTATCCACTTCTGTATCAATCATAATATTGGGATGACTAGACAATTTAATAGGAGGTTGAACAGTATCCATATAGTTGAGGATAGTTAGAAGTTCTTTATGATTAAATTAATTTTTGTTATTGTAAGTGGTAGAAACAAATTGTTTTTGAGGAACTTGTATGTCACAACATAGGGTACTCAAAAGTTTTCGAATAATGTTTCAAGTTGGAAGAATGACTATTGGTAAGGAACTGAGCACTAGTATCAAGATTATGAATTAAAACTCTCTCCTCCCTCTCTCTCGTTTCCCCTCACCTTCTCTTCCTCCTCCTCCCTCCCTCATTCCTCCTACATCTCTTTTTTCCCATTCCCAACCTGAATGCATTCCCCACCTCCGGTCCCTCTTTCTTCAAACTCATTCCCACACTAAATTTACTACCTCTAACTCCAGATGTTTTAAGATGCGGACGATATTTCAAAACCAAATCCCTAGAACCATCATATCTAAGAGGCATAATGCAATTTTTAACCGTGTGTCATAAACAACCATAGTTATAGCAAAAATCATTGAGTTTCTCATACCTTTTTATGCCTAAATTCATTCCATGTTTGGCATTGGTACCTAAAATCCCTCCACTAGTGGTTGACAAATTAGAAGCTCAATTCGAATCCTAAGGAAGTTCTATCCAATTCTCTCCTTACTTACCAAGTCATCAATTTGTATCACATTCCCCAATCTCCCCCTATAATCTTTGCATTCTTATCAGTCATGAAAACCAAAGGAAGATCATGAATCTGTGCCTAAAATTGAGCACAAGAAAAATCCAACTCAGAAATTATCAAATCTCCCTGCCATTTATGAAATTGTATTGGGCATACCATGACTGCCTAGGGACCTCCATCGATAGCTCTTCTCATCCGATTCTCTGATCAAAATTGAGATTGCATACATATTATACCCAACTTTACGAATATACAAGCAAGCATCTACAACTCAAATTCTTTTTAAAACACATAGCACTCGCTTTCAATTTAATACTCAATCTGAAATTATCTGTCCAATAACCATAAACTTTGTTAGTTGCTTTGATTGACTATACCCATCCTCCAATTAGATCTCCATATCTCCAAACCCAAGACATACCACAAATGAACAGATTTTCAACTTGGTGATTGATAATGGCTATAGAGTATCTTCAATTTATTTATTTAGAATGAAAAAAGAAAAAGAAAAGTACAAATATATTTACCTTACCATTAAATCCAACATTTGTTGGCAAAAATATAGATAAGATAAAAAAGAGACTCTTCAAGTTCTAACTATAATTAAACATTTTATCACGTGTTGTAAGGCAAAGTGATATTAAAGAGTCCACAGACAACCCCTCGTGGGCTTGAGGGATTTCTTTTTTAAGTAATATATTATTTGCATAATTTGAAATTCATTTCAATTAACATTTACAATTTTTTTAAATAAGGCTCATTTCGAAAAAAAATTGAGCTATTTTTGTTTTCATTTTTGTGGAAAATGAAAACATTAAAGAAATCTTGTTTGGTTGTAAATATTGAATATGATTTTTAAAAGTGAAAAAAAATATGTGAAAATTAAAAATAGAAAAAGCATTTTCATTGTTTTCATTAAATTTATTTTGTAAAATTAAAAGAATTACAAATAAGAGTTTTAACTTTAATTAATTGAGACAGATTCAAATCCACACAAATGAAAAATTGTAATAGCTCGATTTTTAGTGATGTCGGAAATAGTGGTTCGAGACTACCAAATTCATTAAATGAGCTCATAAATTTTCTTAGTTAATATTTATGAGCCAAATGAGGTTTTTAAAATATTTTTGAATTAGTAAGTTTGTGGTTATAAGGATTTATTAGATTAATTGATTTAGAAAAAGAGGTATCGAGACTTCAGTGTTATAAAACAAGCCGTAAATATTTTTATAAATATTTACGGAGTGTCAATAAAGTAGTATTAAAGTTTCGTTAAGAAATTTTAACGTTTTGGTAGTCAATTAATTAAAAATGACTAAATTAAAAAAGGTGCAAAACTTGCTAAAGTGATTAAATAGTCTAAATAGTAAATAGAAGAGCACTAAAAGGGAAAATAGACCCATATGAATGGCTGAGGCGGCATAGCATGAAAAAAATCAAGGATTTTATGTGAAATAAGGGCAAAATTGTAAATTTTGTCAAATTAAAGAGAAATAAATGGAAAATTAAAAATTCTAGACAAATTCATCATCATTTTCAGCTCAAAAACAACCATTGAAGAGGGTTTAAGCTGGTTTTTCATATTTTAGCTTCATGTAAGTTTAATTCTTGCTTTTCCTTGAAATTTTTATGTTTTGGACTTTTACAACTAGGTCCAACTTACTATTTCATTAGTTTTTGATTTTTTTGAAAGTTTTGGAAGATACCATTACTAAGTTCATATGATTTTAGTTATTAGATGATGAAATTGAGATGTTGATGGGTATTTAAAGCTATTTTATTAAGAAATTTTGGATGAAATCATGTTTTAGGGATTAATTTGTAAAGTTGTTGAATTTATATGAAATTCTATAATTTTATGGAATTTATGCGCTACTATTGATATATGTGAAAGTATTTAGGCTTGGAATAAGGAATAAATTACATGAATTTTATTTTCCGAGCCTAGGGATGAAGTCGTCATTTAGTAAAAGTATTAGGCAAAATAGTAATTTTGCCTAAGATGTGACTTGGATAGAATCAAATGTAAATTGTATTAAATTTATGTTAAATTTACTCATGCACATCCGGATAGATCAAATACGGAGCTAGATCGAGGTAAAGAAAAAGTGACGGATTAGTAGACATTAATTCACAAACACTTGTCGAGATAAGTTCGTGTAACTAAATTGTGTGTATTTTTATGCTTAAATTTTAATGTTGAATATAAATTTCATGTATGTGTATATAATTTACCTCATATCTGATAATTTTTGATAAATGAATAAGTCCCGATAAAATGAATGAAACTCGATTGGATACAGGGTTCTGTTTCCCGAAATGGTAATGTTATTGCATATGTTGCGGACGTACCGTAGCTCGAAAGAGCATCTCGTTACAAGCCCTCTCAAGCTTCCCGTTATAGTGTTATTGCGAGCTTCCCGTTAAATGCTCTTCTGAGCATCCCGACTGGTTGTGTTCTGCATATGTTGTAGACACACCCACGCTCTTTATGGGTGTTCTGTTTATAGGTTCCTTGTGAACCTCCTGTTAAAGTGCTCTACGGAGCTTCCTGTTAGTGCTCGCTTGAACTTCCTATTATATGGTTATCCGGTACTTCCCGTTAATTGCTCTTCGGAGCTACCCGATATAGGTTCTTTGTGAGCTTCCCGTTATTAAGCCCAGATAAGCTTCCCGTTACATGGCTCAATGAGCTTCTCGTTATAGCACTTGAGAGAGAGCTTTCTATTTAAGTGCTCTAATGAGTACTCCCGGACATGAATTGGTAGATTTTTTATTTGTACACTTTATGTGTACTACCCCCGTATCCATCGAGATTTCAAATGATTCAACAGGTGAAATTCTGACATGAAGACAAGTGAAAATCAAAATGAAATCAATATCTGAAGAAAAAAAACATGAAATGTATGGAACTTGGTATTTGATGAGCTCATATTTGGTATTGATATTTACATGAAATGATTAACTAACATATTTGATGAGATTACGTGCTTAGGCTATGGCCAAGTTGTTTGGAATGCATGAGTAATTTTACTTAGTGTACAAATGAATGGTAAGTTTACTTTCTGTTATACGAACTTACTAAGCACTAATTGCTTACTCTGTTTCATTTTCTCTGTTTTATAGTACTCAGAAGCTCGTTGTAACAACCCGGTTTTGACCCTAATCGGAACAGTGGTTTCGAGACCACAAATCCGAATTAGAAAAATATTATTATTATTATTATTATTATGTGTGTTTATTTTGTGTGTATGTGATTGTGTGAAATTTTCGTGTTTTAATTTCGTCGTTTAAGTGTCCGATTTAATAAAAGGGCTTAAACGCATAAAATGAAAATTTAAGGGTTAATTTAAAAGCACCAATTTGTTGATGTCTTTTTAATTGGGAGGCTTAAAGGTGAAATTAAACCACTATATAGATAGTGGTGGTTAAGGACAAATTTAACCTTAATAAAAATATATTATATAATTAGTAAATAAGGTTAAATAAGTAAATAGTTATATATTATAATATATGTTAAGTAAAAGCATGAAAATTAGGATTATTTTCATCTCCCTTAGCCGAAAGTTTGAAAGAAAAGAAGCCATTAAAGCTTGGAAAGGTTCGGCCATGTTCATACCAAATTAAAGGTTCGTTTTTGTTTGGTTTTTGAAAATTTTTACGTTTTTGAGATCGTTGCTTCGAATACTTCAAAACCCATGTCTTAATTTTGTGAATTGATGAATATTTTGAGTTATGCCATTGATGACTATTTGTGTTTTGTAATGTTTGATGATGAATAATAGAAGATATGTCTTAGATTAACATGTTGTGTATTGGTATTTTTGATGAATTTGAGTATTTAGGGCTAAATGGTGAAAATAAATTTTTGAGGGACTAAAATGTGAAATAAATGCAATGTGTGGACTTGTATGAGGACCATGAATATTCGGCCCTTGTGTGGTGTGGGAAAATTTTGTGTATTTTGTGTTTTATGCAAAAAAAAAGGACTAAATTGCAAAAAGTGCAAAATGTTAGGGGCAAAATGGTAATTTTTCCATTTATGTAATGTTGCACTAAATTGAATGTTTTGATGAATAAAAAGGTTAAATTTGATTATGTTTAGATCAAGGAACGAAGAAAACAAATTTGGATCGGGGAAAGTCGAAAGTAATCGAATAGTCGATCGTGTTTGCTGATATCCGAGGTAAGTCTATTAGCAACTAAAAGTTATTAAGTTAATAATTATACATGCATATTTATTTTATCTTATGTTGAGCTATAATTTAAAGTATATTAGTTGAATAAATTTTGAATTGTAGATAATGTATATAACATGTTCGAATATACAAGTAAGATCTTGTATAAATTATTGGATTTATTAAAGATAAGTATAAGATATATATATATATATATATATATATATATATATATATAAGGTTCGAATGATTATATAAGTATATATATATGTATAAACTCTTGAATTTGATTTGTGATAGGTATGTTATAATTGTATATATATATATATATATTCTAATAAGCATGCAATTATACATGTATGTGTTGTGTATTGAATTTAGATATATCATTATATAAGTATATGATGATCGATTATGTATTTATATATGTATAAATTCTTGTTTTGAAATTGAGTATGAATTTATATTTTTATATGGTAGATTTGAATGTGTAAATGTACATGGATAATTTCTTGAATTGAAATTAGGTATGGAATTATAAATGTATGTGAAAGTTTCGATTTTGTATGTATATTCACGTAAAAGTTTTTGAAAGGAAGTGAAGATATGAAATGATTATTTTGGATCATTATTAAAGTGATTGAAATAATTGGACTTTACGTCTAGCGTGCTTGATGCTTGGTGAAATAATTCGAGACTTTACGTCTAGCAGGCTTCATGCCGGTGATACATATCGGACTATATGTCTAGCAGGCTAAGTGCCGGTGTATTGAATCAGGCTTTAAGCCTAGCAGGCTAAATACCGGTGAATCTATTTTTAAGTATGTGATTAAGTGTTCAACTCTATGATTTAGGATATATTTAATTGATAAGTATATTCATATATCAATTCGACTAAGTGTGTTGGATGATTAAATATACACTCGGCTTATGCATTGGTAATATATATAAATATAGGCTTTGAGAGAATGCATTTGTTCATATGTATTAGATTTGAATGGATTTAAAGTTTACCATGAGCATACATACACATTCGGTTATGATATGTGTATAATATATATATGTTCGATTGTATACATTCGGTTGTGATGTTGTTGTGTATAAATATATATATATTCAATTGTTTGCATTCGATGTATACATATCGACTATAAATAAAATGGTCTGAGTACAATAATGTATGAATGTTAGTTAGTCGTGTTAGTTGAAATTTCAGTGAAATAGATTAATAGGTTATATTATTTATATATTTGTATACATTTAGTTATGATGTAGACTTACTAAGCTATAAAAGCTTACTTCGTTTATTTTCGTTCATTTGTTTTTTTTTATAGATTTTGGAGACGCGTTACGAGCTCGGGGATCATCAGCATAGTTCATCACACTATCGACTCCTTTTGGTATTTTGTTAAATATTTGAACTCAATCTTATGGCATGTATAGGTTTGAGTACGATGTCAATTACATTTTGATTGTAAATTATAATAACTATGCGAAAGTAATTAAATTTTCATGTTGTGATCATTTTGGTTATTTTTAAAAAAAAATGGTTGTGTTTGTTCGGTAATGCCTCGTAACCCTAATTCGGCGACGGAGACGGGTTAGGGGTGTTACACTCGTTGGGTTGGAAGCTTGCAGAGATCACTCATACTATCCATCGGCTCACTTCGGTATATTTATGACATTATTTTTTGATATAATGGCATGTATAGGTTTGGTTAGCCAAAGTTGGCATACAAATATTTTGGTTGAAAATAGCCATTTGAATGGCTTGTGATGAATGTGTTTTGGCATATTAACATATGAGTTAATTTCATGTTTGGGATAAATGCTTAATTTGGTTTATGAATATTAGTATGATATTAAGTAAATGTGGTCAAATAGATAAATTCACAAACATGGATTATGAAGAGATATGGTAAGTATGAGACTTGAGTTTTGCATGTTTTTAAATGTTTTGGATTGACTTTTGGATGTGTTAAAATGTTTGTGTAGGTGAATGATCAAATGGTTGAGAAATAAGGCTTGGAAATGACCTTATTTTGTCCACACGGGCAGAGACACGGGCGTGTTTCTCAGTCGTATGTGACACATGGTCTAGCACATGGGCATGTGTTCTAGCCATGTGTCCCCTGCATCTTAAAATTTTAAAACAGAATACTTGAAATTGATCACACGACCTAGCACACGGGCGTGTGACTTGGCCGTATGACTCCTGCACTTAATTAAGTTGCAAGTAAAAAAGTTACACGAGTTAGGGACACGGGCGTATACTACCTCATATGCCACACGGCCTGACCACACGGGCGTGTGACCCTTGAACCTAGGAAAAATTTTGAAATTTTGTGAAAAATTCTTTGAGTTCCCGGTTCAATCCCGACTCATTTCTAATGTATGATTTGGGCCTCGATGGCTGATAGAAGGGACGATATGATTAAATTATAATTAATTTTCGATGGAATTGTAAAATAACATGAAATATCTATATATATGATCTGTAAATTCTAGTAATGCTCCTAAACCCTGTTCTGGCGACGGATACGGGTTAGGGGTGTTGCAAAAGTATTCATTTTCTATTAGTAAATTTTAAATATCAAATTTTTGGTATTGTTTCGAATTCAGATAAATTTAAATTTTTTTATTTATTTTAGTTATCATTATTCTTTTATGAAAAAAATTATCAAATATAATTTTATTTCTATTTATTAAACATATTTTTAAAATTTTTTAAATAAAAAAATTATTTTCTAAAAATGAAAATAGAATTAGACAAAAACTAGACGAAGTCTTATAATCACTTTTGGACTGCAAAAGCGTTGCATTTGGGATTCATAAGCACTTTGGAGAAGTGCTTTTAGAGTCAAACGGAAAAGCACTTGATAGGTGCTGTGGCTTTTGGGGTTTGGAATGTGAAAATACCATTTAACCATTATTAATTTCATTATTATCAGTCTAATAGTAATTGTTGTAATATTATTAGAGTTTCTCATGGGCCGGTTCCAACCAAAATTTTAGACTCATTTGTTAGATTCAAGTCTGGCTTAGATAAAAATATTAAAACTAGAGCCTGGCCAAACCCGGCTCGTATCATTTTTTATATAATTTAAAAAAAATGTAATACATCAAAAATATTAAAAATATTAAAATAAATATTTTTCAATAAATTGAAAATAAATTTAAATATTTATATACATTTAAATAACACTAATATAGGTGCAACTTAACAAGCAAATGCTTCTAAAATAGTAACAAAACTAACAATAAAATAAGAGTTATACAATAACAACAAAATAGTAGCAATATAACAGTGAAATAGTAGCAAAATAGTGAAAAAATAAAAAATAGCAAAAAAGTAAAAAAAAAATTGCAGTTCTTTTTGCATATTCGGGCCAAGCTAGGTTCGAGCAAAAAAGTCTTACCCGGGGCCCAGCTCATTTTCTAAATGGGCATTATTTTTTTTGCCAAAAACCATTTATTTGACATATATTTTAACTCAAACCCTCCTACTTTTCATGCACGCCTTCGAGCCAGGCCATGAACAAGTCTAAATATACTAATATCTATTATATGGCTTATCAGTACTAGGTATATTAAGAGGTTGGTTGAGTTGATGCCACCTATTAATTGGGTCTGAACTAGGGAAATTATCAAATACCCTCTCATTTTATAAAATAACAAATATTATTTTTAGTATTTATGTCCTTTTATATTTTGATAAATTAAAAAAAATACATACATATAAATAAGAATCACAAGATTTAAACCAAATACCATATTAATTCCAACTATCTCAATTTTACCATTTTAATAAAAATCGCATTTCTTTATATTTACTTTTTTTAAAATAATTTGTTCATATATTTGTTTTCGCACACAAGTGTATTATAATTTACTATACTTAAATTAAATTACATAAATATCATTTAAAATAAGTAATTTAGAGTAATTGTTATCATTGGACTAATAACACTTGTTCTTATATGGAATTTTGGCTTTTGGATATAAAATTTATTCCTTCCTCACCAATTACAAATTTAATTGATTATTACATAATATTTACTTTACAACTAAATGAATCTATAGCAATCAAATGTATATTTTTCAGTTTTAACTTAGCACTTAGCAATTGCCTTCCGTATTAGTTAAAAATCTTAACTTTATCTATTTAATATAGTTTATATGGTAAAATTAAATTTTACAAATAATTCGTATGAATAGCTTAAAAGGTATTTATATTTTATATTTTATATTTCTTGTATTAGTATATTAAATTATTTAAATATTATTTAAGTTAATATATTTTTACTTTCTACATCACTTTCTGAAAACAATGATTTTCATAGCTCTTCTTTGAAGCGTTATAGAAACATTTTTCAATCATAACAATAATAGAGATTCCAGACACAGATTTTTAAAACCATGTTTATTTCGCAGCAACGTTGCCATTTTAACCCTAAATGGTAAATGTGTATTTTTTCTTATTTCTTTCTTATAAGACTTTCACTCTATTTTTCTTTCATAGATTCTTTAAATGATGGGATCAAGCATGCTAGACTATGGTTTTAAGCAATGTTTTAAAAATCGAATCAATAGTTAAATTAGTCGGATAATTAATTATCGATTCGACTGATTCAATTAATTTATTTATTTCAATTAAATAAACTATTAAAAAATAAAAAAACAGAAGAAAAAAAACAAAATTAATTCAGTTGGTTTGTTATGAATCGCAAATTAACCATTTCGACTACTTATTTGAACTAATACTCTAACTAATTTCCAATCCAGCTGATGGATTCATTCCGATTTTAAAAATAATGGCTTCAGGCAAGGTTCGAGCCGTGACTTCGGAGATCCACCAAGCCGGCGTTGTAGATGCTAACGAGGACCTTTAGCACCAAGTATGAACCGACCACTAGTTGCACTGCATGCAGGAACTGGTAGCGAAGCAATACGATGTCCTCAACTTGGAGTCGCTTAATTGCATGTCTATTTTGCCTCAAGTGGCTCGGATCGTGGCCCCCATTGCTTCTTACCGGTCGGTGAACGGTTATGCCGTGGCGTCGTACCTGCCGTTGATTTCGAGTGATGGGTTTCGAGGAGGATGGGCGCCCGCCATTTTGACCAATGGGATCCGTCCATCAGTTCCTAAATTGGGGTTAATTACTTGTGGGTGAGTTAAGTAATGCGTACATATCAGATGCCAACCAATCAAATTTTGCATTTATTTTCGAGCCTCCTCATATGAATCTAAAAAGTGGTCAAATCATAATTATCCGCATGTGACGACTGACAAGTTGGATGGGTAATCTTTTGTTACAGAATCCAACTACTGTCTGAACTCGACATTCCCACGTCCGTTTACCCAGCATCAAAATTCTTAATTTGTTCAAACTTATTGGTCTAATTTTTGTTTTAGTCCATCCTTTATGTTGAAATTTAGAACTTAAACTAATTGTTATTTTAAATTGATATATTTTTCCCTATTTTGATAGTGTTAGTAGTAGGTTGGAATTGATATCACCATTACATGAAATTGTTAATGTGATGACCAGTGACGAAATTAGGGAGCTAATAGGGGCTCGACCCACTCTAAAATGAATTTTTTTATTTAGGCCCCTTTATAATTTATAAAATTTAAATTAACAATGGTAAAAGTGAACTTTAACCCTCAAAATGATAAAAATTAATATCACTTAAATATTATAAAGATATAGGCTACTATAGCAGTAACATTACATTTTTACTATCGTAACAATATAAAATTTAATTTCAATCCTCAAAAAAAAATTCAGACTTCGGCCCTAATGATGACATGGTTTTCTTCTCAAACACTTTTAAACATTCTATTGAAATGTAAATTTATCATTGCTTAAACATAGTTGACTAAAATTTTCACATCACGTACTGCTTGCGATGTTGAACAATAAAAAGAAAATTAATGTTATGAATTGTAGTGAAAGTAATTAAATATGTTATCAATTTATACATACTAATAATATTATAAAAATAGAGAAATTAAATTGTTTTAATCTCAATTTAGAACGAAATGGATAGACCAAAACCATAATTAGACAAAAATATTTGCTTAAGTAATCATTGACCAACTGTGGAAAAAGCAAGTTAACCACACATACACAATGCTCTTCAAATTGAATGTTACTGAAAGCTAAAACAAAAACCTTTTAGCCATTGCTAACAGGGTTGACTTTTTTTTACTTAACTTATGTTTTAACAATTTTTTTAATTACAGATTCATATGTACGAACATGGCAATGATTAAAATGTAATCAGTCCATGCATTTATAAACATTGCCTGATTATCGTTTTCTTCACGTTCTATGGGCCATGTGATCGCCGTATTAGTAAAAAAAGAAAAGGGCTTAAATTACTTTATTCCCCAACCCATAATGTGCCTTCTCGGTTGGTAGGCGACTATTAGACTCAAATCCATTTATAATCACTAAGTTAAATGACAAATATTAATGTTAAATAATCAATGTCGAGTTCATATTATAATAATCAAGATATAAAGCTGAACTTGGGGTACTTGGCTTTACTGCGAAGCATCTAATGAATAATGGCGGCCAGAACAAAATACACACACCATCAACTCATCATGACCTTCCAAGAACTTGCGCCATTTCTATAAATTATTATTTATATACATGTGCATATTTTTCATATATGGAGCAAAATATAATATTATAATTTTGTATGTCGTGATTTAGTCGTAGGTAAGCAAATAATGTCGAGAGACATATAATATATATATATATATATATATATATAAAACACCTGAAAATTGACCTTTCTTTTTTTATTTTTTTTAGATATAGTTTGGGATAATCATGAAAATGGGAATTATTGCTGGGAACTTGTATTTTTTGGAGACTGGCCACCTAATCCGAAGCCTTGCCGCCCTCTATACTACCACCATCTTTAAAATCAACTTATTATTATTATTATTATTTAACGATGAAATCATAGCTGGATACTCCTGTACCCCAAAAAGTTTGGCTGCCAAACAGCCTCTTACTACTATCGCTTTAGTTACATTAGATCAAACTACAACACTCTCTTTTTATCTGCTTTATGATTTGAGTATTTGAATTTGGTCTAAATTCCTTACTTCTTTCAATTATTTAAAGTTTAATAAATATTAAAAGGATTATCACCCTGTTCACTATCACCAAAGTAAAAAAATAAAATCTAAAAGCTAATTTAGGATGATGTCGCATTAAAGAAGACATTTGACAACGTTTTAGATCCATTTGGAGGTTTTTATTTTATTGACAATTGATATAATAACTATCTATATCAAAATATGCATTTTATATTAATATTTTTATAATAAAATTTAAAATTATTTTTTGAATTTGGATTACAAAGCAAAAAATTCTGAAGTAATAATTACCTAACAATTTCGGAAAGTAATAACCTTATAATAATAATAATAGATTAAGCCAGCATTAAACTCACATTTTATTATTTTACCAATTATTTTCCACATGTAAATTACAACAATCCACCTTAAGATCCTATCATTTTTATAAAAGATCAATTGGGTGTTATTATCAATGCGAGTTCAAGTGCGTTGAAGCACATTATCTCCTATTTATGAGTTGGGAGCTATAGATAATTCTAGACATTGTGTCAAAAAATATTAAAATTGTCAAAAAAAGTTGTGAAAAATGAAAAATGAGGTTATAAAATTAATAAACGCTACAATTTGTTATTTCTAAAATATTTTTATTGTAATTTTATTATTCATGTTAAATTAAATTACTCAGTCCAAGGTTGACGTCTTCATACTGGACTACAAACGAAAACGTGGCAGTTTTTTTTTCTTAACATTCGAAATTATAAATCAACGGAGGTGGTCAACCAAATAATTGAACTGAATCTTTTATTTTTCGGCTAAATGTCCTATCAAAACAGTCAGTTCATACACAGTTTTCCTAATTTCTGTATGCTTATTTTATTTTCTATAAATCACGTAAATTAAACATTGGAGTAAAATAAAATATTAAAATATTAAATAAAAATATATTATTTATACTGTTATAAAAACTTTGATAAAGTTTTGTGTTACGCGACTAGTAACATTACTTAATTAGGTAATACGAAAAAGCTATTTAGACTATATGCATCCATTCTGTAGTGAAAAGGTAGATTTAAGTAAAACCAACATATTTATTAATATTCAAGCCAAATTTTTTTATAAATTTTATATAAAAATATAAAAGATAATAACACTTTTATAATCATAAATTATTACCTTTCTAATAGAAGAGTATTTAAGTTTTTTTTCAAATTGAATTAATGCTTAGTTAATAATAATATAAATAAAGTTACCTTAAGTACGTTTTAATATATAAATATAATAATTTTACTGAAAACTGACCAATTGTAATATAGAAATCAATGCTGATAAAAAATTAGGGTAATTTAAAATCCATAAAACAAGTATTTATTTAGAATAACTTCATAAATTTTCATAATATATATTTAGAATTTTTTAACAGCGTAAAAGGTAAGTTTGATTATGTCGGGAGTAAAAACATAAGATTTTGTATTAAATGCGTATATTTTAAGACAGTAAATGATAACCAAATCCAAGCAAAACAGCAATTAATGTACAAAGGATACAACAAAACATGCTTTAACCTAATTGGGGTAATAGCCCTTTTTCTTAATTTTTTAATTTCGCCCAAAAGATTTACACTTTTCAACAATCAATACTCAAAAACCAGAGACAACCAATTTCCCCGTTTCCTCAAAAATAAAATAAAATTAAAAAAAGATAATCATTATAGGTGCCCAGCACGGAACGTTGATAACTGATCTCCCCGCAATCATTCACCTCTTTTCTCTTCCTTTTCCGATTCTTTCTTCCTCCCTTTTTAATTCCCCCGAAGACCCAAAGGTCGTTCCTTTTTTCGGATCAGAGAAAACCCAGAGTGAATAAACCCTCAAAAACTTCCTGTTTATATCTCTCTTTTTAACAAAGAAGATGGTTGAAACGCGACGGAGCTCTTCCTCTTCCAAACGCCCCCTTTCCACTCCTGCTACATCCCTTCCTACATCTAGTAAACGATCCAAGGTCCTACCTTTGTTTCCCCTTTCTAACAATCCCATATCTCTTTTTTTTTTCTTTAGGGTTTTTAATTTGCATGCGTGTCAATTTTTTTTTAAAATTCTTTCGATTTGAATCTGAGACTATTTTTTTAGGCATCTGAGCCGGCGTCGTCATCGACCAATGGAGCTGCGGCGTCTGGGCCGGTTAACGAAGCTCTGGGACCGCCTAAGGAATCCGGGTCGGGCTCGCGTGTAACAGAGCTCCGATCTTCTGATCTGCCGGTATCTGATGCGGCTAAGGCCGTTGATGCGTCTTTCCCTGATAAGTCTGCTGATGTTGATGTGGAGAACGGTGCTTTGGTGTCTCCGCGGTCCTTAGGTGCGATCCTCGATTAATTTCTCATTTGGGTTTATGGGGTTCTGATTTTTTCTTGGTAAGATTATGTGAGTGATTTTTAATGGGGGTTTTGATGTCTTTCTTTTTGGTTAAATAGGTGAAGCTGCTGTGGATGCGGAAAACGCGAAGGTGGTTAGTGCAGGGTTTACCGCTCGGGTTAAGAAGAGGCCAACGAAACCTGCTAAATCTGGTTCTAAAGTCCCATGGGGAAAGCTTCTTTCTCAGTACTCTCAGGTACGTTTTCTGAAAATTGCCTTATTATATAAGCAGGGCTTTTGGTTCATGATCTCTGTGTTTAATGGGGTAAGATTAGTAACACAGTAATTCTCGGTATTTCAATCAATAAGTGACAAGAAATAAAAATAAGGGTTTTGGTTCCAAGAACTGTTAATGGCTGAAATACTAACAAACTTCGTATTGGTGAATTTTAGATAATTTATGATTACATAATTTATGATTATTTGGTTCCAATCCCGGAGTGTAGTCTTGGAGTTCATAATAGTAGTGGTCAAACTGAAATCCTATTTTAAGTAAGAGACTTAAACTCACATGCGCTGGATTTTTTTCATTAGAGAAAAGATCTCAAATCATTTAGGTGAATGGGCATATCGTTCCTTCTTGTTGGTCTATCTGGCAAACGCCATGCTCTACCTTTAAGAATTTGTAGATGTTAACTTGTTGTCCTGAAAACTTTACCAAACAAGCTGTTGTTTTGGCAATTATGCTTGGGATCCAAAAATAGTGATCTAACCTTGCAGATCATTCTCTTTAGGTTCACTAGATCCATTGGAAACTTATAGTCTTGCTAGTTCAATTGGAGCTTTTCTTCAGAGAAAAATTGGGACTTTCGGAGAGCAAGTTCTGTTATTGTTAGGTTGAAAATTTTCTTTAGAGGAAATTTTTTTTATTTGTACAGATTCAGTTGTTGGAAGAATCCTTCTGTGTGAGATGTTATTGTTACACTTGGGAAATTGGCAGGAAAACTACTTTTAGGTTGTCTCAGTAAGTTGGCCTGCTTTCATAGTGAGCTCTAATTTGATTTGTCATTTTCTTCTCAACTATTGGAATGGATGAACTAGGCAATTTGTTTATTCTCTTTTCTAGCCGAAAATAGTGGAGTAAAATTTTCTTGTGCTTAGTAAACAATGGTTGGGTATATATGTATGTATGTTTTGCTTTTTGGGTATCTTCCAAGTGAATCTCATCAGCTAATTGTTTAATCAATTGGTTGTGTAGTCATGGGGAGGTAATTTTTACTCGTTCTGCTCCAAACCTAGATGCGAATTGAATAGTTGACGTGCAACCAAGTTGCAAGCTATTTTGCCTGTTTGTATCGGTTTTAATTCTTTACGGTTGTTTCATGCTAAAATACTATTCTTCTGATTATTATTAATGTTTCAATTCATCCCCAGAACCCTCATGTTGTCATGTGTGGCACTATCTTCACTATTGGCCAAAGTCGTCAGTGTAATTTATGCCTTAAAGACCCCAATATTAGCACTGTTTTGTGCAAAGTGAAGCACATAGAGGTATGGATCTTTGCAGACTATTTGCTCATAATTTTTCATCTGTTTGTGAGAGTGATGAAATTTTTTTTCCCAATGTAGAGTGATGGAAATTCAATTGCATTACTAGAAATTACAGGAGGAAAAGGCTCTGTCCAGGTTAACGGGAAGGTTTACCGTAAAAATGCTAGTTTAATTCTAAATGCAGGCGATGAGTTGATTTTCACTAGTACAGGGAATCATGCTTATGTATCCTTTTTATTTTTTACAAATATTGATATTCTTTGTTCCCAAATTAAATTCTATGTGGTACCATCTTCCAGCATGTTCCGTGATTTTATTTTGATGTTTGTTCCATCTTTGCAACTTTGTAATTCCTTAATGGGAACTTAGATTTTTCAGCAGCTCACCAATGATAACTTAGCTGCCCCGGGCATACCTTCTTCTTTAAGCGTTTTAGAAGCTCAGACTGCTCCTATAAAAGAGATTATTGAGGCCCGATCAGGTGATCCATCAGCTGTTGCTGGGGCGGCAACAATATTGGCCTCTTTGTCAACAAAAGAAAATTCAGAGATGTCTACTTTACCTTCGGGTTGTGAGGTGTCAGATGACCGTGTTCCAGAAGTGGATATGAAGGATAGTGCCAGTAATTCTGATCCAGCAACTGCTTCTTCAAGGGAGAAAACTGTTCCTCCTACACCTGATGCAGCCAATGAAAACTCTAATCTTGATAGACTTGGATTGGATGATAGTATGGATGCTGACAATACAAAGATTCCTGGTGCAGGTTACTCTTTAAGGCCATTATTGCGCATTCTTGCTGGAACATCTACTGATTTTGATTTTAGTGGCAGCATTGCCAAAATTCTTGATGAGCGAAGGGAAATTAGAGAGATGCTTAAGGAATTTGAACCTCCTTCAGCTTTGATATCAACTAAGCGGCAAGCATTTAAAGATAGTTTACAGGAAGGCATTCTCAATCCGGACAATATAGATGTCTCATTTGAAAAATTTCCATATTATTTGAGGTAAAATTTGTGCTTTCAGCTCCGAACTGGACACGTTTGTCATATTCAGAAGTTTATTATTATCATTCCTTTCTTCATGTCTATATCTCAGGAAACCTAATTTGTATCATTGCTTTTACTATTTTTCCTATCTAGTTTTTCACAATGTCTATATCTTGGGAAACCTAATTTGCATTATTGCTTGTACTTATTTTGCCTATCTAGTTTTTCACAATTTTGCAAGTCTGTACATTATGTATGCGGTGAATTTTGACCACCCAATATTGTATGTGGCCGAGAATGGAATTCTTTTGGTGTTACTCAGTGTTATCTGTGTCTCTGTTTTGTTTTACTTAATTCTGTGCCTATTTATCAGATTTGGAGCCTTGGGGAAATTTGATTAATTTAAATTGAACGTTTCACTTGTGACAGTGATACAACAAAGAAAGTTTTGATAGCCTCAACTTATGTTCATTTGAAGTGTAATAAATTTGCAAAGTACGCCTCAGATCTCCCTATCATGAGTCCTCGTATATTGTTATCTGGGCCTTCTGGTATGACTGCTGTTTTCTGTTAATTTGCACTATAAACTATTTTCTTCAATTCTTTTTGGCTCTTTATAAATGTTGATCTGAGTTTTTAATTGGTTTTGAATATGAATAGGTTCAGAAATATATCAGGAGACTTTGGCAAAGGCACTTGGAAAACATTTTGGTGCTAGATTGCTAATTGTTGATTCTCTTCTGTTGCCTGGAGTATGCTTCTTTCTCCCTTTAGTTCGTTTTGTTTCTTTGCCAATATGATGTTGTGAAAGCAAGATACTTGTTCAAGTATTGTTTACTTGTGATTGCACAGATTTCTGTATTGTTTAGATAATCTAAATGTCTGAACATTTTTGTGGCATCTATCATGAATTATTTTTCTCCAATATATCCAGGGGTCAACTTCAAGAGAAACTGATGCTGTAAAAGAACCTTCAAGGGCTGAAAGGGCATATGTATACGCCAAAAGAGCTGCGCAGGCTGCTGCTTTGCAGCAGAAGAAGCCAACTTCTAGTGTTGAAGCTGATATAACAGGTGGTTCTTCACTGAGCTCCCAAGCTTTGCCAAAGCAGGAAGTATCTACTGCAACATCTAAAAGTTTTACATTTAAGAAAGGTATGCCACTTCTTAGAGGCAGGAGAGTTGGCTTTGTTGTTTTGTAATGCCTTAGCTTTCAAAATAGTTAATTTGTTGTCCTAACAGAATTATTTTATTTAAAACTTTCAGGTGATAGGGTTAAGTTTGTAGGTACTACTTCACCTTCTGGATTTTCCTCTCTACAGCCTGCTTTGAGGTATTTTCCTATATTCCGCAGGCCATGTGGCTGTTTTGTCTTTAATAGAACGTACCTTTTTTCTGTAGTTGAGAATTTAGATTTAGAGTTTTATCTTATTTTGGTGCTGTCCTTATGAGCTTTATATTTGGGATCTAATTTGACTGCAGTGCTTGATACCATAGCTAGTCATCTGAGATGTTAAATATTTGTTTCTAAGAAGTTTGCTACTGGTATTGGCATGGTAGATAGAACATGTAATTTTTTCAAGGGGCAAACTTTATTAGTCTTATCGGTTATGTTCTGCAAAAACTTTATTATAATATGCGTTCTGTATAGGGGACCGGCAATTGGTTTTCGGGGAAAAGTTCTCCTTGCTTTTGAAGAAAATGGTTCATCAAAAATTGGGGTCAGATTTGACAGATCTATTCCACAGGGAAATGACCTTGGTGGGCTTTGTGAAGAAGATCACGGTTTCTTCTGTGCTGGTGACCACTTTGTCCATTTCTTGTATTGATTGTAAACATCTTTTATGATACATTGTGGACTTTTATCCAATCTTACGCATTTTTTTTTACTCTATAGCTAGCTCACTCCGTTTGGAAGCTTCTGGAGGTGATGATGTTGACAAGTTAGCTGTTAATGAACTTTTTGAGGTACATGTCATTGATTGATGCATGAAAGCTATTGCTTTATGGTGATCATAATTATAATAATTTTTAGCTCTTAATTGTCTCATTTTTATAGGTTGCAGTGAATGAAAGCAAGTGTAGTCCCTTAATATTGTTTGTGAAAGACATAGAGAAGTCTATGGCTGGAAATACAGATGTGTATAGTTCCCTGAAGAGTAAGGTTGAGAATTTGCCAGCTAACGTTGTCATAATTGGTTCTCACACCCAGATGGACAACCGTAAGGAGAAAGTAAGCAACATGTATTTTGTTCTGCTCCATCTTTCTTTGATGCTGTGTGAAGATTTTTAACTGTTTGATGTCTGCAATTTTGTGTTTCTGCAGTCTCATCCTGGCGGCCTCTTATTCACAAAATTTGGAGCCAATCAGACTGCCTTGCTTGATCTTGCATTTCCTGTATGTCAAGCATTGGCATCTTTCTTTTGCCTTACACTTCTTTAATCTTTAGTTGAAAATGTTGGATTATTTCTTACAGACTGCTCTTGACTTTTATACAACCATCTAAGTTTATTTAGAGCCCAATTATATGCTAACATGTCAATGTTTATACTATGAATTTGAATGCTTTGAACTTTTCTCTAACTGTGGTATGAATATCATTGTTGAAAGTTTTAGATATGATACTCTCTTGAATTTAATAATACTTAATGCACACGCCATTATCTTGGATGTTCTTTAGTGATTCCGTTCCTGAAGAGTGTACTCTCACATGTTGCCATGACATCCTTAGTGCATTCTGATCTCGTATTTGCCTCTTATTTTTCTTTTTCAGATAACACACCTAATGCAAGTATCATTCCTTCTGCAGGATAATTTTGGTAGACTTCATGACAGGAGCAAAGAAACACCTAAAACCATGAAACAAGTGGCTCGGCTTTTCCCTAACAAAGTGACAATCCAATTGCCTCAGGTATATATCTATGTCAGTTTCTGCATTAGTTATCCTGTGATGAGTATTTAATATTCCTGAATCATGTCAGGATGAAGCTCTACTTTTGGACTGGAAGCAGCAGCTGGAACGCGACATTGAAACCCTTAAAGCACAGTCAAATATTGTTAACTTTCGCTCAGTGCGTACAGCTAAACTCTTGCTTTGTTTTTCCAGTTTTTGCACTTCCACTTTCTGCATGCCATTATTAGCTTCTGTCCACAGAGTGCATTGCCTGAAAATGGCTTACTTTCCTCAACTTGGTAAAACACTCCTGTAAGTGTAGGGTAATTAACCTACTGTGTTGAGAAACTAAAAGAAACCTTAACAAGGTTAAATATACATGTCTCCCATCGCCCATCCCCTAAACCCATCCTTCCTCTCCCAAACAGATAGAAGCTGCCTTCTGTAAGCTTGGTATATTTAGAAACTGATAAACAGTTCATTTATGCGGTACTAGTCTGTATTTGGAGATTTTCACAACAGTTTTATGCTATCAGGTTCTCAATCGAAATGGTTTGGACTGCCCTGATCTTGAAACACTTTGCATTAAAGATCAAACACTTACAAATGAAAGTGAGTATCCTTGAGCTTCTTACTATATATGAATTCCATGCCAAGTTTATGTTTTTTCTTGGTTCATAACATTTTATGACTATTATATATAAGATTTTCAGAAGTCCTTTTTTTTTTTTAAATTTAATTGATCATTTTCTAAAAGTTGTGAAGTGAGTAAAACTTTTTCCTCAAACTAAAAAAAATACATGACTATAAATTTGGAAGGAGCTAATAGTTAAATCTTGTACTATTTACTTCAACTTACTAATGTTTTACCTTCTACTTTTGTAGGTGTGGAGAAAGTGGTAGGCTGGGCATTAAGTCACCACTTCATGCATGCTTCAGAAGCTTTGATAAAAGATGCTAAACTTGTAGTTTCAACTGAAAGGTTCTATTTTCTGTTCATTTATTGCAGCCTAGATCTCTGAAATATTAAAGGAGATAAAATTATATGAACTGGAACATCTCCATTTTATTCTTATGTAACCTTCTTTGTGAATTCTCATGTAGCATCAAATATGGGCTGAACATTTTGCAAGGCATTCAAAGCGAAAGCAAAAGCTTGAAGAAATCACTTAAGGTACTGTTGTCTTCTTTCTCTTCGGTTCTATTGTAGCCAGTTCTTGTGATATAGTTGTCCATGATCTATCTGGTTGGAAGGTTAGTATGCTATTCAATTCGGTTTTTTGCCCTTATTTCCAGGATGTGGTCACTGAGAATGAATTCGAAAAGAAACTTCTTGCGGATGTTATTCCCCCAAGTGATATTGGGGTTAGCTTTGATGATATTGGAGCCCTTGAGAATGTCAAAGACACCTTAAAGGAATTGGTGATGCTTCCCCTTCAAAGGCCTGAATTGTTTTGCAAGGGACAGTTGACAAAGGTGCTTTCTATTTGTTCTGCTTATTGTATGTTATTTGGAAAGTGCATGTTTGAAGTAACTCCTGATGATCTATTATATACTACATTATTGCTTTTGCAGCCCTGCAAAGGAATATTGTTATTTGGGCCTCCTGGTACTGGCAAAACGATGCTTGCGAAGGCGGTTGCAACTGAAGCTGGTGCAAATTTTATTAACATATCAATGTCCAGTATTACTTCAAAGGTATTTTAAGTGCAAAGAACTGTGGCATCTACATTTTCTGTTGGCTGGGTTTTTCATCCAATATGTGTATGTGACATATTTGTATGACTTGCAGTGGTTTGGTGAAGGAGAGAAGTATGTCAAAGCCGTTTTCTCTCTGGCCAGTAAAATTGCACCTAGTGTTATTTTTGTCGATGAGGTTTGGTCAACTTAAATGTTATTTCTCCTATTCTTTTTGGTGTTTTCTGTTTCTTTCCCTTATTGTTATCCCCTGACTTGGGTGGTTATTTTAGGTTGATAGCATGTTAGGAAGACGAGAGAATCCAGGTGAACACGAGGCTATGCGTAAAATGAAGAATGAATTTATGGTAAATTGGGACGGTCTTCGTACAAAGGATAAAGAACGAGTGTTGGTTCTTGCTGCTACTAACCGGCCATTTGACCTTGATGAGGCAGTCATCCGGAGGCTTCCTCGAAGGTAATTCTCTTGTGTTGTTTCTTTGAGTTGCTGTAGTCTGACCTTATTATGCTAAACCCCAGTGATTTCCCTGTTAAACTTTGTGCAGATTGATGGTAAATTTGCCAGATGCTCCAAACAGAGAAAAGATTTTAAGAGTTATATTGGCCAAAGAGGATTTGTCACCCAATGTTGATTTGGAAACTATTGCAAATATGACTGATGGATATTCTGGAAGTGACCTGAAGGTCGATTTTTCCTCCTTTTATCGTGTTAAGTTAATTTGTGTTTTATCTATATTTATTTCCCTATGTCATTTTCTGATTACAGAACCTTTGCGTGACTGCTGCACATTGTCCCATAAGAGAAATTTTGGAGAAGGAAAAGAAGGTTAGTTTGACATTTTAGTTTATATGTTATATGATAAGTTTGCAGCTTATATATGTGTGTGTGTATAATATTGGTTTTCTAAATGTTGCTAAGAAGTGGTGCATCTGTAATGGATGTGTTCCATGGGCATTACATATTGTCAGGCTATTGTTGTGGTGGTGGCTAGTACTATTACATATTTTGACTGGTCTTGGTCTGTGCAATAACATGGAGTGGGTGATTTGACTACCATGTTTTCATAGGCCAAGAAGATGATGAAATAAATTTTTGCTAACATCTAGGGTTCTTTCTGTTTTACATTTGTTCTTATTTTGGAAGGACTAGAACAATGATACTAGGGTGAGATTTTAGACGGATAATTATACCCCATTTATGGGGGTGCATACATTTTCACAATGAAGTTTACTTTTTTGCTAAGTATACAGACTGATATATCATGCAACTGCAGGAGAGAGCTTCAGCAGCAGCTGAGAATAGACCTGCACCCACCTTGTATAGCAGTGCGGACGTTCGACCTCTGAAGATGGATGATTTTAAATATGCACATGAGCAGGTACCATACTTGGGCTTCATCATTTTACTTTTAGAGCTTCGTTCAATTTTTACCTGGTGTTACTTGGGGTGGGTGGATGGGTGAGCTAGCTTTTAAAACACATCTAATTGTGGAATTGAATGATTTGGCATGCAGAAGAAATTGGTAGTAAGTTATCTCTCTTTTATGGAAATAGTCTAATAATTGGGATGGGTTACGAATGTAGGTGTGTGCAAGCGTGTCATCAGAGTCTACAAATATGAATGAGTTGCTTCAATGGAACGAGTTATATGGAGAAGGTGGATCGAGAAAGAAAAAACCTCTGAGCTACTTCATGTAGAGGAGAGGAGGTATCTTTGTGTATAGGCGTAGCTTCATCATTCCTTTTTCATTTCATTCTTCATTGTCGCCATTAAAGGTGGCCAAGTTGAGAGTGACCCTGTCCATGGTCCATTTCGTTGCAGGTTCCTCCGACTCCCTTTGTATTATAGTATATATAGGTTTTCTAAATTTTCACAATCTTTTTTCTTTTTCCTTCTGTTAGCAATTTTACAATATATATAAAATATAAAATATATATTTATATTATTTTTCAAGTAGATTAACTTTGTCCTCTGCCTGTAAAATTTGTTATTCTTTTATTTTTCTACATTATTATTTAGTCTTTTAGGATGAAAACATAGGGACATGAAGTAAAACGAATGGGTTTATATTTATTTTTCAATTTTCATTTTCTTAAATTCGAAAGGAGAACATTCATCAATTTAAATTAATGAATTTTTTTTAATTCATTAAAATTTTCTTTTTTATTTTTTTTCCCTCTTGATTTTCAATGCTTAACAACACACACAAAAAAAAAAAAAAAAAGCATGGATGAGTTGAAGTTATTGAGAGGTGGGTTGTTTAAATAATGAGAAGGTAGTTCAATAAAAGATGGTGTTTTGATGGTAACGAAAGCTTGTAGGAAGTGGCTCTGGGCCGTGGTTCTCTTTCCCCTTCCGTGTTTTGTGTTGTATTCTCCTGGCCATTCTTTGGCCTCTTTCTCTACTTCTAAGATAGAAAATTTCAATATTTGGAAGTATAGTTATACACCTCAATTTCATTTTCAAGTCTCAATAGAAAATTATGTTCTTGTAACAGGTCGTGTGGTAAATGTGAGTCACACTAACACACATCATGTTATGGCGAATTAAAATTACACTATATATGGGACGATTATCGGACACCAGTTTGTAAATTTTAAAAAAATTCACAAGCAAATTGTGGTTATCTCACACGTCTCGTATATACTTGTCCTTTTCAGAATTACGAGATGGACAGTTTGTAAATGAAGTAAAGTGAGAAAGAGGTATTGTCAGTGACTCGTCGATTAATTATCATCACAGAATGTAGGCAGTTGACATCCCGCATTTTTGCAGCCATTCGAACACTGCCTACGTTTATTTTACATTTTTAGGCATATTTTAATATATTCTGTATTAGTTAATAAAATATGTTAACCTATTTTAATGGTAAGCACGTGGAGTATGGAGTGTGTGGGCCAAGCGTTATTTGAGGGGGCAAAGGAAAGAGGTGGTTTGAGACAGGCGGGAAACGCGCCATTGGATTTGGTGGGGTCATAGTTGTCGTGGCATCCGGGTTCCTTATCTCTTGAGGTCATGTATGACGTAAACTCTTTACGATTATTTATTATTCCATTATATTTCAATTATTAAAAAAACTTTTTGTCGCTAATTGAGGTCACGTCTCACCATTTCTTTTATTCATCAGTACATGGCTTGGACTTCAAATTTCATGGTTGAATATTTAAAATAAGGTTAAAATGTGTTTTAGTTTCTGTATTCTTCAATTTAATATTTCTATTTTTATTTTAAAATTTAATCCTTAAAAATACAGATTGTTAACATTATTAAAGAATTTGATTAATTGAATATTTGTTTATTTCAAATGAGTAGGTTTAACAGATGAAGATCAATAAAGTTAATCATTAGATAAAAATTGTAAAATCTAAAAAACATTATTACAAATAAAAAATTAAATCCTAAAATTATTTAATTTTAACTCTTTTTTATAAAATCAAATAATAATTACAAATATTAATTGAAAGAAAAATAATAATATACCTATGAAAATAATTAAAAAATATCATCAAAATATTAATTAAAAAACTTGAAACAGTATAAGATAAAATATACATTAAATGCTAATGAAAATTATGGAATTTCAAACTCAAGGATGTAATAGGCAAATCGTAATTATTTAACCATCTAACTAAAAGAGTTAATATATTAAAATATTAATTAAAAATAAAAAATGTGAGTAGTAGAGAAATTGAACTTAAAATTCAAAGATGTAATTATAATAATCT
Source organism: Gossypium raimondii (assembly GCF_025698545.1). Lineage (NCBI taxonomy): Eukaryota > Viridiplantae > Streptophyta > Magnoliopsida > Malvales > Malvaceae > Gossypium > Gossypium raimondii. The sequence continues at coordinate 52,874,951 of NC_068575.1, forward strand.
AACCATTTAATAGAAGAACTAATATATTAAAAATAATTAAAAATTTAAAAACTTGAAATAATTTAAAATAAAAATATAAATATTAGTAGAAAATCATTTGGCCAAAGCTGAAAATACATCAAATTAAAAGCGACCCTCATCGCGCTTTCCCAATATTAACTTAATCCGATTATTATAATTAAAAATAGATATGATATGAGTAAAGTGAAATGAAATGGTAAGAGCTTTGTAAAAATGTTTCTTCATAAAAATGTGTTTGTTCCTTTGCCAAAAAAGTAAATGAATGTAGGACAGTGTGTCTGAAAAACCCTACACCTACACCTACACCTACACCGAATCTCAATTATTTGTTTGGTTTAGTCAGTAGAGAAAAGTAATTGAACACGCTACTACTTGTTGATTAGCCCCTTACGATTACGACTATAATTTCTATGAAATTGCTAAGAAACATCATCACCGCTTTTCTCAGGACATAAATTATCATTCGCTTCTTGACTTCACCACTATTTAATCATTATTTCTTTAAAGATAGTTGAACGTTCTAATCTATGCAATAGCTGAGATAACCTTGTTTATTTCTTTATTTAGAATGCATATGCTTGTGGCTCAAAACATATTATTTTATAATAAAAATTAAATCAACTCCAAACGTATCATGGAAGTTTGTTTTAAGAATACCCACAATGATGCGATTTCTGATATGGTGGTGGATCTCGCTTCGACTTGGAATGTATCATGAAGGATGAAATTCCGTCGATTAACTTCTCGAATCGCATCCAACAAATTTTGATGAAAGATATGGTGAAGACGTTGGTGATTAAACTGTTGGGACGAAGTATAAGTTATGTTGCTCTTCATGATAGGGTTTGTGTTTTGTGGAGACCGACAAAATCATTTTCGCTTATGGATATTGAGAACAGATAATACTTGATGAAATTCCAGTATGTGGAGGATTTTGACAAGGTTTTTAACTTAGGGTTCCTGGATTATTTATGGCCAGTACCTAACCGTTCAACCATGGACGCTAGATTTTGATCCATTACAATCACTCCTTAGTGTTGTTCTAACTTGGATTAGATTGCCTGGCCTTTTGGGTCACCTGTACAAGAGGAAAATACTAAGGGAATTTGGTGGTTTGATTGGGAGAATGGTGAAACTAGATTACAATATTGCTAGCAAAACAAGGGGAAGGAAAGGAGCCGACGGTGGGCTCTTTGGTCACCATGGCAGGCATGATGGCAACTCTTAGGGCGTTTGGACCTTAGATGCAAGTTGGGAGGAAGAAACACTGTAATTTGAGGGATACTCAAAATCATCAACTATACACCAAAGTGTATTCACCAATACATTTGACACCAAAAAACTTGTTGTACATGGCATTTTTAAACATCCTGTTAGGATCGACCTGATTAAGCAACAAGTAAAAAAATAGCGGAATAGATTGAAAAATTAAACACACAAATTTAACGTGGAAAAAACCCCTCCAAAGAGGATAAAAAAACCACGGGCAAAGATAATTTTACTATAATGGCAAAAAAACGAAGAGTACAAAAGATGGAGATAAAAAACTAAACTCCAAAAATCTGAAAACAAAGAACCCTCAAAATATAAACATAAAATTCTCTAAATGTGTTATGAGTTCTAATCTCTAATGGGTGTATTTTCTAAGGTTGTAAAAAAACCTATTTATAGGCTAAATTCATAGATCAAATAATAATAAAATAATCTAGACTAATCAGAGTTTGATTGAAACAAATAAACATAGTTTAACTGAAAGATTAAATCTAAAATTTGACTGAAGTAGGAGTCATACTCAACAAATCTCCACCTTGACTCATATTTCCACAATGCCATCTTTGCCAAAGCCCGCCACAGGCCTATATTGAACTAGGCAGGGAATTAATTGAGTCGAATTTGTGCTTAGAAACTGAAAGACTTCTAGCCTTCGACTTGTACATTACCAAATTAAAATTAACCAAATTCTGATTTTCACGAACACAGTGCCTTAACTTTTCAAAGCCTGTATCCAAAAGAGAATATATCTTCAATGAAACGGTCATACCTTTTTCCCTCCTATGACCAAGTTGCCTCCGCTCCAAACGAGTTGACTTCGACTCCGTAACGAACGAGGGACGTCCGATTTCACCGGTCACTATAGAACCTTCAAGAATGTAAAGACTATCGGTTCTTTTACCTTTTAACAAAACGAGAGCTCCACGAGATACTTTAATGTCGCTCGACTCAATATTGATTCTGCATCATTTCAAGTCTAAAATACTCAATGAGATGAGATTCTTTCATAAATCAGGTACATATCTGACATCTGAGAGTACCCTAATCATCCTATTGTGTATCTTAATTTTAACAGTACTAATACCAATTACCTTACTAGATAAATCATTTCTCATGCGCACAACCCCACCTTCAACCGAACTATATGTGGAGAACCATTCTCTATTGGGACACATGTGGAAAGAAGATCCCGAATCTGGGATCCACTCAGACGTGAGCTTGGAGTTATAGCTCGTTGACACTAATAAGAAATCATCACTACTTTGATCGGCCAAACTAGCACTAGCTATATCTTCCTCGCTACTCTCAGCAACTCTTTTATTTCGTAGTTTATAACAATCTACTTTGACGTGACCTAACTTTTTACAATAGTGACACCTTTTGTCTCGTTTCTTTGATGCTACCAAAACGGAAGCTTACCTATCTACCTTGTTATCCAAACCAAACTCGTTGTCGAGTTTGTCTCTATTCAACAAATGACCCTTCACATCTTCGAACGAGAGTTTGTCTCTGCTATAAATCAGGGTCTCCCTGAAAGACTTGTATAAAGGGGATAAAGAGCACAATAATAACATAGCTTGATCTTCATTGTCAATATGAACCTCAACATTTTTTAAATCATTTAAAAGAGTAATGAATTTTTCTGATGTGATCTTTAAGAAGCTCACACTCATTCATGCGAAACGTAAATAGACGTTGTTTCTACACTAAACAGTTAGCCAGTGACTTAGTCGCATAAAGAGTTTCTAACATTTTCCACAAGACGGATGAGGTCTTCTCCATCAATGCCTCCTGCAATACCGTATTCGCGAGGTACAATTGGATTGCAGACAAGGCCTTTTCATCAAGCTCTTCCCATTCTGTTTGATTTAAATTTTCAACCTTTTTGTCGGTAACAACCTTTTTCAAGCTGGTTTGAACTAGAATTGCCATAATCTGAACTTGCCAAAGATTGAAATTTGTCTCACCATCGAACTTCTCAATTTCAAACCTTATTGCTGCCATCTCTGAATAGGCTAATCTATGAAAATTAAACTAGCTCTGATACCACTTGTTGCGATCGACCCAATTAAGCAACAAGTAAAAAAATAGCAGAATAAATTAAAAAATGAACACACAAATTTAACGTGGAAAAAACCCCTCCAAAGAGGATAAAAAAATCTTGAGCAAAGATAATTTTACTATAATGGCAAAAGAGCGAAGAGTACAAAAGATGGAGATAAAAATTAAACCCCGAAAACCCGAAAATAAAGAACCCTCAAAACGTAAACACAAAATTCTCTAAATGTGTTATGAGTTCTAATCTCTAATGAGTGTATTTTCTAAGGTTGCAAAAGAGCCTATGTATAGGATAAATTTATAGGTCAAATAATAATAAAATAATCTAGACTAATCAGAGTTTGATTGAAACAAATAAATAGAGTTTAACTGAAAGATTATTTCTCAAATTTGACTGGAATTGGAGTCATACTCAACACATCTATATCAAAGATCAAACAATTATGCTATATATTCCAACCAAGCTATTACCTATCCACTCAATCCATAACAATTACAATTTATCAAGTATTCGACTCATTCCATCATTTACCAAACACGACTCCATATTCAAGCTTATCATAATATGACATGAACAACCTTACCAATTTGCTAACAAGCATACCACATATGTACAAGCACCAAACATTCATTCTTTCTTAATCACATAAGTACATATATACCAAATATTCCTATTACATGCCACAAAATCGAAATATAACGATTTCAAAGTCTACCAAAAGATGGTTGGATAGTGTGATCTTTAAGTTGATCCGTGATTTCGTAATACAATATCTACAATGAAACAGAAAAATGACACCGAGTAAGCTTCAATTGAGCTTAGTAAGTTCATAGGTTAAAATACAATATAACATACCTTATAATCATAGTTTAAATAACAAAATAAATAACTAACATTAACCTTGTCATCACAACCATTCAATAGGTGAGTTCCTTATATACGAATCATATAACCTTTCAAGATATACAAGATTTTTCAATACCAAGTCATGATATAATATTGGTAAACATGAGCACGTTTACAAGTTATTTACTAAGACATTATTACCACGCATCAACACAAGTCATTGCATTGTTCAATAATCACGATTCAGCCCGATGAACTAATATGAATAGATAAAGATACGCGGTTATCCACCCAAGATACGTCAGAATGCTCAATTGAGTTAATCCGACCAAGAACATGCCTAGGCACCAAATGCTTAGACCGAAGGCTAACATCCCTCCAAAAACACGTCTGGGTATTAAGTGCCAAGCCTGTAGGCTTTACATCCTTCCCAGAAATACACCAAAATCACTGTAAATATAACTCAAAAATTTGCAACAAATGCTAGATTTTGGTACATTCAGTATAATATATCATGTAATATATCATCATCTCATTACATACCAATCCAGTATAGTGTACAAAATAGCCTATTAACATGCAAATTGTATCCTATCCTATATTCATCTTGGCTCGATACATATAACCGTATTACACTTTTTATTTCAATCTATTTTCTCTCTGTACCTATCGTTCATTTAAGTTTACATTCAATATCCACAAAATACATAATTCAATAAATACATTACCAAAATACGCAATACAATGCCATATGAACTTACCAGGGCCAAACAACAAAGATAGCAGTATAAGGGACTTGTCTACAATTTTCTCTTTTCTGCTATTATCTATCGGTTCTTAATTTATACAATAATTTTATTTCAATTTATTAGCCTCAATTAAATTATAACATTCAATTTTATGCATATGATTTCCTATTAATATTTTTCACACTTTCTCTAAGGTTTTACATTTTGTTCAATTTAGTCTTTAAAACCGAAAGTAGCTTATTTTTCACAATCAAGCCCTAAACCATAGTGTTGAATTTAATATCATCCCTATACAGCCCTCAAGTACTGAAATTTTACAAGAAATTCATGCCAAATTTATCAATTAAGTCCCTGAACTTAAAAATATTCAAAACCACTTTACAAAATAGTCATATTTCATTATCAGGCTTTAAACTAAAGCATTAACATCTAAAAAGCTTTAAGGACATCAATGGTAAGTTTTCAAAACTTTAAAAATATTTCAAAATAGTCCCTAGGCTAGTTAGATTAAGCGACAATGATCTCAAAAATATAAAATTTACAAAAAAATCGATAACCAGAGGACTTACATGTAATGGCCGAATGTCAAGGTTGAAGAAAAGCTATGGTTTCCTTATTTTTTTGTATAGTTTCAATTTGTGGAAGAAAGAAATGAAGAAGGTGAATACTTCTTATTATTTTAATCATAATATTAATTTTATTAATTACAAAAGGGTTAAATATAAATTTGGTACCCAAACTTGTCAACTTCTTTCAGATTGGTAATTATGATTTTTTTGTCCCAAATTGGTAACCAAAATTTTTTTTCTTCTACTATATTGGTACCTGAGACTGACGACGTTAAATTTTTATTGACGTGGCAACGTTGGCCAATCACTTGCCGCCATGTGGTGTCCTATTATACCTTTTTTTTCTTATTTTTCTTTTTCTAAGTCGCATCTACACTTCTTCATTTTTCTTTTTCTTTCTTTTTTTATCAAAACCCTTAAAAATTTCTCAATGTTCAAACATCTATCTTAAAAAATAACAATAATAGCACAAGCAACAGCAATGACAACAACAACAACAACAACAACAACAACAACAACAACAACAAGAAAATCAAAGCGAAGATGATGAAAGATGAGAGATGCTTTGAACAAAGTCAAAATGAGATAACTTTAGCAAATATTGAAGAAATTTTTGGGAAAGAGGATATTGAAGGGGAAACCTATATAAAAAAAGGGTTGTTTAGAAATGCGGTTGGTCCTTGATTAGAAGACGATCCCATTTCAGGTATTTTCCAGCTTAAATTGTAGGATAAAATGACTGTAACTTGTGAGTTTCCCGAAAGCTTTTTGGGAGATTATTGGATAAGTGATTGTAGGATAAATTGAGAGTGCCCGATAATGAGTTTAGCTCTCCGATTATACTAGGGATCGATCCCTTGAATTTATCCGACGAAGAACTCGACAGTCAATTAGAGGATATATCAAGGTTTACAGCCTTTGAAGCTTGCAAATCAAAGGAGGCAACAAACCAAAAAGATTGTTACCGTACAAAAACAAGCTACGAAGTGACGTGCCATTGAACAGTTGGTTCGGTATAAAACAATAGAAGAAGTATTTGTAATAATTCAATTTTCCAAGATAGATTAAATTTTCAAGTACCGATGGGATATAGCCTCGCAGATCCTTCTTGGAAATAGTGACTTCGACGATACATGAGTCAGGAAATCCTGAAATATTCTTACATAAAACACCAAACCAATTACACGACGTCTTATCGTTTTCATTCCAATCGGCAAAAAAAGAAGAAGAAAGAAAATTATGGGAAATTTTGGTGGTGATTGGATGGTGAGAAAGTGAGGGAAATTTTTGAGGGGGTTTTGACAGCAGCAGAAGAAGAAAGATGAACTGTAGAATTTGACAAAAAAAAGAAAGAAGAAATTTTGGCGGTGTTTGGATGGTGAGAAAGTGAGGGAAAATATTAGGGGTTTTTGACGGGGGAAAGAAAGAAGAAAAATGAAATGTAGAAAAGAAAAAGAAAAAAAAAGAGAAAAAAAAGAAAAAAGAGGTATAAAAGGATGCCACATGGCGGCGTGCGATTGGCCAATGCTACCACATTAGCAAAAAATTAATGCAGTTAGTCTCAGATACCAAATAGTGGATGGAAAAAAAAGTTCAAGTACCTATCTCGGACAAAAAAAAACATAAGTACCAATTTGGGAGAAGTGGACAAGTTCGGATACCAATTTTATATTTAACCCATTATAAAATTAACTTAAAACATCACCTAATGGTAAGCATTAACCGCCCCATTTAACAAATATGACTTAATTTCTATTTAAAACCCTTCAATCATGTTTTGATGTTCATTTAACCTATAGAAATTAATAAAGATTAAGTTTTGCAGTTTTTACTATTTAGTCCTATTTCTTTAATTAACTAACCAAACAACAAAATTATCGAACCAAGTTTCAATATGAAACTATAATGACCTCGAAAATATTACAGACACACACGTCGAAATTGTGGTATTCAAACTACTGTTTTCGACACCATTAAAAATGGGTTGTTACAATAATTATCTTTATTAGGAAAAGTTACTTTAGCTCAATCGGTCCTTCTTTCGATTCCTATCTACTTCATGTAATCTATGATAATTTCCCAAGGGATTTGTGAGGAGATATAATGTATGGTATAAAACTTTATTTGGGGTTCCTCGAATGAAGAGAAGAAGCTAACTCTGGTAAGTTGGAAATCCATTTGTTAACCCCGTTCTTGTGGTGGCCTTGGGTGAAGGCAAATAAAGGATCAAAATAATATCCGTTCATGTTTAAATTGGGCTTTGACTTAACATCTAATTCATCTACCTTGTGGGCACGTGTACTTTAATCTAAAGTATGTGATGAAAGAGGATATGTCAGACGATATTGCTACGGGTAGGTGCTCTTTTTTATGGAGGGGGCTATATAAAGTTTGGCCTCTATTGTGTGAAAATTTATTTTGGTTAGTAGGGAATTGGAATAAGATTAGATGCTAGCGTAATCATTGGATTCTGAGTGTTGGACCCTTGGTTAATCGAATTCTATCTCATGCCAATCTTGATTTGGAGTGCACTTTTAAGGAATTGGTAACTGAGGATGGGTCTTGGAACCTTGATATGTTTCGATTATAGATCCCAGAGAAGAGCATTAAACGAATTGTTATTATCACACCTTCTCATGCTTCGACAAAACCTGATAAGATTGTTTGGATGGATACCCTTATAGGTTCATTTTCTTTCAAAAGTGCTTATTAAAAGTTAAGTAGGAGGACATGAGATCCTAAGGATGCTGCTTGGAATATTTTGTGGAAATTCAAGGGACCTCAAAGAGTTGGATTGTTTATCTGACTTGTTTTTAAACAGAGGCTACTCACTAATTTGGAACAAGTAAGATATGGTATTGGTTCTATTGGTGATTGTACCTTATTTGGACGTAATTCATAAGGTATACTGCATGCCATCAGAGATTATGCGTTAACAAAGGAAGTTTGGGGACAGATAATCCTCCGGATAAAAGAAATGAGGTTTTCTCTGGTAACTTGAATGAGTGGCTTGAAAAAAATTTGTAGAATCATCACAGTTGGGGGATGAGAGATGTGGAATGGTCGATTCTATTCGGTCTCATTGCATGGCGCATTTGGAAAAATAAAAATCTTGTTATTTTCTAAGGAAAGCAATATAGTACGAGTGAGATTGTCAAAATCTCGTATAGTTGGGCTAAGCAATTTGTTTCCTTTCATAAGGGTGGATCGACCAAGTGGCAAGAAGTTAGATTAGTAATCCCTTGGAAAGATAATTGAGTTCAGTTAAATATTGATGGTGCTAGAGAGGTGGAATCTGGTTCTACTGCTTCAGGCAGAGTCTTAAGAGATCAATGAGGTAAGTGAATTTTAGGCTATAATAAGTGCTTGGGAAATTGCTCAATATTCGAGGGTGAGCTTTGCGAAATCTTAGATGGTTTGAATGTTTTGCTAAGTAGGAGGTTTGATAGAGTCTTGATTCAGACTAATAGTATGGAAGCTATGAAGGCTATTCAAATTTTCACCAAGACATCTTCGAAATCTGCATTGATCAGGCAGATTCAACAACTATTGATGAAAGTTGGGAATTAGCTTCTACAGTATGTGCTTAGAGATAGCAACAAGGACGCTGATTGCATAACTAAAATAGCTTTTGATAAAGAAGAAGACTTGATTATTATGGAAGAACCTCTAAGGGAATATCACATATCTTATTTTAATATAATTTTGCCTAATTTTTCACCAAAAAAAACATATTATTTTGTATTTATTAAGTACTAACTTCGTGCCCCATCAACCAATTAACCCAACCAATCATAACAACTCCTCTACATTCAATTCTTTCCTTTATCGCATCAAGTGAGGAATTAATTATTGTGCATAAATCCTTTCATGTATATTCTTTTTTATCACTTTTGCTCTCTCTTTTTAAACTTTTTATTGCCTTTTATTTTCAAATTTTAATTTACCTTTTAAATAAAAAGCTGATTACTAATGCCACAATTCACACATTTCATAAAAATTTAAAAAGAAAATCAATTTATTTAAAAATTATCTATATGAATAATAAAATACACCTAAACTATCATACAGATGATCACATTAGTGTCATTAAAATATTAACAATTTCATCAACAATTTTCACCCAAAAAAACAATTAACTAAAATTTGAAGGTCAAAGTAATAAGAAAGGAAAATTAAAACCAAAGGGACAAATGGATAAATATCATAACTAAATTTATCATTATACTTGTATTTTATATTAATCCTTCAATATTAAAATAATAATTTTAGTAATAAAGGAGGCACAACTCTAAAAACATTACAGCATGCTAAAAACCCATTCAAGAGTCAAAATATTTATTATCAGTTTAGATATTAAATATTATTTTAGAATTGATAGGTGGCTATTTAGAATTTAAATTTGATGCAATAAAAGAGAAAATGTGTTACTAAAATTTAAGGAATATATTTCTTTTAGGGTCAAATTGATGATGTAAGTTGGAATAAAGTTGACGGTGACAACGCACTATCTCCTACGTGTATAAATTACGCACGTCTTTTTGTAGATATTTTATTGTAAATTACATAGCATAGGTCAATGTGGTAACGTGGTCTGAGAAAACCATTTTTTGTTTTTTGGGTAAGAACAAAAAAGGAGTCCCTGTTTTCTTTGTTCGGTATTTTAACGTTGTCTTCGTAGATTGCAAAAATAAAATATTCATTTAATTAAAAAAAGGATCTATTTTAAGAGCTCAGCTCCTGCCCCTGCTTATGTTCAAATTATCTCTTCTGCCCACGCGCTCTAACTTTTCAAAGCTTCACGGTACATTTTTAGACCCCGCAAACCTTAGTTTGAAAGAATATGTCGATATATGTGGAATTATTTAATTGTTTGATGATGGAATAAGAACTCCAATTGCTCCGTAAACTTCTTAGAAATCATCCCAACTTACATTTATTTAATAAGTGTGGCTGTGCATTATCTTTTTATATTTATGTGTTGCTAATATATATTCATTTAATTAGAATTCCAATTATATATCAAATAACATTCAACCAAAATTTCAAATCAGACAACCACACATTTATTTAATTTATAGTATATATTACACTAAACTTGTTTTAAACTCACTCTTGTTTACTTTTGTCTAATATGAATACAATCTTGTTTGTATTCATCTTCAATCCATATTTTATTTCTTTTACCTGTGGGTTTTAGTTGAAGTAAATATTTTAATTACTGTTGCATGTGAATGTGTACTTAAGCCGTCGTCTTATCCCATGCGCATTAAACAAGCATGCATATATGTTATATTATATACAAATACAACTGTTCATCCATCAGATTATGGTTCGAAAATTTATATAATAGTTTTATAATTATATACAAATTTCAATCAGTAAAAAAATAAAATTATTAAATATAATATTTAAAAAAATAATATTGGCATACCTAAAATGGATTTAGATTAATTTTTTATAAATATGAACGGATTTAGACAAAATTTTAGACTCATATATTCAGGCTAGGTTTGAGCAAGTATAAAATATGTTGACTAGCCTGAATCCGACCCAACCTATAAACACTTCTATATACAAATGGAAATTTATAGAATTTATTTTATAAGTACTCAATTCAATTAAAAATTACACAAAGTTTATCACACAAATAATTTGATAAATTTATATATTTTAAAATATAAATTATTGTAGATGGTTTGTTGAAATCATAACTTTTATATTATTTTTATTATTATTGAATGATTTAATAAAAGAAGTAAATTTTATAAACGGTCACCTAATTATATTTATGTTTTTGTTTTGATCATTCAATTTAAAATAATAAGAATTTAGGTACTAATGTTTGTATTCATTTCAGTCTTTATCATCCACCATTAAATTGATAATGAAATAATGACGTGACATTTTTCTAACGGTATAATAACACATTTAGTCTTCGATACTTGCATATTATATCAATTTGATCTTAATTCTAAATAATTCAATAATTTTAACCCTTTATAGTTCTATCAATTTGATCTTTAAACATAAATAGAAATTATAAATATTAAAAAGTATCATATTTGAATAGGAATTATAAATATTTTAATATTATAAAATATTAGAATAAAGAAAACCATGTTGGTGCTACTAGGGACTAAATGAAACCATTTGTTGTTGACTTTATGGCGATGGTCGGAATATTGGATGAGGGTAGTAAATTGGATTTGGAGTGGAAAATCAATTTTGAAGGAGGTAAAGAAGCATTTGAAGAAGACGAATCCGAACATGGAGTGTAAAACAGACACGAAGAATATTAAAAAAAGAATATGGGGTTCTCTTCTGAGTAGTCCTTTTAGCATGCAGGTCTCGCAAGTCTCTCCATCTTTAATAATATACTCATATACTCCTATTACTGGAAATTTACCAAGGGGTTTATTTAAATGTTACCACTTTTTGTATTTGCTTTTTTTTTTGTAAATCTAAATGAAGGCTTAATTGTTGACTGTTTTTTGTGCAGGAAATACTTCTACGTGTATGTTGTGTTGTAACACCCCATGCCCGATCTATTCGTCGGATTCGGGTATGCAACGTCACAAATGGACCTATACTTAAATTTTGCTAACTTAACTATTCTAATCTGACAAAAAATAAAATTAACAATAATATAATAGGTACAACCAAGGCCTCAACCTCTAAATGTTTTGTCTCTAAACGAACTGTTTATTACAATAGGGCCCTTATGTTTTGTCTCTAAACGAACTGTTTATTTATAATGGGTGTAATACCCCTAACCCGTATCCGTCGCCGAATTAAGATTACGAGGCATTACCGAACAAGCACAACCATCCTTAATAAACAAAGACATTAAAATCTAACTAATATAGACATTGCAAACTAGCAAATCCATAAGAAAATAAACCATTTTAGTATGGCTATTATAATCATATACAAAATAATAAAATACGACCTTCAAAACATTTATCTAGTCTATACATGCCATAGTTAGAATTTAAATATTTAAAATACTGAGATAATAGATAGGGTGATGAACTTGTTGACGATCCCCGAGCTTGAAGCTTGATCTAAAATCTATAAAACAGAGAGACGTAAACGAACAAAGTAGGCTTATATAGCTTAGTAAGTCTATAACATAACTAAAGTATATATATAAGTCATATAATTTCCAAATCAAATTCAATGAAGTCGTAAATAACACAAATAATTATTATATTAGCATTTGTTGTCTTTAAACCATTTTATTTATAATCAAATATATATATACTTAATAAACATTATAACCGAATGCAAACATATTCATCAAAAACTTATAAGCAAATGTATATACACCTCAAATAAATATATATATATATACTTATCAAATGCATTTGCGAATATATATATATATCAATTGCTTTTCAAATGCATATACCTAATGCATATATATTTAATATATGCATATACCGAATGCACACATATATATATAATAATTACTTATACCGAATATACATATGTTCATCAATTTAATATAACCAAAATCATATGATTGAACATTTGTATACTCATCAAATATATGTAACTGAAAAAAAATAAATCGAATATTTATGTATTCATCAATTCCACATAATCAAAATCATAGCTATATCAATTGCATATTCTCACATAATTTAAACAGATTCACCGGCATCTAACCTGCTAGGTATTAAAACCTGATTTGGTACACCGACTTTTAGCCTGCTAGACTTATAGTCCGAAACGTATCACCGGCATTAAGCCTGCTAGACGTATAGTCTGAATAATTTCACCGGCATCAAGCCTGCTAGACCTAAAGTCTGAATTATTTCACTGGCAATAAATCTGATTGATACTGAGCTTTAACAAAAGAATCTCAATCATAGAAGTTGTATATCATAATTGTATATAAAATCCACTTAAAATTCAGCTCAATATTCATAACTTATATCTTTGAAACGCATGGATATATAAATCCCAATCATCAAATCTAACTTTAATAATTCAATAATTCAACCGAAACACATTTATATATATAACCTCATACTTTAGATTCCACTACTAATATCATAAGATTTAACTTATAATATACTATGTACCTTTAACATTCAATTCCACATATACCTATATAATTTCATATACCATTTCAATACAAGATCTTATACATGTACATATATACATATTCGAATCTAACAATATATATTACTCTATACTTATATTCAAACAAGAACTTATACCTATATACTCATACATATTCAATTTAACATATATATATAAATATAATTTCATACTTATACTCAATATAAATATTTATTCATAAGTATACATGCTTATTCGCTCCAACTTATACAAATATTTTATACTAAATTCACACCTTATTCACACATACATGCATATGTTCAAATATATCTCATACCTTTGTAATTTCATACCTAAATTCATTACAATAAAATTTACATGTATATATATGTATATATTCAAATATAATTTATACATACATATATGTTCATACCTAAATTTATTACAAGGGCATTTATATGCATATTTGCATATTCATGGTCATTCGAACCTAACACATATATATATACATAATTTCATACTTTCAATTCGATTTTTATACTTTTAAATTTAACTCAACAAAAATACAATTGATATACATACACACATACTGATTTAATAAAATTAAATAGCTAATAGACTTACCTTTGACAACGGTAATCGAAACGGAACGATTAGTCAACGACTTTAGTCTTCCCCCGATCCAAGTTCGATTTCTTTAATTTTTGATCTAAACACATTCAAATTGAACTCATTCAAACATAATTTCATTCAATTTTGTCCAACAACACATAAATAGGTAATTTACCATTTTTCCCCTAATATTTAACATTTTTACAATTTAGTCCAAATTGTACAAAACACAAAATATTCCAAATTGACCACACTATGTTTTGGCCGAATATTTCCTAGACCCACATAGATCCTTGCATGTCATTTATTTCACATTTTAGTCCCTCAATTTACACTTTTCTTAATTTAGTCCTTAATACATATTTTTATCAAAAATTACTACTTAAAACATGAAAATCTAACAAGATATATTTATTTTCCATCATCTAACAACATAAACAACAAGCTCTCTTCAATGGCATATCACAAAATACACAACCAATTCAAAAATTCAAGCATGGGCTTTGTAGTACTCGAAGCAACGATCTCAAAAACGTAAAAATTATCAAAAACCAAACAAAATTCATACCTCAATCAAGCTTGCAAGTGCCGAATATGTTAAAGCTTTTAAAAAATCTTCTTTGTTCTTAGTTTCGGCTAAAAGATGGAGAAATAATGCTTTAATTTTAAAATATTAAACATACACTAACATTAATAATTAGTTTACTTTATTAACCTTTATATAAATATAAATATATATATATATACATATATATAAGGCTATACTTGTACTTTGCCACCCACTAACTATATTTTGGCCTTATTACATCATAAATCCTCCATTTTATAAAGACAACAACAATTTGGTACCTTTAGATTTAACCCCTAAATTTTCATTTTACGCGATTAAGCCATTTTCTTTAATTGATCTCTCAAACGACAAAATTAAAACACGAAAATTTCACACAATTAAATTCACACATCATAAACACACAAAATTATATTAAAATATTTTTTCTAATTCAGATTTGTGGTCCCGAAACCACTGTTCTGATTAGAGTAAAAAAAATCGGGCTGTTACAATGGGGCCCCTTAAAATACGACTAAGGGCTAACTATTTCAGAATCCAGACTTTATGAACGTTGTCTGGTTACACTATGATTCATTCTAAGTTGATGCCTCCATTAGTACCCCCTTTCCTATGTGCATGTCTCGGTCCAACCACGAACCCTGATTCTTACATCATCTAGCTTAGTCCCTATTCGAAGCCCTCGAACATCTTCACAAGTCCTGCGGACATCAGCACACTGCTGTAAGTTCAAATGAACTTAGTGAGTTCCCTTACCACTCACAATAAACCTATTGCATAGCGGTAACCAATGTAAAATAAACTATCATAAATAAAATACTTTTTTATTCTTTTAAGGCAAGTTGCCTTGTTAGGGTGGCAGACTCCACCCGATCCACCATGCTATATAGCTTGTCTTGTGACCCTTCTCTGGTTGAACTCTTCACTCGGCCATATTCAAGATACTTCGCCATACCAGTGAATCTTAACCTCTCTCCTCACCTTCCTTTACTCAAGATGTGCGTTATCCTCTATCTTACTTAGTTGTATGCCTTCCTTGGCGGACTCTCCTTCCTATATCATAATCCCGAAGGACTTGTGGACATTTCCATAATGTGCTGACCTTCAGCATGACTCGCCACGTTGGCGAACCCATCCTTATCCCACTTTATTGATCGTTGTGGAGTTACTTCCAGTAATTCGCCCTTCACTTCTGCCTTTATTTGAGACCTCACTTGTCCCTTATGTGAAGTTCGGTCTATCTTACTAAACTAGCAAATTATCATTCTTGCGACTATACGAGCTTGCCAACCCACTTGCTCGTTTCCTCCTTACGGAGCTATCCTTTCTGCTGTGTACCTACACTAGACTTTTCTCATAAAGGAACATTTTTAATAGACACAATGTCCCTTGAACAGTATCCTTATCCTGGGAGTGAGACTCTCTTTCCTATACACGAGATGATCCTTACTTGTGATCCTCAGATATTTTCCCTTGTTACCTTTTCACACTTAGGCCAGCTTCCACACGACATTTCTTTTCCTAGTTCTTCTCGAGTCTTCGCCCCTGCGTTATTGGTTTTCACTACTATTGTAATGGCCCAAATTTGAGGTTATCGGAACAGTGGTTTCGGGACCACAAATCCGATGAGAAAAATTTTATTTTTCTTATATTTTTATGGTCTACAATTTCACAAAATGATTTCGTGAAAATTTCGTTCGAAAATTTCGACGTTTGGGCACTCAATTTAGTCAAAAGGACTAAATTGTAAAAGTGCAAAAGTTGAGTTCTACATGTTAGAGGTGTCCAATTGTTATGAAACTTTAAATTGGAGGTCCTTATATGGTAATTATACCATTGGTAACTTGGTAGACAAAATGGACATGAGATAAGTGAAATAGAAAATTTTTAAGTTAGGGGCAATTTGGTAATCTAGTAATTAAAATGAATTAAAAGGAAAAAGATGACAAATTATGCTCATCTTCTTCATATGAACGAAATCAGAAAGGGGAAGCCATAGTTAGGGTTTTAAAGCTTCCAAGCTCCATAGTAAGTGATCCCAAGCCCGCTTTTAATGTTCTTTACGTTTTGAGATCCCTAGCTTAATTTAGCTTATTCTAGCAATAATTTAACCTAGGGTTTATATTTGGAAAAATACCCATAGGTGAAAAGTGTTTATTTTGATGTTTTATGATAGAATAAGAAGCTAGAAATTATGTTAAACAACTTTTGCTAAGCGATTTTAAGTGAAAACGAGTAAAACGACATAATCGGTAAAATACCTAATGTTCATAAGTACATGTTAGAGTGGGAATTTGATGTTGCCATAGAAGGGAAAAATGTTCAGAATGTTATAAAACATAAGAATAAGAGATGAAGTTTAATTTCCGAGCCTTGGGGCAAAAATGTAATTATGTAAAAGTTTAGGGGCAAAATTGTAATTTTGAAAATGTTAGAGTCGAGGGCTGTTTTGATGAATGTGATTATCAAATAAGTTAAATTTACTATTTTAGATCAAGAAGTACTAAACTCGAGGTTAGACAAAGGAAGAATAAAGTTGAAGACTAAGTTGGTGAATTTGGCTATAATTGGTACCGAGGTAAGTTTACGGTAAATAAATGCAATATTTCAATATTTATTATCAATGATGTTAATTTCCAGCAATTATGAATTTATTTTATGAATTTATTTGATGATGATCCAAGCATGAGATGATAAAGAATTAAAATTTGAAAGTCCCGTTGATACATAAGGATGGTACTGGATACGAATGTCATGACATTTGGGTAAAGAGATCCCATATAAGACCATGTCTGGGACATGACATTGGCATCCTTAAGATCATGAGAGGTCCTCAGAAGACCATGTGCGGGACATGGCATGGGCACCGAGACGAGAGGTCCCATGTAAGACCATGTCGGGACATGGCGTTATACTCAGATGAGAGGTCCCTATAAGACCATGTCCGGGACATGGCATGGGCACTAACATGAGAACATCCCATGTAAGACCATGTCTGGGACATGGCTTTGGCATGTTATTATCGAAGAGACCCGAGTATCCTTATTATTCCAATGTAGCTCAACGGGCTTGTAAATGAATCATGTTCATGAAAGTTCGGTTTAAAGCATAAATGGCAAGCTCGTAAGTTGTAAGACTTAAGAACTTATTATACTATCAATTGATGTTCAACGATGCAGCAAGGATTGAGTAAGTTATGCACACAAGTATTCTAAGTAAACAAGTAAGAGAACTAGTATGAGATTAACTAAAGAGTAAACTAGAGATATAGACATTGAGTTTAATTATTTAAGTTAAATATTGTTATTTATTTGCTAGTAAACTTACTAAGCTTTATGCTTACTTTTTTATTTCTCTTTCTCTTATAGTATTGCAAAGCTACTTCAAGGATCCTAAAGAAGTCGGAGATCATCCACACTATCAACTACAACCGCTTTCGTATTTTATATCGAAACACGTTTGAGTTATGGCATGTATAGGGATTTAGTTATTTTGTATGTTTGTAATGATGATTTTGCTAATGAGTGATGTGTAAGTATTTGATGATGTATGGTCATTAAAATGGTTAAGGATGAAGGTGTTTGTTGTTATGAAAGATTAGGTGATAAATTATGCATGGAAATCATGAAAGGATAAAATTTTGCAAAGAAACAGAATTCAGGCAGCACAGTGACGTGAATTTGAAAAATCACCCAAGATAGTATAAAATGAATTAGAGGGTGAATGATATATGGAATTAAAGCTTGTTGAGTCTATTTTCTTTAGAAACAAGTAAGAACTTCATATGAAAATCCTACAGTGAGAAAACTTATTTTTAGTAACAAGAGGTCAGAATAGTCGAATGGTGAAACAGGGGAGACTTTAACTAATAAACTGTACTAATTGGCTGAACCAAAAATTCTAAAAATTTTATGGTGAGTAGATATATGAGTCTAGTTTCAGGGAAAATTTACGGAATTAAATTTAGAGTTCTGTAGCTCAATTTATAATTAATTTAGTAACTACTGCACGATTGGACAGATTTGCTGTAAATAGTGAAATAAATTTTCAATCCTAGTTTTTATGCTCCGAATTGGTAAGATAAGCTAAGTAATGCCTCGTGCTCGACTCCGGAAACGGTCTCGGGTAAGGGGTGTTACATTTTATTGGTATCAGAGCAGGTTTAGTCGATTCTCGGAAATATGCAGTATGAATAAGAGTCTACCTATACATGCCATACTTATATATTTTGATAGTGTGACGACTCCTGACGATTTTAAAATGTTTTCTTTTATAGTTATGGATCCCGAACGAGCTAGTACAGATGAAGTAGAGAGTAATGCGCCTATTCCTGCAGAAGGAACGGTGCCATCAGATGTTAATGTTAGTGAAAGACCGCATCGAGATAGAGCGAGGAGGAGGAGCTAGAAAGCCTTCTTCCAAGCCATGATCGATTGGTTTGCCGAGTTCGTTCGCACGAATCCGGCTATAAGACCTCCACCCCTCAAGAATCACAGTTCCCATGTAGCTTCCCCAACTGCAGTATAGTTATCGGGAGAGACCACCTGTTGATAAGATTAGGAAGCAAGGGGTGAAGAATTTGGCTACCAAAGATGATGATGCGAAAAGCGCACTCGCTTGAGAATACAATCGGGGTTTTGAAGAATTATCTTGTACTCGGAAGAATGTATAAAGTGTGTTGTTTCACTTCTTCGAGATTCACTTACCATTGGTGGAAGACCCTCGTGTCAATAGTACCGAGTGAGAGGGTTACAGGGATTTCTTTCAGAGGAGTTCAAAGAAGTACATCACCAGAGATTTATAGATCGAAAAGGAAGGAGTTTCTTGAGCTAAAACAAGGTAAAATGTCTGGATGAATATGAACGCGAATTTGTCGACTTAGTAAGTATGCTCGGAATTTGTATCCACCAAGCTAACATGTGCAAGAGATTTGAAGATGGGCTTAATGATGACATCCGACTATCGGTGGGGTATTGGAAATCGAGAGTTTGTTGTTCGTAGAAAGAGCTTGTAAAGTAGAAGACTTGTTAAAAGAAAAGAGAAGAGCAAAGTCAAGTGGAGCGCAGGATACAAAGAAGAGGCAAATGAGTAAATCATTTCATCTACATCTAAGAGGCCTAGGGAGCTCTCTAGCGGATCATATTTTCCACTAGATATCCCGGCCAAGCGGGGTAGAAGATTTGAGGTTCTAGAGCTCAAACCACTACAGCCAGGCAATCTTGGCAAGATTCGACCTCCTAGGCCGGAATGTCCTCAATGTGGGAGACGCCACCCCGGAGAGTGTAGAGCAGGTGAAAATGTTTGTTTTAGATGTGGAGCATCCGATCACTTTATTCGGGATTGTCCTGAAACAACTAAAAGAGAAGAAATAACGAAAAGCGAGATCGGTAATGCTCCTACCAGAGGTAGACCGCAGAGAAACCCAAGAGTGGGGCGAGTAATAGGGTGCATCCAGAGATTCAATGGTTAGATCGGATGTTAGAGCACCTGCAAGATCATATGCTATTCGAGCTCGTGAAGAGGCGCCCTCTCCGATGTAATTGCGGGTACATTTTCTCTCTATGATACTACATTATTGCATTAATTGATCCTGGCTCTACACATTCATATATATGCACGAAATTAGTATTTGTTAAAATTTGTCTGTTGAACCTCATCAATTTATGGTTAAAGTCTCTAACCCCAGCGCTTTGTGATAGTGGATAAAGTTTGTAAAATTGTCCACTAATGGTAAAAGGTATTTGTTTCCGGTTGACTTGACGTTATTGCCTTTTGATGAGTTTGATGTGATATTGGGCATGGATTGGTTAACTCAAAGATGATGCAAGAGTAAATCGTAGACAAAAATATGTTGTGTTGAAATGCCGAATGGAGAATTACTTTGGGTTAAATCTAATCGACGGAGGATTATCCGATATAATTTCCGTGATGTCACTCGTAGGTGTGTCGAAAAGGGTATGATGTTTATTTGGCGTATGTGTTGGATACTAAAGTATCTGAGTCAAAGATACAACCGATGCCGGTTTGTATGTGAATTTTCGATGTGTTTCGGAGGAATTACCGGGTTGCCACCGAAAGAGAAGTGGAATTTTCTATAGATCCGATTCTAAACTACCCCAATTTCCATAGCTCCGTGCATCGTATGGCTCCTCTGAATTAAAAGAGTTAAAGGCACGATTCACGAGAACTTGTTGATGAGGTTTTGTTCGTCCGAGTCATTCACCTTGGGTGCTCCATTACATTTGTGAAAAAGAAAGACGGGTCTTTGAGATTGTGTATTGACTATCGGCAGCTTAATAAGGTAACTATAAAGAATAAGTACCCATTGCCTCGAATTGATGACTTATTTGATCAACCTGAAAGGTGCCACAAGATTTTCAAAGATTGATCTCCGATCGGGTTATTACCGATTCGGGTAAAAGAGTCGATGTGCCAAAGACGACTTTCGAAACCGGTATGGGCATTATGAGTTTCGGTTATGCCGTTTGGGTTAACTAATGCACCGCAGATTCATGGATTTGATGAACCGGATATTCGCACCGTATCTAGATAGGTTTGTAGTAGTTTTATTGATGACATTTTAGTTTATTCTCGGATGAAACCGAGCATGCGTAACATTTGAAAATAGTGTTGCAAATTCTGCGTGAAAAGAAACTTTATGCTAAATTCAAGAAATGTGAATTTTGGCTTCGAGAGGTAGGTTTTCTCGGACATATTGTATCCGCAGAAGGCATCGGGGTAGATCCGAGTAAAATTTCAGCTATTGTCAATTGGAGTCCACCAAGAATGTATCTGCAGCTAGAAGTTTCTTGGGTTTAGTGGTTATTATCGGAGATTTGTACAGGGTTTTCTATGATAGCTTCTCCAATGACTCGTTTATTACGTAAAGATGTTAAATTTGAATGGATGATAAATGCCAAGAAAGTTTTGACCGATTGAAGAAATTGTTGACTAAGCACTGTGTTAGTACAAATTGAATCGGGTAAGGAATTTATTATTTATAGTGATGCATCATTAAATGGTTTGGGTTGTGTCTTGATGCAAGAAGATAAAGTAATAGCCTATGCTTCAAGACAACTTAAGCCACATGAAAGAAACTACCCAAGACATGATCTCGAATTAGTCGCTATTGTATTTGCATTGAAAATATGGCGGCATTATTTGTATGGTGAAAAGTGTCATATTTATACCGATCACAAAAGCTTGAAATATTTGATGACACGTAAAGATTTGAATCGAGACAACGCAGTGGCTTGAACGATAAAGGATTATGATTTGGTTATTGAGTACCATCCGGTAAGGCTAATGTGGTAGTGATGCTTTGAGCCGAAAATCTCTATTTGCTTTACGAGCTATGAATACCCGGTTGTCACCGTCTAATGATGGTTCAATCATAGCTGAATTGAGAGCTAAATCGACATTTCGTCAACAAATATGTGAAGCTCGGAGGAATGATGAGAAATTACAGCTAAACGGGTGCATTGTGAGTCGTAATGATTCGAATTTGATTGGAACCGATGGTTGTTTATTATTCGAGGCGTAGTATGTGTACCAAGAATTGAACTTGTACGTAAGATTTTACGAAGCACACAAAGGGTATTATGTCCGTACATCCGGAGGTAATAAAATGTATAATGACTTGAAAAAGATGTATTGGTGGCGGGTATGAAACGTGATATCTCCGAGTTTGTATCAAGATGTTTAGTATGTCGTGAGTTAAAGTGAACATCGTACCTTCGGGTTGCTTGACCAATCACTATACTGGAATGGAAATGGGAAAGAATCACTATGGATTTTGTATCCGGGTTGCCGATGTCTCCAAAGAAGAAAGATGCCATTTGGGTAATTGTCGATCGATTGACAAAGTCCGCGACTTTATCCCAAAGATGTATGGATTATTCTTTAGATAAATTGGTGAATTGTATATATCGAGATTGTTAGACTACATGGAGTGCCTGTCTCCATTATATCGCATGAGATCCCGATTTACGTCTCGTTTCGGAACAAATTACAAGAAGCTTTGGGTACTCGGTTGTATTTCAAGATCGCATTTCATCCTCGACGGATGGCCAATCTGAACGTGTAATTCGTATTGGAAGATATGTCCGATGTTGCGTATTAGAGTTGCAAGGTAATCGGGAAAGGTATCTACCTTTGATTGAATTTGCTTACAATAATGCTTATCGGTCTAGTATTAAAATTCGTATGAAGCTTTGTATGGTAGAAAATGTAGAACACCGTTATATTGGATGAGCTCGGTGAAAAGAAAATACACGGGTTGATTTGATCCGGAAATGAAGAAAAGTAAGGCGATTCGAGATAGTTTAAAGCGACTTCCGATCGTCGAAGTCATACGCCGATCTTAAACGAAGGAGATTGAATTTCGTGGGTGATAAAGTATTCTTAAAAGTGTCTCCTTGAAGAAAGTTCTCCGGTTGATCGAAAGGGTAAATTGAGTCCAAGATTTATCGGACCATATGAGATTATAGAAAGAATTGGACCGATTGCTTACCGATTGGCTTTACCACCGAATTCAACAAAATTCATAATGTATTTCATGTATCTATGCTACGACGGTATCGATCAGATCCTTCACATGTTATTACTCCAATGTAGTAGAAATTCAAAGGGATATGACTTATAATGAAGAACCGGTTAAAGTATTAGCACGAGAAACAAAGGAGCTTAGAAACAAAAAGGTAATCTGGTGAAAGTGCTATGGCAAAAGCACGGATTGAGGAAGCAACATGGGAACCGGAAGAGACAATGAGGAAGCAATACCGAATCTCTTTCTTGGTAAGATTTTCGAGGACGAAAATCCTAAAAAGGGGGAGAGTTGTAATGGCCCAAATTTGAGGTTATCGAACAATGGTTTCGGGACCACAAATCCGATGAGAAAAATTTTATTTTCTTATATTTTATGGTCTACAATTTCACAAAATGATTTCGTGAAAATTTCGTTCGAAAATTTCGACGTTTGGGCACTCAATTTAGTCAAAAGGACTAAATTGTAAAAGTGCAAAAGTTGAGTTCTACATGTTAGAGGTGTCCAATTGTTATGAAACTTTAAATTGGAGGTCCTTATATGGTAATTATACCATTGGTAACTTGGTAGACAAAAATGGACATGAGATAAGTGAAATAGAAAATTTTTAAGTTAGGGGCAATTTGGTAATCTAGTAATTAAAATGAATTAAAAGGGAAAAAGATGACAAATTATGCTCATCTTCTTCATATGAACGAAATCAGAAAGGGGGGAAGCCATAGTTAGGGTTTTAAAGCTTCCAAGCTCCATAGTAAGTGATCCCAAGCCCCGTTTTTAATGTTCTTTACGTTTTTGAGATCCCGGTAGCTTAATTTAGCTTATTCTAGCAATAATTTAACCTAGGGTTTATATTTGGAAAAATACTCATAGGTGAAAAGTGTTTATTTTGATGTTTTATGATAGAATATGAAGCTAGAAATTATGTTAAACAACTTTTGCTAAGCGATTTTAAGTGAAAACGAGTAAAACGACATAATCGGTAAAAATACCTAATGTTCATAAGTACATGTTAGAGTGGGAATTTGATGTTGCCATAGAAGGGAAAAATGTTCAGAATGTTATAAAACATAAGAATAAGAGATGAAGTTTAATTTCCGAGCCTTGGGGCAAAAATGTAATTATGTAAAAGTTTAGGGGCAAAATTGTAATTTTGAAAATGTTAGAGTCGAGGGCTGTTTTGATGAATGTGATTATCAAATAAGTTAAATTTACTATTTTAGATCAAGAAGTACGAAACTCGAGGTTAGACAAAGGGAAGAATAAAGTTGAAGACTAAGTTGGTGAATTTGGCTATAATTGGTACCGAGGTAAGTTTACGGTAAATAAATGCAATATTTCAATATTTATTATCAATGATGTTAATTTCCAGCAATTATGAATTTATTTTATGAATTTATTTGATGATGATCCAAGCATGAGATGATAAAGAATTAAAATTTGAAAGTCCCGTTGATACATAAGGATGGTACTGGATACGAATGTCATGACATTTGGGTAAAGAGATCCCATATAAGACCATGTCTGGGACATGACATTGGCATCCTTAAGATCATGAGAGGTCCCTTGTAAGACCATGTCTGGGACATGGCATGGGCACCGAGACGAGAGGTCCCATGTAAGACCATGTCTGGGACATGGCGTTGGCACCGAGATGAGAGGTCCCTATAAGACCATGTGCAGGACATGGCATGGGCACCAACATGAGAACATCCCATGTAAGACCATGTCGGGACATGGCTTTGGCATGTTATTATCGAAGAGACCCGAGTATCCTTATTATTCCAATGTAGCTCAACGGGCTTGTAAATGAATCATGTTCATGAAAGTTCGGTTTAAAGCATAAATGGCAAGCTCGGGTAAGTTGTAAGACTTAAGAACTTATTATACTATCAATTGATGTTCAACGATGCAGCAAGGATTGAGTAAGTTATGCACACAAGTATTCTAAGTAAACAAGTAAGAGAACTAGTATGAGATTAACTAAAGAGTAAACTAGAGATATAGACATTGAGTTTAATTATTTAAGTTAAATATTGTTATTTATTTGCTAGTAAACTTACTAAGCTTTATGCTTACTTCTTTTATTTCTCTTTCTCTTATAGTATTGCAAAGCTACTTCAAGGATCCTAAAGAAGTCGGAGATCGTCCACACTATCAACTACAACTGCTCGGTATTTTATATCGAAACACGTTTGAGTTATGGCATGTATAGGGATTTAGTTATTTTGTATGTTTGTAATGATGATTTTGCTAATGAGTGATGTGTAAGAATTTTATGATGTATGGTCATTAAAATGGTTAAGGATGAAGGTGTTTGTTGTTATGAAAGATTAGGTGATAAATTATGCATGGAAATCATGAAAGGATAAAATTTTGCAAAGAAACAGAATTCAGGCAGCACAGTGACGTGAATTTGAAAAATCACCCAAGATAGTATAAAATGAATTAGAGGGTGAATGATATATGGAATTAAATCTTGTTGAGTCTATTTTCTGTAGAAACAAGTAAGAACTTCATATGAAAATCCTACAGTGAGAAAACTTATTTTTAGTAACAAGAGGTCAGAATAGTCGAATGGTGAAACAGGGGAGACTTTAACTAATAAACTGTACTAATTGGCTGAACCAAAAATTCTAAAAATTTTATGGTGAGTAGATATATGAGTCTAGTTTCAGGGAAAATTTACGGAATTAAATTTCGAGTTCTGTAGCTCAAGTTATAATTAATTTAGTAACTGCTGCGCGATTGGATAGATTTGCTGTAAATAGTGAAATAAATTTTCAATCCTAGTTTTTATGCTCCGAATTGGTAAGATAAGCTAAGTAATGCCTCGTGCTCGACTCCGGAAACGGTCTCGGGTAAGGGGTGTTACAACTATCCCTATCACTTTCCTTATATAACACCCTAAACCCGACCTAAATGTTATGGCCAAATCTGGCAATGTCACATTGTAACACCCATTACTCGTATTTGACGCCGGAATAGGGTACGAGGCATTACAGAATATATACACTTATAAACGTATTAAACCGAGTTATAAAATTTTATACAGATTAAAACTTTCAAATTATTGTCTTCGAATCGCTAATTAGGGCTTACGAGGCCCAATATATACTCATTCGTTCCAAGCCTTATAGCTACCACCATTGTAATATATTAAATATTCAATATCTCGTAAAGATTCGCTAATCTATCCCAAATAGTTTCACACAGATTAATTCACAATTCACAAGTCTTATCATTTCAGAGCTTATAAGACACATATACATATCTATACTAACTTGTATGAGTCTCATACTCATTCATATGCTCAATAAATCCGTTAAATCATTTCAACATCGAAGAATCCACATTATGTCAGAAATAATACTAATAACAATCATAAATGTTTTCATATTAATTTCATGTATCATTTACTGAACTTCATATATCATTTCATAAATATGTAATTCACTAACACATCTTGCCATATAAAATTTCCAATTGGTGAAATCACTTAATTGAATTCAACTTCAACAATCACAATAAATCTATCACTTGAATATGAGTCCATGTAACACTTACCAACTTTGTCAAATTAGTGAACGTCTTACGAAATTGAGTACATATTTTCTCGATGCCATAGTCCAACTATGGTCTTACACGTAATCACATAACATATATCGATGCCATAGCCCAGCTATAGTCTTACACGTAATCACATAACATATACCGATGCCATAGCCCAACTCTGGTCTTACACGGAATCACATATCACTTATTGCCATGGTCCATCCATGGTATTTTTCGTCAATTCGTCTTTATCACTAAACGAAAGTACTTAATCCTACGTTCTACTCAATTTGAACTTTCATTCCAATTTATCTATCTTTCTCAACAATCATAATTCAACCATGAATATGTATATAGAATAATATATTATGTCATGCATAATACTAACAAATAATTGTTTGGCTTCAGCCACATAAATTTACAATTCAATTCATAATAACTAATTGAAATGAAACATTATGTCATTTCTAATTCAACGTTTATCAAATATAATCGGGCATATGACCAATTTGTATACAAATCATTCATATATTTTATATTTCCTCCTCCTCCTCCTCTCCATTCCACATCCTTAATGTACATAACACTCTTATAAATAACATTTTCTATAATTCTACTATTCACTCACATGTATATTCAAAGCTGTCTATCCTAGTCAGAATCACTAAATTATTTTTATTCGGAGCTACAGAGCTCCAAATTAAGATCCGTTAATTTTCCCTAACACGAGATTCACATATATTCTTACCATAAAATTTTTAGAATTTTTGGCTTAGCCAATAAGTACAGTTTATTCTTTAAATTTCCCCTATTTCATTGCTCAATAGTTCTGACCTCTCTTCACTAAAAATTAATTATCTCACTGTATAGAATTCGGATGGTACTTACGTTTATTTCACTTGAAAATAGACTCATTCAGGGTTTTAAACATATAGAGCATGTTTGGTTGGCAAGAATAGCCATTCCATTCCTTGCCTATTCCCGCGCTACAGTAATTACAGCCCTATTCCACCGTTTGGTTCACTGTTTATTGATTCGGGGGTTTTGCTATTACATCCTTATTCCCTCAGCATCTGTAATAGGTATTCAGGGGTTTTAGCTTGGAGTAGTTATTCACCGTTTTCTCTTCACATTTTGAGACCAAAATAGCCTGCCTTCTTCTCCCCAAAAATTTCCTATCAATTTTATATCCCCAAATTAAGCCAAATCGATTCGCCTTCATCTTCTTCTAGCCAAAAGACTTAGCTTTGGCTTCGGCCTCTCCTCCATGCTTACGTTTCTCTTCATTCGCTTCTATCATTTTATTTCAGGTATTTTTTAATTATTTACTTATCTTTTTTTCAGATTAAATTTCATTTCGTTTTTTTATTTCAAGATTCTATTTTTAATCCCCAATTTCACCATTATTTTATTATTTGGTCATTCATTGTTTAATCCTTTTTTTTCTTCTTTTTAAAAATTATCCCTTAAAGTTTTCGATATTGGAAGTTTTCGTAAATTTGATGGAAACCTAGAACATTAAATGAGTTTTTGTTGGAATAAGAAAAGAAAGATTGAAGTTTTGGAACCTTTGAAGCATGCTATATTTAGAGATATGTAGGCAAAACTAATGGTATTTAATTCAATAATCTGTGAAAGAATCGAATCAAGAATATTAGAAAATATGGTGGGATTGATTTGTCTCTTTTTAATTATAGAACTTGTAGTATAAAGATGTGAGGAAAAGAATGATTAATGAGACTGTGAGAAATGAAAAGATGACCAGGGACACAGAAATGAAGATAATGAAGATGACCAAAAAACCATAGATCATACCCAGGGACACAGAAATGAAGTTAATGAGGGGAAGTGCGATTTAGATGATTCTATCCTAAGTAGATGTGAACAAGATGGCACCTCTAGCATGGGTGACAAAATTTCTCTTAGTGAAGATATGTTGCGTATTGATATAATAGATCAGTCATTTGATCTTGATGGTCAAGTAGAGAAGAGGTTGGATGACATGGTTGCTATTCCTGTGAGTACAAGTCTTGGATAGTTGTGTCATTTATTAGGATTTGAAGGATTTTCTTGTTATTTTTAACTGAAGTTCCACTGCATGGTAGTGGAAGCATCACTTGCCACATAACTTGCTTTCAAAATCTCCTTGATTTGATCTTTATCATAATTTTGATGAAATCATTGTGTTTTTAGTTAGGATTTTCCCATGTTTCTTTTTCTCCCTACGCATTGAAAAAAAAGTATGTGCTTAACATGTTTAATTTAATTGATCAGTGTAATTTTTTGTGAATTTATTACCAAACTTTCTGATGAATGTCATGAAATTTAGTTGAGTTGGTTTATGCTTTTGGTACACAATACTTTGGGAATGGAAAGATTTATGTTTATCACATGCTGAATTTAACTCCTTTGATATATTTTATTCACATGAATTTAGCATTTGTAGTGTTTAGTAAGTTGGCACTGCTTGAGGTGTTTCAAGGTTTGCCACTACCTTATATGGATGTAACTAATAAAGGAAAATTTCTATTTGTGCATATGGATGTGATTTCTTGACCTTTAACCCAATAACAATGGATTGGATGAGAATTGACATTACTAATTTGGTGATTTGCATTGTGCAACATGTACCCAAAATTAATGGAGTAATACCATCTGTTGATGAAGAGACATCTGACCATCAAAGGCTGCTTGATAGGTTTGGCTTGAAATTTTCCTTTATATAGCTAATGGCATCTTGGTTTATTTTTTATTCTGTTATTTTGTGACAATTAACTTTATCACCCTAGTTCTGCACTGGTTGTTGTTGGGGGGCTTTGCACCTTATTCCTTTTTTCTTTTTCAAAGTACAGTGATAAATTACTTGTTTAGGAGTTTTTTCTTGTAAATTTGTAAAATTTTTGAACTCTTGTATTGGGATCCATTTTGGTAACGTAGTTGCTCTTTTTTCCCTGGGATCCATTTTGGTAAAGTAATTGCTTTTTTTTCCCTTTCCTCAACCGTTTTTCAACGGTATCTTTAGCCAAAATATTATCTGATTGAGTTGTTTTACCAAAATGCATCTCCACTTCTCCCTTTTCTTAAAAGAAATACTTTTGCAGTAATGTTATTTGGTTATATTCTTCCTTCTTGTGAATGTTTGATTTTAATAGCATTTTAAATTTAGGACTAATTATTTTATCATTCAAAGTTGCGGTTGTATGGTGCAGTTGAGAATAAGGTTCAAGGTGATGGTAACTGTCAGTTTGGTTTTTACTTTATTTCTCTAATAAAAAGATACGTTATATGCACAAGTATTTTATCTTCTGAATATGTGAGATATAGATACTAACACATTGGTTGGAAGCCACATTAATTAGGCATAAACACATTGGACGAAGGTACTATTGAAAAAGTTTTGTGCTAATACCATGAATGTGTTGAGACACTTTACTGTTTATAATCTTCATGGTAGTTCTATAGTGTCTACATAGTATTATATCAGGATGGTGGAAATCATGTCTTCTAACAATCACTTTACTGTTCACAAGTTAGTGGACAGTATTCAAATGACAATAGTTTGACCCTGAATTTGTACAGACTTCTAAAATAATGAAAATGGGGAAACATCATTTTAGGAAGAATGTGATGGGGAGAGTGAAGGCAATGGGAGGCTTGAAGGTAAGCAACTTGCCATTTGGTGGAAACAAGATGTCTGTAACCCGAAAGGATCAGCAAGATGTTGAGGTTTGGCAAGGTTCAACCAGAAAGTTTTGATCCTTTGGCTAGCTGTTGTGATTATAGGACAGTGTTGTATCTTGTAATTGTTTTATGGCTATTGATTTGATTCTTGGTGATCGAATTCATTATATCAAACAACAAATTTTTTAATTAAATATTGAATTATTAACAAGAAGATGCAAGCCTTTTTTGTTAACTGAATTGCCACTATTGTTGTTGCGTTTGTGATTTCCCTAGGATCTTCTTTCTTGGTTTTGTTGTAACCAATCTCAGCTTTTGTCTAAATATTATATGATGTTTCGTTAAGCCCCGGAGGATGAGTTTTATGCAAAATATAATTCTCAAGTTATGTTAATATATGAATATTATGTTTATGTAAAATATAATTCTCAAGTTATTTATTACTTCTAATATTTTTTTATTGTAGAATAATTAAATTATTTGTTTCACTAATGATGTTTTAGCACATTAAATATGTATTGTGGTTTAAAAATAATAAAGTAGATTATATATTATTTTTATATTATTATATATTATGATTTTAGTAAATTCATATAAGAATAATTATATTAAGAATTTTATTAAATTATATATTTTTATTAAATTATATTTAATAATAATTATGTTAAAATATGATTAAATTATTTATTATTTATATTAATAATCTTATTAAAATTTAATAACAATAACAATAATCATCTACCTAAAAAAAATTCTGCTAAGGGTATTCTAATCATTTTAGTTTTTTTCCTTATGCTATTACAACATCATTCCATTCAACCAAATACAAGAATACTATTACAGTTCTATTCCATTCCATTCAACCAAACAATTGAATTACTATTACAGTTCTATTCCATTACAGCTCTATTCTATTACAGCGAACCAAACGTGCCCATAAAGTTTAACCCGTAATTATTTTTGTACAATTTTTAACAATTTTCAAAATTTAGAATAGGGGATTCCAAATTCATTCTGACCCTATCTCACTAAACTTGAAATATCTCAAAATATATAACTCTTTTGCTTACTCTGTTTCTTTTATGTAAAAATAGACTCATTAACCTTTCATTTCATATCTTATTCACTCTCTAATTCGATTTCCACCATTTTTGGTGATTTTTCAAAGTCATGCAACTGTTTCTGTCCAAAACTATTTTGCTGCTAATTCTACTATTTCATAATTTCACTTTTTCACTTTCGATCACTATTCAATTCAATTCCACACATATATTCATCATTCAATTACACTTAGTCGTTACATAATCTCATATATTTTCACTTAGTCAATTTCCCGTTGAACACTCGGAATATACACGGATACGTGGAGAATTAGCACATAAGTGCCACACTGATATGTAGCCGAAGCTACCATTGAAATGTAGCCGAAGCTACCACTGATATGTAGCCGTAGCTACCATTGATCAATAACATTGGAAATGTCCACTAGCCTGCTCACACAAGCTGTCAGGTGTCTGCAACACATGCTAGATCACCCAGCACATGGGACTCACTGTAACACTGTAACACTGGTCTCTAGTGACGTGTCAGTTGTATCCACTTTTATTCCTAAGTTCAACCGGAAATTTACACTTAACACTTTATTTTAAACACTTTATCACTTGAATAATTCATGAACAATTTTCCTTCCACATTCAATATTAATTCACATATCAAATATAATTCACAATTTATAAAAATATATTGCTATTATTTACACGTAACTTACTTTGGTGCAACAATATAAAAATTTAGCAATTTAGGGTGAGTTTGGATGGGCGGTGCGTTTACCTGCGGTTAGTGTAAAAATAACGGTGGCGGTGAGATTAAATACTGTAGTGATACTATAGCGTGAGATAAAAAGTAAACTAAACGCACCGCACCGCACCCAATCGCCCATCCAAACTCACCCTTAGTCTTTAATCTTTTCTTTTCTTCGATCAAGGTCGATTCCACTTCTTTATTGATCTATAATAACACATTTGACTTATTTAATACTCACATTTATCAAAACATTCCTTGACTCAAACTTTGGCAAAATTACAATTTTGCCCCTAAACTTTTGCATATTTACACTTTTTCCCCAAAGCTCATAAATTAAGATTCATCCCTTATTCTTATGTATTATGACATGCTGAACATTTTTCTCTTCTATGGCAACATCAAATTCCCACTCTAACACTGACTTATGAACATTAGGTATTTTTACCGATTATGTCGTTTTACTTGTTTTCACTTAAAATCACTTAGAAAAAGTTATTTAACATAATTTCAAGCTTCATATTCTACCATAAAACATCAAAATAAACATATATCACCTATGGGTATTTTTCCAAATATAAACCCTAGGTTAAATTATTGCTAGAATAAGTTAAATCAAGTTACCGGGACTCTAAAGTCGTAAAGAACATTAAAAATGAGGCTGGAATTAAGCTTGAAAACCCTAAATATGGCTTCCCCCTTGCTATTTTCGTTCATCATGGAGAAGATAAACACATTTTGCCATCTTTTTCCCTTTTTAATTCTTTTTATTACTAAATTACCAAATTGCCCCTAACTTAAAAATTTCCTATTTCACTTATCTCATTTCTATTTTTGTCCATAACTTAACCAATGGTCTAATTACCATATAAAGACCTCCAATTTAAAGTTTCATAACAATTGGACACCTCTAACATGTAGAACTCAACTTTTGCACTTTTTACAATTTAGTCCTTTTGACTAAATTGAGTACCCAAACGTCAAAATTTCGTGAAATCGTAGACCATAAAAATATAATAAAAATAAATTTTGTCCTCATCGAATTTGTGGTCCCGAAACCACTATTCCGGCTAGGCCCAAAATCGGGTTGTTACAACTTATTTTGGCAGATACCTCATAATCCGCTTGTCATACTTATGATTTCCTTTAACGCTCCTTCACTGCCCTGTACCCATCACTTGAGGTATTGGTAACTTTCTACATCTATGTCCTGGCGGACTTTATGGGATGTCGTAACCTAGCTATGGTCTTATATCCTTCTTACTTTTTTTCTCTTGTCCCAGTGAACTTACCTTTGTTTATTATCTCGGCAGACTTATCTCGTGTTTACATCCCTACAGACTTCATATCTGTTCCATATTTATTATCCTGGAGGACTTATTCTGTTCTGTATTTATTGTCCCAGTGGACTTACTCTGTGTGGATGCCATGGAGTCTTTCATCCATAGTCTTACACCGCTTTGCCATCCTAGCGTCTTACCTTCTGATTCCATAGAGTCTTTCATCTATGGTCTTACTGATCATACCTGGTTGTTATAGCATCTTTCATCTATGGTCTTACGACGTATACCTTATATCATATACCTTGCTGCAATAGTGTTTGTAATAACTCGTTTTCAGTGGTGTCAAAAATAGTGGTTTTGGGATCACAGTTTTGACTAGTGTGTCAGTATTTTATTAATTATCTATTATTTATAGGGTTATTACAAGCTCGTAGTAAAATTTGGTTAAGAAATTTTAATATTTAGCTAGTTAATTAAGTAAAAGGACTAAATCGTAAAAGCTACAAAATTTAATAGTTAAATGTGTTAAATGGCTATGGAAATGTAAATTAATGGACTTAAATGTTAAATAAACCATATAGAAAGATAGTGGGAAATTATGGACAAATCTTTGTTAATCATTAAGTTAAATTAAAAGGGTAAAATGGTAAATATGTAATTAAAAACAAAAGAAAAACCATCATCTTCTTTCTTAATTTTTTTTCCATAGTCGAATGCACCATTAAAAAGCTTTGAGAGCTTCGGTCAATCCTTGTTATTGCATGTAAGTGATTTTTATGTTTTTGAGGTTGTTTTAGCTTAACCTAGCTAACCTAGGGGCTCATTCGTAAAATTGTTAAACATTTTAGATTATGCCATTGAAGAGTTTGAGGTGTTTGTGAAATTTTATGATAGATTATTAATTTTGGTTAAGAAATATGATTAATTTGTAAAGTAGTTTTAGTAATTTAAATGTTCAAGGATTGAATTGTTAAAATGGTGAAATTATATGAAATTCTTGTGAAATTTTAATAAAGGTAAACTGAATAAGGACTATATAGAAATCAAATAGCATGTATTTTTCTTAAATGATGATAATTGTAAGTTTCGGGTTTAGGGACTAAATTGTATAAAAGTAAAATATTTAGGGTAATTTTGTAATTTTATATTGAAAAAGATTATAAGCTTAAGTTTCATTGTTTGAGACGTTTGAACTGAATAATTGAATGAAAATTATTATTTAGATCAAGAACCAAATTAATCGGACTTGAGTCGTAGAAAAGCTAAAGTAACGGAATAGTCATCAGCCTTGTTTCTGCAATTGTTTTTGTCTAGGTAAGTTCATATAATAGTTAACCTTATTACTTGTTTTAAACAAAATGTTAATGGATATTTATGCTAGGTATAGTTTAGAATGATTATTGTGGGATATTTGGTAATATGGATTAACTTGTGATATAAATCAAATTGATGATTGTGTTTGAAAAACTTGAATTTCATGGATGTATTTTGAAATGGTATGATGGAAACAAAGTTAAAGTATTTGGATATGTAATGTATATTGTTTGAACCTCGTGACTGTTAATGGTTGAAGGAATTGAAATATTGTTTTGTCCGTGTTTTGAAGGCATGTTAATGGTTAAATTTGGTTTGGCTAGGCACCTAAGGAATTGAGATTGTTTTGCCTTGTTTTGGAAGCTATTTTAAGTGTGCATGGCCTGGGACACGGTTGTCACACGACCGTGTACCACATACGGTCACACCACACAACTGTGTGGACTATTTAATTTTGGTGCATGTTTGACCTACACGGTCTCAGGTTATTACACACGACCATGTGACCTTATTTCGAATCACACACAGTTTGGCACACAGTTTGCGACATAGCTGTGTGACCCTATTTCGAATTGCAAACGATCTGGCGACACGACCGTGTGACCCTATTTTTGAATTGTACATGGTTTGGCCACACGACCATGTTCCTGAGCCACACGACCTGGGTTATGTCACACGGCTGTGTAACCCCTGTTTTTAAGTTTTTCTACATTTTTCTGTTTTGTTTCAAATAAATCCCTGATTATTCCTGAATTGATTTTTAGGTTCCATAAGCTTGATATAAGGCCCGTAATCGTATATACACTATGAATGATGATTGGTTTCGAATATTTGGTATTTAATTTTTAATTGAATGATTTTATGTTGTTATTTGGTTCAATATATGTCGTAATACTCTATAACCCTAATTTGGCGACGGAGACGGGTTTGGGGTGTTACATCGTCTTTCATCAATAGTCTTATGCCCTTATCATTACCATGTACCATGCCTCTATGGCATCTTTCATCCAAGTCTTATGCTACGTACCATATACCAAACTGCCATAGCCTCATTCATCTATGATCTTACGCCATATACCGTAATCACGATGTCTCCCCGAAGGACCAGTCAATACTGCCCTCGTGGTGAATACCTTTCCATGATTTCATTTCTCAAATCCTCCTTCTATTACCTCCTTTACACCACCTAACATGGACGTTCAAACACCGTAGTGTTCCCTCCGCAAGGTCCGGAGCTTCACCTGAGGCAATAACTAAATGTTCACTCTCCATTTTCCATTTTAACTTCATCTATCCCTTGAAGTTTCTCCAGACATGCGATGCATGCTCATATCATCATCATTCATACTTCTGCAAATATGACATACTTAGACAACGTAAATAGTAACAGCGGGTTAAAAGTTTGGAACTCATCAGAATCCTCATTGTTTCCATAGCTTATTCCTTCCCTTCGAACACTAGAACTTCTATTCTCCAAGCAATAGCTTACAACCAAAAATAGTTCTGAAGTTCCATAACTTTCATCTTACGTACATAAAATGGTTAATAACCTTACCCACTTGCTAGTTTCCCTATTTTTTGAACTCCATTCTCATTGAGTCTACTCCATGCAGAACCTTCTATGGTTACTCCTTCTTCGATCTACCGGAGAAGATGAATAATATGAGAAATTGAAAGAAGGTCGGGAAGAAAATCATCCTAAGGAGCCATCTCTCAATTATTTATAGCCCTTCCCGCGCTATTACCAACCTCATTAAAATCGTGCATTGCTAATTATTATGTCTCCTACTAAGGAACCGGCGGGTTCCATCCTAATTAAACCAAAATAGGATCTCGATCATGTCCAATTCGGTTCCTACTTTCCCGTTTCTTTCAATAGAGGTCGTCAACTTGTGGTCTCTTTCAATTTAGTCCCTTATTACAGTTAACTTAAAGCTATTACAACGCTACCTTGATATTGATATAGAACACCTTCTACAAGTAGCCCAAGATATTACTCCAGACACCTCTTATTATCGTCTGTTTTTGTAATTTCATACCTTAACCATTTTTTAGACAAAAGCGTACCTCTTTGACATGGTTTGCAATATTGAAATGTTACAACCAAAACCTTTTTTTTACTTTGATTAAATATATATTTAAGGATGAAATTAATAGAATTTATAAATGTGAAGAGTTAAATTATTAAATTTTTAGAATTAAAAGCAAATTGATAGAATATATAAATATTGAGAACTAAATGTGTAATTATACTAGTTAGAAAAAAGCCACATCATTATTTTCGTTATCAATTTAACCGCGGATAACCAAAACAGAAACAAATACAAATGTTAATTTCTAAATAATAAATAAATAAAATTAAGTGACCAAAATAAAAATACAAACATAATTGAGTGGCCATTTATATACTTCATCCATAAAAAAGTATTGAGGTGAAATATACTTTGACGAGGTCCATAATCAATATAGCATAACTCCGTGGAACATGGCGGATACCGAGCGGAAAGTGATCCCACGCGAACATTAGCGCAAGTGGGAGCAGAAAACCACAGCATAACTCCTGTTAAATTAATTAACACACATTCACAACTCATAATAAACTAAGTACAAAATCTGAAACAAAACAAAAACAATCACGAAAAGTTCTCAATCTCTCAAAGACCCAATGGCGATTGCCTTATCTTTTTACGTCTTAGATGTGGAACGCTAAACGTTGATTTTTGTCCATAAAAACAAAGTAAAAATAAAAAACACTTTAAATTGGGCAGCAAGCATCAATTTGTAAGACAAAACAAATAAGCATTAAATAGAACAACAGAATCCTTGCTGTTTGACAGCTTTCGCATTTATTAATATTTGTTTCTTATCAGAAAACTTTCTTGGTTGCTGGCTTCTGCTGCCTGAATCTTTGTCACATTTTGAACCGTGTGGAACGTATTTCACGTGGTAGTTGGCTTAGGGCATCGACTTTTCCTTTTGGTGCAAAGTCTCTGACGTCTCTCGACCATGGAGATCTCTGCAATGTTCACTTTGTTTTTTCTTTTTTCTCTAACTTAGTTACAGGTTGCTTCTATGGCTTCTTCTTTCTTTTGCATGTTTCATCTTTCTGTGATTTTGATTGCTTTTTTTTTCTTTGCTTTTAATGAAGTGATTATTTTATAATATTTTTTTCATAGAAAAATATTTCATGCAAAATATATAAACACGAGGCGACCGTTCATATTATACTAACATGTGAGATTCAACCGTATGATAGTACTATTAAATCATTGACCAAGTATGTGAAATGGGGGATTTTCCCTGTAGTCAAATTTTATTTTCGTTGACGACAGCCGCCTTAAAGATTCCAAGTTCTCTTTTCTCTTTAAGAGCAAGCTCTGGCTTGATTGGGTTCATTTATTTTCATATTATAGCAGAGACCTTTGCCTTAAAGCTTTCTTTATTGGGGCTTCACGTTAAAGATGGTAATGAGTGCTTATAAGCTGTTGTGCTATTTCCAAGTTGTCAATCACTAAAGCTATAAAGCTGATATGATTTTAAGTTTTGTTCGTTCTTCCTTTCCGTTTTGGCAAAAACGTGAATTTGTCTCTCTTTTTTTTGGGGAAAAAAAACTTTTATAATCATCATGAACTTCTTTTCAGTGCTTTCTTAATGTTGTTTTATTTTTATTATCTTTTGGATGTATAAATACATATTTGATATATTGGTATTTTTACAGGGAATGAAAGGGAATATATTGACTGGAATCATCATTAATCTCTAGAAAAACGGTGATTTTTGTATCTTTTCCACGTTGAATGATTATGTCTGGGGCTACTTGGGTTACTTCTCTTTCATGTTCAAGCTCTGTGATTGAATCTTCCAAGGAGGCGACATTTCTTCCAGTTATATTCCAATGGCTGAGATTCATTTTCCTCTCTGCATGTCCTCAAAGGGCTCTTTTCTCCGCCGTTGATGTCTTGTTCTTGCTCACCCTCCTATGCTTTGCTGTTCACAAGCTCTATTCTAGATTCTCAAGCAACAGGCATGGCAGCTCCGACATCAACAAGCCTCTCATAAGAAACAACAGGACCCTTCTCAGGACCACCGTATGGTTCAAACTCTCTTTGATTGTAACGGCTGTGTTGGCGTTTTCTTACACCATAATATGCATTCTCGCATTTACTAGAAGTAGCCAGCAGCCTTGGAAGCAAATCAATGGAATCTTTTGGCTGGTTGAAGCCATAACTCATGCTGTAATAGCAATCTTAATAATCCACGAGAAGAGATTTGAGGCTGTCAACCACCCTCTCTCTCTTCGAGCTTATTGGTTTGCGAATTTTATCATCATTTCATTGTTCACTGTGTCTGGAATCATTCGTATGGTATTTGTTGAAGAGGATAAGTATTTGAGGCTGGATGATATAGTTTCCTTTGTTTCTTTCCCATTATCAGTTGTTCTTCTTGTTGTCGCCATTAGAGGTTCAACTGGTATCACAGTGACCAGAGAACCCGAACCAGCCATGGATGAAAACAAACCGCTTTTAAGCAAACCCAAAGTGAGTGGCTTTGCTTCAGCTTCAATAATATCAAAGGCCTTTTGGCTATGGATGAATCCTCTGCTGAGACATGGCTACAAATCCCCTCTCAAAATGGATGATATCCCGACATTGTCGCCACAACATATGGCCGAGAAGATGTCGAAGCTGTTTGAAATGAATTGGCCTAAACCGGAGGAAAAACTGAAGCACCCTGTTCGAACGACATTGCTACGGTGCTTTTGGAAGGAAGTTGCATTTACTGCGTTCCTCGCAATTGTGCGGCTTTGCGTTATGTATGTTGGTCCTATACTGATTCAAAGCTTTGTTGATTACACAGCGGGGAAAAGAAGCTCTCCTTATGAAGGATACTATCTTATATTGATTCTTCTCGTTGCTAAGTTTGTGGAAGTGTTGACCACTCACCAATTCAACTTCAACTCTCAGAAACTTGGGATGCTCATTCGCTGCACCTTAATAACTTCTTTGTACAAGAAAGGGTTAAGGTTAACCTGTTCTGCTCGTCAGGCTCATGGTGTTGGACAGATCGTGAATTACATGGCTGTTGATGCTCAACAGCTATCTGATATGATGCTGCAGCTCCATTCTATTTGGTTGACTCCTTTGCAAGTTTCTGTGGCCTTGGTGCTTTTGTATAGGTACCTCGGGGCTGCCATGGTCACATCGGTGCTCGGACTTCTCGGTGTTCTTATCTTTGTGATAATGGGAACTAGAAGGAACAACCGTTTTCAATTCAACGTGATGAAGAACCGTGACATGAGAATGAAGGCAACCAATGAGATGCTTAATTACATGCGGGTTATCAAGTTCCAGGCGTGGGAAGAACACTTCAATAAAAGAATCCAATCTT
Source organism: Gossypium raimondii (assembly GCF_025698545.1). Classification (NCBI taxonomy): domain Eukaryota; kingdom Viridiplantae; phylum Streptophyta; class Magnoliopsida; order Malvales; family Malvaceae; genus Gossypium; species Gossypium raimondii. The sequence goes on from NC_068575.1 coordinate 52,915,283, forward strand.
TCCGTGAAACCGAGTTCGGATGGCTAACCAAATTCTTGTATTCAATCTCTGGAAATATCATAGTAATGTGGTCAACACCATTACTGATATCAACCCTCACATTTGGAACTGCACTTTTGTTAGGAATGAAACTTGATGCAGGGGTTGTGTTCACAACAACAACCATCTTCAAGATCTTGCAGGAGCCAATCAGGAGCTTCCCACAGTCCATGATCTCTCTTTCACAAGCAATGATTTCATTGGAGAGATTGGATACTTACATGATGAGCAAGGAACTGGTAGATACATTAGTGGAGAAACAGGAGGATTGTGATGGTGGAATTGTTGTGGAAGTTAAAAATGGGGTGTTTAGCTGGGATGATGAAAAAGGAGAGCAGGTTCTGAAAAATATAAATTTAGAGGTCAAGAAAGGGGAGCTTACTGCTATAGTAGGGACAGTAGGATCTGGAAAATCTTCTCTTCTGGCTTCTATTCTTGGTGAGATGCACAAAATATCAGGAAAGGTATAAAGTCTGAGAATTAAGTTATCTCTTCTATGCAATTCTGATCAGCATAACAATGCAATAGAATAAAGAATGTTTGTGAAATACAGTTCTTGCTGTTTCAATGACAGGTTAAGCTTTGTGGTTCAACTGCATATGTAGCTCAAACATCTTGGATTCAGAATGGAACAATTCAAGAGAACATCCTGTTTGGTCTGCCGATGAACGAGGAGAAATACAAGGAAGTTACAAAGGTTTGTTGCTTGGAGAAAGACTTGGAAATGATGGAGTTTGGTGATCAAACTGAAATTGGCGAACGTGGAATTAACCTCAGCGGTGGCCAGAAGCAACGGATACAACTTGCAAGAGCTGTTTACCAAGATTGTGACATCTACCTTCTTGACGACGTCTTTAGTGCTGTTGATGCTCATACAGGGACAGACATATTTAAGGTAACACTATTATCTGGTTTATTTCAAGCTTTGCAATTGTTGAAAAGAAATGATCCATCATGGATTTTGTATGTAGTCTGAAATGCACTATTGTCTGTTTATTACTTTATTACAAGCTTTCCCTGGATACTTCGCCTAATATCACCATGGACCAGTTCTGAATATTATAATCTGATAAATGAGTTGGAAGTCGGTATATGTTTTAACATATGCATGCCAATAAGCGTATTTTACTGTAATGATATGTGAGAAAATGAAAAGAAAAGCTAGATAGTTGCTTATGAAACCGTGATATGTTTATTTATGCAGGAATGTGTCAGAGGAGCTCTCAAAGAGAAGACTATTTTGCTCGTAACCCATCAAGTGGACTTCTTGCACAATGTTGATCTTATCATGGTGAGTAGGATAGATATCATCTATTTCCTGGAAAAGACAAAGGCCTGTATATATGCACTCATAAAGGAGCATTTACGTTTCTAAAACATTCGTGTGTAAATTCCAGGTGATGCGAGATGGGATGATAGTACAGTCAGGGAAGTATAATGATCTACTAGACTCTGGCTTGGATTTTGGAGCTTTGGTAGCTGCGCATGAAACAGCTATGGAACTTGTAGAAGAAGCAGGCAACAGCATACCTGGTGAAAGTTTCCCCCAAATATCCAAATCTTCTCAGGGTGTTACCAACCATGGGGAAGGAAATGGTGAGGATAAGTCTCAAGACCACCCAAAATCTAATAAGGGGGATTCAAAGCTAATCAAAGAGGAAGAGAAGGAAACTGGTAAAGTCAGCTTGCATGTTTACAAAGCGTATTGCACCGAGGCTTTTGGTTGGTGGGGTGTGGCCACAGTTCTGTTATTATCGTTGTCATGGCAAGGTTCTATAATGGCTGGTGATTATTGGTTGTCATATGAAACTTCGGCTGAACATGCTAGTTCATTCAACCCTTCGGTATTTATTTCTGTTTATGCCGTCATAGCAGCCATATCTGTGGTGTTGATAGTGTTCAGAGCCTTTTTCGTTACAATTATGGGGCTCAAGACAGCCCAAATATTTTTCAGGCAAATCCTTCAAAGCATCTTGCATGCCCCTATGTCCTTTTTCGATACCACACCTTCAGGAAGAATTTTAAGTCGGGTAGGGTCTCAGACTGCATTTTGACACTTTGTCCAAGTTATCAGAATATCATGGTATATCTTAGGACTCACGGATTCCTTTTTGTTTTAATAATCAACAGGCATCAACTGATCAGACCAACGTTGATATCTTTGTCCCATTTGTCATGGGGATTACTGTTGCTATGTACATTACACTGCTCAGTATCTTCATAATCACATGTCAGTATGCTTGGCCCACAATATTCTTGATAATTCCTCTTGGTTGGCTGAATTTCTGGTATCGGGTATGTGCCTTTCATACAAATTTAAAGAATTCTTTTCATTCACCAAAATATAGTTTCTTTCTTGATATCTGGAACAGTAGCTTGTTTATCTGCATGTCATTGTGGAATCTTTAATTTCTGCATCACAAGAGAGCTTATAAGAGGTCCACTTGAATTGCAGGGATACTACCTTGCATCATCTCGCGAATTAACTCGCCTTGACTCGATCACTAAAGCTCCTGTCATTCACCACTTCTCCGAAAGCATCTCTGGCGTTATGACAATCCGTGCATTCAGAAAGGAGGAGAGTTTTTGTCAAGAAAATGTTAACAGAGTTAATTCCAGTTTACGCATGGATTTCCACAACAATGGATCCAATGAATGGTTGGGATTCCGTTTGGAACTTATTGGGAGTTTAGTCCTCTGCCTTTCTACCATGTTTATGATCTTTTTACCTAGCAGTATTGTGAGGCCAGGTAATTGCGTGCTAAAATCTTTGTTCCTCAGGTCACATTTCTTAATGATTTCCATGTTAAACCACAATGCATTCTATCACTTGAATGTATGTCATGGTCCTTGTACCATGCTGTAGCACTTGCTTTGTGATCATTTGGTGATATTGTATGATGACATTTGCTTTAATTATAATTGTGCATTAGCCTAGTCGAATGAAGAATAAAAGTTTAGACTTATATAGAAGTTTATATAGTGTCATCAAAATAGAAGAATGCTTGAAGAAACTTGACTTGTTTTGCATTTTGCAGAAAATGTCGGGTTATCTCTTTCATATGGGTTGTCCCTCAATAGTGTGTTGTTCTGGGCTATATATCTGAGCTGCTTTGTGGAAAATAGGATGGTTTCCGTTGAAAGAATAAAGCAATTCTCAAGGCTTCAGCCAGAAGCAGCATGGCATATCGAAAATCGCCTTCCCCCTCCAAATTGGCCTTCCCATGGCAATCTTGAGCTCAAAGACCTCCAGGTAACTTGCTCTTAGACTATTTTGAAATCTGCCTGCTTTGCTGGAGTTGATTATTCAGTCCTTTAACTGGACTTGAACTACTGCTAACATTTTGATTTTGGCTAACAGGTTAGATACCTTCCAAGCACGCCTCTTGTGCTTAAAGGCATTACTCTGAGCATTAATGGTGGTGAAAAGATTGGTGTTGTGGGTCGGACTGGGAGTGGAAAGTCAACTTTAATCCAAGTTTTCTTTAGACTGGTTGAGCCAACAGCAGGGAAAATAATAATTGATGGCATAGATATCTGCATGCTGGGACTTCATGATCTTAGGTCACGCTTTGGGATCATCCCTCAAGAACCTGTCCTTTTTGAAGGAACTGTGAGAAGCAACATTGATCCTATAGGACAGTTCTCTGATGAAGAGATATGGAAGGTAAACGTGTTATTCCAACACTATTTTTGGCCATGCAAGCTACTTTTAGATATTTCTCCTCACCATAAGTAATTGTTTTTTAGAGCCTTGAGCGCTGCCAACTTAAAGATGCGATTGCTTCGAAACCTGATAAACTCGATTCATTAGGTTAGTGACTCTGAACTTATTCCTGAGTCTAGTGACTGCAATAATGCCTAACAAAACCGTTTTAATTATCAGTGGCAGACAATGGCGATAATTGGAGCGTGGGGCAGAGGCAGCTTCTGTGCTTGGGGAGAGTTATGCTGAAGCGCAGCAGGCTTTTGTTCATGGATGAGGCAACTGCATCCGTTGATTCGCAAACTGATGCCATTATCCAAAAGATCATCAGAGAAGACTTTGCTGCCTGCACAATCATCAGCATTGCTCACAGAATACCAACAGTCATGGACTGTGATCGAGTTTTAGTTGTTGATGCAGGTACCTGGTTATTTATATCTAATGCAAGCAAAGCATCCATGGGTACAATTTGCCACATGAATTTTTATATCTAATGCCTCCGGTTTTCTTTTTCCTCCTTTAAACAACACAGGAAAGGCTAAAGAATTCGACAAACCGTCACGCCTGCTTGAAAGGCCTACACTTTTTGCAGCATTGGTTCAAGAATACGCCAACCGCTCTTCTGGACTATGACCAAATCTTGTGGAGAATTTTTCACTCATAGATTACAGGTGCTTAAACTCCCATAGCTGACTATAATTTTTACGTACCAAAGGTACCATGTAAGTGCTGTAGTTTCTCTTATCTTACTGCTAATTAACCTAAGCATAGTTTCAGCTATGGAGAATGTTCTATTTACAATTATTTAGCAAGACATTATGGGTATCATTATATAAATTTATCGTTTTATATATTTCTTTCTCTCTCTTTTCTCATGGACGTTTGTTCAGTGAATAAATACAGGATCTTATGAAAATATTACCAATCATGTATCTCCAACATAATAGCCCATTTCATGAAAATTTTTCATTATTTGGAAATTGCTTGGACAGATACAATATGCCATAACTTAAGTACGTGTTATTTCATATTTCTAAGCAATCATCAGACAAAATTAAATTTTCAATATTTTATTTGGGGACAATGTCATATTTGATACCTATACTTTTATAAATATACAATATGGTATACTTCCTATTTTGAAAATGTCTAATCTGGTATTTGATCCATTAATATATTTTATTACAGTACCTGTATTTTTATAAAATATCCAATGTGGTACTTAACATTTTGAAAATGTTCAATGTGATATTGGAATTATCAATGTGTTTTATTATGGTACTTATTATTAACATTAATTGGTGAAAATTTAACACAATTTTTTAAATCATTAATTCTCCATGGATAATATAACGTTATATGAAATATTAAATAAATAAAAGAATACTTAGTACAATGTGATAAATATGGTTATCATCGAATATTTTATGAAATTATAGGTATTAAACGGGACATTATCCCTTTGTGTGTAATAGAAATATTTGTCTAAATAAAGTTCAACGACATTTTTTTTCTATTATTTGAAGAATGATTTACATGGGGAAATAGAGAGAACTGTAAGAAGAAAAAAAAAGGATTTACAGGGGAAAAGAAGTGATAATCAGAGTCCAATGGATGCCTGACACTGGGATTCCCAGTGTTGCTTTGCCTGCCGAACTCTCTCCACTCTTTCCTTCTCAAGTCGCTGCTCCCAGTATTCACGGTAGCTGTTCAAAAAAATAAATGCATGATCCCAGTAAGAATTCGTTGAAACTGATTAAATAAGCAAGGGAACCCATGGTGCAACCATAGGATCGTACCTTCTCCTCAACAATATACTAAGCTCATCCAAATGCACGGCACCTTCATAAACTCCAGCCTGAACCCACAAGTAAAGAGTAAATTTAACATAAAGAGGAGCTTTTTTAGCATAATATTCCATGTTTATAGGAATACTCACCTCTCGACATAAAGGAAACTTTTTGGATTGGCTGCTCTTAGCCCATCAACAATGATCACTGATGCAGCTGAAGAAGCGCAAATGTAGCAGAATATATGGCCACAAGTGAGAGATACTGGATCAAATTACACTGTATCCTGTTATGTCAAGGATGAAAACCCCAATTAGAGTTTACCAATTTCCTACACTTTTGAGGCCAAATTTTTATTTTGTGATTAATATATATGTAATGGTTAAAAGCTTGTAACTTACTAAAGAAATAGAGCAAGTCAAGTCAGTATCAAGCTTGACAGAATCAAAGAGTTCACATGACAGGAATGGTTTGCCATCATTGAAAGTGAGATAACAGCCCTCAAACAAAGCAGGGGCCTTCCCTGATATAGCCTTTGTTTCCCTCAAATTTACGCGGAATGCCATGAGCTCACATAACCATGGTGATTGAAGGATTTCAATGTGCATGCTTTGTGCTTGTGACCTGAAGGCTTGCCCTTGCTTGGAGTAATGAACCTGCAATATTCCATTTGGGAAGAAGATAAAATTTAAGCAGAAAGAGAACAGAATGTTTTTCAACCACATTGGCGAAAGAAGCATACCTTATCATATTTCTTGAGTATTTTCCTGATTGCGATAGCATTAATCATTGCATAGTTAACCAGGTCCTTCCCTGCTTGAATCAAGGCAATATGGCTTCCTTGAAGCTTGGCCTTGAACCAAATGAAGTACTTTCTGAAGCCAGAAGCAAGGTGTAGTTCAAGCAATTTCTGGGCACAATCATTGAAGCAGTTTACTACATCAGACATTTCCTTGAGAAGGGAAGGGAAGGGAAGAAGGTCCCGTCGCACACTGCACAATCAATAATTTTCCATTGGAACGGGAGTGAAGCAGCATGTGTTAGTGTTAGAGTTGTGTGATCTAAATTCTAAGAGATTGTTTGTAAGTCAAGTTAAACAAAATATATCTTCTTTCTAGAAGATTTAGTATTTATAAGTATAATATATTTAACATTTATTAACATAATATATTTGACTTTAATTAGAATTAGATTTTTTTTTCAACCTATAAATAAATGTAGTCGAAACTCCTCTTGTAATTATTCGAATTCGACATAGTGAATTTTCTTCTCCTCTGCCCGTGATTTTTTCCAGAAAGGGTTTCCACGTAAAAATCTGTGTGTTCTTTATTTTTATTTCTCTTTTCTTCGCGATATATTGTCATTACCAACGTTCTATTTTCACAAATTGGTATACGAGCTTCCGAGTTATTCATCTCGATCACGGTAATGGAGAATTTGAAGTATGAAATTTCGTTGTTGGATCGCAACACCATATTTACGTTGTGGCAGGTTAAGATGCAAGCAGTTCTTGCACAGGTGGATCTAGAGGATGCCCTGTTAGAGATAGATAAGATGCCTTCGACATTAACAGATGAAGAGAAGAAGCGTAAGGATCGAAAGGCGTTAACATAATTACATTTGCATTTGTCTAACGAAATTTTGTAGGATGTGATGAAGGAGAAGACCGCTGCTGCATTATAGAAGAGGCTGGAACAAATATGTATGTCGAAAACTCTAACCAACAAGTTGCATAGGAAGTAGCGTCTTTATGCTCATCGTTTGGAGGAAGGTGCGTCTGTGCACAAATACTTAATATTGTTTAAAGAAATTCTCTCAAACTTGGAGGCCATGGAGGTTCAGTATGATAAGAAAGATCTAGGGTTGATTCTATTTTGTCCGTTGCCCCTTTCTTATTCAACCTTTAGAGACACGATTTTATATAACTGCAAGTCTCTCACAATTGATGAGGTTTATGATTCTTTGACCTCATATGATAAGATTAAACATATTGTGGTTAACCTCGACTATAAGGGAAAGAGTCTCATTGTTCGTGGGAGAAAACAACGAAATACTGATGATAATCGTGGAAGGACACAGGAACGGAATCCTCGCGGTAAATCTAAGGGTAGATCGTAATCTTCAAACAGAGGTAAAACTTGTAACTTCTGGGAGAAGAAAGGGCAAATTAAATCTGAGTGCTATAAGCTACAGAACAAGATCAAAAGGGAGGTTGCGAATTAAAAGGGAAAACAACTAGAAAATTCCAGTGAAGCTGATGTTGTAGAAAACTACGGCGATGGTGAACTTCTAGTCGCTTCTATCAATAACTCTAAAGTAAGCAAGGAGTGGATCATTGATTCGGGTTGCACCTTCCACATGAGTCCCAATCAGAATTGGTTTACAACTTACGAAACGGTGTCTGAAGGTGTTATTTTTATAGAAATAATGCTTCGTGTAAAATTGTAGGTGTTGGAACGATTAAAGTTAAGATGTTTGACGCAGTTGTCAGAACACTTAGTGACGTACGACATGTTCCAGAATTGAAGAGAAATTTAATTTCGTTGAGTACTCTTGATTCAAAAGGGTATAGATACATAACTGAAAGTGGGGTTTTAAAGATTTCCAAAGGTTCCATCGTTGTGATGAAAGGGTAGAGAAAGACTGCCAAGTTATATGTTTTACAGGGTTCTACTGTTACTGGTGATGCAGCTGTCACTTCCTCTTCCTTTTCAGATGATGATATTACTAAACTTTGGCATATGCACCTAGGGCATATGAGTGAGAATGGCATGGCAGAATTGAGCAAATGAGGACTTCTTGATGGGCAAGGAATTTGTAAACTAAAGTTCTGTGAGCACTACGTTTTTGGGAAGTAAAAGAGAGTTCAATTCACAAGAGGAATCCATAACACGAAGGGAATGTTGGAGTATATTCATTCTGATATGTGGGGGACATCCAGAGTGCCTTCAAGAGGTGGAGCTAATTATATGCTAACTTTTATTGATGATTTTTCCAGAAAAGTTTAAGCTTTCTTCCTGAAGCAAAAAAGTGATGTGTTTTCCACATTTAAGTTTTGAAAAATTATGACTAAAAAACAGACGGGAAAATAAATAAAATATCTCCGCACAGACAATGGCTTAGAGTTCTTTTCTGATTAGTTTAATAAACTGTGCAAGTCAGAAGGGATCGTGAGACACTTGACAGTTCGCCATACTCCATAGCAAAATGGCGTTACAAAACGAATGAATAGAACGATCATGGAGAAGGTTCGATGTATGTTGTCAAATGCCAACTTACTAAAGTCGTTTTGGGTCGAAGCAACCTCTACTGCATGTTTTTTGATCAACCGATCTTCATCCGTTGCCATTGAGAAAAAGTCTCCACAAGAGGTATGGTCTGGTAATCCTGCTGACTATTCTGATTTAAAGATCTTTGGGTGTCCTGCGTATGCTCATGTTGATAATGGAAAATTGGAACCGAGATCCATCAAATATGTTTTTTATAGTTATAAAGCTGATGTAAAAGGGTATAAGTTATGGTGTCCTGAAAATAGAAAAGTTGTGATTAGTAGAGATATTGTTTTTGATGAAAATGTTATGCTACCTAACTTATCTCTTAAAGACTTCTAATAAAGAAAATCAAAAGCAGCTGAAGCATCAAATTAATCCAGAATTTACAACAGAGTCGACTCCTCAAGCTAGTACAAAAATTCAAAATGGAGTTACTTCTTTACCACAATACTCTATCACCAAAAACAGATCTAGAAGAGAAATTAAACATCCAAAGAAGTATGCCGAGGTTGATCTAGTTGCTTATGCTTTAAATATGGCTGAAGATATAGATGCAAACCAAAAGCCATCTAATTATTCTGAGGCGGTTAGCTGTGAAGACTCAGAAAAGTGGATGTTTGCTATACAAAAGGAGATGGAATCACTCCACAAAAATAGAACATGGGATCTTGTGAAACTTTCTAAAGATAAAAAGGTTATTCGTTGTAAATGGGTGTTTAAAAAGAAAAAAGGGATTCCAGGAGTTGAAGAACCCAAATATAAAGCAAGGCTTGTCGCAAAGGGTTACAGTCAAATTCTAGGAGTGGACTTCACAGTTGTGTTCTCCCCAGTTATGAAGCATAGTTCGATTCGAGCTTTGCTTGGTATTGTGGCCATGCATGATTTGGAACTTGAGTAGTTAGATTTAAAAACTACATTTTTGCATGGAGAACTTGAGAAGGATATTTACATGCAACAATCAGAGGATTTTACATTCTCAGAAAAAGAGGACTTTGTTTGCTTGCTGAAAAAGTCCCTTTACAGTTTGAAATAGTCACCAAGACAGTGGTACAAGAGGTTTGATTCCTTTATAACTTCTCATGATTTCAAAAGAAGTAGTTTTAACAATTGTGTTTGCTTTAAGAAAAACAGTGATGGTTCTTTTATGTATCTACTCCTTTATGTTGATGACATGTTGATAGCAACAAAAGATAAAGGAGATATAAGAAAGGTCAAAGCCCAACTAAGTGAAGAATTTGAGATGAAAGATTTGGAACCAACAAATAAGATACTTGGTATGGAGATTCTCAGAGATAGAAAAGCAAGTAAATTGTACCTAAGTCAGAAGGGGTACATTGAGAAAGCTCTTTGCAGGTTCAACATGCAGAGTGCTAAGCCTGTTAGTACTCTTTTAGCAGCCCATTTCAGACTTTCATCGGCTTTGTCCCCATAATCAGATGATGAGATTGAATACATGTCACATGTTTCATACTCTAGTGAAGTGGGATCTCTCATGTATGCTATTGTTTGTTCACGTCCAGATTTATCATATGCAGTTAGTGCAGTTAGTAGATACATGGTGAATCCCGGTAAAAAATATTGGAAAACAGTTCAATAGATTTTAAGATACTTATGAGGTACTACTGATTTTTTTTACAGTTTGGAAGAACTAGAGATGGAGTCATTGGGTATGTTGATCTTGATTTTGCTAGAGACCTTGATAGAAGAAGATCTCTCACAGGTTATGTCTTTACAATTGAGGGTTGTGCAATCAGTTGAAAAGCCATTTTGCAAACTACAATCGCTTTGTCTACCATTGAAGCTGAGTACATGGCGATTACTAAGGCATGTAAAAAAGCTATTTGGTTGAAAGGACTTTTTAGTGAACTCAATGAAGACCTTCAAATTAGTACAGTATTTTGTGACAGTCAAAGTGTCATATTCCTTACAAAAGATCAAATGTTTCATAAGAGAACAAAACACATTGATGTTCGGTATCATTTTGTTCTTGATATTATTGCTCGTGTGATATTGTTGTGAGCAAAATTAGTACTAATGAAAATCCTGCATATATGATAACTAAGTCACTTCCTATAACAAAATTTGAGTATTGCTTAGACTTGGTTGGTGTCCATTGTTGAAGTTAAACCCTTAAGGGGTTTTATGGAAGAGGTGAAAAACTTGTTAGTTGAGAATTCATGTCAAGGTGGAGAGTGTTAGAGTTGTGTGACCCAAATTCTAAGAGATTGCTTCCAAGTCAAGTTAAACAAAATATATTTTCTTTCTAGAAGATTTAGTATTTATGAGTATAATATATTTAGCATTCATTAACATAATATATTTGACTTTGATTAGAATTAGGTTTTTTTCAACCTATAAAGAGATGTAGTTGAAATTCCTCTTGTAATTATTCGAATTCGACAAAGTAAATTTTCTTCTACTCTACCCGTGATTTTTTTCTCGAAAGGGTTTTCACGTAAAAATCTGTGCGTTCTTTATTTTTGTTTCTCTTTTCTTTACAATATATTGTCATTACCGACATTCTATTTTCATAGTTAGAGATGAGAAAAAGAAAAATACTAGTAATGTTATCCGTATCAGATTATGAAGGGAATATATAAGAAAAAGAAGAAAAGTAGGAAGAAATTAAAATATAAAGATGGACATCATAGAAATATCATCCCTGATTGATTCACAGCTAAAGATAAATCGATGAGAAGCATCAACTCTTGAAGTGTACTCGCCAAAGGTTTCAAAATGATTAAATAAGGACCTAATATTTTCGAATCTGTTCAAATAGATTAGTCAAATTTAAAATATAAGCACTTAAAAATTTGAAATTTGAACAACTCATATTAATTGAAAAGGAAATAAAATTATCCATAAACCCAATGTTAGGATACAAAGATATTTGACAACATAAAATCCCAAATTTCATAATAAAAATCCTAAAGAAAGCTTAAAAATTAAACAACTTTGAAATTTCTAAGTCTTATTACTCGAAATTTTTTATTTAAAATCAAAAGATTTTAAAACCTCCATGACATTGAGTTTTCTTTTCTACGAAAACAACTCAAGGAAAATTCCATTAATTTCAAATAGATAAAAATGGTAATTTATAAAGTAGGAGGAATTAACAATCTAGTTCACCAAAGCCAATATTAATCACAAATTAAGTTAAAATAAATCCAAGGAGACTGCAGTAGCAACGAGTAGAAGAGGGACTTGAATGCAAAATTTACAAAATAATGTCCTGGAGCTTGACTTGCTGTTGCAACACGTCTCACATTCTTTTCATCTCTTTTTCTCTCCTTAATCTTTCTTCTTATCTTGCTGGAAAGCGATCTAGACATGATCGATTGAGATTTATGTGAAAAACATTGAGGGTCCAAGGACAAATTGTTGTTGGATTCACAATGAATTCTTCAAACTACGTTTACAACCATGGCAATCTCGGACAATATTTGAGAAATTTAAGTTCTAGACCATTTTTGGATGAGATTAGGGTTCTTCTCAAAACAGTTTTTTATATTATATAAATTTTATGATAAAATTATTTAGTGTTAAAGATATAAAAGATCAGTTAGAAAGGCAGTTATAGTTAGCTGAGTGGTTAGCTAAATGGTTATTGAAAGCAGTTGGTTAGTGGCTATAAATATACACTGTTGATTTTGTAATGAACAAGTTGTCAACACTAAATTCAGATCTACAAAAATATTATTCATTGTCCTCTCAAAGATTACCTACATTTCTTCATGGTATCAGTTGCTCGGTGATCCTCTGCCATGGCTACCACAAATTCTGCTGCTTCTGATTCTGTAGAACCGCATGTGCCTGCGTTTGCTGCTGACCGAGTTGTCAATTCCTTCCTTCGTCATGAGGCCGTGAAGTTAGATGAAGGAACATTTGTTCAATGGAAACAACAGGTTCGCTTTATTGTCAATGGTTACGATTTGTTCGGATTTCTTGATGGATTTGTTTCTGCTCCACCGCGGTTTATGCAAGCACCGGATGGTGCTCTTGTGGTGAATCCGGCAGCCTCTGTCTATCAACAATAGGATAATTTGCTCACGTCTCGGCTTCTCTCAACAATCAGTTCTTCGATCTTCTCATCTTTCACAGGTGTGCAAACCACCTCTGACGTGTGGACGACGATGTTGGCTTTGTTTGCAGCAGACACAGATCTAAAATAGTCCCGCTTGCGACACGATCTCCATTCCATCAAGAAGGGAAATCTGTCCATTAGAGATTATGTTGCGAAGGTTAAGGGCATGTGTGCTCTTTTAGAGGCCTTCGGTTCTTCAATCTTGGTGGCAGAACGAACGACGATGTTACTTGTCGGTCTTCCCTCAGAGTTTGACGTCGTGGTGTCGTCCGCTTCACTCTCTTCGACTCCTCTTCCGTTCCAGCGTCTTGTAGATACGCTGATCGAGTGTGAGAACCATCAGGCGCAAGCGGCTTAAGAGGTTGTTTATGCCGCGAACTTAGTGGAAGACGCTTCACCGGTCGTGGATGGTTCATCGCATGGGGGTCGTTTGGCGGTGCGTGACCGTGGTTAGAACTTCTGGTCTCGGCTTCAGTGTCAAATCTACTCGAGGTTCAGTCACGTTGCTCAACGTTACTATTATCGGTATCATCGTGATGACCCATCTTCGGTGTAATTTTCGTTGTCGACTTCTCCAACTCTTGCGTTTCGTGGCTGGTCTTCACAGCAAAATACAAGGCCTAGGATGTCTAATCTTGGTCAAAATTACTATGAATCTGGTCAAATTGTTGCTTATGGTCAAATTTGGTTTGCTGATGGGTTATTTCATGAACAGAAGTAGGGGCTGCATGAAATACAAAATGTTGGGCTAAATGGTTGGCCCAGGCCGAATGTTGATGACGGTTGTGTGTCTAGGCCTCCAAATTATGGGTCGAATGTGCTTGGGTCTAATAATGGGCCAAATGGTGGATTAGATAGCGAATTTGGGCCTGTTCCTGATATTGGGCCGAATGTTGTTGGGCTGAACGCTTCTTTACTAGTAACTAACCCTGTTTCGAATAATGTGAAGCTTAACCTGGCTAAGTCATTCAGTAATGTTGATGTTTCGTGGCGTACTAAACCGCGAGCCCGTGTGTTTTTAGCGTCAAATTCATGTTTTGGGCTTCCTAGATTGGGAGATCTACATGCATCTGACTATTCTGATCCGTTTATCTCTGGCTCGCATATAAACTCCACACAACATGGGGTTAGTGGGGATGGCTCTGACTCACCGGTTCCTGGACCAGTTGGCACTTCATCCTGGTATCTTGATTCTGGTGCCAACACACATATCCTGATTCTGGTGCCAGCAATCATGTGTGTTGAGATTCGTCAGCACTGCGTAATGCCGTTCCATATTCAGGTACGTCCTCTCTTTTAGTGGGTGATGGTACGCCTGCTATGATATCATCCGTTGGTCAGGGTGTTTTGCCTACGAGGTCTAGGTTACTTCGGTTGTCTAATGTTTTATGTGTTTCAGCTATTCAGAAAAATTTATTGTGAATATCACAATTTGCAACTGATAATGGTGTTTTCTTTGAGTTTCACCCCACTTATTGTGTGATTAAGGACAGCATGACACAGGAGATTTTGCTGACGGGGCGTATTCATAATGGGCTATATCAGTTTTCTATGTCAGATGATTTTGTTCCTATTACGTATCATCCGTCTACTGCTTAGGTTGAATTTCTGACTCAGACTGCCAACAATGAGTTTTTTTTACTATGGCATAAGCGTCTTGGCCATCCATCATCGACTGTTGTTTAGAATGTTCTCAATAAATGTCGTGTTAATATGAATAAACTTGCTATTAGCGATGTTTATACTGCTTGTAAAAAGGGAAAGTTTCATAAGTTGCCTTTTTCGGTTTCGACTACTGAATATATTGATCCTTTTTCATTGGTTGTTTCGGATTTATGGGGACCTGCCTCAATTGCCTCTGGTAACAATTGGTATTATGTGTCGTTTATCGATATGAGTTCTCGGTTTACCTAGGTGTATTTAATTCGGCAAGAATCTCAGGCTGTGACTTACTTCATTCAGTTTCAAAAACTTGTTCAGACTCAATTTGGCAAGACTATCAAACAGTTCCAGAGTGACTAAGGTGGGGAGTATCGAGCGTTTGCTTCGATTTTGGCCTCTTAAGGTATCATCCATCGCATTTCATGTCCTCATACTTCCGAATAAAATGGCGTTGCTAAGCGTAAACATCGACACATTGTGGAAATGTGACTCACTATTTTAGCTGAAACAGGACTTTCAATGGAGTTCTGGGCATATGCGTTTACATGCGTAGTTCATTTAATAAATCGTCTTCCTACACCAGTGCTAGATGGTAAGACTCTGTATAGAGTTTTGTATAGGTGTGACCCTACCTATGATCATTTGCGTGTTTTTTGATGTTGTTGCTATCCGTATTTGGACCCGTTTCAGCGTCACAAGTTAGAGTTTCAGTTTTAACCGTGCACGTTATTGGGATGCAGCTCTTGTCACAAGGGATATCAATGTCTTTTGCCTGATGGTCGAATTATTGTCTCTCGTCATGTAGAGTTTGATGAATCACGATTTTTCTCTCCAACGTTTCTATCACGGTCTACTCGAGAGGTGAGTACTATACCTACCTATTTTTCTGTGCTTAAGAATAATCAGTCTTGTCATAGGAACTCAGTAACTGGTCCTGCGTGCCCGAGTACTTTGAATGGGTCTTCGATTCCTTAGAATGGAGTAGATATTAGTCTAACAAATACTAATTCTCATAGTATTCCCTCTTTGAATGGGTCTTCGATTCCTCAGAATGGAGTAGATATTAGTCCAACAAATACTAGTTCTCATAGTGTTCCCTCTTATTCTGGTGATCAGTCTCCTACACCAGTTGTTCCAATTCCATCTGTTCCTACAGGACCAGAGATTTCTGTTCCTGACACGAATGTTCATCCCATGACTACTCGGTAAAGGCTGGTATCTTTAAACCTAAAGTTCTTGCTGTTGAAGTTGTAGAACCACCAACGATTGAGGAAGCCTTTACTAGCCCTGAGTGGCATACTGCTGCTCAAGCTGAGTATGATGCCCTGATTCGTAATGGTACATGGGAACTTGTCCCTATGCCATCAGGTCACAAATTTATTAGCTGCAAATGGTTGTTCAAAGTCAAGAAAAACCCGGACGGTACGGTTGAACGGTGCAAAGCACGTCTGGTTGCAAAAGGTTGTTCTCAAGTTTCAGGCTGTGATTTTCAAGAAACGTTTAGTCCAGTGGTAAAACCTGCCACTATCAGGGTTATCTTGTCGGTCGCGGTTACTAAAGGTTGGTCGCTTCGTCAGGTTGATGTCAACAATGCTTTCTTAAATGGTGATATTGATAATGAAGTGTTTATGCAGCAACCCCCGAGATATGTGTAGCTTGGTTTTGATGGAAGACCCTTGGTCTATCGGTTAAAAAAGGCTTTATATGTCTGCGTCAGGCTCCACGAGCATGGTTTGAGAAGTTGAGGACGTTTCTTCTGACAGTTGGGTTTGTTGGCTCAAAGTCCGATGCGTCGTTGTTTGTTCATGTTCGTTTTGACTCCATTCTATATGTTCTTGTGTATGTCAGTGACATAATCATAACTGGTGATTTATCGTCTTCTATTGACTGGTTTGTGATGTTGCTGGATGATGAATTCTCGCTAAAAGACATGGGAAATCTTAATTATTTCCTAGGTATTGAAGTCACTAGGCCCTCCTTTGGGTGTCTTCATAGTTGTCAAAAGAAGCACATTCAAGATATGTTGAAACGTAGTGGTTTGTCTAATGCTGAAAGCGTTCACACACCCATGATTAGTTCGTCACATATTTCTAAGGATGACGGTGATCCTTTGTCTAATCCAACTGAGTATAGAAGTCTAGCTGGTGCATTACAGTATGTTGTTATTACTAGGCCTGATATTGCGTACGCGGTAAACAGGATTTGACAGTTCATGCATAGTCCTACCATAGTTCATATGACTGCTCTTAAGAGGATATTGCGGTATTTGTCTGGAACTCTTGATTTTGGGATTGCTTTTCGCCAGTCCGGTTTATTATCTCTGGTTGGTTTTTCGGATGCTAACTGGGGGTTGGATTTCGATGATCGACGATCGACTTCAGGATACTGTGTATTTTTTGGGTCTAATCCTGTATCATGGTCATCTAAGAAACAGCAGGTCGTATCTCGGTCTACGACGGAGGCTGAATACCGAAGTCTTGCTGCTGTAACCAGTGATATCATGTGGTTACTTTCGTTGCTTCAGGAGTTGCATATTAAGTCTACTGCTCCGGCTAATATCTGGTGTGATAGCTCCAGTGTTGTTGTTGTTGCTGCCAATCCTGTGTTACATTCCAAATTCAAGCACGTGGAGTTAGATTTGTTCTTTGTCCGTGAAAAGGTTACTGATGGTTCAGTTCAGGTTGGTGAAGTTCTTGCGTCTGATCAAGTTGCTGATGTATTAACTAAGCCGCTATCAGTTTCGTCTTTCACTCGATTTCAGAATTTTCTTCAGGTTTGTTCGGTGAAGGAGATGGATGCATGTTAAAGATATAAAAGATCAGTTAGAAAGGCAGTTATAGTTAGCTAAGTGGTTAGCTAAATTGTTATTGAAAGCAGTTGGTTAGTAGCTATAAATATACACTATTGATTATGTATTGAACAAGTTATCAAGACTAAATTCAAATCTACAAAAATATTATTCATTGTTCTCTCAAAGATTACCTATATTTCTTCATTTAGTTTTAAGAAAATTTATATGTCATCACTAAGAAATGACACATCAATAGTTTTTTCAACACAGAATTATTAGGTCCATGCATTACAAATACCCATATAAGCTTTTATTTGATCAAATTCGAAATGTTAAGACTCTTTTAAAACTTTTGATCCTTATTCAAGTAACCTTGAATAGGTTAGGTCCCTATTTGAGTTTGAGAAACAAAACAATGTTTGGTAGCGAAGGCAAGATTGGAGGTCAAGAAAAGCCCTATGACCATGGAGGTGTTTCTTGGATTGAACATCCCTCCTACACTTGTTCAATATCTTCTTAAGCTTCTTGAAGCCAACCCCAGGCATTTGATTCTCTTGTCCTTGCATGTACTCTTGGTATTTTTTGCTCAATCAAGACACTTACACGTAATTCAAGAATTAGACAAGGGAAGTGATGATGATGATGAGTAGTTTTAGTTTTGATCAGATATTTTGGCAGGCAACCGCAGTGTCACACACTGTTCCATTTCAACGGGTGGAGGAGATTGCGAGGGTACTGTAACCAATTGGATCGTATTCAATGGCCAACGGGGAAAAAGTCAACTTCACAGAAATCTATCTCTCCATTGCTTCAAGACAGTAGACTCAGTCGAATGAAAGATCAAGCCCAGGAATTTGATATTATTATTTATTTAATGTCAATAAAGTGACACTTCATTTATATTTCTACATCTATCTCTTATTATTTATTTCCTTAATAAAAAATTTATTTTTATTTCTGGTTCAACAAGTAAAAGAAATAGTTCAATTCAGCAAGAACCCTTTGTACCACAGAAAAAAAAAAAGAAAAAAGAAAAAAAAAAGGAACCCACCATTGAGGTGAAATCCCGTAAGTAGGTATTTTGCAAAGCAGAGAGCGATAGTTTACTTGTTTTAAGTCTTAAGGTCGCTAATTAATGAAATCAACTCCATCTTATAGTTTGGATGCGCGGTTGGGTACGGTGTATTTAATTTATTTTTTTATCTCACGTTACAGTATTTAATTTTATCACTACCGCTGTTTTTATATTAACTGTAGGTAAACGCACCGTCCATCCAAACTAAATCTAAGTCCGAATTTATTGCCTTTAAACATGCATTGAGAATATTGTCTAATCAATCTATTTATCATTTTCTTTGCTATGATAGGCAATGATAATGTTTTTTAGGGTGAGTTTAAATAGACAATTGGGTGTGGTGCGGTGTATTTAGTTTACTTTTTGTCTCACTCTACAATATCGCTACAATATTTAATCTCATTGTCATCGCTATTTTTACACTAACCGTAAATAAATGTGCTAATAATTTATTTAATGAACTATCATATTAAACAGCACTCTTTTCCTCAACTGATTTTTAATTTAAAAATTTAAATATTTATTAGATGAATAAAAATATTTATATAATAAATTTATAAAATATTTTGGATTTAAATTTCTTTATCTGTACGTGTTTTTTTATATAAAACATAAAATAATTAAAATATTATCAAAATTAATCATTGAAGAAACTTTTGAATCAAAGTAAATCTTTTATTGTTCATTATATTATTAAATTGACATAAAAAATATTTTTATTCATCTAACTATATAATTAAATTGAAGTTGGGTTTAACGTATTAATATTAAGTAATATTAAATTAATAATTAATAAAATTATATCGATTTTTGTATAATAGAATCTTTATTTGCTTGAACTATAATAATATATATTGTTTTAAATTAATTATTATTTAATTAATGTTACTATTATATATCATTTAATTAGCGTTCCTTAAAATTTTCAATTTCTAAGATATTTTTTATAAAGATTTCCTTTCTATGTTTTAAGGGTGTTAATATAACATTTGATTCTTGAACTTAATATTTTTTTAATTTGACACTTAATTTTTTGGTCAAATTTGGTACATGAACTTCACTCTTTTTTCTAATTTGGTACTTAATCTAATTTTTGTTTGATTTGGTATCTGAACTTGTCAAACGTTTTACAAGTTACTCTAATATACTAACAATGTTATTTTTTATAAGGTAATAAAATTAATCAATGTATGAATCGATATTTGATGATGACATGATATTTCTTTTTTTTTAAACGTTCAATTACTTTTAGTTTTGTTTATTTATTTACTAATTTAAAATAACGAAAATTTTTATTTTGGGTTTTAAAATTCTTGTTTTCTTATTCAAAATTAATTCGTTAATTATAACTCAATGCCTAATTTTTACCATGAATTTTCTCTAATCTGGCAATATTTTTGTAGCATAACACAATTTTTAACATTAATAGTGTTTTGGGTAATTTATATAACATTTAATAAGTTTAGGTACTGAATTAGGGAAAAAAACCAAGCTCAAGTACCAAATTGGATTATAATTAAAAATTAAATACTATTAAATTGTATTTTTTAATTTTAAAATTTTAATCTAAATGCTAATAACAGATGTTAAATCCATTAATTTATTTTTGAACAATACATAAAAGTAGCAAATTAATATAGAATTACACGTGATAATATATGTTGGTCAAATATGATTTTAAAAGTAACCAAATTTAACATATATTTTGTGATCAGAACTGAAATTTCAAAATAAAAAAAGTACAAATATGAAAAATTTCAAGTGACCGAAAATGAAATGAAATAAATAGTAATTGTTATAATTATTTCAGAAACTAAAAATTATTGCAACACTAAACTCAAGCCTAAGTGTCCTCAAAATGAAATGAAATATAAAGTAACTATTATAATCATTATTGTAGCTCTAGAATAAAGACCAAGTGCCCGAAAATGAAATGAAACAAATAGTAACTACTATAACTATTCTAAAAAGTAAAAATTATTGTAGCTTCAGAATCAAGCCCAAGTGCCCAAAAATGAAATGAAATAAATAGTAGTTATTAAAATTATTCCAAAAAAATTTATTGCAACACCAGACTCAAGTCTATATTCCCCGAAAATGAAATGAATATTAAATATTATAATTATTCCAAAAATTAAAAAAAATTCTTGTAGCACCAAACTCAAGCCCTAGTGCCTCGAAAATGAAATGAAATAAATAGTAATTGTTATAATTATTTCGGAAAATAAAAAATATATTGTAGCACCAAGCTCAAGCCCTAGTGCCTCGAAAATATAATGAAATAAATTGTAATTATTATAACTATTCGAAAAATAAAAACTTATTGCAACATCGACTCAAGCCAAATGTCCCGAAAATGAAATGAAGGAAATTATAATTATTATAATTATTTCAGAAATAAGAAAAATTATTGCAACAACATATTCAAGTCCAAGTGCCATGAAAATGAAATTATATAAATTGTAATTTTATAATTATTCGAAAAATTAAAAAAATTTATTGCAACACCAGATCAAACCCAAATGCCTGAAAAAGGAAATGAAAATAAAAATACATGGTAATTATTTTAATTATTTCAGAAAATAAAATTATTATTGTTGCACTAGACTCAATCCCAAGTACCCGAAAATTAATAGAAATTAATATTATTTATTATAATTATTCTGAAATTTTTAAAATTATTATTGCAACAGCAGACTCAAGTCTAAGTTCCCAAAAATGAAACAAAATAAATAGTGTTGATTATAATTATTCCAAAAATTTAAAAAAAATATTGTAGCACAAGACTCAAACCCAAATGTCTCAAAAATAAAATAAAATAAATAATGATTGTTATAATAATTCTAAAAAATTAAAATATATATGTTATTTCAACGTCCAAGTGGCCCTAAAATGAAATATAATAAATAGTGTTGATTATAATTATTCGTAAAATTAAAAATATTATTGCGAAACCATACTTAAGTTCAAGTGTCTCAAAATGAAATTAAATTAATAATTATTCTTATAATTAATCTAGAAAATTTTAAAAATATGATTTCAGTACAAACCTCAAGCTTAAGTGCTCCAAAATGAAATGAAATAAATTGTAATTATTATAATTATTCAATAAAATAAAAAATTATTTGTGCACTAAATTCAAGCTCAAGTGCCTCAAAATGAAATGAAATACATAGTAATTATTATAATTATTCAATAAAATAAAATAAAATAAAAATATTATTATTGCACTAGACTCAATTCCAAATACCCGAAAATGAATAGAAATAAAGAGTAATTATTATCATTATATTGAAAAATAGAAAAATTTATTGCAGCATCAAACTTAAGCTTAAGTGCCCAAAATGAAATGAAATAAATTATAATTATTATAATTATTCCGTAAAATAAAAAATTTATTTCAGCACCAGTCTTGAATTCAAGTACCCCAAAAATAAAATGAAATAAGAAAAATATTATTGCAACATTAAATTGAAGGTCAACTGCCCCGAAAATAAAATAATACTAAAAAAATAACGAAGTAGATTTTCAGGAATCATTATCTGTGTCAATTTAAACCAAACATTGGTGTCTAAGGTCTTGATTGATAAATCAATTAATATATCTTGATTTTATTATTAAGCAAACAATTAATTATTTTTACTTAGGGTCTGTTTGATTGACGGAATTGATTTTCCGGAAAATCATTTCCAGCTTTTCCAGCATTTGATTGGCGGAAAACATTTTCCATTTGGAAAATGAACTCCAAAACAAGGGAAAATGTCTTACCCTTTCAATTTCCGTAAGACATTTTCCGTGCTCTCCTCTCTATTGCCTCCTTCATTCCTTCCTTCATTTCTGGTAGAAAACTACTTTTGTTTATCGATCTTCCAGTAACTTTTTTTTTAATTATTCAATACTTGTTTTTTTAACACAATTACAAATAATTTATTTGATATTAGTTTTTTTCAATTTATAACGATTAATATTATAGCTTAATAATTGAGTATTATTATAAATAAATCATTGCAATATATGTAAAATAACTTTTTGAAAATATTTTCGAAAATCTGCCAAACAGCAGAAAATATTTTCTAGTAAATCATTTTACAGAAAAGTAAAACATTTTCCAAAAATCATTTTACGGAAAACATTTTACTGGCAATCAAACAGACCCTTATTTTTATAGCATTGACATTGAACACATGATTAAACTAAAATTCTTTTTTTTATATGGTTAAAATATTACATATATTTTTGTATATTTAAAATTTAATCTCTTTTTATCTTTTAAATTTAAAATTTTAGAAGATGTTAACGTAAAAGAAAATCTAAAGAATATCAAAATGGGAAGAGAAGTTTTTGTGAATGGGCCCAACAATTAAGTGAGTAGTGTGAATAAGAGAGAGAATAATTAAAGAAAGAAAAAAAATATACCAGCGTGGGCGAAAGTATCCCAAATGCTACGAGTGCTACCATCTTGGCTTGCTGCTCCCTCCACCTTTCATATCTTCACATTACAACATAATCACTAGTATTGAAATTTTAGTGACCAAACAGATTGAAGAGGGAGACCTGATGAGCCCTGGTGCCAGAACCAAACACGAAGCCAGCAGGGAGTCGTCTCTGTTGTATTGATCCCCGCATACCGACTGCCAGATTTACGACCACCAACAACCACATCCGATTCACCATCCTATTTACTTACTGCTTTTTTTCTCTTACCGCCTACCACTTCACTGCTAACAGACCATAGTCTTATATTAACACAGGATTTTAAATCATAGCCACGTGAATTGTTCATTCTCTCTCTCTTTTTTTATTGAGAATATTAAATTTAACCTAAAATATTTATATTTTATCAATTTAATTTATATCTTTTTAGTTAAATTGGTCTTTTAACTTTTTTAAAAAGCCAACGCTTTTTTACTACAATGCTGAAAAACAAATATTATTTTTTAATAATATTAGGGTGACAACCGCTATTCATATGTAAACAAATAATTTTAAAATTATAAAAAATTCAAATATATATATATAAATTTCATAAAATTCAAAAATAGTTAACATTAAATACATATAAATGTCATGTTTAAGTACTTAATATTTTTAATTAATATTTCTATTAAAAATAATCTCTTTTAAAATGTTGATCATCAAATTTAATTATTTTAAAATGTTAAAAGACCAAATTTAATTCAAAGGAATAAAAATCAATTTAACAAAAATTTAAACATAAAAATCTAAATTCAACATTACGCCTTTCTTATTTTAATTAAAAAATTCATTTAGAAACTTATCTCCGAGAAAACTAATAATATATAAAAACTTTTTACTGGAACAAAAACATCATTCTTAAAAGGCTTAAGAATCTTAGTTTTCAAATTTTGACCTTTTCTCGTAAAATAAAATGTCAATTAAAAACACCAACTCTTACTAATATTTTTTGTAATATAACTTCCATTTTTTTCCCGACGATCACCGGCAATTCGAATTCAATCTATTGTAATTTGTATAAAAACGGACTGAGATCTGTCACAATTTGATTGATTAATTGGCTTCCCTCGAAAGATTAGAGACCCGAGAGAAGAGGGAGATAGAAACAAAATGAACTAAATAGGTCTCGTCTTTAACCACCTAAAGTTGGTTAATAGCCGCCAATTGGGGACCTTGTATTTAATATAATATTAGGGGTGTGCATAATTCGGGTAAAACCGAAAAAATTCGGTTAATCGACCGAATTCGGCTAATCGGTCGATTAACCAAATTTTTTCGGTCGAGGGTCGATTAATTTTTTTATGATTTTTCAGTTAACGGTTAATTCGGTTCGAAACCGGTCGATTAACCAAAAATTTTCGGTTAACCGAAAAAATTAATAAATAAAATTATCCAACCCAACCCAAACTCAATTACCCAACCCAATAAAACTAAAACTAAAGTTTACCCAATTACCCAATCCAATAAAACTAAAACTAAAACTAAAAGACAACCCAATTTACTAAAGTCTAAAACCCAATTTACTTTAATAATTTATAAATTTTTTAAATTTTAAAAATAAAAAATAAAAAAAATTCGGATAATTCGGATATTTTTCGATAATTCAGTTAATTCGGTTAATTCGAGTAATTTTTAACCAAAAATAAAAAATACATAATTTTCGGTTACATTTTTTTTAAAAAAATCGGTTCGATTAATGTTTAAAATTTTTGGAAGGTCAGTTAATTCGGTTATAATAATTTCGGGTCGGTTAACCGGTCGGTTAACCGAATGAACACCCCTATATAATATCATACTCAAGCTAACTGCTTCCTTTTGCATCCCAACAATCAAATCATGTTCAAAAGTATCGCAAAACCAGGTATGTAACAGTCTAGTTAAAATAACACACCCAACGTCCGATGTTCTGAATATAGCAATGAAGATCAAATCCAGCATAGTTGATACAACTCTAATAAGTTACGCACTACTCCATGCTAATTTTTATCCAAACATAAAAGCTTCATAGGCATCTTCAGCTCCTGATACACCCCGCAATAGCATCTTACCTGAAACGAATATTGGCATCAGTTTCCACTGAAATTTCGAATATTTTGGAGATAAAATGGATGAAAATTTTGTTGCAAATACCAAGTATTGACTATATACCAGTGAAAAGACAACAGAGGAGCTTCAGATCAAGACCCGGATACACTCTTGCTCCTGCTCCTGCTCCTGCTCCCACTTGGACTCCTGCTAACACTGCGTCTTTTGGGACTCTTGCTCCTTCCTTTTTGACGCTGCACGCAATATCCAGCAAATTTAACATAAGAATTAATAACAGGGAATAGCAACCATATAGATTAAGCTGGACAAACAAACTGTAAGGCAGGTAAAAACAAATTCAATTTTGAAAACCTTAACTAGACAAGCGATGAAACCACTTACAGAAGGCAAAGGAGACCTGGACCTTGAAGGAGATCTGCAAAAGTTCCAGAGAAAGAACCCAAGTTTAAAAATCAACACGTTCCTTTTAACAACTTTCATGTCCAAGAGCCTTGATGCCCCTTCCACATCAGAATCACCATATTCCAAACGCATAAAAGAAAAAGAAAAAAAAAACAAAGCATAAACCTTTAGCGGTAATGGGAAATAAAGAATAGGACCAGCTCACAAACCTGCCTAAGGAAAGAAACCTAGTCTAACAAAATGAAATTCTTAAAAGAATAGCTTCACACATTTCAACACCAGCGTATAGAGAATGAGCATGCTCCCCTATTATTGCAATTCCCAGGTAATCCACATAGCATGTCCTATTAGCTTGGCAAAATCTGGAGCTGATATTGACAGTGAAATAATGATGGTGACTTGCAAATCCCAGAGCATTTACTTCACTAAAATCCAGCTCTACTATTGCAATTCCTTGTAAAGAATTCCAGCTCTATTATTGCAGTCCATTGTCTCCTTTGTTCCCAATCTAGCACCCATGGACATTTATGATGCTATGTACATTAGACAAGGGACAATGAAGGTTTTAAAGTTGCCCATCTAAAAAACAGCATACCTCTGCAACCAAACGATTGCATGCAATTGAACCATATTCCCACAAGATCCCAATATCCAATCCCCAGTTTGCTGCATATATCCATATCTAAAAAGAAAACAAGGCAATTTTCATGACAACAGAAAAAAAGTGGATGAAGTTCAAATGTGGGATACAGTCCGGACCCAATTTCTCATATAGCCCGTCTTCTGGATGAGGAAAGCATGCAACTCAACAGCACAAGTTCATTTTGACAGCCACAAGAGAGAAGTTTAGTCCAAAAGTACTAATTACTAATCATTGATACCCCGAGAAAATCCATGAATGAAGAGCACAAACATCTCCAATATATTCCCTTAATTCATAGAATAAACTAAGTGTGGCAGAAACAAAACTAATTAGCTTTCAATAGCAATTCGGAAGTTTTAGGATTTAAAATAGGGTCAATCACTTCAGACCGCGTGATTTGCTACATCTAGATTTAAAAAGAAAATTCTGTATCTGCTGGGGAAGTGAGGAGAAAAGATCAGCAGTAAACAAAATTTAGAAACAAGCAATGGCAATAATAATATATAAGAGGTAATTCCATCAAAATTAGCAACCATATATTCATTTATCAAAAATAAATTAGTTCAGCTCCAGAAAAACTGCACTAGTTGCATGCATTTTTCAATTTCAGAATTCAAAATGGCCATAACTAACAATTGACAAATCCTGCTCTTGTCTAAGTTGAGGAATCATTTTAACGGGCAAATCTTCAAATGTAGCCAAAAATCAACTGCAAGGTCAACAAGTTTGATCCATTTCCCATGACCACAAGCATATAATATAGGAAATTTTCTGTAAAACCAATTGCCAGCAACTAACAATAATGAGTAGCATTATCCTATTTACAACAAAGACACTCAATGTGAAGGGAGAAGCAAGTGCACCTTGACAAAGAGCGAGACCTTGATGCAGAGCGGGAACGAGGAGACCTTGATCTAGACTTTTCAGGTGACTTGCGCGAAGGCTTTGCCTTTGGAGACTTGCTGCTTCACACATGCAAGGTTAATATGCAATGCTTAAGCCTTAAATAAATTTTCATAATGCAAAAGAATCAAGAAAAACCTGCGGCTCTTGCTTCGGCTATAGCTCCGACCACGGCTTCTGCTTCGGCTTCTACTTCGGCTTCGGCTTCTGCTTCTTGAGAGAGATCGGCCACGACTAGGGCTTCGAGAGGAATCCCGCCTAGAATCATATTCCTTAACCTAAAGGCAGCAAGTCTAGTAAGCAAAATGAAATGTAACAAAAGCAAAAGGAGGAATAACATTAAAAAAAAGCATGTCAAGTAAGCTATGTTGAGATCATATACCCGAACATATGCCCGAGAAAATGCATTACGAAACTCAGAGTCATCCAGTTTCTTAATCTGCAAGAAAGGACCATGAGTTTTTGTACATGGTACACAATGACAGTAGCTAAGTTAAACAAGGTCTTTAAAAAGAGTTGGAAGGAAAAAGGTAACTTACAGCATACTTCATATCATCATAGTTGGTGTAGTCCACAATCCCTGTAGTCCCTGAAAAACAAAAGACACAATCATGTCAGTAAATCTACAGTTATATAGTCTCCACCAAATCAATTCAATTTAAAAAATACGAATTTTAACTGATATTTTATATAATAGCTAAAGGATAAGTCAACATCAAACATGTCTTACCACTACCATCACGGAAAACTTGGGAAAAACAAACATCTCCTGCTCGACGCATGTGATCCTAAGAAAAAATAATTCCCATGGCAAAGATTTTTTGTTAGTTCTATTTTTCATGTTATTGGTTTATTTCAGTGTGACAAAAGTACAAAAAACAACTTTTACCTTGAGGTCCTGCCATGAAGCAGAAGATGGCAATCCAGTAACTAGCACTGCACATCATAGCAATCCAGATAAACCATAAGCAGTCTACTTGTTTGTAACAAAGGATTATAAAGAGCATCAGATAGATTTAAACCGCGATATTCAGAACGCCTGGATGGTCCACGTCCACGCCCACTACTATAACTGCTGTGACGATCTATGGATGAGCGCCCACGACCACCATGAGCAAGTTCAACCTGTAAATGAGAAAAACACTTCAGAAGATAGCCTAGAATGCCAAGTTGATTACAAAATCAATAGATGCTAATAAAACCTAAACATGCAAGAAAAAGCAACTAACCCGTAAACGATGCCCTCCAAAGTCATATCCATCACGACCACGAATGGCATCTTCAGCATCTCGAGCTTCTTCAAACTAAGAAAATTTTGAAGTCAACAAGAAATAAAACCTAAAAACAGTAATATCCCCCCTCACAAAAAATAAATAAATAGTTGGACAGCAAAATAAAAGCCAGCACGTTTGAACTCACCTCAACAAATGCATAACCTGGAGGCCTTGGTGGAATCTTCAAGTCAATTTGAGCTATAGGACCATACTGCAACAAAACGAGCAAAAAGTAGAGTACAAGCTGAGAGACAATCCAAAGTCTAAGAAAAGCATACCAAGAGTCGGTGAAACCCATATCAAGTAGACCAAACCGTGGTTCACAGCATAAATTTAATTAGAGTCAACCTTAATCTCACAGGCATAGTCATATAAGAATATATATACATACCATAAACAAAGTACGGGTACAACCACATTTAGGCTTTCTGTGGATCTGGGAAACCAAGGATTAAAGGTGAATTTTGTACAATAGCATCTTTTTCTCTCATCGATTTTCTCTATCTGTATACTTGTTTTAGCAATCTTTACTCTATAATTTCAATTCTTAACATTCGATATGCCAGAAAGATTTAACCCTAATCACGGAATTCAAAGCATAAATTCGCTTATATTTGTGAGTTCAAAGTTCCACGCAAAAAACTTGTTTGCCCCAAACCTACTACCAATTTAGTACTTAACGAGAAACAGAAAAACTAACGTGTCTTGCAATGACGAGTTCAAGGTGAAATTGCAAAGAAAAAACAAATACAGAAAAAGAAAAGCTGAAAGGTTATTGACCTTATAAAACAAATCTTCCACTTCCCTCTCGCGAACATCACCGGGAAGATTTCCAACGTAAAGAGTCCTGCTGGAACGGCTACTCATCTTTTCACTTTCCTAATAAATACAGAAGACAAAAATAAATCTAGAGAGTTCAATTAGCATTTAAATAAGAAAGGGGCTGATGTATTTATTTAGGAAATAAATTCATGAATTAGGGTTTTTACCTGCGTGAAGACAGATTGTTCCGAGACGGAGATTTTCGAAGAGAACCTTTTTTAGGGTTTCGAATTTTAGAGAGGGGATAGAGGACCGAGCAAGATAGGCGAAAAAAACAATAAAACTATGTAGGAGATGTTAGGGTGTGGCCGATTATATGGAAATCTTGTTGCACGCTGTGGATATTATTTCAATCAAGAGGGTTAGGTTTAGGCTGTGAAATACTGTGGTTTGACCTTTGACCTGTCCAGCTGTATAACTCAGGCATCCCGCGGGGCCCCTTTTATTTCGTGAGGAGAAATACAGACGTAACTGCCTCGGGTTCGCTGAACTGATTATGTCACGCAAGGACCCGTTAGATAAAGAATCACCCTTTTTTTCATTTTATTTTGGGTAAAAGCATCATAAAAGTCTCTGTACTATATCCAAAGTTACATTTTGGTTTTTTACTGAAAAAATAGACAAAATGGTCTATGTAGGTTAAATGAAAAAGCAAAAACTTAAAATTATGTTGTTTAATGCTTATTTTGATCTTTTATATATAATATATAATAATTAATTCAGTTTTAATCTTTACACATTTATTCAATTTGATCTTATTCTTTTATTTGGAACATAAAATAATTTTTGATTTTGATTTTTTTTAATTATTAGTTGATTTGGTATACTAGCTAAAATAGTTCCACCCAGATAATAAAAGGTTGAGAGGCAATTGTCTTAGAAAATGCTCCTAAAATACATTATATATTAAGAGTGTTCAAAAATACATTCTCTTTATTTTTGCAAATAAAATTCAAAGATTTTAAAATTCTGATTATAATGAATATAGTTTGTAATGAATCAAAGATAGAACAAATGGAAATTATGTTGAGGTTCATTAATAAAGAAGGTTCGACACAATATCAACTTGTTGATTTAGTAAAGGAGACTGTGTTATTGGCTTTAAATAAAGCAATTGATGAGGTTCTTTCACACAACTGTCTTAGTATAAAGAATTTTTTTTATGTAAAGTATATGATGGTGCAAGTAATATGCGAGGCGAATGGGTGAATTGCAAGTTTTAATCTCTAACAGAGCCCTTTTTGACTATTATGTTTACAGCCTTGTTCATCATTTCCAAATAACTTTCGTGGTTGCATCCAAATAAGTTATTCATATCAATCAATCTTTTATTTATATCTCATTAGCATAATTCAAGTAAATGACATGAACAATTAAGAGATACTTAGGCATCTCATATATCAAAATTTATTAACAATGGCGAGCTTGAAACTAGAAAACAATAAAATCAAGTTGGCGTGCTTCAACATCCAAGAGATACTCAATGGGTCTCTCATTTAACTTTGTTAATCTTTTTTTTAAATGTTTTGGTATAACAAAATCAATTATAAAGTATCTCAAAGTTAAAATTGTGATTAATGATAAAATATTATAAAATTATTTTCAAGTATTCTTAAACTCATAAAAAAACTTTAACATGTCTTCAAATATATTCAACAAGATTAATTTCTTTAAAATACTTTAATAATATCCTTTCAAAATCCATTTTATAATATTTGGAAAACTTGTATTGATACAAGCAAGCTCAATACACACCCCGAAAGACTTCTACTAACTTCTATCTATACAAAGGAGTCAGTGTACTGATACAACTAGACTTTTACCAATACAACGTTGACGGTGAGCCTTTAAGAATTCCCCTTCACCTTCTATCGATACAAATGTTAAGGTGTATTTCTGGAAGTCCCCTTCTTTTGAAACCCTAAGACATGTGTCGATACAAGCCCATTTATAGTGATACAAAGAGCTCCAATTTTTAAAGAGTTCTATCGATACAACTAGTTCCTAAGACTACAATTAATACTCAAATTTATTGCTACAATGGCTCTAACCAAGCCTAACGTCTCCAATATAGTTAGAAGACATAAATACAAGTCAAGGGCTCCACATTAAAAATAAGAAAGAAGTTTGCAAAATCAATTGTATACAAATCCAATATTTACTTATGTTATTCTCATTGTTCTTCATACACACATTTGTGGAGAAATTTCTTTCAGTCTTGTAGGTGTTGTATAGTCATTAAGTGAGCTTGATCATTGTAATATCAACCTTTGAAAGGTATCTTTGATATTTTCTCTTATTTATTGTTTTTGTAAGGGTTTGCTTGAGGTTATGGATAGAAAACCTTAAGCGAAGCGACTTTATTTTGCTTAGATAGTGATTGTAAATGTTAAACCTTATCCTCAAAAGGTTACAAATTAGTAAGTTTAGAAAAATCCTTAATTATGATAAGCTATTGTAGTGGAGGCAAGCAATTGGAGACAAACCACTATAAATTATTGTGTCTTTCTTATTACCATATTTTCTTCAATCTTTTAAAACATCAATTCACCCCTCACCTTTTTGGTGTATCCCCAATAAGCAATGTAACACTGTCTCATAAACCATAAGATTGTTCCTCTTACTAGCAATGTAACACTATTGTGTTTCCATTTCTTTATTTAGTTGTTAGCACTATTGTTCTCGACTAGCTAATTGAGTAGGAAAGAATTATTAGACAGAGAATAATAAGAACACAAGGTTGGAGGAAATTATTGTTTTGCCTTTATGTCTCCCTTTGTCTTACTTTTCATTTGTTTGTTGTTTCATGAGTTAAGTGCCTTTTCCTTGCACAAGATGCATATTTTAAGATGAGATTGTTGGGGAGGATATATTTTTTTTATTGGAAAGCTCATCATCCATGCAGTGGCAAAAAGAATGACTTTAGAATGGTTGATTCTTGAAAGTCCAAAGACAATTTTAGAGTTTATTTGCAAAGATTAGTTAGAGATATTAGTTGATGGTAAAGTAGTTGTAAATTCTCATAACCAACAATTGCTATATAGAAAATGGGGATTAATTGTAAATAGGGAATATGAGTAGTTTTTACTTCTTTATAATCAAGTATGATATGTAGCAACAGTTTGTAACCTCTCTAACCTGACCTAGACGTTATGGCCGAATTTTGGAGGCTACATTGGCCACCGAAATGACATAGTAAAATCGTTCAATTTTGTAATTATTAATTTATCTTAAAAAAAAACTTAGGGTAGTTGTAAATAAAAAAAAACGTTTGTAAGTCAATTAAATGTAGAGTCTAATTTAATAAGTGTCGTGACATTTGAGAAAAACTTAGTTAATTTCCTCAAATTGACTTTTAAAACTCCAATTTCATTATTACGCAGCAAAAAAAGTAAAGCCTTTAGTTTTATATGAAAAACGTATCTTATGTAATATTAAGCCAGTTATTAGAATTGTTTGATCTTTAACAAAATTCCATGCATGCAAAATCCCAATTATAAACAAACCCATGCCACAGTCTAAAATGAACAAAATTACAATCCAAAAACTATATAAAATAAATTAAAACCTAAATTTGCTTTATTAAATAAAATCGATATGAGACCTTCGTATGTCGTGTTTGATCCTAACCTTGAGGATTATTTGTAAGGATAAAACTATAGGGTGAGCTTTTAAAAGCTTAGTGTGAGTTTTAAACAGAATAAACAATGTATATATATACAAACAATCAAGTTTTAAGGTGTGTTACAAGTATAATTTTACATGCAAGCAATAAATAATGCACTAAGCATGCTTAACATGCAGCCAATAAACAATAACAATCAGCATGCTACAAGATAAGTAGTATCAATAAAAATCAACCAATTTCAGCAATCATACAATCGGCTTAACCTTTATAGCACTTACACATTCGATCAGTCACGTTTTAAGGCCCTTGAACAATCGACCAACCCACCTTACCACTTACCACGTTTGGCCAACCTCATGTGTGACGACTTTATAGTCAGGGGTGTCGAAAAGTATATTTCCAGGACTCTGTTCCTGTAAATCATGCTCGTAAATATTTTTAATAAATATTTACGAAGTTAGTTGTGTAGTTAATTAGATTTTGGTTAAGTGAACTTGTATGAATTAAGAGTTATTAAGTATAAGGACTAAATCGCGTATAAGGTAGAAGTTAAATTATGATCTAAAAATAATTAAAGGGACTAAAGAAACAATTATACATTTGTTTCTTTAAGTGGACGACATTGATGGTTGTATTATATATATGATAATTTAATATATATTATATGTTTTAATGAATGAAGTAAAATTTATATTTATAAGTTATATAATAATAATGGTTATTATAATAAAAACATAAAGAGATGGTGGTGACATGCAAATTAAAAAGAATAAGAAAAAGAAAGAAAGAAAGGAGGGTCATCGATCGTAAACATAGAGGCTTTAAGGTTCAAATTCAAAATTGGTTAATCAATTTAGTCTTTTTTCTTGTAATTTTTATATTTTTAGAATCCCGGTGTTTAGAGCTATTCGACCCATGTTGAAATTTTAGGATTGATTAAGATTTTAGATGTTGTTATTATTGAATAGCTTTAGTTTTAAAGATTAAATTGATAGATTTTAAATTGGAAATTGAAACAGATTAAGTTGTGGAACAAATTGTAAATTTTGGGTAATAAGGATTAAATTGTAAAAATTTTGAAATTCAAGGGTAAAATTGAAAATAGGAGTTAAATTTAGCTTAAACTGAAATTTGTATAAAAATATAGGATTAAATATGAAGAATAAAAATTAGTCTCGGTTTAGGGACTAAATTGAAATTTAAGCAAATGTTGAGTAAAATTGAAATATTCAATGTGAAATTGAATTATGTTGTATTGATGTATTTTAATTGTTTTAATTCTATAGCTAACATCGTACCGAAATCCTCGACTAAAAAGGGAAATGATAAAATCGACGTTGAATAGCTCAAAATCCACGGTTTGTATTTCTATAATCCGAACCTAATTGTTAATTGTTGTATTTTGATTTAATGCATATGGTAAGTGGTTGAGGTGAGTATTTTGGCACTTTGATAGTGAATTGAAATTATAGTTGATTGAAATGGATTGAATTGGTATATACATTATGAATGTACTGATTATTAAATTGAAATGAACATATGTGTAAATGTGATAATGTGCAAATATGAGAATTGGATATTGGTTGTATTTGGAAAGTGAATTGAAACCCTATTAATTGTATCAGGCTGAGTAGGATATAGATGGCATGTTATAGGATAGAAAGAGTTTAGAAATTTCTTCGACTTCGAGTCGATGAGGCACTAGGTGCCAAATTGCTTCGGTTTAACCGACGAGACACTAGGTGTCAATTTATATAGCGCTTGGCACAGTTATTACTTCTGATTTATCCGATGAGGCACTAGGTGCCAAACTAGTGTGTTGGTTGGATCCGGGTATACGTTCGAGTCCAAGTCGTGCTAATAGGAGTAAATAAATAATAAAGTTTTATAATTGATATTAAAATGGCATGGTATGTGAAATGGAAATGAGATAGTAGATTGAAAATGAAATGTGAAATATGTTGTAAACAAATGGAATGTATGAGTTATGTACTCATGAATTGATTATGGAATGGATCATGCCATTGTTTAAATGAAAAGTGGAATGATATGTGAAAAGCTATTTTTATAGCAAGTGATGTGAATTGAGATATTTGTTAAACAAATCAAATATGATAGCATGTGAAATTTGAATATGGTATGAAACAATATGGTAATATGCATGAAATTGAAATGATGATATATGACAATTGTAAGCTTAGACAATAGCATGTTCGTATAATTCAAATTATGCATTCTTGTATCATTATGTCTTTAATTGTTCGAACTATAGAAATATCACTGAGTTTTACTCAGCGTATGATTTTGTTTTTCGTACGCAGGTTAAGTACTTCTCTTTTGATCGCCGGCTCAGCATCCAACAACGATCCCGATCTCAAATGTGGTGAAGTTTACCTTTTGTGATGGCATGTACCTAGGATGTCTTAGTTGATAGCTATTTTATGAATGGATTTGTAAATGGGGATATAAATATATGTTTGTGTTTGAAGCCATAAATTGGCATGTTATTTTGGAACCATTGCTTGTGAAGTGCATGTGAACTTAAGCTTGATATTTTAGGTAGTTATAAGTTAGGCTTAAGTGAATGAATTGGTATGCTTAAAATCTTGACTTGAATGATGCATTGATGATATATATTTTGATGTTATAAATGTGGTACCAATGAGGGTACATTGGTTAGGCACCTAGGATGATTGTTTTGACGTGTTTTGAGTATGTTTGACTGTTTTTTGTATAGGTTAAACAAATGGATCTTGAGTTGCTTAATGCCCAAGCAAGTAGAAAATGATAAACTTGTTGTTTAAGATACATTTTAGGTCTACACGGCCAGACACACGGGCGTGTGAGGCCATTTCGAGAGTTATACGACTTGGCACATAGGCGTGTGGCTTGGCCGTGTGACCCAAGTCAAATAGTTACACGGGCTGGGACATAGCTGAGTGTCCTTATTTCGAAAGTTACACGGCCTGAGGCATGAGCGTGTGTCTCAGCCGTGTGACCTCTGCAGTTAAATTTTTCTAACTTTTTCTTCAAATTTTCAAATGTTCCAGATTAGTCCCAAATTGGTTCTAAAGCGATTCTAAGGCCTCGAGAGCTTGAATAAAAGACGATATGCATGCTTAATGACAGATTATGTTATGTTTATTGTAATGTTTTGAAATGAATGATTTAGGTTACGTTTATTCGGTAATGCTCCGTAACCCTATTCAGGCAACGGATACGGGTTAGGGGTGTTACATCATGGGTGGCATAAGACCATTCGACCAATGCCAAAATAATACATACACCACTCAGCAGACATTCAACAATAGTACACATGCTTTCATCAAACATCAAACACTCAAAGTTAAGATCCACACCTGAATAACACAAATTTAAAGCTTTATCGCTAATCTACAACTCCTATGTTTCAGATCTGTACCTAACACAAAAAAATAATTGTTAGAAATCAGTACTAATCACCCTATAGGGTTCGACCAAATCAAAGAAAAAGAATGACCATTCAGATCTGATTTTTGGAGTTCACTTACACTTCAACTGATTAAATAGAAGATGTGATCGATCTCTTATGATGTCACTGATGATTCGAGACGTTCAGATAGGGACCTTCCATAAAAAAAACACATTAGAATCAGCTGGAACAATTTGTGAGATTTGAACACACATAAAAAAAAAGAATGATCCCACACTTTGTTGTGCATTCAAAAATAGAGTCAGATATTGAAAACTTACACTTGTACGAATCCAAAATAGAAGAAGAATAAGAAGAAAAAATATTCGGTAGAAACGAAGCGGTAACAATGGAGGAAGAAGAAAACCAATAGAGAATCAACCACAAAAACAAAATAAGGAAGAGAGGAAAGGAGAAGGGAGGGACGACACAATAGAGAAGAAAATGAGAGAAAATTAGGGTTTAGGGGCAAGGGGCGACAATAATGAAAAAGAAAAGAAAATAGTAAAAGATGGGAGAGAAAAAGGGGGCGACAACAAATAAAAAATATGTTTTATACCTAGGTTAAAAAGCAAGGGACGACAGAACTAGGGCTTTGGGCAAAAATGTAGAACATAAAAATTATGCAAGGGAAAGGGTTCAAACTCAAGTTTCAATAACAATTTCACTAACTCTTAACCATTAGACTAGTAACTCATTTTATTTATTAAACTTACATAACATAACTATAAAAATCAGGATGTGACAAAATTTGCATCATTTTTTTAGATGAATAAAATTTTCTTATAAATGAAAAGACATATTCTCTGTGTTGATCATAGTTTATACATCATTTAAAAATATTACTATACTGGAGGGACGGATATTTGAAATGCATCATTGATTTGAGTGAATCATTGTAGTAAAATAGTTTGTTGTTGAAGTTATGGCTATTAAAAGTAATTGTAGTTAATCAAAAAATAGTAATTTATGAGCCTACTATGCCATAGGGATGTTCAAATGATTAACCAATCGCTTAATGAATCAATTAGCATCAATTGAACTAATCGAACTTTTTAATCCTTTAAATGTTAATTGAACTAAAATTTTCAAAAAAATTTAATCGAACCAAAATATTTTGGTTATTTCGTCGATTAATCAATTAACTAAAATTTATATTTTTATTTTTATTGTTAAAATAAGTATAAAACATATAAAAAATTGATAATGTTCGTTTAACCGAATTAAACTACAAATAATTTGTATT
Source organism: Gossypium raimondii (assembly GCF_025698545.1). Lineage (NCBI taxonomy): Eukaryota > Viridiplantae > Streptophyta > Magnoliopsida > Malvales > Malvaceae > Gossypium > Gossypium raimondii. The sequence continues at coordinate 52,952,593 of NC_068575.1, forward strand.
ATTAATTATTAAGTTCGGTTGATTTGGTTAATTATCCAATTTTAAACTGAATTAATCGCTAATTGAATTTTTAAAAATTATTAACGAACTCCGATTGAATTAGATGGATTAGAACACCTCTACAATATATATCAACATGCGGATCTCTCATTGATTCTGAAAAAAAAAAAAACCAAAACATGTTAAATCATCTATATCAAAGTCAAACAAGCTAGCTTCTAGGAATTTTTGTTGTTGCATGGCTACCATTTTCTCCCCCAATAATGACACTGTTATCTAATCCAAAAAACAAGTTCAATTGGAATGTGATGAAAGAAAAGGCCAGGCACCAACCGACAAAGGCTAAAGAAATTCTGTTGTCGGCCCAATCACGGGCTCGACAAATCATAACTAGGCCCAAAGTGACAATTCAACTTTTCAGATTTTTTTTAAAAAGAAGGATTCATAAGATTTAAGAGATATAAAAGTAGACACACAAGAATTCACTGGACCAATCAAAAGACAGGACTATTAACTGGAGTTAGTAGGCTCACCTCATAAACCTACTTTTAAGTTTATTTAATTCAAGTAATTAGTATGTAATAGAGTACCCGAACAAAATTACCAGTGGCTCTATTCAGTATTCACCCACCATTCCCTTCCCTAGTATAATTTTTCACAAAGGTTTTAGCCCGACTTTTCAATTTATTGAAATTAAACATTAACCATATTGATTATTTGTCATACCTGTGTTAATCGTTAGATTAAAATTACAAGCAAATAACAAGGTGTGGGTTCCGACAAATATAACTTGGAACAAAAGCGCGTTAAATCATAAACCAGCTTGACTTTAACAACTGCTCAAGTTTAGGCCGTCAACTTGTTATACTTCAACTTCAATACCCAACAATCCAACACATGTCCCTTTTTCCCAACTTCAAAACTCTATGAAAGACAATGACCAAAAACAAAATATCTATGAAGACGACGACGTTCTCAGAAAGCTACGGTTACGAGTTTAGACTTTCCTTCCAGCGGAAAATATATTATTAGAAAAAGAAGGCGATGCACGCAATTAGGCCAACCCATGTGCCACTCATTTAGTTTCTGCAGAGTGCAGAGAGAGGTAAGATAAAGGCAAAGCGTAGATATAGTTTTTGTTCATAGCAAACAAATACAATGGCCGCATTTTGGGTACTCATGCAGAAAGGTAGGTTCAGTGCAAGCATTGATTAGAACAAAACAGAAAGCTAAAAATGAAAAACCAAGTAAGCATTTGATGCATGATTTAATCAATGCGGAAAGAATAAGAATCAAACCCTCTTTCCTTCTTCAACCAACAAAATTTTTTGTCGCTACAAGAACCAATTATTCTTCAATATAATTCCTCACAATCCGGACATTGCCCCCAAAAACCATGCACTACCTGTACATTTCAACATCTTTTGTAAATTTATATTATAATAATAATAACATTTTTTTCTGGTTCATGGTATTTGAAGTTATTTAATTGTTGGGGACTTCAACGTGTGTTGGATAGAATCCAGTGGACAGATGAGTGGGCAAACAATATATATATATAATTGAGAGGGAACCTTCTATGCCCATCGCTGGCTCAATCATTTTACAAGGTAAAGTACTGAAAATAATGTTATATTTATAGGGAAGGCGAACAATAAATGATATTTCTTTTTTATGTTAGCTACTAAAATCATAGTATAGAATGGAACCACTTGCAAAACATATAGATATATAAACAAAGATGGTACCTAATTCCACGTTAATTGACGTGATATATTAATTAGTAGAGAATATTAAAACTCAGTTCCACCCGCCATGAACTTCCAACCACTACAGCTCCTCTATATGGTTGATTAGAGCAGCTTAATTTATTAAATTTAATTCATAAGACTATTGATGCAGTCCTTGGTTGTTTACGATTGTTTCCCATGATTGTCCATTGCCTGGTATGGTTTGTGGGAGAGCAATAATTGAGGGAATTATGTTCTTGCCTTCCGTCATACAAATGTTGTTCAAAAACAGGAAGCAGCAAAATACAAATTGTGATTGAAATTTGAACGTTGTTCCAACTTGACTCAATATATTCCAACAAAACTGCTTTGATGGTTTGATTTAACGTTGTGAACAAGGTAGTGGGGATATCGATTTTCTGAATCAAGTAGAAAAGTGGGGATAAGAATGAATGGAAATTAACCACAACAAGTGCCGCTGCCTCAACTCAAGGAAAGATACGAGTGACTGATTTTTGGTGCATGTCATTTTCGGATGGATTAATTTTAGGCCTAATTAATGGAATAACATGCATGGTATCCTTTTAGGTAAATGACTCATCGCATTTCACACTGTATACTAGGCACGAGTTAAAGATGAGGCGTAAAATAAAATTAATGCCATCAGTTATTAAATTTAATTAAAATTTTCATTAGAATAGTGCGGACCAACTAAGCAATTTTGTTTCTATTACATTAATTATTAACATATATGTGTGTAAAACTCACTGCGTTAGTTGTAAACAATGATTGAAGATATATATTAAAATGCCTCAATTTATAAGTTACAGATTTTTACATTGCCATTGCTACTTTAATACAAATTGTATACTTTTCTTCCAACTATTTATTTAATGAATTATCCTATACTATATACCAAAAAACCAAAATTTTGAATTTTGGTTTAAAATATATTTTTAATAATTTTATTATAAGTTCTAATCCTACCTATTCCTTTTGAGATCTATTAACAATATTGAAAGAGATTGCTCCGATCTTGTCATTGTACCAAAGCTTGGTGTTTAACACAATTTTTGTTTTCCTTGTTCTCAATAGTCGGTGACTATTCTACTTCACTTCCTAATTTTACCGTTGAGCAATGGTAATTTTTTTTTACAGTGTTTGGTAATACACAATTCTTTATTACCAATTGATTGAATGGTTTTATATCATTTTGAAAAGTCATTACACAAATAATCGAGTTTTATATCAATTTCATGCATCGCATTTAGTATATAAAAGAAGAAATAAAAGTATATTCGGGTTAATTTTTGAGTTTCAAAATAAAATTTTAATTACATTAAAAGTAACTCTCCTTTTAAATTTAGTTTTAAATATGATTAAGTAAGTCTTATTTTTAATATATACTTTTTAAATTTATATTTAAAGTGAGTCTCATTTTAAATTAAATTTTAAATATAATTAAGTGGGTCTCTTTTTTTTTCAATATATATACAATATACGGAAACATTTAAGTTTTAGGTTATTTTTGTATTACAAAACACTTTTTTAGTTATATTTAAAGTGGATCTCATTTTTGAATTGATTTTATAATAAATTAAATTAATTATTAAATACAATAAAATAAAATTATTATTTGATACATTAATCGTGAAGTTTTTAACTCAACAAGTCGGTTTAAGAAACCGTCATGTGTCTTATTATTATTTTGTAAATATCAATTAATTACATTTGACAATTTCTTAAGTTCGTTTGTGGGGTTAAAAACTTCATTATCGGTGTATCAAATAACAATCCATAAAATATATATATATATATATTGATATTATCTGTCTATTTTATAGTTCATGTTCAGGATTCGTGGTTGCCCTTTTAACCTTATTGCTTCCAAGGTTTGAAATTGTGGCACCCATTGAGTGTGTAATGTATTTTACCATTGACATTTTTAAAAACAAGTAAATATATTATTTTATCTCATTTTAACTAAGAAAAAATATAATGGTGTAATCTTTACTAAAAATAGAATTTGTAGTGTCTCTATTCCATTTTTAATAATTTACAATGTCAAAATAATAAAATATATAAGTTTATATTATTATTTATTTTTTATAAATAAAATTAAATAAAAATTATTTCTATGGGATAAAAGGTTTCAGAAGTTGGAGTTGGAGTGTGACAATGGCTTGTTGGTTGAGACCATTTTTACTGGAGGTGCCACGAATAGCAGGATGACGGAACTAAGAATGTTACATAGTATGCTTATTCGTCCTTGGGGAATTCGTGTAATACATATTCCTTGAGCCCAGAATATTGTGGCAGATCGGTTGACAAATTCTATAAGTTCAAAGTTGATGAGATTTGATTTGATGGAAGAGTCGGGCTGTTAGTTAGGGAAGTGCTGATGGTGGAGTCCAATCTCTCTAGTTTGAATTAGATTGCATTTTTGTTTTGTTGTTGCTGTTTATTTATTTATTAAAAAATAATTTATGTATTTCTATAAAAAATTTAAACAAAACTCTTCAATTAAAAAAAACAATATATTTTAATTAAATTGTACTATTAACCGTGGATCGCATAGATAAAAAAGGAATAGTTATTTTATATAAATGGGGTTTAACTTAGGTTCCATGAGTTGCTGACCTATCTAAATATTTGTTTAATTGAAAAAAGAAAATGAAACATTACTGTCAAGCTTCTAACAACATGATACATGTATTTAACCTGCTAAAAGATTCTCCATAAATCATTTACAAATTAGTATCAACTAACCATCCCTATTATATTTGATTTGATGCCATCTTAGTAATAAATCTCCCCCAGTTGATTCATTTCATGTGTTCTAATCCACAGCTGTTTTGCATTTAATAATGCATGCTTTTTTCTTCTTTTTTTTCGGTAGCGCCACCCGAAGTTCTTTATCGCAATCATAATATCAACTAACAATATATCTTAGGGAGTCTTTTTCTCAATTTCCCTTATCTTATAATAATTACGAAATTAGTTTTTAAGTTATTATAATCTAATTTTTAGAATTTTATTTATATTATAATTATGGAGATGTTTGTGTTTTAAATTTAAAAATAAATACATGACCTTTAAATCCGAGACAAAATAATTTTGTAAATCTCTATTTCATTATTTGAATTATCTTTTCATTTATTTTATAAGTAAATTTGTTACATAAATCTTTTCAAACAAGTCATAATTAAAAATAATAATAATAAATTACTCTAATTGTTGGTAAACATATAACTTGAAATGTTGATTTTTTCGAATTTATTCTATATAAATGATTAGTTTTACTAATTTTATATATAAATTATTAAATTTAAATTTTGGACTCAACTATTTAACTTACCAATAAAATTAAATTTACAATTTTTATAAAATATATCGTCAAATTAAGATACAACTTACTTTTTAAGAGAGAAAATTTACAATTAGACAGAAAAAAAAATTCCAAGCAGAAATAATGTTGGTTCAACTCAAAGCAAAAAACCATTAAGAAAAATGTTAGTGTCGAGGATTAAGGCGGTGAGGGTGGGTGAAATTAGATGGGGGCGATTTGGGGGGATTGACCAGGCAAAAAAAAAAAAAAAAGGGCAGTGGATAAAACGTGGAAAAATGAAATCCTTGAGAGCCGGCCACTGCCCAACACGTTGCTTAAGATGGAATGCTCCAACGAGACGACGTGCAATTCAAGTCCTGTTTCTCTGGGTCCCACACTTGCTCACTCTATTTCTTGTTTATATTGGTCCAACCCTCACCCAGGGTTTTTTCTCGTACTCTTTTCTTTGGGTACAAAATAATTACAGTTTACTCTTACATTTCAAGCGCCAGCCGAACCGAAAGAACAGGAAAAATAAAGTCTAATTTTGGTTTTAGTCCCTTTATTATGTTAAAATTCTCTAAACTTTAAAAATTCAACTAGCATGTAAATTTATTATTAACTGAACATGATTGATTGGAACTACTAGTAACATTGTCAAAATAAAAGATTAAATTATACTAAATTAAAAATCCACTTCCCATAAATTATTTACCACCCTTCTTTCTGGGTTCGCGTAATGAAGGCTTTAAGCTTTCATTCAGTTGGAACCAAAGGAAGTGAAGATGCACAACTTCATCAAAGTTATTCATATTTGTGCATGGCTTACGTAATGTGGTTTTCGCTTAAAGATAACCAGATTTGGAAAAAAAGAAGAAGATGAAAATTAAAAGCAAATATATGTACTTGGCGTCTAAATGACTCAAAGTTTGATCCACCAAATTTGGTTTTGAGTGCATATATGCGCTTTTATCGTCTTCTTAATTAGCTCTTGTGGTGTTTTTGCATATTCTACCATATTAGAAATATATGTATATAATGGGAAAGTTTTTTATTAGATTTCCATAAATGAACGAACAATGTAATTTTTTATAATATATCATAAAAATAAAAATTACTAATTTAGAAAAAGAAAGTTATAATCTGAATTAACAAAAAAAAAAAAAATTGGACCTAAGAGTTTAGGGAATTTACAAAGTAATCCATTCCAAGCTTTAACTTCACTTTAAAGTTTAAAAGGCTTTTACGGATTTGGGTGTAGCAATAGAAACAGGTTTGGTTTGCTAATGGAAACAAATGAATTTGTTCAAAATCAAAATCCTTTACATATATATTTTAGGTAATAATATAACATATCATCATTAAATTAAATAAAAAACAAAAAATTATAAATAAATATTGATAATTTTATTTAAATATAATTAAAAATTAATTGTAATTATTATAAATAAATTTAAGATACAAGTTTAGTGTTTTTAATTCATTTATAAATAATTATTTTCATAATTGCTTCCTAACATTTAATATATTCCTATAATATGAAAAATACAAATCTAGCGCATTTTACCCTCTTAACGAGTTAATTCTGAAGAGCGTTAGAGAGAAGTCTTGTTGATTATTCTATACATCTACAAAAAATAAAATAGAAAAAGTGATTCAACTGTTCAAAGACTTCCAAGTCAACCCATAAGTAAGGCAACATGATGCGTAGTATTTTTAGGCTAAATCCACGTGACATGTTAATATTTAATTTTAGACATAGTAATACGGTAAAAAATGTTATGCTTCAATCCACAGACATTTACTTTGTAGACACCCTTTTCATATTTCATTTATACTTGGATTAGGATAAAATAATGAATGAAATCTTTAATTAGCGTGAATATTATTGTTTTATTTTGAAACTAATAAAATTATATTTTTTATTTTTATTTCGAAGTAAATAAAATTATTTTCTTAAAATTTAGTATATATCAAAGAAATTCAATTTTAATATATCGCGTCGGATTAAAAGTTTAAAACCCATGAAATTCAATTTATTTACTTTTCAAACCAAAAAAACAAAAAAAAAGAAATCATCAAAGGGATACTTTTGTCATATCAACTTTTCCCAATCCCTTTATTTATATTTAATCTCCTTTTATTCTTACATCTCCCCCCCTTCCCCTCCCCTCGTCCCCGTTCCACTCTCATCACCTCTGCCTCAACACGTTGGGGACTCAGGCTCGCGGCGCTTCAGTGAATTCTTTTGAATTTCTCCTTTTTATTTGATCTTATAGTTTTTTGTTTAGTTTTTGAAGCCGAAGAGGGATGGGATCGGAGCTCATATACAGAGGCCATGAGACTCAGCTTGCTTCAGATTCCTATTCACCTAAACCGGTTAAACCATGGGCCTCTGTCACGCGCGCGGTCCGGTACATGCTCCGGGAGCAGCGCCTCCTCTTTGTGCTCGTCGGCATTGCCATAGCTACTCTGGTCTTCACCGTCTTCCCGGCCTCGCGTGCTGCGCACGGCCCCCACCTCCACTCCACCACCCCGCTCCTCGATTCTATCCCCTACTTCCCCATCGAGACCCAAAACAAGTTCTCCTATGCACACCGGCTCGGGTTCGGGTCGGGCAATCCAACCGGTAAGATTCCGTTGGGGCTGAAGCGGAAGGGGTTGAGAATCGTCGTAACGGGTGGAGCTGGGTTCGTGGGGTCGCACCTCGTGGACCGTCTGATAGCGAGAGGAGACAGCGTGATCGTGGTCGATAATTTCTTCACCGGAAGGAAGGAGAACGTCATGCACCATTTCGGGAACCCCAACTTCGAGCTTATACGCCACGACGTCGTTGAACCTTTACTCTTGGAAGTTGACCAGATCTACCATCTCGCTTGTCCTGCTTCTCCAGTCCATTACAAATTTAACCCCGTCAAAACTATCATATCCTTTTTATCATTTAATTTTAATCAATAATTTATTACTTTACAAAATCCTATATGTTTTTGCATTATTTGTTTATGGTTTATACTTGGTTTTTTTTCCCCTTAATTCGAATGTGTTTTTTACAAGACAAATGTGGTGGGAACACTAAACATGTTAGGGCTGGCAAAAAGAGTTGGTGCCAGGTTCTTATTAACCAGTACCAGTGAAGTATATGGAGATCCTCTACAACATCCTCAGAAAGAAACTTACTGGGGCAACGTTAATCCCATCGGTTAGTTTTTTATCCCTTTTTGACTGTAGTACCATTAAATCTGCGGTCGGGTTGGAACTGAGAGTCGGGTTTACTATACACATTTGTTGTCTTATATTTTTGGGCACCGGCGCAAAAAATTTTTTTTAGATCTTGTCGAACATTTCACGCGAAAGCCGTGATTCATGGTAGTATGCCCAACAAATTTTACTTTTTATCCTACCACACAATTACACGTTTTGCATATCTAATATCACATCACTTTACACAAAAAATGTTTTTTTTTTTTGGGGGTTTTGGAACGGCGAGAAAAAAAAAGCAACTTTTTCTTTTTGGATCGGTGAGAAATGAAAACCGACAACATGGAAGTGGTGCTGAGGTTGTGACTGTAAATTTGGATTCTGAGTTTGGAGTTTAGTGTCAAATTAGATTTGTTTGGTGTTGTGTTTGTTGTTGTTTTGGCGTTTGTCTCTGCTTAAATTCTGGAAAAGCTTTTTTGAATTATTTGCATTTTAGAGTTTATTTTTTTGGAGCCCCACCAAATAAATATTTTTTGAATGTACGACGACAGGTGTCCGAAGCTGCTACGATGAGGGAAAGCGTACTGCCGAGACGTTGACAATGGACTATCACAGAGGGGCCGGAGTTGAGGTTAGTTAACCTACATTTTGCATTTATTAAGAGCAATTACTGTACTACTCCACAATTCGCAGATTAGATAATTTATTTTTTCCGACATAGCATCAAACTTTTAAATTACTAGTGGATTGCATGATCTCTATTATTGGAGTAATTCATAAAATTTGGTGTTCCAGGTTAGGATCGCCAGAATTTTCAATACTTATGGACCTCGTATGTGCATCGATGATGGTCGTGTTGTTAGCAACTTTGTTGCTCAGGTACTCTTTCGTTTTTCTAGAAAAGACATTGCTTGATTGGTCGAATCAAGATGTTTATGTTGATAATTAAATAATGAATGCAGGCTTTAAGGAAGGAGCCTTTGACTGTGTATGGTGATGGGAAGCAGACAAGGAGTTTCCAATATGTTTCTGATCTGGTAATTGATGTTTAATTATTGTTTTGGTTGGAAATATTTTGCCTTCTTTATATATTATAATGTTGGTGGTATGGCACTAGTTTACTTTTTCATATTAGTATTTATTTATTTAACCTATATGTTTCTTAGCTGGTATAAATCTGCAATCTCAAGTGAAAAACTGGAAAACTAGGCCCTGCACATGGTTTCAAAAGTACATGTTGACATTGCATGGTAAAAAAAAGGAGAGTTTAAGATAAGATATTTGAGGATGGGAAATGTTACCTTGCTCCTGAATTTTTCGTTTAGGGAGTGTAAAAACCATTTGAGGAAAACATACACCATGTGACTTGTACCAAATTCAAGTCCCTTGTGGACCAGCAAATTTTATTTGTTCCACAGTTTGGTTTGAAGCATGCTTCATTGTCTTTTCATTTTCAATGGAACTTTTAGTTCTTTTGAGCCTATATTGAACGAATCGTACTTGCAAGAAATGTTGGTATCGCCCTGCTTCCTTTAACGGCATCTTGAGTGACAATATTGAGAATTTTTTATTTTCTTTACTGCATTATTTTATATGTTTGGTCAGCAGTTTAGAATAACTTTGGTATTGGAACTTTGCATCTTGGGTGTACTATGTTATCTTATTTGGGGTAGGCTTTTTCCTCGTGTAGCTGTATCTGTGGGCCTGGGGGTGTATGCTCAAATTTTTTTTTGTCTAATATCAACACTGTCCTCCCTCTGGGGTATATGTTGTAGATCTGAACTGTTCTCTGCTGTGGGTCCGGCATTATTTGGTTAAAATTGGGACCAAAATGGTTAATTTACTTCGGCTTGAAAGCTAGACCAGAACTTGTTTTGTACTTATGGCCACATGCTTTTGTACTTGTTTTGGATCCTTGAAATTTCATGTCTGAAAAAATAATTTGGGTTGAAACAGGTGGAAGGTCTCATGCGTTTAATGGAAGGAGAACATGTTGGACCTTTTAATCTTGGAAACCCGGGCGAATTCACCATGCTTGAGCTTGCTGAGGTAAGAACTATATTCACTACATTCTGTGGAAGCTTGGAAAAACTAATAACAAATGTGTTGCTGATAAAGACGATGGTCGGATATTTAGTTACGAGCTTCAATGTGGCATGAAATGAATACTGTGTTATACAGTACTGAGAATTCTCCATGTGTATTACATTATAGGTGGTACAAGAAACAATAGACCCAAATGCGAAGATAGAGTTCAGGCCGAACACAGAAGATGACCCACACAAGAGGAAGCCTGATATCTCAAGAGCCAAAGAGTTACTTGGTTGGCAACCCAAGGTCTCCCTCCGAAAGGGTCTCCCTCTAATGGTTTCGGACTTCCGACAACGTATCTTTGGTGATCACAAGGTCGGCAGCACCACCACCACCACCAACGACTCGTCATCTTAAGATGGCCTATATACTCTTCTCAGAGACACAGCGATAAAAAGATATAATGGTTAAGAGGAAAAGAGCTTCTCCTAGTCTTTTCCCTATTGAAACAATTATTATTATAGTGTATCTTTATGATAGATGTGGGATGGAGTTTTTTATTTTATATTTTTGACATTTATTTGCTTGCCATCTTTGTAGCTTCAATGTTTCTGGTCCCTTTTTAAGAGTTTTAGTTTTACAGTGAGCTTTCCGGATCTAAAAAGGTTGATATTTTCCCCCCATTTTAGTGCTAGTGCAAGGTGCTTGCTTATGTTTAGAATCTGCCGGAAGAAGATGAATATGGAAGATGATTTGCCTGACAATATTTTAGGTCTAATCCTTTCCCAATAAATAATAAATCTCCCGGACATCGACTCTGGCTTTTGTGACTCCTTGCACACGAGTTTATGTGGATCTAAGCAAGTGCTTCTCTTGGGCTAATGCTAGAGTTAACAAAGTACTTCTCTTTTCACAATAAATTGCCCTAAGATCCTTTCGCTTTGCTTCAAATATATTAAAGTTAGTCGCAAGAGAGAAAATTTTAAGGCACTAAATAAAGCAGAAGCAAAATTCAAAATACAATAAAGAACAAATAAATAGAAAAGTCACAAGAAAATTGAGCACGATCTTAAATATATTCAATAACTTTGAATGAAATAAGGAAATGTTTCTATTTATAGTTGAGTTTCCTTAGATCCAATAGTACAATTTAAATTATAATAATAATCGAGATCAAAACTTATCTACAAGATAAGAGTTTAAAAGATTTAAATTTTATATAATCTTATCCTTTAGGATTTACAAATATTCACCATGATAACTCTAGTTTTATTAAAGTATGTCACTGGGCCACCAATAAGTCTCTATAAGACATTTTGTATGCATTCGATATGGACTTTTATTTGCAGTTTGTGACACAAGATTAAATTTGGATCTACAACTAGTAGTTTTAACCTTCTCTTTTCACCCTAAAATTGTCCCAAAAAAAATTCATGAATTAAGGGCTGCTTTAGTAGCGGTTTGGAAATGTGAATTGGAAAGATGTTTTTGAAAGGTAAAATTTTATTATGGGACTTTTTATTTTGTGTAAATTGTGAATTTAATATTTTTATTTTTATTTGATCAATTATAGTATTGGCATTTTCAATTTTGAATTTTTGAATTATGTGCAAAGTTATAGATTTAATCCATGCTTACTAATTGGATCATTCTTAGTGTCTATATTTTTGAATTTCAAAATTTTAGTTTTCATGTCGTTAAACTTATTAATTGATTTTTGTGAGTAATATGTGAAAATAATAGATATAGCATTACACGCATGATAATATATCAAGTTTTAAAAATAACAAAACTTAACTTCATGGATTTAATAGTTATCATTTGGTTAGGACTAAAATTTTCAAATTCTAAAATTATAAGGACTGAAAATGACCAAATTAAAGTACATGTATTAAATTCACAACTTACATAAAATACAAGGTCTAATAGTAGAATTTGACTTTTTGAAAAGTGCTATAAACTAGTGTTATTTAACATTTCAAGCTCTTAGGATTGTTATAAAAGAAATATTGTGAAATTTTAGGATTAATTCATTTTAGGTATGATGTTGTAAAGGGATGAGTATTAAAATTATACATAAATTTTGGTTCAATGTGCAATACTATACAAGAATTTTGATTATGTATAATTTTATGCATAAAATTTTCTTTGATCCAATTCTTGCAAACCAATAGCAACATTTCAACTTAGCACCATTTTATGCTTATATACTATATACACAAACAATTATATTAATTCAATATAAAAATAAATAGATTTATTTATTTAAATGTGTACAATTGAATCAAAATTAAAGTTTAATGTATATATTTAAACCACACAACCAAAGTTTCATGGCAAAATTACACATTGAAACAAAATTAACGTGTGTTGTAAATAATAAATAAATTAATTTAAATGATATCCGAATTCATTAATGTTATAATTTTATATTGGAATTGTCCCAAAGAAACCGAATTAATTATAATTTAAAATTTAAATCATATATAGCAAACAACTTTCTTTCTTTTTTTTATTCCTTTAATTCCCCCTTTCAAATATTTTGCAATATTCAGAGACAACGTTTAGTTAACTTGATACGATCAGCCTACATTGCCGAGTGAGGCCGTGCGCGTGGTCCCTTCAAACCACACAAATATCTCCCGTTTGCTTGTGTTCCGCCACTGGCTGTTGCCATCGAAATCACTATATTATCACTGCATTCTTCCGAACCTTGATCGAAAGGACCCAGACTTTGGTCTAAAGTTACAGCATTGCAGCGCTTGTCAAGCCAACCTATGATATCCGCGAACACCATTTCCACGTTCTCATCGGGCTCTCCGGCTGTCAAGCCATGCCACATCCCCGGATATAATTTTATGGTTTTGTCAGTGCTTCTCGCTTTCTCGTACAGTGCCTTGCTTACTTCAGGGTCTGTCACTGTATCTGCTTCCCCATGCAACACAAAGAAGGGGAGTCTCACCTGCCAACCAACCATTAGTAACATGGATCTTTCATAATTCAGGCACATAATCGCGGGGGTTGAAGATTTTAACCTCATTCAAACCATTTTCAATGCTCATGCTGGTTCTGAGCACTTCCAACGCTGTTTTCAGTCTAGGTTTGTCTTGGTATATCAGCTTATTGTTCCTTACCTGCACCAGTATACCATACATATAAATGAACTCAAGAGGACAACTCCAAGGCTTAACAACAAAAAAACTTGAGTATACACTCTCACCGCTTCACGTTTAACAGGGTCTTTGAATGCTGAGTCAATTACATCTTTTGAGGGTACTATCTTCCATCTAGGTATAACTTGTTCCATTTTAGTCAATATATTTATCACCACCGGATGTGGCTTCAGTTTCTCTGATATCTATCAAGAAATTTTTCCAAGTACGATTAGAACTGCTGAAAAACAAACAAAATATCATGATTCTTAATAAGGTTAATAGTAGCTGCTACCTTGCACATGGGTGCAACAAGAACAGCACCATTCCAAAAGGAAGGGTCCTTTCTATGAAGCAGTAGGGCCACTGCACCTCCCATTGACTCTCCATATAAAAATCTGCTCTTTCCCCTGTATTCTTCCTGAGCTGGAAAACCATGGCGGCAGATCTTTGGTGTTGAATGAAATTGATTAAGGATTAATTTGGTGGTGGGAAATAGTACATACCACAGATAGATTTGAAAAATTCGCTGCAGTCATTAACAATGTTATCGAACTTTTTAATATAACATCGATCACCCTTGGACTTGCCATGTCCTTCGTAATCAATCCCAAACACCGCATATCCAGCATTGGCTAGCCTGGTTCCACATTCTGTACTTAAAATTCATTCAATCAACCCCACCACTCCAAATTGGAAAATATAATACAACATTTACTAATAACTTCAATGCATTCAATCAAATTATGGCTACGCTGATTCCTTTCCTACCCAACTAATGGAATCAAGCAATAAAGCAAACATAATTTACTTGAGCTTGCACTAAATTTTGAGCAGCTAAAACATTTTAAAACTACAAAATTATCCCCAATAATCTTTTTTCAATTCAAGTAACATCATACACTCCACCACTTAACCCAATATATTTTAATATAAAGTGTTATATATAATTCGGAAAAATATGATTATTTGTCACATTTCATTAAACAATAAGTCTTCGATGTGATAGATGATCATTTGGAACTTTCACAAGTCATCAATATTTAAAGAAAACTGTAGTCATCATGCACTAATAAATAACATCATTTTTGTTAAAGTCCCTATATTCTAAGATTTATTTATTTATTTATTAAATTTAAGATCATCACAATATCATTTTCTTATTTTAAAAATATATAATATTCAAAATTGACCTAAATTTAAAAATCTAAAAATAAAAATAAAATAAAATACAGAGACATGAAGCATAAAAAAAGTTAATAATATTTTAACCTATATTTATTAAAAACTGGGCTGCTTTGTTATTATAATATGAAGAGGATAAAATGATGGGTTTATTAGGCTTTGGGTAATTAAAAGAAAATCCTTGAGAATATGATACGATAAAAAAGGGTTTTGTGACAGTGCTTTAGGTTAGAGATAGAGCTAGAATGGTGACAAAGGAAGATGAGTGGCAGACCATACGTAATGGCCAGCTTATCCCTTTTGTCTCATTAAACCCAATAATTCCTAAACTCAAATATTAATAATATATATAACTGATGAAATCATCTCTCTTTCTTATTTTGCGTGCAAGGATATAATATTGGAGGACCTGAGTAAACATCCAACCTGGTTTGGTTTTAAGTTCTCATCTCCATCAAACTATGGAACTTAAGTTCAAATCCAAGGGGAACTTAATCCCTAACCAATTTGATGCTAGCAAGTTGGCATTTTCGACATTATTTTTATTACCTTTCATGAATCCACTGCACTCCATGCCATAACCTGCAACTCACATATATAAAAATCATATCTATTTATAAATCTTTAATATAGAATATAAAATTAAAAGGGGAGCATCCAACCCGATTCTGAAAATTTCAATGAAAAAACTGATTTACCCGCATTGAAACTCAGTTTTCAAAGACGAAGTCGCCCCTGTAGAGTTTGAGCGGGTTGGAAGCTGTTGGTTTCCATCCCCTAGTAATTGAAAAAGAGAGAGAGGGTACCATGGCAAAGGAAAACAAGAGCCTTTGTAGGAGAGAAAGGTAACCATCTGCAGGTGAAAAGCAAAGCTCCTCTTGAGTTCTTTATTTGCTCCTACATTCACCACATTCATAAACAGTTTAAATCAATCTGAACCTTCTTAACCAAAATATTTAGCATTCATAAACTGCAAAATAAATAAACACGGATGAAGAAAAACCCTTTTACCTCCTTATATTCAACTGTCATATTGTTCATCAAAACAGGGGGAGAAAAAGACGAAACGGAATATTACCACTCTTTCCTGTCTATCATTTTCTTCACAAAGATGTTTTTTTTTTTAAATAATTAACGTATCACTAATATATTAAAACATTGAGAACAACACAAACTCACAAAGAGAAGACACAGAAGAAGAAGAAGAAGAAGAGAGACGGGTGAACGGAGAAGTTAACAAGGAAGAAAGAACTGAGTTTGGAGAGGTACTGAATAAGACGTGCGTGTGTGTGTAGATATTAATAGGAGAAAGCAGAAGACAACAGGAAGGAGAGCAAGCACACGCAAAGATTATAAGAAAGAGGCGGAGAAGGAAAGGGACGCTGTGGGGGGTAGAGGCAACTATACTTATCTATTGTTGGTTTCGAGACTATATAAAGCTTCTTTTCTTTTCTTTTTCTGATTAGGAAAGTTTTAAAAGAGAAAAAAAAAAGGTTGTGATATGGAAGAGATAGCTTTTGTGGATATTCAGTGTGAGCCCATATCAGACGGGTGGAGTGGAGCCGAGAGGAGGGAGGGTTATTCGCTTATGTCTAATTTCTAGCGAGTAGGGGTAACTAGTTCGCTCGCTCCCGCCCACCACAGCCACCGCCTCAGCTACCATTTTCCTCTCTTGTTTTTCCCTATTTCCAATCTCTCACTAATCCCTATATAACTCTCACACAGCTTTTTCCTTTAGTTTTGCATGTATTTATGTTTTACAACAAAAAAGAAACATTGTGAACTTGTGATGCATAAAATAAAATAAAAATTATAGATAACACATTATCATTTTAAAATAATAAATGATAAAAGGTTAAATTCTAACATTAAACCGTGTTGTCTTTGTATTTTACTCTGGTCATTTTCAATCTATGTATTTTTAAAATTTTTAAAAAGGTAAATTATACCAACAATCATTCAATTTTGATTTCAATGGCAAAACAATCACTCAACTTTCAAAAAATAACAAATTCGTCATTAACATTATCGAAAAATGACAAATCAGTCATTCATTAACATTTTCTGTTATAGGTCTAACGGAACAGGTGACGTGACAGTCAGCTAGCTGACATGGCCAATTAACTTGCCACGCTGGACATTTTCCTATCATCCCTCTCACTCACCACCATGAACAACAAAAAATGGAAAGAGAAAAGGGGGGCTTTTTCACCATTTTTCTTCATCCTTCACAGCTCTCTCACCACCACCCTCAACGTTGGTCACCTCCACAAGCTCACTATCATTTAATCACCACACCAACATCACTCACCGTCACTCCATTGACAAGACCCCTAAACATTTTAGACCCATTAAATCTCAACCAATAATAAAAATACCAAATAGCAAGCATCCAAAATCAAATCAGCAAAAAAAAAAAAAGAACAAGAAACCCAAATTGGCCTGCATCTAAAGAGAGAATTTAAAAAAACTAAAGAAGAAAGAGAATCAAAAGAGAAGAAACCCACGCCCATTTTGGGTTTTACAGGTTGGAGAACTCAAGCCACCAATTAGATTATCCGAGCAGTCAAGAGTCATGGTTGGTCGAAGAAAAGCTGTGGTCAGAATATGGTGGTGATCCGACAATGGACATCGGAGATCTGTTGAAGCCTTGTTCGAAGCTTTGAGGTCTTAATATTGGGATTTTGAAGGCCTATTGGGAAACCTGGAGTGAGTTTTGAGAATATGAAAAGAGGAGTCATTTGGTGATGACGATTGATCAAAGGCCATGAACGGCGACAACTAGAGTTAAGAACAAAAAAAGAAAAGAATAAGAGAGGAGAATAAGAGAAGAAAAAAATGAATAGAGATTCAACGAAATCACTTGGGGCATAAAGATTCAAAGAGACAACAGTGAACTAGGTGGTTGCTCCACCTTGGAGGAACAAAATGGCTATAGCTAAGGTATCGGAGCCGGTTAAATGCCGTGTCACTTTTTTGTTACCTTTGTCATGAAAAATGATTAGTAGAACTGATTTGTTATTTCTTAAAAGTTGAGTGACTATTTTGTCATTGAGATTAAAGTTGAGTGACTGTTGGCGTAATTTACCTTTTTTAAAATTACAATCCTTGCCAAACCGTAACTATTTAATTCATTAAGTTAAGTTCTGTTATTTTCAAAATCTAATATGTCAAACATATTATCATATGTCATTTTTAATCCATGGAATTTTCAAAATTTTAAAATTACAATACTCACCAAACGATAACAATTAAATTTATTAAGTTAAGTTCATTATTTTCAAAATCTAATACATCAAACATATTATTATATGTGTAATGCTATGTCACTTGTTATTTTTACGTATTACTCACTAAAAATTTAGTTGACGGATTAACGACTATCATTTGCATCAAAACTAAAATTTTAAAATTTGAACAATACAAGAACTTAGAACGATCTAACTAGAGAATATGGATCAAACTACAACTCTAAGGATACTACAAGATTAGTAATTGAATTTAACCAGGCGAATCTAACTGTTACTATTTGGGTCAGGACTACAAATTTAAAAATTCGAAAACTATTAGAACTAAAATTGACCAATTCAAAAAGCACAGAACTAAAATTAATGAAATTAAAGTACAAAAATAAAGTACATGCACTAATAGTTGAATTTAACCAATATAGTAAATAAATATGCAATGAAAATAAGATTATTTATAAGGTAACTTCTAAGATAAGATATATTTCCGTTCTCTAACCCGGAAAAAGAAGACCATGATCCCTTATACTCGCATCTTATTTAATTTGGAAATTATTTTTAGTTAATACATTGTACATGGTAGGAAAATAATAATCTACTAGAATGATTCCCTGCTTCAAGTGAGGACAATTTGTTTTGTACAATATCCTTTTTTTTATAACTAATACCCATATGATGTATCAATTAAAATAATATTTTTAATTTTTATAATGATGTTTTAAATAGATTTTAGTTACATTTTTTTAAAATAATTAAAATGTTTATATAAATAATATATAAACTGCTTAAACTTTATTTCAAACATATTTATTTGTATAATAAGTTATATAAATTTTAAATTTAAATTAGTTTTTTGAAAATATTTATAAATATAAATAGTTTAAAAATACATGTAAGTAGTTTTAAATTTCTATGAATTTTAATTGAAAAACTGTAGTAAGTTTTAACATATTTCAAACATTTAAACAATTTTTCTAATAATTTCAAAAAGTTATTTCTGTTAAATTAATTTAAATTTTTAAAATATTAATTAAAATAACATTTTTAAACGGTTCTAATTTTCAAATTTATTACATGGTTTAAGGAAATATGTAAAGTAATCTACAAAATTATTTTCTTTTTAAATAACATTGTTTATGTGTTAAAAACATTTAACTTTTTTTGGAAGTTTTTAAACATAAAAGGAAAAATAAAATAAAATAAAAACATTGTTTATGGAAACTTTCATTTATTTTGCAAACTTGTTCCATTTTCGTTATAAATTAGACTCATAAAGTTGTTTTTGAACAAAATCTCACAAATAAGTTAGTAAAAAGTAATAAATAATTTAACATATTATAACTTAAGTTATAGTTTCCATATATTTGCAATTATACTAACGGTAAGTATTTTTAATCAGTTATTAATAATAAATTGATTTTTTCAGAGTGCCAAATAATTAAAATTTTAAAATTTGCCAATATTAATTTAAATAAATGGAATTATAATATTTGTAACGATCCAGTTTTTAGTGGTGTCGAAAAATACGGAATTGGGATCCCGTTTCTGTAAATCGAGCCTATAAATATTTAATAGAAATATTTACGGAGTTATTATATAAGTGAATTGAATTTTGGATAAGTAATTTAGTCAAAATTGTATTTAATTAAGGTTTAGAGATTAAATTGTAAAGTCTAATCATTATAGATTTTAAATAAAAAATGAGTTGAGGACTTAAATTGTAATTAACCAAAGGTCTAAAATGGCAATTAGACCATGTAAAATTTAGTGCTAGTGGACGGATGGATTAAAATGCCATTGGTTTAAATTAAATTAATATTTAATTAATAAAACATGTTTTATTAACTCAATTACATGTATCTATAGAAAGTTTGTGGAAGAAAAGATGAAATTCATCTTTTCATCTCACCACCGAAAACAAATAAAAACAATTTATAATTTTTATATTTTTGAGGTCATGGAAGCTTGATTTAACTACCTTATGTATTAATTTGTAAAACTGTTAAAGTTTTAGAAAGTTACTTAATGATTTTTTGAAATTTTAGGTGTTAGATTGATAAATTTTAAGCTTAGATGTGAAAGAGAATTAAATTATAAAGCTTAAATGATAGTTTTGCACATTAGGAACTAAATTGGATAAATTGTAAAATTGATTGTAGAAATAAGAAAGAGGAGGTCCCTAATGAGTAATAGTGAAATCGAAATTTAATTTGGAGCTTTAGATAAAAAGTTGGGTTAGTCCCAATTTAGGGACTAAAATGAATAAATTGTAAAATTTGGATAAATTGATAATTGATTGTGATTTGGTTAAATATTGACAACGCTATATGTTTATGCTAATTCGTAGTGTTGTCGAGAGGGAAAGAAAAATTTAAAACCGTTGACGAGTAGTTCGAAATTTTCGATTTATATTTCTATAATTCAAACTACTTAAATTGCTGCTTTAGCATGATAAGATGTGAATGTAAACTGAGATTGTTTAGTTAAATTGAATAGGCATAATAATGTTAAGCCTAATTGTTAAATAGATAAATAGCAGTGTACCAAATACAACAAAATCTCAAAAGTAATATCTAGTCTTTCCATGACCGTTATGCATCCCACTCAATAGATTTTTATTCACCTTTGATATGAGAGTGTATTTTTATATAAACATTTCCTTTAAATCTTTAAAACAACTAGAAACTTAAATATAAAATTGTTGATGGGATGCATAAGTAGCAGTCCCAGCAGCCAACATTGTTCCTATCTCTTGTTAATATTGTTTTACCCAGAAAGATGTATTGATGAATATATAAATTAATATTAGTCAACAATATTTTAATCTTGAGTTTTCCATCCTCACCTTAATTTATTATTGAAGCAAATATGTAAATATAAATTTCTAGTATTTCAATCAAACACGTTCCCATCCGTAATGTTTGGATGTGGAGTTAGATTCTAAGGCTTTTAAATCCAGTTCAATTCTTTTTCCTATTTTAGCCCAAAACATAGGCAATCAAAGCCCAATCTCTGAAAACCCTAACATTTAGCAAGCAATATTAAACACTCTGGCACTCAACTGAAGGGCAAAGCTATTTGTAACTTGGCCGTATATCGTCCACAACACAGAGGCAGCTAAGGTAATCCATCTCTCTCTGCCTTCCGCTTTGTTTTTCCTCCTTCCTTTCTTTCTTGTTGATTTGGCTCAGTGAAAACTCAGTGAGTTGGTGCGAAGATGAGTCGTGGGGCAGCAGCGGGACCCAAGGGGAAGAAGAAAGGGGCCTCCTTTACCATCGACTGTTCTAAGCCGGTTGAAGATAAGATCATGGACATAGCCTCTCTAGAAAAGTTCCTCCAGGAAAGGATCAAGGTCGGTGGCAAAGCGGGTGCTCTCGGAGATTCCGTCACTGTCACCCGCGACAAGAGCAAAATCACTGTCTCCTCCGACTCCAACTTCTCTAAGCGGTACTTTTCCTTTTGGCTTTTGATCTTTTACTGCATTATGAAACCATATGCATCACTTCTCTGAACTTTTAGCTTTACAATGTATTGAATATTAAGCTGGGAGGGTTGAACTTTTTCATTTTATTGTCCCCAATGGAACTGAATCTTTTGAAGAAATGGCTTTTCGCTTGGTATATAACTTGAATTGAATCCTTTTGGGCAATGGGTTTTGTTTATTACGTTAATTAACTTAACACCTTATATGCTTAGTGTTATGGGTAGAACCATTGTAACTTTTTAATTATGAGGTCAATGATGAACAACTCTTAAGGCTTGTTTCTCAAAACATTCGCAGTGGCCGCCTGAGAGCTTTCGCATTTCGCCGGGCTTGAGAGCTTATGCTGCTTTAATCCTTCCTTGGATGTCTGAGACCTTTCAAATTCAATCTAGTTTTAGGTTGTTTCTTAAAAGGGAAAAAACCATAGATTTTAAAATATTGAGTTTTTCGTTGACTGTTTCATCCACTTTCTGCTTGCTTCAGGTATCTTAAGTACTTGACTAAGAAGTACTTGAAGAAGCACAATGTTCGGGATTGGCTTCGAGTGATTGCTTCCAACAAGGATCGGACTGTTTACGAGCTCCGATACTTCAACATTGCGGAGAATGAGGGTGAGGAGGAAGAGTGAAGACCTGTTCAGCCTTTTCTCTATTCATCACCCCTTTGTTTGGTTTATTTGTTATGAGGAACCTAGTTTATCAATTTCAGGTGTCGAATCTTTGGACTTGATTTGGTTGTTTTTTGAACCTTAGTCTGTTTTCAATGAAATTTTGGTTGCTCATAGTAAAACATTATGTTTTCAAAGGCGTTGATTTGGAAGACCCTCTTAATGGAATCAATAAGAGGGAATGTGTTTTTCTTTTCCTAATTGCAATTTGTCTTTCCCTTACAAAATTTTGGTGAGGTCTTAAGTGTGATATTGATAAATGGAATTGTAGTAAAATCATGAAGTGAGCTGTAGGAGTATCAGTGATATGTAAACTAATAAGTTTGGTCGAATGTACTGAAAATCATTGATGAGAAAGATGATTGAGAGGGAAGAGAGGGATTATGATGAGATTGGAGATGGTGTGTTTTGTTTAAGCTTATACTATCTTATTCCCATCAAATTTTTTTTTTTTTTTAGGTTGATGTCATGGTTAGCCCTTTTAAGTTTGTGCAATGGTTAGCCCTTTTAATCATTTGAAATTTGTCATCAAGAGAAAAAGTTTCTTTTAAAGGAAAGAAAAGTTGGGGTGCGCAATGTTAAATTTCGGCTTTGACTTTTAATAGTTTATTTCCTTCAAAAAAGAATGATTAAATAATCAATCATTTCTTAAAATGGAGAATTATTATATCTCCGCAATAATTTTTACTAAATAATACAAAGATATTTGACTTGAAATTAATTAAGAATGTGAAAATTGGTCTGAAATCATAACTAATATATTGTCGTTATATGTATCACGTTATAAATGAGCAAAGTTTAGATGTCAAACTCTGTATTTTATCTTTATTAAACTATAAAACTGTTTCTCTCCAATTACATATTTAAATTTTAGTTACTTATGTTATCATTTTATTATGAAGTAGTCACTCTGCCGTTTAAGTTCCGTTACCTCATTAACGGCAACCCTATTTGGCAGTCTAAATGAGTTTTAAATGCCAACTTAGATGTCAAATTGAGAAGTGAATATTTTCTTTCAGTCAAATGGAAAAGAAAACTAAAAAAGAAGAGACAAACTGTTTTATTTTTCCAGTTTAAGGTGTAATTAATTTAAAATTTTTAATTAATTAAATTTATTTAATTAAAAACCTATTTTTGTCTCAGTTGGACATCTAAGTTGGCATATAAAATCCATTTGGACTGCCTATTGCTGTATGTTAGGGTGACTAAAATATAACATTTCAAACATAAGTGACTAAAATACAATTTGAGTTAAACAAAAGTGACTATTTTTATAGTTTCCCTCCTTATTATTGACATGTGATAATTAAAATGCCACGCTACTTTCTTTCTACCTAGATCTCGTTTCAATTCCAAAAGCAGCAGCAGCCATCGCCGAACGGAGATACCGGCGATCCCTCGTTTCACCGGTGGTGTCCGAACGCATTAAATCTTATCAATTCATTTTTTTTAATCTTTTGATGATATCCTTGAGCTTTTTCTAGTGACTGGAAACATGTGGACAAAACTCGTGTCGTGCCTGCGTGTTTTTTTTAATGAGTCTTTTGACTTTTCAAATATACTCTCTTTCCGATTTGTGCCCAAGTTTTTGGATTTCCATTGATAATAATGGAAGTTCGGGTCTTGATTTGTGTATCCTGGTTGTTTCGTGGAGTGTGCTTTTCCATCTAGATTCTCCTTTCTTTGATTCACGGTTTTATTTCAGATTCATATTTGTATGCGGGGGGAGCTTTCTAGTGAAAATTGTACTTAAATTGGACTACCTCTTCGCTTCAAATATGAAGCTGTTCTAATTCTTTGACTATCAAATCTTTTTGTTTTGGTGAGCAAAAGAATTCACTAATGCTTCAAGAGTGAACGGATGCTAGGTTAAGATGGTGGCGGTGCCAAAGCAAGTTGCTGGGAACAGCATGTTGGGGAATTCCAGTATTTGGGGGGATGTAAAATGTAATAGTTACTTGCTTTTCCATGGCGAAACTGCGCTTAGGAATGGTTTACGAGCCTTCTTATACTTTCTCGGACTTGCTTATTGCTTCATTGGGTTATCTGCTATAACTGCCCGTTTCTTCCGATCCATGGAGAATATTGTGAAACACTCACGTACTGTTGTAGAGGTAGATCCTCACACTAATACTGAAATTATTAAACAAGAAAAGGTTTGGAATTATGCTACTGCAGACATTACTTTGCTTGCCTTTGGGACTAGCTTCCCTCAAATATCTTTAGCAACTATTGATGCCATTCGAAACATTGGGAGCCTCTATGCCGGAGGTTTGTTCTCTCATATGCTCTTTCTTTCGGTTTATTAATTACAACAAATTTCAAATTTGGATATAGGTAGTATTGTCTTAATTAGAACAGATTCCAAAATTGAATAGAGAGCATTTGTCTTGATATTTTGTCAGCTTACTTTAACCTACAGGTTTGGGTCCTGGAACTCTTCTGGGTTCAGCTGCATTCGACCTTTTCCCTATCCATGCTGTTTGTGTTGTAGTTCCAAAAGCTGGAGAGTTGAAAAAAATATCTGATATAGGTGTTTGGCTGGTGGAGCTCTTTTGGTCCTTTTGGGCTTATGCTTGGCTGTACATAATTTTAGAGGTAACTTCAAGTAACTTCTTCTGAAGTAAAGTTTCATGATTTGTATTTTATAGGGATATTTAACTTGTGCTGTTAGCTGAATGTCTTTATCCAAGTTATACTGAGAAGACCTCTAATATGGCCCTTTTAGACTTGTGTTTCTTTGATTTTCAGTAAGTGATGTAAGAAAATTGCTTGCCTTTTGCATAACCTGTGATTAGTTTCACTATTTTTCTGTATGGAGTGTTTACATGCATTATATTAATGGTTCACATCTATGGAGCACTTGCTCATGGATAGGTCGTACTTCATGTTGCAGGTGTGGACACCAAAGGTTGTTACAATTTGGGAGGCCTTATTGACAGTCTTGATGTATGGACTACTGCTCATTCATGCATACGCTCAAGACAAACGCTGGCCTTATATATCTCTGCCCTTGTATGCTCTTCTTCTTCTTCCCCCTATTATTGTCTCGTGCACTGTTATCCTTTTGATTTCTTTTGTTCATGTGAAGAACGAGAGGTGAGAGGCCTGAGGACTGGGTGCCAGCAGAGGTTGCCTCAGTTAGCTGTGAGGACGATGTCTATGGTGGGTACACTGAGATACTTGCAGTTGAAGAAGACAAAAATGAGGAAATTGTTGATATTTTGTCCTTTCATTCAGAAAAACGAGAACGTAATAACACACTGTCTGACTCTTGTTGACATTGTTTTGTTTGAGGTCACATGTTATCATTGACTATGATCCTCTAGCAGTCTTTCCCTTGGAAAGTTAATATGAAGTGAAGCTGAATCTACAAAATTAATGTTACACATGATGGAACTTGGACACGCTTAAACAGATTAGTTCATCAAAACTATAATTCAATACATACTTGCTTTCTTCTTCATTCTTATCTGTTCATAATAGAATGAAAGAATGATGAAGTCATAGGGAAGACATGGAAATTAAAGTTTTCAGCTGTAGGTTGGGTAAACCTAAATGAAGAGAGGTCCTAGTAAGCAATGATTCATGGATAACAATGCCGGAAAAGGTCATGATTGTTAAATGCTTCAATGTTGTATTTTTGTGGGCTCAATTGTAGTTTATGTAAATAAGTAATTTTAGATGATCTAATTAGTTCCCACTTATTTACTAAGTAACTTGGTTAAGAGGTTGCCTATAACTACTTTTAATTTTCAGTAGCTTAAGCTGATGATGGATTGATCACAACTTTCTTAAAAATTCAACTACTTGCAGACTCTATTTATCGAAAGGTGCCTGCAGCGGAAGATTCAGTTGAATCCTCTAACAGACCCTTTCAGAAGGAGATCAATTTAGAAGATCTTCATGTGCTTCAACTCTGGAAAAAACAGTTCATGGATGCACTTACAGTATGTATCTTTACACTGTAACATAAAAATCCTTTATAACTTCTGCTCTTATATTTTGTAGTAAATTATTTTTCAATCAATCATTGCAAAATGCAAAGTTCAAAAGAAAAAGAAGAAAGAAGAGGAAACGATCCATTATTGTAGTGACTACTTCAGCCTCTCTTCTCTCTATAGAAGTTGGAATGTAACATTTCTACATGAAGCTCCCTTGATTTTTTTCCTTTTTAAGTAAATCTTGCTTAGTTTGAACTTTGAATTAGTACTTTTAAGTTTCTTGGAGCTTATGCATATTAGATTTGGACGTTGTACTTCTTTGATCTAAGCTTATTAGCAATAATCCAATAAATGATGGTGGTGAATAATTCCTTATTTCTTAAACAGTTGGAAAGCCAATCTAGGAAATTAAACAATGCGCATCTTCGGGTGGCAAGAATACTTTGGCAGTCACTACTTGCACCATGGAGACTACTGTTTGCCTTTGTACCTCCTTATCAAATTGCCCATGGATGGATTGCCTTCATTTGCTCTCTACTTTTCATCAGTGGGATAGCTTACATTGTTACAGAGCTGACTGATATTATAAGCTGCGTCACAGGTCTTCCCTCCTTGCCAAAAATTGATTTTTACTAGTATTATAGCTATTGCTATTGGTTATCAAGTGAAATTATCCCTTTTCTCATTGATATTTTATTACAGGGATAAATGCTTATGTCATAGCATTTACAGCATTAGCTGCTGGAACATCATGGCCAGATTTAGTGGCAAGTAAGATTGCTGCTGAACGTCAGTTAACAGCTGACTCTGCTATTGCAAATATTACTTGTAGGTATATCTCATGGAATCTCATCTTTTAACCATACTTCATAATCTTTCAAAGAGGAGTATCGTATAGCAACAGAGATCAGTTGATTAGTATAAATACCAAATGGCCAAATCCTATGAAGCTGGTACCATATGAGTCCTCAATTTAAGAGCAAGAAGGTTGCCTTGCTGCTGATTTTCTGATATTTGTTGTGGTTGCAGTAACTCGGTGAACATTTACGTAGGCATCGGCATCCCATGGCTGATAAATACTGCATACAATTTCATTACATATGGAGAACCATTGAGGATAGAAAATGCGGAGGGACTGGGGTTCACTTTGATGGTGTTCTTCTCAACTTCCGTGGGTTGCATTTCGGTTTTGGTGGTTAGGCGTCTGATACTGGGCGCAGAGCTTGGAGGTCCTAGGTTTTGGGCCTGGGTTACTAGTGTTTTCTTTATGTTGCTTTGGCTTATATTTGTGGTGCTATCTTCCCTTAGAGTTTCTGGCGTCATATAATATGACATTTATTTATATATACTTGATTTAGTTTTTCCCTCTACTTAGGTCCTTTTAGCATGATTTTTTTTTTTTGGTTTTGGCCCCAATTATTTGCATTTTTATAGATTGGTTTTGCCCCTACTCATACAGCTATTTGCTTTGTATTCCCATGTCCATTTCATGGAGATCCATGGGTGCTTTCTCAATAATATTGTCTCCAGGATGAACTCAGACCCTATAATAGTTTTTTCATTTTTAAACCAGCACTTACTAGTATTATTGTACTTGTAATTTCTAGTCTCTCTGTTTCCCTTTTTAAGGATATCCGAATCAAACTCAGTTTTAGTTTTTCTATTTAATTTTTATAGTATAAATGTTTTAAATTTAAACTAGTAAAAAATAGTATATAAGAATTATTCTTAAAAATCGATGAACCAAAATGGATGGAACCTACAAAAATGCTACAAGTTTTTTCTAAAACCAACCCGAACTTGGCTAATTTCCATTAAACAATGGAGAAACGGCCATAACGGTTACAAAGCTGGAGAACCAAGACAAATTTAGGATATTAAAGAAATTTATTAGGCGACAAGAACAAGAGCTCAACAAGGAGTAAGTGGGTGCCTTTTGAGCAACCTATTCTACCATCAAACAGCTACGCAATGCAAATTGAAACTCCATTCTTTTAAGAACTGACAACAATCCTCAAACCTCAAAACCACCACATATTCTTTGATTAAGCAAGGGCACCTGTACATGCTGTGGCAGGAGCAGTTCCAACTTTTGCACTGCTGTATTTCTTGGTGATGAATCTACAATAACAAAAAAAAGGATCATGCGCGATGAAATGTTTAGCCCTTAATCGGTATGGAGAAAAAGAGAATTGTTGCTGTCAACGTAAATCAAGGCCATATTTACCTGAAGAAATCCCTCCACAACAACTCGAACATCAGCCAGTTCATTTGAGTATCAGGTGAGCCACTGCCCCCATCATTTTTCTTTGAGGTAGCAGAAACGGTCCTGCCAATCACATAAATGCATTCAATATAAGAAAACATCTCATAACCAAGCCTTCTCCCACTACATTGGGTTTGGTAATAAGGATCATATTGCTCCATTTTACTCTTTGTTTTTCAAACATATCCACAAATAATGCTCCATATTTAGACATTATTTGTACAAGG
This sequence comes from Gossypium raimondii, assembly GCF_025698545.1. Taxonomy (NCBI): domain Eukaryota; kingdom Viridiplantae; phylum Streptophyta; class Magnoliopsida; order Malvales; family Malvaceae; genus Gossypium; species Gossypium raimondii. The sequence continues at coordinate 52,981,050 of NC_068575.1, forward strand.
GAAAAAACTGGTACTTGACACCATACCTATTTGCAGTTTTCTTTAGTTCATCAAACATGAACCGGGGAGATAAGCATCCCATAGCTAGCCATGGTGATATTTTGCAAGAAAAGTTAGCACCATATATGGTTTCTTGGCTACCATCCTTGCTCCCCTTGTATGGCTGTGCTTTACACTCAGCTGCAAACTTTTTAAGCCTTTGCAATGCTTCATTCTCGCCACCAGCCATAGAAGCACTAACAGATGGCCTGCCATCCTACATGTAAACAACCAATACTTTCTCAACGCCTTTAAAACCATAAATCAAAAGAAAATAAGTCCAAGTAAAGCTTCCAAAAGTAGACTCCCCCAATCAATCATCATTGAACCAACCCTAAGACATAGCCAGCACTGCTAATTGAAACAATATTAAACTACACAATCCAAACCATAGTACTTTAGATGTGAGTACCCTAATATTTCTACTACTAGTTTGAAGCAAGATACAAAGATAAGTGAACCAATATTCCTACGGAAAATATAGAAGTTTAAATCTCAAACCTGAGCCATTGTGGCAGCAGTGTTAAGTCCCAGATCCGTCAATGAAGGAATATCTCCAGTCTCCACATCACCTCTAGAAGGCATCCCTTTCATTTGGTCCAATGATTCAATCGTCTTCCTTATCTCCAAACCGTTAACTTTATCCCTAAATCCACCATAATTGGAAGGCATATCTTCCAATTTAAACGGCAAATCATCAACATGGAACAAAGTACTTCCCCAAAAGTACTTAACTTCAACACCCTCTTCTTTCATGGCAGACTCAATCTTTTCCTCAGCCTTAACCTCATCATGAGAAACTTCTCTATGAGCATAGACAGCGTCGGCCCCGATAGCTTTAGCTAACTCAACCAAAACACACTCCGGCTTCCCAATCCGAACCACAAGATCCGACCCTCGTGCTTGCAGATTCTTCCGAAGATCCGAAACCGATTCAATCAAGAATGTGGCTCTGTAAGGACCGGTTTTGTCGAACCCAGATGAGGATTTCCCGTAATCTCGAGGGTCAAAACAGTAAACCGGCAAAACCGACATGGACTCATTGTTGGCGGTGTTGAGACACTCGTTGTCGTGGACCCGTAAATCGTTGCGGAACCAAACGATGGAAGCTCGACGAATTGCGGCGCCATTGGAGGGGTCGAGAGGGCGGCGCGGACCTAAGGAGAGAGGGGACTGGAGAGGGTTATTGGCAAAGGTGGATTTGAAGGAAAGTTTGGAAGGGGAAGGGGAAGGGGAAGTTGAAGAAAGGGAGAGATGAGAAAGAGACGAAGCTTGAGTTGGAACTTTAACTTTGGAGGGAGATTGAGCAGAGAATAAAGATAAGATTTTGGGTTGGATGAAAAACTGGGTAGGTAGGGTTGGGGGCAAGGAAGATAAAGAAAGAGATGCAGTAGCAAATGGGGATTGAGAAACTTGATATTGGTTTTGGGTTTGCTCCTCGGTTGATTTGATTTCAGGGTTTTCACAAGACTGGGGATTGGAATCCATGATGATGTTTTCCGGTGAAGATAAGAAAGCTGGGCTTGGTGGGTGGTGAGTGGTGACTTGAAGGTTTTATTATCTTGTTATATCTAACAACTCTACTCTTTGTCGCCTTTTCCCTTTGCCCTTTGCCCTTTGCATTTAGTATTCAAATTTGTTTTTGTTGGGTGATTCTATATTTGTGCTTCACTCCTCCCACCACCCACTACACCTAACCTTTTTCCACCAACCTTCAAAGTTCCACACCACTCACTAATTTGGACTTTGTAGCCTTACCTTACCTTTTGGGTTTAGGGTTGGGTTGGTAGAATAAAAACAATAGGTTCTCCACGTCAATCTCATTTCACTAAATGGACTTCTTGAATGAGTTGACTCAAATTAACACGAAAGGAGAAAAAAAGAAAAAGAAAAAGGGAATTTAAATACTTTCGAAATTGCAAATTAGCTCTCTTGGCGATGGCAAGAATCCTGACTTCCACTCATACTCCTCTTGGGCATGGAATAGCCTTAAAGAAGGGATCTCATTCAAGCTGGAATATGGGGAATGGAAACCTTATTTCAGTTTGGGATACTTTCAAATTTTCAAGTCACCTTTTCCAGGCTCCTGGGCTATGATTTTCATTTGGTAAAGCATCTTCCCAACGTCTGGAAAGAATAATGGAATTATGATACTTTCCCTTTTTTTTTTTCAACCAATATAAAATTGAAGCAATCATAAAAATCCCTATTGACTCTTTATTTATTTGACATCATACGAAGAATGACTTGTTTATTGTCAAATCCAAATATCTCTCCATCTCCCCTTTCGTCAAAAGACATCAAAACTACACGACCTCTTGTCTTAGATGCAATTATCATTCGAAATTCTTAAAGCACATCATGTTCTTTTGCCCCTTGCCTGAGCCATATGGAACACTTCGCTCTTTCATTATGACTCAAATTCGGTGGGATTTCATTCCTTTGCACAATGTTGAATTTTGGTGCAAAGAATACTTACCTCAGGTTCTTCGCTCGATCCCGAGCTCATTGATTACATTTGTTGGGAGATACGGAAAGCTCAAAAGACCACCATTTTCAAAGGAGAAAAGATAGATCCGATTCAAGCTTGAAATGATGCTTTTGAAGGATTTTCAAACTTTCCCGTCATAAATCCTCAATCCTCTTTTTTCCCCACCCCCCCAAAGGCACTTTAAAGGTTAACTAGGACATGACTTTACCTGTAAAAAGTTTTGAAAACGAGATTTTTTACAATATCTATTTTCACGATATTCATTTTTTTTCTTTTAAATTTTTATTTCAATTATGCCACATGAGATATGTGTCTAATTTAATTGTTGAACTGACGATTTTAATAATGAAAAGATCTTATTAATATAACATCGATATTTTAAGGATGTAGTTAAAATGTTTTAAAATTTAGAGACTAATTTAAAATAAAGGTCATAGTTTGGGGATGATTGATGTAACAAAAGATGTAAAAACACACTCAAAATAATGAATATTACTTTTGTTTATGCACGCTGAGAATCTAAAATTTTAATTCATATTTATAGACCCAAAGGCAAATTTAAAGTAATTAAGTAAAGTTAATCATAAGAAACAAATACTCCTTCAACCTCCCATTGTTAAAAGGTTGTGCAACAAGGATCAGATCAACACCAATTCCAAATAAGGTAATTTTTTATACCTAGTAAGGGTACATGCATTAAGAGTAACAAAAAACTATAATCCACCATTAAAAGTTGTGTAACAAGATCGACACCAATTCCACGTAAATATAATTTTCTATACTTGAAAGAAAAATCAAAATAGATTTTTTTTAGTTTAAGCACTGTGATTCATTTGTATGTACGCCAGCGTCAAGGCTGCTGAATGACACGCAAAAGAAAAGAAACTAACTGCCAATGCCAAATGTCATACAGAAGAGAAGTCCAATCGACTCACCAACACTCTAGCTTTCTACTGGCCTATTACTCACCGACCTGATAATAATAGTATACAATTAACTTCACCCTCAACCTCGAGCCAACTACCCCACAACAATATTATCTCAATTTTCAATCTCAAGAGATGGTTTACTCAATTGTCGACAGGTAGTAGGCACATACCTTATAATCAACAACTGATTGAGAAGGTTAATGGGAATTCAGAAAGTTGAAACCAGAGTGGGTATAGTAAAGCACTATTTTCTCCAGTCAACCAAATGCACGTGAACACTGAACCAGGACAAACTACATCAGAGATTTCATACCTTCAATTTGCTATTGCTGATTTAACACAGGAAGAGATGGGCGTGGCCTAACAACATTCAGCACACCCCTTGCAGTTGCCTGTTCATAGAAACAAAACAGCGTGTAAGAATGGTACAGGATCTAAGTTTAGTATATGTAAGACTGCACTTATCCCTACCTCAAAGAATGAATTAAAATTCATTCGCAAAAGGAAACGTCTAAGAAATGGAGCTCGCTGACTCCCAGCAAGCCTGCTACTGCGCAATATAGTGTATAAGGAGTTGGATTTCTTGTTAAATTCCTGGAAAAAAATGGTTCGGATCAATATCCTTTAAATACACAACCATGCAAATAGTAACATGAATAATAAAGTCCTGACAACAAGTTAATCAAACAACATATATCTGTTATTTCCTTTGTGGAAATTTGATCTATCTCAAGCGTTAAAAAGGTAGGCAAATTGTCAGAACCAACTAATGCCAAGTTGTAAATGATGTTGGAAATTCAAGGCACATATCCATCATATTCACTAACTCAAAATACTTATTCTTGCCATGTTAACTGCATAAGCAAATAAAAGATGCCAGATATGGGTACCTCAGTTATACGCTCTAGTTCAGATGTATTTTGACTACTTTCTTGGTTCTCAATGTTCCAGCAAAACTGCAGGCAAAGAGTCATGATGCTGTCCAATATCCTTGACACAGAGCCAATGTCCAAGAATGACTGAGAGATTAAAGCTGACAAATACCTGTAATGATGCTAAGAACATGTAAGCATTCAGCCACATCATCAATGTTTGGCAAGACAAACCAAAAGAATAAAAAGAGAAAACATCAATTTATATGGATTATTCTTTCTACTTAAATTATATATGGATTATGGAATGACTTCTATGAAATATACAATAGTGACCCAGAAGGCCAAAAATATAATTCAAGATTATTTGTATGAAATTCACCTAAATCAAGTCCTTACTAATAGTAACAAGAAAAAATGATTCAATGTTTAGGTTGTTTGCCTTTCCGTTTAAGTTAGCAGATACTAGGCTGACATGGTATCCAAAAGTTGAGAAGGAACTCATCTTACTCTTGATGGAAACCCACAAGTTCAGTGAAGTCACGAGAATCTTGAATATGAGATTGCAAAACATTCCATTGAGATTCTATCACATCAACCTAAACAGAAAAGTTAAAATCTCTATTATGAAGATTCATGAAATGAGCAAAATATAAATTCACAAAGGGAAGAACATATCTACATTGACCAAACAAGAAAAACCAAAAATGGTATAACAATTTAAGAATTTTGGTTATTTAATTCTCGATGTCATTTTATCTTAGAGCGTCTTCATTCTAAAGGAATCTATATCAGAATTTGTCTATTAAACTACATAGGAATCTATATCTGATTTTAGCTGCCAGTACTATTCTCTTGACTCGTTTCCACCAGGATCCATGGTGTTGGGTTTTTAAGTAATTGATCGGTGTAGAAGTTAATCATCCACCTATGATGCAACACTGAAGATGTCATTAAAAGACTTTGCATCAGATGATACTCTTCCCAACTGTTCAATTTGAATCTAGGTCACAAACTTGCACCAGAATACCGGCCAATCATTATGCATCGAAGAACTAACCATATAGAATCCTAACGGGAATTTCATGATTATGCCAGTATTTTGTCATAATATTTGAAATAACTGCAAGAATTGTTGCTAGCTAGAAACTTCAAGTGGTGAGCACCCCTTTGGATGATTCACAGCCCATTTAACACCTATACAAAATGATCAAATTATTTCAGCTACCAGTGTAACCATAGCCCAGTTAATAGTCAAAGTATCAAATATATAGTTTGACCCAAGCCTATAAATGGACAAACTCATTCATAATGCCTAGAACTACCTTTCTTTTGGGGGTTGGGAGGGGGGGGGGGACCAACATTGCAGACACATTATTTGAACTGTATAGTATAAAGGACCTGAATATAAAATTGAAGATTTCTGATTAAAAATGCCATATGCTCTCTAACACGCCACATTGGTCTAAAACACTGCTGCGGTGGCTGAGATATTGAGCAGTTCATCTGGTCCTTGCGGTGTTTGGCAAAATATGTGTGCTCCTGATGCATAACAGAGGCCCAGGATTTTTCCAATTCCATTTGTGTTCGCTTAAGCCTCAGCAGGTATTGGAAAATTCTACGATACCTGGAGCACAATAATGATTAAAAATATTTGAAGTCTTTTAATCATATAGGCTAAGCCTATCAAATGTTTTTACAATTATTATTTCTTATTTCAAAGGCTGCTTCTTGCCCAAAGGAAATTTAGCAATAAGAAAGATTCAAGGGACCTATAAAGCAATTGAATCTTACTTGGAGAGCACTTCTTGGGTAAAGAAAAGCTGTAAGGGCCAATCAACAGAATATTCAAGTGCAATACCATCCCAACCACCAACTGAGGTCTCTGAACTTCCATCAGTGTATGCTTTTGTCTTCGGTATATCTCTTTGAGAGGATTTCACTGTGATCCCAAATGAAGGCATCCTGATTGATGAGAAAGACAATTAAGATCACATTCCTTATAGTTTCCAGATACGGCATAACTGAGTGAAAAACGACTAGATTCTTACTGCAAAGATACTCTAGAAAAGTACTTGTCTTCCTCCCCAATGGTCTTTATGGCTGCCTGCAAAGCAAGGAGCCGAGGAATTCATACAAACAGTTATTTCAATCTGAAACCTGAAAAAGAAGCCCTTATCTTTGTACACATTCGAGTACAACTAAATTTGTCATATATATTGGCCTCAAACAAGTTAATAGAAATAATCTCATACCAACTGAAATGGAACCATAAGATCAGCTTCAGCAGTTGACTGGCGAGGCGGTAGGCGCATTAACTGTCGGCTCTCCTCAAGGAAGCACTAGAGAATAATGAATATCTATTAACATGTTACGTATTTTCAAGAAGGAAATAACTAAAATTATTTTACCTGGTTAATCAAGTCAGAAGACTAGAACACATAACCTAAAGCAACTTTTCACATGCAGTGCATTCTTTACCTGGAAAAAGTCTCCCTTTGCCAAAAGAAAATAGTCCTTTAGAGCTTTTAAGTGGCCATTCAAGTCAGCACGCACAACCACAAGCTGCAGAATCAGAGCAAATTCAATAAATACGGGCTTCAAATACATCATGAAGCAAGTTTCACACAAAGCACCTGCCAAAGATGACTAGCTGCGATAGCCCGGATAGAGTCAACTGAGCATTCAAATGATCTTTTGTGAAATTCTGATGATTCCTACAAATAATAAATGCACAATTAACAAAAGCTTTATTCCATTTAAGGGCATAAGTAGATATGATACTACGTAACTGTGGAAGAAAACCTTTAGATCTAGAAGCATAGTTTCAATCTTATCAGCCACTGATTGTGGGAGCAATTCTTCTTCAATCGTTTTTACATCCAAGAAAACCTCCTTCTGGAAAGGAACACCCACAGCTGATCCATGAAACTTTTGAGAGCCTTTTTTTGTCTGCTGATTAGACAGAGCATCCTGAAATTGGATTGCAGGGCTTGGGTTCCGGAGAACCCTGATGGCTTTACCAGCAAAAAGAATAGACTCTGCTACACGCATATGGATATACTCGGGGAGCATATCCTACAAAACAACAGCCGAAGAATAAATAGCTCGCGACAACAAAACTAAGAACACAGAAAGAAGTATGCACGAAATCCTTTTTATCTGAGATTCATTTCCAGGTTTCTTTCCATTTAACTTATAGGTTCACAGTAGCAGAACATAGATTACTGGTTTGTTGACATGCAGATTTAACCTAACAATTCCCACACACAAATCCTTGTTTCTTAATTGCTGCTAATGAAGAAAACAGTGACGATGTTATTCATCTATAGAAACTAATGCCTACAGAAGAAAATCAAAAGAAGTGAGTGATGTCTACTATCCTAATAACAATTTGCTAAATAAATGCTCAAATGTGACTGGAAGTATGGGAATTGACCACAAACCCTAGAATAGTGTTTCCCCATTCCAACAAGTTTATATGTAATAATTAAATTTAGCTAAAACAAGGAACAGAGGTTTGCAACAATGTCATGAAAAAAAAAGAAACTAAAACAATTAGGAGATGGCTCCACAAATACCAGAAATATATGAAAGCCCAAGTGCCAATCAGTTAAAGATGTATCCACAGTTGACAAGCGAGCCAATTTTTCTGATGTATCCGAGATAGATAAGCCATACTCCACATCCCGATCTTCTTGCCTGGAAATAATAGAATCATTAAACTAGTTCAATGTGTAAGGATACAAACCAAAGAGAATGTCCATGCGACTTATGAAATAAAAGAATTAAAAGACATTAAAGTTCCAAAAAAAAATATCCTTGTATGAATTAAAAAGGGAAAATACATACTGTTTTAATCCTTACCTTCTAATGAAAAATTCTCCATGCTGGTCTTGTAGAATTCCATAAATCATCCATGATGAAAGTTGGTTATACAACACTTGATGACCATGCCAAAGAAGCCTATGGTTCAAGAATTAGTCTACAAGCTGATCATTAAAATCTTAACATTTTTAAGCAATGAACTTATGGCTATAACCTAAAACCACATTTGAAGACAGTTAACTTATAACCAAGCATAAACATAGTCTCAGGCTCCCCAGCCATTCACAAGCAATTACATGAACACTGAAAATTAGGCATATAGAAGTTTGGATTGTAATCATTGATTTAATCTTTATTAATTATCACAGCAGATTGAAGAATGCAATAAATATGAATTTTAATTGCAGTATAAATTTTCACTAGAGACGCATAAGAAAAGGGTGGTATTATAAATAAGAAAACAAACTGGCATTTTTATAGGAGAAATGGAGACTACTTGTCGCATTTTTTGCATTAGAAGAGCAAAGCAAAGAAAAAGGAAACTCAATACCTTTGAATGCAGGCCTGCAATTCAGGCACCCCACAGTGGCAGCGTTTGTGTAAAAGGTTAAGAAGCTGTCCTCCACGTATATCATCACGCTCAATCTCTAGAATAAGCTCGTACAAAGGCGGCAATATAACAAAGAACTGCAACGAAATGATAAACTTATAGAACGAGAGTAAAGAGCAACTAGGAAATTTAAATCAGCGATACGACGTGCTTAAAATAACAAGAAACCTTATTGAGGCCCTGAGTGACAGTTGCCAAAATTGGCATGGTTTCCGACAACAATTTCTGCTCGAGTTGAAGAACAGCAGACTTGTAGACAGAGAGTATCTCCACCAGGCCATTAGCAATGGCTCTTCGATAAACGCTTGGCTTCCCGCTTTTAGGATTTGACAACTCAGAGGCTCTGTCCAAAGGAGAAACATCAGCCGCTCTTATCCAGCTTAGATTCCGGGATTTCGTGGCAAAGCGATCGAGCTCTCGGTAGTAAAACCCTAACGTAATTAGCTTCTCGATAAGATCCCTGGGAGAAAATTATTCGTATGAAACCCTAAGGGGAGAGAGAGAGAGAGAGAGAGAGAGAGAGAGGGTTTTGGATGTTTATGAAAATTAAAAATTTCTTTCTTAAGACCTTTCACTGGGGTCGATGAAGGAAATGTCGGAAGCAAGCTTGAAGGAACGTTGTTCGGAGATGGGAGCGTCGGGAGATAAGCAAATGCCGAGAGATTTATGATGTTCTCGCTCGTCGATTATTAGATCTCCTGTGTAACCAACAAGTGCTAGTAAAAGCTCGTGCAACATTTCCCCCCTTCTTTGTAGTCGTTTTTGTGAAATAAAGACAATCAGAGAGAATTCATGGCTTATCTGTTCTATTCTCTCCAATAACTGCTGATTAAACTTTAGTAGCAGTATATAAAATTTTGAATTAAAGTTAGTCTCCAAAATGCCGATTGCCGGGTGAAGTCCGGCGGCTGTATAACCTTGCCGGCTCACTCCACTACTGCACTAGACAACTTTAATGGATTGGGCCTTGCTTAATAAAGAGCCCAAATGCCGAACACCACCATTATAGTACCATTCCGGTTAGTGTCAGTCATTCTACTAATTACAGATTGATGGAAGGTTTCAAGTTTCAAACTTTCAAGCATTGATTCAATAAACAAATGAGGATGAAATATAACAAGTTTATGACTTCTTCTAATGCACTCATTAAGCTCCGCAACTACAAATAACAGCATCGAACTCTTCATTTTTTTTTTCTTTGAGGAGCGGATGTTTACAAAGACAAAACAAAATGCAATTTCACATAGCATGAGTAATAGTTGCCCTGTGTCGTTTTGCTTCTTCATCTTGCCAACAGCGACTCCTTTATTTGTCCACATTGCTTAAGATCGTCTGGTTTTTTCATGTTGATTAGTTTTATGATTACACCAACACAAGCAGGTATTTCAAACATGAGAAGAGTCATTGTGTGCGCAACGAAATAACTACATCAACTAAATAGCGTAAAGGTAACTCCCCAATGCCCACATGAATATGTTTCCTAGAATATTTTTCTTCTTTTCACCATCTACCTCTTCAACCCATCATTCCCTTCAACATCTTCATTTCAACTCCCCTTATTTCCACCAACGTCAAAATCATTCTCCATGATGAAAAAAAAAATACTAGTAAACATACAACAAATAAAAGTAAACAAGGATACAGTATGCAAGCTAAGATGGTTTCCTGGAAAAGGTTAGGAGATTGTGAGATTTGTGATAACTGCTAAAGTTATCAAAATATTTACCGGTGTAGAAAGGTCTTTAATGGAATGAGGAAGTGTTAGCAAACAAATAAACGAGATGTACCTATAAAAAGCAAAAGGAAAAATTGAAGCAAATTTGGTATCACTAATCGTTAAGGGCTTATATTTATAGATCTTTGAAAATAGGAATTACAAAGCTAGGTAATTAGCACGAATAATAAAATCAATTTTAGCTACAATTCTATTAATGATTAAGAAGAATGGTGAAAAGTTTTGTTGATTATGTGAATAGTGATAAGAATTCACTTTGTTTTTGAAACGAGAGAAAACATTTAACTATTTTTCATATTTGATCTATCAATCCAATTTCATTTCAAGGTTACTTTCATTTCTTTTACTTTGATGAAGAAGTGGTATTATGTGAAATATTTTTCACGGAAAGTATCTTAAAACACAAGACATGGTTGTTTTTAACAAGAGTTGTTCCTAAATAATCATTATTTTAACTTGTTCCAAACCTGAGTTGTTCTATATATAATTGTTATCAATTTAGAAGTTCTTTCGAACATGAGTTTTTGAGGTGATATTTTTCTTGGTAGAACTTTTGAATAATGACCCTTTCGGAAAAATACAATTGTTCTAAACAATGGTTGTTCTAGGAATAACTATTCCTAAAAATGTCATTGTTCTAAATAAAAATTGTTCCGGGGCTCTTCTTTGGGTGTTACTTCCTTGTACTCATAAACATCGTTTCTAGTATTCAAATTAGGGCGGTGCATTTACTTGCGGTTAGTATAAAAACAATGGTGGCGGTAAAATTAAATATTGTTATGATAGTATAGTGTGAGATAAAAAGTAATTAAACGCATCACACCGCCTATCCAAACCTACACTCAATCTTTGTGATCGCTGTCAGATGAGATTTGTTAACAGGCTATACGTTGAAAGAGAAAGTGGGTTTACCAGGATTTGAGGCCGACGAAATGGATTGGTGCGAGTGAACTGAGAATCCGATGAGGGTTAGCTAGGCCCTTTATAAAATTAATGGGTCAAACTAACTACCGCATAAGTCGGCTGAAATAAGGGCGAATAGCTGGAAATACCATTTGGGCTTAAAACGGGCCAATCGCCTACTGAAATGCGTTGGAGCCCACCTCTTCTAAATTATTACAACAACATAAGGCATATGTTTTACCGCTTTTACTTGATTGATGTCTAAGGAGAGGAGCATTTATTTTGATAAAAGAATTCAAGACAACAACTTTTGTTTTGGTTACTGAAATTCTCAAACTTAATCTGACTTATAAGTATCCATTTGTTAATAAAAAGCAACAGTTTGTTTGTTGATATATCACGTTATCAATTATGGTAATATATTCTGCATTACCTAATGGGTAGAAATTTATTATAAGTATGCTCAATTTTTAAAATAATAGTAATGGAGTTTCCTGGACTTGGATGGATATGGACACACACATATGTATATATAATCTCCACCCACAAAGGGTACCATGAAGGCCAGTGGTACACTTGACTTAAAACCCCAGGGCACCAACGTTGCTGATCTCCCTCCTGTATATCCAATGCGCTGCATGGCCCAGAAGATTATGTGTATACACGTTACATATGTTGCAACCGTTTAGAATAGTGAATGAACTCCAAGTCTCCAACATATACTAACCGAACTAAAAAAAAGAAATTAGTAGAAAAAATATGATGAGTAAATGGGGATTGGGGAGTGGTAATATGTTTATCTGCTACTGCATTACTTACAAATAATTCATGAATAAGAGGAGCTTGCAATTGCAAAGGAGAGAGAGATAATAAGGTGAGGAACCCATGTTGGAGAAAGGGAGCACGTGCAGAAGGTGATATATATATATGATATATGTGGCACCAATTCAAGCACTTTCTGCACGTGCCCTGCTTCTCCAACAAGGAGCTACGCACCCACCACAACATCCATCACTCATATTGAGTTGGAAAGGTACGTTGAGAAGCTGTGAAAGAGATGCATGAATTGAAGAAGCTCCAGTATTTATATAAGTGCAAAGAGAGAGTGAAATGGAGGTGAGGGACAGAGCTGGCCCCTTTTTTTTAATTATAGTTATTTTATTTTGTAACGAGCCCAAAGGCAATGGCCATTGGGCAACGTGTAAAGAAGGGGAGCAATATGTGAGAAAATAAAAAGGAAAAAGAATCTCTGACAAAAGAAAGCCAAAAGCCAAAAGGCCTGCGATGCAATCATATATAGTAGTTGTACGCAAAGCGAAGAAATTAAAAGTAGAGATATCTAAGGAAGACCAAGGCTCTGCCTCAATGGCTGGCTACCATTGGATCAAGAATCTCGTGCCATGATATCAGGTCCCACCACCATGTATGGTATGGGCCCATTTATTTATTTATTCTATATGATGTGTGCTTGCTTGAGGCTGAAGAACCTCAACCAGTTGTGTTGTGTTGTGTTGGTGGAAGAAGCAGAAGAGAATAACGTAACAGTGGAAGTAGACGTAGGCTTTGCGTGTTGGGTTCAAACGTGCAAGCTTTCGAGTGTTTTGTATCAATGAGCATGTGAGGAAGGGGGCCTCCCTAGGTTGATATGATTCACTGTTGTGTAAATGTAGGCACCAGCTTTTTTTTATATATATATCGACCAACCATTTAAACTAAATCCGGATTCCCTGCAATTTTGATGGCCTTATGTCATACATGACAGGGATTTAGTGCATGTAAGCAAACCAAAGCTATGGTCGCAAGGTTTGAAAAAGAAGAGAAAGAAAATCATAATCATTTACCAAATCGTGCTAACATCAAAAGAAAGGAGCAAAAAGTGTCCAAATACTCAGAGTTGTAAGACTGATGGCATATCGAACAAGTAAAACACCAAGTCGCAGATCTTCTCAAAAACCACTTATTCCATCCCCTTCCTTTCAATAAATAAATAAAATTTATCACTAATACGATATCCTGAATTAACTTAAAATCGACTTTCAGTAGACAAAGTAGTTAAAACTGAAGCTGAAAAGCTCTGTTTATCTAAGAAAACTATATGTACACACAAGCACAGTTGAAAGTCCATCTAAAATAAATTGCAGACAGTGGTGTCACCCATTAATAACACCAATTTTGTGTGGTGGAAGAACATAGATTCTGAGCAGAAGCCATCATCAAAATCTAATTTAGAGACATAAATGCTACCTAGCGTGTTGTGTCGTGGGTATTGTAGTAAATGCCTTACTTGGTCATACACTCAAAAAATTTCCAACAAGCTATAAGTAAAAGTTCTCCATGCTTTGATTGATGCATATATTTGACTTTGCTTCCAACAACAAAGAAACAGCTATTAAACATAACGGCCGACGTATGTATAGCCCTATCATTTCAGTTTGACTATCGGTCATGCTATGCCATCATCTAAAATGAGATATAAACATATTATGAAAGCATTGGAAAAAAAATCAGCACTTCATAAATAATCTAATGAGTATGTGGTTTTGTTTTAAAATTGGTACTTATAAATGTTTTCTATTTTATATATATTAATTAAATAAAATAAAAAGAAAATGTTGATTTAAAACAATAATCTTATACCAACCGATATAAGTTAACCAAAACACACCAAGAATGGAATTTGAACAATCTAATATCAGTTTGAAACCAAAACAGAATGTTGTTTATATTGAAGTCAAAGAAAGCCTTTAATTTATTGTTGATAGGAACCTCTATTTATAGAAATAAAACGAGTTACTAATTCAAAAATACTATTTCAAAATAATTTAAATCCAAGATAATGATAATAACAAATTTATTCAAATCTAAGACTACGCCTATGGGATTTCGAATTTCAGAGAAGAAAAAGGAATGGGGTTCATTTTGTCTAAAACGTATGAAACAAGTCCCCTGCCTGGTATCATACACGGGCTACAGAGCAAATGCAAATATGTTTCATACATTTACAACATATAGATTACAGATCAAAATTCTATCAAAACCAGGCAGTAAATCAACAAATGTGCGGACTACTACTTTGTATATTTGAAACTAACTTGAATCAAGTAGCGCATCCTTATCTGGTCGACATTGTAGACTACATATTCATTGTATAATAAAGCACCCTGCAAAGGAAATTCCAAATGCATATAGCAAACATAAGATATTTTATTAGTTTCAGAAAAAATGATTGATTTCCATGAATAAATTTCTTAATCTTACCTTCCGTTTTTGCTCCTTTGGTTTTCCTAGGGGAACTACAACACCATCATCAAGTGACTGGGCTTCAGAGGGATCCGGTGCAGTTGCACCAACACCCTTTGTGCTGCAATACAGAATCAATGTCATATTAACATGTTTTAAAAAGAGAAGGACAGAACTAATGTCGATGTTGCTCACAAATGGTACAATATAAACAGGAGACTCTAAATGGCATGACGCAGGAAAAAGCTCCTCATGGTTTTTAGTTGTGCATTTGGAAAGTCCTAAGTTATTAGAAACACATATATGCCAGTTATTTATAAGCAATTTGTTTAGTTAAAATTTACAAACCTCAACTTCCCATCCGGCAGCTTATCAGCATCGCTTTTAGCTTGTAGAAGCTCAGCCATGTCTCCCAGGGCAACCTAAAAAGAGATATATGTCTTATGAGATACTAAGCCAAAGGAATGATTATAATACACAGAAGGACAAGGGAAAGCAGACATGCAGAAACAGGTAGCAAGCAGTCAATTTCTGATTTCCAAGAAAATTCAAATGCACAGCATCAAAATAATGAGATCATGATAGGAAACTAATTTTCGCTGAGTGAAAATTAATCAGTTTGAACCACTGATACAAAGAGTATCTGGTTAACTAGTCGCTGTGATAAGGAAATACTCGGATTGTAATTTCTGATAAAAATGCATAAACTTGACACAATAATTTAACACGGTTTATGGTGGAAGCATCATTATATTCCAGGTTATTACCAAAAATATCATTTGAACTGATTGAAGAACTACCTCACATAGAAGCAACACCCCAGTTGTGAAGGCAGAATTAGTATAGCAATAATTTGCACTTTTGGAGAACATATCAGCAAAGTAAACCCCCTTCCCAAACATGTAACCCGTGGCAGGCGCTTCAGGTGGAGCAATGCGCAAACCTGATGGATGATAAGTACAAGATACAGTTAGATGTGGTTATTGACAAACACATTCCACATCCCACTCAAACATCCTGGACAACATGCAAAACGACAGAGAAAAGGAAGGACCTTGATACAGAATGCCAATCCCAAGATCCAGAAACAGGAGAAAATAGGAAACACATGCTACCCACAAATCTCCATACATAACTACATTTAGAAACAAAAGAGAAAAGGATAGACCTTGGGACAGAATGCCAGTCCAGTTAGTAAGCCGAGAACCATGCCACAACAGCATTCTATTTTTTGTTCCAGAAAACTGCTCAGGTAAGAAACCATAAAGTTAGACCAATACTAATCACTTGGTAGAACGGACATTCTACAGGTAACTTGGAAATAATATTTCATGAGAAGCACCTTTTCAAAGCGTTCACTTTCACCGTCTCTTGTCACCGCGAATATTTGAACAACATCAACTGTATAATTTGAATGTGTCTGAGCATGAGTATTCTGAATATACTTTACAATCTGATCCGGGGAAGAAAAAAGAACAGAGAAAATGTAAACAAGCTAGTTTCCAAAATGCATTGCTAAACTATTCTGCAAATTTAATTTTTTTTCAAAATTGGAAGAGGGCCCCAAAAAGAAAGCAGATAGTTACAAATTGCTTAAGTTTTATTTTGAATTCAAATTTCTAGTGCTACAAAGATGAACAAATACCATAGCGAACTCCTCAGTATCATTGTCAAGAGGAAACAGCTCACAGTGAAGCTGTTGGTACCGATAATATAAAGGATCTTCCTAAACATTCCGCACAAAATTAAGTTAGAGAAAAATTTTAGAGCATACATAACCTAATGAGAAAGAACAGGAAAAACATAAACATCTCAACAATATTTGTGTATGTATGCATATATGGACACATCAGTATAACAAAAGAAATTAGAGATAGAAGAAATTTGGGTGCTAAAATTAACTAATACCCAAATTAAGCTCACTATAATACAACGATTGTATAAATTTTTTAGCAGTTGGCTAAAAAAAAAACTACAACAGTTCAAATGTTGATAGAACATAGTTGTAGCCTGCAGGCCATATGGTTTACAGGACATACAAATACAGCACTCATAAATGAAAAATAAGCTCTACAACAAACTCAACTTTATCCACTATTTATGTACGATGCATATGAAGAAAACAATATTGTCAATTGGCTAGCAAAATACAATTATGTCCTGCATGCAATGCTTGTTAGGCATGCAAAAACTTTTAGTAGTTTAAAACTCAACTTACGGTTCAGCTTATTTAAAGGGTTCACTGAAATGGGAGATTTAAAAAGGGGGAATAATGTAGAAAAGAGCATCACAGAACAGGAGTAAAATACCTCCATCGTAATGTCATCCATTAATAATTTTGATGCGACCTCTATTTCTCCCAGGGCTTCAACCTTCAATTACATAAGAGGAACTGAGATTGCCCTTATTGAAGGAAACAACTAAAAAAGTTGGCACAAACTTGTAAAAATGCTCAGGTATGAAAACAATACTTGATGTTACTAAAAGCTGCAAGGGCAAATAGTTAAAACAATAGAGGGTAGTTAGGTATATATCACCATTTCCAACTTCTTTTTCAACTTCTGAGGTGTGTCGATGACAAAATCACCTGCCACATATAGTTCTGTGTCAGTTGTAATATTGTTATTGGGTATGGTTAGAGGAGGAGATGAAGAAGAAGACTCACGCATTTTTCTAAATCCAAAATCATGTGGAATCACGGTGTAAAATTCCCTGTAATTAAAAAGAAAAAAACGAATGATATTCACATTTCAACATGAAGAGTTCACGGAAAATAAACATAAACCCAATATCATAAAGCATTTACTATTATGCATATCTAACAAAAGTTGGATAAAACTTAAAGTTCTTACGAACTTAATTGCTCAAGCTTGCTCCTGTTTGACTGGTCAATCACATCAGCAATTTTCTTTAAGACATCATACCCCTGAACATATCCAAGCATAATTAATATTTTATTTTCAATAAAAAAAGATACTAATTAACAAATGTAATGCCAATGTTGTAGTTACTGCAGGCTTAAGAAAACAAGCATGCAGAAGCACTGTGAAACAAAGACATCTGCAATAAGATCGATATCAAGAAACCATCGTAAGACAAAGCATAGCAGGAAGTTCGGGACCATAATGGATGGAAAAGGGGTACTCAACTCCAAACGTAGATTAAGGGGCAGATTAAAGAAGTAATCTGAACGCTCAAAAAGTTCAAAGCTGCCTACACTCAGTGACACAATGACCGGACCAGACCGTCAATATTTAAAATTAGTTTAGAAAGGTATACCTAGCATGTAAATAATCACCAAAGTGGAATACTTTTTTACCTTCTGAAGTCTCTTATATTTTCTAACCACAAAAGATTTCAAAAAGAAATGTTTTGTGCATGTCTTGAAAAATCACCTTTAAAATTGTGGATTTGCTTAGCTTACCAAGAGGCAACTTGTCAGCATTGTATCCTAAAGACAACCACAACATTTATAGGAAATATTAGCAGGCAAGAATATAAATAAAAAGGATTTTACAAGGCTTTAGAAAACCAAATGAAGCAAACATGGCTTAAAAATTGAACCAGACATCTCTCATGTATATAAATAGTTCAGGTAACAATTGTAAGCTAACTAACCTATTTCCATCATTTGTTGCTTCATCATGCTGATATTGCATATAATAGAGATAAACTTAGCAACACGTTGTTCAAGCTTTGTCTCCCGCAATTGAGCACCAATGGAAGAGTTAGCCTTTCTTTTGACCTGAATATAATAATTAAGAAGTCAGAAGAAATTCAACAGGCAATTAAAGCTCCAAGACTAGCATAGATTATATGATGCTCCTTCTCTCCCATTCTTCTCATTTCCTTAAACATGATTTTAGGCAAGCAAATATTGTGCTTGGGAGAAGGTAGAGGAGCCAGTAAGTCATCTGTTTATGTGTTAAAATAACTCACATCAGATTCCTTTTCTTTTTCATCATAGTCCATCTCCAGCAAGGTGTAGCACTTTGGGTGACAAACAAAGTCTTTTCTGTTGTACCAATAGTTTTTGGTCTTGTTAAAGAACTTGGTTTGAAACTCATCAATTGCGGCTTGTCGTGAAGTAAAGGGGCCATGTAACTTAATTTGACCCTTCACACCAACTCTACCCCATCTGTTATGAACCATGTATGTCTTCGAGTCATCAGATTCTGTGAGAAAATAATAAGGAAATCATTATCAAAGTAGAACTAGCAAATATCCCACCCCAAAAACTCCCCAAAAAGGAAGTGCATAGGTCTATACAAATGAAATTGGAAGAGAAAGATACTTAAAGCAATAAATTTGAAAACCAGTGGGGATAAAACGCATAACATTATAACGAAGAACTAACCTAGAAGCTGGATCACAAAGAATTTGTTATTGTTTTGCCCAACATTCGTCTGATTTAACATGGCATCATAGATATCATCACCCTGAATCACAGAAATTAAAATATTAATTCTTCTGTTCTGTAAATGTATATTCTAACAAAGAATATAGCAGGCAGGCAAAATATTTTTCAAAATGACAGGCTCAAAAAATGGAATTCAAACAGCAAAGACTAGCCTTTTGTAGAACATGATAATGAGCCTTTATGTCATCTGGGATCCCTTGATCCAGAACAGCCACCCCTTTCTTTGTGGCCGTAACGATTTTCTCCTCCTTGCTACTTTCCTTCTCTTCTTCTTCTTCTTCTTCTTCTTCCTCTTCTTCTTCTTCTTCTTTAACTACCCACGCAACAAATAAAGAAACCCCTTTCAGTCTTTCATAAATGGAACTAACCAACAAAATGAACCAATAAAACCGAAAATCATCTTACCAGGAAGAGGATTCTTGTCGGCATCTTCACAAAGCCTCTCGGGAAGTTCCTTTTTGGAGCCAACAGTGGAAAGACGTCGAAGAGTAGCTTGTTCGCGTAATTGCTTGACATTCATTTGTCGAAACTCCTCAACGGCATTGACTTTGTCCGAATCCTCGTTATTACAGACATCCGATTCCCTCCCTCTTTTTCTCTTGTTATTTCCGATTGCATTATAAGCCTTGCCTCCATTTTCCTCTTCTTTCTTCCTCTCCTTGAGCAAAGCATCCTCCAGTCTCAGCACCTGTTATAAACAGCTCATATCAATTAAAATGAACAAAGAACAAAGGGGCAGATAAAAAGAGTAAAAAGTAGATTGGGCAACCAGTAAGGGCTTGGTCCCGATTGTGTCAAGCCCACGCTGGGCGAGTTCGTCTCGGAGCTGGCCTACTTTCAGCTTCCTTGCCATGTTCTTCGATGAGCAAAGTGCGGGAGAAATCGTTTGAGAATGTGAGAAGGAAATGGAGGGATACACTTTAATACGGTGACAAATGTGCTTCAAAACGCTGTCGTTTTAGAACCTTTCCCACCACGATATCGCCATTGGCGCCTCTTCTGGAATTGTTTCACTTAATTAAAAAAACCAATAATTCCCTGCCCACTACTGACTTCGTCCTCGTTCGCGTTAAGAGTAAAACCGTGCCAAGCACTCCTTCCAAATATAGGGCCGATTCCTGTGTGCCCATAAGAGAAAGCCCGTTGGGACTTGCTGCAAATTACCGGAAGACTAATTAGAGTTGAAGAAAGGCCCTTGAACTTACTCATGATTTTAAGACTTTTAGCTCCATTTGGATCAACATGCTTTTGGTTTCTACGAGTTTTTTATTAAGTAGCTCATTCGTTTTTGGCATACTAATCAATTTAACCCTCCAATGTTTATACATTCTATCAATTTGGTCCTAATTCTTAAAAATTAACAAATTTAACCCTCAACTTTACGCATTCTGTTAATTTAATCTTGGTTATTAAAATTAAAAATTCAAAAACTTTAAAAATAAAAAAATTTAAAAGTTTATTTTTCGATAAAATACATATAAAATTATAAAAATACATAAATATATATAAATGAATACTTATTTTTCTCTTTTTCTAACATGAAATTTATTGATTGATATCTAAACACACTCACAAACAATACTTAAATCAGTTCCAAGCTTTTCATTTTTTTCTAGTTTTATTTTATAAATAATAACTTATTTATTATACCGATAGCTTAATTCCTTAGTCTTCGTTGACTTTACCAAACGCTAGGCATTGCCTTCGCCCACAACTATCGGCACCAATAACCCTTACTCCAAACTCTTCAATTTTCACATTCTTCATCATTGTGCCACTAAAAAAAATGAATCAATTGTGGAGCTACCAACATGACCTTCCACCTATTGGGTTTCCAATATCTCATCCTCGCCTACAAATGTGGCACGAAGGGCGCAATCCTTAAAATTGGAAAATTGTTTTGCTTACCCTTTAAAATTTATAAATTAATAATGATAAAATTGACTTTGTCTCCCAAAGTGATAAAGTTTTAATTTAGTTTTTTAAAAATTATAAATATATTATATATCTAATACAATAATGAAATTGCATTTTAACTCTTATCAAAATTTATAACTTAATTCTACCTCCCTCCCAAAAGATTTTCTTTTTCTTCGGCCTTTCTCACCTATTCTTCTCCAATCACACCCGTCTTCAAGCACAACCTCAAACACAACAAACTCGTTTTAGGCAACAACCTAAAGCATAGTGGTTGTTAATGTTAAAGAAGAAGACAGAAACTTTGAATTTGCTTAAGTCTTCTTCATGGTTCCTTTCCCCAAGTTGTTTTATTTTTAATATTATTATTTTAATAAATAAATGTCATATTATAAAACGAGAAAAATCTATATTTATATAATCTTGTATATATTTTATAAAAAAAATAACTTTTAATTAATTTTTAATATTTAAGAATTGAGACTAGATTGATAGAGCATGTAAAGTTAAAGGTTAAATTTTTGAATTTTTAGAATTAAAACTAATTTGATATAATTTATAAATTTTGGAGAGTTAAATTTGTTATTATGTTAATAAAAAAGGTCATGCCAACATTCCGTTAATGATTTAATGAAAAAGTGACCAAAATTTTAAATTTAAGTGACCGAAATTTCTTACAACCCGTTAAATGTGATGACAAAAGTTTGATAAAAGTCAAGGATGATATTAATGAAACATTAGATTCTGGATTTAAGCCTACAAGTGGGTGAATCATGTAGAGACAACAACTATGGAAATATTTAATGATTGGAGGGTTACTTGATGAAGATTAAGGAGGTGAAATAATGAAAATTTTAGTTGAATTTCGTGTTAGAATTTTTAATAAATGTATGGAATGAGTTTAATCATCTATGTACAAACTATATTTTTGTAAATATTTTAGTTTTACTTGTAGTGATATGTATATTTATTTGTATGAGATATTTTATGTTTTTAACTCTAGTAATAATAATAATGAGATATTATGTTAATTCAATTTGACATATATAATTTTAAATGTAAGAGTTCAAGTAGCAAATCTATTAGGATACACTAAAATGATAGAATATTAATGTTGTGTCTAGTTGAATTATACTATACAGGCAACCATAATGTTGATTATGGCTTTAGACAATAGTATCTACCTGTACTTAACAAAATGTTACAATCAAAACTCCTAAACTTCGAGTTAAGATTAAATCTCATACTGATAACAGATTAACGATATTTAGAAAGGAGTGGTCAATTGTACAAGACATGATGTATGGTACACCAATGACTTTGGATGGGATAGCATAAGGAAAGTGACGACAATTGAGCAAGGAATTTGGGGTTAATTCCTTATAGATGAATTTATAAATTATGGCTATATATGAATTTTGTATTTATAACAAATTTAAGCATATTTTAACTTAAAATAAAATCATCACATTTGTGCTTCATCCTCTTTCTTAAAGAAAAAATAGTTACGATAAAATGTTACAAAAGTGATAGTTACAAATGAAATGAAAATAAAATAAAATTTGAAGTCAAAATGGAACGACAAAACTTGAAATAATATTTAACTTAGATTAATTAAAATTGAATATCACGAGAAATTAAATAAATCATGATATTGATTTTGAAATCAATTTTATTTCAAATAAAATAAGTTATTTAGCATATTAACACATGCATTTGATTTATTTGGGACTATTAGAGTGGGATTCACTTTTTGAGAATATAAGTCGAAACAATAATAAGAATATTTCTAGCTGAACATCTTTCACAATTCTTAGAGAGATAATTCACTAATAGATTGAGAGATAAGTAATCTGCCTCATCCACATTCAAATTATGAATGTTTTGAATCCATATTATGCAAAGAGACATTGCTTTTGCTAGTTTGAATTGAAGGGTGATATAAAATCAATCTATTTCTAACATCATATCCATAATTAATGCATTGATGGGCGTCGAAACCACAAAATATAAATTCCTACAACAAATATAACAATAAATTGAAATATAGAGTAGTAGAGTTGAATCCATAGGGACTAGTTATCTAATTTTTCCTTTTCTTGTGACCAGATTCGTTGTCGCGACCACAATCGTGCCCACGACTTGTGCATAGTTGTAACAGCCTATTTTCAGTGAAACCAGAATAGTGGTTTCGGGACCACAAATTCGAATCCGAAAAGAAAATTATTTTAATATTATTTCATAGTATGAATTATAATAGGAAAATCGTATGAAAATTTTGTTAAGAAAATTTTACCGATTACATGTCAATTTGATAAAAGGACAAAATTGCATGAAATGCAAAAGTTGGGTTCTAGTAGCTATAAGTATCAAATAGCTATGGAATTTAAAGTTTGAGGTCCTTATATGGAAAATAGACCATTAAGAGATGTTAGTACATAAGGATGATGATTCATCCATGGAAATTTAATTAAAGAAAAGGATGAAATTGGAAATAAAATATATTAAAAGGTGATAAATGATTAAATAAAGAAAATATCATCATTTATCATCATCTTTCCCAAATTTTTTTATGGAAACCCTAGCTAAGAGAAAAGAGCTCAAGCAAGCTTTCTTGGCTTAATTAGGTATGAATTCTTATCTCGTTTTTAGTAATTTTTATGTTTTCGTGATTGTAATAAAATAATTAAGCGATTTTGGGGATTAATTTGCAAAGTTATCAAAGTTATGGGATTTTTCCATGGATGAATGTAGTTGAATTATGAAGTTTTATGGTAGAAAATGAAAGGTTGTTGATATATAAACAACTTTTGTTAAATGAATTTTGATGAAAATGTGATTTAGGGACTAAATTGTAAAAATATAAAATTCATGGAAAAATTCTAATTTTTGTGAAATACATGGGCTGCTATTGATACATGCAAAATTCGGCTGGGCTTGGAATAAGGATTAAATTGCATGAATTTCATTTTCCGAGCTTAGAGACGAAATCGTCATTAATTAAAAGTATAAGGGAAAAACAACAATTCTACCTAAGATGTGACTTGGATTGAATTGAATGTAAATTGTATTAAATTGATGTTAAACTTACTTGTATAGATCTGGATAGATCAAAACTGAAGTTATATCGTGGAAAAAAAAGTATTGGATTAGTAGTTTACAAGTTACGAACAATTGTCGAGGTAAGTTCGTGTAACTTAATTGTGTATATTTATATTCTTATATTTAGTGTTGAATATGTAAATTGTGTACATATAATATATGCGTATGTAATTGATCTCATAACTGAAAATCCCTGATAAATAAATAAATCCCGTTTGGATAATGAGATTCGATGGATACAGGGTTCTGTTTCCCGAAATGGTAGTGTTCCTACATATGTTGCAGACGTTTCGTAGCTCGAAAGAGCGTCCCGTTACAAGCCTTCTCAAGCTTCCCGTTATAGTGTTCTTACGAGCTTCCCGTTAAATGCTCTTCGGAGCATCCCAATTGATTGTGACCCTACATGTGTTGTGGGCACACCGCAGCTCTTATGAGCGTCCCGTTATATGGATTTTCGTGAGCTTCCCGATTAAAGGTTCTTTGTGAGCTTCCCGTTAGTGCTTGCTTGAACTTCCCGTTAATTACTCTTCGGAACTACCTGTTAATTGCTTTTTGGAGCTACCCATTATAGGCTCTTTTTGAGCTTCCTGTTATATTGTCTGGATAAGCTTCCAATTACAAGGCTCAATAAGCTTCCCATTATAGTGCTTGAGAGAGAGCTTTTTGTTTAAGTGCTCATAAAAGCACTCTCGGATAAGAATTGACGGATTTATAGTATTGTACACTTCAGGTGTACTACCCAAGTATCAATCAAGACTTCAAATGATTCAACGAGTGAAATTCTAACATGAAAACATGTGAAATCAAAATGAAACTATTATCTGTATATGCATGGAATACTTGGAAACTCGATACCTGATAAGCTCATCCTTATTCTTGTTATTCACATGAAATACATGACTAACATGTTTGTTGAGGTTATATGTGTTAGGCTAATTGCCAAAATGCTTTGGATGTATTATGCATGTTTATTGTACGAGTAGATGAATGGTAAGATAATTTCCCGTTATGCGAACTTACAAAGCATTAAGTGCTTACTCAATTGTATTTCCTCTATTTTATAATACTCGAAAGTTCGTCGGGTTGGAAGCTTGGCGGAGATCACTCACACTATCCACCGGCCCATTTTGGTACAATTATGAAACTAATTTTTGTAATAATGGCATGTATAGGTCAACTTGGCCATTGTTGGCATTTTAAATATTTTTTGTTGTAACTAGCCATTGGTATGGCTTGTATTTGGTATATTTTGAAATGTGTGTATATATGTGGCCATAACATGTTTGATGTGTGAAATTGAAATGGTTTAATGATGGTAAGCATATGGATGAATGGATGGAGATAGCATAATTGATAAAGCATGCATATATGTATATTTGATCAATTAGGTAATATTGAGTATAGGAATACATGTGATGAAATATCATGCATAAGACTTGGTTTTGGCTTGGTTTAAATGTCTTGAATTCGTTGGGTGGAAGGTGAAATTAGGTGAGGAATAAAGCTTAGAAATGACCTTATTTTGTCCATATGGGCAGAGACACGGGCGTGTGTCTCAGCGCCCGTGTCTCTTCCGTGTGTGACACACAGCCTAGCACATGGGCATGTGTTCTGGTCGTGTGTCCCCTGCATCTAAAAAATTCAAAACAGAATGCTCAGGAATTTTCACATTGCTTGGCACACAGGCGTATGGCTTAGCCGTGTGACCCCTGCACTTAAATGTTTTGTAAGTCAGAGAGTTGCACGGGCTGGGGACATGACCGTGTGCCCTACTCCAAATACCACACGGGCTTGTGTCCCCTACACCTTGGAAAATTTTGAAATTTCGCGAAAAATTCTCTGAGTTTCCGATTAAATCCCGATTCAATTCTAAAGTGAAATTTGAGCCTCAATGACTCTCATAAGGGACTTTATGAATAATATACGACATAAATGTT
Organism: Gossypium raimondii; assembly: GCF_025698545.1. Taxonomy (NCBI): domain Eukaryota; kingdom Viridiplantae; phylum Streptophyta; class Magnoliopsida; order Malvales; family Malvaceae; genus Gossypium; species Gossypium raimondii. The sequence goes on from NC_068575.1 coordinate 53,007,073, forward strand.
AAATAATAATATGGAATGTTTGTATTTAAATCTGTTTATTTCGGTAATACTCCATAAGCCTGTTTCGACGATGGATACGGGTTAAGGGTGTTACAGTAGTAATGCTAAAAAAAATAAAAAAATGGGGGGCTTAAATTGATTAAAATAATAAAAAAAAGGAAATGTGAAGTGTAATAAAATAAAAATAGATTCAAAAATACAAAAATAAATTTAAGAAAATAAATAAATGGATAAATAAAATATTTTTTTAAGCTTAGCTTTAGCCTTAGTATACTCCAATCTTGAATCGATCCTTGAAATAGATTTTTCCTTCCGAGCAATAAGCTAATTATAACGACCAAGAACATCCTGATTGCCAAGTTTTTCTTATGTAGTTAATCCCAGTACGACCTGCAAACTATTTGTAATTGCGATACACGTGTACGCAATTTAAGATTTCGACAATCTTACGATCTGAAAAGCCCAACCCGAATCAACAACCTCAACCGCGTGGGTCGTTTAAATCCGATCTCTATCTCCCTTGACAAAATCCAACTGGCTTTTCGCACCTAGACACGCCAATTTGTTCGCGGGAATTCAAACACAGCACGGTCGATTCGTCTTCCCAACTGTACACAAATAACTCCAACCCAACGTGCGCTTTTTGAATTGAAACTGAATCAACTTTAAGGGAAGAATTTGTACTATCCTATATACCGGAGAGATAGAAAATATTGCGTTGAGAGTTTTTTTTTTTTGAGCGGGTTCGAATCTCACGATTGTTTTGTTGGAATAATTTTCAAGCTAAAGCTAAAAAAAGGTTTAGTTAATCATGAAAAGAATCGTAATAAATGGTTTAAATAGAATTATGGAAAGTGGGAAGGGAAAGGGCCTTGACAGGTAATTAAACCAAAAGTTAAAAGTAAAAGAAAAAGAATTGAAAATGGCATAATGAAAAGTGACGCAGGTAATGGAAAGAAAAAAAAAAGAAAAGAATTTATTAAAGTCCAAAGTAAAGTGTGTTTAATTAGTTGTAGACTTGTAGCTACTAGGTATTTATATATACTTTTAGTGCTAAAATTTTGCTAGATTTTTCTTAAATATTATCACTAAATAATTCTAAATATTATCACTAAATAATCCTAAATTTAAAACTTAAATTTAAACCGAATTTAAACTAATACAGAGTTGTCTTCAATCTTTATCCAGCCACTTTTAAAAAAATCTTCAACCCTTCAATCTTTATCTAATCATCTTTGATACTTCAATCTTTTAATCAAGCCCTCCTCTTTACTTTTTGTTCCAATTTAACTCTTTTTTTTGTAAGAGTTTGAATTCGGCACACCAACTTCATTCTTGATAAGAAAAATCCAAATTTAATAACATTTTATTTAATAATTAGTCAAAATTAAATATATTAAAAATACAAATTTATCTTGCTATCACGCATTCATCATAGTTAAGAAGCTCCAACTCCATATCAATATTGATGCCATCCCCTTAAAGGTTTAAACTCGTTTTAAAAAAATAGTGCAATAAAAGTAACATAGGAGTAATACATTGGATACGAATGATTGAAACAATTAATGGACTTAAAATAACCTAACACAAGAGGCCATAGACGAACAACAAAGATCTAGAAACAAGATTGAAACCCACACTTTTAACCTTACTAGATTAGAATATATTAAAATAATAAAATTCATGAAATTTTTAATAGAAAAATTATTTTATTTATTTTTAATTAATCTATTTTTGAATAATATATAAAGTAAAATACAACCGGAAATACTTTTACCCCAACAATGTATACAAGCACTGATTGTGAAGCTCCTTCATGATTAAGCTAACAATTATCTCAAACAACACTAACAATTGGAGTTTCTCTTACATATAAATATATATTATATGGATGATTACATCCAGAGGTTTGGATAAGAGACCAAATATAACCATCTTGAACTCAAGATCCACAAAAATGTATAAATAACTATCCTTATCACCTCCATCCTAATGTTACTCTGTCCAACCATCATCACCTTGTAGCGTTCAACCAATTTTAATTTCTTTTTTTACTCTTAATCTCTTTATTTTTCATCTATTTTCATTTTAGAATTTTATCCTTCATCTCTTCAATTCCAGAAAGTTGCCTTTCTCTTTAATATTTTACTATGAAAAGTTAAAATCAGAAGAAATCTCTAGGTTAAAAACTTAAAACTGCCATACTCAACTGACCGACTTAATTATAATGCTAATACCATAACCATAAATTTCCCAAAAGACCGAAAACCTAAGACATACCCTAAAGTAATTTATCATAAGGCGACGAGTACTCACCTCATTAAATGGAGGCGGCTGCGAAAGCATTGAACCGATTGCAGTCGAAGCCGCACCCACACTGTGGAGACTCGTAAAAGTTATCAATAGGGAAGTTAGCGGAGGCGATCCCTACGGAGAATTCCATCTCGTCCCCATCATGGATGACTTGGACGATGTCAAGCCAGAAGAAGAGAACCTTAACGCTCACACCTTTCAAGTTTGTGATCCTGCCTGGGGAGATCACTCCTTGTATGGTGGACTTGTAACTCAGTTCGTAGGAGTCAATTTTGAAGTTGCAGGTTCCCTGCAAATGAGCTGAAAACTCACCCGTGCCTCTATTCAATTCGTACCCACTCACGCCCTTGGGAAGGATGCCTGCTGGGAAGTCGTACTGTTGAAGAACTTGATATGCCGATAGCTTATCGTTGGCTGAAGCCAATGAAGCTGGAAGGGAGACTAGAATCAGGAAGATTACGCTTCGCAACGCCATGGCGAAGAAAGAAGTTTCTTAATGGGATTGAGTGGGGGGAAATAAAGTTAACAAAGTCAGATGTGGCTGCTGCTGAGTTAAAGTTGGTGCACCGAAATCTAATTAAAATTTATTTGAGGGAAATCGTATATATCTTTTGTCAGGATGGTCAAGGATGATGATGATCTTAATCATACACGCAACTAGTAAGAAAGACACAAAAGCCGCCAGCCACCAGATTTTTCTTCTTAGCCTTACTAAATTTGTTTACTTAAATTAAGGCCCTGAACTATAGGAATAATCAAATTTGATTGAGCCGATGCTGTTTGCGTCTATGCAAACGCATGTGCATTTACTCAGCAGAAGGTGACGTCTCAAAGAAAGATAGGGAAAACATTCAATTTGGGTGAATAAAACACTTGATGAACTTCGTTGTCATGGGGTAAAATATAAAAGCATTGCAAACTACTTCCAAAATATACTAATTAGTAGTAAATCTAATTGTAGTGATCTCCTGATGAAATTAAAGTCTACCAACTTTGTTGGCTGTTTGATTAAAATAAATGAACATATGTGGGTGAGGAAGTTAAACGAGGCCCTTTAAAATACACTGCGTGGCTGAAAAAATAGGTTGCCTTTAGGGCCCGAAAACTTGGGTTCTGGAATAAGAAAGGTCAAAGGGACAATCTTAGAGACGCAAACGTTGGGGCAAAGTTGGATGCTTTCGTTGCACATACTTGAGAGGCAAAAACCTGTGGCCGTGATCGACATTATATACACATGCATATAATTTATATGTTATGGGCTCCGATGACGGATCGGTAGCAGGCTAGCACGGTTTCTTTTTCCTTGGAATATAAAATTCAAAATTACCAAAAGACAAAAGATGGTAGAGACAACAGAAGTGAAATATAAAATATCCAAGACAAAATAGTTTTGCACCTGAATAGCCCTCAGGTCAACAGGAACTCCAAGTTTTTCGGTCATCATAGGCTTTTAGGACTTCAGATTCTATTGACTAACAAAAAGACAAAAAGCGGAAAAATACCAAGCCGATTTTATATGTTTACCTTGTATCATAGGAATATCTCCCCCTTGGAGAAGACACACTGGCACAATTTATACTGTATATTACCTAGACTCATCAGATGAGAGTACCACATCTAACATAGTCATGCTCAATATTTTTCATACATTTGAAAGACTATATCCCCATACCTATTCCAAATATATGCCGAAACATGTAATTTACGGTAAATCAAGAGTCCAGGTAGCGTACATTACAGTTCTTAATACAATATATGATTACTATCAGTATGTTGTGCAATGCCAATGATTGAAGCTTCATTCCATATCCCTCCAAAGCTTCTTTTTTATTGCTACATTACAAATGATGCCAATAAGCTCTACAACTATCATATTTCAGGTGGTGTTTTTATATTCATGCTGCCTTCCCTCTTCTGGTTCTCTTTTTTCTCCTGCAGCCACATTTAATCAATCTATCTAGCCTTTCTATTCAATTAAGCTCAGCATAAAAGCAATTTTTTTGTTGTCTTACAAACAACACAGATAGCATCATTATCAAATTTCAGCCACTCTCAAGTATAACCAATTTCTTAGCCAATCAATCTACATTGTAACACAAAGCTAACTCCCATAAAATTTATCCCAATGCACACATTTACAGACTTAAATATGTATATATGTATGCATTCAACAAATACATAACTATATGCATGCAATCAGCTATGTTCTTTGAAAGCTACTACTAGATCAAGCATTGCCCCAATACTATAGGCTGCCATCCAATAGAGAGGAAAAAATACAAGCAAAGAACCCAGCTTTTTACTTGGACATATGGTGAAATGTGCTCATGCAACTGGTAAGAAAAAATCAGTCATGGCCCAAAAAAGAATTTCATAGAACTGATAGTAAAATCAAAATGAATGATACATACAAGCAAAATTTTCAACTGACATCTATTGATTTAATACAACCAGGTAAAGAGGCAGACAACCATCTGATATCTATGAAGCAAATAAACTAGCAATATACTGGATATCAGCAATTGCAACCAACAAAGGCAACAGGCAAAAGAACATAGACATACATACACCTCCTCCAGGCCAAATTAGCTCACATCCCGGAGTCTTTTTATCAATGCATCCAAAGATTTCTTCTTTGAATTCTGCTTGGCACCCCTGCTCCCAAAGGTACCAAATAGCCGATCTGAAGGGTCCCTTAACTTCTCTGAGATTGTCATAACTTTCCTGTAGTCCAGGGCATTGTAACTCCTCTCTCTAATTACCGGATTCAGAAAATTCTCTGGATGACTGCTCAAAAGCAAATTGACCAACTGCCTTGACTCTGCAAGTGCATTTTTCAACTGATTTGCATCCCCTTCAGAAAACAGAGGCGCCAGGTTATCTGCAAAAGATTCTAACAAGCGAATATCTACATCAAGCCCTATAATAGCATTTACATTAAACCTCTTAACTAAATCCCCAAGTAAAGTATCAACAATCTTCTCTGATATGTGAGAAAGAACATCTTGTAGAACTCTTTTAAGAACTTGAGGTGGCAATATCTGTTGTGCAGTAGAAACCAGAGTCTCCAAATATATTAGGACCTCATTCACATATTCATTACCACCCTGTGAAGGTTCATCGGTCATCCAGTTCACATTCTCAATCAATGTCATGAAACCATCAACCTTTGTCTTAAGCATCCCGGAAAGCATTTCTTCTGCAGCATCGCGGGATTTGTTAAGAGGAAACTGCCTCTTACCTTTTTCTACCATTCTCAAAGGAATGCCTGAAAGCTGTGCAGCATGACGAAAGAAGAAATCACAAGCACGCTCAAAAACAGCCATATTTGCTGCAACCTGCATTGCCTGAGAAACCCCATGGACAGATGAACTAATAAGCTTCAAAAGAGCCCCATCTAAAACCTCGCTCAGAAGCCGGTCTAAATACTTCTTAACATTGTAGAAATCCAACTGCTCACCATAAGACATAAAACTAACAGAATCTTCAATAAAAGATCTCACAATCCGACAACAATCAGGCACAGTAGATGAAAATGGTGCTACATAAGGAAATGCTGGAATAATATCCGATGTTTGTATCTGGAAAGATAGAACATTCATTGAATACTCATACTCCTTCTTCATCAACATCTGCTCAAATTTATCAGCAGCCAATGCTTCTGAAATCTGCTTCCGGCAATCAGACAACAACAACTCATGGTACTTATCCCTGTGCTTACTCAAAACATCTAGCAATGCACCAACAGTGTAGCCATACCTCCGCAAAGTAACTCCTAACAAACTCACATAATCCTTAATCAGTAACAAGTGATTGGCAGTCTGCATCCTAGAAAACTGATCCTCTAAGACAGAGCACATTTTACTAACAGCAGTCTCCCACAAATTCTCAACCTCCGTTTTCGAAATTAAACCCCCTCCAGTCCTTAAAATTCGATCTTCTACTATAAAAAACCCCGCAATTTGGGCAAAAAATGTTTGATGAGACTCGAGAAACGGAGTCATAGAAGATACTTGAAAATCCGACGTTAATTGAAGCTTCCTATTCTCAAAGTAATACTGCTTAAATCGATCTTCGAGTCCCAAAGTTTGATGAATATGATAAGCTCTATAAAGAGGAGTCAAGTCAAACCCTAACACGCTGTTATTACCGTAACTATAACCTTCGTTCTCATACCCTCCAAGTCCTTCTTCTTCTTCATCATCTTCTAAAGCATAAACGCAATCTCTCAAGCTGAGTCGACTCTGTTCCTCGGCTTGCCTTTGCTTAGTTCTCAGATCCTCTGCACGTTGCCTAGCAGCTGAGGCTTGTCCGATTGCTAATTGCCCTAAATTGCGACTCACCACGCGAATCTCCACGAGCCAATCGCCGAACTCTTTGCTGATTTTTCTCTCGATATGAGATCGAATCTCTGGAATCTTGCTCTCTAGCATCTTTTTTAAAGTAGACGATGGCGTTTTGTCTTGGAAGTCGTTCTCAATCGAGTCTAAGCATTTCAAGGCCATGTAGAAACTGCCGTTTGAGAGGTGATGATTAGCTCTTGAGCAGAGCTCCATTAGCTTAATACACAAAGTCACCGATTGCAAAGCGTAGTCCACGTTCTTGGAAACATTTTGTGCTTCGACGAAGGAGTCAAGGGAAGACAAGAGGGGACCGCCAACGGACTGGAGTCTTGAGTTGGAGTCGTAGAGAGAAGATTTGAGAGAATCAACATCGGAGAGAAGAGATCGAAGATCATCGACGGCAAGGATGAAATCTTGGTAGTGAGCCTTGCAAACTTCTTCGATTTCAGATTCTTTTGAACGAGAAAAATGACGGAGGTGGTGGAGAAGGGTTTCAGGCCTACCAGAAGAGAACGCTTTGCGGACGAAAGGACCGAGGTCCTCGCCATTACAGATAGCGGAAGAAATGAGGAGTTGTTCCAGCTTTTCTCCGGAGTCTCCGGCATCGGCGGCGGCCGGCGCCATTTTGCGGCGTGGCCTCGTTGACTTCATTTCTTTTAACGGTAACGCTGATGGCGCCGTGATGATAGAAAGAGAGAAGCGGGGTTAGGCTGGAGTTGTGAATATCGAGGGTTTATGGACACAGAGGAAAGAAGGGTGATATGTTTTGTTTGATTAGTTTCCTTGTTTCTTTTTGTTTTCTTGACGAGATTGACACTAATGTGATTGAGACCAACGGTATGGGCTTGTTCGTAATTTCCAATTTGCGAAAGGGAATGTTAAAGACTTGTTTGACATTTCCCTCACGTTAAAACGACGGCGTGGCGGCCGGAGAAATGTCTTCAAAGGAAAAAGTAAAGGTAAACAAAATACACTTAAATAACAAAAAATCAATTGGAGTTGGACACATCAGACATAGTTCTTCTAAGGCAAGCCAGCTATTGACATTTCCTTATATCATAAAATAATTATTTCGATGAATACGATTCTGAAGGGGCACGTCCCAAAACCATTTTCTTTTCCAATTTAGTTTTTTCCTATATATATATTGAAATTTTACCTTAACCTTTAAAATAAAATAAAAATTATGAATAAAGAAATTACAAATTAATATATATAACAAACTTATATTTTAATTTATGAAGAATTTGTAATTAAATTTCGGACTCATTTTCATTTTCTTAATTGTTAACCAGAGTAGGTAAGTAGTTATCTTACTAATTAGTAAACTAGTAATGGTTGTTCACAAAGAAGGACAATTATATGAAAATATGTACTTTAGATGGGGAATAACTTTGAGTGATATAATGGATTTTGTAGTCTCAAAATCAGTAGAAGTAGAGACGAAAGCGACCAAATAATTGGTGAGGGATTAGTTATATTCTGCAGTTATGCCAACTAAAAGGAGTACACCTGGTCCACTAGAGTCCGGTTCACCTAAAAGAACTAATATATTTTGTAGATTGTTAGAAAAATGATTCACAATTACTTGGTTTGCCCTCTCTTACAATAATTATAATGAATAATTATAGCCTCGAAATTATCGTTAATCAATACATTTATACTCCCTTACAACTCAAATAAAGAGATGTTAAGTAAAAAGTGACAAAGTAAAAACATATCAAATAACACAATCTCTAAAAAGTACACCTAATGTGTGATTATTACATACTCCAAAAAAGCTTCATCTCATTTCGAAAATAAGTTAAGCTGTCCTTCAAATTTTAAATTAAAATTGTCAAAACCACTTTTTTGAAAAGAAAATTTAGTTGTTGACTTTTAAAAAATAAAACTGGAGTCGCCACCGATCCTTTATTAAGGTGTGACCGGCCCACCTCAAAAATTATTTTGGTCTGCGAATTTTGAAAAGGTTCGGAGTCGATTCACACGAGGAAGGGTTAGCACCCTCGTAACGCCCAAAAATCGGTACCAAATTGACTATTTAATGTCTTAGTGTCGAAAGTTAAAAAAGATTTTAAAATAAGCTTGAATGATGAAATTGGCAAAAGGATAATCAATTGTTCAAGTCATGTAAAGAAATCAACTCCCAATACGTTAGGGTACAATTCCTCATAATCCTCACACTTGAATGTCACTTTTATTTTATACGAAAATCCTCATTTCGAGAAAGTAACATGCCACACCCAATACGTTAGGGCACAATAAGTTAAGTTCCCAAAAATGATTTTTATGCATTTTGAATAAAAATATTCTGGGTCATTTAGGATTAACAAAGAAAATCAGAACCCAATACGTTAGGGCTCAATTTCCCTCGAAAATCCCAAACCTCAAATAATACTTTTATTCAAAAAAAAAACCTTTAAATCAAGAAAATAACTTTGATGAATAGTTAAAACCAAAATATATTTTTGAAGGGGTATGTTAAAAGGGTTAATGTACCATATGATACAAATCCTTTAATTTAAAGCATGTATACATAAATATTTACAAATATATATACAAGTATAATATACACGTACATTTGCAGACAAAAAGAATGAATGAAATATATCGATAAAACAAATAGAGATACATGCATTAAAAAAGTATAAAAGTATGCATATGTATTTATTTACAAAGTAAAATGTATAATCACATATGTATTGGTAAAACAGGAAAATGCGTATATGTATATATTAAAACACCTATGTATATATATGTATAATATAGAAAAAGATTTTAAAATATGTGTATATACTATAGAAAATGAATATATCTTTATTACGATAAAATATAGGAAATACATATATTCTAAAAATGTGTGTGTATATTTATATATATATATATATTTATTTGTAAAAAAATGAAGAATAATATATGAAAATAAAATATATGGTAATATACATAAATACTATTTTCAAAAGTAAAAAAATATAAGAGTATACATATATCAAAATTTGCTTGTAAGCACAAAAAAGTTTAAAATATTCATATATTATAAAAACATATATCTATTAAAAAATGCATGGGTATACTATGAAAACGCATGTACATTATATAAAAACTATGCGCATATATGTATGTATAGGAAATAATGAAAATAAAATATTAATAGAATATATATATATATATATATATATATGGAAAATGCACATGTAATTATAAAAGAATATGTATATGAAAGATGCGTGCAAATAAAATAACAAAATAATGAAAATAATAGTGATGACAAAACTAATTAAATAATATAACAGTAAGAATGCAATAATAATATTAATAATATTAAAAAAAACTAAAATGTCAAATGAAGGATTAAATCGAAAATAAAAGAATTTTGAGGGTCAAAATTTAAAAAAAATACGCGAATGGACTCAATTAAAGTGCGCACAACAGCAGGAGGACCCAAGTGGAAATTAATCCATCCTCTCAAAACACTGCGCAGCTAAGGACTGAATCGAAACGCCGATCAAATATGCGGCCTAATTTTTTAAAAAACAAACGGGTTTAATTGCAACGCGCCACGAACAGGAGGGACTCAATGCGCAAATTGACCATATGACGTCAGAGCGCGCGGATCCTCCCCTTCGGGTCGGGTCACCGCGCGGGTCAGGGCCTGGACGAAACGACGCTGTTTTGCATGTTATTTAAAACAATTTTTTCTCCTTTAAAATCATTTGAATCCGAATGAGGAAAAAATGTTTATTCGGCGCTCTGCTAGGGTTTAATCCCTAGCGTCCTAGCGCCGTTTGCCCGTGCTCGTGCCCCGATCGCGACGGAGCCGGCCTCCCTTGGCGTCGCCGGTGAAAGAGGTAAGATTCCCTTTTTGTTATTTCTTTAAAAAAAAAACGCAAAAGAAAAGGAAAAAAAAGATATATATACAATATAAAAAAAACCCGATTCACCTTGAATCAAAAACAATCTGAGCTCTTCTTAGCTTTCTATTTCTCCCCCCTTTTTACACTGATCTTCCACGGCTTTAAATAGCCGAAATGAAAAAAAAGAAAATAGAAAAACAAAGTTGTTTGTTCCTATTTTGTTGCCCGATTTTGCTTTGTTTTTGCGTTTGCTATTTTTGTTGCTGCAGGTAATACGTGCGGAGAATGCGCGAGATTTGGGGCGGTGAGGGCGTGATGCGCGGGGGAGTTGGCTCCAAAACGTGCGCCGACTGGAGTCGTTGGAGGCAGAGAGCGACATGGGGGCTTGCGGCGCCGACCTGAACATGAGGGCTAGGGTTTGGGAAGTTTGAGATGATAGGTGGGCTAGGTTTTGGACTATTGGGCCTGGACGGCCTATTTTTGTTTTGTAAATAATCTGGGCCAATTGGGCCTTATTACAAAAATATAGGTAAATTATAACAACAGTCACTCAATTTTAATGCAGTTGACAAAACAATTACTCTAATTTTAATTCAGTCACTCAACTTTCAAAAAATAACAAAGCAGTCCTACTAACCATTGTTTGTTACAGACATAACCACCACTTTATTTCAAACCCAATATATATATATAAGGGTAAATTACATCAACAATCACTCAACTTTGATCTCAATGACAAAACAGTCACTCAACTTTCAATTCAGTCTCTTAACTTTCAATAAATAACAAATCAATCCTACTAACTTTCAAAAAAACTAGACACCCAAAAAGAAGAACAAATAAGACCCTTGAATTAATTCTTCTTATTCAGGAAGAAAGTTGAGAACCATGGCTTCCTCATTGTCATTACCCCAAAATACCATTTTCGATATCCTTTCAAGATTACCCCTTAGGTTCGTGACCCGATTCAAATCCATTTCCAATGACTGGGCTTACCTCACTTCGACCACAACTTTCGTTGCCGACCATCTTTGCCACTCTTTTTCTGATCTATCATCTCATCCTCCTTTGCTACAATACCCAATCTAATTTCGACATTGGGATCTTGCTAATCATTGACCCGACCCAGAATTTCACTTGTCAGCATTCGGTTGTCCCTTTGGAGGAACCATTTTCTTTATTCCCGAAAATCATAGGTTCAACTGATTGTTTGGTTTGTTTGGATGTTCCCCTTGTTTTGCTTCTGGTTTTGTTTTATGCAACTTGATAATGTTGGCAATGAAGTTCATGCTGTTTAGCTTAATCAACGATCATTTTGTTTATATCATCATATCCCATGAAAATCTCAACAAATTCGAGTCGTTTTGGTTCTTGAATCGCTTGAATGTTGCTTTGGAGGATTTTCTCCTTATCGGTTTGGTTGTGGGTACTGATAGTTTGACCCAAAATTATCTCCAATCTCATTTCGATTTGGTTTTTCAGAGTTAATGGCTTTGGGCAGCAGAAAAATATAGTCAAATCAAAATCACGGTGACTCCTCTATTGAAGGGTTGAAAAAGAAAAAAATGATAGGGTGGTGGTTTGGAAGTCAACAATGGTGATGCCAAATATGGTTATGGCAAAGGCGGATGGAGAAGGAGTATAAACATATTGGATCATTTACGCAAAAAGTAAAAATATTGAGTCGTTTATTAAAATAAGGAAGAAAAAAAGGACGACAAAAATAGTCACTCAACTTTGCCTCATCTAACGTGGCAAGTTAACTGGCCACATTAGCTAGTTTTCGATGCATGTCACCAAGTAAGTTGAAAGAAAACCATCCTCCATTCTATTGCGAAGCCTTTTCTTTACAATTTTCATGGCTGGAAATGCTCGTTTGGTTGTTGCAATAGACATGGGAAGAGTTAGCACAGGACGAATAATTCTATCAAGAATAGGATAAATACTTGATCAAATTTTTGCAACTTGTTTAGAATATTGTTTCTCAATATTTTGTAATAAATTTTGAAGATCGATATAATTTTTTATTTAATTCTTATGTAAAGAATTTGCATCATTACCCACATGAGTAACAAAAGGGCATTTAGATCCTTCATTGACCTTCTTCCATGATCGAAATCCTTGACTTGTAAAAGAATTCCCATGATGCCTAAATGGCTTGTTGAAGAGAAAACAATGAAGGTAATATGTGACATTCTTACTTTGTGAAAACTCAAGCCAATCCGGGAATAACTTTTACTAAAATGGGAGAAATCGGTATCCATTATTATCAATATACTGAAGAGATGTTGAAACCTCACTTTGAGGCATCGGTTGATATGACCCAAACTTAATGTAAGCTCGATGGACTTCGTCCTATTGATTTGGAGGGTAATCCCAAATAGATTTACGATGACCCAGATCGTGCTCTAAAGAAAAAACATCACATTTCTTTGCTTCGACTCTCAACACCTTACGAGAACGTTTAAGAACTTAAGAAGACCCGACATCTCGTTCAGGAGTTTGGAAAAACTTGATATCTCATTTAGGAGTTTAGGAAGAGTCGATATCGCGTTTAGGAGCTTGGGATTGAGAAGACTTGATATCTCATTCAAGAGCTTGGGAAAATCCAATATTTGATTTTTCTCCATTAATAATAAACGGTTGAGAAACCGATTGATTATTATTGCTTTCTGACTCATTTTTCTTGAAAAAATATCCAATATTTTTGTTGACCATAATTTAATTGAAAAATGTTAGGATCGATCCGATTAAGCAACAAGTAAAAAAAATAGCGGAATAAATTGAGAAATTGAACACACAAATTTAATGTAGAAAAACTCCTCTAAAGAGGATAAAAAACCGTGAGCAAAGATAATACTACTAAAATGGCAAAAAAATAAAGAGTACAAAATATGAGGATAAAAACTAAACCTCAAAAACCCAAAAACAAAGAACCCTCAAAACGTAAACACAAAATTCTCTAAATGTGTTATGAGTTCTAATATCTAATGGGTGTGTTTTCTAATGTTGTAAAAGAATCTATTTATAGGTTAAATTAGTAGGTCAAATAAACTATACTAATAAATACTAAACATATTATACTGATAAATACTAAATATTCTAGAAATAAAATATATTTTATTTAACTTGACTTGCAATCAATCTATTAGAATTTGAGTCACACAACTCTAACAATCTCCACATTGACATGAATTCTTATAACGCCATCATTGCCAAAGCCCGCCACGGGCCTATCTTGAACTATGTAGGGAATTAATTGAGTCGAATCTATGCTTAGAAGCTGAAAGACTTCTAGCCTTCGACTTGTGCACTGCCAAATCAAAACTAACCCGGTCTGATTTTTACGAAGACAGTGCCCTAACTTTTCAAAACCTGCATCCAAAAAAGAATATCTTTTCAATGAAACGGTCATACATTTTTCCCTCATATGACCAAGTTGCCTCTGCTCTAAACGAGTTGACTTCAACTCCGTAACGGACGAGGGACATCTGATTTCACCGTCATAGTAGAACCTTCCAGAATATAAAGGCTGTCGGTTCTTTTACCTTTTAACAAAACGAGAGCTCTACGAGATACAGTAATGTCTCTCGACTTGATGTTGATCTGCATCCTTTCAAGTCTAAAATACTCAATGAGACGAGATTCTTTTGTAAATCAAGTACATACCTGACATCAGAGAGTGTCCTAATCGTCCCATCGTGTATCCTAATTTTAGCAGTACCAATACCAATTACCTTATTAGATGAATCGTTTCTCATGCGTACAACTCCACCTTCAACCGAACTGTATGTGAAAAATCATTTTCTATTGGGACACATGTGGAAAAACATCCTGAATCTAGGATCCACTCGGACGTGAGCTTGGAGTTATTGCTCGTTGACATTAACAAGAAATCATCCCTGCTTTCATCGACCAAATTAGCACTAGCTACATCTTCTTTGTTATTCTCAACATCTCTTTTATTTCTTAGCTTATAACAATATGTTTTGACGTGACCTAACTTTTTACAATAGCGACACTTTTTGTCTCGTTTATTTGATGCTACCAAAACGGAAGCTTGCCTATCTGCCTAGCTATCCAAACCAAACTCATTTTCGAATTTATCTCTACTCAAAAAATGACCCTTCACATCTTCGAACGAGAGTTTGTCTCTGCCATAAATCAGGGTTTCCCTGAAAGACTTGTATGAAGGGGGTAAAGAGCACAATAATAACATAGCCTGATCTTCATCGTCAATGTAAACCTTAACGTTCTTTAAATCATTTAAAAGAATAATGAATTGACTGATGTGATCTCTAAGAAGCTCACATTCATTCATGCGAAACGTAAATAGATGTTTTAATAGAGACTTAGTTGTATAAAGAGTTTCTAACCTTTTCCACAAGGCAGATGAGGTCTTCTCCATCAATACCTCCTGCAATACCGTATTTGCGAAGGACAATTGGATTGCAAGCAAGGCCTTTTCATCAAGCTCTTCCCGTTCTGTTTGATTTAGATTCTCAGGCTTTTTCCGGGTAACAACCTTTTTCAATCTGGTTTGAACTAGAATTGCCATCATCCGAACTTGCCACAGATTAAAATTTGACTCAGCATCGAACTTCTCAATTTCAAACATTGTTGCTGTGAACGGGCTGATTTATGAAAATTGAACTAGCTCTAATACCACTTGTTAGGATCGAATCGATTAAGCAACAAGTAACAAAAATAGCAAAATAAATTAAAAAATTGAACATACAAATTTAAAGTGGAAAAGGGTAAAGATAATTTTAGTATAATGGCAAAAAAACGAATAGTAGAAAATATGGAGATAAAATATTAAACCCCGAAAACCCGAAAACAAAGAACCTTCAAAACGTAAACACAAAATTCTCTAAATGTGTTATGAGTTCTAATATCTAATGAGTGTGTTTTCTAAGGTTGTAAAAGAACCTATTTATAGGCTAAATTAGTAGGTCAATTAAACTATGATAATAAATGCTAAATATATTATACTAATAAATACTAAATCTTCTAGAAAAAAATATATTTTGTTTAACTTGACTTGCAAGGAATCTCTTAGAATTTGGATTACACAACTCTAACAAAAACCTAAAGATTGTAATAATATATTAAATAACAACATATTAGGAAAAAGGAAAAAAGTCAAATAAAGAATATAATTTATTAAAGATTATAATAATATATTATTGCTTTCGAAAGGTCTTTTGTGTAACGAGCAGGGAGGAATATAATTTGTATTTTTTACTATGTTCTCATCAAACTCCTTTTTTTCTATCCACAATGTTAGCACCTTATTAGAGGAAGATAATTTATTAGCGAACATACAAATCAAAATACAAAAAGTCACTAAACCTAATATATATGAGTATGAGTCAAATTAATTAATTTTGAAATTTGACTTTAAAGTCCATATTGGGCCTCTAAGTTTAGTCTTTCAAAGCCGATCATACATCAATATTTGATTATTATTAAAATTATATAATTAAAATATGAAAAATATTTTGTTAATATAAAGTATAACCTTATGGCTTAAGGGGACGAATGAAATATAATTTGACCAAAAAAGGCGAATGCTATACAATGTGAACCAAACCTGATAATTTATGTATAAAATTAAAAAAAAGTTAAAAATTTGAATAAGACGAGGGCCCGCACCTAAGTCCATCCTTGGTTATAATCAACTATACAAAATTTTAACAGTAATTTTTAGTTGTAACAGGGGAAATTATTGTTAACTACCGGCAATTATACTTAGTTCAACTATTTATTTTTTGTTTGCCTTGTTGAGCGGTGATCAATTCTTGACCTGACAAGCTTGGTTGCTAACATTAACAATTTCTTTTATTATTTGAACATTTTTAAATGCTTTTATTTTATTATATAATAATGTATTGTGATATTAAATAATTTACTAAAATAATAAATTATACTAATAGTTTATTTTATTATTAGATAGTGTTGGGGATAAAACTTGTTAAGTGACGAATAAGTAAAATAACGGAGAAATTAAAAGATCGAAGATAAATATTTTACATGAAAAAATCTCTCTGAATAGGATAAAATACTACGAGTAAAAATAATTTCACTAAAACAATAAAAATGAAAAGCACAAAAGATAGAGATAAAACTAAACCCTAAAACTCAAAATAAGAACACTCAAAACGTAAACACAAAATTCTCTGAAAGTTTAAGTGAGAAACTAGAGTTTAAGTGAGAAACTAGAAACAAAGTTTAATTGGGGGAAGAAAAGCAAAAAAATACGAGGCATAACTCAATTGATAGAAATAATTGAATATGTATATTTAATAATATGGAAACTTATAATATTTGATATTATTTTAATATTTTAAAATTAAAATTCAAAATTCATTATTAATATAATAATATTAGGCTTGAATCTGATTATTTTTATATAAATATAAAATTATTTATAAAGAAGATTTATTTCAAATATGACTTTTACTTTTCAAAAGGGTGAATTATTTTATAAGAAAAATGTTTATTTTTGTTGATGTATAAATCATTTTATGTTGATTAGATTATTTTTCATAAAATAAACACATAAAAATACAAAAAGAAAAAAAAACTTTTTTTTTATAAAAGAAACACACCATCCTAAGTATGGGTTTAGATGGACGGTGTGGTGTAGTGCCGTACATTTAGTTTACTTTTTGTCATACGTTACAATGTTATTATAATATCTAATCTCATCGCCACTATAAATTTTACATTAACAGCAGATTAACGCACCACGTATCCAAACATACTACTTCAAATAAAAATATTAGGATAAACTAATACATTAAACCACCACTTAATTTAAAATATTTTTGTGTTTTGTTTCAAGAATAGTAATTATAGTGGCTACACACATGCATTAACAGGAAGGATATTTGTTAAATTTTATGGAAAATTTTCCTTAATTGCACGAGTCAGAATCTGTCATTGTTTGCCGTTAACAATGTTACGATTTTATTTTAATACCTTTAGAATTGACCTATCGCATTAATTTAATTTCGAAAATTCCTTTTCTGCTGTTACAATAATATCTATACGTTTGACAGCATTAAAAAAGTAAAGAGGGATTAAATGTGTAATAAATTAAACGAAGAAAAGAGAAGGCTAAGCCTTAAATATTATAGAAACGATGAGGGACAGAGATTAGGACTACTCTCCTAACAACATATTTTTAAGCTAAATTGATGATTGTTCTTATCATGAAATTCGCCTGTATATATAGAATATAAATTTAATTATAAAATAATGGTTGTAGGACAGATTATAATTTTATGTTTAATTTATAAAATTTTAATATTTTTAAAGCTTTTATTTTTAGTATTTTTTATATATTTAATAATTTATCATTTTTTGTAATTTTAGACATTTTTAAGGTTTTTTAAAAATGATAACGTTCAATGACGTTATTGTATAACACATGACAATATATGTTTGGTTGGATATTTCAACTAATTTTTTAAAGTCCAAAAGATTGAACCGAGAACACCTAATAACATTGGGGACTAAACTGGGAATGTCTGATAATGTTAAAGACTGAAGTGGGCTGAAAAAATTTTAAGGACCAAAGTGGGAAAAATGTTATACTTCAGGGGCTAAAGTATGCATTAAGCCTTTAAAGGAAACAGTGAAAATAGATTTAGAAATTGGGCCTATAATCGCTTCATGCGCAATTTAAATCTGTCAGCCCATGGAACAACCCAAAGCTTGCTCTATAATACCCAAACTGCACCGTTTTAGCAGGCGGGCTGACTCCCTTTAATAGAGTATCATTTGATTTGGCGGACCTTCAGATCAACGGCTAAGAATTGTGATATTCAGAAAAATCAATGGCTCCCATGGGCAAACCGAATTTTATACTTCTCTCCCAACAAAATAAATGTAGGATCTTAAAACCCTAGCTCACCCCTCTCTTAAGGCCATTTCCTTCACTCAGCAGCGGCTCCCCCCGCCTTTTCCCCTTAACCCTCAACCGCAAAAAAAAAAAAAAAAGAGTAGCAGTACCGGTTTCACCAGCTATGGTATCTTATTGCTCTCCGAAGCCCTAACAGAAATCTCTGCCGCCGTTTCTCTCTTTACTTTTTTTTGTAACGATTTTACTTTGTTGCAATTTCAGGGTATCGACTTGGTCGCCGGCGGCAAGAGCAAGAAGACGAAGAGAACTGCTCCCAAGTCTGATGATATATATCTCAAGCTCCTTGTCAAGGTTCCCTCTCTTTCTCGTCTTATATATTTTTTTTCTGCTTCATGAGGTAAAAATTGAATGTTTTTAAATGATTTTTTTGGACATGTGATTCAGCTTTACCGTTTTCTGGTAAGAAGAACTGGCAGCAAATTCAATGCGGTGATCTTGAAGCGGCTATTTATGAGCAAAACCAACAAGCCTCCTTTATCTCTTTCTAGGTTGATTCAATTCATGAAGGGCAAGGTAATTTTTTTAGTTATTTCTATTCTCCATTTTTAGATTTGTTTCGAATGTTTTGCTTGCATTTGACATTCTGATTTATTATTTATTTTGTGAAGAGTGATTGATGTTGATATTGGGTTTGATTGGCCAGGAGGATAAGATTGCTGTGGTAGTCGGGGCTGTCACCGATGACATTCGTGTGTATGAAGTTCCTGCGCTGAAGGTTACTGCGTTAAGGTTCACTGAAACGGCCAGGGCAAGGATTGAGAAAGCTGGTGGGGAGTGTTTAACATTTGACCAACTTGCTCTTCGAGCACCTCTTGGACAGAACACGGTACACAAATCTTCTACTTATAATTTTTTTCTAGTCGTTTATGACAATGATTATCAGGTTTTGGGTTCGACTGTTTCGTATGCCTTTTCTATCCTTGGAATGTCATTTTTTTTTGTGTTGAAAGGTAGATGATAAAACCATCTATTTTAGAATGGATGAACTGCCAAATCCCCCAGTTCCAGAGAAACGTTAAACAGCCTTCCCCATTTTCATGCAGCTATTGAATGAGTAATTCACTATGCTATTATTTCGATTTGTACTTGTAACGGACACTGTTCTTCTACACTGTTTAAACTTCAATGTAATTGGTAAAAACCTACCATATTTTTCTTTTACTTGCTATTCCTAAGTGTTTTAAGTTGTATGTTAGGGCCATAGTGATTAGAAATCTGGAAAAAACCATTTTTGAAACTTCTTAGATATGCAATCCTCCGTCCATTATGAAATATTTTGATTTTTGAATATGAGACCATTGGATTGTGTGTCTTCCATATTGTTTCTCTGTTGACATATTAATTAGATGTTTGATGAAATGAGCTCTCTTGCTTATCAACATTGTGGAATGGTGGAAATTGACTAAATTCTATGCTGAAAATATGCAGGTTCTCCTCCGAGGTCCAAAGAATGCTCGTGAGGCAGTGAAGCACTTCGGACCAGCTCCTGGTGTGCCACACAGCCACACCAAGCCCTATGTGCGGGCAAAGGGAAGGAAATTTGAGAGGGCTAGAGGAAGAAGGAACAGCAAAGGCTTCAGGGTTTGAGTTTGTGATTACCCTGGAACAAAATGACTTATCAACCTATTATCATGAAAATGAGAATTCTCAGTTTTTCTTATTTTGTTTTTCCATGGAACATTATTATAATTGGGGATATTTTGTAATTTTGTTTATCAAGGACATTTTGGACTGATTAAAAAGTTTTTTTTCCCTCTTCTAAATCTATATGGAGTATTTATGGGTGCAATTACAGACTAAAATATCAAATAGACAATGTCTAAATTTTGAACTGTTATTTCTTTAACAAAACTTCATTCAATACTACTTATATCAAATGGTTCATGATCAAGTCTAAATTTTATAGTATGGAATTTTTCATTTAAATCGCTTGTAAAAACATAGGCATGTAAAAATATTTTGAAAATTTTTTTGAAATTGAACTTGCTATTTGCAGATCAAAAATTTTCTAGCCTTATTATATGAGAATAACCTAAACATTTTATTCATAATAGGGTTATTTGTTCTTTCATTAACAAAATATTAAAATATATTAAGAAGATTATTTATCTCCTTAATATCTAAATAATTGATTTCTAGTTCTTCCCAATCTCAAATAATGGATTTTAATAATAAATCATGAGCTTTGGTTCTTTAGTTGTTTTTTCAACTAGAAATTGTGAAAGCTTAATAAGAGCTCTCTTGAAATTAGCTCTTTGTTCAGTAATATGGGTTTTCTATATGTCATCAATAAAATTATATAATTCTGATAGTAAGTTTGGATTATAAAAATATTTTATTTTCTGAATTTGTTGTGGTTTCAACAAATTTTTTGATGCACAAAAGTTTTCTGCTCCTTTTATGATTTCAGCATAACTGAATTGGTATGCTGAATTTGGATCTTGAGACCAAGGGAATTGACTTACCGGTTGTGATGTAAATGATAAATGAGTTCCAACTAGTTGTCTTATTATTTGATATGGAATATAATATCCTTGGTTAGGGTAAAAAGATACTTGAGAAGGTATTGTCACAAATCCTTGATTAGGATTTGTCGATTTGAATGCTTTCCCTTTGTTGGGCCTTTTATGAACAGTAGTCCATTCACCAACTTTTTCTAGAGGTTTTTTACCTCTATCCATATGGTCTACTAAGATAATCAGCAATAATATTGTTAGTTACTTTTACATATAAAACTTCAAAATTAAAAGTACATAATTCATTATGCCATCTAATTCTTCTAGGTACCATTTCCAAACTTTTATCAGTAAAGAAATGTTTAACAGCTTGATTATCAGTTTTTATAATAAATTATTTAGGTGCTAAATATATAAGAAAGTTTTTATTCCTCTCCTTATTGCTAATAATTATTTTTCATATATGACATAATTAATTTCATTTGGTTTAAATTTTCCTGAACTACATTCACATATTAATTCTTCTTTATTTATTGTTCTAGCTTTTAAAATATAACCCCAATAATTTTGTGAGGTGTCTGCTTCTAAAATTAATTTATCACATTGTTTAGGTAAATAAAATTTTGGAATTTAATTAATTTTAGATTTTAAATTTTTATGATTTGAGTCTGCTTTTAAACCGGATAAAGGGTTTATCCTTTTTAATTTTTCATATAACCTACCTATTTTTTCGATAAGTTAGGAAAGAAATTTCTTCCATAATTAATAATTCCTAAAATTGTTGAAGTCGCTTTCTATCTTCAATTTTTCAGGAATTCTTTTATTTTTACTATAATATGATCTTGTAGTTGAAGACCATATGGATATAATTTTAATCCTAACAATTCTATTTTTGTTTTTCTAGCTCTATTTTCTTAAGACTTAGTATAATTCCATGTTTTATGAATTCTTGAGAAATGATATTTAAATGTTTTCTATGTAATTTTAATATGTCTGAAAATATTAAAATATCATCTAAATAAACTATACAAAATTTTTTATATTTATTAAATATATAATCCATCCATCTTTGAAAGATTTGTGGTACATTAAATAATCCAAATGGCATTACTTTCCATTAATAATGTCCATTAGGTGCACTAAAAGCTGTCAAAGGCTTGAACTCTTCTATTAGCATGATTTGCCAGAATCCTGATTTACAGTCAAATTTACTAAAATATTTTGCTTGTTTAGCTTGATTAATTAAAACATCCTTTCTTGGAATAAAATATCCATCAAAAATAATATTTTGATTTAATCTTTTATAACTAATAACCATTCTAGCTTTTCCTCTTTTTATTTCGCATGATTTCTAACCATAAAGGTTGGACTAGAATATGGACTATTAGTTGTTTCTATTAATTCTTTTCTAATAATTCTTTAATTTGTATATCAAATTCATCTATATCTTGTTTAGTATAGATCATTGGTTTAACTCTAATAATTTCATTGGGATTTTCTAATTTAATTTTACAATATCTAGGGCTATTTTGCCATAATTTTAATGGCTTTTTACTAAAATTATTTTCTAATATTTTAAACAACCAATGACTTGTTTCAAGTTGTTTAATTTGTTCTTTTCTTGGTGGTGTAAAGTTTTATCACAAAAAAATTATGATTTTCTACTAATGGTATTTCTACTGAGCTTTTTCTACCGATAACATAATTAAATTTTTATCAATAGAAAATGGTAAATGTTGATATATAAAATTAGTACCTAATAATATATCTCCATGCATTGTTGGAAAGCATAATATTTTAGGCATCACAAATATTACATTATTTATGTAGATTGGTATATTTTAGCTTTATATTGAATTATGGTTTCATAACCATCTATTCCTATGGCTTTTATTGGATGTTTCATAGGTTCCCATTTTCTAAAGGAATGACATTCTTTCGCAAATACTAGTTGTAGCTCCAATTATCTAATAAAGCGTGTAAATAATATGTTTTATATTCTCTAAATTGAAATATAATTTCAATATATGTATAATATTTCCTAGATTAGAAATTTGAAAATGTAATTACATCACTTGTTCCAAGTTTCATTTGTTGGGTTATTATCGAAGTTTGTATTTCTTCCATTCTAGTGCTTCTAGAAGATACAGAATTTCTACTTGGTTTTGTGGGAAAAATAGGAATATGAACTGTTTTCATTCCTATCGGTGTTGAAGATATAGAACTTCTACTTGGATTTTCCTCATCTTCTTCTATTTGAGCATTTGAGGGCAAAACCAAATTATCATTTGTATTTGTTATAGCTGTATTTTTAAAATATAATTTATCACCGGATGACATATATTCTATTGTACTTACAGGTTTATAAGTATTGGCACTACTTATCCTTTCTATCATCCAATCTCTTGGAATTGATAAATCTCTTAAATGTAATAATTTTGGTTGTATTTCAAGAGTGATTTTATTGGGTTCAAAGAGTTCAATAATTTTGTTATTAATTTCTTTGATTTCTACTTCTTCCATTTTAGTATATTCATTAATAAAAGTCCAACTAATTGCTAGATCTTCTGCTATAAATCATTAATTTCAAATTTTTGTCCAATTCTAAGACATAAGCATTCTTCTATCAAAGGATCTGTAATAGATATAAAGTAATTTGGTTTAACTTTAAATCCTATTACTCCTGCATGTAAATTTAATTGAATTCCTCCAATAAGTGCTTTTATTAGATTTTCAAATCTTTTATCTAATAAAACTGTTATTATTGGTATATCATGACATTTTCTAAACAAAGCTCTTATAGTCATCATTATTATTCCTAAATGCATATATCTAACTTGGGGATATTTCTTTTAATCCTCTTAATTTTATCTTTATTAAATAGTGGGATTTTGTTAATCCACCGCCAAGATCTTTAGCTACTTGTATTACTACTTATTTTTCTATATGTCTTTGACTCCATATTTTATATTTAGATATTTTATAAATTTCTTCTTTAGAAATATGATTTTTATTAATTTTTCTATCATTTCATCGTAAAAGTATTTTTCTTCTCCGATTATATTTCCTAATTTTATATCTTGTTATTCATTCTTAGCAATTTCTTCTAATTGATTATTAGAACTACTTTCTGTAACACCCTTAACCCGTATCCATTGTCGAAACAGGGTTTAGGAGCATTACCAGGGTTTACCGATCAGACTCAAATATTTCATATTACTTCTCATTCATATCAGAAATTAGTCATAAATTTATCATATTATCCTTATATGAGCCTTCGAGGCCCAAAACATACATTAAAAATAAGATGGGACTAAATCAGAAACTGAGAGATATTTTTTCGCAAAATCTCATAATTTTTCTAAGGTACAGGAGACACACGCTTGTGCGCTCACACGGCCAAGTGACACATCCATGTCTTAGGCCGTGTGGTATTTGAAGTAGGGCATACGGCCGTGTCCCCAGCCGGTGTAACTCTCTGACTTGCAATACATTTAGGGTCTGTTTGATTGCCAGTAAAATATTTTCCGTAAAATGATTTCGGGAAAATGTTTTACTTTTCTGTAAAATGATTTACTGGAAAATATTTTTTGGTGTTTGATTGATTAAATACTAAAGTTACATATTTTATGTAATTAATTTGGTATATTTATGAGAATGCACCACTAATTTTGCCATATTTATTGAATTTTGTGCAGGAATGTAATTTGGGGCTAAATAGAAGAAAAAGGAAACAATTGGGCTGAATTGAAGAAAGAAGCGAAAAAGGAGGGCCAAAGAAGAATTTTTCCAAGATTAATTAGCTGAAATTTTTGAGTTAGTGGGAGAATATTTTGGGATTTATTTTATTTTTGGATATTTTTTCCTTAATTTCCTATGACTAGTTGGCTCCTAATTTAGTAAATCAACTAGTATAAATAGAGCTTGTATTGTTCATCATTTCATCAATCAAAAAAATATTTAGCTTTTATCTATCAATTCTCTCCTTCCTATGTAGCATTTGTTGTTTCTTTAGTTTCCTTTCCTTCAAATTTTAATTTCCAGTAGCTAATCACCATTTGCAATTCCTTTTTTCAATTTTTTTTTCCAAATAGTCAACCACCCCACTTTAATATATTTCAACTCTCATACTCAATCACATCACCCACCTTTTTCACCCATTTACCTTAATTACTTTATCAAATACCAACATGTCCCAAACCTTAGCCAACTAAACCCATTTTCAGCTTTAGGCCGAAATTAGCCTCGTCAAAACCAGTGAGATACGAACCCGAGCCATTTAACTCCTAAAATTCCAGTACTTATTACTTCTCCGGATTAAGAGTATGATTTTGTCAACTCATAAAGTCGATCAACACTAAGTCAAAAAAGACGTCGTTTGATTTAGTGTGGTTAGACGTACAGTTGGAATTCCGAAAGGAACGTTTCTAATCGGTTTTCTATGAACACATTGGCGTGCCAAGTGGAGACAGCTGTTTGGTTCCGTCAAGGGAGGTAGTAACCGGATTTAAATGCCCCACGCGGTTGATGGCACTGGTTCGAGCTAGGCTCTTCTAGAATGCAAAGCTGCCGGAGTTCTAAATCACGAACGTTTCGTGGTTGTTCGATCGGTAAGGGTTAGTTATTGGACGTTCCATAACTAATTTACACAAGGAAGAGTTGGTGTCCGAGGCGTCCTTGGTAGCTATAACTAGCTTATTGGAAAAGAGGAGTTCATCCAATTTCGAGGATCGGTTCAAAGACGAGGAAAATTCGTGTCTAAAGCTGAGCTCATTCTAATTAATTTTTGTTAATATTTATTTTACGGTTTTTATTATTCTATTTTCAACCTTTACTTTTGACGTTATTTTTCTATTAATTTCAGGTTTTCCAATTTTTATCCCCCCGAACGTCTTGGGCACGACAGCTGCCCCGACATAAATCTGGTCAAGCGAGCAACAATTTACAGTAAACCAGTCTCTGAGGGATCGACCCTACTCTCCATACTGCATAATTTGCAAATTAAGGCGTAGGTTTATATTGGTGGATTCGACACCCATCAATTTTGGCGCCGTTGCCGGGGACTGGCAATACTTATAATTGTTTAAATTATCTTCATGACCAGATCTTCATCCGGAGATCTCGAATACGACCCAGAGATCGAAAAATCAGCACGAGCACGACGAAAAGAGACAGACGCTCTTAAACGTGCAAGTAAAGAAGAAGTTGAGCTAGGACAAGGGCTCTTAGAAACCGACATTGAAAAGTTGAGACTAGCAATTCGAGCAGAGGCAATTCGACATGGAAAACAAGTCGAAGTGGTTGATCTTGAGACCGAACCACTTCCTGAAACAAAAGAAGTAGAAGACAACCTCGGCGAACCAGAAAGGATGGCGAACCGAACCATTCGTCAGCTAGTCGCAGCTCCCAACGGGCAAACACCGTTATGCATTAACTATCCAGCCGGAGAAACCCCATTTGAGCTGAAGTCAAGCCAGATCCACATTTTGCCCACTTTTCGAGGCTTGAAGAACGAAAATCCAAACACTCACTTGAGAGAGTTCCACATGGTCTGCTCAAGCATGAAACCACAGGGAGTAACCGAAGATGAAATTAAACTTCGGGCCTTTCCTTTTTCTTTAGTTGATACAGTAAAAGAATGGTTATTTTACTTACCTCCAGGTTCTATTACAACGTGGGATGACTTATCACGTGTTTTTCTTGACAGATTTTTCCCAGCATCACGAGCAGCTGAACTTAGGAGAGACATAGTGGGAATCCGCCAAACGGAAAGTGAATTGCTCTATGACTATTGGGAGCGGTACAAAAAACTCTGTGCAAGTTGTCCTCAACACGGTTTGACCGAGCAATAACTTCTTCAATATTTCTACGAGGGTTTGCTCCCTATGGAAATGAAGATAATTGACGCTGCTAGTGGAGGGGCGCTTGTCAATATGACTCCTCAAAGGGTAAGAGAACTGATATCCACCATGGCAGCAAATTCTCAGCAGTATCGGCCGAATTCAGAACCCACAAGATGGGTTAATGGGGTAAACGTTTCATCTTTAGAAGATAAATTGGATAAGCTCACTAATATTGTCCAATCTATGCTTACAGAAAAGAAGAATCAGACCCAACTGTGTGGGATTTGTACTACATCTGAACATCCGATGGATTTGTGCCTAATCCTTAACGAAAATTCAACGGCACATGTTGACGCTGTCGGAGGTTTTCCAGGACCTCCACAAAGACGCTATGATCCTTTTTCCAACACCTACAATCCCGGGTGGAAGGATCATCCCAACTTGAATTACGGAGCTAATCCCCGATATAATCTGGCATACCAACCGAGACCTTTGCAACCACCGCAACCGCCACCCAAGCCGAGCACATTTCTAGAAGCAATTATGGAGAGACTTACCGTCGATGCTGCAAAATACCAACAAAGTACAGATGCATCAATACAAGAGTTAACTAATCAAGTTAGTAAACTCTCGATGGCAGTAAATCGTTTGGAATCTCAAGGTAAATTACGTTCCCAGACGGAGCCAAATCCTCGACAGAATGCTAGTGCAATAACTCTTCGTAGTGGAAAAATTCTGGAAACAGTTCCAAACAAACGTCATGGGCAAGACAAGGAACTGAAAAAGTAGATCTCTGATCCAAAAACCAGACCGGAATCAGAAATTCAGAAACCAGTTGTGATGCCACCTCCTTTTCCAGGGAGACTTGCGAAGGATAAGAAAGAAAAGGAGGAAAAAGAAATCCTCGAAACATTCAGGAAAGTTGAGGTGAATATCCCTTTGCTCGACGCTATCAAACAAATCCCTCGCTATGCAAAATTTCTCAAGGAATTGTGTACTAGCAAGAGGAGGTTACTAGGTAACGAAAGAGTAAATGTAGGAGAAAATGTCTCCGCAGTACTGCAAAAGAAAGTTCCGCCCAAATACAAGGACCAAGGTATGTTCGCTATTTCCTTTGAGATAGGTAATGTAGGCATTAAGAAAGCCATGTGTGATTTAGGGGCTTCCATTAATGTTATGCCTTATCTTATATATAAGTTGATTAACGCGGGTCCTCTGAAAAAGTCAGGAGTGATAATCCAGTTGGCGGACAGGTCAGTCGTCTATCCCGAAGGGTTGCTTGAAGACGTCCTTGTTAAAGTTAACGAATTAGTTTTTCTGCAGATTTCTACATTATTAATATGGAGGACGATAACTCAACTAATTCGTCTGACATTTTGCTTGGAAGGCCATTCTTAAGTACTGCAAGTGCAAAAATTGACGTTCGGAGCGGAACACTGACAATGGAGTTTGACGGCGAAATCGTGAAATTCAATGTCTACGAAGCGATGGGTCATCCTAACTCACTATCAAATATCTCTAGCATTGATATTATAGATTGTTTAACTCAAACTTATTTTGAATATCATGATTTTGATGAGTTAGAAACTATCCTTTACAGAAGCATTGACATGGATGTTTTAAGTCGCCTCGACGAATTATCAATTATAAAAGATCCGTTGCGAGAAATTGTCAAACACTTAGAGACGCAACCATCGTCGACGAATCGAGGTAACCAATTTGAACTTTTACCTTCCCAAGCTAAAATATTGCCTTCGATTTTGCAGCCACCAACCTTGGAGCTTAAAGCATTACCAGATCACCTCAAGTACATCTTTTTGGGAGAGAAAGACACTTTACCGGTGATAGTGTCAAACAGACTAACCAAAGACGAGGAGGAAAGTCTAGTTCAAGTTCTAAGAGATTATAAAGAGGCTATTGGTTGGACAATAGCCAACATAAAAAGGGCTAAGTCCATCTACCTGTATGCACAGAATTTCCATTGAAGATAACACGAAACCAAAAAGATATGATCAGAGGCGCCTTAATCCACCCATGATGGAGGTAATGAAGAAAGAAATCCAGAAATTGTTGGATGCTGGAATGATATACCCGATCTCCGACAGTGATTGGGTTAGCCCGGTTCATGTCGTGCCCAAGAAAACTAGCGTGACAGTGGTGAAAAATTCATCAGGAGAGCTAGTTCCTACCCGAGTCCAGAATGGATGGAGGGTTTGCATCGATTACAGGAAGTTGAACGCAGCTACCCGGAGGGACCATTTTCCTCTTCCCTTCATCGATCAAATGCTCGAGCGATTAGCTGGTAAGACTCATTATTGTTGTCTCGATGGATATTCAGGATTTTTCCAAATTCTGGTGGCACCTGAAGATCAAGACAAAACAACTTTCACGTGCCTCTTTGGAACGTTTGCGTATAGACGAATGCCGTTTGGACTCTGTAATGCTCCGGCCACTTTCCAGAGATGCATGGTGAGCATATTCTCTGATTATGTCGAGAAAATCATTGAAGTCTTCATGGATGATTTCACGGTGTACGGTAACTCTTTTAACGAATGTCTCGATAATCTTGCCAAGATATTACAAAGATGCCTAGAATTTAATCTTGTTTTAAATTATGAAAAATGCCACTTCATGGTTGACAAATGATTGATTTTAGGTCATATAGTTTCCTCGGAAGGTATTGAGGTCGATAAAGCAAAAACAGACATTATTAACTCATTACCTTACCCCACATCTGTGAGGGAAATTCGTTCATTTCTTTGCCATGCAGGATTTTAGAAACGATTCATAAAAGACTTCTCGAAGATCGCGCAACCGCTCTGCAGTCTGTTACAGATGGATAAAGAATTTAAATTTGAGCAGACTTGTAAAGATACATTTGACGTACTGAAGCAGAAATTGGTCTCCGCCCCCATAGTGCAACCACTGAATTGGAACTCCCCGTTTGAAATCATGTGTGATGCAAGTGATCAAAGTGTGAGAGCTGTTCTTGGCCAAAGAATAAGAAAATAACCTCATGTTATCTACTACGCTTCAAAAACTTTGGATGCTGCCCAAAGTAATTACACAACCACTGAGAAAGAATTATTAGCTGTTGTGTTTGCTTTAGATAAATTTAGATCTTACCTATTGGGAACTAAAGTGATTATTTTTTCCGATCATCCAGCTTTGAAATATTTGATAGGGAAGAAGGAGGCAAAACCTCGACTAATTAGGTGGATTCTACTTCTGCAAGAATTTGATTTTGAAATCTGGGATAAGAAGGGATGCGAAAACTTAGTAGCCGACCATCTGAGTCGATTACCGATTCCGGCAGATGACACACCATTGAAAGATAACTTTTCCGATGAAAACCTGTTTTCAACAAATGCGGTTCATCCTTGGTACGCAGACATAGTAAACTATCCCGTCACAGGTACTATACCTTCAGAATTACCAAGGTCTGAAAAGATAAGATTAAAAAAGATGCTCGATATTACATTTGGGACGATCCTTACCTATAGAAGCATTGCTCCGATCAGGTAATTCGACGGTGTGTAGCAGAAACAGAGGTACAGTCTATCTTAACTTTTTGTCACTCTTATGCATATGGAGGACACTTTGGACCTAAACGTACCGCACATAAAATTCTCGAGTGTGACTATTTTGGCCAAACATATTTCGTGATGCCTTTTTATTCTGCAAAACCTGTGAAAGATGCCAAAAAGTCGGTAACCTTAGTCGTCGAAATGAGATGCCCCTTACTCCTATTCATATTTGCGAAGCTGTTGATTATGTTTCTAAGTGGATAGAGGCGAAAGCCACTCGTAATGATAATGCTAAAACTGTGGTTGACTTTCTTAAAAGTTCTATCTTTTCCAGGTATGGAACTCCACGAGCATTAATCAGTGATAGAGGAACTCATTTTTGCAATAAGCTCGTAAGTACACTTATGGAGAAGTACGGAGTGACTCAACGAATTTCTACCGCTTACCATCCATAGACAAACGGACAGGCTGAAGTGTCGAATCGAGAAATCAAGTCCATCTTGGAGAAGACTGTTAAACCAAACAGAAAAGATTGGAGCTTGAGATTGAATGACGCACTTTGGGCTTATAGGACAGCTTACAAGGGACCAATCGGCATGTCACCTTATCGACTCGTTTTTGGTAAACCATGCCATCTCCTAGTCGAATTAGAGCACAATGCATTTTGGGCAGTTAAACAATGTAATATGGAGATGGAGACTACAAGAAGAACTCGGAAGTTGGACATTCAAGAACTCGAGGAAATTAGAAACGATGCATATGAAAATGCTCAAGTTTATAAAGAAAAGACGAAGGCGTTCCATGATAAGATGATCACTAGGAAACAGTTTTCATTAGGACAAAAAGTTCTCCTATACGACTCCACCTTAAAAATCTTCGCTGGTAAGCTTCGATCCAAATGGATAGGTTCATTTACTATCACTAATCTATTCTCAAATGGTGCAGTGGAAATTCAAAGCGAAGAAACCCGAAAGTGCTTTAAGGTGAATGGTCAATGACTGAAACCCTTCTACGAGAATTTTCAAATACACACAGTTGAGGAGATTGTTCTTGAAGAGCCCAAAATTTGAAAACAGGTCGTCGAGCTAACGACGTTAAAAACAGCGCTGTTGGGAGGCAACCCAAATTTTCTTTTCCTTTATGCAAATAAAATTTTTGGTAAAATGGAAAATGAAATGCATGTCAAGGATTAGTTCTGTCTAAGGAAAGACTTGGTACTTAAGTATGTCCATTGTGACTCACCTCTCTTTCCTGGGAACTTACTTGGTGCATTTATCACGACTGTTTTACCAAATCTCATAATATTGTTTTTTAATAATTTATTTCTCGAGTTTATAGCTTAGCTAATAAATTTGAAAAAAAATTAATTTTCCTATTATTATTATTATTTATTTTTACTATTTTATTTTATTTTCATTTTTATTTTTGCTGGAAAATATTCCAAGACAAAATTAAATTCCACATGTCAATCCACAAAATTCTTTTTATTTCAGCCAAGGCCCACTCTATCTATGAGACCACCCTCCACGACGTTGAAATACATGGGGAGTTTATTTTTCTTCTTCTACCTACTTACTTTTACTTTATATCCTTTAATATTACATTGGGACAATGTAAAATAAGTAGGGGGGAGGGAAACATAAATTGATTCTAAATTTGCTTATCTGTCATCGCTATTTTTGCATGTTTTCGGTAAAAGGTAAAATTTTCTTTTTAATTGGGATGGTACACTTATGGTTTGACCGATTTAGCTATTTAATTCTTTACACATGAAACTTTTCAATAACCTAGACTTAGTGGGTAAGAAATTTTTGGAAATGATGAGTTTGCTTGACTGTCTACTTTTTATCATATGTCAAATTTTTGAATACAAAAAAAAAAATACTCCTCTGATACGAATGTTAAGAGTGAAAACTTGGGGCTGTACATCGGGCTGAGTAACCGGAACGTGGTGCTTGGGTTGTCATTACATCTCGCGTAAAAAGGTTCGTGTGGCTGCTCAATTTCTTTGCACTCACTCCGCTAACAAGTTATCATGAGTAGGGCGAAATAACCCGCTTAGAGACGTCCGAATTAAGTAACCGGAACATGGTGCTTGGGTTGTCATCATGTCTCGCGTCAAAAAAATTCAAAAATGTCCTAAGTACAAAAATAAATAAATAAAATAATAAAATGAAGGTAAGTCTATCAAACTCTAATAAATTCTGAAATATATTTACTTACTTTTTATTCTAGGCTATTTGAGATGTTAATGTGCTAGGATTAAATTGTTGAAATGTGCAAACCATGGGGATCAAGTCCTATTTTGGAGAAATTTTTTTCCTTTTGCAGATACATACAAAATGCTCGAGGACTAGCATAAGCTAAGTAGGGGGGAATTGATTAAATACTAAAGTTACATATTTTATGTAATTAATTTGGTATATTTATGAGAATGCACCACTAATTTTGCCATATTTATTGAATTTTGTGCAGGAATGTAATTTGGGGCTAAATAGAAGAAAAAGGAAACAATTGGGCTGAGTTGAAGAAAGAAGCGAAAAAGGAGGGCCAAAGAAGAATTTTTCCAAGATTAATTAGCTGAAATTTTTGAGTTAGTGGGAGAATATTTTGGGATTTATTTTATTTTGGGATATTTTTTCCTTAATTTCCTATGACTAGTTGGCTCCTAATTTAGTAAATCAACTAGTATAAATAGAGCTTGTATTGTTCATCATTTCATCAATCAAAAAAATATTTAGCTTTTCTCTCTCAATTCTCTCCTTCCTACGTAGCCTTTGTTGTTTCTTTAGTTTCCTTTCCTTCAAATTTTAATTTCCAGTAGCTAATCACCATTTGCAATTCCTTTTTCAATTTTTTTTTTCCAAATAGTTAACCACCCCACTTTAATATA
Source organism: Gossypium raimondii (assembly GCF_025698545.1). Classification (NCBI taxonomy): domain Eukaryota; kingdom Viridiplantae; phylum Streptophyta; class Magnoliopsida; order Malvales; family Malvaceae; genus Gossypium; species Gossypium raimondii. The sequence continues at coordinate 53,040,235 of NC_068575.1, forward strand.
TTCCAACTCCCATACTCAATCACATCACCCACCTTTTTCACCCATTTACCTTAATTACTTTATCAAAAACCAACATGTCCTAAACCTTAGCCAACTAAACCCATTTTCAGCTTTAGGCCGAAATTAGCCTCGTCAAAACCCGTGAGTTACGAACCCGAGCCATTTAACTCCTAAAATTCCAGTACTTATTACTTCTCCAGATTAAGAGTATGATTTTGTCAACTCATAAAGTCAGATCAACACTAAGTCAAAAAAGACGTCGTTTGATTTTGTGTGGTTAGAGGTACAGTTGGAATTCCGAAAGGAACGTTTTTAATCGGTTTTCTGTGAACACATTGGCGTGCCAAGTGGAGACAGCTGTTTGGTTCCGTCAAGGGAGGTAGTAACCGGATTTAAATGCCTTACGTGGTTGAGGGCACTGGTTCGAGCTAGGCTCTTCTAGAACGCAAAGCTGCCGGAGTTTTAAATCACGAACATTTCGTGGCTGTTCGACCGGTAAGGGTTAGTTATTGGACGTTCCATAACTAATTTACACAAGGAAGAGTTGGTGTCCGAGGCGTCCTTGGTAGCTATAACTAGCTTATTGGAAAAGAGGAGTTCATCCAATTTCGAGGATCGGTTCAAAGACGAGGAAAATTCGTGTCTAAAGCTGAGCTCATTCTAATTAATTTTTGTTAATATTTATTTCACGGTTTTTATTATTCTATTTTCAACCTTTACTTTTGACGTTATTTTTCTGTTAATTTCAGGTTTTCAAATTTTTATCCCCCCGAACGTCTTGGGCACGACAGCTGCCCCGACATAAATCTGGTCAAGCGAGCAACAATTTACAGTAAACCAGTCTCTGAGGGATTGACCCTACTCCCCATACTGCATAATTTGCAAATTAAGGCGTAGGTTTATATTGGTGGATTCGACACCCATCATTGATTGAATCTGTGTAAAATATTTTTGGCTGTTTGGCAGATTTCCTGGAAATATTTTTCGAAAAATTGTTTTTACATATATTGATATATATTAATAAATTTTTTATATTTTAAATTATTTTTACATATATTGTAATGATTTATTTATAATAATACTCAATTATTAAGCTACAATATTAATCGTTATAAATTGAAAAAAATTAATATCAAATAAATTATTTGTAATTGTGTTAAAAAAACAAGTATTGAATAATTAAAAAAACAAGTTACTCGAAAATCGATAAACAGAAGCAATTTTCTACCGAAAATGAAGGAAGGAATGAAGGAGGCGATAGAGAGGAGAGCATGGAAAATGTCTTACGGAAATTGAAAGGGTAAGACATTTTCCCTAAAATGTAACCCATTTTCCCTTGTTTTGGAGTTCATTTTCCAAATGGAAAATGTTTTCCGCCAATCAAACGCTGGAAAAGTTGGAAATGATTTTCCGGAAAATCAATTCATTCAATCAAACAGACCATTAAGTGCGGGGGTCACACGGCCAAGCCACACGCCCGTGTGATCAATTCTGAGCATTCTGTTTTAAAATTTTAAGATGTAGGGGACACACGGCTAGAACACAAGCCCATGTGCTAGGCCGTGTGTCACACACGGCTAAGACACATGCCCGTGTGGACAAAATAAAGCCATTTCCAAGCCTTATTCTTCACCCAATTTTACCTTCCACCTATATAAACACTTAAACACATTTAAGAGTCAATCCAAGACATTTAAACCTAGCTAAATTAAAGTCTTATGCATGACATATTAATATCTATGATCAAATGTCCAACTTACCAAGATAGCTTAATACTTATAAATATGTTTTACCAAATAAACTATCATAAACTAATATCCAATATACTTATATGATTTTCCTCATTCGACCTTTTACATATACTCATAAAGCATATTAAAACTATTTTTATATCAAAACATATCTTTTAATAGCCATTCCAATAGCTAATTTAAACCAACATTACGTTGCCATCAATGGTAACATTTAACCTATACATGCCATTATTACCAAAATTAATTTACTATTTATATAAATTAGGCCCAAAATTAGTTTTAGATATTCTATTCTTTCATTTTTATCAAATGTCTTAGCAAATTTGTTCTTCTAATGTTTTATAAGTTGTTTATAGGATTGGAAACCATATTTTTGTTGATGAGTATATCTTCTTTCTCTTTTTCGTGTTTTTATGTCTTTTGTTTGTAGAAGACAAGTCTTCAGAGGAAGTATCTTATTCTTCCGACAAAGTTAATATTATATTACTATTTCTATAATATAAAGGTCCTAAATCTATTTCTTATTCTATATTTTTATTAATAAGAAATTGTTCTAATTTATTATTAACTTCAGATAAGATTTCTTTAGATTTGTTGTTCAAATCTAATTTCGTAACTTATGAAAATATATAGAAGTAAGATCTATTAAACTATCAAAACCCTTACTGAGAGCTAAAATATTGTTTTCATTTTAGAATTAATATGCATAGCATGATTGCAAATTTTATCCTTATATAAACAATCGCTTTCTTCTATGAAATTTATCTTAGGTACCTAAAACCTTCTATTATCTTTATATGTTCTTACTGTTAAAAGCCAAAAGTCTCACCTGCATATAAATAGGCTATTGTAAGAAAAAATAACAGATAGATGGGTTTTAAGATAAACAAATATAAAATAAACAGAACTGAAAATAAGGAATAAGAACTTATAATGAATACTACGATATTATTTCTCCAGATAAGGAGTGAACTAACAGTCACTTTCCTAGACATGCTCCGTTAGTACTCTCTACTTACTATATTCGTAAATGCAATGGATGAAAGAGAATGTATTTTAAGCAAGTAGGAAGTAATTAAATCAACAATGTGAAAACTGGTCCATAGGTAACAATAACATATAATCCCCACCCCATCCTCTCTTTTTGTAGACAGATCGTTTATGCTTAACACAACAATTTTCTTGACATGTTTTAGATCCATGAGGGTTTTTAAGGTGAACTAAAAATTGGTTCATTGTCTAAAGTATCTTGGTCCCTATCATCCTATTTTTCTTTGTTGGCAAGACCGATGAATCATGTTAATTTGAGCTTATCATTTTGATTACTCCCTACTGGTGATGGATTGGGTCGGTAGGTGTTTTTCCAGGCTAGTGAGCTGACTTTATGGGTTGAAACTTTTTGCAAAGTGAATGTGAGTTGAAACTTTTCAAAGCTTTAATAAACATAAAGGTTTTGTAATAAATAAAACGAAAGGCATGTCCACTGAGTACGTTAGAGTCAAGAGAGTTGGAGAGTGAGAGAATGAGTTAAGAGGTTTTTTAATGGCAATGGTAGGTGATTTGTTACTCCTTTGCCTTTGCTTGACTGGTTTGTCCAACAATCATTTTAAGGGAGAACTAGTACATAGGTATATATACATTGTAATCGAATTGCCGACAGTGTGGTGTTAGGGTTGTCTAGTGGCCATTTTGTCAGCCTTACAGCTCAAACTATGTCAGGATCCTTTGTAGAATTGTCAATTCTTGAATCCGTTAAGTGATTAGCTTCTTAGCTATGTAGGGAGCTTGGGCCTTACAACTTGTGTGTGTTCATGGTCATGCTGGGCAGAGGCTTGATTTCAAAAAGTTTCAAGCTCGGTTGGGCCCAAATGGCCTATATTACTTTTTAGAAATAATAAAAACTACTTTCTATTTAAACTGAAGTATAAAAATATATTAATATTAATATAAAATATTTTTTTATTCCTTTTAAATAGTAAAAAACAACCAGGGTTGACCCAGGCTGAGGTTACAAATATAAGCTCAAGTTGGCCCATGAACTAATTACTCTTCAAAGAATAAATAACTTTTTAATTTTAAAAATTGAAAAATATACAAAAAATATTTTTAAAATTTGTCTATGATTTTTTAATATGGAATTTTTTTTTAAATGATGCTTTTTTTATGTATTTTTATAAACATCAGATTAATAAAAACTATAAACATTAAGTGATTTTAATGGTTGGGTATCCAATGAATAGATAAAATAAATTTGTTTTAAACCATAGTTTCTCTTTGCTACTCATTTTAATAATGTAGATGGATTGGAACAGGGGAGAGAAATGTATATAAGCTAAAATAAGGGAAACATTCCACAGAAGAAGAAGATGTGTCTGCTACTAAAATATTAGCTTACACATGCCAATGCACGAGTTATTAGAATAGTCTACCGTGAAATTATTATGGAGGTCATTGTATTAAAAGTTAGAATATTTTTTCTATTAAAAAATAGGTAAATTAATCATTGTGCATTAAATCAATAAGCAAATCAATTTTCTGTTAAAAATTTTATCTATTTATACAATTAAAAACTAGCATGGTGAACAAAAAAACCATACATTGTCACATGATGTGCCACGTGTACCTTGATAATATTCTCCACCACATTGATTTTGTTGTTGGGATTCTTCATTTTCTTTAGTAATATTATCAGCTTTATTATCCGACATTTAAAGTTTAAATATATTATTGTTAAATAGTTTATTATTCCTCTATGTATATATAGGTTGGTATTGTCTGACAAGAGGGATATGAATAAAAACCTTCTTCATATTATTGTTCTTCGCTAAATTACTTTCTGTTTCTCTCTTTCTATATGGTATCAGAGCCTATCTTAAACGAGGTTAGATTTGGATTCCAATGGCTATTGACAACTCTCTTTCCAACCCTCTTGACCCCAACAATCCCCTCACTATAGTCACAATCCAGAACTCTATCAAACTCAACTCTACCAATTATCTTTCCTAGAAAACCCAAATTGTATCCATCGTCATAGGCTATGACCTCTTCAAATTCATTGATGGCACACATCCTTGTCCACCAAAAATTATCACTACCGATAACACAACCTCCACGAATCCGACATATCAAACATGGCTACGACAAGACAAACTATTGTTTGGTGCATTAGTTGGCACCATCTCTCAAAACCTTATACCACTAGTCTTGCGGTGCACAACCTCAGCTAAAACTTGGACGATCCTCGCCAACACTTATGCTCGTCCATCTCGTGGCCATATCAAACAAATCAAAAATAATCTCAAAAATATTTCCAAAGGCTCCCAAACTATCACCGACTATATGCAAGCTATTAAAATCAAAGCCGATGAGCTTGCTACTTTTGGTAAACCGTTAGATGCAGATAATATTATTGAAAAAGTCCTAGAAGAGCTTAATGACACCTTCCAACTAGTTATTGATGCTGTCAATAGTCGAGATGCTACCATCACCTTTGATGAGTTGCATGAGAAACTAATCAACAGAGAGCTAGCCTTTCACAACTCGTTCTCAAGTGTATCAGTCACTGCACACTCAACGCTCCAACCAGTGGTTTCACCGATCTCCTACGCCATTTGCATCTCAATAGTACAATAGACCTATGTGTCCTTTTTTAGGCGAATATCAGTGGTGCTGAACTCAGGGGCATGTTGTCACTCAATGCTCTCTCTTTCGCCAACAGTTCCCAAATGCAACCGCACCTTCACGTCAGGTCAATTCATTGACATTTCGCACGCCTCCACCATGGCAACCTCAATCTCATGTAGCTACCTCTAATTCCTCATCCTCTAATCCTTTGCTATTAGACAGTGGTGTAACACACCATATCACAACTGATCTCCAAAATCTGTTTGTTCACAATTCCTACACTGGCTCAGATGAAGTAATGATCGGTGATGGCTCTGGCGTTCCTATTACTCACTCGGGTTCTACCACTCTTTCCATTCCCTTTTACTCATTACTCTATCTAATATCCTGTGTGCTCCTAATATAAAACATAATTTAATTTTTGTGTTTCAATTTTGCAAATCGAACAATGTTTCTATTGAATTCTTACCTTATTCTTTTCTTGTCAAGGATCTACAAACCAGGGTAATTATTTTCCAAGGTCAACCTAAACATGGTGTCTATGAGTGGCCCTCAAACTCCACCCCGTTACTTGTTTTCTCTACAATAAATACAACATCTCCTGTCTGGCATCACCGACTTGGTCACCCATCTCTCTTGATATTCAAGCACATGATTTCCTCTTTTCATTTAGATGTTAACACATCTTCTCTGTCAGATACATATTGTAATGCCTGTCATTCTAATAAAAGTCACAAACTTACTTTTTTTGCTTTCACCTATCATCTTCATCCCCTCTTAAAATAGTTTTTATTGATGTATGAACCTTTCCAATACACTCTGTCGAAAACTTTAAATATTATATGATCTTTTTCGATCACTTCACCAAATACATATAATTGTATCCTTTAAGGCACAAGTCTGAGGCTCGTGATACTTTCATCCATTTCAAAGCCATTGTCAAAAAGTTATTCAACACTGAAATTAAAACAATTTATTCAGAAAATGGCGGTGAATACCAAGCCTTATTACCGTTTTTTTAACATTAATATAATTTCCCATCTTACATCTCCTCATCACACCCCTGAGCATAATGCCTTTGCTGAATGTCAACATCAACATATAGTAGAAACTGGTATCTTCCTTCTTTCTCATGCCTCAATGCTTCTATCCTATTGGTCATATTTCGTTTCCATAGCCGTTTATCTTATAAATCGTATGCCTACGCCCGCCCTTCAAAATGACTCCCCATACTTCAAACTTTTCGATACTCTTCCTAACTATAGCAAACTCTGAAGCTTTGGTTGCCTTTGTTATCCCTGGCTACGTCCCTATGCCTCACACAAACTTGAACCCAGATCGACCCATTGTCTCTTTGTTGGTTACTCGTCTACTCAAAGTGCTTATCTCTGCCTTGATACGTCTTCTCGTCGCCTATATACTTCTCGTCATGTTCATTTTATTGAAACCGTCTTCTCTTTTACACAAACTGCTTCTACTCTCTCGATAGTTACTCCCATTACTATTTCTGAATGGTGCTCCTTGTTTATACCAATTATTACTTCATTCGCCTCAACACCTACCACTATATCCGCCTTTAATGCTTTATCTCCTTTCACCACTTCATTTGATCCAAACCTTTAGCTGTCTTCTCCGACTACTCTAGACCAAATCGTCTTACCAAACACTACATATACTTAACCTGAATTACCAACCCTCCCCATCTCCGCTCAACCTAAAGTACCAACCACTACCACCATACCCTCTCCTGGTATTGTTACTCGTTCCAAACACAATATACGCAAACCCATTCAAAAACTCAATCTTCATACAAAACTCCACCACCCTACCCGTAAACCAACCACAGTTACTCAAGTCTTAAAAGACCCTTAGTGGAGGCGTGCCATGTCCGATGAATTTGATGCTCTTCTTCGCAACGAAACATGGGAGCTTTTAAATGGATATTTCGCACTAAATATCATTTTGATGGTTCCCTTGACAGGTTTTCACCAACACCCGGATGTCGATTTTACTGAAACTTTCAGTCCCGTTGTTAAACCAACCACGTTGCACCTAGTATTTAGCCTTGCTGTTAGTCATGGTTGGGCCATTCATCAGCTTGATGTCAATAATGCCTTCCTTCAAGGCACTCTTTCAGAGGATGTGTTTATGACTCAACCTCCGGGGTTCATCGATCGCGATAATCCTAATTATGTGTGCCAGCTTTGAAAAGCTAACTATGGGCTTAAAGAGGTCCGCAAGCTTGGTATCATAAATTACGATCATTCTTGCTATTTTTTAGATTTATCAACTCCATTGTCGATGCCTCGTTGTTTTTCTTTTGTGGCCACGGTACTGTAATTTATCTTCTTGTCTATATTGATGATCTCATCATTACTAGTAATACCTCTTTAGTTATATCCCAGTTTCTTCAGCACCTATGCACTCGGTTCTCATTGAAAGATCGTGGTCACTTACATTATTTTCTTAGTGTCGAGGTCATTCCTCATACTGATGGTTTATTTCTTAGTCAGCGCAAATACATTGCTGACCTTCTTCACAGAGCTTAGATGACTGAAGCTAAACCAGTTTCAACCCTTATATCCTCCTCGGTGTCTTTTACATTACATTCTAGTTCTCCATTAGTAGATGCAACTACCTATCGCATCATTCTTGGCAGTCTTCAGCATCTCTCATTAACACGACCCGATATCTCCTATGTTGTTAACAAGTTGTCTTAGTTCATGGATCAACCCACGACCGACCATTGGACTGCCTTCAAACGACTATTACGCTATCTTTGTGGTACCTTAGATCATGGTCTCTCCATCCATCATCATTCGCTCTTACCCTTTATGTTTTCTTTGATGCTGATTGGGCTGGTGATAAAGATGGCTTTACTTCTACAAGTGCTTATATTTTCTATCTTGGTCGCAATCCCTTGTCTTAGAGCTCGAAGAAACAGAAAACGATTGCTCGGTCTTCTACCGAAGCTAAGTATCGTTCCATGGCTGATACAGTTGCTGAGTTATGCGGGCTGTGCTCTCTTCTGTCTGAACTTAGTGTCATCATACCACAACAGCCAGTGATATATTGCGGCAATGTTGGAGCCACTCATCTCTGTGCTAATCCAGTATTTCATTCGCGCATGAAGCATGTTGCGCTAGACTACCACTTCATTCGTGAACAAGTACAAAGCGGTTGTCTTCGTGTGTATCATATTTCCACTACCGACCAGCTTGCTGATGCTCTCACAAAACCGTTACCTCACCGAAAGTTCGTTAACGTTGTCAACAAGATTGGCCTCGCTTCAACGTTGTCCATCTTGCGGGGGCATGATAAGATTCTTTAACCACCTTGATCTTGTTGTTGGGATTCTTCCTTTTCTTTAGTAATATTATCAGCTTTATTATCCATCATTTAAAGTTCAAATATATTATTGTTAAATAGTTTGTTATTCCTCTATGTCTATATAGGTTGGTATTGTTCGACAAGAGGGATATGAATAAAAACCTTCTCTAAATTACTTTTTGTTTCTCTCTTTCTATATACCTTATGTCAATATGCATGGACCTTTTTTAACAGTAGAAATTGATGAAATTTTTAAAAGAATAACTAGTTTACTTTTTAATTTAAAGTACGAGAATTAGTTTACCCATTTTTTAATAGAGAAAATAAAATACAATTCATCTACTAATACAAAGAACTTAGTTCTCAAGCAAATATGAAATGGGATAAGTATACAGTTTGTGGATCCACAATGTGTGTATCTTTCCAAGTTGCAAACATAAAATAGTAGCTCCTTTTTAACTTTTAGTGTTGTGTCGTTTTGTGGATGCCTTCCGTTCGTTTTGCATGTTTGGAACTTGGGATAGTATGAAATGAGTTAATATTTGGAGCCGTCAAGTCCAACAAGTTGATGATCTCTTTTTCACTTTTTCCTTTTTATTTGTAGATAATGTAAAGATTATAATAAATTTCAAAATTATTATTATTTTGTTTTGCTTTATATGCTCAACTTATTAAAGTTGATAGGCTTAGCCCAAAATATTTATTATGAAGTAATTGGTGAGCGGAGCCGACCTTAATGTATAGCGATGACCATAGTGCTATGTATCCAATTGGGAAACCCGCCCTTCATTGAAACCAAATTCACGACTAACCACTGTCTATGTAATCTTTTATGACACGTGTCCTTACCTATTTTTTCAGACTAAATTTCAATCTAAAATAATTTAATAAGAATACAAAAAATTAATTGCACCCTAAAAACCCAGTTTCTATGTAAGCCCATATATATGTACATTAATTTCGTCACGTGATGCGCTAGGGTTGTGCTATGTGATAAAATATGGTAATTTCTTTTAAGATTGTGCCATGTGCAAAGTTAATGGGTATATAGGACTTACATGGAAATTGATTTTTCAGGACTTAATTGATTATTTATATTCAATTAATGGTTTAATTAAATGTTGTTTTCGATTAAAGACTCAAATGATTATTAAATTATTTTACAAAGATTTTTTAGATAATAAGCTCTTTGTTTTAAATTATGTAAAAACAATCAAAATTTAATTTCGTGCTTATACAAGGTTCAAATTTAAGATTAAATCTTTATATTTTAATTTTTAATATAATTTGGTACATCAATATTAGCCTAGATACCTTAACCGATTAAAATGCTAACGTAAATTTTAAAAGTTATTAACAATATTAAAATTTTTGTTCAATTCAAGTTCATTATAATACTATTTTTAATTTTAAAAGTTCATTATCAAGTATATACTTTTTAATTTTAAAATATCACATTAACAAATTTTAACTATAACACCCTAAGCCGATATACATATAAATAGGTAGACTTTCAATACACTTACTAAAAATATTCAATATACTTCTTATATTATAATTAACAAAAATGTAACATGAGGACACGTCAATAGCATCATTTAGAAGAAGTTGAAAGTGAAATTAAGTCAATTTAATAACTTTCATGAATTATATTAATATATCTGACCCAAGTTAAATATCAAACCTACTTTTTTTCCCCATAAATTCAACTTTAGCACAAGATATTTCAAAAGTGTAATTATTGTTTCTTTTACACTCATAATTGCAAATACAGTACTACATTTTAATAATTATTTATAGATGTAAATGAGAATAAATTTATATATAAATACGAAATGAAATGTAAATTTAAAATATTAAAATTTTAAAACTTCAAATTTATTATTAAACCAAATCCTCATTCTTTATTTTATTTGTTTTAAAATTAGAAAACCTTCATTTACAGGAAAAATGGGAGGACTTTTAGAAATATATTATATATGTATGATTCATCGAGTGGGAGTATATTACTCGTAACAAAATAAGATTATAAGCAGGCGAGTTAAAAATTTTAGGGCCGAATTAAATTTTAATTTTAGTAGTTTATATATTTATAATTTTAAATGATTAAAACAAAATCTTATCATTTTTAGGGAGGTCAAAGTGAAATTTTATCTTTACTAATTTTAAATTTTAAATTTTTAAAGAGCTTAAATAAACAATTTTCCATTTTAAGGAACCAAGACCCTAAATACGCTATCGATTATAAGTTTATCATCAATAAATAAACTGATTGCACAAACTTTTAACATGCTTTATAAATTTAAATTATAATGAGTTTAATTATAATCTAACAAATAAAAGTCAAAATCATAAAAAGAATTACGAAGTCAAAACTTTTTTATTAAAAACTGAGATTTAGTTATATCTTTTAAGAGACGAGTTTAATAATATTGATTCATAATTAAATCACTCTAAATAAAATTCACATATGGTAAGATTTAAGTAAGAATAAATCTAATACACTTTATGCATAATTTATGTCCGGGAAATCCGGATCTAAATGCTCTAAATCTTAGGATATCAACTTGCCAACACAACCGATTTATAATCTATATTAATAAATAGAATGTTTGATTGAGTTAATATATATGCATCAACTCAATTGTAAAATGCAAATAAGATAAATTTAAATAACAAATAAATCCAAAGAGTTGATTTTTAAAATTTCTCATAATTTTATCTTATTTAATACACTTGGTCCACTATAAAGTAAAAATTAAAATCTCATTTACAAAACTATTTGCATTCATTTTATTTCAATAATTATAGTCTTTAAAAACGATTACTTATATATAATTTTATTTCTTCTGGATATAGCATAAGAGTAGTTTTGTCCATGTCTTTCACAAAGAAGTGATATTTGAAGGAACAGCAGAAGGGCCGATGAACCCCAGAATAGAGTTGTACATACACCAGATCCTGCCCTAATAAAATTTTAAGTTCAGTAAAAAAAAATGGATTTAATATTTTATCTAAATTTGACCAGGATAAAAATGTTAAAATTCGAATTTAATTTAGTCCAATCATATTAATTTTTATTTTATTTTTATATAATTTTTAAAATATAATATACCAAATACGCTAAAAATATTAAAATAAATGGTTCTCAATAAATTGAAAATAAATTTTAAAAAATTTTATACTTAAATAACACTAAGATAAATACAACTTAACAAGCAAATACTTGTAAAATAATAGCAAAATTAATAATAAAACATGTGTTATATAATACCTAAATATTAATAACAAAATAGGAGGAACGTGATAGTGAAATAATAGCAAAATGATAGTAAAAAGTAGGAAAACAATAATAAAATATAGAAAAGCAACAACAAAATAGTAGAGTTTTTTTTATTACAAATTCCGGTTAGACAAAAAAATTTAACCAAAGCTTGGCCCATTTTTTAAATAAGTTTTATTTTTTACTAAAATTTACTTTGTAGACAAATTTTCGAACCGCGGCAACTCTACCCTAGAATATATGATAGGACACAATTCACATGATGTGATGAGGGGTTTTGAGAAGACATAAATGTGGGATACATGCTAAGAATACAGGACATTACAAAGACGGAATTAGAAAGCCGATGGCCTGGTACAAAGATAACTAAATAAAACCTCCCTCAGCTTTAACGACAACATCAAAAGCCAAAAATTAGATCCCCCAAAAAATAAAATATCTAAGATCAAGAAATCCAAACCCCGTCAATGACCAAACTCGGCAATCACAGGAGTATATGGCAATAGCAAGGAACCTTCCTTTTTCCCTTTCCCTCCTCTTCTCTCCATAAAACCCCCCCCCCCCCCACCATTCCATCCTTTCTTCTCCACCTCTCATACCTTCATTTTCTTTTCTTCCATGGATAACTACACTGATTTTCAAACCAAACACATTAATTATGCTCTCAATGGCAAAGTAATGCTCTGCACCGGTGTCCTTCTCTTCATAGTCTTGTTCATCCTCCTCTGCTTCCATAACTACGCTCCTTTCTTCTTCGGGAACCGCCGTCGCCGCTACCTCCGCCGGCGTCGTGCTCAGCACTTGCTCTCCATTTCCGCCGCCATTACCCCTCCGCCCTCCGCTGCTGCTGCTTCCGAAGGTTTGGACCTTTCTGTCATTAAAACAATCCCCACCCTTATTTACTCTGACATAGCCAAGGCCAGCGATTTCACTCCACTTACTTGCGCCGTTTGCTTGTCCGAGTTCGAAAACGACGAGAAAGCCCGCGTTTTGCCCAATTGCAACCATGCCTTCCACGTTGACTGTATCGACATGTGGTTTTATACTCACTCTAACTGTCCACTGTGTAGAGCTCCAGTCCGAGTTGATGTTCCGGTCAACCCACCTAAAACATTAGAGCAGGCTGCCGTTGCTGTACCTGAACCAGCCGGTTCTGAGCCTCCTATTACAGTTATTGGAATGAGCAGCCTTTCTGCTACTGCTTCTTCTTCTTCATCGTCGTCGTCGTCATTGAAAACGGAGAGTTGCCCCATGAAAAGACTAGAGCTAGTGGGGGTGGGAATTCTAGTGGAGGTCCCCCCCGGAGAAAATAGATTAACGGGTGGTCCGGATGCGGGTTCGGGTAACCGGATTCTGAGCCTAAAGAGAATATGGAGCGCATAACAATAATAATAGGACAGGAAGTAGTAAAATCTCTGTAAACTGTAGGTATTTGCATTTACTCGCAGAAGGCTTTAGTAGTCAGATATGTGTGGCCGGAGAGAGAAGCGGGAAACAACAGGTGGTGTTAGCAAAGACGGTATTCTTTATGTAAACGTGGCGATCATTCATTGCAAAGCTTGGACAACACTACCTCTGAATCCGTACACCTTTCCTTTGATGTCACATCGGCACTGTTTCTGTCCTGGCTTATAACGTAAATAGGAGAAATTACTTTGACTTCAAACTAGCGAATCTGGACAGTGATTTTATATGTAACTGTAAATATAATCACTATATTTTATTTTAGTAGAAAAAAAGTGCATCCTTTATAATTATTTTTTTCATTGAAGAATTATGAACCAATACAATACAGGTAGGTCGCTGTGTCTAAAGAAGCATATTTGGCCAGCTTATGAGCTGGTTCATCAGAAATTATTCCATACCCCTCAACCAATTATATTAGAGTTATAGTTATTGTGTGAATTTACCCTAATATATTTTATTTTGAAGAATGGTAAATTAATCTATGCTTGGTTTATCCTTGGCTTCTGTTTTGTCAAGTTATGGCCTTGGGTCCCCTGATGTATTCATTCTTCTAACTTCTATTAATCAAAGCTTCAATTACCTTTTTCCCCTTAAAAAGAACATTTAAAATCTTGCAATTGTGGTAAGTGTATTTATGAACTACTCAAAATTTTCGTTTCATAATTTTATTAAACTTTTACTTAATATAAAATCTGTAGATCCAACTCTAAATTTGACAATTTTTCTCATTTTGATCTTTAGATTTTTTGGATCATATTAACTTTAAAGTTATGAACTGATATACAAATTAACCCTAAAACAAACGAAATATGAGTTGGCAGAATTGACGAATAGTACATTGACATGAATAAAACGTTGATATTAGAAATTATAATTTAGTGGTAAAATTATTCATTATAATTTCTTTTAATTAAATATATATGATATTAGAAAGTAATTTTTTTTACACGTATCACTATGCTATTCGGTTTAAAATAAAAATGTCGCTTGTCTTAAAGGTTGATTTGTGTAACAGTTGGCAACTTTAAAGACCAATATGATAAAAAGAAAGTACTCTAGGATCAATATGAGAAACGTTGTCAAGTTGAGGGGCTAATCAGTATGTTAAGCCTAAAATTTTCAAAAACAAAATTGAATATAATAAGTAAGGAGATAACTATTATTGAATTAGACTTCATTTTTCAAAATCTTATTCTTAAAACAAATATTTTCTCATCCTATTAAAAATTAACTTTTATTTAAAACTATTCAAAATAAAATAATTAATATCATATTAATAAAATTAGAATTATGAAATAATAAATTTTCAAAAATAAAAATTTACCATTGTAAAGTTAAAAATTTATTATAAATTCAGTGCTAACAAAATTTAATATTGAAAATTCCTTACTTAATATTTAACACTTAAAATTTAAATTTGTTAAACACCCAATAATGAATGAATGAATCAATAAATGACTCAGCAATACGAAAATGTCAACAGTTTGACTTTGGAAAAACGACTTTTTGGTGAACGAATTGACAAGATAATTAAATTTAAAGTTGTCAACCCAAGTTTGGGTATTCCCAATTATTACCTACACGTGTTTAATTTATGGAGTACTTTATTTGCTTTTCAGAAATAAAAACTTTATTAGAGGATAGAAATTAAATCCAAGCCAAGATCTTAGTAGTATTTTGTCCCACTTGATTTAGTGTGGGTTTGGATGGGCGATTGGGTGCGGTGCGGTGCGTTTAGCTTACTTTTTGTCATACGCTACAGTATCACTACAGTATCTAATCTCACCGCCACCGCTGTTTTTACACTAACCGCAGGTAAACGCACCATCCATCCAAACTCACCCTTAGTATTTTTACGCGTTCAACAAAAGGATAAATTATAGAAATGAAAACCTATTGCTCTACAATTCATAATCAATAAACCAAATGCTGATAAAGCTCTACCAAACTCAATAGCTAATTTAGGCTTCAACCATAAAAGAGAATGACCAGAAAGTTTTTTTGATAAAATTACCATCCAAATTTCAGATTAAAGCTGCAAAATTGGTCTACCCGTCAGCCATAATACAAGCCGGATCTAAGTTGCATTTTAATTGACTATCAGTAGGCCTAATCCAAACGGAACCACTAGATCACTCTATCAAAAATGCCTGACACATTTGCAAACTTGTTGGGTACCTCACAAAAAATTTAAAAAATAAATATTATTTTTAGAAGTATAAATTTTTTTATATATTAATGTATTAATTCAAAAAAAAAAAACTAATCTCACAAAAAATTGAAAAAGACTCACAACATTTCTTTAAAAAGAATTATTTTTATAAAATAAATGAATCTCTCTCGGTTACTACAATTAAAAATCTTTAATTCTTTTATGTTCTTCCAACACTCACTTTTTTCTCGGATTTTTTATTCTCTTATCCTCTAGAATTTTTATAAGATAGGTGTTCAATCTTTCAATACTTTCATGTTGGTCTCCTAATTTTGGTAATAACTCTCTCTTCTTCTTTTTTTTCTTCCTTTTATGTTTTATCTATTAATCTCTAAAATTAGGATTGTGACTTTTCTTATAATATGTTAAAATTTTATGCAAGCTTTAGTTTTTTTTCTTTATTGAACAATTTTGGAAATTTTGATTTTGTATGAGATTCTTAACTTCGTTAAGTGGATAATAATTTTAGAGGATAAATAATACAAATACTTGAAAATTAAGATTGATTAATACAAACACTTGAAGAAATTAAGATTGATTAGAAACTTAGTGAAGCGCTATTGTTATTGTGATTATTATGAATCTTGTGTTTGAAAAATTGATTTATTAAATTCTCATGACACCAAAAAGCATTTAAGTGATGTTTATTTTATGAAAGAAAATTAATGATGATATGTTGATTTCATACAAACTTTTATATGTTTTAAATTTTAATAAAAATAAAAATATTTTAAAAACTATATCGATAAAGTCAAAGAATAACAAAAAAACATTAATTTATACTAACTTTTATAAACATTTTAACTTTTTAAAAATTAATCCCATAATCCAAATTTTCCTCACTATGCAAAAAATAACGGTTGCCAAAACACATGCGTTTTTTCTTAAAAAAAAATATTTTGTAATTTATATTATTTATTTCATAACACATGCGTTTTTTCTCTAAAATTTTTTTAACTTCGCAAGCACTTGCGAGTTAGCACTTTGAAGAAGGAAAATTGTCTTGCCAGCTCGAACTATTGGGACCACTTATTTTGTACAGATTGAATGTTCGTCATTCACATATTCCAAACATGATAACCCATACTAAATTAAAGACATGCCTAGGATATTTTAAGTCTGCAATACACCAATAGTCCAAAAGAAACATATTATTGTTATTTATCGAGTTGTTAAAAGTTAAAAAATTACTGATTATTTTTCAAAAAAAGAGGAAGCTACACTTGCTTAATATTCATACAACATGATCCACCTATATCAATACTAGTATATATAAATTAAAGGCTCTAAGACTTTTCCTACATGACACTTGTTCATTGTTTTTTTTATTGTCATTAGAAGACGTGGTCAAATTTTATTTTTCACCCTCTACTATAATCACAATTGAGATTTAATTTTTATATTTTAGATTTATAAAACATAGTATAAGACATTAATGATATACTCCATCATCACCTTTTCTTGCCATATAACTTGCCCTATAAAATCTTGCACAAAACACACACATAAAGAGACAGCCACAACACAAGCTGTAGCAGTAACGATGTGGAAGCATCTTTTAGAAAAAATAGTTATGAATTCATCAATTATATTTGGAAAAGTAGAAGGATGATAAGATAATTAAGCTTAATTTGTGATCTGGACAGATTAACATCCTTGCCACAGGTGGAGAGTATTCTGAAATTCCAACCGGTGATTTCTTCTCTATTTTATAAAGTGGAATCTAAAAATGATTAAAAAATATATATTCATTGCCGATTATGAGATCACCTTCAGTTAGCACCTCCAGCTTTGCATGATTATCGTGCTATAATTAACTTTATTTACTTTTAAGGGTAAGCTGTAAAAATAGTCACTTTTGTTTGCCTCATATTACATTTTAGTCACTTACGTTATCGTTTTGTTACGAAGTGGTCATTCTACTGTTAAAATCCATTACCTTCCCAACGGCAGCCCAAATGGGTTTTAAATGCCAACTTGGATGTCTAGTTTCTGGAATGAAAATAGGTTTTTAATTAAATAAATTTAATTTGGACTGTCATGTAGGACATTCAAGTTGGCATCGAAAACCCATTTGGACTGCCACTTAGGACCTCCGTCAGGGAGGTAATGGAGCGTAATGTTAGAGTGACCACTTCGTAACAAAACAATAACGTAAGTGTCCAAAACGTAACATTTCAAACATAAATAACTAAAATATAATTTGAAGCAAACAAAAGTGACTATTTTTATAACTTACCCTATTTTTAATTATAATATAGGAATTAAATAAATGATAAGAAAAGTTGAAAAATAATTAATATTTATAGTTTGTTGCTTAGCATTTAAATCCCAATTCGTACATTGAATGATACACACTTTTTTTTTTTTTTCATTTTAATGCCAATCACATAAATATAATACAAATAATTATTCCTTCCTGTTTTTGGAAACTTGGCGTTGGTTTTATTTAAAGATTGCTGGGATGTTGAATTATTTAATTCTGCATAATATAATCTTGCTTAGAATTTGAATATGATTCAATAATTATCAATCATGTTCAAAATTTTATTAAGATCCTAACTTGGACCCTATATTTTAGCTCGTTTCGATTGTCGGTTGATATTTTATTTAATTAAAATTTATTACTCTCATAAAGTAATACAAATTGAATCAATATAAAAAAAAGAAGGGTTTTTTGTTCCATACAAAATTTGAAGTTTATTAGGTAAATAATAAAACATTAGCGAAAGTTAAACTGTATTAGTATTGATTTTCCGCCATCAATGTATCATCTTCTAGTAGATTTCTTACATATTCTGGTGGATGTATATGGATAATTAACTGTTCCATTTTGCCTCTAGTCTCTTTAGTAATACGATCAGCTACTTTGTTGTTGTCCCTCAAGATATGACGGAGTGGCACATCCTAATCTTTAAAGCACCACTCGTATACTTTACGAACTTCACAATATTTACTGTTCACAGCTAAACCGTTTTGGATAACTAAGACATTGTCCTTTTCAATTTCCACTTTTAAGTTCATTCAACAAATAATATTGAGTTTACATATAAATTGGTAATAAATCAATAACATGCAAGTATTTACTTACTAGATTCCGATTTATTTTTTGAAATTTTGACTTATTTTATTATTAAAATTATTCTTTATCTCGTGCGTGGTTGTTTGTAATTTAAATTTTAATAAGGTATTTTTATTTAGTAGTTTAAAACTTTTATTAGAAAAAGCGATAAATATTAAAATTACACATAAACTTTGTTACAATTGTAACGTTATACATCAACTTTAATTTGGTGTATGTATATATATCAAACTTTAATTTTGGTTTAATTTTCACATTTCACTAATCTCGTTAATTATATAACACAATTTTCCATTAAATCATGTATAAATTGTTGACATAACATTTTATTAAGTTAAAAACAAACAAATTTAAATTATTTTCACTTAGATTTAAAAATAAACACACTTGGAAAAAGGGTTTCTTATTTTCTATTTAAATTTGTTTGTTTGTATTTTAATATTAGAATTTTAATTTAAATTTAATGTTTTTATTTTAAATAAACTTAATTACCACAAGCTACTTTTTGATTGATTGAATGTGCCACATGGTATAATCTAATTGGTGTCATATGTTAACTGATTTTTTAACATCGCCATCTAAAATAATGAACTCAACCAAATAACGAAATCATAATTTAAATACCAACTTGAGAAAAAAACATGCATACCACGTTAACCCATGAATGCCATATGTATTTCATAGCCTTACTAACTTCATGTAAAATGGCCGATTGCCGTTATTCAATGATGACTTAAATGTCATCTTCTTCCTCTTGAAAAAACGAAGCATTCTTCGTTTTTTTTTTCTTTTGATTCGTGGGAGGGCATTGAAAGTATTATGCAAATCTTTTTGTTCTTTTTAAAATGGCGATTCGCCATTTACCTTCCCTGGAAGTTAAAATTCCTTTTATACATGAATAAAGACGTGCCCTTATGGGCATTTTTTCTTACACACACTACTGAACAATGTGAGAGCATTTCTCAAACCGCGGATGGAGCTATATATTCGGTTTAATAAAAATAAATTAGGATGAAAAAGTTGACTTAAAATTATAGATGAGATCTTGAATATTTGAAGTATATTGAACTTGTATATGCTTAAAAGAGAGAATTTTACCAACCAAAAAAAAAGCAAGATTATCCAAATTGTAATAGCTAATGCATTTACACGTTTATTACATCATAAAACCAATGACAAGAGAAAGAAAATAAAGGACATATAATATCATATGATAAACTAATTGCTTATATTAAAGTTGCATTATAAGGAACTCCTGTATCTGGCAACCAATCGTCTCCCAACAAAAAAGACGACACCGTAAAGTTAATAGCATCGGTAGCATTAATCACATGGTAACCAGGCCATGTGACCCTATTCGAAGTGTTTGATCCAAGTCCATTATTGTCATACTCAGCATAGTACAATGTACTCAAGGCAAAATCTCCATCCCATTCTCTCCATCCGGCGGGGTCTATTAAATTGTCCATGAAACTTTGCATGTATACTGTCCTTGAATACTCTTTCCATGGTCTCCCCAAATATGTTTTGAAGCTTGTATTGCTCGAGGCCAGATCATCAGCAGCCATGATATTGCAGTTGTGAATTGATGTGCCAGTGTTTTGGTTCGGGTCGGTTCGCCCTTGTGCGGTGATAGCATTGAATTGGCCGCTCATTGGCTGTCGAGGATATATGTTGCAATTCTGCAAAACAACGGCAGCGTTTCCAAATATGAAATCAACGGTGCCATAGATGTCACATTCTCTATAGAATTGCCTCATGGAATGAGTGTATAAGGTATCTTGGTATCCTTCGAAGCTGCAACTATAAAATGCTGACAAATCGGCCCCACTTCGAAGTGCGACAGCCTGATGCTTGATTGCTCCAGCAGTATTTTGGAAAGTTATATTTACCGCAACGAAGTTTGAAGCCACCACAGCTATAAAATTAATCATAAATGATCAAAATTAAGCTGATAAACATTATGCAAATTCACATGTAGTTTTTGAATAACTTACCGAAAGTTGCAGAGTTAAAGGTTGTCCACCCGTCAACAACACTGCGGTTTCCAGTGATAATTGTCTGATTGATTCCGTCACCGATCATCATCAAGTATTTTTTGTTCTTAGGAATGGAAACGTACTCTTGATAAACACCGGCAGGGATGTAAATCAAGAAGTAACCATTTACACCATTCGTGTTGTTTGGTGCTGCTGATATAGCGTCGTTGATGGTAGTGAAATTTCCGCTACCGTCTTGGCTCACTGTCACGATGTTACTGATTAATACTTCATTATCAGAACCACTTGTTTGAAGAAGCTTTCTTTGGCCTAGAGACTCATAAATTGTTGACAGAGTCTGACTAGACAATTTCATTAGCAAACGCCTATGTTTGAAACCTATCTGCTTACTACTAGGATGCCGTGAGGCTGATTTTTTCTCCTTAGGAACCCATCCCTTTGTAAAAAGAGCGAGAGAAACACTGTAAAGCTTTGTGTCATTAGACATAGGAACTGTGATGTTTTCCCTTATGCCTCGAGCTGAAGCAGTGGATTGTTTGCCGTCCAAACAGGTTTGCTGGTTAGTTAAAATAGAACTAAGAAGAGTTTGTACATCCTCAGCTTCCACGGGGGGTAGAGTTTCACTAGTGCCATTGACGGTTTTAAAGGAGCTCGAAAGGAAATCCATGTTCAAGCTAGCTAGATAGCAGCAGTCCTCTAAAGCACGAATGGCGGATATTGATAATGAGGACCGGTATTTATGTAGATACTCATTGACTAAGTCGAGGAATTTTCGAGACTGTGACAGAGCTTTGCGAATGGAGAAACGACCGTATCCATAGACATTGGTGGTTCGATTAGGGAGCATCGATTTGCAATAGGAAGGGTATGGAGTGGAGTCGCAGATGGTCCCCGGTGAGACAGGGTCAGATGGGGAAGCATCTGCAAGAGAAGGAGAGAGAAAGAAGAAAGATATTGTTAGAAGATACAATAGCATGGAAGCCATAGCTTTTGGAAAGATGGTTCCTGGGGTTTGGTGTATTTAAAGAGAAGGTATGTTGATTCTATTTCTAGCACGACACCTTCATCTTAATGAGGATAAACGATAATTCATTTGTAAATTGAAGTAAACTGCTAAGACTTTTGGATTCTAATCCATGATTAGGGAAACCAAGCAACCAAGGGTTCCAATGACATTAACGTAATTTACAAGTTAGTTTTTGCGTATATTAAAGAAAGAAAACTCATCGCGCATGCCAGGACTTTGTTCAAAGCACTTGGGATCGAGTTTATTTCGGAAACAATGAAGCTTCCCCAAACTATAAAATTAGATCCATCTATTTCCCACTTTTCCTTTAATATAAACTATCAATATTCTAAAGTTGAAATTTATTATATGGTTTACTTTTTCAATTATATCATTTTTAAAATGTTACAAATCTTACAATATTTTTTCATAAATAAATCTAATACATTTCAATTAATATATACAATCAAATCTGTACATTAGATAAGATACATAATTACGTGTAAATATACATGCATATTTATTTTAGACGAAGAAAGTTTTGTTAATTTGTAGATATACTAAAACATTTAAAGTAATAAAATAC
This sequence comes from Gossypium raimondii, assembly GCF_025698545.1. Lineage (NCBI taxonomy): Eukaryota > Viridiplantae > Streptophyta > Magnoliopsida > Malvales > Malvaceae > Gossypium > Gossypium raimondii. The sequence continues at coordinate 53,062,579 of NC_068575.1, forward strand.
TTTTTATAGTCATTTATAATATTCCCCTCATTTATAGTCATTCAGTTGAAAACGTTTAAAGTAATAAAATACTTTTTAGAGCATTTACTTAAACATGTGGTTGCACTATTTTTCTTGTGGCTAGCAGAAGTTATGATAAAGGGTCCTAGTCTCGAAAGAGATACAACTATTACGAGCTATTCTTAGAAGTGGTATATTATTAAGTTTCGTACGAGATGTAACCCTTATGCCACATAATGGTTGTAGACCCCCTAGAAAAAGACACGTGTAGAAATAAACACTAAAGAGATTTCAAGAGAAATAAATGATTCAGTGATCTGATCAAATAAAATAATATTGCTATGGTTCAAGATAAAGTAAAAGTCTTTACTTCGGCTTGGACACGACAATGGAAATGTGTTGAATCAAGAACAAATAGCAAGCGCCTTTATCATGGACGCTTTATTCTGCCTCCACTTATGAAAGGCCAAGCTGACACAATACGATGCGAAGAGCTTTACTTGGAGAACTAAAAGGAACATGCATTACACGTGCAAAATCTGAGAAAATACCACACGAATAATCTACCATAGTAGGTATTCAAGAATCAGTCTATGAAATTTTAATGTATTTGAAAGAAAATGTATTGAGAGGGAATTTGTACGTCTCTTTTGAGTTTTTTTTTTCGCTTGGCTTCAATGTCTTAGAGAATTTCTATGAGAAATCTTATTTTCCAAAGTAAAGCTAATTTAGACATATTTGAATCTAAAAAATTACCAAAGACTGTACGGTTTACCAGACTAAAGTCTTAGTCTCATAACACTAGTATTAGAGAAATGATTATATGAAACTATGATTCCACGTGACAAATCGGTTCTTTCCTCCTAATTTTCAGTCATTTCCTTCTGAAAAAATTTAAATACAACTAAAAATGGTAAAAATCAAGAGGCAAAAGTTGATTTGTTATTTTCCTATTAGAAAGAGATAGGGATGACATGGAATCATAGTTTTATACAATCTCTTCTTCTAGTATTAAGTACAAATCCTAGGTCTCACTTCAAATGAAAGTCTTAATTTAAAAAATTAGGTTATTCAGGAATTTTAAAATAGACAAATAAGTTTGACGTTTATTGCATATTAAAATTCATTTGGCATGTAAATACTAACATTATACTTTTAGTAAATAAAACTATAAAATCTAATAAATCAAAACAAATAAGCTCAAATCTTGTCATCAGTTTTGCACAAAATTTTATTCTCTGAATTTTTAAAATTTAAAATTTTAATTAAAACTCAAATGGTAATAATTAAATTATGTTATTAGTATTATATGTTTATAGATTTGACATTGCTTTTGTGGGGGATAATTCTATTTTTTAACTCAAGTGGTGCCAAAAAGTGTTTTTCTATCCAAACTCAAAACCTTTTTTTATTTACGAGTCCTGAAGTAAAATTATCAAAATGTCCTCAATTATATTAACTATTTAAAATTTTAGATTAATTTGTATTTCATATATCATTATATTAAATTATTTAAATATCATTTATCATTTTCTTTATTTTTAAAAATATTTCATGTATCATTAATTTTACAAAAAATTATATTAATTACTTAAAAGATTGTTAAAATGTATATTTTATCTATCATTATATTAAATATTATCTAAATTAATTTATTTTTATTTTTCAATATTATGTCTAAAATGTATATTTTAACTTTCTCCTCAAATTTGGGCAACAATATTAAGCACTTAAAATTATAAATCACACCTTTTTCCGGTACTTTTGAAAACATTTTTGTAATTCCAAATTAGCCCTTAGTCAATATTCTTTAATTAGATTATTCTTAGTCTATATGTTTTATAAATTTTAAATTTTTAATTTTGACGCAAGCGATTGTCTTTAAACTCATTAATTGATTTTTTGTAAGTAATATGTAAAAATAACAAATTGACATTACATATGATAATATATTTATTGCATTAAAACTAACACAATTTTTTAATTTAATAATTACTGTTTAAGAAGGATTAAAATTTGAAATTCAAAAAATATTGAAATTAAAACTATAACTTAAACATGAATTAAAGTACATGCATGGCTCCTATTTCTCCTACACTCTTAGTTGTTTATGTTTTAATTAATTGCATTTGCATGTATCACCTTCCCTAGATTTGCCCAATGGCTGAGTAGCCCGTCTGGCCCAGTAGGTCCAATTTAATTAGAGTTATTTGGATAAAGATTTTTGTAGGTCAAGTTGGTTCAATTCAACCCGAATATAATATAAACAATAAAATTTATTTTTTAAAATTTAAATTTAATTATAAAAAATATTTTATTATTATTTAGATAGTGTCCGTCCCAACTTGAAATGGGCTTGAACTTGAAAATTTTTAAAATCAAACTTCAACTGTATTTATGAACACTTCTAACAAGTCACCCATATTTTTATTATTAAGTATTCTTGAAATTAATTAAGATGTTGGAGTTAAAATTTTGCTTTTATGAAATATATTTTGTTTGGTAGATTTTTGAAATTTTTTACATAAATTGTGGAATATAGTAATTAATATTTCTCGGTTGCATTTTTCTATGCTATTATTTTAGTTTGTTTGGGTTAAACTTGACAAAATCTTTCCATTAATCTTCCCTAGAAACTTTAAACATCATTAGCAAGTTTACCATGTTGTTATATGTAGACAAGATAAAAAATGGAAACTAATATTTTAAATTTCTTAAAATAATCATTTAAACGTTTAACATTTATATAAGTGTTCAAGTGAAAATTAAACCTTTCAAAATGGTTAATAAGAGCCTAACCTTTTCGCAAGTGCTCAAATAAAGGTCAAATCATTTCAAAAATACTTCTCAAATGCCGTATATCATATTTTAAATTATGTTTTGATTGCTTTATTTTCTTTTCAAGTAATGCTTGATTCAGGTGTTATGTGTTTTATTCTAAACATGTCAGCATTTACCAATTTTTTTTTACGAATTGGGCTGAAATGCGTGAAAAGCCCTTATTTGAGCACTTGTGTAAATGTTATGCCCTTATTTGACCATTTTAAAAAATATTTTTTGGGGAAAGATATAATTAAAAAAAATAGAAAATTGTTTTTTTATAATTTAAGGGTGTATTTAAAAATTATAAAGTAATTGGATCAATGTATCCCTCTTGTATTTGCAAAGATTTCTAATTTTCTATGTGTGTGTTTGATCGATAAAGTGAAAATAAATCATAATTCTTCATGTCCTATTTGATAGTATAAATTGTAACAATACAAATACATAATTTTAGATTCTAAAATTATTATAATAAGATAGTATTTATAATAACTAATATCTAATTAAAACTTAATTTGAAGTTATGTATATTACATATAGGAGAATGGATAATATTCCATTGGAGCAGAACAGGATAAATGAAGTTAAGTCTTTATACTATAAAATAATTAATACTAAATATTTTTAAATTGTAATATATTTATTATTAAAATATTAATATAAAGTATTTGCCAAAAAGGTTAAGAATATTATTTAACATTCAAAATCATTAATGTTATAATTTATTATTAAAAATCATAATATTAAAGAATTTCATTAAAACAATTAATTAGATCAATATTTAAATAATTAATTAGATCAATATTTAAATAATTAATTATATTATATTATATTAAAATAATATTTAATATTTTAAAATGGAAATAAAATGTTGTTTTTAATATAATAATATTTAACTTAATTCAAATTAATTTTTCAAAAGAAAAATAAAGAATTCTCAATTGATGGATTGAGATATTTTAAAAAAATATTCTTCATAGATTATTTTCCACAGAACAAACTCACTTTTAATTATAAAATATAGATTTGTCATTTAGAAAAGTACAATTATTGGTCAGATTCTTAACTTTACTCAAATCTAGTCCAACCTACGAACATAACATTGGTGGACTATATATTTTTTTTTGGAGGTAGTACACTGTTCCTTTTACAACATTTGATATTGTAAATGATATTATCAACTTACCAATTGAAAATATCCACGTGTTAAATCGATTTTCCTGATAATATAAAAATTATATGGATATAAATTTTGCCGCAAAAGAAGGGGAAGGAAGCACAGCCTTTGGGTGCCTTTATTAACTTTTTCCATATGCTAATGCTATCTAGCTAGGCACTATGATGGTCGAAGATAGTAGTGATGATAAGCACCGTCTGTCCTCTTGTTGGTCCACAGTTGTTGCTTGAATAAAGACAAAAATACTGGTCCTTAAGTGTTATCAACTCTTCTTGCTATATGTGGGCTATTGAGAAAAAGTAAGTTTAAGATTAGGAGGTATTCTTCATTACTCTCTCCATAATTATGAATTTTATGGGAACACTTTATGGATGTGGTTGATGGACGTATTAAGTGAAAGCATGAGCGTGGCGTACCCAGCCCAACCATCATCATCAGGCTTTTAATTTTGTCACGTGCATTTCTGCTCCCAAGTTCAAAAAATTTGGCACTCTTTCGTATTTCGAATCTCTGCATTTTAAAAAAATTTGTAATTTATGAATCTGGCATTTGGTTCTTTATTACAAGTTTAAAGATACGGCTTCTGTCACAGAAAAATGCGTATCGTTAAGACTGCGGCTTTAATCAACTACTTAGAGGCGCAATTTGTCATGAACATTGTGCTGCTGCTTGACATTTGCATATTCACGACAAAGATTCACCTCATGCTATCTGCCACTCAAAACTTAATTTCCTCTCTAAACAGCTAGCATCAGATTCGATTAGGCTGTTACTGTAGGCCCCAAAAAGCCAAAAGTTCCCTTCAAGCTCTGCAGATCTTGTGAGTTCCGAATACAAACATTACTCTACTCAACAGTGATCACCAAGCTTATTTAATAGCCAACCAGCCAATTCGCCTTTGTCCATTTGTCAGTAACTAAGGGTCTAAGCTCTCTCCTTCTCCTACTCTCTGTTCTTTTACTAGCATCGAACATGTATCATCCTAGTGCAAGATCCAAGACCTTGCTTGTTCTTTTACCCATTTCAGCACTTGTATTGGTCTTGCTTTCATTCGTAGCTCTTCTAACAAACAGCCCCAGAGCCACACAACTCCAGCATTTACACGTCCACAATCACCTCCAAATTGCTCACTCAGCATGTGAAGCGACCTTATACCCCGACCTTTGCGTCTCCACCATCTCTGTTCTTCCAGATCTCGCTTCCAAATCACTGCCGGAGCTCATCCAAGCAACTTTAAACCAAACAATGTACGAGGTCCGTCTCTCCTCTGCCAACTGCACCGGCATTGAAAAGCGGATCAAAAGTTACAGCAAACGGGAAGAGGCAGCGATAAACGATTGCCTAGAGCTTTTTGATGACACCCTGGAGGAGCTGAAAGTTGCCCTTGCTGATCTCGCCCCTAAGAAATTAGCAGTCTCCAGGAACTACCACGACTTGCAGACATTTCTAAGCGCCGCGATGACCAACCAGTATACGTGTCTTGATGGGTTCGCACGTAGCAAAGGAAATGTTAGGAACATTATCAAAAAGGGTCTTCACAACATCACTCATCACGTGAGCAACTCTCTCGTAATGCTCAAAAAAGTCCCCGGTGTCAACAAATCCAAATCCGAGTATTTTCCTCAACAGGGACGCTTGAAAAACGGGTTCCCTTCGTGGTTATCCCGCAAAGATCGAAAACTTCTACAGGCTTCAGTTAATGAAACCGAGTTCGACCTCATAGTTGCCAAGGATGGCACTGGGAACTTCACTACCATCAACGACGCTGTTGCCGCTGCTCCAAATAATAGTAACACAAGGTAGTTTAGCTCACAAATTTGCGCTATTCCTCTTATATGTTACATTGAGAACGTTAATTAAGAGAGACTAATGAGGTGATTAACTACATTTGTTTGTAACAGGTTTGTGATATATATAAAAGCAGGGTCTTATCTTGAAAATGTAGAGGTGGTAAAGAAGAAGAAAATGCTGATGTTTGTGGGAGATGGGATCGGTAAGACAGTGGTGAAGGCCAGCAGAAATGTCGTTGATGGCTTTACTACTTTCCGTTCTGCCACCGTCGGTGAGTTCCAATTTCTCATTAACTTTTTAATTTACGACGAATTGAGTATTAATTTCTTTTACAAACTTTTTGGCTAGTAAAATAATTGTCTCAGGACTCACGAGTGTAATAATCCATGTTGGATGCATTCACTAGTTGGAAGGTTTATCTGACCATTGATTTTTGACCAAAAAAAGAAAAGAAATGAAGCCCATTGTGACCTATCCGGCTGATGGGCTTTTTGGTTCCTTTTATTTGTCATGCTGCCTAGTCATATACAGATGACAGTGAATAGTCCTGAGAACTCGGCGCTTAGATAAAAGCAACCACGTTCGTTCAATGATGGACCACCACACTCCTCATGCGCTCGTCCATTGTCACTGATTTGGGATTACAGTCCCAGGCATTCAATTGTTTTATCCATTTCATATGAATGGCGAAAACTTTGATTTTTAGGACGTCGGTTACTTGTTTTATATTTTTAATTTATTATAGAAAAACATAAAATGTTTATTGTGCTTTTAAATTTTCGTGTGTCGGCAGCTCAGGATTGACGGAAGCGCGTTAATCATTAATATGTCTGGGAGAAAGTTTTTTGTCTTCACCCCTTTTTATTATTATTATTTAGAACAACAAATCCATTATTCCAATCTTTATTTGCTAGTCATAATCTAGTAATTAGAAAAGACTTTACAAAAATTTCAACGAACTCTATTGCTGCTCACATGCTAAGTGGGTCTTCTCCTTGATTTCGTTTATCTCCCTTCCTGGATCCCCACTTTTAATTATTTTGATCATTGTGGACAGTTATCCAACTAATCGTAGTAGTACTTTATATTTCCCTTTTTAATATATTTCAGCTGTGGTGGGGGAGGGATTCATAGCGAAAGGGATAACCTTCGAGAACTCGGCGGGGCCGAGCAAACACCAAGCAGTGGCTTTAAGGAGTGGGTCAGACCTCTCTGCATTCTACAAATGCAGCTTCGTTGCTTACCAAGACACTCTCTACGTCCATTCCCTTAGGCAATTCTATCGGGAATGTGACATATACGGGACAGTGGACTTCATATTCGGAAACGCAGCTGTTGTTTTCCAGGACTGCAATTTATATGCTCGTAAACCCAATCCAAACCAGAAGAACATTTTCACAGCTCAAGGAAGAGAAGACCCTAACCAGAACACTGGGATTTCAATTCTGAACTGCAAGATCGCTGCAGCTGCGGATTTAGTCCCCGTAAAATCATCTTTCAAGACGTATTTGGGGCGTCCTTGGAAAGAGTATTCCAGGACAGTTATTATGCGTTCGTACATTGATGATTCAGTGGATCCTGCCGGATGGTTAGAATGGAATGGGACGTTTGCTTTGAGTACCCTCTATTATGGGGAGTACCTGAACCGAGGGCCAGGGTCCAATACGAGTGCAAGAGTAACTTGGCCTGGTTATAGGGTCATCAACAGTTCCACTGAGGCAACTCAGTTTACTATTGAGCCATTTATACAAGGAAATGAGTGGCTAAATTCTAGCAATATTCCATTCGCTCTCGGCTTGAATTGAGAGCTAAATGCCACTTACGTGCCTCCCTTATTTTATTTTTCGTTAATAATTGGATTCCGTGTTTGTCTGATCAAGTTAGCCACCATGCAGTTTGATCCCATGTCAAATTGCTTTTGTACTGAAATTAATAAGAAAATGAATAATTCTTTTCTCTCTTCCTAAAATGATTGCAGTACATCAATTATATCATCAATTTCAATCAAAAGAAATCATTATAAGCATTTAGTTGAGTAACTAAACTCATTTCAAATTAACTAATAAGCTTTAACCTTACTGATACTACCATACAGCAACATGCAAAAGTTCGAACTGCAGAAAGAGCAAGCGAGGCAAAGATGGGTCAGATTGAGGGAAAGGAACTCAATTTTATTGGGCTTAATACTACTAGACCGATTAGGCTTCCTATTCTTTTATATCATCTACATACAAGGAGCCCATGTAGTTTAACTCAATTCTCACAGTCAAAATCTCTCTTTGATGTGCGATGGGAATTTTTTGAATTCACAGCCCTCAGGTCAGGCTGCTAGGATTGTGAGGTTATCAACTTGGGATGGCATGCTTTTGCAATTCACTTCCCTTTTCTGAATAAACTAAGGATTTTAAACATGAAATCTTCAGATATCCCAACTTGTTCCACAAAGTATTCTTCTTTTGTTGTTTTAGTTAGAGCAGTCATAATTAAAAGCTGAGGAGTAATGGATGGTCCCCGAGAACACATTGGATGCCCAAACTGTAGAAATAGTGGCACCAATTTACTGTATCAAATATCGGAAATTGCGGGATACAAAGAAAAATATTATAATGAAACCCCGATCCATTGGTCACTCTCATACCCCTACTCCAATGATCCATTGAGCTCCGAGAAAAGAAATCATTAAGTTTTACTAGCAGTTTCAAATGTGCATGATTTGTGTCCTGCTCCTCCGCAATTTTTTTAATTAAAACTGGGATTTGGATATATTTCAATTTTTTAGGTGTTTTGTTGGACAAAATAATAAAATCTAGGGTAAACTATTTAGATTAATTTTAGAGAAAATGCTGTTTTTAAAATGTATTTAGGGAAATGAATTTTTTTTATATTTAGGGAAATAAGTCGATTTTGAAGAAAGAAACAGAAAACATGTACCGAAGAAAGCATTTTCTATTGAAAATATGTCCTGCAGACACGCTTTCTGACTCTTTTAATAAATCAGTTTTTTTGATAAGATAATTAAATGTTAGTGGTTTTGTCCTTCTGTCTCGAGTTTGGTTCATTTCTACCGCATATTTTTATTTTTGTTTCAAGCTTTACTTTTATTTTTAATTATTGTTTTTAACACATTAGTTTTCTTTTTGTTAGATGGTTAAATAATAGTGAATCTTTGAGTCCCAAATTCAGTTACTTTTCTAAGCACATAGTATTTTTTTTATTTTAAGTTGTTTCAAGTTTTTTTAATTAATAAATATATTATTTTCAAATTTTTATTTTAATTAATAATTATTTTATTTATAAAATCAAATAATTACTGCCAAATATCATTTTTTAGTAATTATAATTTTTATATGTGTAATATTTATTTTCAATCCATATCATGAGTGTAGTAAATTTTAGTATTATATATTTTATATCTCGTATTTCAAATAACTAATTGAAATATTTCATATATAAAATATTTGAAATAGCATAGTCGCAATGTAGATGAAAAACAATTATATTTAAAATATTTTACATATAAAAATAATAATGATATTTGAAATAATTATTTGATTTTGTAATATTAGAAAATCACCGTACCTACAATATAAGTGGAGAAAATAAATATTTGGCACATAAATATTATATATAATTAAAAATATATAAAAATAGTTGATGTTTTTAAAATATAAAATATATTTAACATAACGATAAATATCAATTTTATCAAATATATATTTTATTATATGATTTCCAATAATTATTTGATTTTGTAAATAAAAGAGTTATTAATTAAAAGATTTAAAAATAAAAAATTTAAAAAAATATATTTTTGTTAATTAAAAAACTTGGAACAATATGAAATAAAAATACAAATATGAGTAAGAGAGGAATTGAACTCAACACTTAGAGATAAAACTATTAACATTTGACCAAAAAGCTAATATGTTAAAAAGTTAAATATGTTTTCATTTAAATTGGCATATTTCCTTATTTTTATTTAAAATTGGCCTCATCAAATTTGGCCAAACTATACTTATGGTTACTAAGTTATTGGTAAGTTTACATTTTGGTCATTCATTTTCAAAAAGTTACAAAATGACCATTTAATTATTGAAAAGTTTTCATTTAAGTCACTTAATTATTCAAAAGTTATTATTTTTAAAGTCCAGCTAGTTAGCTTCGAGTGACAATTTGATAATTGATATAGTGGATCAATACTCATCGACAAGTGGAAGAACATACCTCAGATCTAAGTGGATTTGAAGATTAGTTTAGGAGATTAGAGAAGAAAGCTGTTTGGATTTTGGTTTACATATTCGTAAAGTTCAGAGCTATTTCACGAAAAAAACCGAACTGTAGAAAAGAATGAGAATGAAAGCTTTCGATTGGTGTAAGCGGTGTGAACATAGAAGGCCATACAATAGTGATAAAATAGTCCAATGTCTTAAATGAAAATTTTTGTGTAATTCAATGACTATTTTATAACATTTTGAAGTTTAATGACTAAAACGAAAATTTTCCAATAATTCATTGACGTTGAAGTATAATTTACTCTAAAATTTAATCAACCAAAACTAATATTATTCTATTCAAAAAGTGATTATACTTGGGTCCCTTTAGATCTAAATTTTAAACTAAAATTTATTTTTTTAACTCTTTCATTTTATCTTTCCGTTCTCTTACTTTTTCTTCCAATTTGAGGTAAAAACTTCCATGCCTCATGAGTAAAATCTTGCAAAGGTGACCTAGTATAGCAGGAAATTAGGTACCAAAAAATAGTTTTAGAAGAGAAATATATATTTTCCAGATTAGCAAGTAGTAGCAGTTGAATAATAGAAGTCAGAAGTATTACTAAAAGAAATTTAAAAACAATGGTGAATTGATTTGTAGGACATTTGCCATTGCCCTAATTATTTCAACGTTATTGTGTAAGGATGTCAGCTTTGGTATCAGCATTTGATGGCTATTGATTGTGATTACTGATTAGTCGCTTCTTCTTCGCTTTTCCAGAGGCGCATATAGAGAAAGATTGGAACATGGTGTGTGTTGCATGCTTTTGCATGTGGGTGGGAGGGAGGATTTCAGAAGACCACATGTGAATGTGATGAAACCAACAATCTTTTTATTAATAAAAAGTCTTTACTTTTCCATTTAATAACATTCATTTTGTTTGTTTTATTTTATGGAACCTTTAGTTGATTAATTAGTCCTTTTACTCGACTTGCTTATATCTCTTTGCTTTTACTTCAACACTGAGTTTAGTAATTATATGAAGGCTAAATTATTAAAATATTCACTTTTGTTTTACTTAGGTAATATTTTAGTTATTTATGTTTGAAATGTTATGTTTTAATCATTTATGTTATCGTGTTTTGACATTGTAGTCATTTGAGCCGTTAACGATTAATAACGATAAGTTAAATCATTATTTCAAACGAAAATTTTAAGTTAAATTCTACAATTGATCCATATATTTTTTCATTTTGAGCAATTTAAATTTTTATGTTCTTTTTCTTTATTTTTATTCTCTTCGCTTCTCCCTCTGTTTTACTTCCTTCTTCATTTCTTTTAACTTAGTTTTTTATGTTTTCCATTTGTTAAATCTAGTCCCTATACTTTTATTTTTTTTAGTGAGGCGAGCTTATGAACTAGTTTTAACAAATGAAAAATATAAAAAAAAACTATGTTAAAAGAAATGAAAAGGGGAGAGAAACAGAGGGAGAAGCAGAAGAGAATGGAAAATAAAGAAGAAAAAAAAGAAAGTCAAAAGAACATAAAAGAAAAAAATTAAATTGCTCAAAATGAAAAAAATATGAGGACCAATTGTATAAATTAACCTGAAATTTTTATTTGAAATAATGATTTAATGTACCACATTAGCTTACGATTACACGTTAACGGAAATTAACGTTGTTAGCGACTAAAGTGTTACAACTTAAGGTAAACAAAAGTGACTATTTTAATTGTTTACCCTAATATTAATTGTTTAGTAAGAAAAAAATAATTGAATAATTTTTATACAAATTAACTTGTAGGTTTTGACCTAAAATAGAATTCCCTCAATTTTCTTTTAGAAATTATTTTGCTGGTTAATAGTAACTATGATCAATTTAATACTTCAATCATGTTTCAATAAGATATAGGGAGATTACTATGGCTGCTTCTTTTTTTAATTATTATTTTCTTTTCCTTCAATTACATCAAACACTGACTGACCATTTTGCTTGGCAACATGACATGGGTCCTCCTTTTCTGCCACACCTTTACATAAATTCAGAAAATTAAGACAAACATTGTCTAGCTATGAGTCTAGTCTCAATCCTTTTTCTGATTGGCAACAAATTAAGGGTATTCCCACCTAAATAATGCTGTATCGCATATGGAATACACAACCAAAAGAAAAAGGTTGCATCACAAAAAGAAAAAGGAAATCCTTTCCCTCCCGCATGGAGAAAGTTTGGTTGGGATTGTATGATACAGATTGAGAGTAGTATAAGTTAGGCCATTCATCCACTGCCCACAGCCTTTTTAGTCACTGGAGGCACCAAAGAAATACGAAATTAGACCAATTTAACCAATGTGGGAGAAACAAGATTGAATGACCGGACATCTACAGATGGGTGAAAGCTATTTGGGGGTGGATGCGACCGATTCAATAAAAATAATCCCATGTGAATTACAAGTTTGGTTGCCTTTGTCTTGAACTCTAGATTCAAAGGCATCATCACAAAGTACAATACCTCTTCTGAATGCATGGGCCTTTCCTTTATCCATCCTTTTGTGGCTCACTCATTGAACTCAAACATGGATTCACATAGCATTTTTTAACCCCACCACGTTTTCAGTCTCCAACTTTCTCCGACATAAGTGTTTAGTCTCAGAGATCAACACCCATTATCTTCCCCCATTTTTTTCTTTTCTGTGTACTGTTTGAACGCCTTTCTCTGTCAACACCAATGTTTTCAACCTCTGAGATTTTCATCTATATTCCTACATCGGTTGAGTTACTCAATGCGTTGTTCAAAAACTATGGGAACCCTGTTACTATTTTTGGCTTCGGCTGTGAAATTATTAGTGAGAAATGAATGCTGCATTTGCATCATTGCATGTTTCTTAAGTGGAGCAATGTTAACCGTTAAGTGTACTTATTAGGGGATCCCCTCATAATCTTTGCAGATGTGATATGATTTCTTTATTTTGCAATTGATGTGAATTTACCATCCATTAAGGCATACCCTTTTTGCTTTATTCTTTTATGGTATTTTTTTTATATTTTTAATTTTCATTTTAATATCTATATTAAAAGTTTATGGTTGTATTTTTTAATATTATCGTTTCAACGTTTAAATTCAAATTCTCTCCTTGGGAATGCAAAGTATCTTATTATTATCCGAACATTTGAGACGATAAGCTCAACCAACTTTTTTCCATATCTCAACATTTGACTTGCATGCAGCAACATTAAGCCAATAAGTCTTGGTAGAGCATAACTGCTTTTACTATAGTATGATTAGTAATATTTACACATTCCAACGTATAGGTATTATAAAATGTAAAATCTAGTTAAGTTCGTTTTCCTATCAAATTTTATCCTGTAGTGTTTGATAAACCATAAAAGTAATATGTTTTTAATTTCATTCTTAACGTGTTTTTAGATAATTTATTATGTAAATTAGTAAATTTGATGCTCCTAATCCTTGAAATTCATGTTTCTATACTTAGGTGAGCATAGCGGAGCGAAAGAAGCTAAAAAGGGGCCAAAATCAGACAAAAAGAGCTGTTTTCATATCCACACAGCCTGGGCATTTCCACACGGGCTGGTCACATGCCCATATGCCAACCCGTGTCGATTTCGCACCCTGCTTCCCTTTGACGCGGAAAAACTCAATTTTTTGGGTTTTTGAGCATTCTAAAGTTTATAAATATATATTAGAAGAGAACCCCAAAAGGATATACAGAGAAGATTGAATAAAAGACTCGAAGAACGCTATCAGAATAATCTCGAAAGCGGATCTCCTTCAAGATTGAAGATCTCCATTTAATTTCTTTAAAAGTTTTATTGAGTTTTTTTATGTCTTGTTGTTATCTTAACTTTGAGATATTTCTATTTAGGATGATGAACTAAATTCCCTAGATACCTAGGGAAAATGAAAACTATGATGAATCTTATTATTTGATTTAAGAGTTACATGATAAATATTTGATTCTTGTTCTCAATTATGTATGCTTATTTCATGTTTTAGTATTTTGAGGATATTAATTCATGTTTAATGTGCTTAATTTGTGGAGCAAAAGTCCCTGTTTAAAAGTAGATATAACATAATTGAGTGGAGTTGCATGGGACGACATAAATCTACTCGATTAGAGTTAAATCTAATAGGAGAATCTATAGATCGAGTTAACGGCAATAAGGGTTTTAATTAGAAAGAGATTTCAATTAATCAACATAGAGTCAGTTGTTCTTACTTTCGAGATATTAACATAAATTAGAAATTTCTACGGATCAAGGCACAGGTGAATAAATCGTTTAATTCAGATTCAGAATAATAGGTGGAGTCTAGGTGTATTCTTTTCCTGGGTATTGTTTATCTCATTGGTTTTATTCGATTATTTTCCGAATTTATTATCTGTTGCGTTCTTAGTAATTAGTTTAGTTAATTTTAAATTAAAAAAACAAACCCTTCAATTTATCGACTAAATAATAAAATAACAGTAATTACTAGTACTTTTAGTCCTCGTGTATACGATATTCTCTACTCACTATAACTATACTATTGTTCGAAAGGTGTTATAATTATAGTTAATTTAGTGACTATTAAGTGTTGAAAAAAAAAAAGTAGTGAACACTGTGAATAGAATACTTTGGTACAATATGATTTCTATTGTTTTGTTTATTTTTTTTCACATCCTATGCAGAGTCGCAGTTATAGGTGTGGAAAAAAGGTGACTGGCAGTACTTACATGTCATAACACTATTGAAAAAATTTCCCAGAACATGTTAACAGAACATTAATTAATGTAATCAAAACACCCATGTGACCACGGGAATTTCTGTTATTAAACTCCCTTGCCTGATTGCATGTCCGAATTTTTGGGCAAATGAAACATTGAATTCAAAAGGGTATCAATATTTCAATAAATTAATGTTGAAAAACATAGGGAGAAAAACGAGTAAAATTTATGAGACAATGCCAAGCACCTGAGAGAGAATGTGGGTCTAATTATTGTTCTAACAGGTAACTTCTTAAAAATTTAAAAAAAGAAAGAAAAAGAATAAAAGGAGCGGTAACTTGTAGTTAAGCAGGAAGGTAACAGAGCAGCAGCTTTTACTATATAAACAACAAAGGCAAGTGTTGTGCCCTGCGGCTTGCAGAGATTGATTGGTTAGGGACTTGGGGTTGTAAAAACTTTGGGGTAGCCTGAAAATGGGTCTCTCTCTTTCTCCTTTGGCGCTGATAGTCCTTCTTGCTTGTTTAACTGCTCTTCATCAGTGTAATGGCAACCCCTTCCGTAGAAACAACCCTTTTCGTCACCACCATCACCCTCGCTTTGCCAAGCATAACTACAGAGATGCACTTACCAAATCTATCATGTTTTTCGAAGGCCAAAGGTCAGGGAGGCTTCCTTCTAACCAGCGGATTACTTGGAGAAGAGATTCTGGCCTCTCAGATGGTGCAGCCATGCATGTAAATATGCAAAACCATGATTCCATTTCTCTTTGAATACTCTGTTTCTTTCATGTCATGTATGGTATTTTGACTGTGAAATATGGAGATGCAGGTTGATTTGGTTGGAGGATACTATGATGCTGGAGACAATGTGAAGTTCGGATTCCCTATGGCCTTCACCACCACCATGCTTTCTTGGAGTGTGATTGAATTTGGTGGGCTGATGAAAGGAGAGTTACAAAATGCCAAACAAGCCATCCGTTGGGCTACTGATTACTTGCTCAAAGCAACCGCACATCCAGACACCATCTATGTTCAGGTTTTATTACCTTGTTTTCTCTTAACTCTTCAAAGCTTGTGCTTTATTTTGCATACAATGTGCATTCTTAACTCTTCAAAGCTTGTGCTTTATTTTGCATACAATGTGCATTCTTGTTTGTTTCACCCAAAACAGAGGATCTGATACAGGCTCTGGGTTGTTGTGTGTAGGTTGGTGATGCAAAGCAGGACCATTCTTGCTGGGAAAGACCAGAAGACATGGACACTCCGAGAAGTGTTTTCAAAATAGACAAAAACTCTCCTGGTTCTGATGTAGCAGGAGAAACTGCTGCTGCACTTGCAGCTGCCTCTTTGGTCTTCAGAAGAAGTGACCCCACTTACTCTAAGCTTTTGGCTAGGAGGGCTATCAGGGTAAAACTCTTATTCTTTAAAAAAAAGCTATGTATTCATCACTGCTCTGTTCTAAATTTCCTGAGAAAATTGAAATTTGTTGTCTCCTGAGTAATAGGTATTTCAGTTTGCTGATAAGTACAGAGGACCCTACAGCAATGGATTGAAAAAAGTTGTGTGCCCATTCTATTGCTCTTATTCTGGTTATCAGGTGCGTTAGTGTTGTTAAAATTTTGCTATCTAGGTGTTGGTTGTTTGGTATAATGTGTGAAATGTCAACCTAATTTGTTTCTCTGCTACTCTAAAAAATTTTTTAGGATGAACTACTGTGGGGAGCTGCTTGGCTGCACCGAGCCACCAGGAACCCGACCTACCTAAACTACATTCAGGTGAATGGACAGATACTTGGAGCTGCCGAGTTTGACAACACTTTTGGATGGGATAACAAACATGTCGGAGCAAGGATTCTTCTTTCCAAGGTTCTATTTCTTTCCTTCTCCTTTCTGCTTCGGTTGTTCTTCATCCAAATTTAATTGTGAGGTCATTGAATTTTCAGGCATTTCTCGTTCAAAGACTGAAGTCTCTCCATGATTACAAGGGACACGCAGATAATTTCATTTGCTCTCTCATTCCAGGGGCCCCATTCTCTTCAGCTCAATATACTCCAGGTTCCTACTTCGTTTCTAGCTTTCTCTAATAAACGTAAAATGTAATCTTATTAACGGGTAGTTTTTTTTAATGTCGTTTGTGTATAAACAACAGGTGGTCTCCTGTTTAAGATGAGTGACAGCAACATGCAATATGTTACCTCCACTTCCTTCCTGCTTCTTACCTATGCCAAGTACTTAACTTCAGCCCACCAGGTCGTTAACTGCGGTGGCACCAGGGTCACCCCAAAGAGGCTCCGAACCATTGCCAAGAAACAGGTCATTGCAAAAGCAACACAGCAATTCAAAGTTTGTTGGTGGTTCATTTTCTTTGCTCAGTTATATTTTATACTAACAACCAACTTTCATGGATGCGTTATGGATCAGGTGGACTATCTGCTAGGTGACAACCCCTTGAAGATGTCCTACATGGTAGGATATGGCCCAAGGTACCCACAACGTATACACCACAGGGGCTCATCTTTGCCGTCGGTTGCAAATCACCCAGCCAAGATCCAATGCTCCACAGGCTTCAATTTCATGAAGTCTCAATCCCCCAACCCCAACATTCTGGTGGGTGCAGTCATTGGTGGTCCTGACCAGAAAGACAGGTTCCCAGATCAACGGTCCGATTATGAGCAGTCTGAACCAGCAACGTACATCAATGCACCCCTTGTCGGAGCGTTAACTTACCTTGCTCATTCTTTTGGTCAGCTTTAGGGCCCTACAGGCGTTACTACTACTACTACTACTTTTTAGGGTTATCAGCAACTTTTTAACATATTTAGGTGCTCGTAATGTATTCCCTTTTAGTTAATTTAAAAATATTAAAAGGTTATAGTAATATTCCTCTGGAAGTGCACAAGGCGTCGAGGCAAATGGGTTCAGACCTAAGGCTCGAGCCACAAACCTTGAAGACTGAATGCACAATTGTCAAGGATGAATGCCATTGTGGGGGCGTGCTTGTTTTTTCATCTATAACAATATTATTATCATTGCCAAGTGTAAACAGTTATCAGCCATTGTGGCGTTGTCGTGCAAAGAACGGCGTTCAATTGTAATGACATGCTCAAGCTCAGACTTATGGGCTCCAACAAGTGATAAGCAGTTTGGGGGCTCTGCTTTTCTTTTTTAATGTTGTTTTGGAACTTGTAATATGCCTGGTCTACTACTAGTGTTTAACTTGTAAGGGCACCTCTTCTCTCAACTTGTGGGATTTTTTTTTTTTAAGTAGGGACCATAAATGTGGGATTAAAGAAAAAGAAAAAAAGCATTGATGTGCTGCCATTGGAACTAGTAACCAGTAATGTTAAATAGTGTGGATAACGTTGCATGAAGAAATTGAATATTATACCGTTGAAGCTTTAATGGGAAACCCACCATATTTTGACCGTTGAAAATGAGTAGTAAGCGAATTGGGATATGATAAAAAGAAAATATTGGTCCAAACCAAGACCAAATCACGTGACAAAGATTGTTAATGTTTGTGGTAAGGAAAAGGCTGGTTTTTTCACAGAGATTGTCAGTAGTGTCAGAACTGAGCTAAGTTTAGTCTAGTGGATAAGCCTCCCAAATAGTTGCAACTAGTTATCTGGTTGGAAGAACCAAACCCAAAAAGTTTAAAATGTCATTTCCGCTTCCCACTCGGTTAACCGACCGATTAACCGACTCGAAATAATATTAATCGAATTAGTCGGTCTTTTAAAATTTTTAACCGTTAACCAAATCAAAATTTCTTCGGTTAATTCAGTCGGTTAATCAAATTAATCGAAAATTATATATTTTTTATTTTTGGTTAAAAATTAACTGAATTACCCGAATTACCCGAATTAACTGAATTAATCGGATTACCCAATTACCCGAATTAACCGAATTAATCGGATTACCCGAATTAACCGAATTGAATCACTACATAATTAAATTATTTTTAGACTTTTAGACTTTAGTTTTAGTTTTAATTTTAGAATTTTATTTTTATTTATTAAATTATTTGTAATTTTTATGATTGGGTTGGGTAATTGGGTTGGGTTGAATACTTGGGTTTGGATTGGGTTTAGGTGAATATGGGCCTATTTATATATTATAATTTTATTTATGAATTTTTCGGTTAAACCGAAAAAATTTAGTTAACCGACCGGTTTCGAACCGAATTAACCGTTAACAGAAAAATCAAAAAATAATTAACCGACGCCCGACCGAAAAAATTCGGTTAACCGACCGATTAAACGAATTCGGTCGGTTACCCGAATTTTTTCGGTTTTACCCGAATTTTGTTTTGCACACCCCTAACTGTGAATGTCCCCCATAAAGTACTTCTTAAACAAGTGTTGTTTAGCAAGGATCCCTCCTTCCTTCCTTGGAGTTCAGTTCTTTTTCTCATTTCAAAATTGAAAATTTATATGCAAATTTACGGTCAAGGAAAGTAATCCATAATAATTCTAGTACATAAAAGAACATGAGTCTTAAAGTATATATATATCTAAGAAATAGTATCACTTGATCAAAACCAGACCATATCGCAAAAACATCTGATTTTAAAGCATTGTTTCAAAGAAAAATAAAATGACAGGTAGATCACGAACATCTTGAAAATAAGCCACGTCCTATGGCATCAGCCGCTAGATCAAAACATCACGAATTGGTGTGCCGATTCCGTTAACGATAATCGGGATCTTTCTAGCAAAACTCATGTAGCTTCATGAACTAAAGCTCATCGAACCAAGTGAGGACAACAGGAGTCACCAACGACTTGAGAGCCAGCCTTGATTCAGACAATTCAAAGGAGTTCAATTGATTGAAGTGGATTTATTTAATAGGACTAAAGAGGCGGTAAGGATGAGATTAGTTAATACCAACATACAGAAAGATGATTCTATAAACATGAGATTGTATATAGCATGGGGGATTAGCTAATAGGGTACAGTTCAACTGTAGATACTTCATTGGTTCATTTGTTTGTTAATGTTTGTAATTATAAGGCAGATCACTGCTGCTTTTGGGTAATAAAATAGTATACACATTTATCCAATAAAATGGCCCTGTCACCACTCTTGGGTGACGACTACTACCATTGATGCCATAGGAGGTGCACAGAACGCTGCCAAAACATTATTTTGTCAAATTTGAGGAAAAAAAAAACAAAGAAAAGGGATGCGAGTGGTGGGGAAAACAGATGGAATGGGGCAGAGATGGAAGTGTATATCTTGAAGGTAGCTTTGTGTATGGCACATCTCCATCGATATCTGAAACTCGAGATATAATCAAAACAGTGACCAGTGTTCAAATTTGGAATGCTATGCAAGTCTATGCCGCACTTCATCCAAAATCATCTTAACCTACATAAAAACTTTGTATGCACTTATTCAAAATAAAAATTAATCAAAAACATATAAAATAAGTTAATTAACTATAAAAATTAAATTAATGCAAAATGTGAACATGCAAGCTAATATATTAACTTTCTTAAATTCACCCTTTTACTTTCTTTTTTTTACTAAAAACTATCACTAACCTATGTGGATACAGATTGTATCATACAATCTTATTCACTTCTATTTACAACTTTATTTTTTAGTAAGAATTTATTTCTGTTTAATTCAACACCCATCACTTTAAGGACAACCAAAGTAACAACTAGCTGTGGTGGGATAGTGTTGGTGGTGACAAGATAGGGTTCATGAAAGAAAGATTTTGTTTTTTTGTTTAGAAAGAAAGGAAAAATGAATAGGAAGACAAAGAAAAAGAAGGGCTAGAACCCTTGGACCCTTTAACCTAGGTGACATTAATGTGTGTAATAGCCTAAATTTGTCCGGCCCAAATCAGAAATAAATAAACAATAAATATAAAACCAAATTAAACGTCCAAAATAGTCCTTTTACACTGGGCCCAATAAGGCCCAAACTAAACACAACCTCAAACCCGAATTACCCAATACATCCCAGCCCAATAACCAAAGCCCTAAACCTAAACCCTAGCAGCCTCCACGCCGTAACCACCCACGGCCTTCGTCCCCACGTGTCGAGCCTCTGCCAGCGTGCGCGCATTCGCACATGCGCCACCACTGTTTGTTTTGCCTCCGTACACGCCACGTTGGTCTCTGCCCTTGTACCTGCAAAATACACACGAAAATACGCAAAGAAGGATAGCAGAATAGGGGCAACAGAGGGGATTTTGGGGGGAGCATTTTCTTTTATTTTTTCATTTTTATTTCATTTTGTAAGGGGCCATAAAAAGGCCATTTGAATGCTGTAAAAATAGACAGACAGGAAACAAAAAAGAGAGGAGAGCACACTTATTGTAAAAAAATATTCAGAAATCAAAGGAAAAGGGGTTTTTCGAAAGGTGATTCTCCTTCGATTTTCTTTTTCTGTGATGTTTTCATGTTCGTTTTTTTTTCATATTCATTTTAATGATTAAAGGAAGAGAGTAAGAAGAGGAGAAGTAGAAACTCACCTTCGGAGTGGGGGCATCGGATCCTGGTTCACTCCGCCGTAATCGGAGTTGGAACGGGATGAAAGGGCTGAAGCGGCGCGCCGTTTGAGTGGAGAGGTTTAGTTTCTTTTAGGTTTTTTTTTCTTTTCTGCTTAGGGTAATATGGTTTTAATGTTGGTTAAATGGGAAATCATGAAACGACACCGTTTGGGCCGGATTCAATAGCCCTGAAACGGTACCATTTAGGTCGTGACCCGATGACCCGACCAAGACGCGGTTAGATCTGCGTGTTCTGGCGTAGGGAGGGATATTTGCGCGGCTAGCCCCTTCCCTTTTCCAGTGCTTTCGAATCAAGTGTTTTCTTTCTTTCTGATTTGGTCTCATATTCTGTTTTCGTTTCATTTTGGTCCAGCGTGCAACGCCGTGTTTTGGAGGGTGGGGAATATTCCCCTTTCGGTCCCCCATGTCATTCGCGCTTTGCGATTTGGACCCAATCTTTTATTTGTTTTAGATTTCTCCCCTGCATTACTGCTTTATTGACAATTTCATCCTCTGTTTATTATTATTGCTAAAAAATTATTTAATTTGTTAATTTTACTATTGTTATTATTGTTATTAATATTATCTTAACATACATAGTTACTTATTTTCACATATATATGCACATACATTATTTTATTTCATTACACATTGTTATTTTATTTTTTATATTCTAATATATATTAGCATATATTTGATGTTAATTATTATTTATATATTTCATAATACGTTTTTAAATGTTTATTCATATACTTTTGTGCTTAAAAACTAAGGGTGCGTTTGGTTCGCTATATTGGATTAGAGGTGTATTGGATTAGAGGTGTAATGGAATAGAGGTGTAATAGCAAATCAACTGTTTGGTTGGATGTAATGGAATAGAGGCGTAATAGTAATCTTGTGTTTGGTTGAATGGAATAGAGGTGTAATAGCATAATGGTAAAAACTAAAATGAGTAGAATACCCTTAGCATAAATTTGTTTTGGTAAATGATTATTGTTATTGTTATTTAAATTTTAATAAGATTATTATTATCAATAATAAATATTTTAATCATATTTAAACTTAATTATTATTAAATATATTTTAATTAAAATATATAATTTAATAAAATTCTTAATAATTAGTAGAAATTTGTTTTGGTAAATTATTATTGTTATTGTTATTTAAATTTTAATAAGATTATTAATATCAATAATAAATAATTTAATCATATTTAAATATAATTATTATTAAATATATTATAATTAATAAGGAACCAATATCAAACAAGGGCCATATAAGGAACCAATATCAATTGACCATAGAATAAAATCAAACATGTTGATCAGATCAACAGAATGAAAATAAAAACAGAAGCTTTCAAACTGCAGAAGGTGGAAAACATTTAAAAGAACTTCCAATCGCAACTCTCTTATTCATATGGAATTTACAATATCACTCGTGAATGAAATATCGAAGCTCAAAAACTACCCCATGAATCAATACAAGCCAATCTTAAACCAAAATCAAACAAGTTTTATCGGGTCAAAGCAAGTCAAGAATGAAGGCTGAAGCTTTTAAACAGCAGACTATGGAAAACATTACCAAATCAAACGCATGGATTTTACTAATTCAGTCTTGAACGAATATCAGAGCTCGAAAATTACCAACAAATCGCTATCAAAGCTTGAAAATTACCTAATAAATTGATATAATGAAATCTTAAACCAAAATAAAATACGTTATATCAAAGTCAAAGCAGTCAAGAACAAAGGCTGAAGCTTTTAAACAGCAGATTACAGAAAAAATTACCACAATTCTAACATGAAATGTTAACAACCACATGCAATTTATTAAACCTTCCATGAATGAATATCAAAGATCGATAATTACAGAACAAATCGATACGAATCAATCTTAAACCAAACAAAACATGTTTAATCCACTCAAAGCAGTTAAATTTGTACTCTAGCCCGAAAAGTTATATAATAGAACCCAATCCTCCCAGGCGATTTTTAACCCATCCCTTAAATATTCACAATCATTCGTCTCTATAGATATTGGCTTCACCTTAGGTTTTACAATATGGAATACAAATACTGGTTATGTCGCCTGCGGTTGAACTCTAACAAGCTGCCATAAGTGCGATCAGCAACACCAACGAAGAGCGATTTTGTATCTGGGCTAAAGGATATTCCAGCAACCTCACCAAAAAAGTCAATTTCCTGGCACTTCACATACTCGGACTTGGTGTCGAAGACATGAACGAAGCCAGCTGGCTCAGCCATGGAAAGAAATCGACCATCTGATGTGAACTTGAGAGCTCTAATTGCTCCCATTCTTCCCTTCAATACAGCTAGGGACTGGGATGGTTTTCTTACATCCCACAATCTGCAAGTTGTGTCCTGATTCCCAGTAGCAAGAATGTTCCCATCAGGGTGCCAAGCTGAAGCAAAAGAATAGTCCAAATGTCCCTCTAGGGTGCCAGTGACCTGCAGCATTGTACAAAATAAATTAGACATCAACAAGATTTAAACCTCAAAACGCACCATTTATTTGGATGTCTAGCAAGAGTGACATACTTTGCCAGACTGAGCATCGGTAATTAGGCAGTCGGTACTGTCTCCAAGGACTGCAAGCAACTTCCCGTCTGGACTAACTAGGTATTCTGTTAAGAGAAGACAACCATAAAAGTAAGAAAAACACCCGAAAAAATGGAATTCTACAGCAAGGATTTGAAGACTAGCACTTACATTTACAGACCAGTCGAAAGAGAACCGGTTGAGGGTTGAAAAAGTTTCGGCATTAAAAACTCTGATTTGAGCATCGTTATTTGCAGCCATAACTCTCATTGCACCACTGCAGAAATAAAGAAGATTCAGTTTTATTTTAAAATGTAGTCAAAGTAATATATTGCTCAAGATAACCAAAATATTTCTCTTTGTTAGACTGCTCAAAAAGGATCAAAATATTTCTCACCTAGGATTGAGATACACATCCACCGCATTAGTGATTGCATTATCATCAGTGGTTACTTTTATGGAGAATGCCACCCTCGGTTGATTTATATACTGCCCAAGCAGAAAAATACTCTCAACAGCATGAGCCAAATTACAAACATAATACTTTATCCCATAAACATTTGTCAAACAAGCAAACAGATACCTTGCAAATAAGCTCCCCCTGAAAACCACCAGCCACCATTAAATTTTCTTTAACTGCCATGGTGCTAATCTGCACCCTAGAGAGTTGCTGAGATTGTCGTTTCTACAAACATATCAAAATACAAAGTTTATCTCAACTGCTCTTCAAACAAAGCAACAGAAGTCAAATTAAATTAATCATGGCCATATTCACTAACCAGGTTGGGAACAATTGGCTTAGCCACATTCAGCACTTTTTTGCCATTGCGTAGCAGTGATGACCAATGCATTACCGAGTAGTTTTGCATGAGGTACACATCGTGCTTTGATGTAGCCCACAACAGATTCCTCAGCTGCATGATAAAATAAATAAATTAAACACAATACCATATATCAGCATTCTTTCAAGCATGAAAGCAGATAAAAATATCCATCACCTAGATAACTTAATTGAAACTAAAATCTTAAATTAGTGTGCATGTGTACAAGACCATACTCTTCCACATAATCCTTTCACTGACAGATAGTAATGTTACTGTTAACTAAAGACTCGTTAACTAGCTTCACCACTCACTGGGGTGACCAAAACAATTTATAGCCACAATTCAGCCTTCCAGCATCCTTGCAACAAGAAGTACGGCCCAATGCCATGGTCAAGAGTATGATAAAAAAGAAATTGGTAGTTGATAGGAAAGACAAACAAGCATTAATCTTCTTGTGCACATTAATTTCAAAATGAATTACTAGTAACATATTTGTAAGACCATGTAACCACATTTTACCACCAATAAATGTTGTGAATCCCATACAAAGAGGAAAGAAAAGAAAGGGAAAAAGAACTGTCATAAAAAGAAAAATTGGCCGTTGATTGACCATGTATGCCCCCTTCAGTATGGGAAGCCCCAATTCACTTTCCTCAAATTTCCCATTACATAAATAACAAAATGGAAAACAAAAATTCACAGTAATGCATTAAAATTTGCAACACCAAACAGAACCATGAAAGAGGGAGACCCATAAATGCAACCAGTAAGTTAGAAGGAACATTTTTAAATCATCCATGAATGAATATCAAAGATCGATAATTACAAAACAAATCGATACGAATCAATCTTAAACCAAACAAAACATGTTTAATCCACTCAAAGCAGTTAAGAATAAAGGCTAAAGTTTATAGATAGCAGATTTAACATGTTTCGAATCTGCTTACATGCAGAAAAAACAAAAGACAGTAACAAGGTTGACAGAGAGTTAGAAACCTACCTTTCAGTTGCATTAACTCGGAAATCGGCAGAAAAAAATGAGAAGAAACAAAGGGAGCAAATCGGTAGAAAAGAAAAGAAAATAAACAGAGGGCAGAAAAGAAAAGAAAAGAAACGGAGGGAGCAAATCGGCAGAGGCTAGAAGGAACAGAAGAGAAACAAAGGGGAAGCAGATGGGAGGGTATAACAGGGATGGTAAACCTATGCGGCGCCTAATCTGGACAAAATGGAAGGATTACAAATCGGTGAAATCCACCGATTATATCAGTAACCGATTACAATGGTATTAGCAATACCATGAACCAAACATAGGAATGAGGGGGGAGCCAATACACCCAACCAAACATAGTGTAATAATGCCCTTATAATACTATTTTATACACATATGTATATATAATTTACATCAAATATGTTTATTTTGCATACAAATGTATATTATTGATTTTATTATATATTGTATTTTCTACTTATACTTAAACATACATAATTTATTCCAAAAAACTCCTTGGTGTAATTCACTTATTTCATTTTATGTATTATATGTCATTACCCTTTTTACAAATATTATTTATTTAAATTAATAAATATATGTTATTTTTAATTATGATATTTTTATTTATTCGGTATTATTATTCCATTTGACAACTTTTTAACTATAATTGTGATTTATTTCAAATTCTTATATATAATATTTATTTTCAATTTATTTGAATTATAATCCTTTTTCATACATCTTAAATTATTTTAAAAATTTGTACATTTTCATGTGCATTAATTTATTTAGTGTTTTGATGTACTTTAGATTCATTAGCTTTTAAATGTTAACATAATATATGATGTGAGAATTGCTTTTGGGTGTATTGTATTGCTTATTTGTATTTGTTAATTATTCATAGATCATTAGATTGCATTTTAATTACAAATGACTGCGTAATATTGTACATTATTCCACCGAATATCTTTAGTTAAATTTTTGTGTTTAATATGGTTTAAGTTTCGAAATCCCTTTGAGATGTTAATACTCGACATTCATAGTTCGCGAGAGAATTGTGCCCTAACTTATTGGGCTTCAATTTTTCTGATGAATTTGGGTAATCGAGCATCTCTTTGGTAATTAAAAAAAAAACCACATGGTTTCTAAAATAAAATTCTTAAGATTTCAAAATGTTGGATCCTAACTTACTGGATACGAAATTCTGTTATCTCAATTTTAAAATAAAGGCAATGTTTGATGTTTAAGACTTTCGAGAAAATTGATCCCTAACTTATTGGTTTCGGATTTCCCGATCGACTTGAATAATAGAATATCCTTCTTCGAATACATGATTTTCTTAAAAAGGGGTACACTTTTAATTTCGAAGATAGAATTGTGACACCCTAACTCACTGGGTGTGATAATTTATTTCTTCAAGATAAGTGCATCTCATTATTCAATCTAGTTTGTTCAAAGTCTTTTATCAAGGAACGTATTTAAAATATTTTCAAGGTTTCGACATTACGACATTAAACAATCAATTCGGTACCAATTTTGGGCGTCACGAGGGTGCTAGCCCTTCCTCGTGCGTAATCGACTCCCGAATCTATTTTCTCAAAATTTCGCAGACTAAAAAATTATTTTCATGGTGAACCGATCCCACCTTAATAAAAGATTGGTGGCGACTCCCATTTTCATTTTCAAAGTCGATCCCCATTTTTTCAAAACCAAAATAAAAATGGTTTCGACAATGTGGATTACATGTAGACATTTAACAATAATATTTGTGCTACACGAGACTTCCGTCACACCTTTAATGGACTGTAACAATCCAATGATCAAAATTTAACAAATCGATAATATTAGTGACCATTTCATAACAAATTAAAGTTTAGTGACTAAAATGTAATTTAAACCATACATAATATTAGTGACCATTTCATAACAAATTAAAGTTTAGTGACTAAAATGTAATTTAAACCATACATAAATGACTATTTTGTAGTTTATCCTAATTTCTCACTATTAGACAATATTTATACCATTATTACATTCTTAATGAGAAAAGATTGTATAAAACCGTAATTTCACGTCTTTTCTATTCCTTTTCAGTAAGAGAATAACAAATCAGATTTTTCTTTTAATTATCAGGATAGGGATGACATGGAATCATATATTCATTCAATCAATCCCTTCTCCATACTCAAGTTAGGGAGGAGTTTAATAAAATGTGATTTTTAGGTTAGATTATGCAATTGAGAAGTAGAAGTAAGGAACGACAAGTTTAAACCAAACCAAGCCCAAATATGCCAATTTGTTGAATGTTTTATTAGACCATTCATGACGACAAGCTTCTAAGTCTCTTTGTTGTTCTTGCCATTAGTGCAATCTCATTTGTCAAACGTTTTAGCCAAGTAGTGATGAAACGTTTCTTTGTTGTCATGCCCCTAGTCTTTGTTTACAGATAGTGGAAGGCTAATTATACATCTTTTTGCTTTCTTCTTCTTCTTCTTCTTCTTCTTCTTCTTCTTCTTCTTCTGTTGAAAATGATGATTGCATTTGTGAATATTCTTCTTCATCTTCTTCCCCTGTTGACAATGATGATTGCAATGATGAGTCTTCTTCTTCTTCAAGTGTTGATCCCATCGGTGAATGTTCTTCATCTTCTTCTGTTGAATTTGGTGATTGTAACAGTGGGTCTTCTTCTTCTTCTTCTGAAAATGGTGATCCCATTGATGAATATTTGTTGCTGTTATCATCATCATCATCATCTTCTTCTTCTAAAAATGATCCCATTGGTGAATATTTGTCATCATCATCATCATCATCGTCGTCATCGTTGTCGTCGTCATCATCATCATCATCATCATCATCATCATCTTCTTCTTCTGTTGAAAATGATGATTGCATTTGTGAATATTCTTCTTCATCTTCTTCCCCTGTTGACAATGATGATTGCAATGACGAGTCTTCTTCTTCTTCAAGTGTTGATCCCATCGGTGAATGTTCTTCATCTTCTTCTGTTGAATTTGGTGATTGTAACAGTGAGTCTTCTTCTTCTTCTTCTGAAAATGGTGATCCCATTGATGAATATTTGTTGCTGTTATCATCATCATCATCATCATCATCATCATCATCATCTTCTTCTTCTTCTAAAAATGATCCCATTGGTGAATATTTGTCGTCATCATCATCATCGTCGTTGTCGTCGTCGTCGTCGTCATCATCATCATCATCATCATCATCATCATCATCGTTGTCGTCGTTGTTGTTGTCGTCGTCATCATCGTCGTCGTTGTCATCATCATCATCATCTTCTTCTTCTTCTTCATCATCATCCTCTTCGGATGATGACAAAGATGATCGTTTTGGTGTTGACTTTTCTTCAACCATTGATTGTTTTGCATCATCATGGACTTCTCCGTTCTCTATCTCTATGTCAATGGCTTCCACCATCAAATAGTCATTGCTCTCATTTTTTACCATGTTTATCGGATTATGATCAATTAATGATCGAGAGCTCACTTCAATAGCATCATAACTTTCAGTCACTCCAATAATTTCTTGCTCTGCATTATGGATTGGAATCTCTACGATGCCAAAGTTTGATGTTCCATGGTTTGAGCAACTGCAAATAAACAATCATCCAACATCATTTATAAAAGAAACATGCCAGCGGTATTTTGAGAAATTTGTACATGCAATGCAACAGTTAGAAGTATCTTATAACAAAGAGTTTTGGCTATAGAACTTGGTGAGATTTAAATGTGCTAGAGATTAAAGGTGTTCATAGGTCTAAGCATGATATTAACACATTTTATGCTTGTCCAAGCCCGACTCAAAATATGAGCTTAAAATTTCACCCATATTTAAAAATGGTTAACCCAATCTCATTTTAGGCTTACTTATATTATTTAAAAAAAGCTTTATATTATTTTAATTTAATATTTAATAATTTCATATATGTTTTATTTATTAAAAATTATATATAATTATCTTAATATTTTTATAGATTACTATACATTTAATTTTTATGAGTTATAAGTTACATAATATATAAAAATTTACATAATATAAAATATTAAAACTCAAAACGAATTAAAAGTTGTAAAATTTTTGAAATTGGGTGACGATCTGGCCTCATACATGAAGACCTCTAATTATAATACGGTCTCTTCAAAGTTGAATTATTCATATAGTGCTTATTAAATCATACTTGAACAAGTTTTTTGATTTAATTCAAATAATTTATATATCGAAATATTTTTAATTAAATTTAATTATAAAGTATATGAAATATTAGTGTAAAATATTTTTTAATAATTATACAAATTCTTAATCCGTTTGAATTAAATTTTAAATTTTTTGTTCAAATACCCTAAAAATTCAAGACTTAATTTATTATATTTGTAATTTTGACAAAATAAAAAAGTTTAAATTTTAAAATCATTTTATAATTGTTTATATATTTTTAAAGAGTAAAAATTAAATTGACAAAAATGGTTAAAAATGTTAATTCTAATGACATAAAAAATTTTAAATAAAAAAATATAAAGATTTAAAAAAATTAGAGGCGGAACCATATATGTTTAAAATACCTGTTATTCCAAACCTTGGTATTGTAATTCTATGGTGGAATGTTAACATATGAAATACTCACCATGAAATTTGATATAGAATTGAGGAAGATACCTCCTGCACTACAAAATCTAGCCCTTCAATACTGCTGCCACCTGCATTATTTCTCCCTTGTTCACAACTTCTCTTATGCTCCTCCATATTGTTTTTGTTTTCGTGAAGATTAATTGGTTTAATATTGCTGGTTTTTTTGTTGTGTCTGATTCTTGGCTTTAGTCTCTCACAAAGGGATTCTATTCTTGAAGAGGGGAAGAGTATCAAAATCGTTTCTTGAAGCATACATTAATTCTCTGGTGAGGCTATTCAGCATCTTATTTTGCTTCACGCACGCTCCTCTCTACAGATTCCGTTGTTTTCACCTCTCAAGACGATACGTAACCCAAGCAATTGACGCAAATCTAAAAGAAAAAATTTTCTTACAAAAAATGCAGTAGAAAATAATTGCTTGTAGCTCGAAAATTAATGGGAAGTAACTGAAAACTTTGGGATATAAATAAATTTTCTCCCATCCAAACAAGAACAACTGTAATTCTTTACATTGTTCCTAAGAAGTATATTTTCAATCTGTTACTGATGGAATCCCAGTACTGGAAAGAAGTACAACAAAAATGAATGTTTTATAGCAGCGTTTATTTCAGTATCCATCGTCGGGGATCGATTTAGCCTCCTGCTCTGGAACGAAAAAGAAAGGCCCCACAGTGAATAACTTGATGTTCTTGTCGTGGAGGAGTTGGAAGGAGGCGAGAGGAGCACCGGAAATGCCTTTGTTGTCATCAGTGGGAACATCACAATCCTCGGTGGGAGAGAGTTCAAGGAAAGCCTTGCAATTCCTAAACCTCCGGTTTTGATCTTTGACCTCGTAAGGAGATATGGTTGCAATGAAATAGCCCTTTTCATCTGTTGCACAACTCAAGATGGACAATGACTCTGTTTCGTACCCATACTCATCCACACCCTCACAGGTGATCCTCGCCACAGCGCCTACACCCATAAAACACATTCTAGAACAATTTGCTAAACAGTTAAATGATAATGTAGGGCATTGATTTACCTTGGAGCGGGGTGAGTTTACTTCTCGATTTGCAATAAACAATGCCTTGAATTCCAATCATTGTGGAGAGAAGCCTTTCTTGTTCAGAATTTGGGTTCTTAAGGTTATATTCAGCATCACTGGCCGAAACAATTGACAAAAGAAGCATAAAAATCGCAGAAAATAAGAAATTGTCAAGAACCATTTTCATGTGCTGATCAAGTAATATGGTTGAAATTGAAACGATGGATAATTGCTTTGGGGGGGGGGGGGTAATAGGGTTTATATATGCACAACATTGGCCTTTCTAAGGAGAAGGGACAAAACTTGCTGGATGGATGGATGGATGGTATGGGAAAGACTTGGGTGCACGATGGATTTAACAGGCAGGAGGGTAGCACCAAAAAATCAACCATGCATGCAAGATCTAATTATCTAAATGCGACGTGCAAACCCAGCTAATAATCCGTGTATTTGCTTCTTATTTTTTAAAAAAAAGTTTATTTCATTTATCCTAAGAATTTTATAGAGAAAAGAGAGGATGTTTCTCAATTACTTTATCCATCAGCTCGTTGACTTTAGACCATTAGTAGTAGCTAAGACATTATTTTAGACGGTGCACTGCTGTCCAGTTTTCTATTTTATTGTATTGTAATTTTCTTTTTGGCATAAATTACGTTCGCAATTAAAAATGAGTGTGAACGAAAATTAGACGTTGTCAATCGGAAATGGATCTGAAATGTCTATTATTTGATAAATTTAAAAATAAAATATTCATTTTAGTATTAAATTTTATAAAAGAATTTTAATTTTATAAAACAATTAATTTGTCTTATAAAACTGTTTCATACATTACTAAAATTTAACAAAATAAATATGATTATTTTGTTTGATATAGTAAATCTTGATTTTTGTAAATTTACTAGTTTTATATTTTTAATCTTATTAATATTGTATTATTTATTTTATTTTGAATAGTATTGGAAAAAATTAAAGATAATAATGTGAATAATTTATTTTAAAAATAAAATTTTGAAAAATAATATCAATTAATTATCTATTTACTTATCCTATTTAACACTTTTTTTATTGAAAACTTATATTAAATAAAAACATATAGTTATCTGAAAATTTCCATTTTAAATGAAATGAAATTTTAAATAATTTATCAAATACACTCTTAATATTTTCGATAACCAAATATATGTGGATTACAAATAAAATAAAATAGATGAGGGATATAAAGATTAAAACTAAAAACTCTATACCTTAATGTTGATTTTCTTAAAATTTTATGCTTCACAAACTATGTTACATCCAATACAGTTGGATAATATTATTAGTATATCACAATAATTATATGTATGAAAGAAATAAATAAATAAATAAGATATATATATTTTAAAAATAAATGATTTTCTATCAAAGTCGTAGTTTTTATAAGAGGATGATCATTAAAAGATATTTTTAAATATATTCTATAAAATTAGTTTTATTATGTTATTTAATTGTAAAATGATTCTCTTTATTTTTTTTAAAGTAGTGTCACTAAGCCAAGTGATAACTCAAGTAGTAATGTTATAATAACTAGAATTTCTTCCAAAAAATTCATTTTAAATATAAATTTTATTTCGAGAAGCAATGAATTTTTAAATGATTTTTTTCTTTTGTAGTTTTAGGGGTTTTATTTTTTCATTTTTTTTTGTTTTGGAGGATTTGATAAATTAGAAATATATATTTTATAAAAATTTGATTTAATTGATTTTAATTTAATTAATTGATTTTATTTTTACTTTTATCAATTAATTTGGTGTCACTTCATGTGTAAATTTTACATGTAATATAGATTTAGATGCAAAATTAAAATTAAAATTAAAATTAAAATTCTAGCTCCTTTCAAAATTATTAATTTAATTTAAGTTTTTAATTAAATGAAAATTTGTATTTTAGTCCCTTACAAAAATTAGTTATTTAATTTAAATTCTTAACTCATAGCTCTAAAATATTTTTTAATTTTTCCCTTAATCAATATAAAAATTCTGATATCGTCCTTAACCTAAATTGTTTACCAACCCAAAAAATGAAAAAGAAAAAAGCGCCTTATAATTATGATATTCAAAAGTCAAAATGTTACAATTGATAAAGCAAATCTCTGGTAGAGATTGCAACAGCCAGCTTATAATGACAACATTACGAAGCAACAAAATTCAATACACAAAAGAGGTTGAATACAGAAGATAAAATTATAGAAAATGGGGAGAAAGAAGTGAAATTTTAGTAACCAGTAGGGGTGGATTGAGGTTGGGGAGTGTAGAAGAAAGGCCCCACAGAGTACAATTTCATTTTCTTCTCCTTTAGAACACGGAAAGCAGAAAGAAGAGCACCATCGATGCCTCTGTTGACATTGGTGGGAACATTGCAGCTCTTCAACGGAGAGCTGTGAAGATAAGCCTGGCATTCTCTAACCTTTAATTTCTCAAGGCCACTTAATTTATTAGATAGTGGAGCAATGAAGTAACCTCTTTCATCAGTTGCTTCGCTGCAAATGGAAACACTTTTCTCCACTCCATCCTCATCAACTGCTTTACATGTTATCTTTGCTGAAGCACCTGTTCATATATGAATCCAGTTCAACTCAAATCTTCTTAAATTAGAAAAAATAAATTCATATACATAATGAACAAAAGGGATTATCATGAAAACACTTGTTGTTGTTGTTGTCTAACTAAACCTTACCTTGAACCGGAGAATACTCGGAATCTGATTTACATAAAACAAGGCCTTGAACACCTATGGTGAGACGATTTTCCTTTTCTTCTTTTTGTGTGCCATGGTAAGGCTTTTCTTTTTCTTCTACTTTTTCCTCAGGTTTTGGCGTGTAGATATCTTCTTTAGTGCCATAAATAGGGTTTGCTTGGGGGCTGTCAGCTGGTATTCCATCAAAACCATATTTAGATGAATCATCATAACCAGCGGAAGCAATGACTAGCAACGACAACACAAGTAATGAGAAAGGCAAGGAGAGACGAGAGAGAGCCATGATCATCTGACTATTCGTGCCAACTCTGCAATGTAATAAATCAGACGAAGAGATGAAGAATATTAGGGGCTCCCATTGCATTTTATAGGGAAATACTGATAGATATATTTTTATTAAGATTAGGACAGAAACCAATTTAAAACTAAACGTAGAAATGAAATTGGGTGCACGATCCATCCATGGAGTGCCACTATCTAATTCTCTCTCATGTATACGACTGGTCTTTTTTTCCTTTTGGTGTCACCCCAATAAACGAAATATCATCTACATTGTTTTATCGGTGAATTTTCTCTCTTCAAACTTTCTCAAGGTCATTTTTGCAAACAACCTAAAGGAGCATGTGGTTGATATTTAATAACCAAAGTTTAAATCCTTACAATAACATTCCTTCCCCTAATTTATGATGTGCCAAAAAATGTTAACAAAAGTATCATTTTCAACTTCCTTAATGTACCAGATCATTTTCTTGAACATGGCAGGGATGACCATTGAAGCCCACCAATGGCCCCGCTGGCTGTATGCACCGGAGTACGGGTTTTAATCCAATTGAGCCAATACCGTGCTCTTTTGGGGTCTTTTAACGAAATTTTTTATTCAAATTAATTCTTAAAATCTGACCTTTTTTCTTTCTAAATATTTATTGTCGACGGCAAGATTCTTTTGAATTCTCTACTCTAATCTTACCATCCATGTACGTCGAAATTAAGGATTTTTGAGCACGTTCATTTTAGCCTGCACTTAAATGGCTTAGGGTTTCTCCAAGACAAGCTCAAAGCCTTAACCAAAATTAGGCCCATGAAAAAATTGAAGTCTCAACCCGGTCCAAACAGGAAGAAGAAAACAAAGTAGCAGCGGTTCCAAACCCTAGGGTTAAGGAGTTAAAACTCTTATAAAACTGCCGCTATCACTTGTTTCTTATCCTTCTCCGCTACCTAAGACATAGAGAGAGAGAGAAACACAGTGAGGGAGAAATGGTTTCTCTGAAGCTACAGAAGCGGCTCTCCGCGAGCGTTCTAAAGTGTGGAAAAGGAAAGGTTTGGCTCGATCCTAATGAAGTCAACGAGATCTCTATGGCAAACTCCCGTACGTCTTCCTCTTCTCTCCTTCTTTTCATTCTCCCAACATCTTCCACTTTCCTTATATCTGTTTTAAGTGCTATTTGGCCTTGGTTTTGAATCGTTTGTTGCCAATTAAATGGTGGATATGAAGCTCACAGCATGTTTGTATAAGCAGCTGGTGGTAAAATGAAAGCTGAAAAGCTAAAGTTTCAATTTTTTTAGGAATCGGATCCATAACAACTTCGGTAATTCAAATCTCAATTAAAGCGCGTTCCTTTTTATGGTTTTTCTAGTAATTTATAAACGCAGAGTTTCGTGTAGCTAGCGCGTATGCGCCTAGGTTATGTAGACGTAGGTTTGTGATTATGCAATTGTTAATTTTTTTACAGTATCCAATTTCTTGTTAGAAAAAAATATCACTCTTTTTATTAAAACGCATCCTCTGGTGAATACATCACTCAATTTTGGGGGTTACTGAGAAAAACCGAAAGTTTCCTTTCTTTTTCATCTTTCTGTGCAGGGATTATGAATGCTATTGAAGCAGTATCAATTTTGCCTTTTCCAAGTGAAAGTTACTTTAATTGAACAAAAATTTACTTTCTTGTTTGTTGTAGTTCATATAGTATATATTACTCAACTCTAAAATAATTGATTGCAAGTTCAAAATTTATACAACCTTCTGTTCATAAGAGAATATAACATCCACACATTAATGTTATGTTAGGGTATTGTTTTTTCTTTAGCAAAAAGAAGTTTTTTATTTTTTGCTATTGCTTAATTTTCTTCATTTTCGTACATGAATTGGAACCTGCAGGCCAGAACATAAGGAAGTTGGTTAAAGATGGTTTTATCATCAGGAAGCCAACCAAGATTCACTCTCGATCTCGTGCTCGTCGCATGAAGGAAGCCAAGAGAAAGGGACGTCACTCTGGATATGGTTGGTTATCTTAATTATGATTGTGGCATTAAATGGACTTGGTTACATGCTTGCACATTAAGTACAATGTTGAATTATTAGTATATTGTTGAATGCTCATGTTTTTGGCGTTAGGATGTCCAAAACATACTAAAAAAAGTATGGAATGATGTATAATTTAGATTTTTATCCTGCTAGGAATCTATTGTTAGCTATCAGAAAGTACATGTATGTATTGAATTTTATTAGTTGGGTGCTAAGTCTTATGTTGATTCTAGGTAAGCGCAAGGGTACAAGGGAGGCAAGGTTGCCCACAAAGATCTTGTGGATGAGAAGGATGCGTGTACTTAGACGCCTACTCCGCAAGTACAGGGAATCAAAGAAGATTGACAAGCACATGTACCATGACATGTACATGAAAGTCAAGGGTAATGTGTTTAAGAACAAGAGAGTCCTCATGGAGAGCATCCACAAATCCAAGGCTGAGAAGGCCAGAGAAAAGACATTGGCTGACCAGTTTGAAGCTAAGAGGGCTAAGAATAAGGCAAGCAGGGAAAGGAAACATGCTAGGAGGGAGGAGCGATTGGCCCAGGTAAGAACTTTTGTATGGTGCAGTGTTTCTGGTATGCACTACAGCGGGCAAAATGTCAATAATGTTGAGTAGATTACTTATATGGCTGGAGTTCTTTTCTTCAGGGACCTGGAGGAGTAGAGAAGCCAGTTGCAGCACCACCTGCCGCCACTGCTCAACCAGCTGGGTAAGTATATCTTCGATATTCTACTTATTTTCCTAAAAGGATCAGTGTTCAAGTGATTAATTTCTCTCATGTTTCTTATTCAGTGGTTCCAAGAAGTCCAAGAAGTAAGGAGGTGATCTAGCGAAGAAGTGTGAGCCATGAATTTAGAGAGAAACATGTTCAAGTAGTTTTTTTGTCGAGCCAGTCTGCTGTTTTTGGCCAATATGAACTTGTTTAAGTTGGATTAAGGTTTCATGATTTTGTTCTCAGTTTCCATGCTGTTTTGTTTACTTTTTAGTGACATTTATTTATTTTTGCTATGGTTTCATTGAATTCTAAATACCATCGTTTCATCGACTGCTTAATGCTTGCCTGTCGCTTCCGAAACAACCACGCAATTTTTTATCGTTTACAAACTGAGGAAGATGGGTTACAACCTCGAAACCGTACAACAATTCTATCATTCCAATTGTTGCTACATCGGCAACCAATTAATTCATAACATGTCAAGGAAAGAAAAAGAAAATGCCGCTTCTAGCTCGCTACTTATAGCTCTTTTTTATGAATAAAAATAAGACTATTATAGAAGTTTCTTTAATCAGCAATCATCCCTTCAAATGATATGAAAATAAGAAAATAGTGTAAGTCGTATTTCTCTCATTGTAACTCTAAAGACTTCTTTGGTATCGTGCATTGGGATTGGATGAGATAGCTCGATGACCGTGATCTCTTAATATAGGTTTTTGTCCACTCAGATCTGCACTTCCATGATATGCTCTAACTTGCGATGAAGCTTGATGGATAGCTGAATCATCGGGATTGCTGCAGATCCCAAGTTTGACAAGGAATGTTACTGTGCAACCTTTGTCAAGGCCCTCACTCTCAATCCATATGTGGCCTCCCATCAAATTTACAAACCTGAATTCAAACATTTAAGAACAAAGGTCATTTTGATTATAAGAGAAACAGGCAAATCTTCCCATGCGAGGGAATTGAATGTTTCTAATTTTACCTTCTACAAATGGCAAGTCCAAGCCCCGCACCACTGCTATTTCCACTTCGAGGCTGTGCAAATTTGGTAAAGAGAATTGGTATATCTTGTGGGAGAACACCACAGCCTGAATCCTTAACCTGCAAGACCAGATGATAGGATCAACAGGAACATCACGTAGTAAGCTAGAAAAGATCCACACAATCTACACAAGGAGAACACGATGATAGTAATTCATTGGATTGTAAGTAATAAACAAACAACAGGTGATGCCTTCAATGTAAATCCTAACTGGCATGATTTGAATTGAAATTTAAAGCATTGGATAGCAACAGACAATCTAGAGATGCCTTTGAGATCGTACTGTCAAAACCTAAATAGGAGTAAACTGAAATGAAAAAAAAGTTAAATGAAGCAATTGAGAACCTGCACTCTTAGATAGAAGTGGCCTTCGGTAGACACCGGGTAAAATTCTGGAGGTCGCCAGTCTCTTAAAGCCTCCGGTTTTGCAACAGAAGCTATAATTGAAATGTAACCCTCCTTTGTGAACTTCACAGCATTACCCACAACATTTAGAATAGTTTGCATAAGCCGTTTCTCATCACCAATAGCAAACATCGGCAAATCAGGTGCCAGAATCATAGTCATAGATAGCTTCTTTACAGACGCGATTGGCTTTATCAGATTAATGACCTAAAATACAAAAATATCAACATTAATACCTAAGTTGAACTGCAAAAGCGAAATTATTTCCATCTCATTCATTAAAAAGAAAAGTGCAATATCCCAATTAACTACCTCTCTGAAGATTCCATGAAGATCGAACATTCCAAAGTCTAGTTCTAGGTTATTATCTTCAAGTCTAGAAAGATCCAGAACATCATTAATTAGTGTCGCCAAAAGGTTGCTACTCTTTAGCACTGTCTCAATCATAACTCTTTGCTCTGGGGTTAGCTCGGTCTCCAGAAGAAGGGAACACAATGCAATAATTGCATGCATTGGTGTGCGCATTTCATGGTTCATTACAGCAAGGAAATCATTCCGTGCATGAATTGCCTTCTCAGCCTCTTGACGAGCCAAGTCTAAATCAACATTTTGCTCCATGAGCTGATCACGGGCCCGCATAGATTCCTCCAGAATAGCCGCATGAGAGAGAGCAACAGCAACCTATACAAACACTACCATAAGTTCAGCACTGGAGCCATGTTAAGAATCAAAGGCTCATAAATCACAGTAAGTAAAATGAGCCAATGAAAGAAAGCACATAAATCATAAGATGACCTGGTCTGCCACAACTTCAACAAGTTCCAATTCATGGTCTCGCCATTTTCTGGCACTGTCAGTGGGGAGAATAAGAACCATGACTGCATAGTTTTTTGCAGATAGATCAGGCCAGTCATTAATTTGGAAATTTGAGAGATGCAAAAGGGGAACCCGAACAGCAACAACTTCTGGCGGCACATATCTTCCCACTAGTGGTCTGATCCTAGCTAGAGGGCAGTTATAGGGTATACGCACTGCTCGGGCACTATTGAAGACTTCATTGACGATAGGAAGATTTATTTGCACGGTAGATCCAACTTGTATTTGGTAGTTTAGAGTATGGGAAAGTTGCAGATTCATACCGGTCCTCGATGGCATCCACAACGCACATTCCTCCAGGCCCAAGGTCCTACCTAATTCAACAAGGGTAGTCTTTAATATCGTATGCCTGTCAAGCGTGCTTCTAATTTCATGTGTTAGCATCCTTACATGCCTTCCAGTTTCTTCTTGAGTGAGAATAAGGCCCATTTCCCTGTCAAGCTGTTCAGCCTTGTTCCTCAGAAATAATTCGCGAGTTTTAACACTCAACAAATCAGGAATAATGTGCACAAGCATCAAAGCAGTTGCACATGATACAATAGCACATGCAACCTTCGCAACAGTCATCACCACAGCAACAGCTTTAGTGTGCATAGTGAATGTCCACAAGTTTATAAAGTGGGTTGCTCCACAAAGAATGATAAAAGCACCAAATTGCATAAGCACCCATCGATATGGGAAGAATGCAGATTTTTTAACAAAATAGATAAGCTCTAGAGGAATTGAGAAATAAGCAAGGGCGATTAAGACATCCGATATATACTGATATTTAACCAGCAGTTCATCAGGTGGCCACTGAGAATCGATACAATAACAAGCCTCCATAACGTGACAACAATAGCTCTAAATCTGAAAAGAAAATCGAGGAGGAAAAAATAAGATTATATAACTTCCAATTCAATAAAGTCAATGAGAAGTTTGTTCTGCTCACAAATATCCTGCAGATCTGCTTAATTTGTTAGGATGTCTACCGAAATTTCATATATCCGTATTTAGACAGAATATATCACTCTTAAAATTTCCTATGAGGACATTAGCATAAGATCCATTACAACTTTTTTATAAAAACTATATACTATTTCCATAAATATTCACCGTCATCTTCTCCATCCTTATCCGTGAAATAAAAAGGGGGGGGGGGGGGGGAAGAAGTGTTCCTAAAAGTTTGCATAGCTAATCAGTAACCGCATCACTAAATTAATGATATGAAAGCAAAACTAGAGAAAAACTATTTTGTCTAATGCAAATATTATCCCTCTAATCAAACACGGTTTAAGAACTACTCAAACCACGCAAAAAAAAAGCATATAAAGCCTGAAACCCATTCACCTTGGATTTAATATATCAAAACATAGTTCATCTTAAACAAATAAATAAATAAATAAATCTCAAAAACTTAATCTACGATTAAATATGACTAAAGAAATAAGAAGAAAATGGAATACCAAGCTAGTGAAGACAGAAAAGGAGGATTGAGGGCGAGAGATTAGTTGCAGAGGTAAGGCGCGTGATCCAAGCCGTCCATGCGACGAGAGAGCTGTCCCTTTATCCTTCCCACCTTTCTTTGATGTTATCAAAGCTGAGTTGCAAGTTGCAACTGGGAGAGAAAGAAGGGGGAAGGAAGGTGGACAAATTAGTAAAGTGGAAGGAGGCGGAAAGCCAATGCCTAAAAGGCCAAAGCCAAGGCAAAAGTTTCACGAATCACGGACAGAGAAGACGACGCACGAATTCAAAGGGAGGTTTTGCACGTGCAGTTAGTGATTTGGATTTTTCTCTTTTTTTCTTTTAGTATTTTATAGTTTGGTTTTTGTTAAAATATATGGTCAATCTTTTTCTTTCGAACAGGAAATGTTACAATCTAAGAAAATTGTATGAATGTTTATGGGAAAAACATTTTATTCTCCAAATATCAAGAAGAATGCAAATATCATGGATACAAAATTATATTATTGGGTTTTCTGTGGCCAAAAGAGATTCGGATAAGTATATTAGATTCGACAACAATAATTTGTGCTTTCTAAGTAGTTTGTAAAAACTTATAAAATATTAAATCTTCTATATTAGATATAGACAAAAACATGTTGACTCGGACTCAAGTAATCGAGTCACCATGAACTCAAGAAAATCAAGTCACTAATGGCATGAGAAAACTACAAATCCTCACCGCGTTGGGAAGACCTCCCTGATGATATGGGTATAGGGCCAAACCCTAGGCCAACAATAAGGTATTAAAGGTAATGTGGCATAGTCTGACATTGTTGTGTCACAATATTGTCATGACAACCCACTTGATGGCCTAGATAAGGCCCAAGCCTTGCAATGAGAGCTCTCCAATGGTGAGTCTAGATGGGAAAACATCACGCGAGCAACAAACAAACAACATGGTGGTGAATCATAAGCAGGTGAGATCGAGAGGGATGGTGATCCTATACAACAAGATGAGGTAATGAGGAAGTGTGAACCAATTGTGCTTAAAGAATGCTATGAGATAGCCCCGGGTGCTAATAAAAATGTCCTTGTTAAAACATTTTAATATTCCATGGGAGAAAGCTATAAAAGTTATTATGCTTTTTAAGGGGTAGTGATAGGTGTCAACTCTCTACCTCCCTCTCACATTGTCTAGTTAGTGGGATTTTTTTGGTGCAAGTGAGCTACTCTATGGCTCGCGAGGGGCCATGGTGTCTAAACATCGAGCAAGTGGAATACTCGTTGTCTTTTTGGGAGGACAATTTAGGGCCTACTTATCATGCAATGTGCGAAAAGCTTTATTGGGCTAGAAATGACTCTTGGTAATGGCCAACGATTGAATGGCACTTTGTGTTACGACACTTGAAATGTGTCAAGCGAGCTTGGTATTGGGTTCCACCAAGCCTTGAGAAAAAATACATTGCAACTTAAATCAAAGCGAGCTTGGTCTGAGTGCCTAATGCGCATTGGGAGTCAATGTTTTCCATTAAGTTAAGCAATTGGATTTGAATGGCCTACTGAGGTCGAACCGAGTGATAGGCCTTTGAGACATCAATAAGACATTAATGGGAACTGAGATAGTCCATAGAAAATGGGACATGAGAAGGCTAACCATGGCTAAAGATAATCATTATGCTGCGCGGAATCATGTTATTTCAAGTTAAGGAACAAGCAATCTGTGACACAATGGCAATAGAAAGGGTGGAGGGTAGGGAAGGACAAATGAAGGGAAAGAAAGAATGATACATGGGGAGGGGGAGATGATGGTAAATAAGAGAGTTAGGGTTGCTACTGAAGATAGCATTGGTTGTTGGATCTAGTGCCCTAAGTATAATATTTTTGTCCTCACATGGTTTTTGCACGCAAAGCAAAATGGAAACAAATGTTGCTCACTGGTTGTCTAATGTTTAATTAATATTAAGCGGTATTACGTGGTCGAATCGTAATACAACAAGATAAATTATATTAGTAGGCGAACCTAAACATGTCCTTAGTCTGATCGGAAATGAGTAAACCGATTGAAAGACTAATATGTGTCATCTATAAAGTCTAATTGGGGAGATATTTTGTCTTGGGCATCAAACCTGATATTTGATGAGCTCATCCTTGTTATTGATATTTACATGAAATACATGACTAACATGTTTGTTGAGGTTATGTGTGTTAGGCTAATGGCCAAATTGCTTTGGATGTATTATTGTATGTTTACTATAAATGTAAATGAATGGTAAGTAAATTTTCTGTTATACGAACTTACTAAGCACTAAGTGTTTATTCAATTGTATTTCCTCTGTTTTATAGTTCTCGGAGGCTCATTGGGTTGGAAGCTTGGCGGAGATCACTCACACTATCCATCGGCCCATTTTCGGTACAAGTATGAAACTAATTTTGTTTGTAATGGCATTTATAGGTTAACTTGGCAATTGATGGCATATACATATTTTGGTTGTAAATAGCCATTTAAAGGAATATGTTTGGTATGTTTTGATGTGTAAATAGTCTTAATATACTTTATGTGTGTTTGAAATGGTTAAACAATGGTAAGTATATGGATGAATGGATCAAGATAGCATTTTTGGTAAAATATGCATATATGTGAATTTGATCAATTAGGTAAGATAAAGTTTATGAATACATGTAATGAAAATATCATGTATATGACTTGGTTTTGGTTTGATTCAAGTGTCTTGTATTGGATTGGGAATGTGTTTAAGTGTTGATGTAGGTGGAAGACAAGATTGGGTGAGAAATAGGGCTTAGAAATGGCCTTATTTTGTCCACACGGGCAGAGACATGGGCGTGTGTTTCAGCCATGTGTGACACACGGCCTAGCACATGGGCATGTGTTTTGGTCATGTGTCCCTTGCATCTTAAAATTTCAAAACAGAATGCTCAGAATTAATTACACGGCCTGGCACACAGGCATGTGACTTGGCCGTGTGACCCCTGCACTTAAAAATATTACAAGTCAGAGAGTTACATAGGCTGGAGACACGGTTGTGTGCCCTACTTCAAATACCACATGGCCTAAGACATGAGTGTGTCACTTAGCCGTGTGAACCACACGACCTGACCACACGGGCATGTGACCCTTGCATCTTGGAAAATTTTGAAATTTCGCGAAAAATTCTCTAAGTTTTCGATTTAGTCCCGATTTGTTTCTAATGTATGTTTTGGGTCTCCAGGGCTTTCATAAGGGACTTTATTAATAATATCTGACATGTGTACAGCCCATTTTGACCCGGGCCCAACAAAATAAACAAAAGCCCAAACCCAAACAAAACAAAATAACAATTACAACTGGCCCAAAAAAAAAAGCAAGCCCGATAAGCCCAAAAATTAAACACAATCAGGAAACCCTAGGGTTCCCTGCCTTGCCTTGCGCCATTGCTACCCCATGTGCACCTTCAGTGCGCACCACGCCCAAGGTCTGCCACCGCCAGCCAGCCTTGCACCAAAATGGCAAGCCACTCCTCTGCCTTCGCCAAAGACCTGCAAACAAGCAAAAAAA
Source organism: Gossypium raimondii (assembly GCF_025698545.1). Taxonomy (NCBI): domain Eukaryota; kingdom Viridiplantae; phylum Streptophyta; class Magnoliopsida; order Malvales; family Malvaceae; genus Gossypium; species Gossypium raimondii. The sequence goes on from NC_068575.1 coordinate 53,106,914, forward strand.
GAAGCAACATCAGAGCAAAAAAGTAGCAGCAATCAACAGTGGCATCTTTTTTATTATTATTTTCGGCTATAAAGGCCATATGAAACAAATGTAAAAGGGGGCTGAAACTGATTGAAAAAAAAAACATTGATGAATCAATAAAAAAAATCGAAAATTTGAAGAAAAGGTTTTCTTCTTTCCTCTTCTTCATTCTATCTCCCGATTTACTTCTTTCTTTTTCGTTTTTTAGCATATATATATATATATATATATATATATATAAATAAAAAGAAGAAAAGATGAAGAGTTCTTACCTTGGAGCCGTCGAAGCTCTTCTTTGCTCCGTCCAAATCGGTGTTGAAGAAGAGAAGCTTCAAGCGGCGGAGAGAAAAAAGGGGGAAACCCTTAGGGTTTCTCTTGTTCTTATTATTATTATTATTTTGCTGATACAGACTGATTTTTTCCCTTTCTTTTTGAGTCTTAAAGCAACTGTGAAACGACATCGTTTGTGGCTTGCTTCAGTAGCCTCAAAACGACGTCGTATAAGGCTCAGACCCGATGACCCGATCCGCTTGCAGCTTGACCCAAGCTTTTTGGTATGGGGAGGGTTATTTATGCTGCAGGTCCTTATTATTTTGCACCATGATTCAATCTCGTCCTTTCTTTTCTATTTATGTCAAGATTTGCTACTAAATTTCTATTTAATTCTAAATCGATCCTCTGTTTTATTATTTTTATTAGTTTACTACTAGTTTTACTTTACTGTTACTATTATTATTATTTAGCATTATTAACCTAAATAACCTTTTATATACGTAATCATATTTTATGACATGTTATTACTTTGAGCTTTTACTTATCATATATTATCATTTAATTTTATAATGTATCATTCAATTATTTATTATTAATATAATGTAATATGTATACTTTAATGGTTACTTTGTAGTATATTCTTAAGATTCACTTATATACATTTTATGCTTTAAAGATTTATACAACAATATTTTTATATGATACACCTATATATAATATTATTAATATTTACTTTTATTTTATGTATATATCATTTATTTTCATATCATTAACTTTAAGTTGTCTTTTAAATTTATTTATATGTTTTAAACCAATTTCATTTTCTAATCGTATATAATTTATATTTCATAATTTATTGTTGATTTCCTATTATATCTTTGTTATTTATTTCCATATACATATAATTTATTACTGGGGATTTCAAATATTTTTGTTTCCCTAATTAACTTTTAATTCATTTACCTTGCCAATATGAATGTTAATATTTGCTTAATGTGGAATATGATTGTTTTTTTTTTTTTGCTTATGGCATAATTTATTCGTATGTGTTAATGATTCTTTGTAACTCACTAATGTATATTTTAGTTTGTAAATTAGCATTTTCCGATGTGCAATGTTATTTCATCATTTTTTATTCATTCAAAAGATTACAAGCAAAGAAGGGTCACGCGGTCGTGTCCCAACTTGTGTGTCCACCTGTGTGTATATTCGAAATAAGGTCATGTGCTAGACCGTGCAACTCATTGACTTGATACACACGGTCGTGTCTCAAACCGTATGCCAGACCGTGTGAAACTTGCACCTAAAATAAAAAGCGACACACGGCCGTGTGACATCCCGTGTCCCAAGCCATATACTCCAAAATTAGCCTCTAAAACAAGCTATTACAAAACCAAACCTTGCCCAAAAAGCTACTCTATTTGAACACGCAATCAATGGACCCAAACACACCTCAAACATTCATAAACATACCAATTAAAACAACCTAAGTCTTCTAACCAATATGCCAATCAAAGGCACCTTATTTCATACCAAAACAAAATCAATTAAGAACAAAGTAATAATGCCACTTCTCAATCACAAAACTTAGGTAAAATAGCTACCTAATGTAAACCATTATCATCCCATATTACCATTCAAAATAAGCATACCAAAATAACCATTTACATATATAAATTTTAACATGTACAAGTCAACTATACCATATATGCATATAACCGTTTACAAAAGTAACCAAAACACAACAAAAGTATAAATGAAATTAAACCCTGTATATTAAGCCTTATACATGCTATTTATAACCAAAGCCAAAATATTTAAAAACTACCAAGGTGATTTCAAGATAGTGTGATAAGACTCCGATAGGGTTCCAACTGATCGAGCTTCCAATAGACTACAAATCTGATAGGGTTCCAACTGATCGAGCTTCCAATAGACTACAAAACAGAAGAAATACAACTATGTAAGCATTAATTGCTTGGTAAGCTCGCTTAAGATTAACTTCAACTTACAGAACATCAATTGATAAACCATTCACCCAAGTTCATTTCAACATTTAAACATTATACCTTCCTATCCACCATAATCCACATGGTTAATAACCAACATATAAACATAATATCTATGTGATATAGCATATAATAGGAAATGAATTTCCATAATTCATCTTTTCCATCACATGATAAAAACTAACCATTAACATTTCATAAAGTCATGAACAACAGATAATTGTAAACATGACTTTCTTCAACTTTTACTTACCTGTTGAGCTTAATAGAATCACAACGGTTATCTGATTCACAACACTGGCACGAAGCCTGCTAGGCTCAAGGCCTGAATTGTTACACCGACACGAAGCCTACTAGGTTCAAAACCCAATACATGTCTCCAATATAACTCAATTTCCATCAATCAACAAAATTGTAAACACAACCACCATGAATAATTGAATAGAACAATTAGCTAAGAATTTAATATAAAAATTTGTATAATACGAGCTTACCTCGATAACTATGGTTGCAAAAACAGAGTCGAATGCTAGTCCAAAGCTTTAGTTTTTCCCCGATTTAAGTCCGATTGTTGCGTATCTTGATCTAAATAATATTTCATTTAATTAAGTACTTCAAATAACTTCAAACATTCAATTCAAACCTATAATCCAAATTAATCAAAAATTACAAATTACTCCTAATATTTTAATCTTTATACAATTTAGTCCATTGGTTTATAACTTGCAAATTTACCATTTTTAATTAAAACACATATTAATCATTTTCCCTCTAGGTTTATATTAACCCACATTCTCCCCAAATTCACAAAATATACATGGAAATTTACCATTTTAACAAACAAATCTCAAAACCTTAAATTCATTAAAAATCTTATAACCAAACATGTTGATTTAACAATCAAATTTAACTATCTATCAATTAACTTCCCAAATACATAAAATGCATCCATAGCAAGTCCCTCAACCATTAACAACTTAACAAAATAACCCCCGGGCTAACTAGATTAAGCTAAAACAAGCTCGAAAACATAAAAATCACTAAAAACGGGACTTGAATACATACCATGCAAATTGATTTAAGCTTGTCGGAACCTAAAGCTAAACAATGGTGTTTTTTGTTGTTGTTAAATTCGGTGGAGAAGAAACAATTAGAAATATGGCATTGGTTTGTTTTATTTAGATTAAACTTTATTTATTTATTCACTATTTTACCCTTAGTTAATAACTTACAAAATGACAAAAAAATTAAACTCATAATGGTACATTAACTTTTCATATGGTATAAATATAATCTAAGTCCATTAACTTTCATTTCTATAGCCATTTAACCTATTTAACTAATAGAATCTCACTTTCACAACATTTACAATTTACTCATTTTTAATTAATTAACCATTTAAACTTCAAATTTTCTTAACAAAAATTTAATACGACTTTATAATAATCCTATAGACATTAACTAAACATTAAAATATTAACTCACTCGTCGGATTCGTGGTCCCGAAACCATTGCTTCTGACACCACTGAAATTGGATTGTTACACTAGGAACGTGCCAGAAATGCGGTGAATGGGACATTATGCATACAACGGATGTTTTCAAAAAAAAATTGGTGTTTAGTAGGACTACGCACTAAGAGTCTATCTTTTTTAAACTGGTGTTTAGGAAACTGTTGGGATGTGGATGAGATGGGAGAAATGTATGGAGAATTTGAAATGATATGTGATTTGCCTCCGGCAGGGCATGAAAATGCAAACTGTGAAAGGCAAATTCCCGACCTTGCAAGGGTACACGTTAGTGTTCAAATTAACAAGGAGGATTTGCAGAGGTTTGGTTGGATATGTAAATACTGGCTCTACGGAGCAATATCATGTATATGAAACCGTAGCTTTTCAAAGCGTTAAATGGATCAGAAGCTAAGACAAGGGTCCATGACTATCCATGCAAAGCATGCATGTTTTACGTAAAAGCGTTTGCACATGAATGGTGCTTAAATGATGGGTATCCGCGTGATATGTGTTAATTGTGATAAGTATCCGCATGTGAACTAAATCTGATTGAACTTTGAAATTTGCTTGTGATTTGAAATCAGAAATAGATGATGTTCGCGTGTAAATTGAAATTATAGTAATTCGTACTTAAAAGCGGACAGTATTCGCCAAGGAACAATACTCATTTTACGTTATGATTCAGCCCTCGAGTTGTACACATTTATAATGTTGCATCCGTGTGTGAACTGTTTGATGATATCCATTGCTTATTTATTTAACCTAATTTCATTTCTTGAAATCTTGATCAGAAGGTCAGCCAGTTACTTTGGAACTCATTAAGTTCATTTGAACTTACCTAGTTTCCTCTTACCATTTCAGGTTTGGTAAAAAACTGCGGACTCAGCCAGACCCTATGGACTTGTTGTGAGCCATTCATTAATTAGTTTGTAACATGTATATCATACGGGGTGGCCTATAGTATTAGCCTCTTTTGTTAGAACAATGTATAAATTATTTTGGGATGTTTCTTAAAAGAATAGTTTGTATTAATTGAATGATAGTACTTCGCCAAAGAATTTCCTTTTAAGTCACATGTGTTCTAGCGTACATTTATTTTCCCTTGATTTTTGCTCTAAAAATTATAATATGCCAAACGACATTTTTAAGACTATTTTGCTTAATTGTATTTATTAACTTAACTTCTGAAACCTTTGTTTTTGTCGTTCTGAGATGATATATGTTTTCCATAATGGTTATGATCAAGCCATCCCATTATCTTTATTTCAAAGATGGTTTAATAGCAATTAAAGGCCTCAATTATTTCGTTAATCAAATTTCACTCTTTATAACACCTTGTAAATTAGTCCCATATTATAATTAACAACCGATTTAATTTAATTCCACATTAAAATTCGATCCTAAAGTTTTTTATTCAACACATTTATTTGATTCAATTTTTTAATTAATTTGATTTAATTAAAATTAACCTTAAACTGAAATTTCTGATATCAGATGGTTAGTGTATAAAAACCGCGAAGCCACATAATTATTTTGTTCCTGAACCATGGAGTGGAGGCGTGCGATTTCGTTGAAAGGGGAGTGTTGCTTGTCAAATGGTTTGCCGAGGATTGGGGCTTCTCTCTCGCCCACCGAATTGTGAAGTCAAATTTATAATCTCTCACCAAAGAATGCCATAGTCTTGGATTTGGCACAGCCAACTTTGTGGTACAAGGTTGGATTTTAGTAATTTAAAATTAATGATAGTAATTTCATATTTTGAAAAAGAAAGTTATTTTGAGTGGATAATATAATATTACACAGATTAAGATTTCACAAACTCTTGTTATACTAAAAAAAAATCATAATTTATGGATAATTTTGATATCACATTTTTAAACTAATTTTACTTCATTTTTAATTATTTGATTTATTTTCCTTAACTATATTAATATTATCTATTACATTCCGCCAAAATATTAATTTTATAACATAAAATTCTGATTGAAATTCAAGGGAAAAATGAGAATTTCGATTTTTAAAACAAAAATAATTAATTTAATTTGAGATCCCAAACTTAAAAATCTAAAGCTGTGCAGGTAGTGCTAAAAGAAAATAGGATACGTAACATACAGGCATACCCAAGAGCCGATGATTGGCGGAAACTTGAAAGACCGAAAGCGACTTCTTATGGTAAGATGAAATGAATTTGAATATGCCTGACAAACGTGCCTCATCCCATTGCCATTGGGAGTCTTACAATTACACCTCCATTTTCTAATGTCACATTTGATTTTAAAATCTACATATATATATATATATATATATAGTTGTGATTGATGATTTAAGCTTTTAAGTCAACATACAACTGTCAATGAAGTTTTGGACATTCTGATTATAATAATTAAAAATTAAATAAATGATAAATGGACCTAGAGGCTGCAATGGGTTATTACAAATAATAATATATTGTTTGTAAAACATTTCACAAGCATTTTCACAATATATGTTTTTATATATAATAAGCATAATTATAAAAATACTTTAATAGTTATGGATTTTGGGTTTGAATTCTTAACATTTTTAATGTTATGATATTTTCAAAATCAACCCTGACATTCCATTAAACCTAGGTTGATTTATGAAATAATCGTAATTTTGATATGTTAATCCAAGAAAAAAAAGTTAAAGGCTCAAACCCCAAAACCTATAAACGTTAAAGGTTACTTTTTACAAGTATACTTATATAATAAATAATAAAAAGGCTGTAACGGGTTGAAAGTTAAAATCATTTGTTTTTCAAGTAAGAGTATTGGAAGCAAGTTTTGAACCTTTGCATGGCTGTAGAAGACTTAGCCGCTAATAGCAGGTGTTGACTAAATTTGTATTTTAAAATATTTTGAAAATTTTGAATAAATTTAAAATATCGAGGGAAGTTAGGAAAATTTTGAAGAGAGATTTGAATAAATTTGTATTTTTTATAATTTTATTTTTTAACAATTTATATTTAATTTTATCATTTACTAACTTAAAATTATATAAAATTTAAAAGACTAAAAATTAAATTTTACCTTTTAAAGGGTCGAGACCCTTGCTAATTCCCCTCCATCCACCCCTGCTTAAGAGGATACATTCATATTATTTGGAAGGAATGTAATAATAGGTAATTTAAGAGTTTACAAATGAATGTGGGTTAGTATCACTTTAAGTCTATTGTTGTTAATATAAAAGACATAATTAAAATGCGCTTATCTTTTATTTAAACATTTTATAGAAAAAGGGCTAGTTGGTAAAATAATTAATAGGCATTATTTGAATGCAATACAAACTGATTTGTACAGTTCTAAAGACCATGTAAAGGTGATTTTTAGTAGGTGTTTTTCTTCTTGGATAATAAGATAAAATTAACCAAATAATAATAAGGTGAGTGTTTTATTATTATTTCATAAGCAGTTTTAAAAAATTAGAATGTGTTTTTTTTAATTGAACAAAATAAAAATAATAATAATAAATCATTGTAAAAGGAAAAACTAAGGCTTCTTCTTTTGAAACGTTTGGGCTTTAAATGTGGGTTAATATTTAATGAGACTTTAAATGGGATGTTGATTTGTTAAACCCAAACAAAGGAGGAGATTAGGCGACCAAAATGTGTTGAGTATCTCCCTGGTTAAATTAAATTATGAATTCGTTTCCTTTTAGTAGAATTTTTTGTTTATACTATATTTAAAATATACCAACTTCGTGAATTTATAGACAAACTATATAATTTTGAATAAAATGCAAAAGATTATAAGCTTTCTTAGAGCTGCTCAAGATTAGACATTCATTTTAACATTATTCTCTCCGGCTCTTAAAATAATGTAATATTATAGGAGTTGATGACGTCGGAGAATCCATGTATAAAGCTGAAACTCCCATTGGAAAAAAGGTTATCTACTGTGCTACTATTACAAGGTTGAAGATGAAGGGCGCTTAATCAGTAGGACAAAATTGAATATAATCTTTCAGATTAGGAGAGTAAATTCTGATGTCGCAAATCATATTCATTTGGAAAAGACTTAGCTAGTGGCGTCTCCCGCATTAGTTGGTAGGCTGTCAATGAAGCTTCAAGGTCTTCACCTTTATCCGAAACAACAAATACGAGGGAATGGTAATTTTGAACCCGGGCAGCTAACTGTGCCTATCTTAGCATTCAATACCACCTTATCTTTTGCATGGCGGCATCCACATGATTTAACATTTCCTATCTAATCATTAAGTTGCAAATTAATACAGGTTGGAATTTGATTAATTAACTTTTTAGGGTTTATGTCGACCATAAGATAAATGCATGAAGTTTAATGATTGAATGTTTTGGTGTATGCTATATATGTACCATGTACGTCCAATATCTCATCTGTTGATAAAAAGTATCATAAGCCCTTTGTATTAAGAATTAAATTGCACCTCACCTCATTTATTTAAAAATAAAAAATATATGTTGAATTAAAAGACTAAAATAGTCTTTCGGTGAAAAAGTACATTCACTTCTACTTTTAAAAACTAGTCTTTTAGGTCGATAAAATAGATCGACATTACATTAATCACGTCGGTTTTAATAGTTCAAATAGATGAAATTCTTAACAAAATGATCCATTCGCTTATTAATTTAATGTACAGAGATAAATTTACCCATATTTTAAGTAAAAAATCAAAAATAATTTCACTTCTAATACAAATTAAGATTTCAGTAATACTTCTACACTCCTCTGTAGAATATTATGCAATGAGTGGAACAGTGATTTTAAGACCTGGATCATATTAAAAGAGAAATAAAAGATCCATATGATATATTTCAATAATAATAATAAAGGGTTGATATCAAAAGATGTCTAAACGCCAACTAATTAAGAAAGTCCAACTCGAACGTCTGAAGTAGTACTGTTGGGCCATTAGCGATTGATTAGAAATGATAGGATGAGGAATGGGCAGGCTTACACGTCAACTTTAACCACGATAATTACCAGCTGCACCTAGAAATCCATTTGTTCAACCTACTCCTTTTCTCATATGTCTTTGTCATCTATCTCCTGCGGTTTGGAAAATACTGCTTTCATGACAGTACACGATTCCACGGATTTTTTGCAACATTTAGGTTCAGGTTTATTAGGCAGCCCTTTATTGCAATAATGCAATAGTTATCCAACATTAGGCTCTTATGTTCATTGCTGATTACGTCTAAGGACTTCCTAGCATCTATAAAAAGGACGTCCCCTTGGCCTAGCTATAAAACCCACCATCTCCAATCTGCATATTTCAATCGAGAAATGTCCACCATGTTTTTGAGATCTCTGCTATTGCCTCTCATCTGTGTCTTGGCCCTGGCTACATGGTCACACGGGATGAGCCGAGGGCAACAGCGACCTTCCTCTTTAGACGCTGCATCCAACACACTCCAATACCATGGAGGCCCTCTCTTGACCAAGCCGAATGGCATTAACGTTTACCTCATATGGTATGGAGGGTTCTCTCTGAAAGACAGAAACTCCATAACTGATTTCTTCGCTTCCTTCGCGAGCCCTGGTCGTCGCCAAGGACCCTCGGTTTCGACATGGTGGAGAACGATCAGTACATACAAGGATAAAACTGGGAAACCTGTTTCCGACACTGTTAGACTTGTCAAACAAGTTGGTGATGTATATTCTTCGGGGAAAACCCTGAAGCGCGCCCAATTAGCCAACTCTGTGAAAAGCAAGATAGAGAGCAAAATCTTTCCATTAGACCCTAATGGAATTTACTTGGTTTTGACTGCTAAAGATGTTACAGTAGAGCGGTTCTGCATGGGATCATGCGGTTTCCATGACAGCATATTAGTAGGGGGATCAACTCGAGTGGTTTTCGCACACGTGGGAGACCCTACAGTCCAATGCCCTGGTCTTTGTGCTTGGCCTTATGCTCTGCCGGCTTATGGTCCTCCAGGCCCAGCCTTGGTGGCACCTAATGGAATTGGAACCGATGGCATGATCATAAACATCGCCACCCTACTTGCAGGGGCTACCACTAACCCCTTCAAGACCGGTTATTTTCAAGGGGACGCGTTGGCACCATTGGAGGCTGTGACAGCTTGTCCTGGAATATTTGGCGCTGGAGCTTATCCAGGGTATCCTGGAGCTTTGTTGGTGGATAAAATGAGCAAAGCTAGTTATAATGCATATGGTGCTAATGGTAGAAAATTTCTTCTTCCAGCCACCTGGGACCTCATTAGGTTGAATTGCAAAGTTATCACTTAAAAGTTTCCTCGGAATAAGCTCTACCCCTGATTTGTGACAAAACTATTAAAACTAGGCTTAAAGCCATGTAGAACCCCGTTGAAGCTTTTAGTCCTTCTGTTTCTTCAAATGAATTCTCTCTGTTTTTGTCAAGTGAAAAATCTACATATTTTGTACTTCCACATAAAGAAATGAAATGATTGTAAAGAAGTACGTTTGTATCACAAATGAAGGGAAAAGAAAGATAAGGTTGTTCATAAGGTGCAGGTCCAATCACGTTTTGTTGTCATCTCTTTTATTCTTCATTGAACTTTCCTCCTCACAAAACGAGGGAGGCTTTCAATTCGCTACCCAATCAATACAGCCTTGATTTGACGCTTCCATTTTATACGCAAAATAGGCTTCCCTGTTGGTAATGGGAAGTTAAGCAAACTGCCGACTCCAAATCCCACATTAGAAATTGGAACAGTCATTTGGATTGATGATATTTTAGCCATTATCAAATAAAACAGTCATTATAATGCATCGTAGCAAACTATAATTAAAATTAACTTTACATAAAACTAAAATATATCCAAATTCAATTATAAAATGAAGCCTTTACACATTATAAAATTCAAAAATAAACTCGTTAATATTACTATAAATCACTTTATTCGTCACGAATACTAATATTTCATCCGTAATGTCTTCAAATTTTAAACACATATATATGTTCCATAATGCATTGGTTTGTGGGATGGGATGAATATCATTCCTTCCAAAGATCTACAATGAATTTACCAAATTTATTAATTTAGTCCTGAAAAATAAAGCAAGACACTTTATTCGCGCAACAAGAAGAAGGAACAGTGACATGATCCATTTGGAGTAGATGTTGCCGCAGTCAGACAACGTGTTGTGCATTGTGGTCAAACGTTTTACAATCATGTTAAAGATATATATGCCTCCATGCTAATAGATTTCCAAATTCCATCTCGCAAGCCAACGAAAACAGACAGGCAATGGGCTAATATCCGTCTCCATAACTCGAAAGTACGGTGAAAACTTTTTGTGGTATTCAAGACGTTTAAGACCTCAAATTAATTTGTCAAAATAGTTCAAAACGACAATGGCAATCGTCTCACTCTGAGAACAAACCAAATGATGGCTTTGCGCGTCAACTCACTTAACCCTAACTTTGATGTCTCATCCACTTTTCTTAAACATGGATAGTCAAGTTATGAATTAAAAGAAGTATTTACTCGTTACCAAACAAAGTTTTACGTACTTCGAGGTTTGACCGAATTGTAGAGACTGTACTCCTCACCAACTAAAACAACGGAGCAACGCACCTAGGGTCCAAATAACCCCCCATCTTTCCATTAGTTTCAGTGCAATTATCTTTACTTTTTACTCTCACAAATACCAAAGCTATCGTGACGAAAATAGGTGAAAAATAGCTGCCTCCACATTCAACTCCCTTAAAGCCAAAGCGGTGCTGCAACCCCCTCCGTCCTGTCCTGTTCATGCATCCTCCATTTTTTTATTTGTTTAAATCATTCAGTTAAATTTCATTTTCAATATTCTATATTAATTTTAGGGTTTAACTTTTAAAATTATATTAACGAAACGATTTTGATGAAGTATCAAAATATTTTTCATCAATATTTTTAAAATATCAATCTCTCAAGTAAATAAACATATTTTAAAAAAAAGTTTATAAATATTTTATTTGGAGTGATTTTTTATTTTTTGCAAAAGAGGAGCCAACCACCATGCATAAACAGCTTGTAATCCTTTATATATTTGGAAGTGTCCCTATCCTCACTCAGCAGGATAGTGTTATCTATACTCTTTTGTCAAGGTATTTTAATAATCCACAATTATTTTAAGTAAGATAAGATTAACACGTGATTTCATTTCTTAATATATAATAACATAAAGAAATGGAAGAAAGAGATCTCGACCTCACAGATTCCTCCAACTTAATTTCTTCAAAATTAGGTAAAATGCTAATTTTAAATTCCATTTAGTCCATTTTAGAAATTTTCAAACGATTTGATTTTCGGTATTTTCATAAACTTTGAATTTTTAATTTATTTTAATAAAATATTTTCTAAAATTATTATATAATTTGTCTCCTCAACTTGTTTAAAAGTATCTAATTGGAATCTAATTTTTTTTAAAACTTAATTAATACCTAAACTTGTATTTCGTTATCCAAGTCACTAACATAATTAATTTGCGCTAACGCGACACTAATAACCAGTTCGATGGAGACATATGACAACCTCTCAATATGCCATGTGGCAAAGCATAAATTAAAAAAAATATTTTTGAAGTTTTATTAATTTATATATTTTAAAGACTTTAATTTTTTTATTTTATACCTGCCACATGACTAGACCTGCTCATGGGTTGATCAACCCGGCCTGGCCTAAAGGCCCGCCCTAGAAATGAGAGGGTTTGGGCAAAAATATAGTCCCGAAAAATAGACTTGGCAAAAAATAAAGCCCGTTTTAAAAACAAGACAGGTATCGAGTAAGACATTTTGTCCCGAGCCCGGCCCTGCCCGAATTCGCTAAATGACAAAAAAATCTACTTTTTCTTTTTTATTATTTTAATGATATTTTCTTATTTTTTCTCCTTATTTTGCTATCATTTCACTATTATTTTGCTACTATTTTGTTGTTATTGTTTGGCTATTGTATAACACTTGTTTTATTGTTAATTTTGTTATTATTTTAAAGACATTTTCTTGCTAAGTTACATCTATCTTAGTATTATTTAAGTATAAATTTTTGTAAATTTTATTTTCAAATTGTTCAAAATTGGGATCATGCGGTTTCCATGACAGCATATTAGTAGGGGATCAACTCGAGTGGTTTTCGCACACGTGGGAGACCCTACAGTCCAATGCCCTGGTCTTTGTGCTTGGCCTTATGCTCTGCCGGCTTATGGTCCTCCAGGCCCAGCCTTGGTGGCACCTAATGGAATTGGAACCGATGGCATGATCATAAACATCGCCACCCTACTTGCAGGGGCTACCACTAACCCCTTCAAGACCGGTTATTTTCAAGGGGACGCGTTGGCACCATTGGAGGCTGTGACAGCTTGTCCTGGAATATTTGGCGCTGGAGCTTATCCAGGGTATCCTGGAGCTTTGTTGGTGGATAAAATGAGCAAAGCTAGTTATAATGCATATGGTGCTAATGGTAGAAAATTTCTTCTTCCAGCCACCTGGGACCTCATTAGGTTGAATTGCAAAGTTATCACTTAAAAAGTTTCCTCGGAATAAGCTCTACCCCTGATTTGTGACAAAACTATTAAAACTAGGCTTAAAGCCATGTAGAACCCCGTTGAAGCTTTTTAGTCCTTCTGTTTCTTCAAATGAATTCTCTCTGTTTTTGTCAAGTGAAAAATCTACATATTTTGTACTTCCACATAAAGAAATGAAATGATTGTAAAGAAGTACGTTTGTATCACAAATGAAGGGAAAAGAAAGATAAGGTTGTTCATAAGGTGCAGGTCCAATCACGTTTTGTTGTCATCTCTTTTATTCTTCATTGAACTTTCCCTCCTCACAAAACGAGGGAGGCTTTCAATTCGCTACCCAATCAATACAGCCTTGATTTGACGCTTCCATTTTATACGCAAAATAGGCTTCCCTGTTGGTAATGGGAAGTTAAGCAAACTGCCGACTCCAAATCCCACATTAGAAATTGGAACAGTCATTTGGATTGATGATATTTTTAGCCATTATCAAATAAAACAGTCATTATAATGCATCGTAGCAAACTATAATTAAAATTAACTTTACATAAAACTAAAATATATCCAAATTCAATTATAAAATGAAGCCTTTACACATTATAAAATTCAAAAATAAACTCGTTAATATTACTATAAATCACTTTATTCGTCACGAATACTAATATTTCATCCGTAATGTCTTCAAATTTTAAACACATATATATGTTCCATAATGCATTGGTTTGTGGGATGGGATGAATATCATTCCTTCCAAAGATCTACAATGAATTTACCAAATTTATTAATTTAGTCCTGAAAAATAAAGCAAGACACTTTATTCGCGCAACAAGAAGAAGGAACAGTGACATGATCCATTTGGAGTAGATGTTGCCGCAGTCAGACAACGTGTTGTGCATTGTGGTCAAACGTTTTACAATCATGTTAAAGATATATATGCCTCCATGCTAATAGATTTCCAAATTCCATCTCGCAAGCCAACGAAAACAGACAGGCAATGGGCTAATATCCGTCTCCATAACTCGAAAGTACGGTGAAAACTTTTTGTGGTATTCAAGACGTTTAAGACCTCAAATTAATTTGTCAAAATAGTTCAAAACGACAATGGCAATCGTCTCACTCTGAGAACAAACCAAATGATGGCTTTGCGCGTCAACTCACTTAACCCTAACTTTGATGTCTCATCCACTTTTCTTAAACATGGATAGTCAAGTTATGAATTAAAAGAAGTATTTACTCGTTACCAAACAAAGTTTTACGTACTTCGAGGTTTGACCGAATTGTAGAGACTGTACTCCTCACCAACTAAAACAACGGAGCAACGCACCTAGGGTCCAAATAACCCCCCATCTTTCCATTAGTTTCAGTGCAATTATCTTTACTTTTTACTCTCACAAATACCAAAGCTATCGTGACGAAAATAGGTGAAAAATAGCTGCCTCCACATTCAACTCCCTTAAAGCCAAAGCGGTGCTGCAACCCCCTCCGTCCTGTCCTGTTCATGCATCCTCCATTTTTTTATTTGTTTAAATCATTCAGTTAAATTTCATTTTCAATATTCTATATTAATTTTAGGGTTTAACTTTTTAAAATTATATTAACGAAACGATTTTGATGAAGTATCAAAAATATTTTTCATCAATATTTTTAAAATATCAATCTCTCAAGTAAATAAACATATTTTAAAAAAAAGTTTATAAATATTTTATTTGGAGTGATTTTTTTATTTTTTGCAAAAGAGGAGCCAACCACCATGCATAAACAGCTTGTAATCCTTTATATATTTGGAAGTGTCCCTATCCCTCACTCAGCAGGATAGTGTTATCTATACTCTTTTGTCAAGGTATTTTAATAATCCACAATTATTTTAAGTAAGATAAGATTAACACGTGATTTCATTTCTTAATATATAATAACATAAAGAAATGGAAGAAAGAGATCTCGACCTCACAGATTCCTCCAACTTAATTTCTTCAAAATTAGGTAAAATGCTAATTTTAAATTCCATTTAGTCCATTTTAGAAATTTTCAAACGATTTGATTTTCGGTATTTTCATAAACTTTGAATTTTTAATTTATTTTAATAAAATATTTTTTTTTTTTTTTTTTTTTTTTTTTTTTTTTTTTTTTTTTTTTTTTTTTTTTTTTTTTTTTTTTTTTTTTTTTTTTTTTTTTTTTTTTTTTTTTTTTTTTTTTTTTTTTTTTTTTTTTTTTTTTTTTTTTTTTTTTTTTTTTTTTTAAAAAAAAAAAAAAAAAAAAAAAAAAAAAAAAAAAAAAAAAAAAAAAAAAAAAAAAAAAAAAAAAAAAAAAAAAAAAAAAAAAAAAAAAAAAAAAAAAAAAAAAAAAAAAAAAAAAAAAAAAAAAAAAACTATTATTTTGCTACTATTTTGTTGTTATTGTTTGGCTATTGATAACACTTGTTTTATTGTTAATTTTGTTATTATTTTAAAGACATTTTCTTGCTAAGTTACATCTATCTTAGTATTATTTAAGTATAAATTTTTGTAAATTTTATTTTCAAATTGTTCGAAAATATTTATTTTAATGTTTTAGTATTTTGATGTATTATATATATATATTTAAAATTATGTAAAAATATAATGTAAAAAATAATAATATGGGTGGGATAGGCCTAGGTTTTAGCATTTTTAGTCAAGCCGGGACTAGCAAACGAGCTTATTTGTTTTGCTTGGGTCCAGCGAACTGCCCCAGCCATGATTACCTCTACACATGACATCTGAGAGGTTACCATATGTCACTATCGAATTGGCTATCGTGCCATGTTAGCACAAATTAACAACGTTAGTGTGAAGTTACCAACCTAAATAACGAAATATAATTCAAGTATTAATTAGGTGCTTTTAAATAAATTAAGGAGCAAACAATATATTAATTTTTTATAAGGTTTCAAGAAAGAAACGAAAGAAGAATTTGAACTTAGTTTAAAAAGAGTTAGGATCAATATAGCATTGCTTCTAAGAAGCACTTTTGAGACAAAAAAACTTGTGGGACAAAAATACTTTTGAGATAAAAGCATTGCCAAACAAGATGTTTTTTCTCCGAAAAATTCAAATCCAATTGAAAATGCTAAAAATCGAAAAAAATTTAATTTGTCATTTTCCTATTAAAAAAGATATAGATGATGTGAAATCATAATTTCATATAATCATCTCTTTAAAAGTACTTTTAAGACAAAAGATACTTTGTAAAAATAATTTTAAACTAGAAGGAAGGAGAACAAAAAATTATAACTTTAAAAATAATACTAAATTAAACGTCAGTAATTGCAAGCAGAGAAGCGCTTAGCGATTCACATTTTGTTCATGCTTTCATTATTTCCATACCTTTTTTCGCCAAGGTTTTAGCACTTTTTCCAGTGTTTGGTGATACTCGTTTTGTTGCGACACCAGATAACGTAAATCTCCTCTCCCTAAATAAAAGCACAAATTATTATTGCTATTTGGTGGGTTATATTATTTCATATATGAAATACTAATACTAATTCAAGTCAAACACACAATAAAAGAAAAAAAATATAGATCGGAGGGTGATGGATGCATCAAATTTAGCTCAGAGGCAATGGGCTAATATCCGTCTCCATAACTCGAAAGTACGGTGAAAACTTTTGTGGTATTCAAGACGTTTAAGACCTCAAATTAATTTGTCAAAATAGTTCAAAACGACAATGGCAATCGTCTCACTCTGAGAACAAACCAAATGATGGCTTTGCGCGTCAACTCACTTAACCCTAACTTTGATGTCTCATCCACTTTTCTTAAACATGGATAGTCAAGTTATGAATTAAAAGAAGTATTTACTCGTTACCAAACAAAGTTTTACGTACTTCGAGGTTTGACCGAATTGTAGAGACTGTACTCCTCACCAACTAAAACAACGGAGCAACGCACCTAGGGTCCAAATAACCCCCCATCTTTCCATTAGTTTCAGTGCAATTATCTTTACTTTTTACTCTCACAAATACCAAAGCTATCGTGACGAAAATAGGTGAAAATAGCTGCCTCCACATTCAACTCCCTTAAAGCCAAAGCGGTGCTGCAACCCCTCCGTCCTGTCCTGTTCATGCATCCTCCATTTTTTATTTGTTTAAATCATTCAGTTAAATTTCATTTTCAATATTCTATATTAATTTTAGGGTTTAACTTTTAAAATTATATTAACGAAACGATTTTGATGAAGTATCAAAATATTTTTCATCAATATTTTAAAATATCAATCTCTCAAGTAAATAAACATATTTTAAAAAAGTTTATAAATATTTTATTTGGAGTGATTTTTTATTTTTGCAAAAGAGGAGCCAACCACCATGCATAAACAGCTTGTAATCCTTTATATATTTGGAAGTGTCCCTATCCCTCACTCAGCAGGATAGTGTTATCTATACTCTTTTGTCAAGGTATTTTAATAATCCACAATTATTTTAAGTAAGATAAGATTAACACGTGATTTCATTTCTTAATATATAATAACATAAAGAAATGGAAGAAAGAGATCTCGACCTCACAGATTCCTCCAACTTAATTTCTTCAAAATTAGGTAAAATGCTAATTTTAAATTCCATTTAGTCCATTTTAGAAATTTTCAAACGATTTGATTTTCGGTATTTTCATAAACTTTGAATTTTTAATTTATTTTAATAAAATATTTTCTAAAATTATTATATAATTTGTCTCCTCAACTTGTTTAAAAGTATCTAATTGGAATCTAATTTTTTAAAACTTAATTAATACCTAAACTTGTATTTCGTTATCCAAGTCACTAACATAATTAATTTAGCTTAACGCGACACTAATAACCGAGTTCGATGGAGACATATGACAACCTCTCAATATGCCATGTGGCAAAGCATAAATTAAAAAAATATTTTTGAAGTTTTATTAATTTATATATTTTAAAGACTTTAATTTTTTTATTTTATACCTGCCACATGACTAGACCTGCTCATGGGTTGATCAACCCGGCCTGGCCTAAAGGCCCGCCCTAGAAATGAGAGGGTTTGGGCAAAAATATAGTCCCGAAAAATAGACTTGGCAAAAATAAAGCCTGCTTTTAAAAACAAGACAGGTATCGAGTAAGACATTTTGTCCCGAGCCCGGCCCTGCCCGAATTCGCTAAATGACAAAAAAATCTACTTTTTCTTTTTTTTATTATTTTAATGATATTTTCTTATTTTTTTCTCCTTATTTTGCTATCATTTCACTATTATTTTGCTACTATTTTGTTGTTATTGTTTGGCTATTGTATAACACTTGTTTTATTGTTAATTTTGTTATTATTTTAAAGACATTTTCTTGCTAAGTTACATCTATCTTAGTATTATTTAAGTATAAATTTTTGTAAATTTTATTTTCAAATTGTTCGAAAATATTTATTTTAATGTTTTTAGTATTTTTGATGTATTATATATATATATTTAAAAATTATGTAAAAAATATAATGTAAAAAATAATAATATGGGTGGGCCGGGTCAGGCCTAGGTTTTAGCATTTTTTCGAGTCAAGCCCAGGACTAGCAAACGAGCTTATTTGTTTTGCTTGGGTCCGACCAGAACCTGGCCCCGACCCATGATTACCTCTACACATGACATACTGAGAGGTTACCATATGTCACTATCGAATTGGCTATCAGTGCCATGTTAGCACAAATTAACAACGTTAGTGTGAAGTTACCAACCTAAATAACGAAATATAATTCAAGTATTAATTAGGTGCTTTTAAATAAATTAAGGGAGCAAACAATATATTAATTTTTTTATAAGGTTTCAAGAAACGAAAACGAAAGAAGAATTTGAACTTAGTTTAAAAAAGAGTTAGGATCAATATAGCATTGCTTCTAAGAAGCACTTTTGAGACAAAAAAAAAACTTGTGGGACAAAAATACTTTTGAGATAAAAGCATTGCCAAACAAGATGTTTTTTTCTCCTGAAAAAATTCAAATCCAATTGAAAATGCTAAAAATCAGAAAAAAAATTTAATTTGTCATTTTCCTATTAAAAAAAAGATATAGATGATGTGAAATCATAATTTCATATAATCTGTCTCTTTAAAAAGTACTTTTAAGACAAAAGATACTTTGTAAAAATAATTTTTAAACTAGAAGGAAGGAGAACAAAAAAATTATAACTTTAAAAAATAATACTAAATTAAACGTCAGTAATTGCAAGCAGAGAAGCGCTTAGCGATTCACATTTTGTTCATGCTTTCATTATTTCCATACCTTTTTTCGCCAAGGTTTTTAGCACTTTTTTCCAGTGTTTGGTGATACTCGTTTTGTTGCGACACCAGATAACGTAAATCTCCTCTCCCCTAAATAAAAGCACAAATTATTATTGCTATTTGGTGGGTTATATTATTTCATATATGAAATACTAATACTAATTCAAGTCAAACACACAATAAAAAGAAAAAAAAATATAGATCGGAGGGTGATGGATGCATCAAATTTAGCTCAGCGTCATTGATGGTCTCATTTATGTATTTGTTTCATAATATAACCATGCAATGAAAAAAAAGAAAGATCAATAATTAATTAGGAAAGAGAGGGTCAACGTCGTCATTTCGGTCGTTTTTAATCACGCTATAACCATCGTTGAAAACGCAAGCGAAATCAGAATTCAGGACGACAAAGCCCTTTTCTGCTCAAACCTTTTTTTCTTTTACATGTTTTTATTTCTAATTTCCTTCTTCAAATCTTTTAAAGAAAAAAACCAACGCCGCAAAGAGAAAAACACTCGTGGGTCGTACGTGGGCTGCCTTTTCACTTTCGTCCTCATTATTTTACCTCTTCAAATTTAAAACCCCTCCAAAATCCCTCTCAACGCTACTCCGGCAAAAGGAGCTAAGACTTTTAATTTTTTCTCCCCATAGCAGTAGCATGTCAAACTCGGGCGGGTACGCGGTAGCCCGAACTCAGACGAGGGACCGATTCTACAATCCGCCAGCGCTGAGGCGACATCAGCAGTTGCAGAGGAGGCAACTCACACACAGACCGTTGCTGAGTGAGCTACGGAAACCGTCGGATAAGGAGAGCCGAGTCAACTCAGTCGATTCAGTGGCTGAGACTCGGGCAGATTCTGACGACTCTACATTGTCGAGGCCTAACTCGGTCTGCTACTCTTCGCCGAATATTGCTAAATTGACCAATTTGGATAGGCTCATGGAATCAGTCACCCCTTTTGTCCCGGCTCATTGCTTCTCTGAGGTATTGTGGAAGACTTTCGTCGTAGCTAAACATAGTTCTGGAGAATTATATTTTGAGGTTTTTTTTTTTTTTTGAAATTTTTAATGGCTATACAAGAACAAAGAAAAGAGAGCTAATTACCATTTGGCTGAGAAAAAGAAGAGCTTATGTTGGGAAAGTAATGCAAATGTTTTTTTATTTATTTCTAATTTAAAATGTAATGGTCAGAAGTTTGGTACAAATTCCAACTTGTGAGAATTAGCTGCATTATGCTAATTAATGGTGTTGGGGGTTTTACTGTGTGTCTATGAAAGATTTAGATTTATCTGGTTCGAATCAACATTACGTCTTGTTAATGAAAATAAAAACAGCGGATTTATATTTCTCATATATTAATGATCAAAAAGTAGATTGATTTAATTGGTTCAAGCTATATTTAAGGGAGAGTTTGAAAGAGGTTTCATTATATATTCTCTTAGCAATTTGTTGGGGATCAGGAATCTTAAGTTCTTACTTCACGGCATTCATTTCAACATTTGTGTTTTTCCTTCTGTTTATTGGTTTGATAGGCACAACTGAGGGGAAAGGAAACCCGTGAAGTGGATTTACGCTTATATTATTGGCTCGGTGATCTTTGGGAATGTTTTAGCGAGTGGAGTGTATACGGAGTCGGAGTGCCGCTATTGTTGAATGGGAGTGATTCTGTTAAGCAATACTATGTTCCTTACTTGTCAGGCATACAATTGTATGTAGATCCACATCAGCCGAGGTGAGCTTCTTGCTGCTATATCCTTCCTAAATTTTCCTCTTCCCTATTCATAAATTCCCGTTAGTATGGTAGTTGTATTTATTGTTTTTTGTCATGTCAGATTGCTCTCTTAACTATGTGGCAGCGATGAATATTCTAGATTCTTATACATTATTGGTTCTTATGCTTCCTCTTGATATTGCAACGATGTAGTAAGTTAAATTGATGGTTGATATCTTTATCGATTTTTTTTCCTTATTATCTGGCGACAAGAAACCTTGAATGCTCTCTCTTAAACCACCTAACTTGTTTTGGAATGGTTGGTTGGCTGTCCTACATAATGCATCCATTGCTACAATATTATTTGCTGACAGATAATGTTGATTTGACGTGTTCTCTAGTTGCACTGTCATCAACCAGGGAATATGCTTCCCATACATGATTTTATACTTTATACATACTGAAATGCACCTGAAAAATAATGGTTCCTTAATTGTTAAATTATTAATTTATGATGTTACATCTGATCTGCACAAATACCACTGCCTTGCTTTGCTCTCTCTCTTGGACTATGACTATTATTTGACAGAACTGTAACTGTGACAGTATGCTTAGGAGAATGATCATTGACTTTGTGCAAATGAGTGACTAATTACCTGCTACATCCAGGCATTGATTCTGTTATACTTGGTCTGTTAAATCTTATTTTGGGTACTAGTTGAGCAGCATACCTGATATTAGGTGATACGCATGTAAAAAACTATGGAGCTATTGAGTTGCCTTACTGTTAATCTGCAAAAATTTGCCAATGTGCTGAACTATCAGGAGGACTAGTGACATCGGTGATGCTGAGTCTTCAAGAGAAATTAGTAGTGCTGGAACTAGCGACTCTGAAACAGACAGGAGAGTGAAAGGTGGTATTGATGGAGCTTGGGCGCATCACAACTCCGAGAGGACAAATGGATCTCCTATGAGTACCTCTAGTGATGAAGTGGAGGTTGGCAAGTCAAATGGGCAGCTGGTTTTTGAATACTTTGAACAAGAGCAACCACATCATCGGAAACCTTTATATGACAAGGCAAGTTCACATGGTGGTGATTTACAATGTTAGAGTTCTTTTTCCTAAACTGTTTGTTTGTCCTTACTTGGATGCTTGTGGCACCTTTTTCTGACCCAACAGATTTCAAGTCTTGCATCTCAATTTCCAGAGATCAGGATGTACAGGAGCTGTGAACTATTGCCAGCAAGTTGGATATCGGTGGCTTGGTAGAACATCTTATACTTCTAAAGATTGCCAAGTCACTGTTTTTTTAAACTTTATCTTTGTTTGGTTATATTATTTTTGGTCTAGGTACCCAATATACAGAATACCTATGGGTCCAACCCTCCAAAATCTGGATGCATCTTTCTTGACGTTCCATTCTTTGTCAACACGTTCTCAAAGTATACCCCATTCTCTCTCATTTAAGATCATGGGGCTTAAACCCGCATTGCTGGGCTATAGTACATATTTTGTTGAGTTAATTTTGCCCATTATTTTACGTCTGGAACAGGTAAAAATCAGCTGGAGTATTCTGCTTCTAGCAGTAGGAAAGCCTGTGGTGTTGATCCCTATTCAAATATCTCTCTACCTGTTTTTGGTCTTGCTTCCTATAAATTGCGAGGTTCAATTTTGACTCCCGGTGGTATCCAAGAATCGCAGCAAGCAAGCTCTCTGTTACAGGCTGCTGACAATTGGCTGCAATGCTTACAAGTCCGACATCCTGATTTCCAGTTTTTTTTATCACATAACTCACAGTGGAGATAACAAAGGTACCTTAATTCTCTGTAACTGAACATTTGAGTAAGTCGGGAGAATCCTAAAGCTCAGTTGGAATGATATTTGGTGAGGGCTGATATGAACTTACTTGAAACCTGATACAGACTGCTTGTGGTTGCATGATGTGGAGGAGGAGATCAGCTTCTGCTACTAGATAGCATTCATCGAGATTCCCAGGCATTGGAAACGATGGGTACAAGACAGCTGTTTTGCAATATTTACTGGCAGGATCCAAGAAACTATGATTTGCTCATTGGAATCTTGATCATCACTCAATTGTTTTGCTGTGTGGCTGGTTCAAGTTTTGTCATGGTATGGTTGTGAATCATAAGCATGTAACCTTGTTTCTCTGCATCAACATGATTCTCTAATGAACATTTACAAATATCGACAAAAGTTGAGATGCCTGTCCTGTATTTGCAGATTTATACGCATACCTGTACTTCCCAGAAAAGGAAATACTCATATAACTTATCACCCTTTTTTTTAATAACTTTTTATAAAGCTTTCTTTAGTTCTGTAATGAAGGGAATACTGGTTATTGTTATTCCTGGTCATGTGAGATACGTAGCCTGCTTGACTGAACCCGCACCAAATCTTAATTAAAATGAGCAAATTGCATCAGATCGGACACGGAAGACCTTTGAATTACAAATATGAAGAAACATAAACACACCATAGCACATATATTATTAAGGCACGTGCCATTACTGAAACACATTGTTCAATTTGTTAAGACCTATGAAGCTTTACATTCACTAGCAAATGTAAGGTTTAAACAAAGCTGCTATTGGCATTTATGAACCGATGCTTTAAACGGGAAAAATACAAGAGTCTGAACTCTGTTGTAGCCTAATTGATAAGCATCAACCAGTTAAATAAATTACATTACATTCTTGAATCTATCCTAGCTTCTATATTGAAGTATCAGAATGTTCAATGCAAGAACATGGCTGACGGGCAACGGCATGTGCGCTAAAAATTTTGAAGTCACCAACCGTCTACTCTTTTCTGTCTTGATTATAAGCCACCATCAATGATGGTGGATAATAATAGCCCTTGTACAAATTCACACCTATTTGCCTTCTCCGAGTGCTCCTTATCTGACAATGGCGACGGGTGAGCATCTCTGCACACCATAGAACTATCATGAATTTGTATTCGGTGAAGGGGAAAAAAGCTTTTAAAGTAATAACCACCGGTAGAAAAACAGGAAGGTAAAACCATATCCCGGTACCATTAACAGCAGAAGACAACATTAACCTTGTATGTCCCAAAAGAGGTGAATCAAAGGAAATCAATTAGAAAAATGAAACATCTACTTGACTGTAGGAGCTTAAACTTGCTATCAGGATTGCATTAAGTAGAAGATTAAATGGGAGCAAAGCCTCATAAGACACTGTTCTCATTCTTAGTTTCCCACTAACCATCGCTGGATTTTATAGTCCCTTCTTTTTCCTCAACATGTAAGTCAATGTCGTTATGGTGTGTAGCAATTTGGTTAAGCTCTAGAATTTAGAAAACCAAAAGTTATCTCTTATTTTTTCATGTATCATACCTCTTTAACAATTGAAAGAGAATAACATAATCATGCTGTTGCAGCATGGTTTCCAAAGGGTGTAGCTTAGCTCAACCACGGAAGAAAAAATCTTAAAAATAGATAAAATAACTTACTTTTCTAATATATTCTCATTGGAGCCTTTTTCTTCCATGGTCACTTCAGTAGGAGTGACAGGCTGTACACTTTCGGATGAATCAGCTGGAGGTGCACTGTAAAGAAATGAAAGCAATGGATCGGGTGCTGTATTGGACGAAGAGAGTGAAGACCACGACCTGGAAAGAAGAGACTGATAATGTGCATCATGCAACTCCTTCCTCAAGGAAGAAAGAGTTGAATAAGAGTCGCCTTTACCAAAATCTAATTTGTGGTTACTGTAATCATTGGTCAAGGAACACAACTCATGAACCTCAAAGCATCACAAGGTCTCAGAAACATAAAAGGGAGTTTTTCAGAGAGATTATTTACTAAGAGAAAGAGGATGTCATGAGAAACAATTCAAGCACAATGACATAATCTAGAACAGGTAGTTGAAATAAAAGGGGGAAAAAAAAGAAAGGAATAATTAAAATCTCCTACTCAAATGAAATAAAAGGATATCCTGAAAATATTCCCATGTTGTGCTGTTATGTGGTCAACCATGTTCATCCCTACTCTCTGAGCACAAACGGGACATACCTGCAATTATAAGCAATATTGATTAACTGATTTTAAACTCCTTTTATGTCAAAAGTGTAATTAAAACTAAGCTATCTTGAAGTGCCCTGATTATTCTGAGATTCAATAAGAACACTTCCGTCTGGTAAGACCAGCATCAACTATAATATATGGACACATATTAATGAAAGTTCTGTAAGCTATAATATACCCTGACTATGTACAAAGCCCTTATTCCTGCCAACTAGCCAACACGTACACAAAAAAAGGAGAGAGAATGGGTTCTGCCACCTTCAGTAAATTAAACCAAAGCACATATACCAAAAGGGACTCTACAAATATCATAAGAAAGTGGCCATTATGGTCCAATAATAAAAGACATTTCACCATTAAATGGATGAAGGTGGGAACAAATATTGTCCAGTGGCTTTAGCAATCATCTATGCACTACCAGTGATAGAAGAAATTATAAGTCATATAATTTGGAAAGGTGGATGAAGCAAATGATCACTTCTAAAGCTTCTACGAGTCAGAATGTGAAGGGGGTTGGGGATAAAATGAGTGACACTAGAGATATAGTGGTGAATAAGAAGGGCGTTGGGGATAAAGTGTATTCATGAATCTAAGTTTCCAGCTGGATTACCAAACACCATCAAGAATCATTCTTCTTCCCCAAATAGCAAAAGCATAGATAGCACTAAAACATGGATCCGTACAGTAGAATATTATATCGTTGACCGAGTTTAACTTCCAAGGGATTCTTTATGTTGGGTCAACTAAAGCAAACAGCCACTAAAGGATGCCTTCTTTTCTAACCATTATCCACGATCACCAAAGTAAAAGCATATCCAGGAAGACTAAAAACATTCCCTAAATATCAATTCTAACAATGGTTCAAAAAAAATATTTATGCCTAACAAAAATCCAGAAGGGGAGTGCATAGCATACCCCATATCCAGCTTCAAGATGATGCTCCTCGTCAATATGGCAGCACAAGCCCAGTAAATCGAAATCCTCCGAACAATACGGGCAGGGGTATTCCGTCATCAATTCGTCATCT
Source organism: Gossypium raimondii (assembly GCF_025698545.1). NCBI lineage: Eukaryota > Viridiplantae > Streptophyta > Magnoliopsida > Malvales > Malvaceae > Gossypium > Gossypium raimondii. Next base: position 53,133,245 of record NC_068575.1, read on the forward strand.
TCTTCAATCTCTTCAAAATCAATACAAAGATCTGCTTCCAAAATCAAGAACTCAACATTCAGTAACCACGTAAAACCTAGAAAACAAAAGAAATATAAAAAAAAATACTAACCACTTTGGGATTTAACAGTGGATTGATAGCTCCTGGATGAAGCTGAGAAGGCAAAGCTCCAAGTATCGTCCTCCATTGAAACTTAGATAACACTGTAAACTGTAGCTGGGTTTGATTGTAAAAGCGAAAGAATCCAACACGACTGCTTCTTAGATTCTCCTTTTCTATTCCTCTTTTTCTTCTGCCTTAACCTTTCTGGTTTAGGGACAAAGAGCGACTTAAATAGGAGGAAACTAACTTCGGGGAAAATAGGGGAAATTTTTGTATGTTTTCTTTTTTCGTTTTTATTTTACCCTTTTTTATAAGGTTGTAATTTGTACGAGAGAGCTGGAAACTTAGCCAACACGAATTCGGACTTTATGAAATGACCACCAGCTCCCGCCTATTTATCATTAACTACCCTCTTAACCAACCAACACTACACCATAGTTTATTATCTTTTTCCACATTTTTTTTAAAAATTCCCTAATTAATATAATATAATTATAAATATTTATAAAATAAAACAACAATAAATAATAAAATTGGAGGTACAAATGTAACATTGCACGTGTCCATATTTTACCCAAATAGAACTCAATCTCATTTACCTTAATTACCTTTTTATGCCAAAGTTCGGCTTTATTACTTAACTCACACATTGAGGTTCCTTAATGAGATGGAATTGCGGGTGCCGGCCGTGGCTGTTTTGTCTTTTTTATTTTATTTTTGCTTTTTTTAGTTTTTTATTTATTTGCACTTTTAGAAAGAGAAAGGTAATTTACATTCTTTTTTCAGGGAATTTTATATAATAATTACTACTTTTTTATTTCTTAAACAATGGCCGGTGGAGATTTTCTTTTAAATGTGCCTTTTTTTGTTAAGTAAAATAATATTTTAAAAAATTAATTACAAAAATATATAGGGTTTAGATTATCTACGAAAATCGGATGTTTTCTACTATGTTATTGGATGTCGTCAACCTATGAGGCGATACTGCTCTAAATTTTCCCCAAATGATCAACCAATTATGTCGTTCAAAAAAAAAAAACTTTGTGGTATCATCTAACACATTGGCGACATTGGTTTGAAATTAAAGAAATACATGTATTTTCTCCTAATTAATATACGGGTATAAAAAATTAATTTTTTTGTGGTGTCGCCTAATACATTGACAACACCGGTGTGATTTTTTTAAAAAATGTGGCAAAAGGGGTAAAAAAGACGAGAAAGAAAAAAAAGAGTTGATGTCAAAGGGTCCTGCCAACATGTCAGGTGGCACCGATTTAAAATTTAAAAAAAAAATTACAGTTGTGAAAAGAAAAAAAAAGAGATGAAAAGTGACTTTTAATGGATATTGCCTAATAGTGTGGTGGCACCAAAACCCCAATAAATACCCCTTCTCGGCCAAATAAAAAGTAAATTTCGATTGTTTATGGTTTCAAACAAAACGGGAGAGAAAAAACGAGTTGTTAGAAATCAAAATAAAAGATCAACAATATTTGTTTTTCATTTTAGAATTTAAGTTTTTTTTTTTCAAAAATCAAGTTTGAGTTGATAAGGTCAGTTTGTAATTATTTTTATGTAATTTTATTTTATTTTACTATTATGTATAATTATGTGACTATATATTGATATGAGATGCAAGTTATATTGTTTGATAAAAAGTGTTTTGTTGCTTTAAATTTGTATGATAATTTTAATAAGAACTAACATATATTTTTATTTTTAACTTATTTTATAAATTTAGTATCGAAGATGAATAACTAATTCTTCGTATACGTCCATTTTGATAGGGTAATTTTTCAAACAAAAGTTGGTTTCATATTTGAATCACGCCATCAAATAGAAACGAGGTTTAACAAGACTATAAAACTTAATGAAATCAAATAAAAGATTAGTGCAAAAATTGCTCGATGTTGTGGGAGGAGGATGTCTAGACTATTCTACAAATTTCCAATTTCATCCAATCCGTACAAATAGAGGGAGATGGAACTTCTAAAGGATGATGACGTAGAGACTATGACCGCACTATATTGCTCTCCTGGTAACATTGAACTAGTTGAGATGTTTGCTGAGTTAGCGGATGTTGAGCCCGTACAAAATGTCACCATGTTAAATCAATAATATAGAGTTCATGACCTCGTATACAGATGTTTTGAGAGTGTTTGTCAACAGGCAATCTTCTGTACATGGGTTTGATTTTGATCTGAATGTTGGGTAGGTAAAATCATGCGATTATGGAGTAACATCGACATGGGGTGACAATCCACACAATGCTCTTATTGTGTATAATAACCCTCATTTAGGTCCCCATTTATGGATACATCCATTAGTGTTTGGTACTGATGTATATGTGAAAATGGATCCAATAATGATGGTGGTTTTGATCATTAGGGTGAAGATTTTAGTGATCCCAATCTCGATGAGGTCCTAGATGATATCAACGACAAAGGCGCAGACGATGATGATAATGTATACGCCCTTCTGCTCGAGAACCTGACACATGGCATTGTTATACAAAATGATCCTTTAGGCCACATGTTGAGCGTAGATCCCGATGTTGTGTATGCATCCGGTTCCCTGAATACCCGGATATAATACCTTTCCATAGGTTGGCACCAAATCCCGAATCAAAAAAGTTGGTTGTAGGTCAACAATTCCCAAACAAGAAGGAATGTGTATTTGTCATCAAGAAGTATAACATGAAAGTGTCGATGGACTACAAAGTTGTTGTATCTAAACTAACATTATATATCGGGAATGTTGGAGGCTTGTAGAAGGTTGCAACCGGTAGGTATGAGTTGTATTGATGTAGAGGTCACAATTGTGGGAGATTTAGAAATATGTAGGGCCTTGTACATGCATTGCTGCACAAATGACACAAGATTATAGGAAACTTGATGCAAAATAATCTATAATCGCATCATGTCACTGGTGAAAGACATGCCCACTATTCCTATATCGGTCTTAGACTGCTCATGGATCGGGCTACCGGTCCAGTGTAGGTCCTCTCGAAATTTGGGAGGGTTTGGGTAAAATATTAGGCCTGAAAAATGTGTTTAGGCCAAAAAAAATATGCTCATTTAAAATATGGGTCAAACTAGGGTTTGGACATTTTAGGCTCAAGCTGGTCCATTTTAAGTTTATAATTATTTATATTATGTTATTTAGAACACATTAAAAAATAAGTATATACTAAATATATAATACTACTCTAATGTAAACATTAAAAAACTTTAAGATGACTACATAAAATATAATATATAAAATAATTAAATATTAAAATAATATAATATAAATATTTAAAATTTTAAAAATAATATGGGTGAGCCTAGAATGAGCTTGGGTTAGTCTTTTGTAAATATGGATAGGTTTGGGCAAAATTTTAAGCCCATATTGCGAGTTAAGTTTGGACTTGAGCAAATGAAAATATGTTAATATCATGCTTAAACATGGCTCAATCCGACCCATGAGCACCTTTAATCGGTCTTGATTGCTGACATGCAATCTCGATTTCAATACAGAGTGTTAGACAGGAAAGCAAGGTAGGATAAACAGATGGCGATGGAACAATTGTATGGTGATTGAGATGTGTGTACAATGAACTTCATGTTTGATATGGTGCCCTAAGTGTAATATATACGTTTGTAAACTTGTATTTTTTTGAACAAATTGGTTAATAAAACAATTCATGGATTACATTAATATACTTTGTATAATGTCCTTATGTGACTTTTGTATGCAAAGTAAAATAGAAGCAAATATTGGCTCATTGGTTGTCTAATATTTAAACTAATACTAAGCGGTATTATGTGATTGGATCATAATACAGAAAGATAACTTGTATTAACAGACAAACCTGAACCTAAACATGTTCTTAATTTAATCGTAATGAGCAAAGCGATTGAAAGACTAATAAGTCGTCAATCAAGTCCAATTGGGGAGATGCCTTGTCTTAGGCATCGGAGCGAATGACTCCTAGAAGATAGAGACATAGATGTAACTAACTAGATTGACAATACATGAAACTGGACCCAAGAATAATTGACCCTGAATCAGTTTATGGATTTATTCACTTGTGACGTTCAAAGTGTGAGATACCTTAATCTCGAATGGATGATGGACTATGTATGTGACTCATATACTTTAATGTAAGTAAAAGCTTGAGTTCAAATAGATAATGAATCAAAAGTTGGTGTGTTGGGTATACGGCTTTTGCAAAGATATAGTGTCATTCACAACAATTGGAACTCATAGCCGAGATATTGGTAAATGATATCCTTTTATAGGCATTACATGGTAAATGAAAAGTGTAAATGCCCAATTTTACCGGGCCCATCAAAAATAAACCAAGAAATAAAAAAAGTCCAAAATATTTACAAGCCCAAAAGAAAAATTATTACAAACCTAAAATAAAAACCCTAGCCCAAACAATTACAAGCCCACAACCTAAACTAATTGAAACCCTAAGTTCCCCATATGTGCAGACCCTCACCTCGGTCTCGCTCGCTCGTCTCCCGAGGCCTAACCCTTCATTTGTCTGCCTTACACTAAAGCGACAAAGGCGCTCTTCTCCGCCTCACAACACTTGCAAAAATGATGAAAAGAAAGCATAAACAATAAGAATAAACGAAAAAGAAGCAAAGACAAATGAAGTAGCAAGGGTAGTAGCAAACAGAGTATAAAAAAAGTAAAACATGTATCAATCGGCTATAAAAGCCACGAATCCATGTAATATTTTGGGGACAAGATATACACATGAGAATAATCAAAAGCAAGCAGATAATTTCAAAAGGTAGCAATTTTGTTTTTGAAGTAAAGAAATAATAGTAAGTAAATAAAAGAAAGGAAATGGTTACCTTAATCGCCATAGTCGGAGTTTTCTCCAGTCTGGAGGGTGGCCGAGTCTGTGGTTCGCTGAAAATCTCGTCGGCGGCCACTGGGAACCAAAATGTCCCTTCGTTTTTTTTCTTTCTCTTTCAAAATTTTGGTGGGTTTTTGGGCATTTTGGTTTTAAATCGGGGTCGAGGGTAGAAAAACAATAAAAAGGGTTTTTTTTTATTTTGTCGACCATCGTGGATGGCGGTCACGGCGGAGCCCGGCTACCCCGACAATCGGATGTAGGATTGGTTCAAAGAATAAAATAGGAAGACTTTCAGTATTTTTAAAAAGAGGAGAAATAAAATTTTTGAAGAATTTTTGGCTTAAATAACCTAGTGAAACGACGCCATTTCACTCAGCCCCCCAAACACCCAAAACGACGTTGTTTTGGAGGGCCAACCCGAGATCCGACCCAGGACCCCTAAGATCCGCGTGTTTTTAGACGAAGGGTCTAATTACGCATTTAGCCCTTTTGCTTTTTTAGTTTTTAATCCATCTTTTTTTGTTTTTAATTGCACCTATAATTTTATTTTATTTCATTTTAGTCCTTAAATGAACGATGCCATTTTGGGACAGGAATAATTTCCCATTTAGCCCTTGTTATATTTCACGCATTTTGTTTTGATCCTTATTTCTATTTTATTAATTTTTTGTGATTTATAATTTGTACCCTAATTTCATTCGATTTCAATTCAATCTTTAGTCTATTTAAGTTCAACTTTTATTATTTTAAACAGTTTCATTTATTATTTTGTTTGATTTATTTATTTATTTATTTTCAAATTTATGGATACATCCATTAGTGTTTGGTATGATGTATATGTGAAAATGGATCCAATAATGATGGTGGTTTTGATCATTAGGGTGAAGATTTTAGTGATCCCAATCTCGATGAGGTCCTAGATGATATCAACGACAAAGGCGCAGACGATGATGATAATGTATACGCCCTTCTGCTCGAGAACCTGACACATGGCATTGTTATACAAAATGATCCTTTAGGCCACATGTTGAGCGTAGATCCCGATGTTGTGTATGCATCCGAGTTCCCTGAATACCCAGATATAATACCTTTCCATAGGTTGGCACCAAATCCCGAATCAAAAAAGTTGGTTGTAGGTCAACAATTCCCAAACAAGAAGGAATGTGTATTTGTCATCAAGAAGTATAACATGAAAGTGTCGATGGACTACAAAGTTGTTGTATCTAAACTAACATTATATATCGGGGAATGTTGGAGGCTTGTAGAAGGTTGCAACTGGTAGGTATGAGTTGTATTGATGTAGAGGTCACAATTGTGGGAGATTTAGAAATATGTAGGGCCTTGTACATGCATTGCTGCACAAATGACACAAGATTATAGGAAACTTGATGCAAAAATAATCTATAACTGCATCATGTCACTGGTGAAAGACATGCCCACTATTCCTATATCGGTCTTAGACCTGTTCATGGATCGGGCTACCAGTCCAGGCCCGTAGGTCCTCTCGAAATTTGGGAGGGTTTGGGTAAAAATATTAGGCCTGAAAAATGTGTTTAGGCCAAAAAAAAATATGCTCATTTAAAATATGGGTCAAACTAGGGTTTGGACATTTTAGGCTCAAGCCTGGTCCATTTTTAAGTTTATAATTATTTATATTATGTTATTTAGAACACATTAAAAAAATAAGTATATACTAAATATATAATACTACTCTAATGTAAACATTAAAAAAACTTTAAGATGACTACATAAAAATATAATATATAAAATAATTAAATATTAAAATAATATAATATAAATATTTAAAAATTTTAAAAATAATATGGGTGAGCCTAGAATGAGCTTGGGTTAGTCTTTTGTAAATATGGATAGGTTTGGGCAAAATTTTAAGCCCATATTGCGAGTTAGGCTGGACTTGAGCAAACAGAAAATATGTTAATATCATGCTTAAACATGGCTCAATCCGACCCATGAGCACCTTTAATCGGTCTTGATTGCTGACATGCAATCTCGATTTCAATACAGAGTGTTAGACAGGAAAGCAAGGTAGGATAAACAGATGGCGATGGAACAATTGTATGGTGATTGAGATGTGTGTACAATGAACTTCATGTTTGATATGGTGCCCTAAGTGTAATATATACGTTTGTAAACTTGTATTTTTTTGAACAAATTGGTTAATAAAACAATTCATGGATTACATTAATATACTTTGTATAATGTCCTTATGTGACTTTTGTATGCAAAGTAAAATAGAAGCAAATATTGGCTCATTGGTTGTCTAATATTTAAACTAATACTAAGCGGTATTATGTGATTGGATCATAATACAGAAAGATAACTTGTATTAACAGACAAACCTGAACCTAAACATGTTCTTAATTTAATCGTAATGAGCAAAGCGATTGAAAGACTAATAAGTCGTCAATCAAGTCCAATTGGGGAGATGCCTTGTCTTAGGCATCGGAGCGAATGACTCCTAGAAGATAGAGACATAGATGTAACTAACTAGATTGACAATACATGAAACTGGACCCAAGAATAATTGACCCTGAATCTGTTTATGGATTTATTCACTTGTGACGTTCAAAGTGTGAGATACCTTAATCCTGAATGGATGATGGACTATGTATGCGTGACTCATATACTTTAATGTAAGTAAAAGCTTGAGTTCAAATAGATAATGAATCAAAAGTTGGTGTGTTGGGTATACGGCTTTTGCAGTATATAGTGTCATTCACAACAGTGGAACTCATAGCCCGAGATATTGGTAAATGATATCCTTTTATAGGCATTACATGGTAAATGAAAAGTGTAAATGCCCAATTTTACCCGGGCCCATCAAAAAATAAACCAAGAAATAAAAAAAAAGTCCAAAAATATTTACAAGCCCAAAAGAAAAATTATTACAAACCTAAAATAAAAAACCCTAGCCCAAACAATTACAAGCCCACAACCTAAACTAATTCAGAAACCCTAAGTTCCCCATGCGTGCCGCACCCCTCACCTCGGTCTCGCCGCTCGCGCCTCGTCCCGAGGCCTAACCCTTCATTTGCTGCCTTACACTAAAACGACAAAGGCGCCTCTTCTCCGCCTCCGTCAACACTTGCAAAAATGACAGAAAAGAAAGCATAAACAGCGCAATAAACGAAAAAGAAGCAAAGACAAACAGAAGTAGCAAGGGTAGTAGCAAACAGTAGTATAAAAAAAAGTAAAACATGTATCAATCGGCTATAAAAAGCCACGAATCCATGTAATATTTTGGGGACAAGATATACACATGAGAATAATCAAAAGCAAACAGATAATTTCAAAAGGTAGCAATTTTGTTTTTGAAGTAAAGAAATAATAGTAAGTAAATAAAAAGAAAGGAAACTGGTTACCTTAATCGCCATAGTCGGAGTTTTCTCCAGTCTGGAGGGTGGCCGAGTCTGTGGTTCGCTGAAAATCTCGTCGGCGGCCACTGGGAACCAAAATGTCCCTTCGTTTTTTTTCTTTCTCTTTCAAAATTTTGGTGGGTTTTTGGGCATTTTGGTTTTAAATCGGGGTCGAGGGTAGAAAAACAATAAAAAGGGTTTTTTTTTATTTTGTCGACCATCGTGGATGGCGGTCACATGAGCCCGCTACCCCGACAATCGGATGTAGGATTGGTTCAAAGAATAAAATAGGAAGACTTTCAGTATTTTTAAAAAGAGGAGAAATAAAATTTTTGAAGAATTTTTGGCTTAAATAACCTAGTGAAACGACGCCATTTCACTCAGCCCCCCAAACACCCAAAACGACGTTGTTTTGGAGGGCCAACCCGAGATCCGACCCAGGACCCCTAAGATCCGCGTGTTTTTAGACGAAGGGTCTAATTACGCATTTAGCCCTTTTGCTTTTTTAGTTTTTTAATCCAGTCTTTTTTTTTGTTTTTTAATTCGTACCCTATAATTTTATTTTTATTTCATTTTAGTCCTTAAATGAACGATGCCATTTTGGGGACAGGGAATAATTTCCCATTTAGCCCTTGTTATATTTCACGCATTTTGTTTTGATCCTTATTTCTATTTTATTAATTTTTTTGTGATTTATAATTTGTACCCCTAATTTCATTCCGATTTCAATTCAATCTTTAGTCTATTTAAGTTCAACTTTTATTATTTTAAACAGTTTCATTTATTATTTTGTTTGATTTATTTATTTATTTATTTTCAATTTTAATCAAATTTTTATTAGTATTCACTTATTTATTTACTTATTATCTCCTTTATTATTTTTTAATTTCAAATTGGCTTGTATTTTCCATTTATTGTGCATTCTTTTATTTATATTATTTTATCTTTTATTATTGTTATTATTACTCCATTATTTACTTACTTACTTATCACTTTTTTGTATATAAACTCTAAAAATTATTTATTAGTATTATTTTTATTATTTTGTTATTATTAATATTATTATTACTATTATTATTATCATTTTCATTATTATCATTGTTCATTATGCATATTAGTATCATGATTTATTATTGTTATTATATTGTATATTTTATTATACATATTATGCCATTATTACTACAAATTTTTGTCACATTATCATTACTCGCTAAGCATGACATTTTCTTTCTTACTTTTTAGTCGTTTTTTTATATCATACCCGAATAAATTAAATATATATCATTTTAAGTGTCATATTAATTTTTATCCAATACATAAAAAAAAAGGAAAATTTTAAAATTAAGGCAATGTTCCGTATTTGGAGATCCGGGAACTCGTGCCCTAACTTACAGGGTTCGACTTTCTCTTTGAACCAAGATAACCGAACATTCCTTTTAAAATTAAAACATATGAGATTTTAATTAAGATATTTTCAAAAATCTAAGGTATTGTGTCCTAACTTACGGGGCATGGTCTTTCTTTTCGATTAACTCAAAATAAGGCATTTTTCATTTAATTTAATTTAGTTAAATCGTATCTTAATAACATTATGCAAAAAGGAATCGTATTTTAAAATCTCCTCAAATTTTCAATTCTCGACACTAAAGATGCCAATTAATCAACTAGGTACCAATTTTGGGCGTAACGAGGGTGCTAATTCTTCCTTGTGCATAACCGACTCTCTAACTCATTTTCTAGATTTTAGTAGACTTAAAAGTATTGTTTTAGTAAATCGAACCGTTTATCAAAATGATCAAATTATGAGGTGATCCGATCACACCTCATAAAAAAAGATTAGTGGCAACTCCCATTTTCATTTTTAAATAAAAATTTGATTTCAAAAAAATGGTTTTGACAAAAAGTAAACATTACCATGAGTTGTTCGTATTTGTTATGAATGACTTGATTACTATTTGATAGTAATTGACTTTTCATGAAAGAAGATATAATGGTTACCACGAGATAAAGTAGAGTCATATTGGGAGAGCAGATTTACCCCAAAGAGATTAAAAATATCCTATAAGGGTAACACGCTTATGACAAGGTCATTGGACAAGCACTGATCGAGTTGCTTTTGTAACAATTTGTCATTAGGGAGAGCTCAATCGCGATACTATAGTGGACTGACTTCGTGACAATATGAGTTTATAATTAATAGGTGAAAAGTTTGAACTTAATTATAAATCATTTGAGTCCTAATCAGATATATCCAATCGATGTCTCCGCTAGCTCATTGAAACAAAAAAAAATAAATTGCATGTAAAATCAAATAAACATAAATAAATAAAAATGGTAAAGTTAGAAAAATGGAAAATATTTGGAAATGAATGTGGTTTTCTCTAAATGAAAATGAATTAAAATTTAATTTATGGTTTTTGAATTATTATTTATTTAATTAAATAATTGAAGTTCAAAATAGAATTAAATTAATTGGTCATTGTGAATTCGTTGAATGTTGAAATATTAAATATATTTTCTCACGATTCTTTTACGGTAAAGTTGCAATTATTTTAATGAAATTAGAATTGGGTTGATAAAATTATTTAGTTAAGAATTTAATTAATTAATTAATTTAAATTAATTAATTATGTTTATTTTAGGAAATAGAAAAACAAGTATTGGATTAGACTGAATTATAAAATACTGGATTAAATGTCCAAGAAGTACTTATAATTAGACTCGATACGGAAGAGGCCCAAAAGCCCCCCCCATGTTGATACATGGGATGGCAAATCCTAATTTATTTAACTAGGGTTATCACCCCTCTCTCTCCTAGTTAAATTAGGATTTTATTTTTCTATTGAAATAGATTTCTACTAATTCAACAAGGGCTTCACTTTTTCTCTGTATAAATAGATGGCACTGATAGAGTTAAATACACAAATTTGAGATATAGTTATTCTGCCCAAAAATAGTGAGAATTTATTTTCTAAGTATAAATTCTATTGTTCGGAATAACAATTATACTAGTTTCTATTAAAAGGAGGTTTGTTTTTCATTGAAATGTAACGACCCGATAGTCACAGGTATCGAAAAGTGTATTTTTGGGTCTCCATTTTCGTAAAACGGATTCATAAGTATTTATTAAAAATATTTACGAAGTTATTAGTTGTGTGGTTAATTAGGTTTTGGTTAGGTGAATTTGTATAAATTAAGAGTAATTAGGTATAGGGATTAAATTGTATATAGGGTGAAAGTTGAATTATAGATTAAAGAAAAGTAAAGGGACTAAATAAGCAATTAAACCTTATTCCAACAAGTGGATAGTGTTGGTGAATACATGTGTAAAAATAATATACATATGTATATAATAATAAAATATGTATTACTTAATATTTAAGTATATATATTATATTATTATAATAATAAAGTAAATGAAATAATAATAAAACAAAATAAATAAGTAATTAAAACAAAACAAATAAAGAAATAGAAAAGAATAGAAAGAAACAAAATTGAAACGAAACAGAGAAGGAAAGAAAGAAAAGAAAAGAGAAAGAAAGGAGAAAAGTTAGGGTTTCAAGGGTTCAAATCTCAATTGGTTAGTTAATTTAGTTTCTTTTCTTGTAATTTTATGTTTTTGAAATCCCGGTATTAAATACTACTCAACCTATGTCAAAATTTTAAAAATTATTGAGTTTTTAAATGTTTTTATATTGAATAATTTGAGTATTGGGGATTAAATTGATGATTTTAAGTTAGAAATGAAAAAGGATTGAATTGTAGAATAAATTATAAATTTTGAGTATTAGGGACTAAATTGTGAAAATTGTGAAATTTAGGGATTTAAGTGAAATTAGAGAATTAAATCTAGTTTAAAGTGGAAATTAAATGAAAATATATAATTAATTGTGAAGAAATAAAGTTAGTCTCGATTTGGGGACTAAATTGGAATTTAAGCAAATGTTGAATAAAAATTGAAAATATTCAATGTGAAATTGAATTGTATTGTATTAGTAAATTTTAATTGTTTTAATTTTGCAACTAACGTTGTGCCGGAAACCTCGACTAAGAATGGAAAAGATAAAGTCAACGAGGAATAGCTCGGAAATTCTGGTTTGTATTTCTATAATCCGAAACTAGTTATTAATTGTTGTAATTTTCATTTAATGTATATGGTAAGTGTTGAGGTAAGTAATTGATATTTTGATAATTGATTGAATGAATTGAATTGGTAGATATATATTGAATAGATTAATTTTTAATTGAAATGATTATATGTGTAATTATGTGATTATATAAAAAATCAGTATTGGATATTGATTATATCTGAAATGCGAAATTAAACCTTATTAACTGTATCGGGCAGAGTCAGATATAGATGGCATGCCATAGGATTGGACGAGTTTAGGGATTTCTTCGACTTCGAGTCGATGAGACACTGGGTGTCAATTTACTACTTCAGATTAATTCGATGAGGTACTAGGTGTCGATTTACTTTAGTTTAGCTGATAAAACACTGGGTGTCAATTTATTTCTTCAAATTATCCGATGAGGTATTGGGTACCAAACTAGTGTGTTTTGGTTGGGTCTGTGTATCCGTCAGAGTCCGAGTCGTGTTAATAGGGGTAATTAAATGAAATGATACTATGATTGGTATTGGAAAACATTGAATGTGAAATGAAAATGAGACACATGAATTGTATTTTATATTATGAAAAGCTATTTGAATAGAAAATATGATATTTGAAATAGCAAGTGAAGAGAATTGGATATGTTATGAATGATGAGTTTATGAAATTGATTAATTGAATGATTAATGTTGCGGTGTGATTAAATGTATATATTGTAATATCTTGCCTTTAAATTATTCGGATTATAGAAATACCACTGCGTTTATACTCAGCGTATGGTTTTGTTTTCCATGCGCGGGTTAGGTACTTAAGTTTGATTACCGATTCAGTATTCATCAACGATCCCGAACTCAAAACGTGGTGATGTTTATCTCTTTTTGTGTCGGCATGTACCTAGGGCGTCTAAATGTTAAATATTTTGTGGATTGATTGTAAATAAGATTATAAGTTAATATTGGTTGGTTATATACATATGAGTATGTGTTATGTTAAGGCTATAATATGGCATGTTTTAAATTAGTGCATAAATGAATATGATATAGGCAAATAAGAATGAATTTGGTATCTTTACAATTTTGATTTGAAAAAATGTTTAAATTAATATGTTTTGATAATATAATTGTGGTACCTATGAGGTACATTGGTTAGACATCTAGGTTGATTATTTTGACATGTTTTGAAGGTATTTGATCGTATTTTGAATTGGTTGAATAAATGATTTTAAAGTTGCTTGGTGTTCAAGATTTCAGGGGATTGGTAAACTTGATGTCTAAGGTTTATTTTAAGTTCACACGGCCAGACACACGAGCGTGTGACTAGACTGTGTGAGACACACGACTAACACATGGGCGTGTAATTTAGCCGTGTGTCTCCTGCAACTTAAAAATTTCAAAATAGAATGCTCAGGTATTTTCACATGAGCAGAGACACGGGCGTGTGTCTCAGCCGTGTGTGGCACATGGCCTAGCACACAGGCGTGTTGCTTGGCCGTGTGACATAAGTCAATGAGCACCCAATTTTGGACATGACCTAAGATATGGGTGTGTCTCTTGACCGTGTGAGCCACACGGCCTGGCTACACGGGCGTGCATCCCCTATTCCTTTAAAAAATTTTGATGTTTTCGAAAAAATTTTCTAAGTACCCGGTTTAGTCTCGATTTGTTTCTAACACATATTTTGGGCCTCGAAGGCTCATTAAAGAGACGATATGATTAATTTATGATATGTATGTTAAATGTTATATATAATGTCTGTATTTGATCTGAAAAGTCAGGTAATGCTCTGTAACCCTGTTCCGGCGACAGATAAGGGTTAGGGGGTGTTACATGAAAGTGAAATAAAGTAAAAACTTTCTAGTTTTGTGTTTGATTCGAATTCGTTTGAACCTACACTCGAAGTAGTTTGTAGTACGAGAATAGCAAAGAATGTCGTTCAATTGAAAGCCAAGAATGACAAGATTCATCTAGATAAAAACACAAGTGTAATTTCGATAAAGGGTTTATTGTTATGAATACAAAAAATTGGCTCGGTTTTCAAAATTTTAATTTTTTACTGTGCAAAAAAACCATTTTCGAACCAAATTTTTTTCAACACTTCAAGGGTGGTTAGCTTAATACAAGAGTACGCGCCAATGACTATGGTTGACTTGCAAACACTGCCTGCTTACGGTTCGGATAACCAACTAGATCCAGGAAAAATAATTTTTCCACCGCTTGTTATGAACATTCGCTCCATGCATTAGAGTCTTTCCCTACTATAAACCGCTTATACAAGTTGATGGAACTTGGTTTTATGGGAAATATACACAAATCCTCCTTATTGCGATTGCACAAGACGATAACCAAAACGTATTATTGATAGCCTTTGCCATTGTGGAAGGTGAGAACATGGAATCGTTGCAATTTTTCATGACGGACTTGTGGAGGCATGTTGTAATACAAGAAAATATTTGCATTATTTTCGATCAACCAGAGAGGCTAATTGTGATGATTAGGCGTTCTGATGTTTTATTGCGATTAACTTCTATAGGGACTTCAAGAATGCAGATTAGCGTAAACAAGCCATGTACATGGGTAATTCAATGATCATGTTTTTTTTTAATCTTTTGAATACATTTAGAAACTCAAAAGAAACATAACAAGTTATATAGAAATATGTACGCAGGGTTTGGGCTAGAATAACATCATTTCAAACAGATGATGGTGAGGCTTCAGGATAAAACGAACAGTGATGTGCACGACTAGTTTAATAGGATAGAGTCATATCAATGGGCTCAATGTTTTATTGACGTGTCTCGTTATGGACATATGACCACCAACCTCATAGAGTCTGTTAATGTAGTGTTGAAGTGTACACGGCATCTGCCCATTTCAGATGTTTTCTCAGCTATATTTTACAGGCTAACAACCTTAATCCAAGAATGGGGGAGAAACAAGCAAATCAGATGGAGGCGGGACACATTCACTGTGAGGAGGTTAGGAAAACAACGACAGTCAACATACAAAGAGCAAGGTCAATGTCCATACAACTATATTCTGACACTTGGAAATTTTGCAGGTGATAGAGTTTACCGACCATCGAGCATGTATCTGGGCCATGTTCTACGGAGTTGATCTCTGAAACAGTCGGTGCGGCTACGGGAGGTTCCAGACTTTTTAATACACATGTTCACACGTTGTTGCAACATGTGAATGGACCAATGTCGATTGTTACCAATATATCGGTGAGGTGTACACGTTGGAACACACATTACGTATTTGGTAAAACGAGTTCCCCATCTTCAGGGATGTTTCGACATGAGAAATGTCTTCGCCTACATTTGAGTTGCTCATAAGCTTAGGCAACATAAGGTGCCCAAAGGTCAGCCACAAGCCAACATGATTCAAAATGACATGGACTTCCATCTTAGACAATCGCCGTAGTCAATGTGAATATAAATTTATGTACCTAACGTTTGAATGTATTTTAAACATTATATGTTGTATTTTATTGTTGAATTATAAATGTAAAATAAGTATGAAACAAACACAAATTAAATAACAAAATAACAACAAATAAAGAAATCAACAAATAACAACAAAAAGAAGTAAATAAAATAAATAAATAAATTGATAGGAAGAAACTTTTTGAATTACAATTTTTAATTTAAACAATTTATTAATTATATTTGTTTCTAAAAAATATTTGTTCCTATAAATAATTATAAAAATAATTTTAAAAAAATGAAGGAAAAATGAAACATTGTTACAAATTCAAATAAAGTTTATTAGAAAAAAAATGGAACAATTACTTCACATTTACATGTATCAAAATTGATGGCTGGATGGAGTTTTTCGTTGGGTGAAATGTTGTGATGGCCTTCATTGACGTTTGGGTTGTTCGCAACAGCCAATCAAGAGTTTAATGTTTTCCTCACCTGAACCCACATTCTTATCATCTATTAATGAACCTAAAGGTGTATCAAAGTAACACGAAAATTTGTATGTCCTAAAGGTTTGACCAAGAGGTGTGGAGTACTGGGTGCAAAGCTAAACATATCAACTATCATTTATGACCCTTATGGTTGATAATCAAGATTGGAATCGGGCATCTCCGAACAATAGGAGTAGCCTTGGAACTCTGGCGCAAAATTGTCATTGTGCAAAGAACTACCCTTTGGTTGTGTTTGTGTCATCGCAGGTTCGAGCTCGAGAGCAAGATGCAGATGTCTTTGGTGAGGATGAGAGTGATTTGATCCACTTTGCTAATGTCCCTCTCGGTGCATGTGTCTAGGGATTACCATTGTTATAGTGACATGAACAAAATAACATAACTAAAATAATTACATGACATTAATATAATATTATTTTGAAAAAAATACCTCCTCCCCGACGTATGTCTCAATAATTTTTTGTATACAATGAGAGTTTTTGACTTTCCAATCCCCGGACAAGTACATCATCTGAAAATAAATTAAACTTGTTAGATAACATTTTCATAGAAAATAATTCTTAATCGATGTTTAAATTTTTTTTTTACCTATTTATTTACAAGGGGGAAAATGTATTGTTGATGACTGAATGATGCCAAAAATAGAATGTTGTATAGTACCCATGATTGCAGCAGTAGCAAGCACCCACCTATATATTGTGCATCGTGCTTTGTCGCTTGACAAAGCTCACAGTAAAGCGTTGCTAATACCGCTGAACCCCAACTATACGGACGAGCAACTTGAAAATCAACCAACAGAGTTAAGTACATCAGATGGACTTTATTATTACATGAACCCAACATGAGTATCCTTTATTAGCTTTAGTATATAAGCATGAGCAACGCATATCTTCTCCCACTCAAAGACAATATTCGGTAAGGTTTCAAATTTTTGTTTGAGTCAGGAAAATTAGTAAGCTTAGCATCACCATCACCCAATGATCGCACAAGCAACTAATAGCAAAGTAACGCAGGTTCGATCATTTTACTTAAACTCGTGACCACAACATTGTCAACTGGGAGACCAAGTTGCAATGCAACATCTTTTAAGGTAATGGTGCATTTCCTTCACGACAAATGAAACGCATGAGTCTCTAGGTGCCACCTCTCAATCAAGACGGATATTAAGTTGGCCCTAAGCTCAAATGTCATAATCAATGCCGCTGCTCCAAATCCTGCAACATACAAATAGGGGAAAATACGTTTTTCTGGTCGTTAGCTCGGACCATGGACACATGCTCCCAATACGCGGTACTCACCTTGTCCATAACAAATTACCATATTAATTAAATGTCAATTAAAAAAATAATGACAAACAAATTTATAAAATACCCGTGAATAACAAGTAGCAATTTTTTTTACCAGCACATATTAATCATCATGGCAATGTTATCGGATGTTTTGATCAATGAGCCTATTTTACACAAATAAAATTGAATGAACATATCATTTTAAAACAAACACTTCCACCTAGAGGTGCTCATGGGCCGGGCGGCCCGCCCGAAATATGGGAGGGTTTGGGTAAAAAATATGGGCTTGGGCAAAAAAACAAGGCCCGTTTAGAAAACAGGCCGAGCCTCGGCCACCACTTTTTTGGCCCGAGCCCGGCCCGGCCCGGCCCAATATAATAAATATATTTATTTTTAAATTTTTTTAATTTTAAAATATTTTTAAAATACTTTTTATTATTTTTTAATTTTAAAATACTTTTTAATTTTTTTAATTTTAAAATATTTTTAAAATACTTTTTTTAATTTTTAAAATAAATTTTTGGTATTTATTAAAAAAAATAGGCCGGGCCGGGCTTATAATTTTTTCCCGAGCCAGGCCTAGGTAAAATTTTAGGCCCATATTTTGGACCGGGCCCGGACCGAAATTTTTTATGAGCCCGGCCCGAACCCGGCTCGGCCCGGCCCATGAGCACCTCTACTTCCACCTAATTTAGCAAAACCCGTTTTTGTAAATAACTTTTTTTAAAATAAAATTTTCACATAATAAGTGACAGGTGCAATTTATATATAAGTGACAGGTGGGAGGCATAGATTTTACCTTCCATAAGTGAGGTGCAATTTATATATAAAGAAAAAAGATTTCGAAAATTAATTTTCTAAACACCGTGAATAAAGAAAAAGAAAAAGTCTTTCCAAGAAGCATAAGTCCTTAGGTGTTAACAAAAAGCTAAAAATATAATAAAAATTTATTTAGTATACAAAGTAAGGCCCAAATGACCATAAAGGTCCAACAAGTGAACGTTGGCTGTTTGCAGTGGCGGATGAAGTTTAGGCGGTCACATTAGGCCCGGGTCAGATCAACGAGGAACGCGGATCCGTCTTGACGGTTGTGGTTAGTGGACCGGAGTACGGAGAGAGATTTGTTGAGAATTCAATTCAAAGCTTTTACCATCTTCAACCGTTCCCTCTCTCACTTTCTCATTCCAAAAACCCTCAAAAAAGAAGAAGAAAAGATCCAAAATTATTAGCTTGTAATTCATCCTCCTTCCCCGGTCATTTCATTTCCGATTCCCAACGAGATCGGTACCCGTTGGTCTTTGTTCCCTAATGGCTACCAGAAATCGGACCGTCCAGTACAAAAAAACCAGGGATGCAGTGAAGAGCGTTCGAGCTCCTCTCTCTTCCTCAGCATCCAGTTCCGGCGGTCCGGTTATTGAAATGGTTAATGCTTCTTTCCTTCGCTCCAATCGCTCTTCCTACGCTCCTCTCAGCACTGAAGAAGACCCTGGTCCTTCAAGGTAACCGATTTTCTCTCTTAATTCTTTTTCTTCATTAAAATAAAGTAATTGTATTTGCTTAATAATTTCTATCAATATCTTTTTTTATTTTATTTATTATTGCGGTAGTGGCGCGTTTACGATAGGTTTACCGCCGTCGTGGGTCGACGATTCGGAAGAAATAGCGGCTAATATTCAACGAGCTAAGGCGAAGATGGCGGAGTTAGCCAAAGCTCATTCCAAGGCTTTAATGCCTTCATTTGGAGACGGCAAAGAAGATCAACGCGCGATTGAGGTTTTGACCAAAGAAATTACAGATCTATTAAGGAAATCTGAGAAGCGATTGCGAAATCTTTCGAACAACGGATCTTCCGAGGATTCCACTCTCCAAAAAAACGTACAGGTAAATACTAATAATTCTCGTTCTTGAACAATGTGGATTCTTTGTCCTAGCTTCACTTATAGATCATGAGAATTTGGTATAAATTAATCTCTGATTATTTATGCAGTGATTTACTTCTTTATTTTTTTGTTAAATTCCTCTTTCGGCAGCGTTCGCTCGCAACAGACCTTCAGACCCAATCCGTGGAGCTGCGGCGGAAACAATCAACTTATTTGAAACGGCTACAAAAGCAAAAAGAGGTTTGTTTGGATTGTGTTTTGGTTAGGTTCAGGTTAATCTCTATGAAGCTTGCCACTGCAATGCACGATGGTTGTTTGCCCTGCTTAACTTTGTATATGTATTTGTTTTATGGTGTTGGAACAGGATGGTGCTGACTTGGAGATGAACTTGAATGATAACAGATATCGATTGGACGACGATGACTTCGGTGGCATGGTAAGCCCTTTCCTTATTTGTACTTAGTTTTGCTACTGTTTCAGTAGGTGGAATTATTAGGCTGTACTAGGTGTTAAGGCCTACGGGATTTCAATTTCTACTACCAATTGAGTGATGCTTTTGTAGAAATCTATATGTCAAACTCAGCTGAAGTGTAAATTGTGGATACTTTTGTTATTGGAATTTGCTTTGAACAAAGTTCACGTGTTTTGGAAATGTTTTGGTATATGATTGATTGCAAGGACTGAAAAAATTATGATGGTCTACTACTCCAGTACAAACAACATGATGGGTGATTAATGCAGGGTTTTAATGAGCACCAAATGAGCAAGCTGAAGCAGAGTGAGTTCTCAACTGTAGAAAGGGAGAGAGAGATTACGCAGGTACCTGAATAAATGTTGTTTATCGTTTCAATGGCAGTTCCCTTCTAATGAATAAAGTTGTTTTGCAGGTTGTCCAGTCTGTAAATGAGCTTGCTCAAATCATGAAAGACCTCTCAGCCCTTGTGATAGACCAGGTTTGACTCGCATCTTTCTTTTATGTTATTAACTGTGGTTGTTCGATACTAACTGAGTTTTGTATTTAAAATCTCCAATCAGGGCACAATTGTTGATCGAATAGACTACAATATCCAAAATGTTGCTACATCAGTCGAGGAGGGCTTCAAACAGCTCCAGAAGGTGTTATATATTTCTGACCCATGCTTGCTCATACACATAGGCAAAAACTCATCTGCTAATGTTGCAGTCATATCCTGAACTCCCCTCCCCAAACCCCTGGATACCAAAGATCACCTCTCATTTAGTATTCGGTGACTTGTGTATTCAATGTGTGCATTAGTTGTTATGCGGTCCCTCAGTTGTTGCAGTTTTAACAAAACTTGAGAGTTGTGTATGACTTGTATTGGAATTGCAGGCTGAACGAACACAGAAGAAGGGAGGGATGGTGATGTGTGCAACAGTGCTGGTTATTTTATGCTTCATCATGATAGTCCTATTGATCCTCAAAGAGTTATTGCTACAATCGTTTTAGGGTACAGTACTAACAGCGGCTTAACACCCTAGTTTCACATGATTCATCATGTATATATGATGTTCCCGAGTAAGATGGAGGCTGATTATAATAAATATAAACTGCGTTGTAAATAGTTTCGTAATGGTAATGCACTGTTTTTTCCGTAGAAAACACATTTTTAACGTTGTAATGAGGCGAGTTTGTTTTAGTTGTAACGATTCATTCTTTGTGGGAACTGCTCAAACTAATGGAAAAGTGGAATGCATTACAGTGATCGTCTTGTCTGCCTTGAACTCTTGATATTCTAACTAATGTAGTGGCATACAAGGTTGACCCTTCCTTAGTTTCAAAACTATCGTGCTATGTTCAATCTTAACCGACTGTGGTTGATTATCTATAATCGAGGAAAATAATGTCATCTACCAACCATAAAATAATAATTACTACAACCAAACCTTCAAGTTAATCAACGGGATATTTCTAAGGTTCCTCACGGGATGCAAAATAACCATTAAAGATATTAAATTAAAATTTTTTTATCATTAAACTTATAACATATTAAACGATCTAATATATACTTAAAATTATTAAAATATTAATTAAATACTTAATTGTAATATCTTAGTTAATACATAATTATATAAACTTATTATTAAATGAATAAAAAGTTAAAAACATTTAATTATTTTCATAAAATAAATAAAAAAGTAAAAAGAAATTAAAACTTAAACTAATAAAGAGAACCTAAATTTTAATAGAAATAACTTTAGATATTAGTTAAAATTTTTATTATTAAAGTGAGCATGTTGATAATCATTTTAGTAAAGAATAATATCAAATCATATTTGATAATGAATATTTAAAACTCATACATGAATTTACTATAAAATATAAAATTAATGTCTTGAGAATATCCAAATATATAAAAGTGAAACAATTAAATGTAATGGATGTTAGCATCATACAGAATTAATAATCAAAAGTAATAGATACTAATAAATGAACTAATTAATAAGAAAGAGAAAGAAGGTAGTGATTTTCGGGTAGACCGCAGCTTCTTTTCAACAGTTAGAAAAAACTATAGACTTCGGAGCTAAAAAGGCGTCCCAACTTAACAACCTATCCATAAAAACAGAAATTTCAAAATTTTCAAAAAAAAAAAAAAAACAAACAAACAACAGCAACAGAGTTTTCAATATAAAAAGAAAACCAAACAACCTAAAACCCTAGAGATTGTATCTCTCTATCTCAGCCTTATTCATCAATAGTTTGGATACCAACATATCGGACAAGTCAAGAGATATGAAGTGGATAAAGGTTTAGCCACCAGCTTCTTCAAACAGTTGAAAAGAAAATTTTAAAAATCGGTAATTGAGAAAAAGAAGGTGTGCAATGACTATGGCTGGTGAATTCCCGGCTGGTTTGAAGATTCTCATTGTTGATGATGATAGAACATGTCTCTTAGTATTGGAAAGAATGCTCCGGAAGTTTTCATACCAAGGTTTGTTATGTATAACATTCATCCTATTATACTTCAATTTTTTACCATAATCAATGCTCCTTCTTCTTCTTCTTCTTGTTTGTTTGTTATTGTTGGTTTTATTTTCCTTTAATCATGATTTGATTGATGTGATTGATTTTCAGTTACCAAGTGTCAGCTAGCGAGGGAAGCCCTTGCTTTGCTTCGACAAGACAAAAACAGATTTGATATCGTCCTATGTGATTTACATATGCCTGATATTAATGGATTTGAGCTTCTTCAGATCATTGAAGTAGAGATGGATTTACCGGTTGTTAGTAAGTGCAAAATACATGCATTAGTTTCATGTTTTTCAAAATATTCCTTTTTCACTTTTTTAACGTTTATGGTGATACAGTGATGTCTTCTGATGATGGAAAAGGAGTTGTTATGAAGGGTATAGTCCATGGAGCTTGTGATTATTTGGTAAAACCAGTTCGCATGGAAGCTATTGGACTCATTTGGCAGCATGTGGTTCGCAAGAAGAAGAAACGTTTCTCGGGAGAAATTACTAGGTCATTGCCATTACAACGGGCTGACAATGCCGTCCCGGCAATGGATAAAAGAAGCCTGAAATACCGGAAACGGACAAGTGAAGACGAAGATGTAGCTGAGGATGGGGAATCCTCCGAGGGGAAGAAGCCGAGGATGGTTTGGACACAAGAGCTCCATGATTTGTTCGTTGCTGCTGTAAATGAACTAGGGCGTGGTAGTATGTACTCTACCTCTATACATCCCTTAAAGTTTATTTACCAAAATGCTTTGTCTTGACAAATGTTATTGCAGATGCTGTTCCTAAGAAAATTTTGGAACGTATGCAAGCTATGAATGTGACTTTTCTTACAAGAGCCAATATTGCCAGTCATCTTCAGGTGAACTTTATACTACGCAAGAATATATTTAACTTGTCTTACAACTCATATCTTAAATTACATGTTGCAGAAATACCGCATGCATCTTCAAAAGGAAGGTGCAGTACCCTCCAGTGATAGCAGAGATGTGAATGCTTATATTGACCACCGCAACCTACAATTTCAACCTTCACCCACTACTCCATATCAACTTCCAATGCAAAATCTAATCACCGAGAGAGCCAATGAAAACATATTAAGTATAGCTCCAAGTCATGTTGATGGAGGGAGCAATATTTTCAACTCCAATATTGCCTCGGAATCAAGTTGCTCTCTCCCAACTCAAGTCACCTTGTATGATCTCTATCGAGCAAACCTGTTATACCAGAATGATTTTCCTCCTATTAGTAATGGTGTTGCTATCTCTAATGACAATGAATTTCCTCCTAACGATGGTGTTGCCAACTCTAATGATGAAAGTTTGTACTGTAACGTAGTAGACGGTACGGAGCTTTCGAACCCATTTTCAGCTGTTGCAGTAGACGGTACGGAGCTTTCGAACCCACTTTCAGCTGTTGCAGTAGACGGTACGGAGCTTTCGAACCCACTTTCAGCTGTTGAGGATTTGATCCACGAGCCCTCATTTTTGGTCGGACAATATGATCAACAAGCCTTCTTTCGTGGACCAATTTGAATAGGGTTAGCTAAAATTGTTCACTGATATGTTATTTAACGGATAAGCCTTTTGAAGATTTTCTTCGCAAAACAAATCCTGGTTTTCTATCCTCTGTACGTCTCGTGCAGTTCTATTTGTTTTATTTAGACATTAAATTAGTTCAAAAATTTCTTTCAATGTTACATATCCTTTCCCTTCTTCTTATATGTATATAAAGATGTAAGACTTTGAAAAAGAGGAGCTTGCTTCTATATTAGCGATAAAAGTCTTCATACATGTGAAGGATTACACTGACTGCAAACAAATGGATGAATGGTTGAATATATGCTACTGAATAGCGATACCATAAAAGTTTTCTATCTGCAGTAGTAGTTCAATGCTAAAAATCCACCTCTAACCCAGAGGTATCGAGGCTAAGAAGGCAACTGGAAAAAGAATCTGGAGTAGTTGAAATAACAAATTTGTCCCAATGCGGTCACTACTGCATTAGCAATAGAAGAGCAAGTGTTAGAAAGCCAAAAACGCTGCTTCTACCACTGACCATGGGAGCTTTGCTAGGAAGTCTTGTGGGAAGTGCACATTCCTCTCCGTTAAACAATACTTTTGTCGGGAACCCATCACCGGCGGCCACTTCGATTCCCGGTGTGGACTTCTTCTTGAAAGAGATAACTGATTGTTGAGTGCCGGGAACACGTGGATCCTTTTTCGGTTTGGCACCATCTGTTTCGGCTAGAAGATAATTCAAACCCGGACGACCTTGCATGAATAGTGTATTGTTGGAGCCAAGCAACTTGCTTCCATTGAAGGTGTAGACTTCTTCAAAGCCTGGTACTGCTTTATCCAATTGAACTGCTGCAAACCAGTCTTCAAAGCTAGAATCACCCCAGTTAAAAAGAGTGATCCTTGCAGTCCATCCATCTTTATGATCTGATAATAAGTGCCAGTTTATGCTAACTCCACAGTTATCTCCACAAGGCAATGGATTAGGAACTGATCGTCTTTTTATATCAGCCCACGACAATGCTTCAGCAGTCCTGTTCTCGAAAGGGATAAGAAGAGCATCGGGTCGTAGAAGTAGAGCCGGCTCTGTTGCACTGCAGGTTTGGCTTGGGTTGCTGTTGCAGCCACAGGCACATGTATTGCATGGAATAGCAGAATCATTGAAGAAAGCAGAGTATGAAACACAACATCTTGGAACTGCCTGCTTGGATTGTGTTATATTGCAAACCACTTGCCAACTAGCAATTGACGCTGTTGCTGATGGCAAACCACTTGGATCAGGGAATTGACTTGGGGTAACTCGTATCGGAGACCCGCATTCGTATTCCGGATTCATAGTGCCTTTGATCTTCCAGTTCTGAGGTGGAACTAACTCTGTTCTATTCAAGTCTGGTGGCATTTTGTAGACTTGCATGTTGAAAGATGATATAGACTTGCTAGGATCCATTAAAGGAGGCAGAATGGTCCCGTTTCGACAGCAAAAGGGAATTCTTCCAAGGATCGAGTCATTGGCTCTTGTGGGAGGCAGGTCAACAATAGTAGGCCTTCTCTCACAATTCAATACCTGCGAAAAATCCATTTCTTTGTAGTGCTGACCTTGCCTGCCGAAAATGCAGTCTGTTGTATCAACAACATAAGGGTAAGCTCCTCTCATGGCATAAATGAATTCCTCCCTCATCCAATCAAAGCTCAATTGCCATTTATCAAGGCGACCAAGAGGGTTATGAATTGAGATTGAAACCTGAGACAAGTAATTATCACTATATGTCCTTATCACGTCATACATGATTACAAGATCACCTTCTTGCCTGGCCAAGAATTCATCATTTACCCCATTGTTCGAATCAGAGTTTAGATCATCTTGAATGCAGCATGCATGCATCACATTGTTCCCTATTGAAAACCCACAAAAATTAACTCAACAATGAATAGAATTGCAGGTAGATTTCCAAGTTTTAAATTCCTAAGACAGATTAGGTAGCTAAACAAGAAAGTAAAATATATCAATGGAATACATATCAAGTTTTCACATTTCAATATATATATATTATTACTTTCCTTAGACTTTCATAAAAGAAATATTAATTCTGAGTGCAACTTAGGGTTTATCTGGTCAAAATATTAACATACATATAAAAGGTCAAAGTTGAAATGTATTCACGCATTAAAGCCTTAAATGTTGACTTTTGGATAAAACTTATACTAGAAATTATTTAGAGTTTGTTTTCTTACAGCAGAGTTTTTTTAATCATGGGGATGTATTCATTTTCTCATTACGTAAAGCTACAAATTATCATTTTCAACAATTAATTAGAACAGCAAATTTCCTTAAGGTTCCTCTGTTTTATAGAATTATTTCACCTACTATGTTCCCAATTAGTGTTCTTGAATAAAAAAATAATCACAAAAACTATTTTCATTAAAAAATATATTAGACCTTCATTGGTGGCGTTAAGACAAGAATACCCATCGTTAACGAGACTAATATTAAGCGGCATGGGAACATCCGGAGCTCCGACACCGAATTGAGTACCCACTAAACCGACCCTAACCTCCATTTGTGCCCTGTCCCCGGCAGTCTCCACAGCCGATTTAAGGTCACTGATGGGGAAGCCGGCGAGAACGGTACCGTTTCCAACCTCAGCAGGGAAGGAACTCCCATCGGCCAAAACGGCGTTAGAAGCAGAGACCAAGAGCTCCTGGTGCTGAAACCCAACGAAGGCTCTCCAAGACTTGAGCTCGTGACGTCCGTTGTTGAGAACAGTTAAAGTGGACTCGAAACGGTAGGCTTGGTTGGTGGGGTCGGTGGGAGGGAGGGCATGGCCTCCAGTGTAGTTGTACGATAAGAAGATCCCGTTGCATGAGTCGGAGGGGGGAGGTGGTGCTGGCGCCGGGGAAGGGGTCTGGGGTTGAGAAAGTGAAGTGTCGAAGAGAGAAAGCAAAAGCAAAATGAAAGAGAAGATGATAGAATGGAGTTGGGCGGGAACAGCCATGGTTGATGGTGTGGTTTCGATTCGAGAGGGACGAAATAGTTTTGAAGGAATTCAAAGTGGAGAGATTGGTTTGATTAAGTGAGAAAATGGGTTTAAAGAAATGGAATTGGTAAATGGAGAGCCGGCTATGTTTCCCTTTCTTCTTCACTGCAACTTGGCTGGCATAAGTAAAATAGTGGGAACCGGTCTTTGCACTCTTCTTTCATTTGCTTCTTCTATTTTTCTGTTCTTTTCAAATTTTGCTTTATTTTAGAGCCGGTCTTACTTGCTTAAATTTTTTTTGGTAAATTATTAAAATAGTCACTTTTGTTTAATTCAAGTCATATTTTAGTCATTTATGTTTAAAATGTTATGTCTTAGTCACTTACTTTATTGTGTTGTAACCTTTTAGTCACTAAATCATTAATTTCATTAACGATGTAACTATAAGTTGACATGGTACATTAAATTATCATTTCAAACAAAAATTTTAAAGTTAATTTATATAATCGATCCCTATATTTTTTCGTTTTGAGCAATTTAATTTTTTCTTTTCTTTATTTTCCAATCTCTTACCTTCTCCCTCTGTTTTCCACCCTTTATTTCTTTTAGCGTAGTTTTTCTATATTTTCTATTTGTTAAAACTAGTCCCTATACTTTTATTTTTTTTGAACAATTTAATCTTTTTCGAGTGAGGCAAGCTTATAGACTAGTTTTAACAAATGGAAAATATGAAAAAACTACGTTAAAAGAAATGAAGAAGGGAGGAAAACAGAGGGAGAAGCAAAAGAGAATGGAAAATAAAGGAAAAAAAATGAAAGTTAAAAGAACATAAAATAAAAAAATTTAAATTGCTCAAAATGAAAAAAATATAGGGACAAATTGTAGAATTTAACCTAAAATTTTCATTTGAAATAATAATTTAACGTGCCATGTCAACTTAATGTTACACCGTTAACGACAATTAACGGCTTAGTGCCTAAAATGTTACAACACGATAACGTAAGTGATTAAAATGTAACATTTGAAACATAAGTGACTAAAATGCAACTTGAGACAAATAAAAGTGATCATTTTAATAATTTACTCTTTTTTTAATCTAACTTGTATGACCGAGTTTTATTGTTTTTAAAGCATTTTTTTATGTTTATAGTTTTTGAAATTTGTAGCTTTACATAAAGATCACTAAATTATTAGTAAGTTATAAAATAGTCATTGAATTATTTGAAAGATTTCCTTTAAGTAATTGAATTATTTGAAGAAAGGTAATTAAATTTTGGTTCGAGAGGTTTGTGACATTCAAAATTATTTAATGAAAAAATTGAATTGTAGAAAAAAGGGAAAGAGAACATTCAAATAATTTAGCAACTATTTTGTAACTTTTAAAATTAAATAACCAATACGTAAATCAATAATAATTTAGTCAACTAATTTACCCTAATTAAAAAATAAGAAAGAAAATTAGAGATGCAATTATTTTTATGGTAAATTACAGTTGCATCATTAAGGTTTTTTTTCTTTTCAGTTACTATCTTTTAAATTTGGTATAATAATAAATTTAGTTTTTGATGTTTACACATTATATCAATTTAGTCTTAACTTTTAAATATTTAGCCCTCAGTGTTCATATGTTACCTAATTTTATCCTATTTTTATATGAAATATGATTTAATACACAATGTTTAAATTAGAAAAAAAAGAAAAATTATATATATATTTTTAAAATTTATTTATTATTAAATTAAAAAATCCTCAAATACATTGTTTTCCTTATCCTTCAAATAACTAAGAATTTGATATCTTTCAAATCTCAATGATAATTAATCCATTTTTGCTATTAGTTGACAACTATCGATGAAGCAAACCAAAACTCAATAAATTATTATTTTTAAACTATTAGACTTACAATCGAATTGAATTAACGAAGCAGATACTTTTTTATTTTGAAGCAATTGAATTGACTATTTTTCAAAATTTAAGTCGTTTTGTTTCTTGTTGTTTGTTTTTCATTGAATCGAATGCATGAACAATATCGGCAAGGTCACAAAGAAAAGCAGAACTATAAAAGGATCAAATTACACTATGTGTAAATGTTGAGGGTTCAATTTTAGAATTAATAGTAAATTGACACAAGTTATAAATGTTGAGGGTTAAAGTTATTATTATGCCAAACCTAAAAGCTACCACGTTTCTCATGTAATGGTTAATGACCAAAAAGAAAAAATTAAATAATTAAGTGAGTATTTTATAATTTTTCATAATTGACTAACTAAAAAATAAACTTAACAAGAATTGAGTGACTACTAATGTTGTTTACCCTTATTTTATTATAATTTTGTATTTTGTAATATTTCATTTAACCACCGTTTAAAAATTCACTGCCACGTAATATTCGTAAGATAATATAATAAGAGAAAGACGTTAGTTCGAACTAAAAGTTGTAAGGAGTAATTTAAAAAATAAAAAATGGAACAGAGGGGCCCATGATTAGAAGCTTCCGGCTCGTTTGGTGACTCGTCCTCTTGAAATACGGGCCTTGTGTTTCCTCAAAAGCCCATATTAAAATGAAAACCCCAAAAAGAGTACCCTTTATTGCTAATATTAAAAAAAATAAGATCTGTACTAAACATACAATAAAAAAAGGTCGTTTCAATTAAATTAAATATGTTCCGATTCTTATCATTTTTCTTAAATTTGTTTGGTCATGCATGTCGTCCTATATGAACAAGTCTCTTCTTTTTCTATGCTTCTCTTTTGAGAAATCATGAATAATTACACTAATTATGCTGAAGATGGTTGGCAAGGTTCTGTTGAACCACGTGTATGAAATAAATTTTAAAGTTAATTTTGCATGGCCTGCATAAAATAAGATTCAGTTAGTAGCCCAGTGAGACATTTGCATGGAGAAGAGAGGCAAATACTCATCGACAACACGACATGTAAATATTGTTCCTTTTTCAAAAAAAAAACATTATATAATTAATTGGTTGTTTTTAATCAAAATAAAACGGACGCTTGAAATTGTTATTAGTAAATCAGATACATGCTTCAATTATAATTAATAAATGTCGGGAGGAAAGAAAAACATGTTTATTTAATTAATTTTCCAATTTAAACTCTGTATATAGTTAATGAATAACTTGTTTGCCTTTGGGCTCCTTTTTTACTTGAATCCTTTATGTTATGATGGAATGCAGAACAATTTTACGAGTGCATAATCTGAATGACAAAACTTGATTGCCCCAATACAACTTCATACAAGGCTGCGTATGTCTCGTTAGCTAGAAAAGGTGACGTCTTGATCAAAACCAAGGCGGCTGGAGCCATGAATGCTCTGGTTCGAACCAGACCTCATCATGTTCATGTTGGGAGGGCCATTCCCTTGCTGTTATTTGGCTATCAGTGAAGGGATGTGCTTTATGGTTGAAAGAGGTGATACTCTTTGCAAAGGGTACATTCTCAAGGTACAGGGCAAGAGCGTCTCAATGTATCTACCACACGAGATTCTAGGTCTACAGTAATAGCACCTTGTTTTAGAATCAATGATTCAAGATACAGGATAAGAGTGCCTCAAGGTCAGGTTTCTTATGACTTAAATTTTCACATTTAATGTTTGCTTTATTTTGCTATGTTTGGAGTTTCATGCTTCTTATGACCCCATAGCTTGATTAGGTTTAATAAATCACTTGAAGAATGCAGCATTATGAATGATCTTTCTCACATTTATTCAAAACCTGCTTTCAAATCCAAAATCTGTATACATTCAGTTAACATAGGACCGGAAATCCATTCTTACTCCCACCCCTGACAGCCTTTTAAGTCCCTCCAAAGAATTGTTCTGATGCCCCACACCATTGTTTAATGATAAAGCTCCATCGGCACTTTATTCTCATTTATCCTACTAAAACCTTTCTTTTTGTTGCATGCTTGCCCACAAGAATCTATTCCATTTCTACCCACTGTCCTATCTTCTGTTTCATGGCATTGCGTCAATACTTTTCAATGGCTCCATTGAACTCAAGAGCTCCCACGGCCTGGCTGAATCCACATGGCTCAAACAAAGTTGCCAAATAAATGTTAAATCCATAATCTTCTATAAACTAAATGAGTTCCAATTTCGAATTAGGCATTTTTCTCTCCATTTCATGACAAAAGCAGGCTACAAGGGATATTTTCTGGTACATTGACACAAAGTGAAACAAAAGCTGAAATTCCCGCTCACTTAATTAAATAAAATGCTAGGCGTATGTATGCATCCCCACACAAGAACATGTTTATAACGTAGGTTGGAGTGGCAAAGAAATTCAATCATTCATGTGGTAATCTGTCCCACTTAGCTAGTCTACTTGCAGCTAAAGCCTGCAACAATACCCAAATTATGTAAAAGCCATAAACCTCTCCTTCCAGAATCATCGAACCTCGCCAAATGATTAAAACTAACGGGATTAGCATATGATTAGAACAATTGAGGTCAAAAGCTATTAGTATCTGATGACTTTCAAGATTTCACCACCAGCAACCATGTAGGCCCAGCAGCAGCTGTTACTATGTCCATGTCAAACTTTAATTAATTAATCAAATTATAGAAGAATTTTATTTTGCATCATAGATAATAGGTATATCTCAAAGACAAGGCCGGCCGCTCGCATGATGCCACATAGTCAATTAAGCTATAATATTAACGATGAACATGAAAGGATTAATATCATAGGGCGCTAACAAAGATCCAAACTGACTGGCTACCTGTGCTGTCTTGAACAAAAAATAGAACCCAATTGGCCACGTGTGGGCAGGGCCAAAGAAATCGATTTTTCCCATTCCTACTTTGGACATTTCCTACGCTACAATGACATCCGGGTCCCTCCGATGCCGCCATATTATGATAGGATTTAGCTCGACATCTTAGCTTCTTTTAAACAACCGCTCATTATTAATCATTATAATAAAATAATTTATTTTTTGGATAATGAAATAATAAAAACAACAAAATTTACCAAGAAATAAACACAAGAATCAGACTCTAAAGGGCGAATTTGTGGGTGCGCAAAGGAACAGTGTGAGCAGGTTGGTAGCTCACAAGCCTTCCGCCGCCACCACATAAAAGCACAAAGCAACCCGAATAAAAATTTTACAAAACTCCATCAACTAAGCAAGAGGCTTGACCAAAACATCCTTCCAATGCCTATAATTAGTTCTCCACTCCCATTTCAATTAGGTCCTTTTCGGCCACCACTGAAAATGAACCAACCAACTGGATACAAGAAGAAAGAAATCACATTCCCTTGTCCACCGAGGTGAGGTGAGGTGAGGTGGTGTGCTTATACTGATACACATAGAGCAATGCCGCTAGCTAAACCTTAAAACACTAACCATATTTTGCCAAAATGCCTTACTTCTCTGATCCCATTCAATATCTATCCTCCTTTTCTTTTCCTTTTAAATAAAAAAGACGAAAATAAAAAGCTGGCCAAATAGAATACAAATGGATTGATAAATTAGTTAATAAAATACAATAGAAAAAACAAAAAAAATGGAGTAGTCATCATCAATCATCAATTCATCATAGTAAACAAGACGCAAGAATAATGTAGATGAAATGACGAACTGGAGAAAATGAAACAACAGTCTGGGTAGGAATTTTTACCGAGGACTATGCCAACTGGGACTTCAATGTGGGTGTCTGTACAAG
This sequence comes from Gossypium raimondii, assembly GCF_025698545.1. Taxonomy (NCBI): domain Eukaryota; kingdom Viridiplantae; phylum Streptophyta; class Magnoliopsida; order Malvales; family Malvaceae; genus Gossypium; species Gossypium raimondii. The sequence continues at coordinate 53,165,951 of NC_068575.1, forward strand.
TCATAGGGCGCCCATAGGGCATCAAGCGGACACGGCCTTTTTGAATCCAGCCTAAGCCATGGCTTGCCGCTGCCGGACCAATGCAAGAGGCTAATCGGACCCGGATGCAAGTCTCGGCAACTTCCCCGCACATTGTCCCCACCCAGCCCGTGTTGGTTCCATCTATGCTCAATGGGCGCCACGCGGCCCGCAAAAACTAGCAAGAACGGCGGCAAGGAACCAAGCTCGTAGATTCGGTTGCTTTTCTGGATCTCCATCCACCTTTCGATCCGTCTAGTGAACCCGGCCCGTCTCCATCTCACCAGATCTATCACCATCACCCCCGTGTTAAAATAACATGGTTTCCTTCCTCTGAAAGTTCCTGAAAATCGATCGTCCGACCAGAAACTGTTAGTAAAATATTTTGTGAAGTTGGCATGACAATACTCCGGTGCTCCAATTGTTCGTGAGCGCAAGTTAGTACTCCATAGCTTAGAGATATTGTCAACAAAGACCAGATCAGAATCCAAATAAATCACTCTTCGTACGCATGGCTCTAGCAGATCCGCTAGGTAATTTCTAGCATAATTTAACGGCTGTTCAAGCGCTTGCCTAACTGAAGACGATATCAAGTTTCGTACAATCTCAGGATCGAAATAATAAACCTTGAATTTCAATTGGGGGAAGGTTGATCGAACCAGGGTTTCCATATCGGTCTCTGAGACAAGGAAATGGAAGAAAACGTTCTCTGGACACAATGAATGCTGGAGAATGGAGTGAACGGCAGCGATTGACCCACGGAGGTACTGAACATCTAGTGTTATAGCCACGTGCACCAAAGTAGGATCACAAACGCCAGTGGTTTTGTGGTCGGCGAAGCCACATTCATCGGCATTGCGAAATTCGAAGGCCTTTCGAAAAGAGAATCGATCGTCCTGTGAGTCTGGTGATATGGACACCTGAAACGACGGTAACCGGATGTAACTGTCGAGGTGAGAGGATCTAATGGCTTCAGCTGGGGGAAACGACTGGAGTGAAGGAGAGAGAACAATCATCATCATTGCAGCTGAAAAGAAGCCAGAGAATTGCATTATCCAAAGCATCTTAACTCTATAAATCCCTCTCCAGTTATTTTTTTAGATTTGAAATCAAACCAATATGGTAAGATTATAGAGAGGGATGATCGAAAGAACGATAAGGTTCCTTTTCGGTCCGCCAGAGTTCAAAAGGGTAGAGTGAATAAATATGAAGAAAGAAGCAAAGCTCAGAATCGCCTTTTTTTTTCTTTGGGTTCTGTGTCAAATTGGAAATTGCCGTAGGAACGAAGCGACCTTTGTTGGGAAAGATATATACTATAGAAAAGAATCGCTGAAAAAACAACCAGAACGTAGAATAAGAGGGCCCGGTGCTACCGTGTGCCACCGTCCCAACCCTCTCACTCCCTTCACTTTTTGGCCCTCTCTTTTCACAATTAGAGAAGCTGATGGGGGTAACCCAAGAGAGAGATAAGAGGCAAAGACTTGAAATAGAGAGAAAGATGGAGGGCAAGATGAATAGATATTTTCTTTTAATTTCCCTTAGCCTCGCGTTTTCTTCTATCGTAGATATCCACGATCAAACTTAATAAAAATAAACTTTAGGAAAAAAATATTAATAGCATATATGATGAAAAGATAAAGGATTTTTCCAAACAAAATTAATTATCGAAATAATATGATTTGTTTTTAATTACCCAAATATTGTGGAAATTCAAATTAACATAGCGACTAATATCCATTCTGTTAAAATCAAATATGATTGTATCGTAAATCTCTTATTGAAAAAAACATATGACGATTCTTTTTCTTTTACCTTGCATTTTCAAGTGATTTGGCCTCTTAACCTTTCATTGTTTTAAATATATTTTTATTGATGAATTATAATTAAAACTTTAAAAGTACATAATTTTTTATTTTTAACTTCAAAAAACAATTAATTAAAAATAAATTAACTTAAAGAAACAATTTGAACTTACGATATCATCCTGCCTAGTTGTAACCTCGAATAATTCTCATAATTCTTTTTCATGTTATTAAAAAAATGGATAAAAGATATAATATAAACCGGGTGTCTTCAACAAGAATGACGATTGTATCCCGAACCCTCCACGTACATTTGGTACACTTGGATAGTCATACACGTCACTCATCCCCTTTTTACTATTAATCAGTTAAATTATATTTAAATTAATTAATAAAATATAAGAGGAGATGACATGGCTTGGTTTAAATTCCGACGTTTTTATGTTGTTGGATGTTTATCCCCTCCCTTTGAGACGCATGTATGGTAATGTAATTCTGATTTTGATATTGAAAATTAGCTTAAAAAGAAGGTTAGACAATTGGATGAAATATATCATTTTATAAACGGAAATTCCTTTTTTTCTTTTTATTTTGTTCTTTTCTGATTGGGAGACGGGAAAGTGCAATTCACATTCTGATTTTTTTTTTTTTTTTTATAATTTTCTTTTTCGGCTACAAATTGACTTTCTTTGTTATACACAGTACACCATTCACGGTATATTGGTTGCCTTATTACAAGTCTATCCAGCTAGACCATGATTTCATTATACAAAATTTTAGGGGTTTTTTGCAATGAAAGCAAACAAACAACATTTAAACTACTGTCATCATGCACAACATTTAAAATCTCATCAGGTGGAACTGAAAAAAAAAAAAAAAAAAAACTAAACCCAACATTCCCATTGAAAGACATTGCTGCCATTGCGTCTGCAGTTCTATTCACCTCTCTAAACGTATGGACCACCCTGACCTCCAAATCCCGGCTCAACGACCGAACAACCGCGTTATTCTTAAATATCCACTTTCGGTTTTGTTATGTCTCTAATCTAACTTTTTCATTAAAAAAGTAAATCTAATCTAACTTCATTTTAATCTATTTGATCACTCATAAAATCAAGCTTAAAGCCTTATTAGTTAATACGTGTATACATTATTACATTAAAAAGTTTAAAAAATATATATTTAAAGTTACAAATATTAAATAGTTAATTATCTTTAATTAACTAATTAATTAAAAAAACAAACCAACTAAAATAAAATATTTAAAGAAAAATTCACACATTTACATACATTGAACCTTTAATCAAATAATACAGAGATGGTAGTGGAGATATTCAATTCACCTCATTTGATACAAGATTAAGAGCCCTTTAAAAGGGTGACTGAAGATGGTAATAGCTCAACGTGTATCAAAATTGGAGTGAGAAAATAGGAGAAAAAAAATACTCACTTATATTATTGATTTTCGAATCATTACAAAATAACTCATTTACATCAAGAAAGTCCCAACAACTAGCTAAGGTTAGTGAGAGGAGGAAAGTTAACACAATGACACCTATCACTGTCCCTTAAAGAGCTTAATAACTTTTTTTAGTTACGGTCCAAAAAAGACATTAAAATGTTTGAAATAGGGACACATTTCTTACCTGACACTCCAAGGTCATCCCGTAGCATTCTCCAAATTAAACACACTTGCCTTACACATGAGCTGATCGTTGTCCCAACTCATTGCATGGAATCACCATTTCTTTCGATCTCGTTCGGTCATGACTTAACGCCATGTTACTCACTCATTGCTTTTACATGACGTTTGTCCTTTACGATCCACCCTCGAACACTTCTCATCTCAAAGCTCAGGTTCCATCTACAGTATCAAATGGGATGTCATGACGTCATTGTAGAACATAATATCAAACCATAATTATTGCCATGACACTTGCACCATCCTTAATCTTCTAATTTATCCCCAAATATTTTTATTCACAATGTCGTAACATTAACTATTCTTTGTCCTTCTGTCACACATTTAACAGGTGAGATATAAATTAAAAACAAAATTACACGACAACCAAAGTGGCTAAAAAGGCTAAGCTTTAATAGTAAAATCTAGTGAGTTTTGTCTTCTCCCGTCAGAAAAAACGCAAGAGAGGCCTGCCCCTCTGCCACAGTACCACTACCACCAATAGGTTGTGGCCACGTGGGTTGACAAGGAAAAACCAGGTGTACCCAATATGTCGGCGTTGAGGGTACAACGGTGTACCGGGAAATATGCTGCCCACTACAGCTGTGACTGTGGTGGCATCCCAACCAACGTAATTGAGCATGATTTTACAATGCTTTGTAAAGCGTGTTCCTCGGTCCGTACAATTTCAGTCTTTTAAAGAGTCTTTACATTCTCCAGCTTGGACTCCACATTTTAAACTTCACTGGAGAAAGATAATTATTAATGGAGATGCAGGTTTCCGACATATGGATATGGTTCGCTGGCTTTATGATATAGTTGAATTGTGGGTGCAGATTCAATTAATTTTTGATCAAATCAAAGTTAAAAATAGACGTGCAATATTAATGCGACATTTTCACCATCTTTGCATTATTGAACCAATTGGGGTAACCCATTTGATAATGTATACATTTAATGGAAAATAATAATTCCCGGTATGGTTTACCTTTTGGATAAGCCATCCTAATTTGGTTGTTAGTGGATTTTGATTTGGTTTTCTTTAAGCGGATGTTTTAATGTCTGTCGGTTTTTATTTTTATTTTTGTATAAATTACAAATCAATTGAAAAATTAGGTTCTCTCTAATATTTTAATTATTAGATAGGACAATATGGTTAAAGGTGCTCATAAGTCAGATCGGGTTCAACTAAATTCTTAAGTTCGAGCTCAACCCGACTCGAAAAATGGACCTAAAATTTTACCGGATGAAAATGTTAAAATCCAAACCCGACCCACTTTATGCCAAAAACAGTTACAAATCATTTATCAACTAAAATAAATAATTGATTTTAAGTGATGTACAAATTACAAATTATTTGGGTTTTAATATATAAAAGAGTCGACTTTATTAAATTTGTATACAAACATGATTACAATTTCCAAACATTTTACTCAATTATTATTAAACAAATTATTAAATCAATGGAATACAAAGATTTAAGTGATGATATAAAATTACAAATTATTTTAATTTTAAACTGATAAATTGTGCATTCTTTGCACGATATTTTAAATACAAATTAGAATGTAGTGTTACAAATAATTTGTAATGTATAGTATATTTAAGCATTAATCTGATTAACCAAACAGTTTATAATTATTTTTTAACCATTAACCCCTGCATCAATTTAAAATTATTTTAATCTATAGTGTTTTTCACACATCTCTTAATATTATATATGTTTAATTTTATCACCAAAATATTCTATCACATCTCTTAGATCTAGTGCTACCAGTTTTAATTGGGCTGCCTGATCATCTGGCCACCAAGACCCAGACTTCGCTAGGCCGGTTTTCGTTTATGTGTCAAACAAGGCCCACTTACTTACTATTAAGTACCGAAAGTGATGGGCACATAATTTACTAATTTATTATTTATTCCTTACACTATTTTTATTTTTGTGAATTCCGTTTCATATTCTAATAAAATGAAACTTTTGAAAATTACAAATCATTTTTCAATGCTAAATACATAAAATTTAAAGTTTTAGAAAAATGGATTTTGATATGGATAAATAAGCTTATAACCTAAGTAAGGGCAGCTTGGCGTGGTCTGTTTCTAGCTTGCTCGTTCCAAGCCAAGAGTTAGTTGAACATTTTTATTTTCTTTAAAATATGAAAAATATTGATTCAAAAAATTCCAACATGATAGACACAATATTTCAGGCTAGGTGTAAACTAAGGTAAATTCTAAAACTATGTTACTAGATTTGAGTTTGGAAGTACGATTAACACCCCATCCACACTAAATTTTAACTCTCAAAACTTGCAGTGTTAATTATGGTACAAGTTTGAAGGACAATGACACTTCAACAATTTTCCTTTTTTTTTTTGCCTTTATGCACATGCTTACATGTCGTAGCACATCTTTAAAGAAAACCATGATTAGAAAAATGAAAAATTAAAATTTAGAATCGAAATTAGGCTTAAAAGAAAGGAAAAAAAAAGAAGAATTTCGTCATAAGTTTAGATTTAGACGGAGCTCCAAAGTGGTAGGATTGGCAGCCTCCAATTCCATCAAAGTTTTAATCTTATAGGTACAGTAATTAATTAATTAAATCTAAGATAAACTTGGGCCAAATACCTTTCCATAAGTTCATGAACAAGCTAAAGAAACAGAAGGCATTAACTTGAAGGTTGGTTATAGTAATTATTATTGTATTGTTGGTAGATGACAAATTATTTTCCTTCATCATATATTGGGTCCATTATTACATAATTAACCCATTCACCATAGCAAGGTAGTTTTGAAACTAAGGAACACGCGATGCTGACGATGAAATTTGTACTTCCTTAAAATTTTCACTTCTTTTAATTTTATATATAAATTATTGATTCGCTACCTGCCGCTTTCATTGCAATTTTCAGTTTTTTAAATTATATATATAAATTATCATGTATTCTAGATTTGTTGTCCAAATTATATAACATTCACTTCCATTGGTTAAACAATAATCTAATATTAATGTATGATGGGCCTTGAAAGACTAAACTTAGAGCCTCAATATGAACTTTAAAGATAAATTCCATAATTAATTGATTTGGCTCATACCCATACATATTAGGTTAGTGATTTTATTGTATTTTGATTTGTATGGAATTATCTTCCTTTGGTAAGTTGCCGGCACTGCCAAGATAAAAAAAAAAGGAGTTTGATGCTGAGACTGAAAGCACGGAGTAAAATAATACAAATTATCTTTTACCAGATCGATATAAGTTATTCCCGAATCGATACATTCACTATCGGTTTGATATATTCATTGTTGGTATTGATTCATTGCTAACAGAAATGAATTCTCGCTTTAATGATGAGGTAGTAGAGTTACTTGTTTTTAACTTCGCTTTGGATCCACACGATGTTGGAAAATATGGACATCACATATATAATAAGGGTAATTACATGTTATTATTTACTATCATGATAGTTTAGCCAAAATTAAAAGTTATCTAATTTGGTTAAGGTCAATGACTTTAACTATTAAATAAAGTATGAGTCAAATATGTGTAGATACTCTAGTAATTGAGTTCTAATTATTTTTTAACTAATGATGGGCTAATTAGGAATTAGGGCTAATGTGTCAAAGTTATTTTTTAATTATTTTCTAATATCCCATCCTTAGGAAAGAGAGAGCAAATATTATCTGAATTTCTTGTGTGCTAATTTGGAAGATCAAATCCTCAAGATTCGGAAAAACTTCAAGGAATTCATGGATTCAGGTACGCTTCCGCATCTAGTTTTATTCTTGTTTTGTTCTTGATGATTTGACATGACAGATCCTGATTTATAATTTCTTAAGTTTTATATCATATCTTAATTTATGATCCTAACACACGATAATTACAAAGCTTTTCGGGTGTAAAGTATCTGCAAGCTTATGAATGATTTTTATCCAGACCATTTTCCGGAGTAAGAAAAGCTACACATGAAGATTCAATTGGAGCATTTTCAACTTGATGCTCATCAAAGCACAGAGTTGCAGAAAGCTTCTATACTTGCTGAGTTGTGTCAAGTGCTAGCACTAATAAGTCAAGTATTTATCCTCTTCTCGTATCTACTGCATCAACCGAATGAGCATTTTCAGCCATGAAAATTGTGAAGACAAGGGTTTGCAACAGAATGTAGGATGATTTTCTTTTAGATTACTTGATGGCATAAATTGAAAAAGAAATAGCTCGAGAAATTTCAATAGATTCTATCATTGATGAGTTCGATCTTATGAAAAAGTGGATATGCAATTTAGGATGCTTAGTATTGAGAAATAGAAGTACGACCAAGTTTTTAAAATTTTAAATTTGGAATTATAATGATATTTATGAAATTCTTAGTATAGTATTAGTTATTCTTTTTTGTATATTGAAAAGAAGTATTTAATTTTATATAATGTGAATTTTTCTTTTAGTATTTTTACAGTAAAATTGTTCATACTTTTTAAAAAATATTAAATTAATTAGTTTGATAAACAAATATTTAAGAAGAATTGACACTTTTTTGCATTAAAAAAAATCGTTCAAAATTAGAAGTTCACTGAAATAAAATCCAAGATCCGTGTTTACCTATATGCCACTACATTAGTTAGAATACCAAGAGGTCAAGGCAGACAAGACGATCACTGTAATACATTCCACTTTTTCATTAGTTAGAGAATTTCCCACAAAGAATGAATCGTTACAACTCGCCTCATTACGACGTTAAAAATGAGTTTTCTATGGAAAAAAACAGTGCATTACCATTACGAAACTATTTACAACGCAGTTTATATTTATTATCATCAGCCTCCATCTTACTCAGGAACATCATAAATACATGATGAATCATGTGAAACTAGGGTGCTCAGCTGCTGTCAGTACCGTACCCTAAACCGATCATAGCAATAACTCTTTGAGGATCAATAGGACTATATCATGATGAAGCATAAAATAACCAGCACTGTCGCACACAGTACCATCCCTCCCTTCTTCCGTGTTGGTTCAGCCTGCAATTCCAATACAAGTCATACACAACTCTCAAGTTTTGTTAAAATTGCAACAACTGAGGGACCGCATAACAACTAATGCACACGTTGAATGCACAAATGAGAAGAGGTGATCTTTGGTATCCAGGGTTTTGGGGAGGGGAATTTAGGGGATGAGTGTTGGCCTATGTGTACGTGCAAGCATGGGTCAGAAATATATAACACCTTCTGGAGCTGTTTGAAGCCCTCCTCGACTGATGTAGCAACATTTTGGATATTGTAGTCTATTCGATCAACAATTGTGCCCTGATTGGAGATTTTACATACATAATTTAGGGTTTATGGTTATTAACAAAGAATATCGTTTCGTACCCTAAAAAAATTGTTTTGCCATTCATATTAAAAAAATGAAAAATAATTAATGTTTAATTATACTTTAATAAATTTATCCTTATTTATAAATCTTTTAATAATGGTTTATTATGATTAATTGATGATGCATTAAATATTAATCATTTTGACCACATTTGCAAAAGAAATTCTATCTACCGAGACACAAAAACCTAGGAGAACACATTTTAAGTTTTGATGTTATGTGTAATAATATATATTTCAATCAATTCTCATATTTTAAATGCTATGAATGCGACGGTAACCTTTTGAATCTTGATGTTCTAAAAAGATGGATCCAGTATGAAAACTCAAAAAATTATTGATAGGTAAGTTATAAGTTTAACGAATGAGACCTGAGTTTTGGGGACCCTCCATTTTGTTACGCATTTATGTGGGGCGGGCGGATGGATTTCATCATCTTTTTACAGTAGCAGCCAGCGGCGACCACATCACCCATGACGCCATATTATTCGGAACTTGAATCACAAATATGATTTGTTTAAGGTGAAGATTAACTTATGATTTTTATCTACATATTCTAATAAAGTTAGATGGACTTCTTTTATATAATTCTCCATGCCTTAAGTGTAGAAACCCATGGTAACCGGATCTTTAGAGAAAGCTTCTTATGCTATAATATTTGGTGCAAGTGCAACCAAAGATTGTGAAATCAGAAATGATATGTTTCATAAAACCTAAAACTAAAGGAATTATGATCATCAACGGCAAGGCCTCACCAACCTTGAATATTGGGGGTTGAGTCAAACGAGACATTAAAAAGTTTCCCTACCTTCTCTATAAAACATCATTTATTTGGTCTTCATCTTCCCATTCTGTGAATCCTCATTAAGGTGATATGAAAGAATGTTGATTTGATAGCCACTTCCATACATCATATTCAAACAATTTCTTGTGTGGAAGAAAATGCAGCCTAACTTGATATTATAATATTTTGGCCATCTAATATGCATTTATTATGTTTAAATCAGAAAATGTTAACATCTACTAATTAAAACCTCTTTTGGTCCCACATAAACCATTTAGGCGGTTTTAAAAGCTTATTGCTAAACTGAACAAGTTTACATGCCTTAATAACAACATTTTTGGAGAGATTAAAAAAAAAAAAAAGGAAGAATTTTCATATTTTATCTGCTTTTCTTTAGGAACTGTGCTTTCTGTAATTTTCATGAACTAATAACTGCTATTTTCACCACAGTTTTGTGGCAAAAAATAATCTGACATACTTGAAAATAAACCCTTTACTTAATCTGATTTTCAGCGTTGACAGATGATGGCAGAGCAAAGCTTCCCTGGTTCCCGAGGCACCAACTGACCTTGAGCCATCACCAACGATTTGTAGATCTCAACGATCACCTTCTCGTCATACTCTTTAACTGGACGCTTCCCAAAGGCAGCGATTCCTTGATCCGTTATGCTACCTCCATACCCACTGCTAACCATCCTGGAGTTGGCTAACCCCAGCATCATTTTCACGTATGCATCACGTAGCCAAACCAACCACTTCTTCGGCGACCTTATTCTCAGCTTTGCCTTGATCCTGATCTTCCAGAACCTCTTCCGCCGTGAGGACCCCAGCTCCACCCGACTCCGCCGTGCTCCACTCGTACCATTTAGCTTCACGTAGCCTCTCCTCCTCCAGTACCCTGTCAAGTTCTTGTACATGGTCGCTGAAATACCTTCCATCACTATTTCAGTATTCCTACTTCAAGGTGGTCTTATTTTTTTTCCAAGAGAAAAGAGGTGGGTGGAAGGTTGAAGAGAGTGATAAATTTGGTATAAGCTTGATAAGATATATATATTAAAACCATATTATATACGGTGAAAACTATATAGTAAATTCTGGTAAAATAAGAAAAGAAATGAATGATGTAATAATAGTTGTAGTATGAGGAAGCTATGTATAGATATCTATACAGATGGGAGAGAGGGTTGGCATCATAAATATGTAGCGGCATTTCTCACGGGTGTCGCTGTCCATATTCAATGTGCGTGGTACATTCCACGTTTCCACCTCCACACATATTTTAGTCGTCTGATCCCTTTGTTTTTTAATCAAAGATATCCATCCATGGCATTCCTCTCCTTTTCAACATTAGAAAGAAAAATAATTTCAATCTAATTAGAAAATAAACTAATAAGCATATAATTTTGAAATTAAATAGAACAAAATTTGCATTTAGTGATATGATCTTCTAAAATTATAATACCGTATATTTATATTTATTTTTATTTTTTATGTATTTACTTATTTCAACCATTTAAAAATAACGTCTTGAATGCATTTAAAACGTGTAATACCCTCTAATTTATATATTTAATAAATTATGAATAATTTAAGAATGGTATAATCTATGGTATTTATATATTTGACAAATTATTGACGTCAGAAAATGGCGATTAATTTTTAAAATTACAATATATCACTAGAATCATAATCAATAATTATAAACATTTAACTCTATAATTAAATTAGCTTTCTATATGTTTAAATTCATAATAAAATTATAATTATTTTATTATTATTTATTAATTAATTCAAGAAACTATTTAAGTTCTCTAATTAAATATTTTATTATGAATTTGGAGCATCATAAACTTATAAATTGATTACTTGAATTTAGCAACTGATTATAAATTAATTATTTTAATTTGATAATTCATATTGATTAGTTGAACTTATTAGATTTATAAGAATGTAAAATAAAAGATACATAAGAATAATAATACATGCACTTGTTATCGTCTTTTAATTTGGTTGATTTGATTTCCACCTCTTTTCATTTTTAACATAATTCTCACCTTTTTTTATTTAATGAAAATTCACGATATGAATATTCTATGGTAAGCTTATAGCGATTTCCTCTATATAACAAAATCTAAACAACCAAACAAAGCAAAAGTGTTATAAGGAGGATGAATTGATAGTAAAATAAGAAAATTGAGGATGGGATTGAAAGTGGAGATTAATAGTAAGGTGTAAGGAATGTGAAACAACAAAGGTTGGATAATCATTTACAATGTGACCTTCAACGTTTTATTTGTAATTATCACGAATATTGGAATATTTTCTCCTGGACTGCATTTGAAGAGAGGGGGGTGGGTTTGTGTGAATCACATGTTGTTCATATAGACTTTTTGTGGAATAACCATATATCTTTATCTTCCTATTAATTGAAACACAATACAACTTCCCTTTTTCTCAAATAAAGCTAACTCGAATCTTTTATGAACTTATCTTATCATCTCCATTCTATATGTCCTTTTATAGAATAATAGTTTATAAAAAAGAGAGTTAAATTGTTGCTTTATTTTATAATTTATAACAATAATAATAAAGTATTAAATACACATAATAAGATTAGTTTTATTGCTAAGTAAAATAAAAATAATAAAAAATAGTTAAGACATTATTTTAATAAAATGATTAATTTTATACAAGAAAAGAAGAGGAGGCATTGATTGGGAGGCAGACGGCAAAAAAATTGTAAAAGTGTGGACATAAGATTTATATTACACGTGAAGCAATAGAAGAACAAGCAAAAAGAGGTAGAAGATTTGTGTTCATAAAGAAAGCAACGGAATGCATAACATATTGAATTAAAAAGAGGTCAACTCATTTCTCCTACGGTACAGCCAGATGTTGTGGCCCAAAGAGGATCAATAAGCACCCCTTTCAACTCTAACACTATTTGGTTATGCTTGGAGCATGACATGAGTAACTGTATTGTTGTTTCTAGGGTAAATTCAGGGTTGCCAAATTAGGGAGATCGATGGTAACAATGCCCCGAGGTCAAGCACTAAAAAGCAGCAGCAATCTTTGCTTTCGAAATTCAAATTGCATTGCAAAAATCATCAAAACTAGTAAGTTGATATATGGAAGTACAGAAGTTGACATCTTCAAGAACAAGAAGCCAATAAAAATTTCCATCATAATAAACAACTATATCTACATGCATACAACCAAAAAAGAAACCCCACCATCTTCACCTGTCAACTAACATTGACTTCCATGTCTTGTTTTGGCTACTTGGAGGTCTTCCTCTTCAACCCCTCAGGGGTCTTAACCTGACTCAAGCGCTTCAGTTTTGAACCCGAAACCGCCTTCTTCACATCCTTTTTTGCTTTCTTGAGAGCCTCTGGGGTCTTAACTTGACTCAGCCTCTTGGTCTTCACGCTTTTCTCCGATACTTTCTTTGCAGCCTTTTCTTTGGGGTTTGAGGACTTGTTTTTTGCACTGCCTTTCCTTTCCTGGGTCTCTTTGACGGCCAGCTTCAGTTTTTCAGTCGAAGAAATCTTGTAGGAGTTCTTGAGTTTAACAAGCTTCTCCGATTTCACCAACTTCTTCAACTGAACCGATAGCAGCTTCTTGAAATTGGGAGGCAGCATTTTGCCGTACTTCTCCTCCATGAACTTGGCTATCGCTGGCTGGCTTGACCCTGTCCGTTCCTTCAGCGTCGATATTGCTTCACAAATCATCTGCAATTACAAAACCCAAACTCGAGACCAAAAAAAAAAAACAAAAACAAGCTGAAACGTTGATGAGCATAAAGAAGAGGAAAACAGGGGACCTCAAGGTAAGGAGGATGGGAAGCCTTATCCTTATTTGTAGAAGCAACTGCTGGCTTTGCTTTTGCCATTGTTATTGAGCGGTCTTGTTTCAGAGTTTTGGAGAAGAAAAAGGCCGCAGTAGCTATAGTAATGGGAAATTAATAGATAGATTTCAATTTCAAAATTGGGATTAGGCGGGAATGTTTCATTGCGGAGTGTGGAGCCAAGCCATTAGATTACATGGTTACAACTAGAGGTGCTCATGGGCCGGGTTCGGGCCGGGCCATAGAATTTTTTGGCCCGGATTCTAGGCCCGGCCCAAAATATGGGCTTAAAATTTTGCCCAGGCCCGGCCCGATAAAAAATCATAAGCTCGGGCCCGGCCCGACCCATTTTTTTAATAAATACCAAAAAATTATTTTAAAAATTAAAAAAAGTATTTTAAAAATATTTTAAAATTAAAAAAAAGTATTTTAAAAATATTTTAAAATTTAAAAAATAAATATATTTATTATATCGGGCCGGGCCGGGCCCGGGCCAATAAAGTTGTGCTCGAGGCCCAGCCCATTTTCTAAACGGGCCTCGTTTTTTTGCTTAAGCCCATATTTCGAGCCTATATTTTTACCCAAACCCTCCCATATTTCGGACGAGTCGTCGGGCTGGGCCGGGCCGCCCGGCCCATGAGCACATCTAATTACAACTTACGCTGTGTCTCTACATCTTTACCCTTTTCCCATTATGTAGGCATTCGTGGCCTCGTGGGTTCATGGGCTTTCTCAATGTCTTCTTTTGACACTTGTGAAGATATGAGAAAGACATATTTTTTAAGGCAATTTACTAAAAAAAGTTTTTTTTTTAAATTATCAAAATGAGCCCGGTATTTTATTATTTACCGGAATAGGCCTTTTCCGGCAAATCGCGTCCACGTCGGTATTGTCGAGAGGCGTGCGAGAAACATGACCCGCGTCGGTAGCGCTTTCTTGACGTGGCAACAAATCGCGTCCACAATGGGCGATTTGTTGCCACGTCGACAAAGCGCTGACGACGTGGCTTCTGACTTGCCCAACGCGTGAATAGTGCAACTAATGAAATTTCATGTATATAGTTGCACTAAATTATTTAAATTATTTATAATACCTAAATCCCTATTTATTTGTTATATTACATAAAATACTCCTTTGAAAATACAAAACATTATGATAGCTAATTTAAAATTTATTCTCCACAACTAATGAAAATCATTTAAAATACTAAAACTAGATCTATCTGAACAAACTATAAGAAAATCCCTGGAATGCTGTGATTTCTTTGTCTTCAACGAAAGATCTCGAGAAAGATCACGGTGACGAAAGCTTGTGCTTAATGAGGAAGCAAATTTGGACACTCGGAATCATCTAACAATTATGCAGAACATCAGCCGTCTTTCTTCAAAGCTGAAACATCATCCCGAGAGCCGACATTGATGGTTTGTCCCTTGGGCAATGTTGTTTGATCATTCCCTCCTTCGAGTGCTTTTCGACTGATCACATGATGTATTTGAGTTAGTACTTCAGTGAATGCATGCTCAACATTTGTAGATTCAAGGGCAGATGTTTCCATAAAGAAGCGCGTACACATGAGCGCGACTTATCTGTTTACTTTTTTCTCCAAAACCCTAAAAATTCTAAAAACTCTAAACCCTAAAATCTAAAAACCTACAAGTTAGGAAATCGCGTACGTCGTGCTTTTTCTTGGCGTGGCAACAAATCGCGTCCACAAGGGGCGATTTGGTGCCACGTCGACAAAGCGCCTGACGTAACATGATTTGAAAAATGGCCCATTCCGGTAAATAATAACATACCAGGCCCATTTCGGTAAATTTATAAAAAAAAAAAGCTTTTATTGGTAAATCAGCCTATTTTTTAATCATATAATCATATTACTAGTTTTATATCCCTACTTCGCTTCAGGTAATTATATAATTATTTCAACTAATTTAATTAAAATTTAACTTTTTAAAAATATATCTAACTTTTATTAAATCAACTCACAAATCATTAGGTTTCGGTCAAATTATGATTATGATTGTTGTGTTATGTTTCAATTTAGAATTTAGTATTTATACTTTATTTTGATATAATTTGATTGTCGAAATATTTTCAATAAATATATATATAGTGTTCTACTAATTACAAATGAATAGTTATAAGTAATCAAAAGTTATGTCACTTAGTTATTAACCAAAAGTTGTCATTATTTATAGTGATGAGTTATGTCTCTTACATTTAAAAGTTATGCCACTTGATTATTAACAATCATAATTATTTAAATAGATATCTATTAAATAATTATGTTTATTGCTAAGATATAACTATCAATTTTGGGTAATTATGTCCCTATGAAGAGAAATGAGACCTCCTATAAATAGGAATGAACTTCCATTTGTATGACACGCCCAAAAACATAAAAACAAAATTTCTTTCTATTCTCCCACCATTTTTTTATATTTTTAGATTGTTCTATAAAGAATTATTGTAGATTTATTTTTGTAACACCTATACCCTAAATGTCACAATTAAATAGGCTTACTTAACAAACTTCCAAATTTGAATTAATTACAATTTAAACCTCACAAAAATTTTTTCGCACCTAAAGTAATCCATTTAACTTAGATTTTCTCCTTAGATGGTAACCATTTTCTTAGCATTTAAACTTCGATTTACTTTATTTATTATACAATCATTAAAATACTTACAATTATTTTGCCCTACTGGGCTGGTTTATTTATGATTATAATGAGTTGGATCTTAAAGTTTAGACAATATATTCTTATTTATACCCCGAGGTGTAGCCTTTAAGGGTGCCCCTCAATATACATGATACTACTATGGCGCCATTCACGTAGACTTGGCAATATCTGGCTTTGCCCCTCTATGGTCCCTGAATCATTCTTCAATCCTGCACTTAGAGCAGTTCAAAAGTAAGTCTAGAAGAACTTAGTGAGGTTCTATACAGCTGTACTCATAATAAAATCCTAATTTGACAAGTAAATAATAATTATAGCACAAAGTTGAAACTCCCTGAGAGACTTAGGAGATGTCACAGGTTTTCCAAGGCAACATTAATGCCTTTAAGCGTTCTGAACTAACCGTTAACGGTCATGTCGACTAACATATTTGTTAACATACTTCCCCAAACACCCCTTTTTCTTAGGTCTTGAACCCATCTAGCTTCAACTCAAATTTCATACTCGCCTTCCTGATTCAACTCAGCACAAAGTAACCATATATGTGAATACCCATATTCATGTCCGCTAATGACAGACCATCAGATGACTCATAATGACTGCTGGTTTCTCACTTTACTTTCCTCATTCCATGCAAAACTTGATTTTAATCTACTGGTTTATTCCTGACCATGGGTTTCTTATGTCATATCCTGCGCATGAATCCCTTATTAAAAGAGAACCCATTTATCGATACCCCTATCGGCGTATTTGAATATGGAACATGGTTGGCGAATAAGCACCCCTATTTATTGGAGGACTCATATTTACCATTTAATCTCAAAGGACTTCCCCATTACAGCCTAATCTACCACGATGCTCCCAAAATCAAATAGTCTCTCCCGCGGACTATATCTTCCTTAAGTTGTCCTTGGTAGACCTTTACCTCTGTTATTCCCATGTAGACTAATCCGTGCCGGAAAGTCCTGATGGACATATTTTTTCCTTGTAAAACCTTGATGGACTTTATCAATCAATCAACTTTGTGCATACTTCATCTTCCATATGGTCATTTGACGGACTACCAACTTGTCTAGCTACCTCTTTATCGATCACAAATTGGAATTTCAACTACAATAATCCCGTTCGGAACTTGCTTAGCCAAAATTGATTTCGCATCAACTCAGACGGACTTTTTATGGCGGTATTATTTTTACCAATACGATAAAGGAATTTCTCATTCCTTTCACACATACAAGCGTTAATATGTTTCTATCAACTTCACTGGTCGTTGAATTTGGTGGATCCCCTCATTATCCCACTTGCCCATGCTCTCAGAAGCGCCACGACCATTCTGTTATGCTACTCGTTGTGTGAGTCATACAATGACTTTTCCTTTTATACTCTAACAGACTTCCTGGTGTTAGAAAAAATCTAGTTTGAACATGATTTTCTTTCATAGCGAAAAATTAAAATATTAAAAATTGACTCGATTTGTGATATTTATAGCAATAAACCTTAACTGAATTCATACTTATGTTTCTGGCTTAGCGAATGTTCATTTTTCCCGGCTTTGAACCAAACGATCTTCTTTGCTATTCTCGTACCACGAACTACTTCAAGTGTGGGCTTAAACCAATTGAATCGAAACCGATAAAATTGTTATTTTGGAAAAATATATTTAATAATTGAGAATAAATTCTCTTTATTTTTTGGCAAAGTAACAATCTCTAAAAGTTGTATAAATAATTCTACCAGTGCCATCTATTTATAGGGAGAGAATGTAGAACCTTATTGAATTGTACAGATTTATTTCAAATAGAAAAATAATTTCTTAGTTCAACTAGGAGAGTCAAAGGGGTTAATAGGGTGTGTTTCCTCTCATATGTATTATGATGGGGATTCAAGCCTTTCTTACATCAGGTCTAATTACGAGTACTTTCTGGTACTTTTGACTTATTACTCTGTAATATGATTCAACCCGATTTGATTTTTCTATTTCCCAAACTAAAATTTAATATTCTATATGAAACAACTTTCTCATCCTTATTTTACCCCCAGTAAAATTTTGATGATTTTACCCTAGTAAAATTTTGAGAAAATATGTTCAATATTTTATAACTCAACATGTTCACTGTGACCGAATGGTCTATTTTCACTTTCAAGCTTCAAAATAGCTCGAAAACATAAACTTATTCTTCCATTCATATTTAAGTAATCCATATAGAATTGCAAATGAATCATTTTCATTTCTATTTTTGGAAACCTACATTCATTTCCAAATGATTTCATTTTTCTATTTCAGAAAAAAAAACTTTAATAATTCCTCAATATTTTTCATTTCTCTTTCCTATTCATTTTGTTCATTTCTATTCAAACTCGCAATTCATTTCTGATTTCAACGAGCTAGCTGAGGGACCAATTGAACATATGCAATTAGGGCTCAAATGATTTATAATTAAGTACTAGCTTTTCGCCTATTAATTATAAACTCATTTTGTCACGTAGTTATTCCACTATAGTATCGTGATCGAGCTGTCCCTAACAACATACCATTAGGAAAGCAACTACTCAGTGCTCATTCATTAACCTTGTTATAAGTGTGTTACCATCATAGGATATCCTTAATCTTTTTGGGATAATATCCGCTATCCCAATATGATCCTATTTTATCTCATGGTAACCATTATATACATGAAAAGTCAATTACTATCAAATAGTAATAAAATCATTCATCACAAAGATGAATGACCAGTGACCAAGTTTAGTTTTCATTAACCATGTAATGCCAATGAGAGGATATCATTTACCCATGTTTCTGGCTATGAATTCCACTGTTGTGAATGACGCTACATACTACAAAAGTCATACACCCAATGCACCAGCTTTTGGTTCCTTATCTATTTGAACTTAGGACTTTACATGCATCAAAGTGTACGAGTAAAGCATACGTAATATGTCATCCACTCAAGATTTAGGTATGCCACGCTATGAATGTCACAAGTGAATAAATCCATAAACGAATTCAGGATTTATTCATCTTAGGTCCTATTCGATGTACTATCAGTCCAGTCAATGATATCTATGTTTCTATCTTCTGAGAGCCATTTGCTCCGATGCCCAAGACAAAGCATCTCCCCAATTGGACTTGATAGACGACATATTAGTCTTTTAATCGGTTTGCTCATTTTCAATTAGACTAAGGACATGTTTAGGTTTGTCTACTAATACAAACTGTCTTTCTATGTTACGATCTAACCACGTAATACTGCTAAATATTAGTTAAACAATAGACAACCAGTGAAAAATAGTTGCTTCAATTTTGCTTTACGTGCAAAACCATGTGAGGAAAATATTCAAAGTATTAATGTAATTCATGAATAGTTTTATTAATCAATCTGTTCAAAAAATTACAAATGTACTGAGACGAAAATACTACACTTAAAGCATTGAATCCAAATGTAACACCTCTTACCCGTATTCGACGCCAGAATAGGGCATGAGGTATTACTAGAACACATACACTTGTAAACGTATTTAACCGAGTTATAAAATTTCATCTAAATTAAAACTTTCAAATTTTTTTAACATGCTTTTATAATTCTTCACAATATATCCTTAAAATATTATATCCATAATAAATAGGGCCTACGAGATCCGATACATACCCATGCAATTCAATGCTTCATTTCCATTTCATCCAGTTCACAATGTCTCATGCTCACAATTCAAATCATATACTAGCAATTTTCATTTAATTACCATGTATTTCAATTAAAACACAATAATTAATAATAATTAGATTTGAATTACAGTAATACAAACTTACTAGGCTAAATTGTAGAAATACCACGATAAAGGGGCATTTTAGAAATTTTCCATTTCCCTCGACTTTCCTCGCGATCTTGATCTAAATTAATAATTTTATTCAATTTATTAATTTAGACAATAAAACTATTCAATTCTTTAAATTTCGTCATTTTTTTCCATTTTTACGAAATTACCCTAAAAATTTTACTTTTATTCAATTTAGTCACTGAACCTAAAACATGTAAATTAGCTATTTTTAAAATAAAATCATATTATCAGAATATTCACATATATTTTCCTCCTCCTCCACTCCACTCCACATCCTTAATGTACTTAACACTCTTAGAAATAACATTTTCTAAAGTTTCATTATTCACCCTTAAGTATATTTCAAGCTGTCTATCCGAATCAATATTACTAAATTATTTTTATCTGGAGCTACAGAACTCCAAATTTTGCACCGTTACTTTTCCCTGAAACTATACTCATATATATTTCTACCATAAAATTTTCAGAATTTTTATTTTAGCCAATTGGTACATTTTATTCTTTAAAGATTCCCTTGTTTCACTGTCTGCCGTTTCTGACCTCTCTTCACTAAAAATAAAATATCTCTTAGTAAAAAATTCTGATGGTAGTGTCATTTATTTATCTTGAAACTAGACTCATTAAGGAATTTAATCATATAAATTAAAATTTACAATTATTTTTTACAATTTATAATGATTTATCAAATTTAGAAGAGGGATTCCAAAATCAATCCAACCCTGCCTCACTAAAATTCAAATATCTCAAAATATATAACTCTTTTACTTGCTCTGTTTCTTTTATGTAAAAATATACTCATTAAAATTTCATTTCGTATCCTATTCACTCTCTAATTCAATTTCCACAATTTATGGTGATTTTTCAAAGTTAACCTACTGCAGCTGTCCAAAACTGTTTTAGTGCAAGATGTTGATAATCAAATTTATAACACCCTACTTTCCTTTCTCTACAATATTTTCTATCAAATTCTCTTGTTTCCCTTCACTAACATATCAAGAACATAGAACCTTATATAATAAATCCCTGCATTAACATCAATTCCCTACTTTTTCAATAATATCAAACTCAAAAATATATTGAAATCTTAATGTTCTTACCTTGCTCTATTGATTTCAATCTTTAACTTGATTTTCTCTCTCCTCCAGCCTTTATTTCTTGAATCTAACTTAATATTCTAGCTCCCAATAGTCTCCTTATCAATTTTCTCTCTTGGTGGCTATGGAAATTCTTTTGATTTCTAGATGAAAATGGTGAATTTTTGGTGGAAGGACCAAATTGTAAAGAAAGTAAAATTTTCTTTCTTTCTCTCTTTTTCTGACGTTGGTGCATGGAAAAATGGTGGGTTGCATGCTTCTTCATCTTCCTTTTCTTATATATATACTAAATTAAATAAAAATAAAAAAATAAAATATCATTTAAAAATTAAATTAAAATACTAATAAACTAATATTTATTTAATTAATTAATATTAAATATCTCCAACAACATCATTATCTTTTAGATTTCTCTCTCTTCTAATTGATCATTTTGCCCTTTATGATCTTTTAAAATTCCATCCTTGAGTCATCATTTAATTTGGTAAAATTATATTTAGTCCCTCAAAATTCTTCACCTTTTTCAATTTGGTCCTAATTCATCCATTTTCCTTAGTTTCTAGATCATTCCACTCTTAAAATATTTACACCACTGGTCCTTCAACTTTTTCATATTTACACTTTAACCCCTCAATTTTTCAGTATTTACTCTTGGGCAACAAAACTTTTCTCACTTTTGCGATTTAATCATTTCTTGAACTAATATGTCATAATATACTTTCCAATGTTGACATAACTCCAAAATTTCCCCTTTTTGTCGCTTTATTTTCTTATTTTATTATATCAAAGATAATGTTTTACTGTAAAAATTTTTGGGTATTACACCAACACTTTGTTCATTATCCTAGTGGACTTCATATGTTGTCACAACCCAACTATGTTCTTACACCTTACAATCCTATGTTTGTTGTTCTATTGGACTTCATATGTTGTCATAGCTCAGCTATGGTCTTACATATTAAACCTCTTTCGAGGTGTCGTCCCGAAGGAGCTGTCGATAATCGGCATTGCGATGTAATTAACTATCTAACACTAAAAATGACTAAATGGCAAAACAGTGAGCAATACATGATTAACAATTCACTGGACACAAGTGGTTGGTTGACTTCCATATTGCTAATTAGTATTCGAATTAGGGGTCTAAAAAGCTTAAACTTTTAATTGGTTCAAATTTACCTCTTGGTCACCATCTTACCAAATTAGACGATTTAGTTAGGATTATCTCTCGACCTCACCGAACTAAGTCAGGACAACCAAATTGGTTCTCCATAAGTTCTCCTCTCAATCTCACCTACCTAAATTTGACGTATCAAATTATGAAATATCACATTGATGCACACCTTAAAGCCTTCGTTAATTTCTCATAAGTTTATTTCTATCCCCACACTAACAATCCCTATACTTTTAAAATATTATCAATTAGTCTAAATAATTGACACCCTTAAAACAGAGTTGGATACGTGTCTTGGGGAAAGCCCTTATATATATTATAGGTAAATTTAGGGTTTGATCCCTCTGCTGTGTTTAAATTTAGAATTTAGTATTTATATAGTAATTTGACATAGTTTGATATTATTAATTTTTTTAAAAATAAATAGAAAGCTAGGCCATAAGGACTGAAACTATAGAGGACAAAGGCGACAGCTAGTAGCTTCCCAATTTATCCCCTAACAAAGTGTGCACGATCCTAATAAGTGGCTGGTCAAACTCTTGCAATATAAGTTCTTCAGTAGTGGACATCCGCATCAGGAAATCCATTGCGTGATTAGCCTCTCTGTGGAAATGGCATAGTAGGACCTCTCATTCCTTGTTTTATAATTGTGTAATGTTGCGCACCAAAAGAAGCACGGGGACCCTGACCCTCCCCACTTGTGTTCTTTATGAAATGAATCGCCAAAGAACTTTCACTTTCTCGCAAAATCCTTTTATACCCCTATCTCCAAGCTAGCATCAGGCCATCGTGGATAGCCCATAGTTCTTCTCTAGTCACAAAAAGGCCACCAATTCATTAACAGCGCCCAATGATCCAACCACCCTCAACATCTCAAAGAAGCCCTACTGCAACAGAATGTATGCTCCATCATAATTTATCTCTATCTAGTCTTGTGGCGGCGCCTTTCAGCCAATTTACCTTCATTCCTTTCACATAGAATACCCGTATTTAAGCTGCATTTCAATAAAGTATTCTACCCAAGTCAAGCTTTTGCTGAGCAAAGTTGTCGTGGATCTAGTGCAACCCTGAAAAATAAACTCATTTCTTCCCTTCCAAATATTCCACCACACAATAGAAGATAGAGTATTCCAATGATCACTAGCAGTAGTAATAAGCTCATTAATTAATTAAAATAGTTGACACCCTTAATCATTTTAGTTAAAATGCTGAAGTTGTTTTGTCTTGAAAATATTAATTCCCATTTATCATGCCAAAATATTGTTTTGTGTGTGTTAGAAATGTGCATTTAATAAAATTAACATCATCATTTTAATCAAAATAATTAAGGATATGAACTATTTAGACTAGCTAACGTTAATGTAAAAATATAAAATCATATTATGTGAAATTAAAATATAAAATGGAGAGGTTAAAACTGAAATTTATTATCATCTTAGAATGGTTAAAAAGAAAATTGAAGTTGAACATGTGTCCAATAAGGCCTTATGTATATATTTATATTTTCTTCAAATTCATAGATAAATCTTTATTATTCTATTATACCAAATTACACCTTCTTCTTCTTTTTTAACTAACTACACTTTTCAAACAATATTTTAGTCTAATAAGCTTTGGTTAAATTATGCTATTAGTCTCTATATTTTGCGAAAGCCGTGAATTTAGTCCATGCACTTTAATTTGATCATCTTTAGTCCCTTTACTTCTCAAAATTTAAAATTTCAATCCTCACCAAATGATAATTGTTAAAATCATTAGGTTTTTTTATTGCCAAAATCTGATGCGCCAAACATGTTATCACATGTGTAATGCTATGTCAACTTGTTATTTACACATATTACACAAATATGGACGAAATCTACAACTGTACGTATAGTGTGGGACTGGTAATTGAATTTAAACAAACAAATTTAACAGCTATTGTTTGGGTTAGGACTAAAACTTCAAAATTTGAAAAGTATAAGGACTAAAATTGACCAATTTGAAAAGTACCTAGACAAAAATTGATTAAATTAAAGTAGAAAGACAAGATCTATACTCTTTGCATGGTAGAGGCACTGAGTTGAAGTAGATCCATATTTACTTAACGTGTTTGAGACCTTTTCGTATGAAATAAAATTTCAATAAAATAAGTTTATTGAGATACATGAAAATGATAAAAAGTTTGTTTAAAAGTTTTGAAAACCTACAGTAATTTCACCTGTATTTGTTAACAGAAAGCATGATACGGATTTCATTACTTTTAGTTTTAGGAGTGCGTTTGAGTCAACAAATTTTAAAATGAACTATGGTGTTGGGTTAACTTCGTAATAACAAATTCAACAAGAATATAGTATAGAGTCGCATAATTTTATGTAATAAAGTTTAGATGAAAGTGATATACGTATTATTTATGTTAGCATCATCCAACCCTAAAACTAAAGCATGTGTGTTATGAAAAAGCGCAAGCAGAAGCATCTGTGGTTAGTTAATTACCATTCGTGAAATCAGCCAGAATGAATGTGAGCATCGGCCATTCTGAAAACAAATTTAGACCTAGCTAGGAACTTTCCAGCTCAAAAAGGATCATCAAAAGCAGAGTGCGATCAAGTCCCTTTCTTTTTCAAAGTAAATCTGGCCATGGCCATTCAAATTAAAGATGCCCAAAAAGCTTTCGCCCATTTGTTGAATTCAGACTAGCACTACCCACTAGCCAGGGAATATGTGCAAAGTGGACGTTGCATGGCATATTTTGACGTTGACATGGAAATTTATAAACATAGATCCTTTCACTTTTCTACGAAAAGAATAAAGTCACCATATATATATATATAGTGTACTATTATTTAGCTAGCTGAAGATTACAGCGATAAAAAGCGAAAAAAAACACAAGCGATATATTCGTTTCTTAATTTGAGAAACCAACCTTATTTCTTGCTTTAGCTCATTATCACCAACTAAGCAGATTAGTTGATTGATGCCCTTGGACAAATTTGGTAAACCCTAGTTACACAGATGAGAAATGGAAAAAATTATTACTAGTCTACTACACAAACTACAATTTGAATATAGAACCATATCTTGATGCATGTTTCCTCCCCGATGCGTAGTTTAGTTAGAGAATAAGCTGAGAGTACCCCAAAGGAATACAAGTGTGGCGGAGACTAAAAGTGAGTGGGCGTTGGTAGCTGCCGACTCAGAAGGTGGAGGGTTCTTGTAGCTATATATGAAGTAAGGAACCACTTGTTTGGGTGGCGAAGGGCATTCAGAGCACGGTGGTGGACGGCAGCTGGAGCAAGGTGAAGCACATGAAGGGCATGCTGGTGGTGGCGGCGACGGATTTGGTGGTGGTGGAGGTGATGGCGGAGGAGGAGAAGGCGGAGAAGGAGGTGGTGGGCACTCAGTTACCACGGGGGGTGGTGGCGGTGGAGAGGGAACAGGCGTGCAAGTATCGCATTTTATTTCTTCTTTGGATGAAGATGTTATAGTAGCTGATGAGGCCAAAGTGAATGAGATGAGAAGTAAAGCGTAAGCAGGCAGTAGCATTTGCATACGATAAAACATTGCCATTTTTTGAAACTGGTGAACAATTTTTGTTATAAAAGAGAAGCTTAGAAAGCAAGGTTAATAAGGGTATACGAAGAAGACGAGCAGCGAGAGGAAGGTAAAGGGAAAGGAGTGGTTATAAGTTCTATGTATTGTGAGTTGTGACTGCAGCATCCTCTCTTAACTGGCACCTTTATCAGAACTCCTTTTCTTTTTTTAAGTTAACAAAAATAGAAAATGCTTAAAGAACACTCTGGACTTCTTCCAACCACACATTTATCAAAATAATTTATAAATGGATGACATAACATGAAAATTGATATTATAAAAAAAAATATGAAAACATTAAGTTTTGAATTAATTTTTCAAATTTTAAAATACTTATATTTATTACATTAATTACAAATTCCAGACGAAATCAAATCTAATGTATAAGATATTGAACAAAATATGGAAATTAGCCTTTGTTGTAATAGTTCTCCTGCTGCCATTGTCGTGTTAATAATCTGACACGCGGATGCAATAATAATATTCACATAATATTTTATTTGACACATTCAATTTTACTTTCTCATAATCTACATAAAAATCAATTAAAATTAAACACTTGATAGTCTACCGAGGAACAGGGAAATGATGAGGAAGGTACTCCATTAGAGGGAAATGATACATGGAAGAACAGGGCGGATCTGATGATGGATGGTGGTGAATCAAGATTTTCTATCACGAGACTTTCCTTGGGCTTTCGTAAGGCTTTACTTTCGGTTCTTGGAGATCCAAACCATGAGGGGGAATCAACTTTGATTTGGTGCTGAAAAAGATTGGAGTGACCGGAGGCGGCGGCAACGAGGGATTCAAGAGATGTTCTTTGTTTTTTTTCTTCTTTAATTTCAAGATGAAAAGGGAGAGGCTTTAATTGTTTATTTAGTAGTTCTTCGTTTAGATCATTTACATTCAGGTCCATTTTTCAGTTTAATGTATTTTTTTAATTTTAATTGTAGTTTTAATTTTACATTTACATTTATATATTATATATAATTTATAATAAATGTAACACCCCTTACCCGGTCCTATCGTTGGACCGAGCAATAATGTGTTACTAGCAATTACGAAACATTTACAAGCATCTTATAATTCAAAATCTCAATTAATTATCATACAACTTATAAACAATTAATTTAAGTTTAAAATCAACTTGGTAACATACAAGATCAATTTAAAACTTAAACAAAAAAAAAGAAGAAGAGAAAAATCTGAAAAACAAGGGCCACACGACCGTGTCTCCTAACCGTGTGCAAGAGCCAAGCCCGTGTATGATGAGTCACACGATCGTGTAACTAACTGTATCTATGTACACTAAATCACTTAAATTTTACAGATTACACGACCGTCTTATTTTAATTTTTATATTTTCTCAGTAGTTTTGATTTTAATGGTTAATTTTTATATTTGAGTTGGAACTTTAATACTCTTATAGTTAATAAATAAAATTTACATTACAATTTACAATAACTTATATATAAAATAAAATTCTAATCAACAATCATATTTTTATAACATAGTTATTAAATATTGTAAATAACTCTGCTATACACTTTTTTTTTTTTTTTGCATTTCTATTATTGATCCTAATAATCAATTTTGAATTGTATTTTACCGTTAATAAATTATAGCTAAGCAGATTATTTAGTGAATATATTTATTATCAACCATTTATTTTATATTAAATCTTATTTGCTACCTCTATTGAAAGTAGTCAAATATTCATTTTAAATAAATTATTTTCATATACAAACATAAATATATTAAAGAAAACATATCTGAATTTAAAAGGTAATAGAAAATTATTTAATATTAATTACAAAGATTAAGGTGAAAATTAGAGGAAATAAAATCACAACAATTTAAAAATAATTATGGTCATTCTGTGGCGATGAATTGGAAGACATTCTCCACGCTATTCGGGATTGTTTCAGCGGCCAATCATAATTCCTTTTTTTTTCAGGAGATAATATTCAGAACTGGCAATTCTTCTTTGGTACGGTAGCTTGGTGTATTTGGAAAAACCCAAATTCTTTTGTTTTTTAAGGTATTACATGGAGTATTGAGGATTTGATTAAAATCTCCTACAATTTGGCTAAACAATATACCTCTGCATGTAAGGGAAATGTCTCCAATCGGCAAGTTCCAGTTTCAGTTTAGCTCATGTTTGGGAATTGGATTCAATTATACTCTGACACAGCCATAAGAGAGGACTCTGGTATTGCCTCGATCAGGGGAATTCTTCATGACATATACGACAGTTGGATTCTTAAGTTTAACTGACTTGTGGCCATTTATGATTGTTATTATCAGGGGATTTGATAGAATATTTATATTCTCAGATAGTCTTGAGGCATTACAAATTGTGCAAGGGAGTGCTACTAAGGTGTCGAACTCCATCTTGGATAGAAGAATTAATCTTCAATTGGCTAAATTATCACAATGGTCGATTCAGCATGTTTCCAGAGCTTATAATAAAGAAGCCAATAGTCTAGCTAAGATGTCTATTACTAATAATAGTGGTACACAATTTTTTGAAATGCCTCCATGGGGTTTGGTTGTATCTCTAAATAATTATCTATAATGATGTTTCATTCACACACAAAAAAATCTAACTTTCTTCGTTTCATTTTATGCATGTATAACGTCCTATAAATAAATTTATGCTATGCAGAGATAATGAAAGTTGAAACCCAACAAAAAATTATAAATCAATTTACTATCAGTTTTAAAAAAATTAACCTTATTTTCCTATTTTAAAAATATTCTTATTTTTACTTTATATTTTAATTCTATTTTCCATTATTTGTTTTAATATAATCTATTCTCTAATTTTGACAATAAAATCATATACTAAGAATTTGAAGAATGAAATGGATGAGAGAATGATTAAACAATTGCAGTGAGTGACATTATATAATAAGCAACTTAAATTTAATGAAAAACTGTTGAAACGCTGGAAATAATAAAAGCATTATGAATATTTATAATAATAAAACCATTAATTCAACTAATCAAAGGATTTTAGACTATATTATTTTCACAATATATAACATTTATAAAAAAAATTCATTAATTTAACTAATCAATTAATCCATACATTGTACTAGATAAAAATTAGTATATAACAAAACCAAATTGTCTCACTCATCGATACATATTTGAAATTTAATTGAATAAATTTATGCAATAATTTTAACTTCTCACTTTTAAATACTAAAATAATTGATATATATTGAAACATGAATGGGTTGGCAAGAACATGATATATCAATTTTAGGTTAGATCCTTAACAACTTGCCTCTCTTCTTTTTACATAAAATATTTAGAATAGTAAAATCGTAATTAATAATGTGCTGATGTATCTTTAGCAGAAATGAAAAGAGAAAGCGATTTTTATTTTCATCATCATAACCTAACAATTTCTCAATTCACTCGAGATTTAAAATTTAGTGTTATTATTATTTATTTTTTGGTAAAACAAAAATTAAAATACTCAAGCTCTACTTACAATATCAAAATCACCATTTATTTTATCTCTATCAGTGAATTCTTATAATTCTGCAAGAGCTGTTGTCAACACGTTGACTCCCACCATATCGGCAAAGACCAATTTAGCAATCTTGTCAACAGTACAATTAGTCTTTCTTGGAATGCGTTTAACCACCCAAAACTCTCTATGTTGTAGTAGCTTTTGAATTCGCCTAACCAGTGCGGAAGTTGAAATAACTGAAGAGTCCATTCTTATTGGTTGAAATAGTGTTATTATCTTTAAGAATAAGTAATATGGTCGCCATTTATTAATAAATTTAAATAATTGTTAAAATATAATAATGTTGTGAGTTATGACTTCTTTGCCTCCGAAGTTGGTAAGGTGAAGAAAAAAGTCAAGAGACGGAATGACGAACCACCTGACTTGGATGATGGGATGATAGAGGGAGTGGAGGAACAAAGAGTTTCCTTCAAAGCGGGATCTTCGAGGAAGGTAACGTCTAAGGAGGAGAATTTCGTGCTTATGGATCATGATGTTGTTACAAAGAAAATTGATGGCATATTGTCCATTTGTTTCTCCCAGAGTCCATGTTTTAAATAGTGTAACATGTTTTACTCGAATCAAAATGATAACATAGACAAAGGGAGTCGCAATTCAAGATTAATACACCACTTAATTTTCTTTCTTAATCCTTAACTACTTCAAAGACACCATTCAAACATCATGTAACTGATTCATGCTCAATCTTTAAGACATCACTTTCTCAACGCATTTCACTATTTACTTAATATTATTGTCCATAAATTGAAATTTACATTTTACCATCTTACCTTATTTATGAGATATGATTCAAGAAGCCACTCATAAATATTTTTCACACGATCATTTTCTGCACACTACATGTTAAAAGCAACACGTTAAATTTCATAGAAATTTAGTAAGTATTCACATGAATTTTAATCATCTAAATATTTAGCATATAGAAATTAAAATTACACTAATATAAATAATATTATAATGTAAATATTAAAAATTATAAGATAATTATATAAAAATTTCAATAGATGAAAAATATAAAATTAAAAATAATATAAATAGTTTATTAAAAAATTTTAAAAATTATGTGGATGATAAGTTAATCATTTATAAATATGAAGCAAGATGAGTTAAACTTGAACAACTATAAAATAGATTAATATTATGTTTAAACTCAACTCAACTCTTATCTAAAACGATTACATAACTGTTATCCGACGTATTTGAACATCAATTGTGGAGTACCATTGACATTCCTATATCCATCTCGCCTCGCCATCCATAACTTTGAATGAGTTGTCGGGTCAGCTGGTGTTTCCTTAGCAGCTATGCCTATTCCCCTTAGTTCTTGCTTCTTCTTCTTTTTTTTCTTTTTTTTTCTTTTGTGCTAGTCCAGATTGCATCATTCTTTCTTCTTAATCTGGTTTTGTTCGATCGGAGACACTTCAATATGGATCAATAAACAATGTACAAGGTATTGACCGAGGAGAGACTTGTTGGGGACACGCGTTTTAGAGTGTTGAGGAGGTGGCATCCATTTGTAATGGCTTGTGGCCTTTTCTGGTACCTCCATTTGGTTGGAATTAACTTTGAGATCAATTTATCAAGTAAAAGCTCAACCTTTTTGGGTTCTCGGTGATCTTCATTAATCCAGCCCAGTCTGGAGTCTACCTCTACTATCGTGGCCCTCTTACCACCGCTTCATTGTTACGATCGGAATTGGATGTGTTTAGATTGTTATTTGACTTCGTTAACACCACGAATGCTATATTTTGCAATTTTATTTACTGAACTCTCTTTGATGTATCCCGGTATACTCGTTGTGAATGAATTATGAATAATTTCAACATAAATCTGAACAAAACTTGTTTTCTCACAAGCTATTGATTATATCTACGAGATGGTGACAATGGGGTTTTCTTGTTTTCTCTTTTGAAAAGAAAATACAACACTATGATTTTAATACTCTCTTCAGAGCTTCAACTGTTCCTAACTAAGCATAGACATAGCCGCAAGATAGAGCCATCAAAAGAAAAGCAGCTTCTTCTTCCTCTCTCAGTTTGCTCTTCAATTCCCGATTTCCCACCATATGCTGCACTCCCACCTCTCTTCCAAAGCTCTTTAACTTAATGCCGCTTCGCCTCACTTCAATTCCCCTTTTACTCTTTTCGCTTCTACTCTCTCTGTTCAATCCAAGGAGAGCCCTGTTTTTCTTTCTGTATCTGATCCCACATGCATTGCAAAGAGACTTTACAGCAAAATTAAGCAAACAAAAACCCAAAAATCAGACACAGTTGAAACACTACACATAACTGCTACTAAAAAGATCATGAAAGGATGTTAATATAGAACAACTTTACCCTAGGGCCAGCTGGACCACCTCTCCAAAGAGGTGTTCTTGTTGTGCTGCAATCCACGCATCTTTTGTTTGTTTCCTTGAATTCACTCTGCTGTAAAATATTCATGTTTCTGATGGACCGAAACTTGGTAAAGGAGCAGGAGATAATCACCAACTTGCTGCTTCACAATGATGGGGATGATCAAAGTTGATGCTTAACAGCTTTTGATCAAGAGCCGCAATTTTTTTTAGAGGTAAATAATGCTAGACAAGTGTTTGGTTTAAAGAACTTGAACAGAAGGATGGAATTGGAGGGTTTATGGTAGGGGGAGAAACAGAGCAGAAACAGGGTATTAGAAACAGAGAACTTGTAATCGCTTTTTTGAAAACCAGGTAGGTATATATACATAATACGAAAAGAAAGATGCCGCATTATTAGAGTAGCCGTAGTTTCATATGGGATATGCTATAAGGGGGACGATCAGAAACCCTAGTTCTAATATTAACTTACCAGAATACCCCTGGTGTCCTCAAAATTGAGTGGAATAACCTAATAAATTCCAGGAATAGTTGTTAGTGATAATATCATGATATTCTGTTTTCCCCTTTATTGCACTTCGGTCAAACTTTATACCAAAAAAAAAAAGAAGCCATGGGAAGTAACTTAAAAATGATGAATGAATCATTGGAGTTATTTTAATGCACATTTTCTGATAATAGGTCGGGAGATTCAAATATTCTTGAATTCTTGTAAGACAAATGTGACTTAAGATTCAAATATCATTGGGAGTTATTGAACAAGATTCAGTCCCAAATCAAACTTTAGCCTTTGGGGACGTGATTGAGTGAAGATCAATCAGATGATGATTGGGGATGTAGTAGAAAGAGGCTGCCAGAATCGTCTTGTTTGTTCGAAGACCGCAAATGAAAAGATAAACGACACCACAACCGACAAAACACGGCCCATATGTTCTGCCTCAGCCACCCGTTAGCTTGCATATGTTGTCTATAGCACCGGACAAAAAGGTGCATCCAGGGAACACCATACAATACTAGTTGGATTGCAACCTTTCAACCCATGCTTTTGTACTTGTAAATTTGTAGTGAGTTTGGTTCCAAAACCATTAATATATTACCAAATCAAGCTTCCCACCAACATATTTGAGGAAGAAACGGGTGGCATGGTAGTGCTACCGTTACACTGCTCCCCACTAATGATTCCCCTATTAATTTAATCTCTGTACTTCCCATTTGTCTGTTTTATTATTATTATTTCACTTCCCAGGCATCTTAGTACTAAACTATCTGGGCCAGGAGTACGAGGGGACGGAAGAAAAATCAACTTGTATTGTTTGTCACTAGTTACTTCTCCTGGCATATTAGAATATGTTCTCCTCGACCTCGAGGAAATTAAATCGTCACAAAAAGTTGTTCTACTTTTACTTGTTTTTTTTCTGATGCTGTATAGAGTCCTGTACTATTAAATCAATAATCTAGTTTTAAAGGTTGGAGATTTTTTATTTTTTCTTGGTAAATACAGTTGAACAATATGTCAAAATACAATATTTTACGACAATGTGGTGGTCAAAGATAATATTCTAGTCATTATAATTATCTTCAGCTCAGCACTTTCCTTTTTGCTAGTGCAAAGTTCGTTTAAAAACAAATCTGAAATCATTTCTCATTTCTAAATTGGACAGAACTAAAAGACTCATGTTCATCCTTAAAAGAAAAATATTGTCGTAAGATATTTAAATTTCATTATGAAAAATTTGAATTAATTAGAGTTAAGTTCGAACTATCAATCAGTCCAAATTCGAGCACCATAATACTTGATTTAAATAACTTACAAATCTAATCAAACTTTCTATTTTAATGTACTTTTATTTTATGAAATTACTTTCTTTTTTTTATCGTTATCTCAATCATGTCTCTAACTGAACTTGAGCTTAAAAATTAAAGTTCACCAAGATCAATCTGAATATCGAGCATCAAATTTTGAGTAACTATTAAAATTTGGCTAATTACACCCTGGTTGTAAAGTGCCCCCTCAAATGGAATTGAAGTCATCTGGTACTTCAATTGGAACCAGTAACATAGATCATGGCCCAATTAAAATGTAAACCAGGTAATCCGGTAGCATTGATTCCAAATATAAACTATATTTGAAATGATTGGGTTCCCATACTCGGTTATTCTGAAACGTTAATAAACTTTAGGTCACAACATCAAAATCACTATATTTGAAGGATTGGCATTTTGATCATACTGAAACACCCCATCACTACGTTTTCAATGCAATCATTTAGAAGGGATCAACATCGTAGGCTCGCCCCACACCATTTACTTGGGTGTCCTACAGCAAAAGGATCAGGAATTATGCCCGTCTTCCATGCAAGGAGTACACCTAAATGACAGGCGTCTTTCTGTGTACTCGCATTAAGCGTGGTTGGGGATCGTATAATGAAGGGGGGATGTCAGGATAAATGCATCAAATTACGTATTTCGGGAAAAAATCAAATTCTATTTAGAAGGACCACAATCAGACATGTTTAGCAGACATTTTATAACTCCAATACATCCTTCACGTTTTTGACAATAATACACTACCGGAAAAGAAAAAATTTTCCTGATAGCTGTATATTTCTCAACAGAAAGACCAAATAAATGAAGTCCAAACTATAACTAAAATCGAATAGAAAGTAGAAGGGAAAAAAAAGGACCTTTTAATAAAGGAAGCAAATACATCCTTTCAACACAAGGGTAAAAACCAGAAGTCTGAATACTGGGCTGCATCTCTCCCCCTTTGCATCTGAGAATTAGGATGCTGAAAAAGAATAGCTACCGCATGGCAAAATTTTAAAGTATTTTGTATGGCTTCCAGACTCTTTACCGTATCGTACACCCTGTCTTTATTTGACGACTTCTTAAGAACATACTGTGGCATGACTTGGAATATATGTGAATTCCATAAAAAAGAAAACAAGAAAATACCGACCTTTCAGCTCCATTCCACCCCACCAAGTGTTCTACAAATTCCAAAACAAGAAAATACCAAATTATTGGTATCTGAATTTGCCGTCTATCTGGATTGCTTATAGCAGAAGAGCATCTGACAGCACCAAATGATTCAATCTAGGGTTGTTACAAGGAAAGCTCATTTTACTAGAATAGATCAGACAAATAGTGTTGTCATGATATAATCCATATTCACTTCATACATATGGCCATTACATCCTAGTTTCCAGTTACATGAACAAAATATTTGCAAATGAGAGAGGAGAGAGGGCAACTCCAGACCTAAAGAGCAATCAATACTGCAATTTAAAGGATCATTTTTCCTAACAGACTCAGTTACCTTCCGTGCAAAAGGTAATCAGATATTTAAGTGCATACCTTCAACTGAAATTGAATCCACCAGAAGGAACAGGAAGTTGATTGCCACCAAACTGGAACCCAGGTTGCGAAGCATCACCAGTGGGTAATGCCTCATCCTCATCTTCTACCCAATATGTTTCAAGAATCTTCACTGCCTTCTCATAGATTTCATTGTTGTCATGACTTTGGAGGTTTTCAATCTTCTCCAATCCCTCAGCATCATCAATTAACTGAGCATAGAGATTGACATCTCCAGTATGACCCAGATTTTTCTCAGCTTCACCAACCTTCAGAATGTTTTCAAGACCTTCTAAACAAACAGTGACAATTCTTGGGTCGGGACAGTTTAGAAGATCACACAATGGCTTAATGCAACCTTGGCTTACCAAAAACCTGGCAAACAAAATAGAATTTCATTGTTTAAGGCAAATTGTACCCGAGAAGAACCCAGAGGATAGTTATGGCAAAGAAAATATACTTTATTTGTTCATGGGTGCCACCAGACGTAGCATTTGAAATTGCCCAAGCAGCTTCTTTCTTGATCTCAAACTCAGCATTTTGAAGTAGATGGACTAGAGGAGCAATAATGCCAGCTTCAATTACAGCCTGCAAAGATTTCAAAGTTATGCTCTTAACTGAAATTCATTCAAACTGGATGAAAAAGTTGAAATTTAAACTAATAATATTTCCTGTCAAAATTTTGCAGTGGACCATCAAACTATATTTTTTTCCTACACTTGTACCATGTAAATTTGCTTACCTGTATCTGATCTACATTTCCAGCAGTGATATTTGAAATGGTCCAGCAAGCTTCCTTCTTGATACTCTTCTTGTAGGTATTCGTCAGCAGGTTCAAAAGGCACGGAAGGGCTTGGTGGCCTATAATACACTGGAAAGGAGAACATGAAGCATCATCAGTGTACTGAAGGAAGAGGCAACCTAAGGCGGTGACATGAATACAAATATTGCAATCCAAGAATCAAGTCTAATAACTCATGACGTGAACTATGATCAATTCATTATCCTGACATTGATCATTCTGTCTGAAGGAAGGACACATTCTGATTTACCTCAGAATATGCCAATTAACCATGAAAACAATATGCTAGAATCATTAGTCATATTTCATCCAAGAAGCCAAAGTCAAAGAATGCTTCAATAAGTTATAAATTTTATTTCAACATCTACAACCATTACCAACATCAAAATCTTCTTGCTTTCTGAATCCTTATAGAAGGAAGGTGAAGTTTAATGTATTCTTAGGAAATTTCTATATGCATGTCAAACGTGAATTGGAAACAATGTAAAAGCATGCCAATTTTGAGAATTACACTCAATAGTCATTTTTCACTAAAAAAATGCAAAACCTTCAGATATTCATTGATGTGGTCAAACAAGATTCACATTTGTGAAGAAACAACTCCGAAATCAGAGAGCTCTGGCAAGTTGTAATATGGTGCATCATATGCTCTGGACGTAAGTTAAAAGAAAATCTTGGTAGCCGAACTGAGTAATGCATCTGCAATGATATGTTAGACATGGTCTATTTAATCCTAAATTCCTAATAAAAATGCTCAGCACTGCTCCAGCATGGTTTAAGCACAAAGAAATATTAGGATGAGTCCGAATCCATTATATCAAGTTAAAGAAATTCACATAACAGTAAAGAATTAATGTCAAGAAATATTCCATACTTGAGTCTGCATATCATCCCCTGTAACAATATTTCCAACTGTGCGAAGGGCAGGAATGAGGACTGTTGGGGATGGGTGCCTAGCAAAAAGAGTGGGAAACAAGTGAGGAAACATTCAAAACATCCAGGATTCACAAGCATAAGAGAAAACAAACATCGAAATCAATTTGACAAAAGGGAAAGACATTAATCTTACATCAAGAGCTCAACCAGTCGGGGGCAGACTCCTGCCTCAATAACAGCTTGAATTTTGTCATTAGTACCATCTGAGAGATATGACAGAGCCCAACATGCATCTGTAAGGACTTCCTCATCATTTGAATGGATAAGACGCTCAAGAGCTGGCAAAGCTGGCTTTGTCTGCTTAATAAATTTCAAACACACCAAGTATTAGCAGAAGATATCAGCATGAGGTTAGCAATTAACAACTACAAACTTTCATATTACAAGAAAGTTCAACCTGCTCAAATGAAGGCTGTGGCTTGCCCCTGCAAAAGTTTGACAAAGTCCAGGTAGCATTTCGCAACATGGAGAGCTTTGCATGCTCGTTGAATTGTGCCAAGAGTGGCACCAATGCCCCATGGCCAAGGACCAGGTCACGGCATTTAGGTGAGTCTCCAGCAACATTTCCTAGTGCCCAAACAGCCTATAAACCCAAAAAATTACGACTTATGAGAATTGCAGATTATTCAGCAATAGAAGATAACTTGCAGACTGCAATATTTACCTGTTCGCGAACATCATCAGTGGGAGAACCTAAGAGCTTAACAAATATAGGGACAGCTCCATGATCAATTACGACCCTGGTGTTATCTGATGTCCCTGAAGCAATATTTGTAAGAGCCCAAGCTGCCTCAAACTACAAGAAAAAAAGATTTTGGGTTAAGGATTAAACAATCAAAACAAGAAGAAATAATTGGGCAAAATCCTAATAACTTCAAAATAAAAAATCAAACCTGAAGCTGTGGGAAGTCATCTCTATTCAGGAACTCCACAAACCGAGGAACAACACCTGATTGTACAACTTCATTGATTGGAGGACTACGTTCTGCACAAAAAATATGAGTGAGAAATGACTTCAATTTTGTAGAATTTAAAAGGAATTGCGAAAAGCAATATATATATGATCAACCTATTGATAGCAGCTTTCGGAATTGGGTGGTTGCCTCAAGCTGCATATTTCTGTCATCTGACCAAACACCCGCAACCATAGCCGGAAGACTTTCTAACTGCAATTAGATTATAAACACATCAAAATCATGTCTAGTAAAAAATAAGTCTACGCGTTTCTTCACCGAGGTTTACTACAATTAATAAGTTAAACAAGCATTTCACTTCATTTAATTAGTACAACATGAGCTGCATCCTATTCAGAGAAATACAACACAATTAACAGTCGAAAATATCACCCAATCGAATAAAGCAGCTGTCAATTAGCTCAATATAGAAATTCATATACGAGATCAAATAGATTCATCAGTAGCATCTACCTTTTTCTCGGAACCAGCGGTTGAAGAGAGCAGTTGCTGTTGCTGCGGTTGCTGCTGTTGAGCGAGAAGTCCTTCGCGGCGTTTTTTAAGAAGGTTCTCTTCTCTCTTGTTTTTTCGGATCTCGACCATGTTGTCTTCTCTTCTCCGGCGACCTTCCTCCGCATCAACCGCCACCTTGTATCGGTTCCTTCGAACCTCAGTCCTGGCGCTCGGTCTGAGAGACATCTTCGCTACTTCTTTTCAATCTGATCGAAACGCCGATTAATTTGTAGGTGAAATGATCGATGGGTTGTTTGAGGAATGACAGAGGGGAAGAGAGTGACGCGGTTATTGGAAGATTGAGAGATGGACAAAAAATAAAAAAGAAGAGGGTTTTTGGAGCCTTATTCGAATGGATCGGGAGAGGAGGGGCCAGGCGAGGGTTAGGCGAGTGGTAGTGTTTATAGGGGACTTCTTTTCTTTTCCTATCTTTTTCGAAATTATTTACTATTTCTGTTGCGGAATTCAGGCTTTGATATGGTGTTAATAACAATGCTGCCACTGATTTTGAATTTGAAATCGAGGAACCCTAACGTACCTATGCCGTTATGGATTCCAGCTCACGGTATATTTTAATATTTTTTGGGGGGGTTGAGAAAATGGAAATAAATGATAAAGAGGAAATTTGAAATAATTGAGACTTTTTTTTTCTTTCATATTAATACAGTATCCATGGATGGTTTATTTTCAAACATTTGGTAAAATAATTTAAAATTGCCAATATATCTTAATTTTATACTCTGCAAATAAAGTAGATACTTTGAATAATAATGCATAAGATTCTTGTTTAAACCATTTTAATTTTGAATTAATTGAATTTTATTTGGATGAGAGTAGATGAGCCGACGAAAATAATTGTCTACCCGACAACCCGTAGGAAATAAATATGAGGAATGGAAATTATTATATAACTCAATAATTGAATGTTTCTGGAAATAATAATAATAATAATAAGATATAATATTTTTTCTTTTTAACTTTACAAGAAAATTTATTTTAACCCTTAATGTATTTTTTGTTTTTTATTTTAAATTTCTATTTTTAAATAATCTCAAAATGAATAAAAATTTTAACGTGTTTTTAATTAGTTGACAGGGTATAAACATAAATTGTTACGTAAATATTTATTTAATTTTTAAATTATAAAAATATATTTTTAAAAATTATTAAATATTGACCTGTTGGTAGTCTACATGCATAAATTAAAGTTAAATTTTTTTTTTTTAAGTTGGAGAAGAGAAAATTATTATGCTCAAAAATAAAAAGAATAAATAGCCTTTACCAGTATCGTTATTAAAAAAGAAAAAAAAGCTAGTTAGCCTGTGGTGACCAAAAATATCCGCATGATGTAGTTTTAATTCGTGGGACCTCTCGTTTTAAAGGTTAAACGACCCCGTGTCACTGAAACAAATGTCCGTTTTTTCCTTGTAATTGAAATAAAAAATGGCAAGGAAAGCTAGAAGCAGCGAGTCAGTTTTGCTGGGTTTTTTTTTAAGACATGATCAATTAATGACAGTATTCGTATATCCATTATCTTTGTGTTTGGAAGTTGAAACTGTACGATAATAAAAGTCTCCATATTAATCTCACAAAGTAACTAATGCAACTACGGGACCAACACCAAATGTTCTATACCAGTTTTATAGTGTTATTAGTGATTAATCAAATACTTTTTTAATTTTAAATTTTTATCTATGTCATATATATATTCATACAATATTAGAGGTGAGAATGAAGTTACACAATTTAAACTCGTGTCACACTAATATTTAATAAGAATTTTAATTATCGTTCCATATAAATAAAAATATTTATTGAAGTTATCATTTATAATTATCGTAGGTGGTTTTGAATTATATTTATGTCCAACAAAATATGAGAACAAATAACGAGGGAAGAAGGTGGAAAGAGATTTTTGATTGATGAAGTAATAAAATGTTATGGGCCAAAAATTCATAGGTATAACATAGAGTAGAGATACTCTTCCCAACCATTAGGTTTTCAGGTGGGTCTAAAATAACAAAGTTTTTCAAACCTAGAAGCTTCAAGTTAATGGGTAATAGGTTTACAACTTTAAGCTATCGGACCCATCTTACCCAATACCACCTTATTCATTCCTCCCCTTCTACCTTCTA
The DNA here is from genome assembly GCF_025698545.1 of Gossypium raimondii. NCBI lineage: Eukaryota > Viridiplantae > Streptophyta > Magnoliopsida > Malvales > Malvaceae > Gossypium > Gossypium raimondii. The sequence continues at coordinate 53,206,403 of NC_068575.1, forward strand.
GCTTCTTGCCCCCCTTTAAGTTACAAGGAGAAATCAAATAATCCTAATATTGGTCGGCATAGAATTGTTTTTATTAAAATGGTTAAATATAAAATTGGTACTTAAACATGTTCAATACTTATAATTTTCTTTTTGTTCCATATTGATACTTAAACTTTTTTTCTATTCACTATATTAATACTCGAGTCTAACAGCACGTTTGGTTCGCTGTAATGGAATAGAGGCGTAATAGGTAATTCTTTTATTTAGTTGACTGTAATGGAATAGAGGCGTAATGGTATTCTTGTGTTTGGTTGAATGGAATAGAGGTGTAATAGCATAAGGAAAAAAGCTAAAATGACTAGAATACCCTTAGCAGAAATTTTTTAAGGTAGATGATTATTGTTATTGTTATTAAATTTTAATAAGATTATTAATATAAATAATAAATAATTTAATCATATTTTAACATAACTGTTATAAAATATAATTTAATAAAATTGTTAATAAATATTCTTATATGAATTTACTAATAAAATCATAATATATAATACTATAAAATATAATTTAATAATAATATATAATTTAATAAAATTCTTATTCTTATATGAATTTATTAAAATCATAATATATAATACTATAAAATATAATTTAAATAATTATTTTTAAATATAATTTATAATCTACTTTATTATTATTAAAGCGCAATACATATTTAATGTGCTAAAATATCATTTGTGGAACAAATAATTTAATTATTCTACAATAAAAAATATTAGCAACAATAAATAACTTTAGAATTATATTTTGCATAAACATAATAACAATGAATATTAACAAAATGTTAAATGAGATTCATGAAATTCTATGTCACAATCCATATGTAATACAGTTTTGCCACATCGAAAAGTTAGAACATTGTATATGACATACCATCCCAAATATTACAAACAGAAAAAGTTACGAAAATGTCATCAACAAAACCATAAAATTTAATGGTCAACAAGAAATCTTCTGACCCATTCCAACCGTACATCAGAAGGTAAACTAAAGAAAACTACCATTTGAGTTGGATGATCTGGAATTTTACTCAATGCTTGAAATCGTTCATCCACAGTTAAACCTTCTATTTCACATAAGGTTGGATATAAATTTGCCGCTTTTTCTTGGATGCCCTGGTGAACTACCACATCGGAGACAATACTCCTACTGATTTGTTCGTCAATGGCCCGCATGTTTTCAGCCAATAAAGTGGCAGCATCATTAACTGAAGAAGAAAAATGACCACTTGCATCAGAATTCTTTTTTTCCTCTTTGAAGATGAGGAACCCCCTTGGTTTCTGTCTGGTTGCGGCTCCGTAGCAGAAACATCCATGTCATCCAAAGAGACATTAGCATCGCAGTCATAGTATTCGTTTCTTTCTTCATTAATATTTGCAGCAGGTACATCCTCGGCATTTATTTCTTCAAGAACGTCAGCGGCTGTTTGAGCGTCTTTCCCAGTCGCTCGATCTTTTGCGTATATGGCAGTAAGTTGGTCGTAGTAAGGGAAACTACGATGTCTGAACTGAACGGCTTCTCTATGACTCTACAAAAATGAGGAAATGATATTAGTTATAAGTTTGGTAAAAATAAGATAATCAAGACTTGAACTCATTCTTACCTTTAAATAAGAGTCCCAAACAGCATCTTCAGCAACAACGACCTGCCTATGGTCGTCACAACTAAAACCGTTGTTGTTTTGGCCATTAAGCATGTCATAGACGATTGACCAATCCCTTTTTAGTAACCTAACCCTTGACTCGATATTAGGTCTAGCCTTTAACATTGCATTGGGTAAAGCCTTTTCTAACATTTTTTCCAACTCGTTTAAGTAACCGGCTTTGAACCCCGTATCAGCGTTAAATGTTCCAACATTGTGCAAGTCCACCATGCAGGAACCCAATGCTGCATCTTCTTCTGGAACTCATTTTCTTTTAGTTCCTCGAGATGATTGGGAAGGAACATTTGATTCTGAAACATCTGACATAATTAAAACTACATACTGAATATAATTAGATTATTTGAAAAGATAATATAATCTTAAATGAAATATAATAAAGAAGAAGATGATTAGATTAAAATAAAACTACATACTCTCTATTAAATGATATTACAATGTAGACTTACAAGTAGACTTTAAAATAAAAACAATAATATTACAATGTAGACTTACAAGTTACAAATGGTGTGCGAGATTAAATAAGGGAAAGAAAGTAAGCGGTGGGAGGAAATTGTAATATAAATCCCTTTCCTTTTAAATTATTTCAATAGCATTCAACAAGTTATATTTTCCCAATTTTCTTATATTCAACAATTCACCAATTCAACTTCCAATTTTACTTAATAAAGTAGTATAAATTATAAAGCCGTTTAAAAATTTTGTTATTAAATTTAGCACTACTTTTAAAAGTTAAATACATTATTTAAATTGAAATAGAAATTAAAACGTATAAATAAGGATACAATAAGTTAATTATCGGTCATATTATTTAAATTTAATAAAAAATTAAATAAATTAGTGACTATATATAAAAATACCAATAAAAATTATCCTATACCAATAAATTATCCTATAAAGCCCATTATTGAAATGAAATTCGATCCCAAATTCAAAATTTTCAATACCAATAAAAATCAACTAATTACATCACCACTTGCAAAACATAACTATAAAAACATTACTATGGAGTGAACCATAAAAAACAGTCCAATTTACTGGAATTGCAACTATAAAATACCTCTTGAATTGCAACTATAAAACACCTCTTGAAATGCAACTAGAGCTTCAGCTTGCCAACGATTTATGTCTGGAGCAAATCGGTAGATAACAGTCCAATACCTACGAAGGAATCACAGTAAATCACAGTGAATCAGCCAATCAACCTAGTGACAGACAGACGCATTTTAAGCAAAAGAACGAGCAAAAGAAAAGAAAGAACAAATAACAAGGGCATAAGCATGCAATTCATTCAACAATATGAGGTCTATATCTATAGGTTCCGTAAAATACTGCAGCTAATACTAATGACAAAAACCTGCAGGTAGAAAATTAACAGTAAATTTGTTTAAATCTTCTATTTAAAACCTTTGCGCCTATCTAGAATGTGGTTTTTTGCAGCTAATATCAATGACAAAAACCTGCAGCTAGAAAATTAATAGTAAATTTCACCGCTGCAGAACTATCATGGGTTAAAATCCTGCATTTGAATAACATTGGTCCATAATTCATACACTAAAAACGTGAAATCCTCGCTCGACTAAAAATGCTTAGATCGGTGTTTCGCATCAATTGTGCATTTTCAAGTTCCTGTTAACTTTTATATGCATTTTCTATTCAAAGCTAATGTCGAATCATTTCCAGAACTCAGGTCAAAGGAAAAATAAATGCCAAGAGATGTATTTCCAGCATTAGAAACAAAGTTAAATGCTTTTCATCATGAAAATCACGATTGAAAATAACCCAAAAACTTTTAAAAAAAGATATTTCCTTGGGTATATATATAGCATTATCAACTAAGAAACCAATGCTGCAGAAAGAATCACAAAAGGTCAATTTGAATACAAAGCATAGGCCACCTCATGGAGTATACTTTATAAAATATTTCAATATTCCTTTCATACACACCAAATGATTATAAGAAACAAAGGGTTTTCAGATCTCTAAATTGGCACATAGTTCATAATTAGAGAGTAGAAAAGAGCTTAATCAAAGCTAATAATTTAAGCAGTGGTCATTTGCTGCACTAAATGACAAGTTATTTTTGTCTCACTTCAAATTAAAATGAAAATAGACCATGAAAAGAAGAAGATTCCTATAACATTTCAAACCACCGAAGACCTATAACCAAAATATTTTATACCCTCTAAGTTTAGAAATCAGTATGCTAGAAAATATTTATCATCAACTACATGCACATATACATAGACATAAGGAAGCAACAGAATCCAATATGTTGCATCTAAAAACTAAAAAAGAACAATCTAATCATCTTCTTCTGAAAGAATTAAGTTCACCTATAGAAACCACACAAACTGAACAGTTTATTAAAAATTTACCCTATTTTAAAATGTTACAATATTTCTTTTTTCTTAAGTCCAAAACTATAAACTGCTAACGGTCGGCTGACATGGCTGTTAACTTTACACAAATAAATTGTTCAGTTACAGTAATACATTGTAACCCCGACATTGCACTAGTTTAAGCCCTAGTTTTCAGAAACATTAGATGCCAATTTTTAACCATTGGTATAACCATTGTTAATTTAGTTTGATAAAACTGAGGAGGCAGAAAGCGATGCCGATTGAAGGGGGAAACGAAAGTTTGATAAAGCTGAAGGGAAAACGAAAACCAAAGAGGAATCCATGAAAGGGGGAAAGACGGTGTGGAGCTCAATTGAAGGGGAAATAAATTGTGATGAAGAAAAGAGGTGTGATAATTGGGTGGTGTTCGTGTGTGAAAAGGGCAATAGTGTTTTTCTTTTTAAAGGCCGCAACTCGACTCACCAACTCCAGCAGAGAAGGGCAGAACGCTACAAATGGAGTGACTTTGGTCGAATTTTTTAGTTTTCAGAAACCTTATATGCCAATTTTAAACGATTGTAAACAGAGATTCAACTAATTTGATGAATCTCTCATCATAGACATAAAAGGGAAAACACGTTCACAGAAAAATTTTAGGGTAGACAATATTTACCTATTGAATTGGAAAGGTTTTCTTCTGGGTTTCTTTGGAGATACTTGTTGAAATTTGAAGAACAGAAGTCTGTTTTTGGACTTCCCTACTCACTGCATTTCAAGAACAGAATGTGAGTTTGGTTCGACAAAACAATCAAATGAAAGTGAAAGGGGAGCGGTGGAGGTCACTCACCTGGCAGCTTCTTTGATGTTGGGAGGGAGAGTTCTGGAGGTGGATTTCGGCTTGGAAGATGAGGGCAAAATAGGGCATAGAAATTTCAAGAATGCTAAACGGAAGCTATTCTGAACTTTGGGCAAGGAATAGAAATCGGGGAGGAATGAGAAATACGCACGTAATGGATTAGGTGCGTAATGGGCAAACCAGCGAACCAAACGCTGGAATAGATAGGGCCCACCGATTCGGCGCGTAATGCTATACGCATTACATCAAACCAAACAGAGTGTAATAATGTTACTTTTTTACTAACGTGGCAGTGGCCACTCTCACGTCACCACATGGCGTTGGCCTCTTTTCTTTTTCTTTTCTTTCTCATCTTCCTCTTTTTCTTTTTCCTATCCTAGTCGTCGTGCTTCTACACCGCTGGCCACCATCTAGCCTTCTTTCGTCTACTTTTGTATGCTAATACGAGAGTAAGGCAGCAAGCACCACCATTGTTTTCAAAGCCTCTCTTATATCAGTAAGGCAGCAAGGCACCATCGTCGTTTTGCAGCAAGGCAATTGCAAATTTTCAAGGTATGGCAACACTCTCATATCAGTAACTTCTATTAATGTAAAAGTTTCTTATTAATAGAGATTCTTTGGTGATCGATTCTCTTTTTCTTCTTCATTTTGAAAACCTCAACACTGAAAATCATCACTCCAGATGATTTCATTAAAGACGACGGTGAAACACTTGAATCCGAAAATGGTGCCTTTGAAATGGGTATTTTCAACCCAGAGTATTCGAACAATCAATACGTCGGAATATGGTATAAATTTTCGAGTACCACCGTCATTCGGTCACTAATAGGGAAGCTCCGATTTCAGATTATAATGGAGTTTTAAGGTTCGAGAACAATGGAATCCCACACTTTTCAATGAAACCAACAACGTCTTTTGGTATACTAACCCAAACACATCAAGAAATCCCCACGAACTTGTTTTACAGCTTTTCGATTCAGGAAATCTCGTAGTGAAAGAGAAAAACGATGATGATTCAAAGAATTTTTTTCTGGGAAAGTTTTGATTTTCCTTGTGATAATATTTTGCTAGGGATAAAGATTGGGATAAACTTAATCACTAGTTTCGAGTACTATATATTGTCATGGAAATCATCAGGTGCAAATTTACTACTTTTTGCTACCTTGCTCTCGTATTATTGGACAAAAGCAGACGAAAGAAGGTCGAACGGCAGTTGTCATTGGTCAGAGAGCTCATCGAAGGAGGCCGGACGGTGGCCAGCAATGTAGAAGCACGATGGCTAGGGTAGAAAAAAGAAAATGAGGAAAAAAAAGGCCAAATAGGATGCCACATGTTGGCGCATGAGTGGCTAGTATTACCACGTCAGTAAAAAAAATAATCGCGTTAGACTTGAGTACCGATATAATGGACGGAAAAAAAATTTGAGTACTAATCTGGGACGAAAAAATCATAAGTACCAATCTGAGAGAATTGGACAAGTTCGGACACCAATTTTATATTTAACCCTTATTAAAATTGGAACTTCGTCCATCAATTTAGTAATGAATTTCATTAATTTAAAAATTACTTCTATTTACTAAAAATTATTCTTTTATTTTAAGGATTTCAAAATTATCTATGAATTCTGGTATAATGTATAATTTTATATGTGAACTTTGAAAGTGTAAAGTCTACTCTTGTGGCACATTTTTTATACGGATGAGTGCAGAACAGGGTAATAAGTTTGTCCAAGTTGCGGATTTGACCTAGGGCTCTAGATATTCGGAAAGAAATTTAGATTTTGACACAATCTGAAACGCAAACGGATATAAAAGAAATTAAAGAAAACAATTAAAATAAATAACTAAGATAAATAAAATAGGACAATAAATCAAAGATTAAAACAATAAATAAGAAAATAAAGAAGATGGATAGAAAAGATGGAACGTTGCGTATAGAAGTCCATAACCCCCTTAAGAGATTCTAATTATCCTTTCAAGAAAGAAAACTTAACAAGAAAAAGTATGAAGATGATCCTCATAATCTCAAAAGATTGTTAAAACTCTTTAAAAGAAAACTCAAGAGAAATTATTGAAAAGAAAAACTCAAAGAGAATTTATTTATTCAAAAGAAAACTTGAATAATAATCAATTCTCTTTGGTGTATAATGCAAAGGCCTTTATATAGGCTAGCTATATAAATCTAATAGAACTTTTACATATACTAGAACTCTAATTAATCTAAATAAGTAGATTTAAACTAAACTTTATTGTTGACATAAAACTCCTAAATAACTTAAAATACTTAATAATTATCAAAATTCAGAATAAAAAAATAAAATAATAAAAGCAGATACATACAATATTGGACTCATATATAATAAAAATTAAGTCTAAAACTCGAACCTTATATGATTTAAACTCGAAATAGCTTGAAACTCGTAATTTTCGTAATAATCTGGTCTAGAAATTCTACTCGCTCAGCCTTTACTAAAACAATCATAATTTGAGTTCTCGAACTCGAAATCAAGTGATTCAAAGTGTGTTTCGAAGCTAAGAGATAAATATTAAAATGCTATGAAGACATCTTAATCCAAAAACGTCTGGATCCCATCCAAAAAGTTGTCGCAAGTTGACTAATCTTTTTAGCTTGAAAATTGATGGCTTGGTTGAATTGACTTTAATACATTTCACTCATTCTGTGCATGTATCATTTCTCGTTTCTTTGAAATGATTCATCCTCACATACTAGCTTTGATCACATTTTGGTTTGATTTTCTTTACCTTTAACCTTGTTGTTGGGCCTTGAGGTAATGTAAGCCCATCATATCTATGGGCCTAAAATTGGGCCTTGAGACTCGTATTAGTTTTCTTTTCTTTTCTCTGGTCTTATGGCACGTCTTTGGATATTTTTCTTGTTCTTTTTCTTCAGTTGCTGGTGTTTTGATTTGAGATTTGTTTCGATTTGTCTAGTATTAATCTGTTCAAGGTGTTGGATCTAATCTTGAAGCCAATGGAGAAAGGAATGACGTATTTGCACATTGACGATGGTGAAGATAATGCTTGGTTTCTCTCGAGTAATGTGAATACTCAGTACTTGATAAATGAATCCAATTTGGTAGGATATTTTTTAACAGCAAATGTTGTCCATTTCCCGACCATGAGTAATACGATGGCGAATTGATGACACCCTCTTGGGGGTTCAAAATACAGATCTAGGGGAGAAACATAATATGTTCAAGTTTTATTATGAACTTGAGGTGGAACGAGTGGTTAATGGAGCACCATGGACGCTCAATAACTATTTTTTGGTTATTTAATTTTTACAAGAAAATGATGATCCGATGCAGATTTGTAACACCCCTAACTCGTTCCTATTGCCAGAATAGGGTTATAGAGTATTACCAAACAATCGAAAACATATAAACTTTATAGCATTCAATAAAATTAATGATATGATAAAGTATTCATACACATGCATATTGTCCCTAAATCGATCCCTCAAGGCCATAAAAATATCTTAGAAGCAAATCGGGACCAACTTGAAATAATTTGGAAAGTTTTAGGAAAAACAATGCAAAATTTGCAAAATAGGAGACACACGGCCGTGTGCCTCACACAGCTAAGACACACGCCTATGTCTCTACCTGTGTATCTTTCGAACTATGGACACACACCGTGTCCCAGCCCATGTCCACACCCGTGTAACTCTCTGAGTAGGGTCACACGACCGTGTCACACGCCCGTGCCAAGTCATCTAACTCTCTGAGTTTCCCTACATACCCGTGTGTTAGGCCGTGTAACTCACTGACTTGAACACTAAGAAACTCTCAGGTGACACACAGCAATGTCGCCAGGCCGTGTGTCTTACACAACCGAGATACACGCCCTTGTCCTAAGCCATGTGTACTCCAAATTGCTTCAAAAAATAAGGAAATTTTCGTACTTAACTTAACTACCAAACCATGCATTAAAACCATACTAAAATCATGACAAAAAAAACACTCATACATGTTCAAATATACTTAAAATTCAAATGTTTAACCAATATGTCCTCATTGGCACCACAATTCAATTTTCATTCAATTAATACAATTCTTACTTTTCTATACAACTAACTCATACCTGTTATGAACAAATACAAATTCAAACAATCACACCTTACATTTATCAAAATAACTAATTTCATTGAACTTATAACATTAAACATACATACAAGAAAATCCATCACTAAAACATGCTACATAAACATTTATCTATATAAATACAAACCTATAATCACATTTTCAAAAGATTAAACTTCTAGGACATATTTACACCCTAGGTACATGCCAAAAACACAAAAGAAAACATCACCAACATTGAGTACGAGATTCTTGTAGAATGTTGAATCCGAGTCTACTATTTATCTAACTTGCAAACATAGGAACCAATTTACATTTAGTAGATTTCACTTATTTAACTAACCACAAGTATAACCAAAGCATATGAGTTTATTCCTCAACCTAAGAAAAATATAATTCTGCTTTAATAATACCTACAACAAACCATTTTCAATGACTCATATAACTTTGTCGTATAGTTTATTAGCTACAAAGCACTCGGTGCCAAGCGGATAAACCGCAAAAGAGTTTGCGCCTAGCGCTAGTTAGATTAACTGACGATATTAAATGTGAGCCCACCCCTAGTTGGGTAAACCAACGATGTTTGCGCCCAGGGATAGTAGGTTAGATCGACGATTGTGTGCCCAACACTAGTCAGATAAACTGACGGAAGTTGCACCTAGCGCTAGTCGGATAAACCGACAAAATCAATAGTGAGATCAGCTCTAGTTGGATAAACCAACGATGTTTGCACCCAACGCTAGTCGGTTAGACCGATGATTGTGTAATTATTTACATCCACAATTTTCTCATTTATCAATTAACATCTTTATTCAATTATACGCGTAAGATTATATATCAAGTATTAAAATAACATTGATTAATTAAATAATTAATAGAAAATTTAAGTTCGAGACTACGAACTTACTGAAACTACACTTGCAGACAATTATTCACTAGCTGTCTCTTTTTCACGATTAGCAACGGGATCTCTCGTTTCTCGATATGCAAGCCCTTCAAACCAAATACACAAGCTTTATCAATGGCTTTCTTTCTCCCTAACTTTTCTTTAATTTCAGCTAAGAAGAAGGAAAAATAATAGAAAATTCTTTTAGTGGACTCTTTTGTGTTTTATTAAACATGTTTTTATTATTTATTTACTTGTATAAATCCTTTAATAATTACTATACTAACTTATCATATATATAATTCTATAATATTTACTAAAAGCTGCACCATCACACTACCCATATAATTATTGGCTTATTTATTTAATAAGTCCCTTAAAATAGTTCCATCTTAAAATTTAGTAGTAATTCCTACTTTTATCCTTTATTTAATTTAGTCCCTTTACTTTAATTAAACACTAAGTACTTAAAATTATTTAACTATTATTAAATTCCCTTCTAAGATAACTCCAAATATATTTAATGACAATATTTATGAACCCAAACGGAAATGAAGTCTCGGAAGTACGTTTCTCGACACTCCTGACGTTCAGGTTGTTACAAGATCCCATTAGTAAACTCTTCTTTTTGGATTTAGATCCATGAATTACCCTTGAGTTATTTTTCGGAGAATGTGGCAAAGCAATTTGGGAATTTTATTTGAAAATTCATTAAGTATGATGCGAAACAAACAACTTGAGGAGTTTAGAATTATATGTGTATTCAAGTACAATTGGATATTCATAAATTGTTGAAACGGAGGAAAAAAATTGTGATTTTTCATTCAAGATTCGTTTATGCAACTTTTCGTATGAGAAACTTACTCTCTTTTGATTTTTGTGTAGTTGTTTAAGCCATGGTGATAGCTTTTGTTTCATTTGTCTGAATCAAAGAAGTAAGGAATTGGGTACCAATCAAGGAAAGCAAGCAAGAGAGCGAAATCTGTTGGATGCAAAAAGGCAAGAATCGTGGCAAATCATGAATCCAATCTTGGGTTTTAATTTGGAGGGATCTTCAAATAAACATGATGTGGGAGTGGCGAGATCTTCAGGTGGGCCAGCCCAAGTTCAAATGGAACATAAGTTAGAGGAAAGCCCATTGGAAAATGTTGATGGAAAGAAAATACCTCATTCGGATAGGTTGAATTCCAACATTTCTAGAAATTTTGATTTCTTGGAGTCTAACTATGAGTGTGAAAATGTTTGTTTTAAACAGATATCGACGACTGCAGTAGGCAAGCTGACTAGAAGCAATAAAAATTTTAAGTTGGAATGTTCGTGGTTTAGAGAATACACAGACAGTCCGAAGAATTCAATATATGCTAGAAACAAATCGTCCCTAAATTATCTTATTAATGGAGATGAAATTGAATGTTAAGAGGATGGAAAATGTTCGGATAAGTTGGGGTTTTCATAACGATATTAATGTTTTGGCTAATGGGACAATAGAAAGTTTATGTCTCGCTTGGATAGGTGATTTTACTATCTAACTATGTAGTTTTTCGATAAATCATATTGATGTTGAGATTAGTGATAATGGGGATAGCCGAAAATGGTGAATGACAAGATTTTATGGCTCACCAATTTCTCGGGATAGAGTCAACACGTGGAACTTATTAAGAGGACTCGGAAGAAATCAAGATCTGCCTTGGATGGTGTTTGTTGATTTTAACGAAATCATGTATGCTAATAATGAAAAGTTCGGGAAGTGTCGAGGGATGAAAACTAGATGGAGGAATTTTGTAGGGTTTTATACAATTTCCAGTTAAAAGATATTGGGTTTTCGGGGCATTGGTTCACATGAGAAAGGGGAAATTTGCCAGAAATAAACATTCGTGAAAAGTTTGATTGAGTGTGGTAAATTCTAATTGGATTGAGCTTTTTCCGAAACCTTCTCTACGTCTGGCGCATTCGGTATTGGATCATTGTCCTCTTTTTATTGTTATAGATATGGAAGAGAGAAGGTGCAAAAAGAAGAAGTTTTGTTTTGAGGCTTGGTGGGCACTGAAATAATCTTGTGAACAGAGGGTGCATAGTTCGAAGGAGGCAAGTAGGGGAAATGCTTTGGAACATCTTGCTATACTATGCAATGGTTTGAAGGATTGGTTTGAGAAGATTAAAAAGAATAGGGTTGGTCTTTCAATGCGTCTTTCGAGGAGACTTGAAGATTTGAATAATTGTGACAGATATGAGGAGGTTATTGCCGAAATGTTGGAGGTAACACTTCATCTTAATATGGAAATGGAAAAAAGAATATATTTATTGGAAACAATGAGCGAGGGTAAATTGGTTAAGGATGGGTGATCGAAGAAAGCGAATGAATTGCATTCGAGTTTTGCAGAACGTGAATGGATAAAATGTTTAGGATGATAGGGAGATAGAAGATATTTCTAGAACTTATTTCATGGATCTCTTTTCCACTTAGATGTGCACATGGGCCAGGCCGGGCTCAACTAAAATTTTAGGCCTATTTACTAGGCTCGAACCCGACCCAAAAAATGGGCCTAATATTTTACCCAAGCCCGACCCAGATAAAAATTATAAAACCTGGGCCCGACCCGGCCCGCCCGTATTATTTTTTATATTATTTTTAAATATATATAATACATCAAAAATACTAAAAACATCAAAATAAACATTTCTCAACAAATTGAAAATAATTTTTTAAAAATATGTAGACTTAAATAACACTAAGATAAATACAACTTAACAAACAAATGCCTCTAAAATAATAACAAAATTAACAAATGACTTTAAAATAATAACAAAATTAACAATAAAATAAGTTTTATACAATATCCAAGCAATAACAATAAAATAGTAACAATATAATAGTAAAATGGTAGCAAATAGGAAGAAAACAACAATAAAATAACATTTAAAAATAGATTTTTTTTTGTCATTTATGGCTTACTTAAGGCCCGACCCATTTTTAAATGGGCCTTATTTTTATGTCCAATTCCATTTTTCGAGTCTATATTTTTCCCCAAATCCTCCCACATTTCAGGCGGATCTTTGAGCTGGGCCAGGTGACCTGACCCATGATCAGGTCTATTCCTAGAGGTATCATATTCTTATAGGATTAACTGCTGCATATTCGAAAAAGGAAATTATTTCGGCAATAAAATGTATGGGGCCTACTAAGACGATGGGTTCAAATGGTTTGCCAGTGTTTTTTTCATAAGTTTTGGCATATTATTGGAAAAGATATATGCACATTCTGTCTTGATATCTTAAATAGAGGTCAATCCTTGGAAGCCTTGAACTGTACTAAAATAGTGCTCATTCCTACCAATTTCATGAATTTTCACCCTATCAATTTTTGTAATGTTCTTTACAAAATTATTTCTAAGACTATTGCTAATCATCTTCAAAAAAAAGCACAAAGTGTTAACACAATTTTTATATAACACTGTTTTGTGTTTATATATTGGATAAACAAATAATTATATTTATCTAATATAAAAATAAATTAATGTATTTATTTCTTTAAATATATATGATTGAAACAAAATTAAAATTTCACGTATACATTTGAACTACAATTAAAGTTTCATGTGTATGATTACACTAAATCAAAGTGATTTATCTCTTTACTTTTCAATTTGCTCCTTTTCAGTCCTTCCATTAACTTTTTATGTCAACTTTATTAAAAAATTAAGCAAATCACAAATTTAGCGCCTCAACTTTTACAACTTTTGTCAATTTGATCCCTACTATTGTATTTTTACTTTAATTATAAAGAGATTAAAATTATAATTTTTCTTTTAAATATGTCAACAAATTAAAGATGGAAAAACTCCAAAATTTATCATTAATCATTGAACTTAACCTCAACTTTCAGATAGATCATAAACTTTTGATTTAATCAATCATTCAACCGTTGAAGTTATTTATAATAACAACATTAAATTATTTTAACTAAACACACATTCCTACTTTGCGTGTCTTTAACATGTCAACAATTTAATACCTAATTGGTCCAACAAAAAATAATATTGGAATTTTAAATAAAATTTTAAAATAAATTTTTCAAAGTTCAATTAGGTGACAATATAGGGTTTTTCACCGGCAGTATTAAGATAAATATTTGTTTAGATGATTATTATATATATTTAAAATAAAAAAATGAACAACAGTTTTAAAATGGAAAACAAATTCAGAATTGAAGAAGGAATTTGGTTTGGACACAAATTTGAAAATTTTGATTTTAAAGTCACTCTGAATTTAGTTTATAAAAGAGAAGAGAGACGAATAGATAAGGGCATTCGAAACAGATATATATTCTTTTACTAAAATCAGAAATAAGAATGAAAAAATTTAAAAATCAAAGAATAACCTTCAATGAAAATAAAACAAATAATGTTGTGGATTTCCAAAAGAAAAATCAAAGGGACATGAAAGATTTCTTTCTTTTATTCTTTTGGGTTTCGAGTGAAGATTTTGTTTCTTACTTTCAATTACTACAGTTGAGAGAATAGGGAAAAGAAAGTGGAAAGATTTGAAAGAAATGGGTTTTTCAAAGTTTATTATCATTTGGGTAATTGGACCAATGATTTATTGAAAGTTTGGGAAATTTTATAAATTTTTAATTACTTTATAATTTTGTATAAGTAAAAAAGAGAGTAAAGGCTAAATTGACAAAATTTGTAAAGTTTGAGGGACTAAATTCTTTATTGTACCTAATTATTTAGCAGAGTTAGTAGAAAAATCAATAAATACAATGACTAGCCTTAAAATTCAACCAATTTTTTTATCGAAATTAAATTCAAAATACAAATCCTAAACGCCTAATCTTCTCTACGTATAGAAAATATATTAATATATTCTTTTACTTCATATCCTCTTTCTTTATGTTTCTTCTCATCTTGCCTTTCTTCTAGTTGAGCACTATGAGGGTTTTTTTAATAACTTATTCAAATAAATTGACTATTTATTAAAATAACTAGGTATAAATTTTTGTATGAAAATGACATGTTTTTTTTATCATATATGTTGGTGTCGGCCATCTCACCTCTAGTACCACTCTCCGTTATCCTCTAATGATTCTCCGGTCTATAAAAGTGATATTTTTTGTGTTGGTATTGTGTTCGCCAGCATCGGTATGTATTTTTTCAAATACACTTAAAAATATAGGTATTTTGATATTAAAAAAAGGGAAATAATAATATTTAATAGGTGTCGATATTCTTGTTGCCGACACCGGTTCAATTTTTTTTTTTTTGCTTTTTTGATGCCAATGTTCATGTTATCAGTACCAGTTCAAATTTTTAAAAAAATTGATTTTTTACTTTTTTTAGTGTTGGTATTCTCTTTGCTAGCACTGGTTTGATTTTTGAAAAAAAACTTTCGCCAGGGTGCTTTAGTTGTCGGGACCGATAAAAAGAAGAGAGCAAGTGAGGAAGTTAAGAAATTGAAGACAAAGTTTTTTAATTAAATTGTGGTGCATCAGTTAAATTGCATGGGTAATTATAATAAAATAAAAATAGGAATTGACCTTTCTTTTAATTAATAATAGTAATTATGGTGTATGAATTAAATTACATGGGTAACTACAATAAATGGTTACAATAATTATGATGCATCAATACAATTACATGAGAAAAATTGTGGTGCAAAATCTTGTATGTTTATTTAATTAATTTCATTAATTAAGCCGTTTGAAAGACAATTGGAAAGTTTAAAAGTTGATCATTAATGGAATTAATGAGTTTTTAACAGTTAAATGGTTTATACAGCTTTTATCATTTAAATGGTTTTTTTATATTAAAAATCATATACAATTTTTATGGGGTTTTGTTTAAGTTTAAATGGTTTAATTGCATTCATGATTTTTTTGAATATTTAAATTGTTTAATTACATTAAATAATGGAATTTAATTACAATAAAATTTCAATTCCTTACATTTCTAGATCTCATGTACAACTTTCTTTTAGAGAATAAAACATCTTTTATATTAATAAAGTACATTAAAACCATAAAATTCAAATTCAAATTTATTAACCCAATTTCTTTTTCTTTGCTATTATAATTATTTTACTATCTATTTTTGTTTTAATTTGTCCTTTCATTTGTTCATTTGGCTTTTTATTTATTTTACAATTAATTAATCTTTTTATTGTTATCATTACTTGTTATATTTCCCAAGTCTATATTATTCTTGCTTATGCATTTGCTTTGCCTTATTATCTTCCTCTCTTCTTTTCATTTTTCCTTAGCTTTCTTTCTTCTTTTCATCGGTCCCGATAACTAAAGCACATCGACAATTTTTTTTCAAAAACCACACTGGTATCGGCAAAAAGAACGCCAACACCAAAAAAGCAAAAAAACAATTTTTTTAAAAATTTGAACCCCCACAACGAGAACGACAATGTCAACACAAAAAAAAAAATTTTTTTTATAGACTAACCAATCATTGGGTAATCATTAGAGAATGATGGAGGGTAGTGTCAGCAGTGAAATGGCCGACACCAACATGCACTGTAGAAAACATGTCATTTTCGTACAAGATTTTGCACATGGGTCATTTTTATAAATAATCAATTTATTTGGGTCAATTATGAAAAAAAGGCAGCACCGTGAGTTTTATGGTTTAAATCAAGGTTTTCAAAACCAAACTAATACTCGAACCAAACAGGCCATCAATTATCGATTTTTTATTTGTTTGTTTGGTTTAATAAAATAAATTATTAAATATTTATAAAAGAAAACATTTAAAAATAGAGAAAACTAGTTCAACTAGCTTTTTTAGCTTTGCTCTATAGGTTTGTATCGATTCGTAGGTCAATATCTTAAACCCCTATATTCAGATCAGTATCCCAGCCAATTTGGTTCAATTTTGAAAACATTGGTTTCGGTCGATGAATTTTTTTTAACCTAATCAAGCCGAGCAAGCAAGAAGTGAAGTTCGAAAACAAAATTAATTGTTGTTGGGAATCGACCCGAATGAACAGCGAAGTAGTAAAAGTAGAGAAGAACGAACATAAATATTTTACGTGGAATACCCTCAAAGAGGGAAAAACCATGGGCAAATGAGGCTTCGACTTTTCACTATATGAGTAAACAAACAAGAGTACAATATGGAGAAAATAAACCTAAATGTACAACATGTACATTACCTATAACAACCCGTTTTTAGTGAAATCGAAACAGTGGTTTAGGGACCACAAATCCGAGTCCGTAAGAAAAATTATTTTAATATTATTTCATGATCTGCATTATGATAGGAATATCATATATAAATTTTGTTAAGAAAAATTTTATTGATTTCATGTTTAATTGATTAAAGGACCAACTTGCATAAAATGCAAAAGTTGAATTCTATCAGCTAAAAGGACCAAATATCTATGGAATTCAAAATTTGAGGTCCTTATATGAAAAATAGACCATTAAGAGGAGTTAGTAGATAAGTTTGATGATTCATCCATGGAAAATTAGAAAAGAAAGGGACTAAATTGGAAATTTAAATAATTAAAGATGATAATAAACTAATATCATATTATTTCATCATCTTCCCCAAATTAAAATACATGGAAACCCTAGCTAAGAGAAAATAATTCTAGTAAGCTTATTTGGCTTAATTAGGTAAGCAATCTTGTCCCATTTTTAGTAATTTTTATATTTCCAGATCGTAATAACCTAATCTAGCTATTTTGGGAATTAATTTGTAATTTTATCAAATTATTAAAGTTTTTCATGGATGAATATGCATGGATTATAAATTTTATGGTAGAAATGGAAAAGTTGCTGATAGATAAACAACTTTTGTAAAAGAAATTTTCATGAAATTGTGATTTAGGGACTAAATTGTAAGGATGTAAAATTCATGGAAAAATTCTGAATTTTATGAATTACATGGGCTGCAAATGTTATATGAAAAAATTGGCTAGGCTTGGAATAAGGATTAAATTTCACGAATTTCATTTTCCGAGCCTAGGGACGAAATTGTCATTAATTAAAAGTATAGGGGAAAAATGGTAATTTTTCCTAGTATGTGAATTGGATTGAATTAAATATAAATTGAGCTAAATTTACTCGTATAGATCTAGATAACTCAAATAAGAAGTTAGATTGAGGAAAAGAGAGTGTCACATTAGTAAACAACAAATCAATGAACACTTGTCAAGGTAAGTTTGTGTAACTAAATTGTGTACATTTATATGTTTGAATTGAATGTTGTATATATACGAATGTCCGACAAATATTAGGTCCCGTTTGAATAAATGAAATTTGATTAGATACAGGGTTTCCATATTGGTTGTGGTCCTGCATATGTTGTGGACACACTATAACTCGAAAGAGCATCCCGTTATTAGCTTTCTCGAGCTTCTCGTTATATGGTTCTTGCGAGCTTCTTGTTAATAGCTCTTCGGAGCATCTCGATTGGCTGTGATCTTGAATGTGTTGTGGACACATCATAACTCCTATGAGCGTCCCGTTATATGGCTCTTTGTGAGCTTCCTGATTAAAGGCTCTTTGTGAGCTTCCCATTAATGGCTCTCCGAAGCTTCCCGATATGGCTTGCTTAAACTTCCCAATATATAGCTATCCGGAGCTTCCCGTTAATAGCTCTTCGGAACTACCCATTATTGGCTCGCATGAACTTCCCAATTATGGCTCTTATGAGCTTCCCATTATACAACCCGGATAAGCTTTCCATTACATGGCTTACACGAGCTTCTTGTCATATGGATCAAGAGAGGGCTTCCCGATTATGTGCTTTAACGAGTACTCCCGAATATGAATTAACGGATTATAAATTCTTACACTTCGAGTGTACTACCCATGTATCCATTGATATTTCAAATGGTTCAACGGACAAAATTCTGATATAAGTTAAGATGAATTCTGAATGAAATATTACTTGTATACACTTGAAAATATATGGAAATTTGATATTTGGTGAGCTCATCCCTAATTCTTGATATTCACTCGAAATACTTGACTAACATGTTTGATGAAGTTGTGTGTTTAGGCTATTAGCCAAATTTGCTTGGATGCATTTTTGTATGTTTACCTTAAATGTTAATGAATGGTAAGTTAATTTCCTGTTATACGAACTTACTAAGCATTTAATGTTTACTCAGTCTTATTTCCTTTGATTTATAATACTCGAAAGCTCATAAAGTTTGGACGTAGGTCAGAGCAACATCACACTATCCTTCATCTCATTTCGGTATAAATAGCAAACTTATTTTTGAGTATAATGACATATATAGATTAAATTGGCCAAATGATGGCATAATAATATTTGGTTGAAACTAACCATTGGTATGACTTGTGTTTGGTATATTTTGAGATGTAAATATATGGCCTAAGCATGTTTGATATGTGTGTTTGAAATGGTTATATGGTGGAAAGTATATAAATCTATTGATGAGTGGTTTTTGAGTTAACATAATTGATAAAATAGGCCTACATGCATATATGTGTATTTGGTAAGTTTGAACTTGAATATACACTTGAATATATGTGATAATATGTCATGCAAAAAGATTTAGTTTTGGCTTGGTTTTAATGTCTTGAATTGGTTGGTGAATGTATTCAATTGTTAATGTAGGTGGAAGAAAAATTTGGTGAGAAATGTGGCCTTGGAAAGGGCCTATATTCGTCCACACAGGTAGAGACATGGGCATGTGTCTCAGCCGTGTGTCACATGGGTGTGTGTCTTGGCCATTTGTCCCCTGCATTTTAAAAATGAGAATCGGAACGTTTAGAATTGTTCACAAGGGCAGAGACACGGACGTGCGTCTTAGCCGCGTGTAACACACGGCCTAGCACACGGGCATGTGTCTTGGCCGTGTGACCCCTGCACCTAATTAATGCAAATTAAATTGTTCACATGGCCTAGCACACGAGCGTGTGGCTTGGTCGAGTGACCCAATATAGTAAGCAACCTAAATTAGACACGAGCTGGGACACGGCTGTGTGCCCCTATTTCGAATGCCCACACAGCCTAGGGCATCGGAATACTCTGTAACCCTATTTCCGCAACGAATATGGGTTAAGGGTGTTACATTACTCAAAACCTCGAATACAAAGCTCAAAATCCCAAAAAACAAATCGGTAAACAAAACTCTAAATATCATAAGGCACTCACAAAAGGGGTATAAAAATACTCTTCATAATTACCACGAAACTCTCACCAAAACTCATATGCGACTACATCTTGTCGCCATCAAAGAAAAAGCCTACGACTATATCTTGATTGACTTAACCAAAACAGGGATAAAATTAGGGGTGAGCATTCGATTGAATCAAATCGAATCGAATCGAAAATTTTCGAGTTAATCGAGTTTTCGAATCTCATTTTATCATCCTAACTTTATTTGAAGTTTTCTCGAATCGAGTCGAGTGAGATGGAATTCGAATCGAATCGAATCGAATATATTTGTTCAAGTTAAATTTTAAAAAATAATTTTGGGTCTTTATAACCATTGTCACCCATCGCAATAAAATTTGTCCACCTTAATTAAATTTTTTATTAACTTTCATCACCTCATAATTTATTTATTAATTTTTTATATACTGGTTAGCTTATTTGTTTGCTTAGTTGTTTCAATTATCTTGATTCTTGTCACTATGTATTTTGGAATTAAAAATATGTTAAATATAAAAATATGATTTTTAATAAAAGTTATTTTAAAATAAATGTGAAATTGATACCAATATAAAATTTTAACACAAATATTATATGGCATAATTAAGAATTCAATTTTAATATAAATATTCAATATGACAAAACAATTCAATAATATAAATAATATAAATGTGAAATTTAATTTAATAATATAAATAGTATATATAAATAAAATTATTACTATTTATGTTTAGTGATTTTTTGGATAATTTTGATTTTTATTTGAGAGTAAAGGGTGAGAAGTAAAAGTTTAGGGGAAAATAAAAGTTTTGGGGAATAAAAGTTGGAGGAAAGTTAACAGGGGAGTAAAATTTTGGAGGAAAATATTAAAAAATTGGAGGGGGAGGGTTTGGGGTAGATGGGAGGTGGGATGGGAAGAGAATAAAAGTTTTAGGGGAAAAGTGGGAGGGAGTAAAAATTTGGGGGAAAAATAAAAGGTTTTGAAGGTTTTTGGGAGTAAAATTTTGAGAAAAAGTAAATGAAAGAGTAAAATTTTGGTAGGAAATGAATTTTGGATAGATTGGGGGGTTGGGAGGGGAGGGAAATAAAAGTTTTGGGGGGAAAGTGGGAAGGAGTAAAAGTTTTTAGGGAAAAGTAAAAAAGTTTGGGAGTTTAGGGTAAAAATGTAAAATATTATAGTTTGATATTCAAATTATTCGAGTTATTCGAATTCGAAAAGTCAACTTGATTCGAACTCGAAATTCGAAAAAAAAATTTGAGTTGATTCGAATAACTCGATTAACTCGAATAACTCGATTCGTTGAACTCGAAATTCAAATTTTTTTTCGATTTTTTCTAGTCGAATCGAGTTTTGCTCACCCCTAGATAAAATGACCCCTTTAAATAGGCTTAGATTAGAGTTCTGATCATACTAAAATATCCTTGGAATAATCAGATTCTAACTGGGAGAAAAAGTCTTGCTTGAAGTCTAAAACGCCACTGACAGATAGGAGAACACGTTGTGATGTCTCAACGTTCCATTCGTTTCGTCCCGACGAGTCGACTCTCCTCATCCTGACATCGAGCCTATTTTGGCCCTTCTTCGGTTGCTCGTCGATTCTTGTTTAAGGTGTCTGCAATGTGTCCAATAAATGCGAGGCACACCCTCACAAATCTCACATTGACTTGTATTTATCACGCCTCTTTTTCCATGCCCCGTCATGGGTCTAACTTGAATTTTGCTGAATGTTAACCAAGTCTAAATCATGCTCAAACTTGCAAACTGAAAGATTCATAGTCTTTAAATATATTTTGTATAATGCAACAAGGGCCAGTAATACCCGAACAGGAGAGAAAATATCAACTCTCTCCACCTGACTGCAACCCTCTACTACCAACTTTGTCTCAAACACTCTGCGAACCATTCGAGTCTTAAAGACCAAGGGATGAGATTCTTCTCAAAATTAGGCACATGCTTGACATCTGACTAATCTGCTGCAATTTGTTGTAGCAGATTAAACTAGTTTCATATTTAAGGAGCTTGAATACGAGCAATCTTATTATGTTTTATTTAGTTTTGCTACTTTAGTTTCAATTCAATAAAAAAGTGTGATTTGAGCGGATTTTATGACCTTAGGGGTCAAAGGAGGCCTAAAGGAAGACTAACGTACTTAGTGAGTGTGCAAGACACCATTCAAAGGCACGAGGACTCAAGATTTGTCGCAATGTTACAACATAAGGAGTTTAATGTTGCAACATAGTGAACAGAGTGCCAAAATACCAAGCCTACCTTTGGTGTCGTGACTCACCCTTGAAGTTGAGCTTGAGCTAAGCAAACTGCCTTCAATGTCACGACATAGGTAGTGGATGTTGCGGCATCGGCCCTATACGTGAAAGTATTAACGGCCTGAAGGTGTTTTGGTCCGCACAATGAAAATTAAAGTAAACACGTCAATCGGCCTAGCGTTAAAGATGATGCCAACCCTAACATTATAAAAAGGCTTATTAAACACTTGAGAAAGGACCTCTTTTGTAACTTATAATTTTCCTTTCAAATTAGTTTTCAGTTTTTACTTCTTTTTAGACTTAGGATTTATTTCAGTTTGTTTTCATTCATGACATTCGAGAATCTAATTTGTGGATTCAGCTAAACAAGTTGTGAATTTTTGCGCTTCAATCAATCAATACAATTAGGATTTCTTCTTAAACTTTTATTCTTGATTTGTTCTTCATGTTTACTTTATTTATCAAGTTTACATTGTTTTATGAAATCCATAAGGAACTAATCCTCTTATAGGGGATTAGTGAGTTGAAGTGTGAGTAATCAATTTATATGTAGAGTTTTTTAGCGTATTAGTTGTTTGGGATCGCTTGAGCGGCAAAAATGTGCTTGTCGTTGAAACGAATTAGAGAGGTTGTCATTTATGAATTTAATCGAAACGAATAATATACAAAATAATTAAATAAAACTATAATATTGTTAAACAAACGTATTGGAAAATTTAGAACAAAACTTGAGAGAATTGAGAGAGTTGAGAGTTTAGAAAGAATTGAGAAAGTTGAATTTAAGTGAAAAGAATAAAAAATGGCCTAGCATTTATAGGGGGAAAAATTATTGTTGGGGTAATTAAAAAATTTTACCATTGCCAACGTTCAAAAAAATGATCGTTGGTTGAAAACGACGACTAAACACTTTTACAAATTCTCCCAAAAAAAACAATATATTTCCCTAATTAAAAAATTTATCTAAAAGACCAATAAAAAAAACGGCTTATATGTCTTATTTAGCCAAGATATAGTGTAAACATGGTGTCATAGTTTTCATTATTATATAGTTTCTCATGACGACAGCATCTCTAACTGATGTTGGAGATGGGTGAAGGGACAGTGCATGGCCTATAACAAAAGAAGCATATTTTGGATTCCATTTACGAGGGGGAATGAATAACAGTAACACCATGTCCGGATCCATGCTCTTACTTTACCAAAGCCAACTGACGTGGGCAGTTAAAACTACAATGGCACTCAACGTTTTATCCATCACCATTCATATACTTGAACGGAATTAATGGCACCCGAAGAGAGACGGCCCCTGCATTATCATTCTTGCTTCTATAATTTAATGTACTGCTGTAGTAACATAAATTTTACATCACATGATTTGTGGGCTCCGAGTCTTTGGATAAATGTCAAGGACCCACTTACAACTCTGGATCAACAACCCTTGCCGAATGCCAACGAAGGTGATATATATCCCAACCATTCTCGATCGTAAGCCTTAATATATAGGCCTGCATATATAATTTTGGTTTTCGCTGTTTTAATTCATTTGGGTCAGACAAATATTTTTATTAAGATTCGCTCTATTCTCTACATTTAAGGTCATTTCTTTCATCTTGAATTATAAATTTCATTTTATATAATATAAAATAAATCAGCTTGGTTGGCATGGATACATGATTCGTAATATCTGGAATAAAATCTTGGGATATCCTGTCAAGCTGAAAAGGTGTTAATTTGAGGGCAGGGCAACGAAGTCGAAATCCACCATGAAAGGAAGCAAAGCAAAGGGTGAGGGAAAGTTGACCTTTTCCGTAAGAGCTAGCTAGCTCAATCCATATTCACGAAAACACTTGGTGCTGAAGCTGCATCACGCAACTGCACAACACAGGCTTTAGTCCCTTCTGATAAGAGCTAAGGGGACCTTGGTGGGCCATCTCTATGGATTCTGAAATCTTTAGATGTTGTCTTCTAACAATATTGTTCACCCAAGCAGGATTATTTACAGCCATCTTTTTTCTTTTCACTCCACCAACTTAATCATTTCGATCCCCTCAAATGCTATAATTGGAATTAATTTTAAACTATTGTACTATCTATCATTTGAGCTTTTCTTCCTTGATTATAATTAAGCTTCAATCCTGACGGTATTAATTAGTCTAATAAGGTGATACCATAATGAAAATGGGAAGTGATCACATTATTATAAGGTTGCAGTGTCTAGTTTATACATACAGATAACCAGTTAATATGAGGAGGATAATGAGGCTAAACTAAACTACCCTTAGGTAAAGCTAACATGACTACTAATAGTTAAGAAACCTATATGTGCATGGTAAAAAACAACTACTAAATTTTGATCCTCAATTGATTACAGTCACAGATGTTATGTCTTCCCAATACAGGTTGTTCATTGAAGTCTACTTTTGACAGAAAATAAAAAGAGATTCTATTAAGGCAAAAAATGACGAGACGAGATAAAAGGAGATCCTATATCGTGCCTATCTTAAGCTATATGTTGGTCCAGCAAGATCAAAGCAGGTTACCCGTTTAAACCCTAGCCAATTCGTAGCCATTTAAGAGCTAGGTTACATGATTTTGGTAGCTTAACCACAACCACCAGTCTATCCTATATATCTTGAGGGTTATGTCGTATTAGAGCAAATAAAATCTAGTTTTGGACAAGGCAGTATATCTACTGGCCGACTACTTCCTGACAAGACCATACTTAATTTCACTTTTCAGTGACCTCTGATTTACCTAGAAGTTCACTTTAACATATCCGAACTGAGTGGCTGAGCAGTCTATTCATGTTTGGGAAGCAACATGCAGTTGTTAATGCAACTCTAAGGTTTTAACTTGTGAGGTACATTTTTTTAGGTTAGCCGAAAAGATTCAACTTGCTTTGATGTTTTTCATTGACAAGGGGTAATAAAACAGGCAGATGGCCCCTACAAGATTACTTTGTTGGATCATGTACTTATTAAATGACATTCTGCATTATTTCGTTGTAAGAGAAATGATAATTGGGGTGAAGGATGTTTTTAAAAGTCAAAAACCATAGAGATTCTTCTATTTGATTTTTATTTTCTTCTATCAGAATTTAGACGTTAGGGTGCTCTCTTTTTATTAGGAAATACCTATCATGATGAACACTTGAGTATTATTTCAAAAGATTTAAGTTAGGGTGCTCTCTTTTTATTAGGAAATACCTGAATGGATACTCCATGATGTCACAATTGTTACAATATATTATGGAACTAGGCAATTTAAAGGTTTAAGTTTGACAAATAAGAACCTCAGAAATATAAAAATGGTGGCTTCAAACTCCAGGAACCTTTTTCTTGTGGGTCATTCTTTCAAAGGCGCACTAATGAGAAATACAATTTGCCTTTAATCAAGCTAGAACTTGAAAAAGGGGGAAAAAAACACCATAAAAGTTCCCCACATATGAATTCCTAGTGCTGAAGCCTTTTGAAAGCCCTTTAAAAAGCATAAAAACTAGAAGACAGACAAGAAACTAAAGAAAAACTCGAACTGGGCCATCACCTGTACTTTGATGTCCTGAATCCAACAAAACATTCACATTTCACAGTGAAATGATCCCTTCATCTCCCTCTTCTTTTGGCGCTTAAAATCAGGGGTTAAGACTTTAAAGCATATATATATTTGTTACTTTGGGTACATGATAGCTAGCAATATTATAATTTTGCTCCTTATGAATTATATAAGCTCCCCAAGGTCGTCCTGTATGTGGATCTCAGCTAGCTTTACATGAAACAAAAGTGAAAAAAGAGCAAGGGAATTATCCTAATTATATCCTGGGTGGGCCGATTAAACCACTCAATGAGTTTTTGTACAATTACTTGAACCAAACAACGGAAGGAAGGGCGATATGACACCATTAACCGTGGTGGGGGCAGAGCTAGCCTGCTGAGGTGTATTTTGGGAATGATGTGAAATCGTTTTTGTGCAAAGCATGGTGGGAAAGGAAGGAAGCAAACTATAAGCAGCACACATGGGGGGAAAACAATGATGTCTCACTAAAAAAATGTGGGGGCAAATACCCTAACAGCGTCAAGAATATGCCGTACAGAGCAAACAATTCTAATCAATGTTTCAATCGAGATGTGGCTACACACATGTATATCGTATAGGATTCTTCGTACAATTTAGGTGGCCGGCATGCGTTGTCTGAGGTTTCCCTAGTTGGCCGTTCCAGGGGATAAACCTCATCATGGAAATGTTCTCATACCCCTCTAAAGACTTAACCCTAATTGCCCACTTGAGATTTCTTATCCTAATCCTTCACATAGAGATTAATTACTGATACAGATCTACGGATTTCAAAGCTATTGCTGAAGATGTATTTAGAAAAACAGTTGGATATTTTTAGTGAAATAAACAGGAAATGCATGCCAATCAAAGCTGGATTATGGGAGACACTGTGATCATTAAAAACCTTGGATGATAGGTGATGGATGAGAGTATGTTACTGCTCACGGTAGTGGCAGACAAGCATTCCAATGGATGAGCCAACGGTGTTTTGAAACGTGTTGCGAAACAGCGACAGTCATATAGTATGCCTATGCCAAGTACAACAAATGATTTAGTTCTTTTCATAGTCCAATTGGGAAGATAAAAGTTCATGTGTCATACGTCGTGCTATGCTACTCCCTCACCAATCCCATATGACCTTTTTCTTTTAAAGAAAAAGAAAAGGCCCTACTTTAATCTTCTTTGGATTGGCCTACACCCCAGTGCACATATTCAATTGGAGAAGGAAAATGCTCAACCTGATTATTAGTTTTCTCTACGAAACCCGTCCCAAATGACACCGCAATTAACCCTAAAAATGGCAAAGAGGGGTATATGTATAGAGTAACACCAACGTCAAATTTTCACTATGTACTGTGATCTTATCACTTAATCCTCGTTCTGAGTATTGATCATCCTACTGGAGCTCAAATGCATAGAATATATGTAGCCTATGAGTAATAAGCCTTCCTTAACCAACTGCTGGCTAGCTTTTTTTGGTATAAGTTTTGGACGGATTCTTTAAGCTGCTTGATTTGAAACCTGTCCTATGCCTATGCTAAAATAAAACAAGTGAGGTTAGGATTCCAAACGATAAAATGTCGAAGATTTAGTACATCAGGCGAATAATCCCCAGAGTTTTCCCCTACAAGTAATTACGGTATTTCCTGTAAAAAAAAATAGTGGTTTAGATGAAACAAGCTCTCTCTCTCTTTCTTTTGTAATTTACTAGAAAAAGGAGATCTAGAGGATGATTAATACCCTGAAATATTTAGGTTTTTTTTCCTGAAGCATTGGTTGCTTAATTTGTCATAGGTGATGACAATTCGTATCTGGGTTCTTTGAATCGGGGTTATCTAGAGGATGATTAGTAGCATGAAATGAGTGGTGCGAGGGGGAAGATTCGTGCATCACATAGGCCTAACCTATATATTCAGCGAGCTCTAGCTTATACAAACAACTTTAGCCAAGATTATGAAAGAAACCAACCTAACTAATACTTTGACAGCTATAAGAAGCTATTTCATGTATATGAATCTGAAAACTAGGTGATAGCTCTTAGCAATCAGGACACTGCATGAAAATGTAGCATTTCTATTCACGGCTAGGCATAAAAGCTAATCTGAGCTATTTGGTTCATACAAAGGCGTATAACAGCTACCCCCCTCATCTCTTAGATGGGCTACATATAACTTTCCCTAACATTAGTGAATTGAGTCTTCCATCAGGTTTGATTTGCATGCGGTTGCTAGGAGGTTATATCAACCATTAATTTAACTCTCAGAAATCACAGATATACATAACTGTTTTCTGCACATTTAATAAAGAGAAAAAGGATTTATATAAGATGGGTGATGACGAAAATAAATTCCATAGTGCTGCATGATTTATATGGGTTTTAGGGTCTGATCACTGATGTTGTGTTGGTTGAAATAATTATGCAGGCGCGTGCGAGAAATTTGACAAATAAAGGGAGGCAGGCAAGGCAAGGGGGACAATCTTAAAATATAATATAACATCTTTGCCCACAGTTGAGACAATGACCCTAAACCCCCCGTCTTTCTCGGGCTCTTTTCTTCAATGATTCACCATCACATGGATCCTCCTCTGGACAAAACTGTGCCTGACAAGCTGAGTCTTTCACAGGTTAACAGCATTTCTTTCCACCACTGTGTACACAAATAGTAATTACCCATGAAAAAAATTTGTACGGCGGCCAAAGCAATAGTTTTTGTTTTTAACTGACATGTAAGAAATTGTTACCATAGCATAGCACCAAAATTCTGCACAACAATCATAGACTTTCACTTTTCAGGTATAACCCACTACTCATCGACTCCACTCAACTGGCCAGTACCCATGAAAAATGAATGAAGTAAAGGCGGAAAGATCAAGGCAGTGTGAGCTATAAATACAGGGCAGACAGATCTTATATAAATTATATAGCTCGATCTTTCTTCATTATAATGGCAGATAGCTCGATCCCAGCCAGGTCATCTTCACCAGTTAAACCCTCTTCATCGTTGAAGTTATTTGGTTTTTCACTAACTGATCAGCCAGACGAAGTTTTAGAGAAAGCTGAAGGTTTTGGAGAAAGCAGGAAGTTCGAGTGTCCATTTTGCCACCGAGTATTTGCCAACTCTCAAGCACTAGGGGGTCACCAAAATGCTCACAAGAGAGAGCGTCAGAAAGCTAGGCGTGCCCAGTTTCACAGCCAACAACGCCTCATAGCATCCGCACCTGTTTTAAGCTCCCACTCCTTAAGGCCCACGTTTCCCAGAGGCTTCACTGGCAACGCTGCTGCTAAAATTGTATCGCAACCATTTTATTGTCCATCACGCCCACTGTTGCTCCCCTCCACTCCTTCTCAGTACCCTCCTCGAATTTACGTAGCACAGCCACTGCATTTTGCCACAGCAGCACCCGCATTAACTGATTTTTCTGGTCAATTACCCGAGGCTGACATAGGCCTCGATCTTCATCTTAAACTTTCCCCTTCAGGTTGTTAGATCCTATAACCTCTCTCTCTCTCTCTCTCTCTATATATATATGTATATCTGCTTTTGCATTTTCCTCTCTTTGGTTAAATTTGTCTTGGAACGTGTTATATCTTTCATTGAAACATCTTCCAATGTATTTAAGAGTAATTTTCCGGGCAGTTCTAGTCTTCAAGCTCTCTTATGCCGCAGATGATATGATGTAAAACAATTGAGGGTTATTAATTAAATGACAGAATTTTGTGTAGTTAGCAGAGATTAAGAATGTTAAGTGGGACAACATGACAAAGGAGGCATCATTTCAGGATTGAAAATGAACTTGTGACTAAGATGTGAACTCGTGAGGAGTAGGATATATTTAGGATTCAAAATCAATTGTCTTACGCCATTGCATTGACTAGTTGAATTGTATATCTGTGTTCAACATTCATGTAGGTAGGCACTTTATAGCTAGCGAAAATACCAGCTGAGAATTTAGAATAATAAATCCCGCAGAGTAGCTTTTGCTGCATTCATTACAAATTCAACAGAAAATGGAACAAGATATTTCATTTAATGGTGTTCCCAAGCATGAAGTTAACTCAGCCCTCTAGAGGATGAATCTAAATGGGCAGATTGTTGATTTGCAATCATTATTTTCATCCCTTTATTTTCAAGAGAATAACTCCTAACTTCTGGTCCTACACTCACATTGAGCGTACACTTTCTTCTTCCCTCTCAGAAGAAATGCAATTTAAGCCTAAGTAAATAGCAGTGAAAAAGTATTCAAGTTTTTAATAAAGTACAGATTTCCTATAAAAACATGATTGAGTAAGTTTGATTGTTTTTCAGTGATAAGTTACACCAACATCACTAAATTATTAATATTCACTTTCATCGCTCTATTTTAAAAAATTACAAATTAATCATTAAATTATTTTCAATTTGATCGCTCTCAATATAATTTAATATTTTTTAATAAAAACAATTAAATAAAGAGTAAACTACCAAAATAATCACTTTTGTTTACCTCGAGTTACATTTTAGTCATTTATGTTTGAAATGTTACGTTTTAGTCACTTACGTTATCGCGTTCTAATAGTTTAGTCACTGAGCCGTTAACGGTGTAACGGTAAGCTGCCGTAGCACATTAAATCATCATTTCAAACAAAAATTTTAGGTTAATTTATACAATCGGTCCCCATATTTTTTCGTCTTGAGCAATTTAAATTTTTTTCTTTTATGTTTTTTTTTTAACTTTTTTTTCTTTATTTTCCATTCTCTTTTGCTTCTCCATTTCTTTTTTGATATAGTGTTTTTTTTATGTTTTCCAATTGTTAAAACAAATTCCTATACTTTTATTTTTTTGAACAATTTAATTTTTTCGAGTGAGGCAAGTTTGTGGACTAGTTTTAACAAACGGAAAATATAGAAAAGCTACGTTAAAAGAAATGAAGAAAGGAGAAGCAAAAGAGAATGGAAAAAAAAAAAGGAGAGTTAAAATAACATAAAAGATTTAATATTCCACGTCAGCTTACTGTTATATCGTTAACGGCTCAGTGACTGAAATGTTATAACGCAATAACGTAAGTAACTAAAACGTAACATTTCAAACATAAATGACTAAAATGTAACATGTGGTAAACAAAAGTAACTATTTTAATAGTTTACCTTTAAATAAAATCAACGAGGGTGTTATTTTATATTCTAGATCTCAACCAAATTAATATCCTAGGTTTTTATTTAAATTTTCCCGCTTAAGTAGCCAATTAATCAGCTACAAAGAAGGAAATCAATCACTGAAAAACTTTTTTTCCATATTAATGGTTTGCATCAATTCACTCAACAAGATAAAACTTATATTGTTAGTAAAGTTTGTTAATTTCTTTTAAATATTATGATAAATTTTTGGTTTCTTTTATTTGGTTGAGAGAATATAAAATAACTTATAGTATCTTTTATTTGACTGTTTCAATTAAAATTTTATTAAATTAAGCTTAGAGTGATCAAATTATAAATTTATTAATAGTTGAGTGATTAAATTGTAAATTTACTTATCCTCACATCTAATGTCCATTAGAAATGTAATGGGCTAGTGAGCAATTTGTAACTTTTTGAAGTTAAGTGACCAACGTGTAAATTTACTAATAGTTTAGCGACCTTAGGTGTAGTTTACATTTCTCTAAAATAAATGAAAAGAAGGCTAAAATATGTCATAAGTCCTATTTTCTTCACAAATTTAGAATTTAGTCCCTCTACTTTTTAAATTTCAAAATTCAAGTCTAACTGTTAGTACTATTAAAATTATTTTAATAAATTCAGGTTCATCACGACGTTATTTTTTAGTTATATAGCTATCAAGTGAGTTTTTTAGATCACACCCAAAAATCTGAAAGTTAAAAGATCAAATTCTTAAAAATATAGAGATTAAATTCTAAATTTATGAAAAGAAAAATATTTATGGCATATTAAAAAAAAGTTAAAATATCATTTGTTTTGCCTCGGTAGAAAAGATGTATTTTCTAAGATCATGGATTTGGCTAACGAGCACATTACAATTAAAACCCTTTTTAAAGAAAATCACACACGTAGATGATAAAGATTCTCTCCTCCCTCTCTCGAGTAGGACGTTTTCTTTTAGTAATTTCTAGCTCAATCTCTTGCCTGTTTTCCATGTGTCAAGTGAATGCTACCCTCTCCCTGCACCAGAGGCTACGCTAGCGCGAGGGCCTTGCTCTCTCTTTAAAAAATGAAGAAAAATTGTTTAGTTCTTTTATAATGGTTTAAGGGTTAAAAAAGATATCAAACAATTGGTTATTTATAATAAAAAAAAAGTGTAGAAGCTTTAGTGATAAAAGATCAATTTGTTTTTTTCATTAATAAAATGTTAGTTTAAATCTCCGGTGAGAAAAATCTCGAACACACGAACGAAACTCGAACAGAAAAAGAAGAAATAGGACAAGACTCCAAGGCGTGTATCAAACCACTATCTTTAAGGTTCTATTCGCCCCCACCTATCTTCGGTGTACAAATGAGTTTCAAGCAAATTAGCCTCAAGGATACAATGAAGCCAATGACTATTTGCGTTTTGCACTGACGAGAATAGTCCACTACACATTGAGCAATGTATAACAACAACTCAATTTCTACAAAGGATTTCTGCAGTAATACTTTATAGAATAATCTAATAATATTAGAAAATGAAGGAAGAGAAAAAAGAATATTAGAATTTGTTGGTGTGTTTTCCAAATGAAGTCTCATTCCTATTTATAGGAATTTTCATGTCTCTTCATAGAGGCATCTTTCATCAATAGGTGTCTTTCTTAATAATAATGTCTTTAAAAT
The DNA here is from genome assembly GCF_025698545.1 of Gossypium raimondii. Taxonomy (NCBI): domain Eukaryota; kingdom Viridiplantae; phylum Streptophyta; class Magnoliopsida; order Malvales; family Malvaceae; genus Gossypium; species Gossypium raimondii. Next base: position 53,239,044 of record NC_068575.1, read on the forward strand.
AAACACATAATTATTCATTTAATATTATAACTATTCAAATAATATTCTTTAAATAGTTATAATTCTTTTCAAAAATCAAATAATATAATCTTTTGATTAATTACACCCATTCATTTATAGTTATTGGAACACTATAAATATTTGAAAATGTTCCAACAATCTCCCCTATTTTCAAAATATTTTAGATTTTGATATTCTTGGAAATCAATTTGTATAAATGAAGGTATCTTACGATTGAACCTTCACTCAGTGAATATATGTTAAAGTTAATCGAATGGTAGACTAAGCTTTGAACCAACTAGTCCATTTGAATAACCGAACACGTCTCACACAATGATTTCAACATCGGTCAATGCATAGTATCTAGGGACACTATTATGACCATGTGTCTGTGTCCTCTTTTCATAAGTGCTGTCAAAGCCAAGCCCTTGAGCTCCTAAAAGCGGCCACACTTCCACTCACATAGGTAGATCCCATCAAGAGTGTTCCCGTAATTATAACACTCTAACATATTTATGTTATGGGTCCATTAAGAGTACATTACTCATATTTTCCTTATCATTACGGGTACCTAACACTTTAATCTTAGGATGGATTTATTTATAGTGCTAACAGTCACATACTAATGATGTGCTTTGTCTCATTGAACTCAAGACTTGACGTTATACCAAGTGTTGAGTCAAGTTTCCATCATGGGTGACTCTAATTAATGGGCTTTAGTCTCATCCCTTTTGAGGTCCTTTTTTTACTGCATCTCTAGCAAGATTTTTTTGTCAAATGATCCGCTAAATTTTCACTTGACCTCACATAATTAATAGTGATCACTTCATCAGAGATTAATTGTCGGACATAACTATGTCTTAATCCAATGTGTCTAGACTTTCCATTATACACTTGGCTATATGCCTTTGCTAGAGTAGCCTCACTATCACAACGGAAGAAATAGGTGAAATTGGCTTAGGCCATAAAGGTACATCATAAAGCAAATTTCTTATCATTCTGCTTCTTTAGATGTAGTGGCTAATACAATAAATTCTGTTGTCATGGTGGAATCAATAATACATGTTTGTTTCTTGGAACCCCAAGAAATGGCTCCTCCACCAAGAATGGAGATCCATTCACTAGTAGATGTATGATCTTCCAAACTTGTAATCCAACTAGCATCCGAATACCCTTCTAAAATTGGAGGATATCCATTATAACACAATCCATAGTTAATAGTTTTCTTTAAGTACCTAAGTACTCTATTCAAAGCTTGCCAATGCAAACTACTTGGATTACTTGTGTACCTACTCAATTTTCCAACAACATATGCAATATCTGGTCTTGTACAAGTCATTATGTACATAAGACAACCAATTAGACTTGCATATTTCAATTGATCGATTTACCTACCAGCATTAGATACTAATTTTATTTGAGGATCCAAGGGTGTAGATGCCGGTATACAGTTGAAAAGATCAAACTTTTTAAACACCGTTTCAATGTAATGTGATTGTGATAAAGCTATAGTACTTTCATCTCGAGTTATTTTAATCTCAAGAATAACATCTTTTACACCCATATCTTTCGTAGCAAAGTTGTTTGACAAGAATTTCTTTGTGTTTTCTATTTGTTCCAAATCTGTGCCAAAAATGAGCATGCCATCTACATATAAGCAAATTATGACACCTTTTCTATTTTCAAATTTGCTATATATGCACTTATCGGATTTATTTATTTTATAGCCATTAGCTAAAATAACATTGTCAAACTTTTGATGCCATTGTTTTGGTGTTTGTTTAAGTCCATATAAAGATTTAACAAGTTTACATACCTTATGCTCTTGTTCCGAAACAACAAATCCTTCCGGTTGTTCCATGTACACTTCCTCTTCCAATTCACCATTTAAAAATACAGTTTTAACATTCATTTTTTGAACAACCAAATTATATATAGAGGTAAGTGATATTATGAGTCTAATTGTAGTAATTCTTGCTACTGGAGCATAGGTATCAAAGTAATCAATACCTTGTTTTTGTGTAAAACCTTTGGCTACCAACCTTGCTTTAAATTTATCAATGGTTCCATCGACCTTTATTTTCTTTTTGAAGATCCATTTACAACCTATTGGTTTGGAACCTGGTGGAAGATCAACTAAGATCTAAGTTTGATTTCTCATTATTGAATCCATCTTATCATTTATTGCTTCTTTTCAAATAGCAGAGTCTTGAGATTTCATTGCCTCTTCAAATGTAATATCAGATTTCATATTATAACAATAAGGTATATTATTGCATATACTTTCATCCTTTCCTTCTACAAGAAACATAATGAAATTTGGTCCAAAATCTTTGACCTTTTTAATCATCTTACTTCTCCTTAATTCTTGATAAGATTCATCATTATTATCAATTTGTTCCAATGGAGTCTCATTCTCATTTGAAGAATGAATCAATTGTTGTGGCTGTAATTGTCTTGATATAAAATTAAATCTATTTTCATCAAAAATAGCATCTCTTGATTCAATAACAATATTAATTAAAATTGAATCATTTCGTTCAATTACCATGAACCTAAATACCTTGTCCCCCTAACCCTAAACCGTCGCCAGAACATGGTTACAGAGCATTACCGGATATGTCAGATAACTTATAACCAATTTAAACATCATTCTACAAGCATAATCACAAAACTCATATACTTAACCTATACATCACCTAGGTACATGCCACATTATCAAAACAAAGATACATCACTAAAATTTATCTGAGGTCGGGATTGCTTTGGATGCTGGAGTGGACACTGGCTTTCTACTAACCTGCGTACGGAAACAACCATACGCTGAGTATGGGTATACTCAGTGGTATTGCCATAATTCAAATTTATAACATTAATCGATAAATTATATACATTCAATTTATGCCTAAAATTATTCATTAATTATCTCATGTTTTAAATCAACTTGATCATTAATATCAATAGGCAATATTTCACTATCTATCAATAAGCAATATTTCACTATCTCAATTTCATTGAATTTTCCACATCTCATTCCAATAGTTCATTTCAATTCATATACAATTCATTCAATTTATCACTATATTCAATATCAATTCTATTGCAATTTGTACTCATTAATATCATATAACAAAAATTTGCTCTTAATCAAATCATGAACTTTAGGTTCATGTCTTCAAATCTCATATCTCGATTTCCAATTCACATATCAATTCCCAATTTCACTTTCTCATTTTTTTCCATAGCTCAATCAATCACACTTATTCAAATTTTCTCATTTCAATTATTTACCCCTATTAACAAGACTCTGACCTTGGCGGATACACAGATCCAACCAAACACACCAGTACGGCACATTCTGCCTAAAACGGTACATAGTACCTGATCAGTATATGACACATAAGTGCCTAAAATGACACACAATGTGCCTGATACGACATACGAGGTGCCTAAAATACGACACATAAAGTGCCTGATTGGTAAAGCCAATAAATCCCGTACTCTTCCAAATCCTATGGCATGCCAACTATATTCGACTTAGCCCGACTAGTTAATAGGGTTTCCGAATCACATTTCAATTCAATCACTTTCTCATACTTTCAATTCAAATCATTCCAATTTAATCACAATTCAATTCAATACATTGTCCACTTTCCAGTCAATATACCATCAAATGCTCATACATATTCATGCTTCATTTCAATTTCATTTAATTCACAATTTCTCATGTTCACAATTCAAATCAGTTTTCAATCCAATATGCATTTCAATACCACATTAATTCTTTTAATTTAAATCATATCACTAGTAATTTTCATTCAATTCACATACAATTTAATATTATTTAATTTAATATCGATATTCACCTTATTTTTATTTACTAAACATATTATTCAAAATTCAACAATTGCTATTAATAAATTCAATACCAATACGTATTTATCATTCAATTCAATCATGATACTTACCTCAATTTGCTTATCATGTATATTAATTTAAATTTTAACAATTAATAATTAAATTCAAATTATGGTAATACTAACCTGGATTTCGTAATTACTCCTCGATAACTTTCTCATTTCCTTTTTGTACCAATGTCTCGAGTTCTTTGCTAGCTACGAAAATAATAATAATAATAATAATAATAATAATAATAATAATAATAATAATAATAATAATAATTTACACTATTAATTACAACACTAAATAATAATAATTGAATTTCTATTCAATTTATATCTTAATTCAATTTAATCCTAATTAGCTCATTTACTTTTCTAATTCAATTCATACTTTATTTCTATTCAATTTCCTTCCATATTCTACTTAACTATCTAATTTTCATAATAAAACCTCAATTTAAAACTTCTTTCAATTTAATCCCTACAACACAAAACTTATAGCCTAGTTTACAATTTAATCCTTTAATCAATTCTAATCAATAATTCTATCAATTAAACCCCTAATTCAAACATTTTTCAACATGAACTATACTTAAAACCTAAAACTTCCAAAACCTCAACTTAATTTCATCAAAATTTTGTTCTAAAACTTCTAAAACATCAAAATTAAGTAAAAAGGGCTTAATTGACTTATCTTTTAAAGCTTTAAAACCTTAAACCCTAATTTTTCCTTTTATTTTCCTTTTCTCCTTTCTTTTTCCCACTTTCGAATGGCCTTCTGCTTCTTTCCCAATTTCGTTTCTAACTTCTCTGTTTCTATTTGTTTTCATTTCTTTCTTTTGTTTAATTAATAATAATATAATATATAAATATCTTTTACTTAATTAATAAGTATGTACATATATTTATTACACATGTATTTATAATTACCACACACTTGTCACTTTTTATGGTTTAATTATTAGTTTAGTCATTTCTCCTTTCTTTTTTCTATAATTAACTTTCACACTTAATTCAATTTAGTCCTAATACTCAATTAACTTTAATTCAACTAAATTCACTTAACTAAAATCCAATTGGTCATATAACTAATTCTATAAATATTTTTAATAGTTATTTTACAAGTCCGTTTTACCAAAACGGAGACCCGATAATTCACTTTCCAATGCCTGCACTTTTTAGGTCGTTACAATGTGCATATCCTATAAATATGCATTCAATTCCTCTTTCACCTAACCTTTTACGTTTAGGTGTTGGAACTTTGACAATAGCTCTACAACCCCAAACCTTCAAATAATTAAGGTTTGGTTTCCTTTTCTTCCATTGTTCATAGGGGGTTATTTTAGTTTCCTTATTAGAAACTCTATTTAATATATGACAAGCTGTTAGAACAGCTTCTCCCCAAAAACCTTGTCCAAGACCTAAATATGATAACATTGAATTTACCATTTCAGTCAAGACTCTATTTTCCTTTCAGTTACACCATTTTGTTGTAGTTTGTAAGGGGCTGAAACTTGGTGGGCAATTCCAGTGGATTCAAATAACTTGGATTATAGTATTCTCCATCTCTATCCGATCTTAAGCACTTGATAAATGATTCACACTGAAGTTCAACTTTAGACTTATAAACTTTAAATTTATCAAGTGCTTCATCTTTTGAATGCAATAAATATACATAACAATATCTAGAACAATCATCAATAAAAGTAACAAAATATTTCTTTCCACTTAATGTAGGAGTATTATGCATATCACATAAATCACTATGTATCAAATCAAACAATTTTGTTTTCCTTTTAACCTTAGGGAAAGGGTTTCTTGTAATTTTAGTCAACATACATGTATTGCATTTTTCAATATTATTATTAAAAACAGAATTAAATCTAACTTATACATGTCATTCAATTTTCTATAATTCAAATGACCTAATCTAGAATGCCATAAACAAAAAGATTCAACCATATAAGCATAAATAGTATTTTTATACTTATTAATAATATTGAGTTTGAACATACTCTCATACGTATACCATTTCCCTAAAAAAATTCCTCCCTTAGACAAAATAAACTTATCTGCCTAAAAAACAAGTTTGAAACCAAACTTATTCAACAGACTTTCAGACACTAAATTCTTCCTAACTTCTGGTACATAATATACATCATTTAAGGTTAAAACCTTTCCAGAAGTAAATTGTAGTTCAACAGTCCCTTTACCTTTGATTGCTACAGTGGAAGAATTTCTCATGTACAAGACATTGTCATTTTCACATTGTGTGAACTTTAAGAACATGCTTTTGTCTTTGCACACATGTTTGGTTGCTCCGGTATCAATCTACCATGTATTATCATCTTATGCCATATTAATTTTAGATATCATTGCAACGAACTTTTCATTATTATCAGCCTTAGAAGATGATTTCTTCTTTAAAAATCAACATTCATTCTTGAAATGTATCGGTTTACCACAATGATTGCATGAGCCCTTTTGTTTCTTTTTGAACTTAGGTGTTCTATTAGTCTGTTTGAACTTTCTCTTGAATGGTTTAGTAGTCTATACCGTAACATGCACTTTGGCATTTTCAGAACTTAGGTTCTAATCTTGCTTTTGATATTCTTCTTCAATACGAAGATGATTTGCCAAAGCCTCAAGAGATATTTCCTCTTTCTTATGTTTTAGACTTCTTTTAAAGTCTTTCCAAGATAGAGGAAGTTTGTCTATTATGGAGGATACAACAATCATTTCATCCATTTTCATATCATATTGCTTGAATTGATTCAGCATCTTTTCAATATCACAGAATTGTTCCATAACTAAACGACCATCAACCATTTGATAATTATTGAAATGACTGACAATAAATTTCTTATCTGTAACATCTTCAGTCATGTATCTTGTCTCCAATTTGTCCCATAATTCTTTAGCGGTGACCTCGTTTTGGTAGGTGTCGAACAAACCATCAGATAAACCATTCAATATGTGGCCCATGCACATGTAATCAGCATTGTCCCACTTTTTTCTTTCTCGGGTTGCCGCAACAGATTCATTTTCATTCTCTTCAGGTCTTGGAGTATCCAAAACATTAGCATTCTTCAAAGTTGATAATAAGAAGTGCATCTTTTTCTGCCATCGTCAGAAATTGCCACCATCAAACCGATCAAGTTTGACAAAGTTGGAAGCCAACTCCCTTAGTGTTCCACTTTCATGTATTGTGGTAGTCATCATGAGATATAACCTTAAAATTGTTAGTTTAAATCTCCGGTGAGAAAAATCTCAAACACATGAACGAAACTCGAACAGAAAAAGAAAAAATAGGACAAGACTCCAAGGCGTGTATCAAACCACTATCTTTAAGGTTATATTCGCCCCCACCTATCTTCGGTGTACAAATGAGTTCCAAGCAAATTAGCCTCGAGGATACAATGAAGCCAATGACTATTTGCATTTTTCACTGACGAGAATAGTCCACTACACACTGAGCAATGTATAACAACAACTCAATTTCTACAAAGGATTTCTGCAGTAATACTTTATAGAATAATCTAATAATATTAGAAAATGAAGGAAGAGAAAAAAGAATATTAGAATTTGTTGGTGTGTTTTCCAAATGAAGTCTCATTCCTATTTATAGGAATTTTCATGTCTCTTCATAGAGGCATCTTTCATCAATAGGTGTCTTTCTTAACAATAATGTCTTTAAAATAAACACATAATTATTCATTTAATATTATAACTATTCAAATAATATTCTTTAAATAGTTATAATTCTTTTCAAAAATCAAATAATATAATCTTTTGATTAATTATACACATTCATTTATAGTTATTGGAACACTATAAATATTTGAAAATATTCCAACATAAAAACAGTTAGTTGACCAGTTTAATTGTTAACTATACTAACATGGTTGATGAAAGCCACCGGAATTTGCCACGTGATAGTATGTTGATATGGCATATTGGCATTACCACAAAATAATTTTATTTTTAAAAAATTTTAAAATATGCATATAGAATTAATTTGGACAACCATTTGTTCAGATATATTTTGAATGAATACAAAATAAAAATAAAAACTTTAAAAATTATAAAACCATTAATAATTATGAAAAAAATTCTAATATATATTTTAAAAACACAAAAAAATGATTCTATCTAATACATGCCTTAGAATCTTGTCCTATTAATTAGTTTTTCTGATTAAGTAATTATTCGTTTCAGTTTAAAATTTTACTCTTCGCACTAACCTTACTATCCCTATACATGTTTGTTTATTGCTCTTTGGTTAGTTCCAACACATCAACCAAGGCCCTTGGCTGGTATTGACACTTCCTTTGCCAGGCTTATATACTAGTGGCCGTTAGCATCATTGGTGGGAAGGGTTGTATTAGCCTTATAGACTTATAGTTCAAAATTTTCTTTCTGCTATGGGGTTTGGGGGCTCCAGCACTATCATCTCTTTGGTTTTTATTTGTAGTGTATGGACTGTGCTATACAGGTCTACTTCGTCGGGAGAATCTCACCTACTAAGTACACTTCTCTGTTGATCAATACCTTGTTAGGAGCTAAAGCGATGTCGGGCATTGGCCCGTTAAAATAGAAAAATTGCACTTTAAATTCTAAAAAAATTATAAAATTACAATTTACTTCTAATATGATAAAAATTTTGATTAATCTTTATAAAAACTATAAAGATATAAATAGATACGATAATAAACTTGTATTTTAACTTTCATAACTCAATCTGCCCAGAAATTCTATTTTTGCTGTTGTGTATGGATATAGTTTTGTATGGCTTGCATGTAGTTTATCACTTGGTCACATTACTACTAACTTATCTACCGGAGCCCACGAAAACAAAAGCCTTATAACTCTCAAGCACACATCTTGAAGGGACATGTGGCCTCATAAAGTAATAGGAAGGTTCCTTAAATACCCTTCGGTTGTCTAACAAAAGGATCATGCAAGCACCATTCGAACCAAACTCACTGTTATCATTCTCTTGAAGGCTTTCTACCACCAACCAAGCTTCCTTGTAAGGCTCTCGGCTCTCAGGGAGACAAGGTGAACCATCCTCAATCTCCAACTCACTCCTTCATATCAACAGACTGATTTTTGCTTTTGTTGTTTGTGTTCTCTTTGCCATGGTTATTGATTTCTCTAGGGCACCTTCCTATGTTGTAGTCCGGTTGTTTCATCTACGGAGGTATCTGTTAAAAAATATATACAAATCTATATGCCTATATATTGCAAGTGTCCATGGCATTTGCCATGCGACATGCGTACTCCTTTAATTTTGAAGTTGTATGACCTTTAATTTTAATTTTAATTTTAATTTTAGTCCTTTTATTATATATAAATTTAAGATTTAATTTTTAACATAATTTTGTCTTTATATTTTTTTAATATTATTAGCTAGTCCAAATAGTTAATATGGTCAATTTTTAATTAAAATATTATGTGGTTATATATAATTTAAATTTGCTAAGGGTCTTAGAAATTTACACATATTTTGGGTTTGCCTTACTTTTTTTTTAATCAATATAAGGCAATGGTCAAATTTTAGTTTCGCCCTAACTATGTTGAAACTTGAATTTAATCCATATATTTTAATTTTTGACATAATTTGGTTCCTACTTTTATAATGTAATTAGTTAGTCTAAATAGATAATATTGCTATCTATTCCAACAAAAAATTTATCATAATGAATTCAAATGGGTGATTTAAAAATATATATACATATCAATATTCTCAACATTAATTTGTTTACATCACTATTAAGCGGATATTATTTTTAAATGTCATATCGTGAATTTATCATGAAAACTTTAACAAGGATAACAACTATAGCTGAATTTTTAAATTTAAAAAATAGAGAGATTAAAATTTAAAAATACAAAATATAAAGTCCTCAAATTTTTATTTTACAAATTGATACAAAGTGGGAAATAGGAAAAGGAATTGAGTGCAATAATTAGCTTTGAATCCGAGCTCTTACTCTTTTGTCTCAATACAGCTTGCAATAAAAACCAAAACAGAAAGAATGGTTGAATGACCCATTGACCCTTCCATCAGATTTCACATTTTAGGTGATTAAATTAAATCTCAAAGTCAACTGATTCATCACCAACGTCTAGTTAATTAATTCAGTGCATTTGATTGATGAAATGAAGAAAATGGAGGAGCTGCCAGCTGGTTACAAGTTCTCAGCTGTCCCTGCTTGTTTTTTTCCCCTATGTTTACACTCCTTAATTTCCTCTCGATACAAAGACCAACGCTGGAATTCAACTGTCTTGATAGTGACAAGTTGTAAAGTGGGACCATAATTTTTTTTCCCCCATATTCCTAAAATATTTATTATTTTCGTTTGTGTCAGTAACTGTTTTCAAAACCCAAATATCAAACTTTGAAATAAAGGATCATTGAAGTTAGTGATTCATTAACCTCGCCTGCTCAACTTGTTTCACTCAGTGAAAAGAAAAGAAAACTATTGATATTGAGATTTTATGTTGGAGCTCGACTTTCAAGTGAGTTTTTTGAAATTTATTAATTAGTTGGTAAAAAATATATAATGTGTTTAACAGAGAGAAAAAGCAAAGGAGAGCAGCTGGGTACAACCGTGTTCCCACGAGCTAGCACCGCCCATTTCACACCAAACCAAACAAAAACTGAAAAATCCCTCCCCAATCCATTTTATTTATTTATTAAGTGGCTCTCTTTCCGCGTCAAATATGGATTTTGCTACATATATATATAGGCAACCTGCATATCTCAAAAGCCCTCAACTGCTGTCAGAGTACTCACCAGATTCAGCAAAACCTATTGTTGTTACAAAAACTTCCCAATCACGTTTCACTTAAAAGCTATACTTCCACAACTACTACTTTCTTAATTTGCTGCAAAAATGAAGGTGACGAAGAAAAAGAGTGATGCTGCTGCTCAAAGAGCATGGAGGCTACTGCGTCTATTCTTGTTATGGACCAGAAAAAGTGGGGTGCTCAGGAGACGGCTTATGATGGAGCTAAGGTTGGTGCCTAAGTTCCTCAAGGGTCTAGGACACACATCCCCTTCTCCTCCTGGCCAAATCTATTTTAAGGAACGCCAGCTTTCATTCGATGAGACACCCATTTTCCATGTGAAGATGCACCGTCCCGCTTCCATGCGCTTCCTTCTTCCTTGCATTAGCCCTCAGGATGTGGATTTTGATTACGATTTCGGCATCGATGGAGAGGACGAAGTTTACGGGTACGATAGTGGAATCAAGAGTGACTCTTGTGAAAAGCAAGGGGAGGAACAAGGAAATGATAAAGAGAGGAAGAGGAGTGCTTGTACATTAACGCTGGAGGAAGAAGGGATTGATTCCAAGGCGGATAAGTTCATTGCTAACTTCTATGAGCAAATGAAGTTGCAGAGACAAATTTCTTATCTGGAATACACTGAAATGCTGAACAGAGGCGCATGTTAGTGTCACAACTTCCTTTATTTATTTTTCCTTTTGAGTTTGCGGCTTCTACGGTGTTCTTTTTTTAAATAAAATATAAAGAGATGATCAGACACCGCGGGATTTTGTTATTCTTTTTGTAAGTGTTTGCCCATTTATCCCCATTCCTCTCTATTTTTCTGTTCTTGAAAAACAAACAAGTCATTACAACTAAAACTCAAAAGAAGTTTGCTTTCGAGCTGATCTGATCTTTTTTTTAAATAAAAAATTATTTATGACAATTTAATTAGATAAATTGAAAAACACCTATTTACTCTGCATCTTTGGAGTTTTCAACATTTTTACAATCACTATCACCTTGCATAATTTGCATAATAAAAAATCCTAAATTTCATCGAACATTCCTAGGTAATCAATCCTATTACAAAAGCAATTTCAGACCAGATTTTATTTATCTCCAATGTCAAACATCTAGTTTCAGGGCCAGCAAAATGGTATACGAATGGACTCAAAGAAATACACACATATATATATATATATCACAGCGACTAAATCCAATCATGTTGGTCACGAGAAAAAACAATTGATACACAATTAGTTACATGGTAGTTTTGAAACTTGAGCAACTTCTCCAAAGAAAATTATTGGCCAACAGCTGTCTTGCCTCAAACCGTATACAATAATATAAAATAAAAATAAAAAAAGGGCTTGCACAATAGAACAGAAACGTAATCAGTCAATGAATTGATGTTATAAACTTTCACCTACTGCCACGACTTTCAGGTAGCAACTCCCAAATTTTGCTCTGCTACTGTGGTAAACCAGCTGAAGGGCCGAATGTGTGCCTTAATTTGTATTATCCGCTTCAAGATTACCTCCTACCGTATATCAACTTCTTCCTACCTTCAGATTAGGAGCTAGGCCAGTTCACAACACAAAGCTTTAATTATTCAACCATTTATTTCATTCATCTCATTTCCAACATTAATCAAACTACAGTTGGCCACAAGATCAATACAAACAATAGTAGAAATTAGATCCAGTTTACCCCAACCTGTAACAGGTACCAGGTTTTGACTCTAGGCTCTAGAACAGATATTATCATGGTCATATCAAATCCTCAACCAAGCACGCAACTAAGCCTGGCAAAAGTTACCCTCATTTTTTATTATTATTTTTAAATGATTACCTTGTAATCTAATTCGGACATATCATTACAACTTGTTAATCAACTTCCATTCTGATGCCTGTTAAGATATGCTTCCAATTGTCCTTTTGCAGATAATATGAGACCTATAATTGCAAAAGGCATATATATTATTTTGCATGTTAGAAGATAAAAGTCTAATAATCCAAATTCCAGAAATATTCCCTTATAGAAAAAGTGAAAAAGTCTATGACCATGCACATGAACTTAGTTTACTTTCCTTTATATTTATAAGGATGTAACACGAGGAAAATCCATTTTAGAATGAATAATTTAAATGGTTTAATTGATATTTCAGGCAAATGACAGTAAACTATATTATTAGACTATTTTATGTCAACTCCGCCCATATAACATCATGGCCTTCCACAGAGATACAAGACTGCAATCTTTCTCATATCATTTTCTTGTTTGAAAGCTATTAATGATAAATTATGCATCATGCACGCACATAAGGCAGACCTCTATCTATGAATTGTAAAAGTACCTAAAAACGGTGCAGAGGGCTTCCCTGGCCGTGATTTAAATTCTGGATGAAACTGCACTCCTACATAAAATGGATGACCTGGAAGCTCCAGAACCTGCAAAACATGAGAAAATGAATGATCTTAGTCCCTTCTTAACTCAAACCAGGAAGTTGAGAATCTAAATCCCATTCTAATCCAAAACATGCTTCAGCAAGAAGGAAATGTAGTGTAAACTCACCTCCATCCTTTTCCCAGTTTCATCCTTCCCAACAAATTTCAGCCCAGCTTCTTCAAGAACCTCAATCATATCTGGGTTTACCTGCAGCAGGGTCATGTAAGGGAGCAACAAATCAGATAAGAGAATATCATAAATAATTTAATTGAAACATCCACTTTTTCTTCTTTCCCACTTGAACTAACTTGACCAACCTCATATCTATGCCGATGTCGCTCATCTACATATTGTGCATTGCAGTACCTGGAATAGAAATCATTAATTTGGAAAATAATCTCATTGCATGTAAACACCAGTGTTAATTTTGTCAAGCAATGATTACAGACTTTTATTGGAAGCAGCACCACCGACTGATTTTACCAATCAACTAGTTAAATAATTCAGATATAACCAGAAGCAATGCCATCTGAAAAGATAATAAGACCTATCCTTGTACCCACGTAAACTACTTTGAGTTGCTTAACACTTCTCACCAAGATCACGTGGCACAAATAGGAAACAAATTATTAAAGTCTTCATCTTTTCTTAGGTAGAACCAAAGTATGAAGAATTTTTTGAATTCAGTAAACTGAATAACATACAATTTAGAAGTAACACAATCAGTAGTCTGAAATAGTGTTCTTCGAGATCCTAATCTCATTGTGCTTCCCATATGAGTTCTTGATCCCTGACACATCAAACAGAAAATAATATCGTCCTGCATGCATGTTGCACATGTATGAAAAATAAATGGTTAAAATATGTTACAGGGTCTCTGTACTATTCACAAATTTGAAATTTAATCTCTCTACTTTTCAGATTTCAAAATTAAGACCCAGTTGTTAATAGTGTTAATTTTTTTTTGTTTTTGTTAAATTTGTTAGTGAGACATTTCGGAAAAAAAAACAACTCACTTGGTAGCAATGTAACTAGAAAAATGGCACTGTAATGAACCTAAATTTAACAAAATAATTTTAACAATGTTAACAGTTGGACCTGAATTTAGAAATCTGAAAAGTAAAGGGACTAAATTCCTAGAAATGAAAGTACAAGGACTAAATTCCAAATTTGTGAAGAGTATAGGGACTTATAGCATATTTTAACCAAAACAAAATAAGCAATATGAAGAATGTACTTCAGGCATAAAAATGACGACAGGATTATGCGTCTCCTTATCAAACTCTGCACTGTTTGCCCTTTCAAAACCAAGAACCTGGAACAAAAAACTACACAAGGTTTAACAAGTATTTCTTTTGGGGGGAGAGGGGGGGGGGGGTGGTGAACATTTCTAAGAATAGTCACATACAGATCTGGCATACTCTATTACAGAGATCTGCATGCCCAAGCAAATGCCAAGATAAGGAACATTATTTTCTCTAGCATATTTGGCAGCCAATATCATTCCACTTACACCGCGATCTCCAAATCCACCAGGAACTAGGACACATTCAGCATTCTGCATATAACAGTTTGGAAAAACAATTTAATATCTACGTCCTTTCTCTCTACAACTCCAACCGGAGTATACTGCACAAATAATAACTCTTAAACGGAGCAGTGACCTAATTAGAGAGGATATATACATATTTGTACAAGAATCAACACCTCCATCTCTACTATGCATCTAATTGGTAAACTCAATGTATCAACTCTCCAGAACTACCAATAATAATCTAGTGTTAGCCTATTCCCGAATGTAGCTAATCCATGAAAATAATAAACCAAACCAGATGTTGGGTAAAGGATCTGATACTGCACAGCATTGAAAACAATAGGTAAAAACAATAAAAGGCTTACTCTCAAGGTCTTCCATGCAGCAGCATGCGCTTCTGGGGCCTGGATGGAATAGAAGAATGTTTTTAGATGGTACAATCAAAATTATTTTTAAGAAAATATATATTGTAACAGCAAAAGCACTGCTGTTTAGATACCGATTTAACAGAATCATCTTCGAGGTCTGAAGCTGCAATCCAGTCAATAGATGGCTTCAAAGAGCATGCAATGCAGGCATGTAAAAGTGCCTACAAGGAAAAGAAAGCATATAGCACAGAGAATTAGACACTATAATGGTTACCATCAGAGATATAAATGAACAAGCCACTAAACTTCAGTATTTAAAGAACAAAAACAATTAGCAGGCACATAATTTTGCACCACTAACAAGGAATTACCTAGTTCTCAATCAATCACAATATGAAATGTCATCTACCAAAATGGTTTAGATTAGTAATACCACAATGCAGAATTTGGAGTAATATAAACTGATCAATGTGCTAACCCCTCCACCATATAGAACAGTTGGATAACTGTTTATGAGCTCTTACCATACACCTTAGGTTAAAAAGATGAAAAGACAGATAATTTAACAACAATATTAATAATATAAAGCAGCAGAAGCTCTTCTTTGTATAACATTATGTCTATTGAAGAATGTATGCTCCAGAAAAGATTTAGAAGTCATGATGTTAAACTAGTACCAAACCTTCACAACGGATAAATATGAGTCTGTCAAACCAACATATTTCCCAACCATAGCAATCCTCACCTGCACATAATATGTTTTTGTTTCACAACTGAAAGAAAACTCAATTTCAAACTAGAAAATTAGAAATAAACAAAAAGTACCGACAGAATCAGTGAGATTATCAAAAGTTTCTGCCATCCTGGTCCAGGCTTCTAAATCTGGAGGCGTGGCAATGCTGAAACAGAAGTTCAAAACCATTTAGTCAGTGAATCAAACCTTCCTTTATTTGGTACCTTGATCCAAATTTACAGCCAATCAGTTTCAGTGTCACCATTCCAGCTTAACCAATAATAAATACAACCTTCGATCAGTGCTAAAATCCAGAGAAAGAATTAAGGGGTAAAGATCCACAACCATTTAGTTAGGCTGCATACAGAGATATTAATTTCCTAGGCCTCATTTTGCACCAAAGATTTAAGCGATGGCTACATAATAACAAACTTAGCTCTCCAATGATTTTGAAAAAGAAAATGTAGTTGATGGAAATACTGAAAGAAAAAACTGACCTCAGTAAATCTAGCTGTTTCAGAATTGAATGATGAGCATTTTGGTTCTGAAGCAATAGTCAACCAATAACAGCATTAAGAAATGTATAAGTATGACATACTAGAAATCCTGAATTCCAGAGAAATAGAAGAACTGCTACAGAACATACTCTCAGCAAGAGGGGAATATGCCAAATGTTGGGAACATCGTGAATATTAAGGATGTTAGCAGCCTGTGAGGAGCCACAAGTAGACAAATAAGATTGTCTGTCAAAATGATAAACCTCAATTTAAAGAACAAAAACAAAAATTTAGCCAACAAATTTACCGGAACATGACAGAATTGTGAAAGTTTCTGCTTTGTGTTATCCAATAAAGGCTGCAGGTCACCAACCGAAAGGATATTATATACCATCAAGTTTGGGACAAAGCTTAGATCAAGAAAACAACTGTCAAAAGGATATTCAGCAAATGAGAGAACACAAGTAAACAATACAACATGAATGTCAGGTGCAGTACTGAGTTAAAAATTACAATTCCAACGATAGTTCAGCATTAACCATCGCATAAGCACCATCATGCCAAGATGCCTCACCCCAAAAAGATGATAAACTTAATCCCAATGCACACGAGTGCAATGATGAGCCAGCTAACAATGCTCCAGAAAGATAAAATGTAATGATGCAGTTTACCACATGATCCTGATGCAATAATCATCTATACCCTGAGTATGATGGCGCCTGCAAGGAAGTGTACCTGAGCTGAGCGACAAGCAAGCAGGTGAGGAGTCAAGCCCAAGGCTCTAAGTTCCCGGACACTATGCTGTGTAGGCTTAGTTTTCTGCACCCGTGAGACGAGAGAATTATCTCCACCATTAAAGGAGACAAAGTAAAATTTCAAGGAGCTGGATTATTTCAGCTTAAAAATATGATTGAAGATCAACGTCCTAGATGAATTTGCAATTTATGTACAATAAATTATGTGTATTACTTGCTCTCCAACAACGCCCAGGACAGGTATTAGGCTGACATGAATAAGGCAGAAGTTATCATGTCCTGAGAAAAAAGAAATTTGTTATACATGAAGATTCATATCCAAAGATTCTAAATATGCTGATATAGAACCTCTGTGGTGCCATACTATAGATGCAGAATAAATTTTTTTATTACCACTTGCTGGTTAACAGGATGCTGAAGACTACCAAATATTCAGAAACCTGATCAACTGTGCCTTTTACTCTTTTCAGTAATCAATGTGCATGTGTGTGCACACCGCAACATAGAGTGTATAAAACTGAAAAAAACTGCAGGCTTACCAACTGAAAAAAACAGCTGTCGCAAAGCCTCGATGAATGGCATTGATTCGATGTCGCCTGAAGAACCCTCCCCCACCCCGCCAAAAAAGTAAATAAAAATCAATCATCTATCTGCCAAAAGCTAGATAAAAGGAATAGAGAGAGAAATCCTGCCACATTACATGTCTGTTCTAAGCAGAGTTCTTACCCACAGTGCCTCCCAATTCTATCACACAGACATCCGCAGGACCCTCTTTTCCATCCACAGGAACGTGAGCAACTGACTCAATCCTCTCCTTAATAGCATCTGTGATGTGTGGAACAACCTAGGAGCCACTCCAAATTTTTTTAAATAAAAATTGAGAGGAATTTTCATTACACTCTTTATGCAGACAAAAGCAGCAACATGATTTACTAATAAGTAGAGTCACCTGAACAGTCTTCCCAAGAAAATCACCTTTTCGTTCCTTATCAAGGACAGACTGATAAGAAAAAACAGCTGGGTTACTTATTGAACTCAGGTGAACACTGAAAAAGTAAATTAGCATCTATTCTGATTAAAATGAAACACCTGATATATCTTTCCAGTAGTAATGTTATTCTCTTTGGTAAGAGTAACATCTAGGAAGCGCTCATAGTTACCTAAATCCAAATCGACCTTTAAAAGGAGCAACCACAAACGCAAACCGAGTTCAATTAATATATTGCATTGAGGGGTTTTCGTTTGTTTTGGGGGGGGGGGGGGGGCTCTAAATGCTGGAGGAGGGGAAAAAAAAGAAAGGAATATAGCAAAACCTCTCCACCGTCATCAAGAACAAAAACCTCCCCATGTTCAAAAGGAGACATGGTTCCAGCATCAGTATTCAGATAAGGATCTGTAAGATACAAGGAAAATGAAGAAGATCAACAAACAAACAAAAAAACACAATCCGGATTGTTCTCAAATTAAAAGAGATATAAATCGAAAAAAAAAACCAAGAAGTTTGGGACCAAAAAGCAAAAGCAAGTAATAACAATAATGAGAACTGAAAAAAGCATATTATTTTAATCTTCAAGAAAATATCAATCCTACGTCGAGAAAGACTAAGGTTAGAAACCAACCCAGAAGCCTGAACCCATGTAAAGAAGCAAAAAATGATAAGCTAAAACAAGAGAAATAATCAAATGAGGATAGGTAAAAGAGATAAAAAAAGAAAAACCAATTTTGATAGAAGTAACACGGAGGCCACAGGCTTTAAGGACGACGCCTATGCTGCTGGCGGTGACGCCCTTGCCCAGTCCACTCACGACTCCTCCAGTAACCAAGACGTACTTCATTTTCTTATCTCTGAAAATTACTATTGAATTGATTGTGAACTTTATTGTAGGCGAAGTGTTTGTTTAAATGTCTCTGAGCGAGCGGGAAAGACTTGAAGAAGAAGAAGAAGCAACAGCGTAAATGACAAATCTTTGGCTTTTTTTGCGTCTATTTAATTTATAGTCGTGTTTCAGCTC
This sequence comes from Gossypium raimondii, assembly GCF_025698545.1. Classification (NCBI taxonomy): domain Eukaryota; kingdom Viridiplantae; phylum Streptophyta; class Magnoliopsida; order Malvales; family Malvaceae; genus Gossypium; species Gossypium raimondii. The sequence goes on from NC_068575.1 coordinate 53,258,070, forward strand.
TTTTTTTTTTTTTTTTTGTAAGTGATAAATTGGTCTAGAATAACTTTTTTCTAAAAAAACAAATCTACAATCACCGGTCCAAATCCCAAGTAATTATAATATTTGAGGTTGTTGAAAAGTAATTTATTTTGCAGTAATGTTATTATAAACTCTTTGAGGTATTTGATTTAAGTCTGCTTAATTTTGTAAATTAGGTTAAATTTTTATGATTTCGAGATTTCTAAGTTCAGTTTTCTTTTAATTTACGAATTATATTTAAATTTATTCTAAAATATATTTTTATTAGTAATCTAATCTAATAGTTAATTAATTGTATTTGTATTTGTAACTATTATTTTCATTATTAAAATGTTGATTAATCTAAATTGTCATACAATCACGTAATTATGCTGTAACATCATCCAAAAAAAAAAATTCCATTGAAAACGAAAGTTATGACCATTTAAATAAAATTTAAATAAAGATGAAATCCCAGTGGAGTACATCATGGTAAATAAAAATTAAGTGGATCTTATCTACAAAGGATTCCAACTAAATAGACACTTTAATTAATTAATGGAAGAACCCTCTTAGGGGATGCTTCATAATGATAGATGCCTTTTGCGACAAATGGTAGCGGCACATATAACTCGAGAAGCTGATGCTTAAATTGTTAATTTCCCTTTTCTTTCTCACCGTTACTTCTTTGCTTTTCTTATTCTGCTTAATGCCGAAATTAGTGTTAATCGGCAGCCAGAGTTCGTATTTGGGACCCCAAAATGTGCTATTTCTTGTTTCCACTAATATTATGATGTGAACGTGAACGATGATGCGCAAGAGCAGCGATTAAAACAACACGACAAGAAACCTAAGCCGTATAAACCCTCACCCCAAAAGGATTCCCAAGTTTAATGAAAAATAATGTATTCAATTAAAACTATATATTTTTAGTTGAAAATTTAACCGATGAAGATTCAAGTGAATCATGAAATCAAATGGCCAAATTAGTAAGGTGAACCTTTAGAAGGCCGACCTGCTATTGCACACTCATTTACAACATTGTGAGAACTTTCGGAAAGCCTGCTGAGCAAACCTAAATTGAGTCTTATTATGAGTTCAAAACTCCTGGCTACCCAAACTCTCATTTTACCACTAATGTATAGGGACTAACATTGACCAAGTTGTTGTATGGGGCAACAGAAAAGCTACAAATGCAAATCTTATACCAATTAAAGACGGGAATAAATGTCAAAGCTACATTTCTGCTAGTGATAGCTCACTCCTTCTCCATTCACAACTTCACCGATGCGGTAGGCTGTGTATGCACCATTTGCATCTTCAAGTATTCTTTGAGATGCTTCCTTACTCACGACGAGAACCATGCCAATGCCCATGTTGAATGTCCGACTCATCTCAGCATCCTCAATTTTTCCAGCCTAAATCCGCATCAAATCAAAATTAAAAAAATACCATTTAACCAGTTTAAGGTGATTGAGAAAAACTAAAACAGACCACGACATGCAAACCTAAAACATTGTGTTTCCAACTAGAAATATAAAAACAAGGAAAGCAATTCAATATTTATGTATGGAAGGACTTTCTACCTGCTGTATCCATTTGAACACAGCCGGCACATTCCAAGAATCCTTATAGATGACAGCACCAAGGCCTTCTGGAAACACTCGAGGTATATTGTCAGTAAAACCACCCCCTGTGATGTGTGCTATCCCCTTCACTCCTCCCTTTCCAATTATATCTAACACCTGGAAATGGAAAGGAGATTTTAACTTGCAAATTCTGCACGAAAATATGAGAAGAAACTCATAATGTCAAACAGAGGTTTGACTATAACCTGCTTAACATATATAACAGTTGGCGCCATCAATGCTTCTCCTAATGTAACTGCAGCACCAGGGAGTTGATCCTTTAAAGAAAGGCCACTATGAGCCAAAACCCTGCAAAAGATTTTATGTACATCAATAGGATTTCATGAAAAGAAACAAGTACAGATAGGACATTCCTTTACAATGGCTGCTAACCTTCTAACAAGAGAGAAACCATTTGAATGGACTCCACTTGAAGGTAGGCCAATCAGTACATCTCCAGCCACAATGTTTTTCCCATCAATAACTGAATCCTTTTTAACAATGCCTACTGCAAAGCCACTAAGATCGTACTCACCCTTGGCATAAAAATCAGGCATCTCTGCAGTCTGAAAGGCATGTAAAATCTATTGAGTTGATCTAGGATATTTAAATTTTTTATAGCAATTCTAACCATATAAAAGACTTGAAAGGGATTCAACACCACAGAGCAAAAATGCATTTAGCAGATATGATCAACTCAAAGCAAATTATTTAATAGTAATAATAACACGAGTAGGGTTAAGAAAATCAACTACCATGAGCACTATTCACACCATTGTCAACTTGATATAAAGTAACAGCTTTAAATGTCTGTTTAATGTTACCAACATTTGTAATTACAAGGCCAATAACAGTTCTTCATATCAAAATTCTCATTATTCATTCCATGAACCTATAAATTATCAAATTTCAAGAGGAAATCATACCAACCCACATATTAAATGAATTAAAAATTAAATCATGTACCTCTCCACCCAACAGGGCACAGTCAGATTGTTGACAACCATCTACGATGCCCTTTATAACCTGAAGAACGAAAAAATAGAAAATGAACATCACTATAACAGTTAACCACAGAGATTTATTCACATTCCGACCAACAGAAGTACACAAAAACAAATTGAACCTTTTCAGCAAGGTCAACATCAAGGTGACTCGTTGCAAAATAATCAAGGAAGAACAATGGCTTTGCTCCAGAAGTAACAATGTCATTGACACTCATAGCAACCTGAAGTATAAGTTTATTAGGACGAAAATATTAATTTATAGAGAAAATGCATATTAACAAGGGTTGCTCCAAGTTTACAAGATCAATCCCAATAGTTTCGTGGATTCCAGTCTCAAATGCTAGCTTGAGCTTTGTTCCCACACCATCAGTACCAGCAACAAGGAAAGAATCGCCTGTTCATCCAACCAAAAGTTTATCCATTATTTCAACAAACCAAGCCCACATTTTTCCAAATGAACAAGAAATGAAGACAACTTTTTATAAGCATTTAATAGTAGTACCAGCAATTTGTATTTTTTAAATAACGACCAAAAAATACAGGGTGAATAGAATTCAATTTAGGTGCTTGACAATTTGTTTGACATTATGAGTTTCTTAAGAATTAGTTTAAGCTCCTTCATCCATAACCTGACAAAACCATAAGAAGTTACAAAAATTCATAATACTTGATATTGGGACGGCAAGAGGGAAAACCACCGAACGGATAGGCTTAACAATTTCCTGTTTTCACCGAATAAGAAAGGTATTCATACGGTGCTTTAAAAATTTTAAATTTCCTCGTTCATGAAAATATTACCGAGAGGGTAGAGGCCGCCAAAACCACCAATACCAGGTGCCATCTTAGCGATTCTTCTAACGAGCTCAGACCCCGCATCAATGTCGACACCAGCATCCTTATAAGTTAGGCCACCAGACGCATCAGAGCCGTTTGGCAAGGAACGCAAGCGGCTACTAGAGATGCTATTCCTTTCTAGCAGGGATAAAGAAAGAAGCGGAAACCTTTGGGAGAATAAGCGGTAGGGTCGTATTACCAAAGGAGGTTGAGTAGCAATTGTGGGTTTATCGAAGATGGGTCTGGAAGAGGCCGCAACGTAGCGAGATATTTCGGCGTTTGCAGCTGCCACAGTGTTGGTCATGGCAAAGGATGGAAGAGAATCAAAAGCTGAAAGTGGCGTAGGAGTAGTATTTCACACAAATGCTGCAATAGACTGACAGGGAACGAGGGTTTTAGGGCTAAGGCTTTTAATTCGTATTTGCTGGGTAGAGGCTATCCTTGGGCTATTATTTTCCGGAATAAAAAAGATCTGTTTTTTAGGCCCAATATTCGATTAGTAAGAGAGTCCAAAATGGCTTAACTTAATTGTTGGGCCGTCCACTTTCCGTTGTGAAATAGCAGAAGGGAGTCGTTAGTTGGGCCATAAAGAACAAAAACTAGTAGCAGAAAAACAGATGGGAAGTCAGGTTGAAGACAAGACAATGACTGTGAAAACTGCCCTGCTTAACATCAAAGGTATGCACTAAGCACGGAATCATAGCATGGGGAAGGTAAAATCATTTATATATTATTATTACCAAAAGGAAAAGAAGAAGCGAGTGAACAATGTATGGGAAGTCGAAGCCGATGCACGTGCCGCCACGTTTTGTATGAGTTCTCTATTTCTCTTTCATCTGCTCACTCATGACATCGCATGTTATCACCCGACAACCAAGTCCTCTTTTTCACTATTTATCCCTTTCTTTTCCCTCCATTTCCCTTTTCACCCTTCTTTATATATCCACGTCCCAGAATTACGTTCTCAATAACCTTCTTTATTTAACAAAGCATGTTTAATTTATTTACTCATCAACCATTTTACTTATATTCATGAACAAAACTTCCTACTTTAATTTTATCATTTTCAATCCTTATATTTTTAGAATTTAAAAATTTTAATCATAACCAGATGGTAATTATTAAATTCATTAAGTTGTGTCAAACACATTGTCATATGTGTAATATTATGTCTGTTTGTTATTAATAGATTTAATGCTTGTTGTTTGCATCAAAACTAAAATTTTAAAATTCAGAAATATTCAATTTGTAAACGTAGACTAAATTTATAACTTTATACATAATATAAGGTTAATGATATAATTTAATCAAACGAATTTAACTAATACAAAAATTAAAATTAATCAAATTAAAATACAAATTACAGGTGTAAGAACAGAATTGGGCTAAACAAAATTTGAGTTCTTCACCCCAACAACATATTCAATTCTATGTTGTGTAATCATTTTTAATCTATGAGGTATGTATCCAAAATGAAGAACGTTGAGTAGTGGGGTAAACCGGTAATTCAATCCAAACATGATATATGTCAAAAACAAGACAAGCTAACTTACACTATAAAAACACACAAAAAAAAACCCAAATACTTCGATTATTGTTGCTACACACTGATCTCTCTAAAAGAGCAACCTTCTCCTCGCATATGCATTTCTCCTCGCTCCCTGCGCACTGCCTGCTCCATTATTACGTGCCCCGCAAGCTACTCCACCGGCTGCCCTCACTTCTAAATCTTATCTAACGCTTTTTCTTTACTCAAAATGGTTTTAGTTAAAAACCCCGACAATAATATTGCTAGTCCTGAAACCGGAACTGCAACGCACCACTCGTCTTCTGCTTCTTACAATGATGGCGACTGCACTGAAACGCCGCGTTTCAGTGAAGACTTCGATTCAACCTGCTCCACTCCCTACGTTAGTGCACCATCGAGCCCTGGCCGTGGTCCCACCTCGGGATACTTCTTTAGCGCGCCGGCTAGTCCCATGCACTTCATTCTGTCTTCATCTCCTTCCCCGACGTATCATCTTAAGTCAGAGTCCTTGGCGATATCGGGACAATCAGATGCTTCGTCTTTCGAGTTCGAGTTCTCGTCTCGCTTCTCTAGCAATGGGTCTGTAACCGTTGGATCAATGAGTTCGGCGGACGAGTTGTTCTTGAACGGCCAGATCAGGCCCATGAAGCTCTCTTCTCACTTGCAAAGACCTCAGAATCTAGCTCCTTTATTAGATCTAGACGTCGAGGAAGACGACGACGGTTTAAACAAGCCGGAAGCTTCACGAGGAAGGGATCTTAAACTGCGAAGCAGATCTCTTCACAGAAAGGCGAGATCTTTATCACCCCTTCGAAACCCGGAGTTCCAATGGGAAGAAGAGGAAGAAGAGTGCATAAGAGAAGAGCGAAAAGAAGTTAGTAAGCTGATATTGGAAGGGTTGAAAGAAACCGACGTTTCAAAGGAAACGACGCCGTCCTCTTCTGCCTCTTCTTCACGATCTTCATCTTCGGGCAGAAACTCCAAGAAATGGATATTCCTGAAAGATCTTTTGTATAGGAGTAAAAGTGAAGGGAGAGGAAATGGAAAGGAAAAGTTTTGGACTTCCATTTCATTTTCATCATCAAAAGAGAAAAAGATTCAAATGGAACATGAAAAGCCACCCCCTTTGAAACGTAAGCAAAAGGAAAACAAACAAGGAGCTGGTAAGAAAGTGAGTTCCGGGAAGCCAGCCAATGGGGTGGCAAAACGACGAATTCCTCCGTCGCCGCACGAGTTGCACTACACCACAAACAGGGCTCAAGCTGAGGAAATGAAGAAGAGGACTTACTTGCCTTACAGACAAGGATTATTTGGTTGCTTAAGCTTCAGCTCGAAAAGTTACGGTGCACTTAACGGACTCGCCAGAAGTTTGAATCCAGTCTCATCCAGGTAGTTAACGGAGGACGGTGCACTTGAAAGCAGGGTCCTTTTTTTATGTATAGTTTCTTCTGGATTTTAAGGATATTAACATCGTATAAAATACTGTTTTATGTATTTTAATCCTAAGTTTAAGGTAGCTTAGCTTATTTTGCCTCTCTTGACTACCAGTACAAAAGAAGCTTATATTATGTTTTAATCCTAAGTTAAAGCTTCTTCAGCTGCCTGCTTTTTGTTGTGATTTACGGTTTTTTTTAAAGGTATTAATCCATTGTTGTAGTAGTAAAACAGAGTTTTATATGGGAGGAGGTTGCATTGTGGTGCATATTTGTTTTGCTGTTTTAGACATTTATCTGAGACTACTGCATGAGACTCTGTTTTCATGATCTGGAATCACCGTAGAACCATGTCGACATGTAAAGATCTGTTGTCTTTTTTGCGTGGATTCTTACGTAAGTTAATGATCTGGTGTGGGGGTATTCACTATGGACCAGTTTTTGTTTTATTGATCACCACCGTTCACTCCTTTCCAAAGCTGTGATCTTTCAGGTTGCTTTTAACTTTTTATGGAAAATGTGAAAGGCCATTGTCCATTGTTAAGTAGTGTACGATAGAGAAGGGGATTGTGTGGGAGGGTAGCTAATGTCTGCCACGTTTATGAGATTGGGAGTCTCGAAATTAGCTGACCCACATGGATTATGTTCTTCTTGTTAGTTGAGCTGTAAGCATTTGTTGTTATCTTGGGCATAAACTTTGATTAGACCCACATGGGGGAGACCTTGTGTTTTAACAAAGTTAGGTATTAAAGAAATGACCCACACCTGCCTTTGAAAGACTTTGTATGTGATCCCCTTTGGGCGTTTCTCATTTCTCATCCATATTCCGTGCCCTTGGATTGCATTTGATTGGGACGGGGGTTGCCTGCTGGGGCTTTAATCTTTAAACTTAATTGGGACCAGATTTTCCTTCTGTGGTATATCAAAGTTGGATTTGTGTGGATGGATTTATATACGCATTTTGGGGTTATTGAAAGTGCCTCATTTTTTATGATACGCACATGGGCACTGACATCAAGATAATGCTTGTTTCTTTTTAATTTAGGGTAAGATTTCATCCGAGTGGTGAAAATAATTAAAATTTATGAACCACTGAAGACGCGTCCAATGCACCACAAGATGATGGTGTATGAAGATTGAAAAGACCTCATAATCTGAAGGAATCTAAATAGGGGTCCCAGCTCAAGTTAATCTGACACTAAACAAAGGATGAATCATGGTCCTAGGCTCTTGAAATCTGGGTTTATGCTATACTTCAAATTAGTGTTGGCAAATGCTGCATTTAACTAATTAAGCATCTCTTGAGGTTAAGTTTGGGGGTTCTGCCCTACCTCATGGCTGTGCAGTTTTGCGTCAGATATTTTTCGCCAATTGCGCCGACTGTGGACCCACACTACACAGATTCCTACAGCTAAATGCATCCAAACATCAATTTTGGTTTACCCTTTACCTTTTTATATTCCCTATGTCCATGGAATATTATATACCTACTTCTTCATTTACTTTGTACGCCGGTTTGATTTCTTCTCATTTACTTGTCACTACCACTAACTCTAAATTTGGGTTTCACAGCCCCCATCCAGGCCCAGATCCTTTTTTCTTTTTCGTTGATGAAGTTCACACCAAAATTACATTGAAGTAGCATACAAAACGTTGTCATCACCATGTTACGTATGCGATGGTAAACAATTTGGTGGATTTCTTCAAATAAATGAAGACAGATGCGGTAACACTTAATACCCAAGATGAGCTTTTCTTCTGTCAGATCATTCATTCATTCATTTACTTATTTTCTTTTCTATTGTTTGTGATGTTGAGAGTTTGCATTATTTAATCTGCCTTGCTTTATATATATAGTCATCCATTGTCGTCGGCATCTTGTTGAGGTTGACATGTCGCTTGTCTTAAATGCTACATTGGAGTGGGACGATGATTTTTGGCTTTGGATTTTTCTTTTCAGTGCTTTGTTGATGTGAAGGATCATTTTCCCCCTTTGTTTTCACACTATTGTCATTTTATTTTTAGCTAATATAGCGACTCTTACCTCTCCAACCTCTAATACATCTTTCTTTCAATTATATTATGTAAAACCTAAAGTCTTTTTCTTGTTTTATTCAACTTTTCTTTTAATGAAAGATAAGTGACAGTACACAAATGAATAAAATTAATTTATGAAATCAACAATCAAATTTTGGCTTATTATCTTAAAACCAAATTAATGTTTAAATAGACACGAGGCACGACGCTTTGCATTAACCTTTTCATTACATTTTTCTCCACACGTGTAAAATGATATAACCCGTCTATCCTACACCAGCGAAACAGTATACTATATCTCCGATTTCCCTGGCCTCCTGTGTCTCAGTATCTCCCAGCCAAATTATTTTACTTTCTTCTCCTTCAATGTCCCTATCCCAAATCTTTAATTGAATTATAATCCAGAAGAAACAAAAAATTAGAGCCCATGATGGGTCCTGAATCAACATCATCGTCGACGCCATCCCCAAATGGGAAACGAGGCAGAGACCCCGAAGATGAGGTTTACCTCGACAATCTCCGTTCTCACAAGCGTTACCTCAGTGAGGTTTTTTCTTCTTTCTTTAATTACTTATTTCACTTGTTTTTGAATACACAAAATTATCAAATTTTCTAACTTTTAATCTTTGTTTAATTTGTATCCTATTAGTCAATCCAAGGGTAAAAAGTTGAATTTTCTAAATTTGTTTTTCTAGGTTATCTACGCAAGGCATTTGTTTGTTTAAAATATTTGCATTGAAGGGTTTCAATTATTGATAAATTAAAAGTCTTTGTTTGCAGATAATGGCGTCTAGTTTGAATGGATTAACTGTTGGGGACCCACTGCCTGAATATCTCCTAGAATCTCCTGCTAGGTCTGAAGGCATGTTCTATCCCAGGTTACTTGTTCTCTCAAGCTTATTCAACCCAAGTATATCTAGTTTCTATGGTTTTGATTTTCGAACATTTTCTATTACAAACCAATCCTGAAATAGGAAAGATTGAAGGGACTACTTGGGTTTTCCATGTTATGATTCGCTCTTGGAATTGAGCTATTAATTGATCAATGTTATAACTATTGACTTGGTATACATACTTTTCAATGTTTGGCATAGTCGATGACTTGAAGATAGCAATGCTCGGCTTTGTGGTAATCTATCAAATATTTTCCTCCCATTAGGACGAAATATTGAATTGTAGCCTTCGACTGGATTGCATCCTGAGGTCTTGTCTTTCAGTTTTTATGTGATCAAGATGGATTGTATTTGCATAGAGGTTTAAGCACTTTGATGTAGGTTTGCTGGAGTGTGATTATTTTTCAAATGCTCTTGGGTTTTATTCACACTTGTATCATATTGAATTAAAGGAATTAATAAGAGAGGAAGTTGTAGAAGCAGTACTGCATTAGCACGTGCAGATGTTAATTTTGGAACATAACATTATGTCTTGTCTGCGTTTGACTTGCTTCATCTGTATGATAATGATTCCTAGGATTCTCTTGTCAACATGATTAAGCTTTTGCATTTTTGAAAACTCGTCCTGATTATTGTTTCTAGGGATGAAATGCCATGCCAATATTCACCAATGTCGGAAGATTCAGATGACTCGAGATTCTCTGAAACAGCAATGAACACTTGCTTCCCGCATTCTGATAGGCTGCCTACCAGTCCTGTTTCACCATATAGATATCAAAGACCACTGAATGCTTTCTACTCCACTCCTTCAACCAGTTCATATTCTTTACCTGGAAATGTCAGTGCTGTTACTTGTTCACAGCCTCGCAAAAGAGGCTCAGATACAGAGGGTCAATTTCCATCCTCACCAAGTGACATTTGCCACTCTGCTGACTTACGCAGAGCAGCACTCATGCGGTCTGTACATATGAAAACACAGCCAGCTGGTTCATCATCTTTAGAATTGCAATTTGGTTTAGGCCAAGAGAATTCGCTCAGTATTGAAGCTGAGGAACGGCCATGCTCATTTGTGAAGTCCTTAATCGGTGACAGTGAATATCAGACTGAAGAGTGTTCCTCAACGAGTATCTCAGAGCCTGAATTTAGTCGAGAGAAATCTTGTGGTGTGTCAAATATGGATTTGAAAGGGGATGAATCCAGGGCTTAGATGGTTTTGGGAAATGACTGATAAAACCTGCCTTCAACATCATTTTGAACTTACCTTCTCCGTAGAATTGACCCATTGTTGGAGCAGGTAATTGATTTTGCAAAAGTGAAGCGCGGAGCAATACTTTTCTGGATCCTTGAAGAAATTGAATATTCTTGACTTCTTCGTCTTTTTTTGCACTGTTCCTGATATCGGAGCAACGTCCCCGTTGTAAATTAGAATTCTTGTTGTAAAAACCTCAGTTTCAACATCTCCAAAATTTATTTCATAAATATCATTTGATTCCCAGCCAAGCAGCTTCTTCAGATTTGAACTGAGGCCTGCATTCATTGCTTTTTTTTTTGAATAAAAATGAGGTACAAGTATTGAGCCAAAAAAAAAACCCTCAGAAACTGTTATAATGTAAAAAGTAAAAGAATTCTATCATAGGTAGAAGTAGTTCTTTCCTACCACAGCCGTATGTTCTTAATCCAAATGAAAAGCCAAGTGATTTGTGGCTGGAAGATCCCCCAAGATTCAAAATTAGAGGTGAAATACCAGGATCAATCCTCAAAAACGTGGAAAATTAACCCCAACGGTGCACTGCATTACACAAGCGTAATAAGCGCAATGACCTATGAAGTTCAAGCAAATGTTGAAAGGATATTCTTCTTGAGCGTCAATTCATCGGCTTTTGCTGGGCTTATTGACTGCACCAAAAAAAAAAAAAAAAACCAAGGATATACTCCCTTAAATAACAGATGCTCATAGTGGAAAGTATGGTTTATTGATGAAGTGAGCATCATCAACATTAGTTCACAACATTGTAGAATTTCAACCGTAAGGAACATAATTTCATTGTAGTGATGCAGTACTTTAATTGTAATCTTTAAACCTAAAATTTACTTAGTATTTCAACAGTAATTCTTACCTTGTCAAGAATGCGCTGCAGCCGCTCAATTTCCTTCTTGGGATAATCAGCACCTTTCTCCAAATAGCTTTTAGCAGCTTTCAAGTATATCTTTCCATAACTGGCAACACACAGCATGACCAGAGTTACACATAGAAGTCTAATACTTTGACTCAAACAAAAACATCGAACAAGGGATTGACAACAAGTTCTTTTCCGGAGCTGAACATTGAGAAATTAATTGAATACCTCGCAGAGGAGCCCTTAAGCTTCTCAACTTCTTCAATCTTAGAGAAGACTGTTTTCCTCTCATCAATGCTAGCAGCCACAAACTGCTTCCCCAATGCATCCAAACTTGACAAGATACCAGCCTTTGCAAAAAAACTTCAAGGGAGAACAATTAATCTGTTATAGGAGTATTGGTATATGACAAACTCGGTATATCTTTTATACTATGAGCCACTAACCTTTGAAGTTAGTTGTCCTTTCGCATCACGATTGGTGCCACACTGCACATTGATGAAAGCAACAAATTCATCTAAACTCTGACCACCATCATAGTCTTCACCAGCTTTGTTGCCTTTTGGAAAGAATTTCAATGTTGGATACCCACTTACTCCATACCTACGCTTAAAAGCAAAGCCCTTAAAATCCATTGACACATTCCCCAACTGTAAACAAAACTCTGCTTATTGATTAAATTTAAGCTTACTTCTCAGCTAGATCCTTGTACTTGTCAGTATCTATATTAGCTATCACTACATCTTCTTCCATTTTAAATGCCGTTGCTACCTTTTCATAGGTCTGTCGAAACACAAAGAGTTAGAATGGCGATCAGTATTTCTACCAAAATTATTATGCCTACTTCATTAAAACAACAATATAGATGCTTACAGGAGCAAGGTTTTTGCAATAGCCACACCTGGCAGAAAACCAACCAATAACATGGTAAACACATTCTGTAAGAAAATGAAAGCAAAAGAATACCAACAGCAAAACTTGCTACAAATGTCGATGTCATGATGTGTTGAACAGTAAAATATGTGGGATCAAGAACAGATGAAAAGCTCCTAGCCTTTACTATAGTTGGAAATGGAAATATTGGCCACAAAATGAAAGAAGAGTACATGCTTACCAGGGTGCATAAAACTCAACAAACATATTTTTGGTCTCATCAAGAACAACCTCGTCAAAATTATCAGCATTTAGAACAACAACATTGGATGGCAAAGTGGCTATCTTCACATTCGTTCCTGTAAAACAATACATGAACTTAGGAAACTCCTTCTGGGTTTACATTCAGCAAGTTCACCTCAAAATAGAATTTCCTACACCAAGCAATTAGAAATTTCTATGAAGGAAAAGACATATGTACCTCCTTCAGTGTTCACAAATTCAGCAAGAGACTCTGCTGTACGAGGTCCTTCATACCTAGATAAAACCAATTTGATGCACCAAAGTCATGTTTTAAATAAAATTTAGATACCAATAAACAAAGTTAACAGAAAACAAGACCAAAACTTTCCGCTCTCTGTTTCCACAAGTTAAAATTAAACTCACTGTTTAGGATCCAAAGAGCCCTTAGGAAACCACTTTATAGTTGGGTAGCCTTCAACACCATATTTGCCGCATACACTCTTATGCTCATCACAGTCTACCTACATCCAAATTAACAAAAGAAAATAAATTCTTTTAAAAACAAACAATAGCAATAGCCAAGGACAAAAAAAGCATCATGAGGAAATATCAGAATTCAGAAAGAATACAATGGAATTTGAAACAAGAAGTACAAATACAGGCCCTGAGCTATAATAATAGTTCATGCACTCACAACCAAAGTTGTGCAATTATGAACCACTAACCTTTCCAATCAAGACTGATTTAGCCTTCTTAAAACTCGCCCCAAGCTTCTCATACTCAGGAGCTAGCTTCTGACAGTGTCCGCACCTGTGGACCAAAAAACCCACAATGTTGAAATATAACTACCTGGACCTTAGTTTTATTTATTTATATTTTTTTTGCCATGGTTTAAAGAAAAAAAGATAATTCTAAATCTGCAGCCTGAAGTGAGAACACCGAAAAAATGTTTCTTTAAAGAAACATAAACGAAGTTTTAACTTCTGAGATTAAGGGTAAGAAAGTGCCTAGAAAGGAACATATCTAGCAGTACAATAATGTAAAGAGTGTGATCCTAATAAACAAGTCAGAGAAACAAAGAGAAAACGATAAGAGAAAGTCATCGATAATCTCATTTCAAATTGCTCAGCGTAGATCCGACGATCGATTAATGAGGATATAGTGTAATCTAATTAAAATAAAGGAGATCAGAAATGCGGGATTCAAAAATTGTTACCAAGGAGCATAGAACTCGACGACAGCCCCT